>NC_077230.1:441667738-442960238 GCF_027887165.1 Monodelphis domestica
ACTCAAGAGTAGCTGCTTCACATTGACCATCCTCGGCAATGACTTGTGTGTCTTCATGCATGGCTCTGATGACATCAGCTACATGAAAGTCATGTACCAAATCTAGGAACAATCTCCACATTGTTATTTTTCCTATTTTCTCAGGCTCCACAATCTCTGTGTATCAGTCTCTGAACATGTTGCTTCATTCTGAGGAGGAACTCAATTGGTATTTCTCCTTCTTGCTGTGAAGATTGGGTTTGGCTCTTTCCTGATTGTAACAACCAAGGTACTTATCTCTTCCTTAATTGTGAAGATTAAATTGTTATCCCCTTTATATTTTTAGATTTAATCCCCAGAAGTGTAAACATCCTACTTAAAGTTGAATAGGAAGATCTGCCTATTTTTAGATTTAATCCCCATAAGTATAAACCCTGTACTTAAAAGTCGAGTATGGAGATCTTCCCATTTTGGATTTAATCACAAAAGGTGCAAACTTCTGGGCAGTCCTAGAGCAGAGTGTCAACTGTGATTGGTCTATGTAAAAATTAGGGGAAGTGATGCAAGGGAAAATGTCTTTAAAAAGAAAGTAACAACTGCCTGAATGCAGTTCAACTTGGAACTCTCACTTGGAGTGGAACCTCTTGAGAGAGAGCGTTCTACTGGAGTTCCACAGGAGTGGAGAATTTTCTTCATTCAGAAGAGTGCTGACTGAACCTTGACACATAGTGAGTATAAAGGCTGACTCCCTTTCCCTTGGCCTTTCTGGAGGTGCCAGCCTCTGGAGAGGCCCATCATCTTGAGACTCTTTCCCTTGGCTGGAACTTCTGAACTCCTGCCTGGCTCAGAGGAGACTGGAGCAGCTATCTCTCTCTTTTCCTCTTTTTCTCTCTTCCTTAATATCTTCCCTCTATTGTAAATAAACTACCATGAATTCCATTCTGACTTTAGTAACTTATTTGGGATTTAGTAATTAAATTCCTGGCAACCAACTAAAATATTATTCAGTTCGACCATAAATTTAACATTGCACAATATTAGAGACAAAATTTTCTTGAGGGTCTTCTGATCTAACCCCCTCTGAACTAAACTTCTGAGTTAAGCTTGTATACACTCCTTCTGGGTAACATCTGGCCTTGCCTCTATGAGAGTATTTGCTCCCTTTGCATCTGGCATGCCTGAAAACTAAATGTAGAATTCCAAAATGTAACCATTTTCTTATTTTCTCAGGATAGATTTTTATGTTGGGGTAAATTAAACACTAGAAGAAGAAGGTAAGAAGAACTAAAGAATTAATTACTGGATAGATAATCTGATCAGATTTTGTTGTGTTTACTAAATTCTGCTGTCATACCCCTAGCAGACTTTAGTAAAATTCCCCAGAGAATCTCCATAAGTGACCTGGAAATGCCCCCACAAACTTATCATTATCCATCTATAGACTTCTGAAGATCATGGACTTTGTCAAAGGCATCCCTAGAGTTACAGCTATATTGGATTTCTTTATCAACCCTCCTTTAATTTTGCTTGTTTCATTAATTCAATATATGTTGTGGATTCTTTACCTGTTCTGGATGCTAGTTATCATTTCTCCTTGAACTGATACTAATTTGGGAACCAAGGCCATTTTACTACAATTAACAGTCATAGTTTTCTCTTGGAGTTTATACAGAGACCTATCCTGAGGCCTCTAGCCTTATTTCTTGTCAACAGTTCAACTCTTCCCCAAAGAAAACTGTGACAAAAGGAGGAGGAACTGGGTAGCCCTACCATCTGAACACCTGCACATTGCCTTTATTGAATTCCCAAAGTCTATGGGCTATAGGTATATTTTGGTATGCTAAGATCAATAAGAGCTTTGGGTAAAGGCCTTTTCAGTGACACACTTACAGTAAACATAGTATCAAGATGTCTAATGAAGGACATAATATCAAGGTTTGATCTGCTGTGTACTATGACCAAAGGCTCCATTTTACCATAGAAATACCTTTGTGGCTCAAAGGGAGGTAGAATCCACTTTTCTAGCCTCTTATTCCTCAACCCTTACAGACTGAAGGAGCTCTTCCATTAGTGATAACTCAGCTCAGCTAAAGCAAGAGTCCCAGATATCACCCAAAGGGGAAACAGAGACATGATGGAAATGGCCAGCTCCTCTCATATTACTATTTACCATTCCTTCCACAATCTGAAGTGGGGTTGGCCTCTTCCATCTCCTTTATTAAAGCTGCAAGTGAGAAGTGCCTCAAGTGGGATCCAAAGAGAATGAAGAAACCCTTGAGCATGAATAAAACAAAGCTTTCCACTCTTCTTCCCTCCCCTAATTTTATCCTGTCTATCCCTCACAAGAGTACAGGGCTTTGATCTTGAACAAAAAGGGAAGAGTCCCATACCAATGGGTTTGAGGACTGGAATTACAAGAAGAAGCAGTAAAGACTCCCAGGAATGGGGAAACCAGGTCAAATGAAATCAAGTCAATCCCAGTCAATACAGATGTATTAATTTAAAGTGTGCCAGGGACTGTTCTAAGAGTTAAGAATACAAGCAGAAAGAAAGACAATCTCTGCCCTCAAGGTGATTGCATTTTAGAGGGGGAAATTTAATATGTAAAAGGAAGCTGAAAAGTGAGGGGAGGGGAGGAAAGGCGCTGGGGAATTGTAGAGAAAACTGGGGAGACAGGAATGAAAAAAGGAAAGGCATGAAGAAGACTTTGTGAATGTGGGCTTCAGTCCTTAAACTGGAGTTTTGGGGAGAAACCAGCCAATGAGAGGGAGAAGCTGAGGGGAGGAGGGGACTTCCCAAAGTATGAAGTTTAGTGGTGGGGTCTAGAATTGAATTTGGGGTCTCCATTTACAAGTTAACCCCAAACTTGGGGTACAGCAGATCTTTCTAGGCTACAAGTTTGGGGGTTTCTAGATTCCACGTTGACAAAAGTAAAAAGCTTTCTAGAGGCTTGGAGAAAATCATAAGGAGTGCATCCCAGAGAAGGATAAAAGAGAGTGAGCAGTATTCTGAGACAGAATAAAGGGGTACCTCTTTCTACAAACCTCCACCCTATAATCCTGGCAACCAACCAATTCAGCCAGGATGAAGGAGGCCCATTCTCCAGGAGGCATTATGGGGGTAGATCTACATTCTCATGGGAAAACTCAAAATGTTCAATGAAGGTTTATATCCCCATTCTTTTTCAGGTCTCTCTAGGCGAGTAATGGTGAACCTACTGGAGATTGTGATAGGCTGTGCTCCATTCCCCCACACCATCCCCTCCCCCCAGAATGAATGCCCTCCCCTCCTCAAGAGGCCTTAGTGATCCATTTCCCTCTAGCTCTGCTGCATGTGAGCCACCCACCTTACCCCAGACAGAAGGGAGGAAGTGCTCCCATTGGATTTCTGGGCAGAGGAATGGGTGAAGGTAAAAAATGTCCTCAGGTGTGGTGAAGGGGAGAAAGGGAACAGGTCTGCCTGAATCCCTCTGTCTTTCTGGTAATGAACATTGGCAGGTGAGAGGCACATGTCCACAGAGTGAGCTCTGCATGCCCTCTCTTGAATGCATAGGTTCACCATCATGGCTCTAGATCCTACATCTATATTGGGTGATTAAGCCATTTCTCTGATATAACAATGTTGTTTAGTATAGCCAATGCCCTGGATGACTTAATCCAGGTCTGAGAAGACTTAAAGATCACCTCTCCTATTTGGGTCTCAGGTAAGGGAGGACTGGACCCTGATATATTTCCTTGGAAGCATTTTCCCCAATCAAATTAAATTACTTAACTCTGGTGCTTAAAACAATTCCTGTCACATAGAAGATACTTATCTGAGTTCTTTTCTGTTACTAGAGCCCTAAAAATTTGGGGGGAGAATTCATATCTAGGAAGCCTGAATGGAGGAGGGAGAAAATGATCAGAAGTTGAGGCAGTTTTAGAGGTTTTAAGTGTTAATGGTGAGGGAGGCATTCCAGGAAAGGGGACCCCTAATGGAAAGGCAGAGATGGGCATGTTGACTTCAACCAAGAGGGCATCAACAAATCTTCCTGGATCAGAGAGTATGTGATAGAGATTATGTCCAGACCAAGAAGAGATCTAGATCCAGGCATTTTAGGGCCAGTGATATGCCCAGGCTCAGTTTGGTTGCTTCCCCATGGCTGCATCCTCAGGAGCATCCAAAGATGTCACTGGAGAAGGAGATACAGTTCTTTTGAGTCCTGAGGGAGTCCCCTGTCAATGTGGACTCAAGAAGCTGCCTAACGTGTAGCCTAGTAAGTTTGGATGACTCCCAGTTTAGTTACCTTAAAGGTGAAAAGCCCCAAATTTTGATCTTGTCACATTAGTTTCTCCCTGAGGGGAAAATCCAATCTCAGAGTATCAGACTAAAAATAGCCTTTAGTGTAGTTTAGTGGGGAGAGGGCTAATCCCAACAAGTGTTAAATATCTCTTTTGTCCCAATGGTTCTCCCCTTTGGCCAAAGTCCTTTACCCAGGTGGTCTAGCCTTAGGCTGGATCTTTCCCTTTTGTGTCCATTGTAAACCATCAGCTCCTCACTGTTATTCCTTTCTGGGACTCTTCATTTTCCTTTGTTATCATAGTAAAGCCAATCAACTATCCTTCTAATCCTCAGTCCCCATGTTCCCCTTGAAAGGTATTTAGACTTCCCATTTTAATGGCTCTTTGGATTTGTCAATTTATCACAGTTGGCTCTCTCAGAGGTTAGTGACCAGAGCAACCAGGATCTTGGGACTCTGGAGGGTGTGTAGCATGCAGCTCTGTGTGGAGACCTTGAGGAAAGCACTAAACCCCTTTCCTTAATGAAAGAGTGGTTTTTTTGACTATTTAATAGTTCTGTGTTTTCTTTCCAGTTGACACCCCATTGAGGAAAGATGCCAAATACAGCTTAAAGATCTCACCCATTGGTTTGTGGATCTGGTGTTAGGCATCATTCAGAGCCTGAGGATTTAATTAATTAATCCTTAAATAAAAACTTTTAAAGATACCCCCAGGAGAAAACAATTCCCAAGGGTTTAAAATAGCTCCCCCCCAAATAAAGAAAATTCCAGGCAAGAAAATGAAAAGGAATCAGTAATGAAGTCCCTTGAGGACTCTGGAGCATCTCACCTAAATCTCATTTTTTAAAACCCTTCCCTTCTGTCTTAGTATCAATGCTAAGAAAGAATATTGGCAAGGTTTAGGCAATCAAGGTTAAGTCCCAAAGCTAGTAAAAATGTGTACCCCGGTCCTCTTCACTCCATGCCTGGCACTCTATCCTCTGTCTATTGTGCTATTGATAACCTGGAACACCACAGAACCACTAAAGCAGTTACAAAGACCAGATCTTTAATCAGGTGAAGGGAGACAAAGCTGTTGTGGCCACACAAGAGTCATGCGCGCACACACACAGAGCCAACCAACACCATGCCAAACTAAGATCTGAGACTCTGGGAACAACGTCTCCAGGAAAACAGGCCAGGAATGGGGATTTCCATCAAACTGTAGAACTTGGAGTCTTAAATATACTTTAGAGAACATAGGAAAGGAAGGACAACTGATTGGTTTAAATGGAGGCTAGGGGAAGAGGCACCTGGGAATGGCCTAAAAGAGGAACTTAAAAGACAAAAGGGCACTTAACACTTGAGTACCGCTATCACTGTATTCAGGGTGCTTGATGACTTATTTTTAGTCTAGGACAAAGGGAGTTTTTTAAAGGCAAGACCCATGGGTTGGAAAATTTGCTGTTCCATAAAACAAGGTTGTCACTCCTTAGATGCTCCCCATTTAAGGCCTAAAAAGCACATTTATATTCTGCTTATGCATGGGGCCCACACCTGGGTCACACCTAGGGCCCAGTTCATTCAAACTGACCCTTATCTGCAACTTGGCCTCTTCACTCCAGACAGGCCTGATGGAGATTCTAGGCATGTTGGGAGTTAACTCATATCTCCTCAACTTTGAAAGACATGAGGGGTTTGTACCCTCATGTACCAAAATATTATCCAGGTGGAAAAGAGGAAGTGGGCAAAGGTATAAAGGCAAGAAAGGGCTCAAGATAGAAATCAGCTGAGAGTGAAAAGTGGGACCAGATCCAATTCTGACACAAGTGGAGGGGAAAAGAACCCAAGAAGATACACAGGGTGTTATGGGACTATTTCAGGTGAACCCCTGGGTTCAGGATAGGAAATCTTTGTAAGAATGCAAGACTCCAAAACTTAACTTCAAATAAAAAGAGAAATGTATTAATTTATTTTTAAAAAAATTTATTTATTTATATTTTTAGTCAATTTAGAACATTATTCCTTGGCTACAAGAATCATATTCTTTCCCTTCCTTCCCTCCTCTCACCCTTCCTGTAGCTGAACCGCAATTCTACTGGGTATTGCATGTGTCCTTGATCAGAACCTATTTCTATGTTGTTGATGTTCGCATTAGGATGTTCATTTGGTCTATATCCTCAATCATATCCCCTCGACCCATGTAATCAATGAGTTGTATTTCTTTGGAGTTTCTACTCCCACAGTTTTCCCTCTGAATGTGGACAGAGTTCTCTCTCATAGATCCCTCTAAGTTGGTCAGGATCACTGCAATGCCACTAATGGAGAAGTGCATTACATTCGATTGTCCCACAGTGTGTCAGTCTCTGTCTACAATGTTTAACTGGTGCTGTTCCTTTTGCTCTGAATCACTTCCTGGAGGTTGTTCCAGTCTCCATGGAATTCCTCCACTTTATTATTACTTTGAGCACAATAGTATTCCATCACCAACATATACCACAATTTGTTCAGCCATTCCCCAATTGATGGGCATCCCCTCGTTTTCCAATTTTTTTTGGAACCACAAAGAGCACAGCTATGAATATTCTTATACAAGTCTTTTTCCTCATTATCTCTTTGGGGTACAGACCCAGCAGTGCTATGGCTGGATCAAAGGGCAGACAATCTTTTATCGCCCTTTGGGCGTAGTTCCAAATTGTCCTCCAGAATGGTTAGATCAATTCACAACTCCACCAGCAATCAATTAATGTCCCAACTTTGCCACATCCCCTCCAGCATTCATTACTTTCCTTTGCTGTCATGTTGGCTAATCTTCTAGGTGTGAGGTGATACCTCAGAGTTGTTTTGATTTGCATCTCTCTGATTATCAGAGATTTAGAACAGTTTTTCATGTGCTTATTAATAGTTTTGATTTCTTTAATTGAAAATTGCGTATTCATGTCCCTTGCCCATTTATCAGTTGGAGAATGGCTTGATTTTTTTTTTTTACAATTGATTTAGCTCTTTGTAAATTTGAGTAATTAAACTTTTGTCAGAGGTTTTTGTTATGAAGACTGTTTCTGAGTTTGTTATTTCCCTTCTGATTTTGGTTGCATTGGTTTTGTTTGTACAAGAACTTTTTAATTTGATGTAATCAAAATTATTTATTTTACATTTTGTGATTTTTTTTCTAGCTCTTGCTTGATTTAAAAAATTTTCCCTTCCCAAAGGTCTCACATGTATACTATTCTGTGTTCACATAATTTATTTATTGTTTCCTTCTTTATGTTCAAGTCATTCACCCATTCTGAGTTTATCTTGGTGTAGGGTATGAAGTGTTGATCCAAACCTAATCTCTCCCATAGTGTCTTCCAATTTTCCCAGCAGTTTTTTTTATCAAATAGTGGGTTTTGGTCCCCCAAACTGAACTCTTTGGGTTTGTCATAGACTGTCTTGCTGAGGTCACTTACCCTATGTCTATTCCATTGATCCTCCTTTCTGTCTCTTAGCCAGTACCAAATTGTTTTGATGACCACTGCTTTATAGTATAGCTTGAGATCTGGGACTGCAAGGACACCTTCTTTTGTATTTTTTTTTTCATGATTTCCCTGGATATCCTTGATCCTTTGTTCTTCCAAATGAACTTTGTTATGGTTTTTGCTAATTCATTAAAAAAAGATTTTTGGAAGTTCAATGGGTATGGCACTAAATAGACAGATAAGATTGGGTAGGATGGTCATTTTTATTACATTATCTCATCCTACCCATGAGCAGTTAATGTTTTTCCAATTGCTCAGATCTAGTTTTAGTTGTGTGGAAAGTGTTTTGTAGTTGTGTTCATATAGTTCCTGTGTTTGTCTTGGCAGATAGATTCCTAGGAATTTTATATTGTCTAAGGTGATTTTGAATGGGATTTCTCTTTCTAGTTCCAGGTGTTGAGATGTGTTGGAGATATATAGAAATGCTGATGACTTATGTGGGTTTATTCTGTATCCTGCAACTTTGCTAAAGTTGTTGATTATTTCCACTAGCCTTTTATTTATTCTCTGGGGTTCCTTAAGTAGACCATCATATCATCCACAAATAGGGATAGCTTCGTCTCCTCATTGCCAATTTTAATGACCTCAATTTCTTTTTCTTCTCTAATTGCTACTGCTAGTGTTTCTAGTACAATGTTGAATAATGAAGGTGATAATGGGTATCCTTGTTTTACTCCTGATCTTACTGGGAATGCATCTAGTTTATCCCCCATTGCAGATGATGTTGGTTGATGGTTTTAGATAGATACTGGTTATTATTTTTTAGGAAAGACCCTTCTATTCCTATACTTCTAGTGTTTTCAGTAGGAATGAGTGTTGTATTTTGTCAAAAGCTTTTTCTATTGAGATAATCATGTGATTTTTGTTGGTTTGCTTGTTGATATGGTCAATTATGTGGATGGTTTTCCTGATATTGAACCATCCTTGCATTCCTGATATAAATCCCACATGATCATAGTGAATAAACCTCGTGATGACTTGCTGGAGTCTTTTTCCTAGTATCCTTTTTAAGATATTTGCATCTATGTTCATTAAGGAGATTGGTCTGTAGTTTTCTTTCTCCATTTTTGGCCTGCCTGACTTTGGGATCAGTACCATATTTGTGTCATAAAATGAATTTGGTAAAACTCCCTCTTTGCTTATTATGTCTAATAGTTTGTATAGTGTTGGGATTAGCTGTTCTTTGAATGTTTGATAGAATTCACTTGTGAATCCATCAGGCCCTGGGGATTTTTTCTTGGGTAGTTCTTTGATGGCCTGTTCAATTTCTTTTTCTGATATCAGATTATTTAAGAATTCTATTTCTTCTTCTGTTAATCTAGGCAATTTATATTTTTGTAAATATTCATCCATATCACCTAGATTGGCATATTTATTGCCATATAATTTGGCATCATAGTTTTTAATGATTGCCTTAATTTCCTCTTCATTGGAAGTGAGTTCTCCCTTTCCATGCATGATACTATTAATTTGTTTTTCCCTCTTTCCTCTTTTTTATTAGATTGACCAATACTTTGTCTATTTTGCTTGTTTTTTTCAAAGTACTAGCTTTTAGTCTTATTTATTAGTTCAATCGTTTTATCACTTTCAATTTTGTTAATCTCTCCCTTAATTTTTAGGATCTCTAATTTGGTTTTCTTCTGGAGGTTTTAAATTTGTTTGCTTTCAAGTTTTTTGATTTGTATGTCCAATTTATTGATCTCTGCCCTCCCTAATTTGTTAATATATGAACTCAAGGATATAAAATTTCCCCCTAGTACTGCTTTGGCTGCATCCCATAGAGTTTGAAAGGATATCTTATCATTGTCATTTTCTTCAATGAAATTATTAATTGTTTCTATGATTTGTTCTCTAGCTAGCTGATTTTGGAGAATCATATTATTTAATTTCCAATTAATTTTTGATTTGGCTCCCCCTATACCTTTACTGATCATTATTTTTATAGCCTTATTATCTGAAAAGGTTGCATTTATTATTTCTGCTTTTCTGCAGTTGTATGCCATGTTTTTATGACATAGTATATGGTTAATCTTTGTCAATGTGCCATGTGCTGCTGAAAAGAAGGTGTATTCCTTTTTGCCCCTATTTATTTTTCTCTATATATCTATTAACTCTAATTTTCCCAACATTTCATTTACATGTTTTACCTCTTTCTTATTTATTTTTTGATTTGATTTATCTAAATTTGATAGTGGTAGGTTCAGGTCTCCCACTAGTATAGTTTTACTATCCATTTCCTCCTTCAATTATACTAGTTTCTCCATTAGAAATTTGGATGCTATACCATTTGGTGCATACCTGTTGATTAGTGATATTTCCTCATTATCTATACTCCCTTTTATCAGGATGTATTTACCTTCCACATCCCTTTTAGTCAGGTCTATTTTTACTTTGGCTTTGTCAGTTATCATGATTGGAACTCCTGCCTTCTTTCTGTCAGGTGAGGCCCAATCCGTCTTACTCCACCCCTTAATTCTGACCTAGTGAGTATCTACTCGCCTCATGTGTGTTTCTTGTAGACAACATATGGTAGGATTCTGGATTCTAATCCATTCTGCTATTCGTCTATGTTTTATGGGTGAGTTCATCCCATTCACGTTCAAAGTTATGATTGTCACTTTTGAATTCCCTAGCATTTTGATATCCTCTCCTCCTGTCCTTTCTTTCTTTGCTATATTCTTTTAACCCAGTGGTTAACTTTTAGTCAACCCCTCTATTCCCCTCCCTTGATATTCTTCCCTTTCTGGCCCCTCCCTTTTTGTTCCCTTTTTGTTTTTTTTTTAGGGTCTGTTAAGTTCCCTCCCCCCTCTCCTTCCCTTACTTTTTTTGAACTCCCTCCCCCTTTCCCTCCTTAGTTTCCCCTTCTTCCTTACCCTGTAGGATAAGATAGACTTAAAGATCCCAATGGATCTAGATGCTCTTCCCTCTCAGAATTGATTTCACTGAGAGTAATGTTCGAGTATTACCTATTAGCACTCTCTTCCTCTCCCTCTTATAAGAGTGTTCTTCCTCTCCCCTTCCCATGTGTATATTTATGTGACAAAGGTTATTCTATTTATTTCATTTCTTCAAGTATTTCTTGGTACCATCATCGATTCCCCCCCCCTTTTTTGTATATCATTTTATAGCCTTTAATGCCCCAATCTTTTCTTATGAAAGAAGAATTCTTATGAATTCTTCTATTTACTATAATAATGAAAACATTTTTTGAGAGTTACAAATAACATTTTCCCCATATATATATATATAAATGTATGTATATATATGCATATATATATACATATATATATATATATATATATATATATATATAATTTGATCTAATTATAGAAGAGAGTTTGAATTAAAAAACATTTTTTTCCTTTTCCCTCTTTTTCATATTTACCTTTTCATGTTTCTCTTGATCTTTGTGTTTGGATATCAAACTTTCCACGTAGTTCTGGTCTTTTCCTTACAAATATTTGGAAATATTCTATTTTGTTGAATGCCCTTATTTTCCTCTGGGAGGAGTCAGTTTTGATGGATAGGTGATTCTTGGTTGAAGACCCAGTTCTCTTTCCTTTTTGAATATTGTGTTCCAGGCCTTGTGGTCCTTTAGTGTGGACCATTGGTTTCCAGTTGCTCAATTCTCATCCTTAAGGCCTGGTTTTCTGTTATAATCTTTTGGTTTTCTGCTTTAACCTTTTGGTATTCAGCTATAATTTCTTCATTTTTTAAAACTATTTCCCACTTCAGTAACCAGAAGTCTTCCATCTTTTTGATAACCTCCAATTAAAATATTTAAATTCTTTCAGGGCTTGTGGGCAATTTCCGTTTTTTTATTTTTATTTTTTAGGTTTTGCCTTTGTTTGAATTTCGTCCAGTGTTTCCTCTGTAGCCTGGGTTTTTCCTCTGTAAAAATTTTCGAGGGTGACTGCCTTTTTTTTTTTGAAGGATTTTGAGGCTCCTACACACAATTAGCCATTTTCATGGATGTTTTTCCTTCCCTCTTTAGACAGAAATCTGAGTGAGCTGGGCAGGTTCACTGTGTATGGAGTTAAGGAGCAAGGATTTTGCCTGAGGCAAGCTCTCGAATCTCCACAGTCCTTTGCAGCTCTTCACTGTGCTATCTTCCCTGGGTCTCTCAAGGTCTGTGTTCTCCCGCCCACCTGGGTTTCTGGTCTAGCTGCTTTCAAGGGTTGGCCCCTGGGGGCCCTACTCATCTCCCAAGGATCTAGAAGTGCCCCTTGCTCATTCTAGAGGTGCTTCTCACTCACTGCCTGGTTCTGGTGGGTGAGCTGGCTCCAAGCACCTAAGGTCTGTGCTCCCTTGTGTGCTGAGGTTTCCTGCCTAGCTGCTTTCAGGGGTGGGTCCCTGGTGGTCCTTGTCTGCTTCTGAGGACCTAGAGGTGCCCCTTGCTTACTCTAGAGGTGCCCCTCACTTGCTTGTTTTGGTGTGTGCTGGCTCTGGCTCTGGTTCTGGTTCTGGTGTGGTGGGGGAGGGTAGATCAGCTCATGTTTGGGTGGAAACTTTTTCACCCTGTTATAGATTGGAAAATCCCCAATCCCATGTACCTTCAATTCTGTACAGTTCTGTACAGAACTGTACAGTTCCTCCATTCTTCTGAAAATGATTTTTAAGATCTTTTGGGTGTGCTGGGGAGAGTAAGTGACCCGCATTTAGACTGCCACCATGCTTACCAGGAAGTCCAAAAAAAATTCTGATACTCCTTTCTGGCTCTTAGCCAGGACCAAATTGTTTTGATGACTACTGTTTTATAGTATAGTTTGAAATCTGGGACTTGTGAAGATTGGATTTGGCTCTCCCCTGAGTGTAACAATGAAGGTACTTAGCTCTTCCTTGATTGTGAAGATTAAATTGTAATCCCCTGTGTATTTTTAGATTTTAATCCCCAAAGTGTTAACTCAGTATTTAAAGTAGATCTACCCATTTTAAATACAAAAAGGTGTTAACTACCCACAAAAAGGTGTGAATACCCATTTCATACATTGAGTGGGCAGTCCTGGAGAGGAGTGTCTGCTGTGATAGATAGATGTAAAAATTTAGGGGAGGTGACACAAGATAAGAAGATCTTTAAATAGTGGACCACAGAGACACACAGATCAGTCACTCAGGCTTGGAGTGAGGAGGAGTCATTCTGAAGAGAGACTGGAAGAATCAGTCACTCGGAGTTGGACTGGAAGACAGACACATGAGGAGAAACTGGAAGACAGACACTCAGACTTAGAGTGAAGACACTTGGCTGTGGAACTGGACCCCTGGAGAAGCTCATGCAGGAGACCTCAGACTGCTTTCCTTTTAGGCAGTCACCATGGTGAGTGTAAAGGCTGACTTAGTTCCTTGCCCTTTCTGCCCGAGAAAGGCCCATGATCTTGAGACTCCTTTCCCCTGATTGGTGCCTTAGAATTTCTACTTGTCTCAGAGGAAGCAGGAGCATTCTCTCTCTCTCTCTCTCTCTCTCTCTCTCTCTCTCTCTCTCTCTCTCTCTCTCTCTCTCTCTCTCTCCTTTTCTCTCTCTTCCTTAATATCTTCCCTCTATAAAATAAACTACCATAAATTACATTTTACTTTAGTAATTTATTTTGGCATGTACAAATTAAATCCCTGACAGTCAATTAAATATTCAGTCCAACCATAAATTTAACAATCTGTCTGACCAAGTTGGAGGTGACAAAATACCCTCAATCTTCTTAACATTCCTAAACTTTTCCTTTACTGTGACTATCCCTAAGTCAGATTTTAATAGCTTATTTTGATCAGCTATAGAGGTAAGTTCAATTTTTAAACCCCCCCCCTTAAATTAGATAGAACACAGCTGTTTTCATCTTAGCAACAGGGCCCTAAGGTCCTAGCTGGGGAAGCTGTTTCTAAATCTCCTTTGCCTTAGGGAACAAACAATCCAATTAACCGATCCTCACTTACAATATTAGCTGGCTGGATTGCTCTTAATTATCAGGGAGGAACACCTGGAGAAAGGAGCCCTGTTAGAAAGAGTGATTGTATTTAGCCTTGTCTTGCTCTGCCCTTTCACACAAAAGAGCTAAGTGGATTAAAACTTTAAATAGGACCACACCCAAACACATAAAAATGTGGTTAGAGCCAGCACACAACTTAATTAACAACTGGCATTTCAGTAAAATAACCAAAATTGGACAAACATTGTTCTTTGTCTATTTCATAATCCAAGCGAATATATGGAACTGAATATACTCCCCAATGCTCCTGGTTGCGATTTTAATTATTAGAACTGTAATATTGTATCTATTTTTCTCTAAGAGAAACCTGGAAAATACCATACATAGTCTAGAGAATCACACAGGAGAATTGTATCAGTCTCCCCTTAAAAAACCCATTTCCCAGTCAAACCAACCAATTGTTCCTTCCACTACTCAACAAAATGCAGAATTAAATCCTCAACTTGAGTTTACAGAGGAATGTTTGGTGGAGATCATGGATTTTATAAATATCAATGACATGAATTTAAAACCACCCCATAGTAGGAATGAGTTATCTCTCCATACTTCCTCATTATCAGAATCTCTCTTGCTCTACACAATATGGCTGCTAGTTCTAAACCATCCCCTCCCATACCCAACTTACCCCTACTACCCAACCCATTCCTCCTCCTCCCACCCATGCTGACTACCGCACTCACTCTACCATAACCCCTCCCCTGCCCATGCCTCCTGCCCCACCCCTTCTGCCTCCTCCCCCTCAGGCCATACCCCTTCCTCCTTAGCCCCTCCTTCCCACCCTGCCCAATTCATTTTCCATACTTCTCCTAACTCTCATTCTTCTGGCACTATGGGCCCACAACTTCTCCCCCTCGGCTTGCCCACCCCTTCCCCTTCTCTTACCTACCCCACTGAAAATGGAGCAAGAAACCTAGAGACAGAAACATGAGAAAATTCAGATGGAAGTTTATTCCCTTCATGGGAAATTCCAAATTTCAATAAAAACAGGAAGTTGGTATCTATAAGACAGCATATACCTTTCAGTTCTGAGGATTTAAACAAATTCAAAGAAGACCTTTCCTAGTTTGAGGAAGAGCCTATATTAATTAAAAAAGGATTGGAGAACATATTCAAAACTTTTGAGCCCACTTGTTGTAACAGTTAAAATTAGTTTCTCTGCTAAAAGTATTATATTTTATGAGGTTTATTAAAGATGATTAGAATTAAGAAATAAAGAAAATACAAAATAAGAAATACACATGTCTAGGCCCAGATCCCATTCACAACCACTTATTCTACATCTTGCCTGCTAGGTAGAGATTTGCATGTGCTTAAAAGTGGAAGGAGAGAGAGAGAGAGAGAGAGAGAGAGAGAGAGAGAGAGAGAGAGAGAGAGAGAGGTGATACAGTCAGTTTAAAACACCCATTTTGTTCTCCCACTCAGGCTGAGGCCTCTAGTGAGATTTTAGGGAATTCTGGGAACTACCAAAGACTTCTGGGAATTTAAGTCCAGGGTCAAATCTCCATTTTTACATTTCCTTGTTTGATCCTATTGGGAAAAGTTTCCCCAAAAGGATCATGAAAACATAATCAACTTAAAGATTATAACAATTTGAGGATAAGAGGAAAAAAGAACAAAACCAATAATTGCTGGACACATTGACAAAAAGCCAGTTAGGGGTCAGTCCCCTTTGGCATGAAAGTTTACATGCAAATAAATGCTCAATCAACCACATCCAAAGTTCATTCTTGATCTTTTCATGCAGCTTGTGGTCTGGAGGCTTCTTCATGGTGTCTTCTCCAAACAGTTCAGTTTTCTGGATTCAGAGAGGTATCATGTTTCTTAACCTAAAATTCTTCTCAAAAGGAATTTAAACTTTGCAATTTAAAATAATAATATTTTTACATTTCCCCATGAAGAGGGTGACCAAAAAACACAGGATCACCTAGGGATGCATGGCTGAGTTATGAGGTATATGAATCAATTGGCAAGAGAAATTAAAAAAAAACATCAGAAAAATCCAATTAAAAAAGAAAATTTCTGGATGAAAATATAGACTATCAAAGTCTTATGTGCAAAAATTCTAAGTAAAGGAAAAATAAATCTCTAACAGGTCCTTGAATCAGGGACCAATTAAAATGACATAAGCAAGTAAGCATTTACCCAGTCAGTAGCCAGGACTACAGAAAGTTTGCCACACTATGAAAGAGAGAAAAGGGACTAGATTATAGGTGCCAAGTAGGAGCCAAGTTTGGGATACTCATCTGTAAGTATTTTCAGGGTGAGTGTGGATACAAGGAAGGCCTATGCCTTAATGTATGTTAAGCCCTGCAACCTTAAATCTTCACACTAATATATCCTGTGTGTTCTTTGTGGTACTAATCAGATTTAGCTTTGTGCTTCATTGGCCCCGTGAAATGGCTCTTATGCACATCTTGTCCTGGAATCAGACAGAATCATTAAGCAAAGTCCCATATTTTTTTTAAACAATTAGTGGCATCATTTTTACAGTCTCAAGCTTTTGGGGGCATACATTGACATTATAGCAAATGTATTCTAAACTTATGTCACTGCAAAATCAAAAAGTTAAAGAAAATCTTAATGCTGGTGACGTGCTCCAAATATAAAAAGGAGAGAAAAAATACTGAAATAATATATTGCATATGCAAGAAAAATAGAATAAAAGAGTTTTAAAAATTCAAAACTGTAGCTTATAATCATTGACACACTGTATCAGCTAAGAAAATATAGAATACAAGGCTTTCTCACCAAAAATGAGATCCATTTCCTCTTCATATCTGGCCATGATCCACTGTGAGTACAAGCAAATGAATTTCACAAGGTAACAGTTATTTTCTTTTATAAAGAACAGTAGTACAAATATGTAAGCATCAATATTCCCCAAATTCTCAATAGTCCATTTAATTACTGTAAACCTCAAAATTTCTTAGACTTATAAATGTTGGAAATCTCACCATTGGGAAATTTCATACTTGGAAAATTTCTTAGTGATAGTCTATTGGAATGTGAACCCAATTGACAAGGGAGGTTCCTCCTCCTTTCTTAAGATTACTTTAGGACAGAAACCTTCTGCTGAACAATGGAAAGGGCTTTGACCTATGCTTAAGCATAGAACAGGAATTTCTTTGAGTCATGATTGATTTTAGAATTGATACAATAGAGATACTTGGAATGACAGAACCAGGTCTTGGAAATTACAATCTCCACCCTACTCAGTCCTAACAGGATTTAGGAAGGGCTGCAGCATAGATCAAAATTTAATTATTCCAATCTCTACCCTACTCAGGGTAACAGGATTTAGGAAGGGCTGTAGCAAAGGATCAAGATTTAATTATTTGAGAATATGACCTTCAACAGACATGTGCAAATCCACAGACCTCTGGGCGGTCCTGGGTTAAGCTAGAGCCACCATTGGCACAGGGAAGACATGGACAGTGATTGGTAGATGTGAGAACTGAGGGGAGGGAACTTGGATGGTTTACTTAAAGAGAGAGGGGTCTGAGGACTGAGGGGTGGTTGGTTGGAGAGTTTTGGCTCTGAGTGGTTGGAGAGGTGCTCTGAGAAGCTTGCTCTGAAGGAAGCTGGAGGTGGAGGCCCCTGAGACTGTTTCTCCATTTTGGTCACGTGAGTAATAGGGACTGATCTCCTTTCTTTGTCCCAGCTATCTAAGGGCTTGGGCCTTTTGGCCCAGCCTAAACAGAGGGGGTATTTAAGCCCTATTCCCTTCTCTCCCCTTTCTCTCTCCCTCTCTCTCTCTATCTCTAATACCTTTCTTCATCCTGTTTGTAATTAAACTCCATAAAAGGTTGACTGTTGATTTGAGTTTTCATTTAGGAATTACATAGCTGAATTCCTTGGCGACCTTAAATTAATATATATCAGTCTTTCAAAGTGATTTCCTTGTCACATTACAATAGCAAACAAACCCACTATCATATTTCACATAAGTTTCTATATGGCATTTTTAAAAGCCTATGAACTGATTGATATTTGTAACAATTTTTACAGACGTAGCAAATCTTTCAACCTTGGTAAACATATTTTTGAACAAATTAAAACTTATTTTGGGTTTAGAACATCATCAAGAATTCTAGATATCATTGCAAAAAATGTGGCAGAGGAGTCTAGGAAAAACTGAAACCTCTGTAAAGTGAGCTGAAGAGTATAAATGAGAGATGCTCCCCTTTTTTTGGGGGGGAGGCTTCTAGGGGGTACAATGCCCTGGGATTAACTTCCCAGCTTCCATTCACATTTTATAAATGTGGGAGTTGGGATTATAATTGTATTTTAGTTCAGCTATTAAAAATGGGCCTTACCTCATGTTAGGGGCAGGCAAAATGACCAGAGATTGTTAAGAAAAATTCTAAAAATCATGTCTAAAGAACCCTTAAAATCAGTTTGAAATATTTAGCTCAATAAATTTTCCAAAGGTTGTTATAGCAATTTTCTGATGGAGACCATATATCCTCTATGTGACAATTTACAAAGTCAAAAATAGAAAAGCTGTTTTTCTATGGGCTTACTCAATAATGTTTGTTCAGCACAGTTATAGGGGAAAAGCAACAGAATATAACAGTAGTTAAAACTGAGCACATTAAAGTGATTCAGTGTAACAGAATAGTATTGAATGCAGTAATATATGAACTTAAAATCACAAAGTTAAACCTTAAACAAAAAATCAGCAAATGCAATAGAATACAGAGATTTTTATAAAACATTGGAGTCCAAAAAGCCTTAAAAATATAACCTCCAGTCTCTTTAAAGTTCCTTGGTTTTTTGTCCATTTAGATGCCTATTGTCAGAAGGCAGAAGATTGGTAAGGGCTAGGCAATGGGGGTTAAATGACCTGCCCAAGGCCACACTGCCAGGAAGTGTCTGAGGCCAGATTTTAACCCAGGACTTCCCATCTCCAGGCCTGGCTCTCAATCCACTGAGCCGCTGAGTTGCCCTCCCATAGTAAGGGTGGATTTTAGGAATCTCAAATTTGGCCAAAGAATTGCAGGGAGCTGAATTTTTCTCTGGCTCCCAGGTGAGCTAAGTGAAAGAATCAATACAGTTACAAGATATCCTTTTAAAGAAGTCATGCTTATAAATTCAAAAGTCTCTTCCTTATCTCTTTCTTTTTCTACCCCCCTGTGATCTCCAGCCGTCAGTTCATATGGAGGCTAATTGTAGCCTAAAGAAAAAACACCCTTGTTTTTTACCAGCTGGTTTTTGCTCCTGAAGAAATTGGGTCTGCTACCATCAGCCTGGGTCCTGGGGCTGGGCCTGGGGTGATGAGTCAGATTTTCTGGGCCGGGCAGTTCATCTGGGTCTGGATTGCAGGCAGCAGCTGGGTGGGAGGGTGGGCCGGTGGACCTGGGACCAGGTGAGAGAGAGACCATGAGTGGCAGTCAGAGAAGGACTGATTTGAATCAAACAGGTCCAGATTATTCTTGGAGGAACTTGGCTTAAAAAATTTAGGCACTAGCTAAGCTGAACTTAGTAAAGATTTAGGAAAGTTAAGAAGGTTGAGGGTATTTCATCACAACCGACGTGGTTAGCCAAAACTGTAACAATTAAAATTAGTTTCTCTGCTAAAAGTATTATATTTTATGAGGTTTATTAAAGATTATTAGAATTAAGAAATAAAGAAAATACAAAATAAGAAAGGCATGTGTCTAGGCCCAGAGCCCATTCACAACCACTTACTCTACATCTTGTCTGCTAGGTAGAGAGCCGCATGTGCTTAGAAGCAGAAGTAGAGATAGGTGGTACAGTCAGTTTAAATACACATTTTGTTCTTGCACTCACATGAGGACTTTGGTGAGATTTTAGGGAATTCTGGGAACTACCAAGGACTTCTGGGAATTGAAGTCCAGGGTTTAAATCTCCATTTTTATATTGGTTAGATGTCAAAAATTTATTAGAAAGATTTGACAAACAGAGAAAAAATAAAGTAATCTATTTGGCTAATCAGAAGCAAGGTAAGGGAGCACATTATTGGCCAACTGAAAATCCACATTGGAACCCCAAGGTTGAACCAGATTATACAAAACTAAACCAGGCCAGAGAAACATTATTGACAGCATGAGAACGTGGTCTAATAGACCAAATTCATGTTCTAAATTTGAAAGCACCAAACAAGAAATAGATGAGACTCCCTCCCAGTTTATATAGATTTATTGATGTGGGGAACATGTATATGGACTTTGATCTACCCAGAGAAAGAGACATTAGACAAATATGTAGACAATTTGTTAAGAATTGTTGTTAAGTGGTAAAAGACTATTTTAAAACTAGCTGCCCAACCTGGGACTCTAGGGACCTTGAAGAATTGAGGAGAGTAGCAGTCTATGTTAATAAGGGTCATACAAAAAGATGTGAGGAAAACAGTAAATCAGTGGAAAACTTACAGAAAGAAATTGAAATGTTATAAAGAAAACTGAAAAATTAGGGAGAGACCATATCCTCTTTGCCAGAATCCACAGATAAATCATGTCTTTACTATGGAAAAAGAGGCCATGTAATGATGGTCTATAAGAACTGGCTACATGAAAAAACAAATAATAACAACTTTAGAAATAATAACTATAGAAATGACTATAATAATGATCATAGAAATCACAACTTTAGGAGTGATAATGCAGACCAACTAACTCCACAACAGTATAACTTAAGTGGAACTCATCCAAAAAGTACTCAGGCTTCTGCCACCCCTCCACGTGGGACAGAAGGTGGTGCCCATTGGACTCTATTGTTTTTGTTGTTATTAACCCTTTTCAGGACTCCTTGAACCATATTCCTTGTAAATTATTTTCTATTTATCTCTTCTCCAAATAGTAGCAAAGAAGAAATGGAATTTTTTAAATACAGTACCTCTGTGACTGATTATACCCTCTGTTGATAATGAATAATTGACTATATTGATTGTATTTAACTATTGCTTATGATAAGACTTCCCTATCGCTGGATCTGTACTATTTTATTGCACTTTATTTGTGCCATACTGTATTTTATTTTTTCTTTCTCTCATTTTTTTCATTTGAAGCAAAAAAGATTTTCTTTTAACTATTTCTTGATTTTTGCAATAAGCTAAGATATTAATTTGCTTAGCATAAAAATGCATACCCAAAAAGCTTTAGATTATGGAAACCTGGCATTTATTGAGAAATATTATGGGACTATTATTAATGATTATATCTGATTCTAGGAAATGGGGTAAAAAAAAGTAGCACAGACTTTATCTACACAGTGCCATAGAAACACAGATTTAATCTGAAAAGTGCCAAAAGAGCACATAGGTCAAAAAACCAATCCATGTAGGATTGATGAACTTTTAAGCCAATATGAAAGTACTTGAAACTAATGTGAGACTTGAGGTTGCCACACTTGACATATGTTAAGACACAGGACTCCTTGAACCACACTTGTTGTAAAATACTTTCTATGAAAGTACCTAACAATTGACTAGTCCTGAAAAAGGATTAAATATCAGACTAGATAATGACACGTTCATACCACACACAAAAATCTAGTCCTTTTTGGCTATTATAGCACGGCAACTTCCTGTAATATTGGCTGCAAATGGGTAAGTTAAATGCTACTTATTCTGTCCTATAGACTTGTGGGATAAAAATTACTTTAATTGGGCCCTAATACAAGGGTCTGTTATGAATTTATTCTCTTAAATTTGTAAATTTTATATACATAATTTTTGATATTTTGGTTCTGAATTTTGACTTTTTATTTCTCTCAAAAGGTTAATTTTTACTCTATTCATTTTTCTTTTAAGTTTTTGGTTTTTCTTTTTATAATTGACTCATACACCCATAACTCAACCACTTTGAATTGATTAGGTTGTTTATGAACACTCTCTTCATAGAGGATTGTATTGTATTTTTATTAAAGAAAAATCCAAGATTTGAAATTTTGTTTGAGAAGAATTTTAGGAAAAAAAGTTTGCTAACTCCTTGAACCCAGAGAATGAACTCTTCGAAGAAAGATGCTTGCAGAAACCTACACTGCATCAAGAAGATCCAGAATGAACTTTTGGGTGCAATCAATTAAGCAAAAGCAGATGGAACATTTATTGTAAATATACCCTTTTATGACAAAGGGGACTGCCCCCTAATTTGGCTTTTTGTCAATGTGCCTAAGAAAACATTGGCTTTGCTTTCTCTCTTTTCTATTTCCCTCGTATCTCTAACTGTTGTAATTTCCTCTTAGGAAGTGAAATATTTTATACATCTGTAGTTAGAAGTTTTAGGGATACGAGATGACTATGTTAAATCATCAATGGGGAGACTAGTCTAATAATGATCATCAGGGGAATTATGGAGATTGGATTTGTCTCTCCCCTGATTGTAACAATGAAAGTACCTAGCTCTTTTGTGATTGTGAAGATTAAATTGTAATCCCCTGTCTATTTTTAGATTTTAATCCCTAAAGTGTAAACACAGTACTTAAAGTTGATATACCCATTTTGGATTTTAACCTCAAAAAGGTGGGAACACCCATTTCATACACTGAGTGGGAGGGATGTGACCAATGTTTGAAAGAGTGGGCAGTCCTAGAGTTGAGCATAGGGTGTGATTGGTAGAAATTTAGGGTAAGTGACACAAGAGAAAAAGGTCTTTATAAGTGGAAACAGAAACACACAGAGGGAGAGACACTAGGACTTGGAGTGGAGAGAGACATTCAGACTTGGAGTGAAGAGGGACTTGGAGTTTGAAAGAGTCTTTTTTGGAGTCTTGGAGTGGAGCCTACTGGAGTTGAGGATGATAAAAGAATCTGCTGATTGAACTGACAAAGTCATGAGTGTAAAGGCTGACTTCCTTCCTTGCCCTTTCTGGAGGTGTGAGCCTCTGGGAAAGGCCCATTCTCTTGAGACTCCTTTCTCCTGACTGGGGCCTTAGAATTGCTACTTGGGTCAAAGGAAACGAGTGCTCTCTCTCTCTCTCTCTCTCTCTCTCTCTCTCTCTCTCTCTCTCTCTCTCTCTCTCTCTCTCTCTCTCTCTCTCTCTCTCTCTCTTCCCCTTTCTCTCTTCCTTAATACCTTCCCTCTATTGTAAAAATAAGCTACCATAAATTCCACTTAGAAATTACATCCCTGGTGACCAATTAAATATTCAGTCTAACCATAAATTTAACAATACATATAGTATAGTATAGTATAGTAGTAGTCTCTTGGTAACTGAGGATGACGATTGTCTTTGTGCGTTTTCATCTATGATAGATGAGTGTGCACAAAGACACTTGTGCGTGAAGGAGATTTAAGTGGAAAAGTCGATGCACAGAGACAGTCCCACTCTCTCTGTGGGGTTTTTTCCTTAATGGACTTCCCTGACCAGCAGGGTCCCACAAGGGGAGGGGCTCACCTTTGTGATGGGACCCGAGGAGAGGTAGGAACCGAGAACCAGGGTGGAGAATGAAAGACACGGACAAGTCAGTGTTTGAATAGGGCAGGCAATCCCTATGATACTCCCCTTGATAGGAAAGTATGAGTACAAAGGAACATGAGGTGGAGGAGGAGATTAAGGTAGGAAATGCAGGCCGAGATGGTTACAGGCTCGGGGAAGGAGAAGGTCAAGAGGAGAGAGAGACAGTCATTGAGGAGCCCAGTGGAGCTCCATGAAAGGGAGAAAGGCCAAGAGGAAGTTCATGGGTTGCCTCTGAATTTATTCCTGTCCTGCTTGGGCGGTACTCCCAAGGACTAGTAACCACATCACAAAGTATAGACACTTAAGATTGGGTGGCAAGGTAGAGGAAACACCTTTGGGCGTGTAGATTGCAAACCGAACTTTCCCGGGGAATTGAGTCCGAGCATGTTAATGAGTTTGTCTTAGCCAAGGGCCGCATGGCCAGTTCAAGGTTACATTCACAAGCCTCATTGGTATAACCTTATGCTTGGAGACACGGTAATCATACAGTCATTTATATTTCATAGATGTGAATATGCTTGGGATGCTACACTCTCGGCGTTGGAAGCCTGGGTCCAGTGGCACAAAAAGTCGTTACACCTGGAGACTTCCTCAGATGCATTGGATGGCCGTGTTGTCTTTTGTGCTCCAACACGCCTTAAGCACTCCACAGTGCCTTGCTGTATCGCCATCTCAGCCGTTGAACCTTCTTATTGGTTTATTGATTTCTTCCGTCTGTTCAGCCGAAGCAGTCTTCACATGCTGGGTGAGCAAAGCCCTGGTTCACCAGGGGTCGATGACGACCAGATGGCTACCCTCACCCTGCCAAATCGGTTGCCTGGGGTGTGGCCCCTTCCGCATTCTAGCAGCTACTGGGAGCCACAAGAGAGAGCTGGGTGTCAGATGGGGGTCAGAGGTTGGAGAGCTGCCCTAGGAGGGCACGACAAGCCCTCCATACCAGAGATACTACCCCTCCCTGAGCACCCCATACACCGCCTATCATACCTTAGAAATGAGGCTAAAATACAATTGTCCAATAGAGAAACTGTACTGATTATTAATGGAATTGGGTAATATTGGAATTTGTAAAGAAATTGTGGTCTTTTTAGAGGAATTATATATACAAGAAGAAGTGGAAACAGCAGAAGCCTGCTAACTTCACAGAAACTAATTGCAGTCTTTCAATTTGCCTCGAACTGCCCAAAGGACAGGCAGGGGCCTTTGGAGGTGTGAGCTTACAGTAGTAAGTGACTTGTAAACTCTCATACTTAATGGTAAGTAGGGATACTTTATGTTCTTGATTTGATTACCTAAAAATAGACAAGGGGAGAGTTAATCCTATCTTCACAATCTCCCCCCCCCACCCCCTGTGATTCTTTGGGAGACTAGTCTCTCTAATGAATCATTTAACATAACCAGCTTATACCTCTAAAGATCTTCTAATTAAAGGTGCACACAATATTGCACTTTCTAAGAGGAAACTACAATAGTTGGCTTAGCTTTTTGTTAATGCACCTAGCAAACATTGGTTTTGTTCTCTCTCTTCTCTTTCCCTCTTAACAATACATATACACATACACACACACACACACACACACCTTAGCTCCAACTCCATAAATCTGTTTCTGCAATTGGATCTCCAATAGCTGCAAAAAGGGCAATTACTCAAGTTGAATCTAAAGACGTAGAATGCAAACACTATCAAAGATGGTTCACCAGTTTCCTAATGACCACTGAAAGTTTTCCTTTACTGTCTCTAAGGATCAAGTGGGTATACAGGAGAGGGAGGGGGTGTTTTAGTATTTGATGTTTTGCTCTGCATTCTCAGTACTTTCTTTTTATAAAAGCTAAATCAATCCTTGAGGAAACAGTGTGAGCTAACTGATGTCCCTTGGTCAATTGATATTAAGGCATTAGTAACATGCTAAATGATATGCTGGGAACTTGGCGGGGGGCTCATAAGCAACGGGCATTAGGGAAATGGTAGTCCTGTCCAGAGCAACCTGACCTGCCAGTCTGAGGACAAGTAGGGAGAGTGAGCTCCAGGGCCCTACCAAAGGGACTAGACATTCCAGAGGATGGGTGGAAGCTGGCAAAGGTTACCTTGGAATCAATAGAAGATGGCACCCTGAGCTCCAAGTTATCAGCACCTTATTTTGTCATTTTAACTCTTTGTCTACTAGGACCCAGGAAGCCCTGTCTGTCTGGCCTGGGGGCAAAGCTCTAACTGAGGGAAGGAAGTGGCTTGGACACCATGGTCAAATTCAAAGGATCTGAGTGAGACCAACATCTACCAATGATGGGGAGCTCAGAGAGGGAAGCTGTGAGGCTGGCACATGAAGCTTATCTGGGGATCTATCCCAGGCAATGGGGCCTGAATTATCACCACAATAGCAAGAATCATTCAGCCATTCTAAAACCAGATGACTCCACCCCTCCATAGGCACACAAATGATCCTCCCCACTGCATGGGGCCATCAAGCACTAGAAACCACAGAAAAAGAGAAGAAGTGAAGCTTCTTAGGGGCTTGGACTTGCAGAGCTATCCATGGACACATCCTGTGCCTCAGACCAGCTTCTGGTCAACTGTCAGTTCCCTCTCCCATCAGTCACTGGGACCACCATGACCCCCACCCTCTTCTCCCTGCTGTACCTTGGTGAGTCTTAAGCAGCTCCTATTCTAGAGGGGTCTTTACCTACCTCCAAGTCCAACCTGTGTCCACCACCAATTTGGTGAGGGGCAAACTTTCCTCCAGGGGTGGGGAAAGACAAGTCTGAGATCTCATAGTAAAGTGGAGGAGTGTGGGGTTGGGGGGAGGATCTGGGACTCTTAGAGGGATCTTCTGGGTTCCAGCTGACTTCATTCACATCAACCCTAAGTCCAGGCTCTGACCACTTTGTGTCCTTCCTCTGATAATGATGGGGTGGTGGGTGTGAGGAGTCATGAGTAATCAGGGTCTTCTCTGCCAGGGCTGTGTCTGGGCCAGAGGATGAGGACACAGGCAGCAGGTGAGTCCCTCCCCTCACTCCCTCTGCCCAGAGCATACTACTGACCCCAAGGGAGGGAGCTGGGAGAGATCTGGGCTGGACTGAGAGGGTAAAGTGAGAGGGGACTCAGTATATGTGGGGTGCCCACACAAGGAGGAATCCCTGGACCTAATAGCTCTCATTCCCTTCCAGACAGATTCCCCAGACCCTCCCTCAGGGCAGAAGATGGCTCTTTGGTGCCCCAAGGGAGAACTGTGACCCTCAGGTGCAGGGGGTCACAGGAGGCTGATCTGTACCGCCTGGAGCAAAAGCTAGGAAATGGAATGTCTGACATCACAGATATGAGCACAGTTGGAATTGAGGTCAACTTTTCCCTTCCTTTTGTGACCTGGAACCATGCAGGGACCTACTACTGCCACTACAGACACTCACTGGGCTGGTCAGAGCCCAGTGAGCCCCTGCAGCTGGTGGTGACAGGTGAGGAACATCCCCTCCCAGGCCCAGACCCCCCAGGCAGGGTTAGCTCCAGTTCCCAGCAGCCCTAGATTCCTCCCCAGCCCAGTCTGGCCCCCAAGTGTCCCTCTGGCTCTGTCCTTCCTAGCCTCTCCCCTATGTCAACTAGAAAAAACACAGAACTATTAAATAGTCAAAAATCACTCTTTAATCAAGGGAAAAGGGGTTAGCGCTATTAATACGACAACAAAGCTGCTTTCCATGACTGCACAGAGTCAAGACGCCCTGGTCACCAGCCCCTGGGAGTGCCACCGACTCAGGATGGACTCCGAGGAACAAAAGAACTTGGGGAACCTATATACCACTCTAGATGACCTGGGGGTTTGGAGAGGGATAGTTGATTGACTTTACAATGGTAAGAAAGGAAAATGAGGAGTTCCAGACAGGAATAATAGTGAGGGGCTGATGCCCTACAATGGACACAAAAGGGAAAGACTTAGCCTAGGGCTGGGTCACCTTGGTCATGGACCTTAGCCTAGGGGGAGAAACCATTGGGACAAAAGGGATGCTTAATATTGGATGGGATTAGCTGTTCCTACCCAAACTAAGAGGGACCTTCCCTCAGGGGGAAACCTCTCCTGTGACAAGGTCAAAACCTGGGGTTTCTACACTCAAACTAAATAAACTGGGGATCTCTAGATTTCCATGTTGACACCTACTTTTGCCTCTGCTCTTCCTCTGGAGTTAGGGGAAGGAGGAGGGAATAAGCACTTCTTTATCTGCCAAGCATGTTACAATTCTACCAGGTTAGTGTTAGTATGATTCCCATTTTATATGTTGAGAAAAATGAGGCAAAAAGAATGTGACTTGTCCAGCATTACATAGCCAAGAAGAGTCTGAGACTGTATTTGAACTCAGTTCTTTCTGATTCTATGACCAGAGGCCAGATGAGAAACAAGAGACTCATTTTGGATCTCAGGAGACCAAAGAGAACTGGAGGCTCCCTGCAGAATGTCACAGGACTAGTGGATCATTTCCCATTTCTAGCCCTACCCTTCCCAAAGTCAAAACAGGGAGTGAAAGGACAGTGAATCTGCTGCTGTCCTGGCCCCCCTTCCAGCCCAGGTCTAGGCACAGAGAGGGGAGGGAGTGCCTCCTTTGTGCATTCTCAGGAGTCTGTGTTGTAGAACTTAGGAACTCAGGGGGTAGGGGAAACAGAAATCACACCCAAGACTCTGACTGTCCTTCCAACACCTGTCCAGAGGAGACTTTGGGAAGCTAGCCCAAACTGAAGAGATGGCTCCTAATTGTACCAATGCCCCCATTCTGTAGAGGGAGATTCTCTGCCAAAGGACCAGGAATTGGGGTTCTCAGCCCATCACCAGGGAGGAAGCCTCCCAGTGTAGGCCTCCTTCCCCACCACTCTCCTCTGTTTGTCTTTCTCATCTCTGTCTCTATCTCTGACTCCCTTCCTCTTTCCCCACCTGTCTCTGTTTCTCTCTATCTCTCTCTCCTTTCTTTCCTCTGACTCTGTCCCTTCTTTATTTCTCTTTCTCCCTCCACTCATCCCTCTTCTTTCTATTTCTACCGCAGAGCTGTCCAAGGTCCTTGTCTTCCCCCAATACATGTGACCTTTCCTTTCTTCCAGAGCTAAACCTCAAATCCCAGGTTGGACCTAGGAAGGCCCAGGCCAGGCCTCCTTCCAGCCAGATCTGACCCACTTCCCTGCTAGAGGCTTCTTCTGGCTCTAACTCCAGGGTCTCCTCTTCCTCCAGGCCTTTATGAAGAACCTTCCCTGGCAGCCTTGCCCAGCTCTGAGGTGGCCTCAGGGCAGAATGTGACTCTGCAGTGTCAGACACGGGGATGGCATGACTGGTTTGTCCTGTACAAAGATGGAGAAGAGATCACCCGGGGGATGACCCAGAGTCATGGAAGGGGGCGTCACTTTGAGTTCTATTTCCATGCTGTGACTTCTAGCCAGAATGGCACTTACCGATGCTACAGCTTTCAAAGTTCTTTCCCTAATCAGTGGTCATCCCCCAGTGCCCCCCTGGTGCTCAGGGTCTCAGGTGAGGAAACTCCAGCCCTCCCATCTCTCCTAAGCTCCCTCTATGACCCTGAGGCACCTCACTGGGTGCTCACAACCCTGATGCAGGGGACCCCAGAGACCAGGACCAATGCAAGAAGGGGAAGCTCAGAGAGAGGGCATTGATCAAATAGGGAATGAGTCATTGTCAGTGAAGGTAGGCAGTGAGGCCTCTAAATCCTTCCCCAATTTGCAGTCTGTCCAATTGTGTTGGTCCCACAATTAGACAATATGTATTTGGTCCTAGAAAAGTTGTTTGAGGAGGTCAGAGAGGGAGACAAGGAAGGCAGAGTAGACCTGAGGAGTAGTGAGATTACAGGTTGGGGTGGGTTAAATATCCCCAAGGCCCTTGTCTTCTTCTTCTTCTCCTTGTTCTAAGCACCTCAAAAGTTCCTCACCTCCACCAGAGTCCTGGGAATCCCCAAGATTTGCCATCCTCCCCACCAGGTGAATAAATACTTCATTTTAGGACCAGAGGGGGGTCTCTCTCTACTACTGCTCTCCATCTCCCATGTAGGTCAGAACTGAGAACCCCATCTTTCAGAGGAAACCAAGACATGTGGAGGGCTTGAGGAAACTTATGTTGGCAGGGGGACATACTTGAGATGGAGCAGAGATGTGCAGAAAAGTCTCAATCCATCTCCTTTCTCTTTACCTCTCCAATAGCCCCTGTACCCTCCCCTCTGATCCCCATACAATTATAACTGGGACAACTAAGGATGGGGGCCATCCCATCCCTGACTTCTCTAGCACTGAAGAAGGGTCTGTCAGGTGTCTTCATCCCAATTCCTGTAAGCTGGAAGTGCCAGATGACCTCCTCACCCTTGTTCCTCCTCTGTACAACTCAGCTTCCCACCAATCCAGCAGACTCTGGTCTGAAGACGCAGAGGAACTTTACAATCATGGGGCCAGGCAGAACGAAGGCCCTGAGAAGGATTCAGAGGGTTCCTCTCTCCCATACCAGCTCATCCATTCTTCTCTCTGGGTCTCACCCCTGCCCCCAGAGCCCCTCCCCCAGGAGTTTGGAGAGGGATCACAGGAATCACAGAATCATCAAGTCTCAGAAGTGGACAGGCCAGGAGAAGTTCTGAGCTCAGGTCCCATATGACAGATGGGAAATCCATGAGGCCAGAGCAAGGAGGGACTTGCTCAACATCCCCCCCCCCCACAGAAAATCTGGGCAGAGTTGTGCTCAGACCCCATCTCCAGACCCTCCATTTATTCAGTCCTCTCTGGACCCACCTGTAGAGCCCCTAACCCTGCCCTTTCCTCATTTCCAGGGACCTTCCCTCCAAGCCCTGAATCTGAGAACAGGCTCTCAGGTAAGTACCTGGAGGATTCCTGACAAAAGGTGGAGGGAAGTAGCAGGGCTCATTGTCCAGTCAGGGTCTGCCTGCCCCTCCAGGGTCTCCTCATTTATTGCCTTAGCACCTTATTATGCTTCTCCCACCTCTGGGTCTTTGCCCAGGCTGTGTTCCCTGCCTGGAATACTCTCCCTCCTCACCTCCTACTTTTCCAATGCAAAGATGTCTCTCAGATTTAACTTAGGAGACCTTAAGAGACCCTTCCTACAAGAAACTTTTCCTGATCTCCAGGTTGTCCCCACCCCAATTATTAGTGATCCTACTCCTCAGAAGAGTGATTTATTTGTTAATATGATGAATAGTCCAGGAGAAATATAAGCCCTGGGAGAGTAGGATTTAGCTTCCTTTCAATTTTGTATCTTCTGGAATTGGCTTAGCACCAGGGCTGGGTCCAGGATGAGTGATTAATGAATGTCTGAAGAAGTGAATTATGGAATAAGAATGGGAGCCCACTTAGGACAGGGCTGTGTCTCTCTCCCTTCCACTGGAGATTAGGACAGGGAGAAAGCATTTTCATGATAATCTAGAAGAAGAAACTCCTACAAGAAATGGTGGTCCATAGTGTCAGATATAGGGTGAGTACTGAGACCCTTAGCCTGGGAATGAAGATATCTCTTGTGACTTTGGGGAAACATCCCCCAAAACTATCCACTTAAGAGATAGGAGGTGGGCTATAGAGGGGGAAGGAGACAGTGAGTAGAGGAAGTATAAAATTGAGGTTATGGGAGAGAGATGGGATGAGGAAGGGATCAGCTCTAGGGAAGGAAGAGGCAGGAAGTTGCCCCAGACTCTCTCCTTCCTTCATCCACAGAGTCAGTCTGCCAGGTGGGTACTAACAGGAACATCCCCAGTTAAAGGGGAAGGAGGGCCTGGGATGAGGATCTGAGTGCTTGTGGGAGATGATCTTAGTGATCACAGGTGAAATAGCGGCCAAACACAGGGCAACCATATCTCAGTGACCAACTCTGATCCACAGATGCTGCTGCCCTGGATTACACTATGGGTAATCTGGCCCGCCTCATCTTGGCTGGGCTGGTCCTTATCCTCCTGGGGGTCCTGCTGACTGAGAACTGGAAAAGCTCCAGAGAGTCCTTGCCTGAGCACTGTGACCAGATCATCCCTCAAGATAGAGAGAAGGAAGGAATGAACAAAGCTATTTAAAAATCAACATTTAAAAATGTAGCAAGGACTCCCTATGTGCCATACACTGGGTTAAGCAGTAATATACAACTAATAAAAGAGCAAAAGACAGAGACAGAGGGATGAGAGAGAAAGAGTTCCTGGCGTCCCAAAATTGACAATCTTTTTGAGTAGACAATGCCTAAAAGAGAGAGAAGCAGGAAAAAGCATTCTGTTCTGGGGAGGTAATGGGGGGTGGAGGGGGAGAGCAATGGGGTAGGAGGAGGGATGGATGTGCAGCATTATATAATATTGTATAATGTACTTTATTGTTTCTATATTGAATACTAGTAATGCTTTATTGTGTGTTTAATTTATCAATTAAACTTTGTTACATATAAGTATATATATTTTACATATAAATATATATAAATAAGAATATCATGTTCTATATGGGTTAAGAGGTGTTCACTTATATTCACTGTTTTAGCTGTCTTGCTCTTGGAATGTCTCCCCTTACAGACATAAACCAAAAAATACCTACTTTGTAAAATTGAGAATAAATCCTTCACAGAAAAAGTGTATATTTAATGAAATAGAGGACTTTTAAGCATTCTTGATGAATAGACAAGAGCTGAATAGAAAATTTGATTTTCAAATATGAGTCAAGGGAAGTATAAAGAGATAAATAGTAAAGAGAAATCATACGAGATTCAATAAAGTTAAACTGCTTATATTCCTATATAGGAAGACATACTTGTAACTATTAAGAGCTGTATCATAATTGGGGTAGTTAGGAGTATTCAGAGATAGAATGCATAGGTGTAAGTTGACTGGAATGGGATGATAGTTTAAAAAATAAAATTAAATGATAAGAAAGAAGTTTGAATTATGAGGAGAAAGGGGGACTTAGAGTTGGGTAAATCATTTCACAAAAAGAGGCATGAAAAAGCTTTAAAATGCATGGGGACAAGGGGGTGGGGGTGCAGGTCCTGCTTGAACCTTACTCTCATTTAAATTGACTCAAAGAAAGAATAATACACACCCTCATTAGGTATAGAAACCTAACTTATCATAAAGGAAAGATGGAAGGGAAGGGAATAAGGGAAAGGGAGACTGGAAGAAGGATAAATTGGGGGAGGCAAACAACTTGAGGAGGGACAGGGTGAAATGAGAAAAAGAAAAAGGATAAATGGAAATAGAGCCCAACGAAAGACATTCTAATAAGTGGTGGTAGTCTCTCGGTGACCGAGAAAGACTATTGTCTTTGTGCATTATCATCTACAGTGTGCCCTCATATGGCTTTGGAGTATGAAAAGAAATTTGTAGCAAACTTCTTCAATGAAAGACCTCATTTCTTAAATGTGGAGAAAATAGATAAGAATAAAAGTCAATCCCCAAATGATAAATTGGTCAAAGGACAGGAATTGGAAGCTTTCAAATTAAGATATCAGAGTTATCTATATTCATGTGGAAAAATGCTCCCTATCACTATTTACTAGAGAAATACACATTTTATAAAACATTGAGGTCCTACTTCAACCTATCAGATTGGATATTATGACCGAAAGGTAAAATGGCAAAATTTGGACGGGATGTGGAAAAATTATGACACTAATGCACTGCTGGTGGAGTTGTGAACTGATCCAAGAACTCTGTAGAACACTTTGGAACTATCTCAAAGGATATTATACTGTTCATACCCTTTGATCTAGCAATACTACTTCTAGTTCTATATCCCAAAGACATCAAAGAAAAAGGAAAGGGGCTTATATGTACAAAATATTCATAACTTCACTTTATGGTGGAAAAGTATTTGAAATTAAAGAGATGCCTATCAGTTGGAGAATGGCTAAACAATATGTAGCATATGATTTTGAGGGAACACTATTAGGCTATAAGAAATGATGAGAGGATACTTGAAGAGAAACTTGGGGGGAATTTACACGAACTGATGCAAAGTGAGGTGCAAAGAACTATAGATTTGAACTCAACTCTTCTTCTTTAGTGCTCCAGTAAGCTCTTGCTAATATTGCAGGAGATTAATAAGGAGAGGGAGGAGAGGAAGTGAAGGCAAAGCAAAGGTTTCAGGAAAGGGTCCTTGGACTGACTTAGGGCCCTGGATGAGAAAGTTTGAAGGGGATGATATTGAAGGAGGCTTTCTCAGTCCCTCCTTCAGCCTTCAATCCCTGAGGCCTCCAACTTTCCCCGACATCCCCAGGTTCCTAAGCCAGAGAGCAAAAAGCATTCCTCAACCCAGGAGGCAGAGTCTAAGCTGTGCTGGGTTCAGGGAGCCTTGGAGTAATGGAGGGGCTATCTGTGCTTATACTTATGGGGGTCTGAGATGAGAGAGGTCTTGTCCCTATCTCAGTTATGGTCTTCTCTGCCCCCACCACTCCCAGATCTTGCTTCCCAGATTACACTATGGGCAACCTCACCCTCCTCAATCTGTAGGGCATTCTCTCATCATCCTAGGGGTCCTGTTGCTTGCACCTGACATACATAGTAATCATAACTGTAGGAGGTGCCTGCAGTTCCTAATTAATATCTTTGTTGGTGGACTCTTGAGAAGGAGAATGGAGACTGAGGGAAAATGAGTGAAGGGGTTAGAGAGAGAGAAAACATAACAAAGGAACAAAGAGTCAGAGACAGAGTTAAAACATATGGGATCCATTGTGCTCCTCTGATGAGATTCTCTGAGCTTCACATGTTCCCAAACTTTTATTGAAGAATCCAGGAATGTGGAGTGGGAGGAACCAATTAACACGTGACATGACGTATGATTTAACATTGGCTCAATTGACAGCCACATAATCATAGAGGAGGAGGCTAATCAGACAAGTGACTTGGATAGGAATGTAGTCTGAGTTGGTAGGAGCAAGGACCCTGTGGCAACTAATGTCCTGCTCAGGAACTCTTCTGTCCTTTGGACTGAAGATTTGGAAATACAACAATCAAGAAGTACCATGACCATGAGTCTGGTATATGAACACATAAGATACAATATCAATACATCAATAATACTTTCAAGATACCTGGTATGCTACAATAACTAAAAACATTTACAGCAAGTTGCTCTGATAAAAGGTCTCATTTTTCTGGCATAATTGGAAGAGACCACTAAGAAAGATTCCAGGATTCCCTGACAGATGGGGAGACAGAGTTGTGCTTCAGTGAATGTGGGGATCTTAAAGTGTCATTGAGGTATGAAGGCAATGGTCTTTCCCAACTTTAGAGAGAGGCAAGGTCCTTGCCTTCCCCAGGATCCAACCCTGACCAAACCCAGTCATACCCAACTTTTCTCTCAGTCCCCTATTCTCTACTGGTACTGCTCTGATCCTACAGATACTCCACACAGTCTCCTGCCTATTTTAGTGCATTCCCATACTCCCAACAGGGATGATCACTGACAACATCTGTCAATAAATGAAGAGAAAAATACATTCCTCAATAGTACTAAAGTGTCTCAGGAGTCACAAAAACCTGAAGGCTTTATATTTACCTCCTTCAATGGTCGGAAAGTATATATGTAGAAGTAGAAAAGAAGATAGGCACAATCTACCCAGACCTCTTTTTGCATTCCTTTGGTCATCATGGTTCTGTTGTTCCTCAGTTCTGTCCAAGTCTTCGTGACCCTGATTTGAGGTTTTCTTGGCAGAGATCCTAGAGTGGTTTGTTATTTCCTTTCCCAGATCACTGTAGAGATGAGGATCTGAAGCAAACCAGGTTAAATGACTTGCCCAGGATCACACAGCTAGCTAGTAAGTACTTGCGGTCAGATTTGAACTCATAACTAAAGTTTCACTCCAAACTAAATGATCCATTCAGTGCACCTCCTGGCTTCCCTCATAGTTTCAAGGGGCCAGATGTGAAAGTACCTGAAATTGAAACCAAGTTTCCCAGCCCATCAGTGACGCTGTACAATGGAGGGATCTACAATTATAGGTTCAGACCCTTATGATCATATGGTCAGAGCCCAGTGACTCCCTAGAGTTGGTGGTGACAGGTGAAGCAGACCTACCCAGCCCCATGCCCCCCATGGCTTTTCTAAGTTTGTGTAAATTATCATGAATTGAGTAACTATATTGAATTCTACACTGCAATTTTTTTCTCAATCTGATGTCAGAAGATTTTAGGAAAGAATAGTGGAGCCTGGGAATTAAAAAAAAAACTGATATAGTTGTAATGACACCAGATAATTATATTTAACCCTAAATATGATTGGATGGGCTTGCCATTTGATGTTAAATGTTATGGGAATGTAATGGGAATCAATGTGATGTAACCAATTGATCTATGATGCCATCAGTCCCATGTGGTGTCTTCTGGGAACTGCAGGTATACTTTTGTCTCAAGGGAAATCTTGTGAGAGTGATTGTGGCTTATAGAGATTGACATTTCCTGGCTAATTTCCCTAGAATGAAATTCAGTTCTATACCTGGAAAGTTTTATACATGGTTGTGCATCTTTGCCACCTTCAACTTGGCATTAATGAATACTTCAAATTAGGGAAGCACTCATCCCTTATTTTAGTTGTGTCTGTCTTTTCTTCTGTGATAGCAAATTTTCTCTAATCATGAAGGGTGATACAAATGTAAATAGATTAATGCTAAAACACCCAGAAATTAAAGAGGCACATAGTAAGGATTTTAGTTATTCAATCAAGTAGATGAATACTGAGTTTGTTGTCTACCTGTTTTTCATTGTGAGATATTTGAAAATATTTGATATCATAAGAATAATTGGAAAATATTACAGTAGTTTGTGAAACCAAGGTGTAAATCTTGAAATCTCCCAGACTTGTGAATGTTAAAAATTTCCCCATCAGGGAATTCTTAATTGGAACAAATTCCCTACTGAGAAACATTCCCCATTTTGATGTAAGAACTCGCCAGGATCAGAAATGGGAGGACCTCTACTCCAACGGTACTTAAGACTGATTTAGTGGAGAAAACTCCTTGCTATGGGAGGACCCCTACTCTACCCTTACTTAAGACTGCTTTAGGAGAGAAAACTCCTTGCTGAACAATGAAAGTACTTGGACCCATGCTTATAATAAGGCAAGGAGTTCTTTGAGCCAGGCCTGTTTTTAGAATTGATACAATGGGATGCTAGGTATCTAAAAGGGTAGGGCAAGTTTTCTCTTGATGAGATTAGTTGACTCAGCTGTCTTTTCTCTCGTTCAGACTTACTGAGGAGATTGGTTGACACAGCAGCATTTTTTCTGATTCAGACTTACTGAGGAGATTGGTGGACTTAGCAGGAATTTAGATGGGCAGTCCTTTGGAAAGCATCTACAGTGATTGGTAGATGTAGGGACTTAGGGGAGGTGACATGGAAGAAAAACCCCTATATAAGAAAAAGCAGAATCTCTTGAGGATATATGCTTTTGGAGAAATCCTTTTGGAGGATCTCTGATGAGGATCGCTTGGGAAGAATCTCTGGAGAGAGGCTCTGGAGAAGGGAAGTTCTTGGAGGACAATCTCTAAGGAGGTCTCACTGGAGCTCTCTCTAGTGAAGTCAGCTGAGATGGAGCTGGCCTGGTGTCACTAGAATGCTTGTTTAGGCAGACCTTGTGGTGAGTGTTAAAAGACTGACTGACTGATTCTCTCTTAAGACTCAGGTCTAGGCCATATTGGCTTGAGGCCCTTCATAATTATTCCTTTCCTACTCTTTCTCTCTTTCTCTAATTCCTCATTATATTATTAATTAAAAATCTCTATAAAACCCAGTTGACTTGGGTATTTGAATAATTGGGAATATTTCCCTGGCGACCATCTTATATTTGATTTAAAACCCAAGACACTGTAGTGAAACATATTTTCTGTGGTCAAATTTACTCACCCTCTCTTATATCTATCACAATTTATATCTTCCACCATTTTAACTCACTACAGTTTATGGGCTTCACTATTTTAAATCTCACAAAGGTATGAATTTTTTTATTCAGCTTAAACTGGTTAGGTTAAATGAGTTAGTAGCAAAGAATAACCTGTGATCTACTTACCTCATAAAGACACCAGATAATTTAGATGTGGCATTTAATTTTTGATTAATTCTTAAATGTAGAGAGCACAATCTGAAAGTACCCAAGAATTCAAAAGGATCTGAAATAAGTTTTGAAACAAAGTGGTTAAAGTGAGTGAAATGTCCAATCCATTTCTGCTAGGTCAGAGTTGTTAAAATTAGCTGATAAAAGAGTAATTGTGTCTCTGGGAATTAAAAGAATGTTGTCATTAGATATTGTAAGCAATGACAGGATGTGGCTCTTCTCAAACAAGATAATGATCAAAAAAGAAAAAGGAATAGGGAGGGAGTAAAATGGCAATAGGAACAGGTTCAAGAGAGCTAGGGACAGCAATGAGAGAAGATAAACCCAATGCTTGCTTCCCTACTTATTAGGTATTAATGAAACTAATGAATATTTTCCCCACCCCATCTTTGGGTAGGATTTGGCAGCCATTTTCTGCACATGCAATGTATGGGAAGTACGTAAGGGGTTCTTAGGTGGAATTCTTTCATGAAGATTGTACACTTCTATTTCTTATCCAATGGGGAATGGAAGGAAAGAAATTATGCATTTACAATGTAGTTACAGAGTAATTACATGGTTATTTTTGCAATGTAAAATAAAGTGTTTCTGATTATTTTCTATGTAAAGGAACCCTCTCCCTGCCCCTCTGGCCCCATGCTTTGGTATAATATATACTTCTCCATACACAGACCTCTGCAGAATGCAAAATAAAACTTGCAGTGAATGAATTTAGCATTTTATAAGAGTGCTGTTGGAAAGACTTGATAATTCACCCCTTTTGTTTTGAAGAGTTGAACCTTCTGTTAAAAGGTGATTTAAAACTTGAATGTGATGAATTGTGGCAAGTTAACTTCAAGTTGTTATGTGCAATACTTATTTCAGACTTTTGAAAGATCTTTGCAGTGTACTTCTTTGTTTTTAATTGCAGACATTTAAAAATGTCATTTTCTACTGTTATAGTAATCCTCTTTCTTGCTGGTGTTTCTAAAGAAAAGAATCAGAAATCAATCTTTCTACTAATGTAAATTTGAGATTATTTTTAAAAATGGAATAAAAGAGGTTTTGGTCATTTGCTTTATTTTATTATCTTATTTTCAAGCTACTGTGATTGATAGCATTGTAAGAATTGGGACAATATTGTATTCAACTGTTTTATTTTTTATATTTTTAAAATTTAAAGTATAATTAGTTTTTATAATTTTCATCAGATTTTTGTTATATTTTTTGGAAGTGAAACTTTTAGCAAGTGGGTGTCTAGTTTTTACTAATCCCTGATGTTTTTTTTCCAATGTATTGCTCATATTATCAGAAGGAAAAGTTATTTAAGTATGTCAGTTAATTGTACTACTTGGCTGAATTTCCATATAGTTTTTACTGTGTATGGGGAGGTTGTAGTATTTATTATAGCATTTTAAATAAGGGTAATTCATTTTTTATTAAAGTCATTTTCACGTTAAGTTCATATTTTTGTATGTTCTACTCTAAGTTATATAACACAATTCCTTTTTTTAAAGAGTTCATTTGTTGAAGTGCTAGTGGAAAATTAATGTTATTAAATAGTTTGCAAATGACTATTTATACCAGTATGCATATAATTTTTAAATATTTGTAATGTGAGATGTTGAATGAATAAAACTTTTAACTCAAAAAACAAACAAAAAAAAGAATTGGATAAAAGACTGCTTGCAAAAATTAGCACTTTGCACTCAGTTGATTATTCTTTTAAAAAATTTTATTTAGTCAATTTAGAACATTATTACTTGGTTACAAGAATCATATTCTATCCCTCTCCTCTCCCCCTACCCTTTCCCATAGTTGTCACGCAATTCCACTGGGTTTTACTTGTGTCCTTGATCAGAACCTATTTCCATGTTGTTGATGTTTGCATTAGGATGATCATTTACAGTCTACATCCCCAATCATACCCCCCTCAACCTATGTAATCAAGCAGTTGTTTGTTTTTTTTTTTTTGGTGTTTTTACTCCCAGAGTTTTTCCTGTGAATGTGGATAGTGTGTTCTTTCTCATAGATCCCCCAGAGTTGTTCAGTGTCATTGCATTACCACTATTGGAGAAGTCCATTACATTTGATTGTACTACAGTGTATCAGTCTCTGTGTACAATGTTCTCCAGTTTCTGCTCCTTTCACTCTGCATCACTTCCTGGAGGTCATTCCAGTTCCCATGCAATTCCTCCACTTTATTATTCCTTTTAGCACAATACTATTCCATCACCAACATATACCACAATTTGTTCAGCCATTCCCCAATTGAAGGGCATCTCCTCATTTTCCAATTTTTTTGCCACCACAAAGAATGCAGCTATGAATATTCTTGCACAAGTCTTTTTCCTTATTATCTTTTTGGTGTATAAACCTAGCAGTGCTGTGGCTGTATCAAAGGGAAGACAGTCCTTTTGTACTCTTTGGGCATAGTTCCAAAGTGCCCTTCAGAATGGTTGGATCAATTTACAACTCCACCAGCAATGCATTAATGTCCCAACTTTGCCACATACCCTCCAGCATTCATTAATTTCCATTGCTGTCATGTTGGCCAATATGCTAGGTGTGATGTAATACCTCAGAGTTTTTTTGATTTGCATCTCTCTGATTATCTGTAACAAGGGAATCACTTTAAAAGACTGATATATATTAATTTAAGGTCGCCAAGGAATCAGCTATGTAATTCTTAAATGAAAAACTCAAGTCAGCCGTCAGCCTTTTTTGGAGTTTAATTACAATAGGAGTAAGAAAGGAATTAGAGATAGAGAGAGAGAAAAAGGGAGAGAAGGGAATAGGGCTTAAATACCCCTTCTGTTTAGGCTGGGCCAAAAGGCCCAAGCCCTTAGATAGCTGGGGCAAAGAAAAGAGATCAGTCCCTATTACTCACGTGTCCAAAATGGAGAAACAGTCTCAGAGGCCCCCACCTTCAGCTTCCTTCAGAGCAAGACCCTCTCAGAGCCACAGGAACCACACCGACCAACTCTCTCCCTCCTCCCTTGGAGTCTTTAGACCCCCTATCTTTAAGGAAACCATCCAAGTTCCTCCCCTCCGTTCTCCCATCTACCAATCACTGTTCATCAATTTCCCTGTGCCAATGGAGGCTCTAGCTTAACCCAGGACCGCCCAGAGGTTTCTGGCTTTTGCACATGTCTGTTGAAGGTCATATTTTCAAATGATTACATCTTTACTCCTTTGCTACAGCCCTTTCTAAATCCTGTTAACCTGAGTAGTGTAGAGATTGGAATAATTAAATTTTGATCTAGGCTGCAGCCCTTACTCAATCCTATTAGGACTGAATAGGGTGGAGATTTGTTCCAAGTATCTCCATTGTATCAATTCTAAAATCAATCAAGACTCAAAGAAATTCCTGTTCTATGCTTAAGCATAGGTCAAAGTCCTTTCCATTGTTCAGCAAAGGGTTTCTGTCCTAAAGTAATCTTAAGAAGGGAAGAGAAGGAACCTCCCATGCCAATGGGGTTCCCATTCCAATAGACTATCAGTAAGAAATTTTCCAAGTATGAAATATCCCAATGGTGAAATTTCCAACATTTATAAGTCTAAGGAATTTTGAGGTTTACAATCAGAGATGTAGAACACTTTTTCCTGTGCTTATTATTAGTTTTAATTTCTTTAACTGAAAATTGCCCATTCATGTCCCTTGCCCATTTATCAATTGAAGACTGACTTGGCTTTTTGTACAATTGATTTAACTTTTTATAAATTTGAGTAATTAGACTTTTGTCAGAGGTTTTTGTTATGAAGTTTGTTTCCCAATTTGTTGCTTCCCTTCTAATTTTGGTTGCATTTGTTTTGTTTGTACAAGAACTTTTTAATTTCATGTAATCAAAATTATTTATTTTACATTTTGTGATTTTTTTTCTAACTCTTGCTTGGTTTTAAAACCTTTCCTTTCCCAAAGATCTGACATGTGTACTGTTCTGTGTTCACATAATTTACTTATAGTTCACTTCTTTATATTCAAGTCATTCACTCATTCTGAGTTTATCTTGGTATAGGGTGGGAGATGTTGATCCAAACCTAATCTTTCCCACACTGTCTTCCAATTTTCCCAGAAGTTTTTATCAAATAGTGGATTTTGGCCCCCAAAGCTGGGATCTTTGGACTTATCAAAGACTGTCTTGTTGAGGTCACTTACCCCATGTCTGTTTCACTGATCCTCCTTTCTGTCTCTTAGTCAGTACCAAATTCTTTTGATGACTACTGCTTTATAGTATAGTTTGATATCTGGGACTTGTGAAGATTCAATTTGGCTCTCCCCTGATTGTAACAATGAAGGTACTTAGCTCTTCCTTGATTGTGAAGATTAAATTGTAATCCCCTGTCTATTTTTAGATTTTAATTTTTAAAGTATAAACACAGTACTTAAAGTTGATCTACCCATTTTGGATTTTGACCTCAAAAATGTGTGAATACCCATTTCATACATTGAGTGGGACATCTGTGACCCATGTGTGAAAGGGTGGGCAGTCCTAGAGTTGAGCATAGGCTGTGATTGGTAGAAATTTAGGGGAAGTGACACAAGAGGAAAAGGTCTTTATAAATGGAAACAGAAAAACATAGAGGGAGAGACATTAGGACTTGGAGTGGAGAGAGACATTCAGACTTGGAGTGAAGAGGGACTTGGAGTTTGAAAGAGACTTTATTGGAATCTTGGAGTGGAGCCTGTGGGAGTTGAGGCTGATAAAAGAATCTACTGATTGAACCGATAAAGTGGTGAGCATAAAGGCTGACTTCCTTCCTTGCCCCTTCTTGAGACTTCTTTTCCCTGACTGGGGCCTTAGAATTGCTATCTGGGTCAAAGGAAACTAGAGTGCTCTCTCTCTCTCTCTCTCTCTCTCTCTCTCTCTCTCTCTCTCTCTCTCTCTCTCTCTCTCTCTCTCTCTCTCTCTCTCTCTCTTCCCCTTTCTCTCTTCCTTAATACCTTCCCTCTATTGTGAAAATAAACTACCATAAATTCCACTTAGGAATTAAATCCCTGATGACCAATTAAATATTCAGTCCAACAATAAATTTAACAATTTACATACACATACATGCACACACACACACACACACACACACACCTTTGCTCCAACTCCACAAGTCTGTGTCTGCCATTGGATCTCCAATAGCTGTAAGAAGGGGAATTACTCAAGTTGGATCTAGAGCCCTGGAATGCAAACACTATCAAAGATGGTTCATTAGTTTCCTAATGACCACTGAAAGTTTTCTTTTACTGTCTCTAAGGATCAAGTGGGTATACAGGAGAGGGAGGGGGATGTTTTAGTATTTGGTGTTTTGCTCTGCATTCTCAGTAATTTCCTTTTATAAAAGCTAAATCAATTCTTGTGGAAACAGTGTGAGCTAACTGATGTCCCTTGATAAATTGATATTAAGGATATAGTAACATGCTAAATGATATGCTGGGTACTTGCTGGGGGGGGGCTCATAAGCAATGGGCATTAGGGAAATGGTAGCCCTGTCCAGAGGAGCCTGACCTGCTAGTCTGAGGACAAGTTGGGAGAGTGAGCTCCAGGGCCCTATCAGAGGGATTAGACATTCCAGAAGATGGGTTGAAGCTGGAACGGTTACCTTGAAATCAATAGAAGATGGCACCCTGAACTCCAAGTTAGCAGCACCCTAAGGTGCCCACCCATCATCCCCTTACTTTGTGGTTTTAATTCTTTGTCTATTAGGAACCTAGAAGCCCTGTCTGTCTGGCCTGTGGGCAAAGCTCTAGCTAAGGGAAGGAAGTGGTTTGGAGACCAAGGTCAGATTCAAAGGATCTGAGTGAGACCAACATCTACCAGTGATGGGGAGCTCAGAGAGGGAAGCTGTGAGGCTGGCACATGAAGCTTATCTGGGGATCTATCCCAGGCAATGGGGTCTGAATTATTACCACAATAGCAAGAATCATTCAGCCATTCTAAAACTAGATGACTCCACCCCTCCATAGGCACACAAATGATCCTCCCCACTGCATGGGGCCATCAATCAACTAGAAACCACAGAAAGGAAGAAGAAGTGAAGCTTCTTAGGGTATTGGACTTGCAGAGCTATCCATGGACACATCCTGTGCCTCAGACCAGCTCCTGGTCAATTGTCAGTTCCCTCTCCCATCAGTCACTGGGACCACCATGACCCTCACCCTCTTCTTCCTGCTGTACCTTGGTGAGTCTTAAGCAGCTCCTATCTTAGAAGGGTCTTTATCTACTACCAAGTCCAACCTGTGTCCATCACTAATTTGGTGAGGAGCAAACTTTCCTCCAGGGGTGGGGAAAGACAAGTCTGAGATCTCATAGTAAAGTGGAGGAGTGTGGGGTGGGAGGGGAGGATCTGGGATCTTCTGGGGGTCCAGCTTACTTCATTCACACCAACCCTAAGTCCAGGCTCTGACCACTTTGTGTCCTTCCTCTGATAATGTTGGGTGGTGGGTGTGAGGAGTTATGAGTAATCAGGGTCTTCTCTGCCAGGGCTGTGTCTGGACCAGATGATGAGGACACAGGCAGCAGGTGAGTCCCTCCCCTCACTCCCTCTGCCCAGAGCATACTACTGACCCCAAGGGAGGGAGCTGGGAGAGATCTGGGCTGGACTGAGAGGGTAAAGTGAGAGGGGACTCAGTATATGTGGGGTGCCCACACAAGGAGGAATCCCTGGACCTAATAGCTCTCATTCCCTTCCAGACAAACTCCCCAGACCCTCCCTTAGGGCAGAAGATGGCTCTTTGGTGCCCCAAGGGAGAACTGTGACCCTCAGGTGCAGGGGGTCACAGGAGGCTGATCTGTACCGCCTGGAGCAAAAGCTAGGAAATGGAATGTCTGACATCACAGATATGACCACAGTTGGAATTGAGGTCAACTTTTCCCTTCCTTTTGTGACCTGGAACCATGCAGGGACCTACTACTGCCACTACAGACACTCACTGGGCTGGTCAGAGCCCAGTGAGCCCCTGCAGCTGGTGGTGACAGGTGAGGAACATCCCCTCCCAGGCCCAGACCCCCCAGGCAGGGTTAGCTCCAGTTCCCAGCAGCCCTAGATTCCTCCCCAGCCCAGCCTGGCCCCCAAGTGTCCTTCTGGCTCTGTCCTTCCTAGCCTCTCCCTTGTCTTTCTCTCTGCTCTCCTTCTGAGGTCAGGGGAAGGAGGAGGGAATAAGCACTTCTATAGCACCTACTATCTGCCAAGCATTTTACAATTCTAGCAGATCAGGGTTACTATAATTTCCATGTTATACGTTGAGAAAAATGAGGCAAAAAGAATGTGACTTGTCCAGCATTACATAGCCAAGAAGAGTCTGTTGCTGCATTTGAACTCAGTTCTTTCTGATTCTATGACCAGAGGCCAGATTAGAGACAAGAGACTCATTTTGGATCTCAGGAGACCAAAGAGAACTGGAGGCTCCCTGCAGAATGTCACAGGACTAGTGGATCATTTCCCATTTCCAGCCCTACCCCTCCCAAAGTCAAAACAGGGAGTGAAAGGACAGTGAATCTGCTGCTGTCCTGGCCCCCCTTCCAGCCCAGGTCTAGGCACAGAGAGGGGAGGGAGTGCCTCCTTTGTGCATTCTCAGGAGTCTGTGTTGTAGAATTTAGGAAATCAGGGGGTAGGGGAAACAGAAATCACACCCAAGACTCTGACTGTCCTTCCAACACCTGTCCCAGAGGAGACTTTGGGAAGGTAGCCCAAATTGAAGAGATGGCTCCTAATTGTGCCAATGCCCCCATTCTGTAGAGGGAGATTCTCTGCCAAAGGACCAGGAATTGGGGTTCTCAGCCCATCACCAGGGAGGAAGCCTCCCTGTCTAGGCCTCCTTCCCCACCACTCTCCCCTGTTTGTCTCTCTCTCATCTCTGTCTCCCCTCCTCTTTCCCCACCTGTCTCTGTTTCTATCTCTTTCCCTCCTTCCCTCTGACTCTGTCCCTTCTTTATTTCTCCTTCTCCCTCCACTCATCCCTCTTCTTTCTATTTCTACCCCAGAGCTGTCCAAGGTCCTTGTCTTCCCCCAATACATGTGATCTTTCCTTTCTTCCAGAGCTTAACCTCAAATCCCAGGTTGGACCTAGGAAGGCCCAGGACAGGCCTCCTTCCAGCCAGATCTGATCCACTTCCCTGCTAGATGCTTCTTCTGGCTCTAACTCCAGGGTCTCCTCTTCCTCCAGGCCTTTATGAAGAACCTTCCCTGGCAGCCTTGCCCAGCTCTGAGGTGGCCTCAGGACAGGCCGTGACCCTGCAGTGTCAGACACGGGGATGGCATGACTGGTTCGTCCTGTACAAAGATGGAGAAGAGATCACCCGGGGGATAACCCATTGTCATGGAAGGGGGCGTATTGCTAAGTTCTTCTTCCCTGCTGTGACTTCTAGCCAGAATGGCACTTACCGATGCTACAGCTTTCAAAGTACTTTCCCTAATCAGTGGTCATCCCCCAGCGCCCCCCTGGTGCTCAGGGTCTCAGGTGAGGAAACTCCAGCCCCTCCCATCTCTCCTAAGCTCCCTCTATGACCCTGAGGCACCTCACTGGGTGCTCACGACCCTGATCCAGGGGACTCCAGAGACTAGGACCAATGCAAGAAGTGGAAGCTCAGAGAGAGGGCATTGATCAAATAGGGAATGAGTCATTGTCAGTGAAGGTAGGCAGTGAGGCCTCTCCTCCATGATGTCTCTAAATAATTCTCCAATTTGCAGTCTGTCCCATTGTGTTGGTCCCACAATTAGACAATATGTATTTGGTCCTAGAAAAGTTGTTTGAGGAGGTCAGAGAGGGAGAAGAGGAGGGCAGAGCAGACCTTAGGAGTAGTGAGGTTATAGGGTGGGGGGATAAATATCCCCAAGGCCCTAGTCTTCCTCTTCAACCTGTTCTAAGCACCTCAAAGGTTCCTCACCTCCCCCAGAGTCCTGGGAGTCCCCAAGATTTGCCATCCTCTCCACCAGGTGAATAAATACTTCATCTTAGGACAGGAGGGGGTCTCTCTCTACTACTGCTCTCCATCTCCCACGTAGGTCAGGACTGAGAACCAAGACATGAGAAGGGCTTGAGGAAACCTATGTTGGCAGGGGACACACTGGAGATGGAGCAGAGATGGGCAGAAAAGCCCAAATCCCTCTCCTTTCTCTTGACCTCTCCAATAGCCCCTGTACCCTCCCCTCTGATCCCCATACAACTATAACTGGGACAACTGAGGATGGGGGCCATCCCATCCCTGACTTCTCTAGCACTGCAGAAGGGTCTGTCAGGTGTCTTCATCCCAATTCCTGTAAGCTGGAAGTGCCAGATGACCTCCCCACCCTTGTTTCTCCTCTGCACAACTCAGCTTCCCACCAATCCAGCAGACTCTGGTCTGAAGATGCAGAGGAACTTTACAATCATGGGGCCAGGCAAGATGAGGGGTCCTGAGAAGGATTCAGATTCTCTCCCATACCAGCTCCTCCATTCTTCTCTCTGGGTCTCACCCCTGCTCCCAGATCCCCTCCCCCAGGAGCTTGGAGAGGGATCACAGGAATCACAGAATCATCAAGTCTCAGAATGAGAGCAGGAGAGGTTCTGGTCCCATTTGACAGATGGGAAATCCATGAGGCTAGAGAGAGGAGGGAGTTGCTCAACATCCCCCCCCCCCACAGAAAATCTGGGCAGAGTTATGCTCAGACCCTCCAGTTCTGCAGGCCTCTATGGACCGTCTCTGCAGAGTCCCTAACCCAGTCCCTTCCTCATTTCCAGGGACCTTCCCTCCAAGCCCTGAATCTGAGAACAGGCTCTCAGGTAAGTACCTGGAGGATTCCTGACAGAAGGTGGAGGGAAGCAGTGGGGCTCATTGTCCAGTCAGGGTCTGCCTGCCCCTCCAGGGTCTCCTCATTTATTGCCTTAGCACCTTATTATGCTTCTCCCACCTCTGGGTCTTTGCCCAGGCTTTGTTCCCTGCCTAGAATACTCTCCCTCCTCATCTCCTACTCTTCCAATGCAAAGATGTCTCTCAGATTTAACTTAGGAGGCCTTTCCTACAAGAAACTTTTCCTGATCTCCAGGTTGTCCCCACCCCAATTATTAGTGATCCTACTCCTCAGATGAGTGGTTTATTTGTGTATATGATTAATAGTCCAGGAGAATATAAGCCCTGGAAGAGTAGGATTTAGCTTCCTTTTGATTTTGTATCTTTTGGAATTGGCTTAGCACCAGGGCTGGGTCCAGGATGGGTGGTTAATGAATGTCTGAAGAAGAGAATTATGGGAGCCCACTTAGGACAGGGCTGTGTCTCTTTCCCTCCCATTGGAGATTAGGACTGGGAGAAAGCATTGTCATGATAATCTAGAGAGAGAAGAAACTCCTACAAGAAATGGTGGTCCATAGTGTCAGATATAGGGTGAGTACTGAGACCCTTAGCCTGGAAATGAAGACATCTTTTGTGACTTTGGGGAAGCAGCTTCTGTCACTTATGAGATAAGAGCCAGGCTTCAGAGGGGGAAGGAGAGAGTGAGGAGAGGAAGTATAAAATTGAGGTCATGGGAGAGAGATGGGATGGAATGAGGGGAGAGGAAGGGATGGGCTCTGGGGAAGGAAGAGGCAGGAAGTTGCCCCAGCCACTCAGACCTCTCTCCTTCCCTCATTCACAGAGCCAGCCTACCAGGTGGGTACTAACAGGAATATTCCCAGTTAAAGGGGAAGGAAGGCCTGGGATGAGGATCTGAATACTTGTGGGAGATGATCTTAGTTATCACAAGTGAAATAGGGGCCAAACACAGGGCAGCCATATCTCAGTGACAAACTCTTATTCCCCAGATCGTGCTGCCCTGGATTATACTATGGGCAATCTAGTCCGCCTTACCTTGGCTGGGCTGGTCCTTATCCTCCTGGGGGTCCTGCTGACTGAGAACTGGAAAAGCTCCAGGGAGTCATTGCCTGAGCACTCTGACCAGATCATCCCTCAAGATAGAGGTGAAAGAAGGAAGGAATGAACAAAGCTATTTAACAATCAAAATTTAAAAATGTGGCAAGGACTCCCTATGTGCCATACACTGGGTTAAGCACCAAGATACAACTAATAAAAGAGATAGAGACAGACAGAGGGATGAGAGAGAATTAAGAGTTCCTGGCCTCCCAAACCTGAAAATCTTTTTGAGTAGACAATGCCTAAAAGAGAGAGAAGCAGGAAAAAGCATTCTGTTCTGGGGAGGTGATGGGTGTGGAGGAGGAGAGCAATGGAGTAGGAGGAGTGATGGATGTGCAGCATTATATAATATTGTACAATGTACTTTATTGTTTCCATATGGAATGCTAGTAATGTTTTATTGTGTGTTCAATTCATCAATTAAAATTTGTTACAGATAAACATATATATATATATATTGTATATGAATAAGAATATCATGTTCTATATGGGTCAAGTGGTGTTCACTTATATTCACTGTTTTAGCTGTCTTGGTCTTGGAATGTCTCCCCTTACAGACACAAACCAAAAAATGCCTACTTTGAAATTACTGAGCATAATCCTTCACAGAATAAGTGGATATTTAATGAAATAGAGCACTTTCAAGCATTCTTGATGAATAGACAAGAGCTGAATAGAAAATCTGATTTTCAAATATGAATCAAGGGAAGTATAAAGAAGATAAATAGAAAAGAGAAATCATAAGAGATTCAATAAAGTTAAACTCCTTACATTCCTATATAGGAAGATATACTTGTAACTACTAAGAGCTTTATCATCATTGGGGTAGTTAGGAGTATTCAGAGATAGAATGCATAGGTGTAAGTTGACTGGAATGGGATTATATTTTAAAAAATAAAATTAAATGATAAGAAAGAGGTTTGAATTATGAGGAGAAAGGGGGACTTAGAGTTGGGTAAATCATTTCACAAAAAGAGGCATGAAAACGCTTTAAAATATATGGGGATAAGGGGGTGGGGGTGACAGGTACTGCTTGAACTTTACTCTCATTTAAATTGACCCAAAGAAGGAATAATACACACCATTATTGGGTATAGAAACCTAACTTACCATAAAGGAAAGATGGAAGGGAATGGAATAAGGGAAAGGGAGACTGGCAGAAGGAAGGATAAATTTGGGGAGGCTGTGGTCAGAAACAAAACTCTTTGAGGAGGGACAGGGTGAAATGAGGAAAAGAAAAAGGATAAATGGAAATAGAGCACAATGAAAGACATTCTAATAAGTATGAAAAGAAATTTGCAGCAAACTTCTTCAATGAAAGATCTCATTTCTTAAAAGCAGAGAAAATAGATAAGAATAAAAGTCAATCCCCAAATGATAAATTGGTCAAAGGACATGAATTGGAAGCTTTCAAATTAAGATATCAGAGCTATCTATATTTATGTGGAAAAATGCTCCCTATCACTATTTACTAGAGAAATACCCATTTTATAAACATTGAGTCCTATTTCAACCTATCAGATTGGATATTATGACAGAAAGGTAAAATGACAAAATTTTGATGGGATGTGGAAAAATTATGACACTAATGCACTGCTGGTGGAGTTGTAAACTGATCCAAGAACTCTGTAGAACACTTTGGAACTATCTCAAAGGACATTAAACTGTCCATACCTTTTGATCTAGTAATACTACTACTAGTTCATATCCAAAGATATCAAAGATAAAAGAAAAGGGCTTATATGTACAAAATATTCATAACTTCACTTCATGGTGGAAAAGTATTTGAAATTAAAGAGGTGCCTATCGGTTGGAGAATGGCTAAACAATATGTAGCATATGATTTTGAAGGAACACAATTAGGCTATAAGAAGTGATGAGAGGATACTTGAAGAGAAACTTGGGGGGAATTTACACGAACTGATGCAAAGTGAGGTATGCAGAACCATAGATTTGAACTCAACTCTTCTTTAGTGCTCCAGTTGTAAACCTTAAAATTTCTCAGACTTATGAATGTTGGAAATTTCCCCATTGGGGAATCTTCTACTTAAAAAAATTCCCTAGCAGATAGTGAGAATTCTACTTGAATGTGAAAACTCCTTGCCTTGGGAATATCCCTATTCCACCCTACTTAAGACTGCTTTAGGACAGAAAAACTCCTTGCTGAACAATGAAAGTGCTTTGACCCATGCTTATGGAAAGGACAGGAAGTTCTTTGAGTCATGCCTGTTTTTAAAATTGATACAATGGGATGCTAGGTACCCATATAGGTGGGGCAACTTGTAAACTACTTAAACCTAAAAGGGTGATAACTGATTCAGTTTTTTCTTAATGAAATTTGTCGACACAGCAGCATTTTTTTTCTGACTTACTAAAGAGATTAAAACTACTCAGCTGTGAATGCAAATTGGGCGGTCCTTTAGAAACATCTACAGTGATTGGTAGATGTAAGGACTTTGGGGAGGTGAAAGAGGAAATTTTGCCCTTAAAAATAAGAGCTTGGATCTCATTCAAGAATCTCGACTTCTGATTCTCATTCTGGAGGATCTCATTCTGAGAGACTCATTTCCTTGAGGATTGATGCTTGAGGGCTCTTTCCTTGGAGATAGATCTCTTTGAGGAGAAGTGCTCTTGGAGGAAATCTCATTCTGAAGGAGAGCTCCTTGAGGAGCTCCTCTGAGGGGCTCTGTCCCTCTAGGGAAGGAGCTCTGGAGGCTCCTGAGAGAGGCCCTTTGAAACAATCTCTGGCTGGAAGACTCTTTGAGGAAGGATGCTGGCCTGGTGTCACTAGTATCCTTGTTTAGTCAGACCTTGTGGTGAGTGTTAAAAAACTGACTTATTTCTCTTTTAAGACTCAGGTCTAGGCCATATTGGCTTGAGGCCCTTCATACTTATTCCTTTCTTACTCTCTCTCTTTCTTTGATTACTCATTGTATTGTTAATTAAAATCTCTATAAAACCCAATTGAGTTGGGTATTTGAATAATTGGGAATATTTCCCTGGCGACCACCTTATATTTGATTTTTAAACCCAAGACACTGTAGTGAAACATATTTCTGCGGTCAAATTTACTCACCCTCTCTTATATCTATCACAATTTATATCTTCCACTATTTTAATCACTACAGTTTAAGACCTCAACCATTTTAAATCTCATACAGTAAGCTCTTGCTAAGATTGTAGGAGATTAATAAGGAGAGGGAGGAGAGGAAGTGAAGGCAAAGCAAAGATTTTAGGAAAGGGTCCTTGGACTGACTTAGGGCCCTGGATGAGAAGGTTTGAGGGGGATGAGATTGAAGGAGGCTTTCTCAGTCCCTCCTTCAGCCTTCAATCCCTGAGGCCTCCAACTTTCCCCCACATCCCCAGGTTCCTAAGCCAGAGAGCAAAAAGCATCCCTCAACCCAGGAGGCAGAGTCTAAGCTGTGCTGGGTTCAGGGAGCCTTGGAGTGATGGAGGGGCTATCTGTGCTTATACTTATGGGGGTCTGAGATGAGAGTGGTCTTGTCTCTATCTCAGTTATGGTCTTCTCTGCCCCCACCACTCCCAGATCTTGCTTCCCAGATTACACTATGGGCAACCTCACCCTCCTCAATCTGTAGGGCATTCTCTCATCATCCTAGGGGTCCTGTTGCTTGCACCTGACATACATAGTAATCATAACTGTAGGAGCTGCCTGCAGTTCCTAATTAATATCTTTGTTGGTGGACTCTTGAGAAGGAGAATGGAGACTGAGGGAAAATGAGTGAAGGGGTAAGAGAGAGAGAAAACATAACAAAGGAACAAAGAGTCAGAGACAGAGTTAAAACATATGGGATCCATTGTGCTCCTCTGATGAGATTCTCTGAGCTTCACATGTTCCCAAACTTTTATTGAAGAATTCAGGAATGTGGAGTGGGAGGAACCAATTAACACATGACATGACGTATGATTTAACATTGGCTCAATTGACAACCACATAATCATAGAGGAGGAGGCTAATCAAACAAGTGACTTGGATAGGAATGTAGTCTGAGTTGGTAGGAGCAAGGACTCTGTGGCAACTAATGTCCTGCTCAGGAACTCTTCTTCTGTCCTTTGGACTGAAGATTTGGAAATACAATAATCCAGAAGTAACACAACCATGACTCTGGTATATGAACACTTAAGATACAATATCAATACATCAATAATACTTTCAAGATACCTGGTATGCTACAGTAACTGAAAAACATTTACAGCAAGTTGCTCTGATAAAAGGTCTCATTTTTCTGGCATAATTGGAAGAGACCACTAAGAAAGATTCCAGGATCCCCTGACAGATGGGGAGACAGAGTTGTGCTTCAGTGAATGTGGGGATCTTAAAGTGTCATTGAGGTATGAAGGCAATGGTCTTTCCCAACTTTAGAGAGAGGCAAGGTCCTTGCCTTCCCCAGGATCCAACCCTGACCAAACCCAATCATACCCAACTTTTCCTCAATCCTTCCCCTATTCTCTACTGGTACTGCTCTGACCCTACAGATACTCCCCACAGTCTCCTGCCTATTTTAGTGCATTCCCATACTCCCAACAGGGATGATCACTGACAACATCTGTCAATAAATGAAGAGAAAAATACATTCCTCAATAGTACTAAAGTGTCTCAGGAGTCACAAAAACCTGAAGGCTTTATATTTACCTCCTTCAATGGTCGGAAAGTATATATGTAGAAGTAGAAAAGAAGATAGGCACAATCTACCCAGACCTCTTTTTGCATTCCTTTGGTCATCATGGTTCTGTTGTTCCTCAGTTCTGTCCAAGTCTTCGTGACCCTGATTTGAGGTTTTCTTGGCAGAGATCCTAGAGTGGTTTGTTATTTCCTTTCCCAGATCACTGTAGAGATGAGGATCTGAAGCAAACCAGGTTAAATGACTTGCCCAGGATCACACAGCTAGCTAGTAAGTACTTGTGGTCAGATTTGAACTCATAACTAAAGTTTCACTCCAAACTAAATGATCCATTCAGTGCACCTCCTGGCTTCTCTCATAGTTTCAAGGGGCCAGATGTGAAAGTACCTGAAATTGAAACCAAGTTTCCCAGCCCATCTGTGACACTGTACAATGGAGGGATCTACAATTATAGGTTCAGACCCTTATGATCATATGGTCAGAGCCCAGTGACTCCCTGAAGCTGGTGGTGACAGGTGAAGCAGACCTACCCAGCCCCATGCCCCCCATGGCTTTTCTAAGTTTGTGTAAATTATCATGAATTGAGTAACTATATTGAATTCTACACTGCAATTTTTTTCTCAATCTGATGTCAGAAGATTTTAGGAAAGAATAGTGGAGCCTGGGAATTAAAAAAAAAACTGATATAGTTGTAATGACACCAGATAATTATATTTAACCCTAAATATGATTGGATGGGCTTGCCATTTGATGTTAAATGTTATGGGAATGTAATGGGAATCAATGTGATGTAACCAATTGATCTATGATGCCATCAGTCCCATGTGGTGTCTTCTGGGAACTGCTGGTATACTTTTGTCTCAAGGGAAATCTTGTGAGAGTGATTGTGGCTTATAGAGATTGACATTTCCTGGCTAATTTCCCTAGAATGAAATTCAGTTTTATACCTGGAAAGTTTTATACATGGTTGTGCATCTTTGCCACCTTCAACTTGGCATTAATGAATACTTCAAATTAGGGAAGCACTCATCCCTTATTTTAGTTGTGTCTGTCTTTTCTTCTGTGATAGCAAATTTTCTCTAATCATGAAGGGTGATACAAATGTAAATAGATTAATGCTAAAACATCCAGAAATTAAAGAGGCACATAGTGAGGATTTTAGTTATTCAATCAAGTAGATGAATACTGAGTTTGTTGTCTACCTGTTTTTCATTGTGAGATATTTGAAAATATTTGATGTCATAAGAATAATTGGAAAATATTGCAGTAGTTTGTGAAACCAAGGTATGAGTTTTTTTTCTTCAGCTTAAACTGGTTAAGTTAAATGAGTTAGTAGCAAAGAATAACCTATGATCTACTTACCTCATAAAGACACCAAATAATTTAGAAGTGACATCTAATTTTTGATAAATTCTTTTATGTTGTAAGAGTTAAAATAGTTGAGGCCATAAACTGTAGTGATTAAAATAGTGGAAGATATAAATTGTAGTGGATAAAAGAGTGGATACGTAAGTTCTGACTGCAGAAAATATGGTTTCAAGACAGTGTCTTGTTTTACATCAAATATAAGGTGGTCGCCAGGGAAAAATTCCTAATTATTAGAATATACCCAAGTCAACTGGGTTTTATAGAGATTTTAATTAACACAAATGAGGAATTAAAGAAAAGGAGAGAAAGAGAGAAAAGGGGAATAATGAGAAAAGGATAGGCTGGACCAGGGCAGCCCTGGCCAACCAGGCCTAAGCCTTAAGAGAAAGATCAGTCAGTCCTTAATCACTCACCACAAGATCTGTCCAAGCAAGGATTCTAGTGACACCAGGACAGCTTCATCTCAGCTGCCTCCACCAGCTGAATGCCCGAATCTGAAATGTCTCTGAGCTCCTATTTAAAGGGAATTTTCTCCTCTGTCACCTCCCCTAAGTTCTCCCATCTACCAATCACAGTAGACGTTTTTCAAAGGACAGACCATTCTTAGTTCACACCTGAGTAGACTAGAATCTCTGAGTAAGTTCTCACCTCTTTGCCCCTTGTAAGTTCACAAGTTGCCTGACCCTTATAGGTACTTAGCACCCTTTTGTATTAGATCCAAAAATAGGCACAGCTTGAGAACTTTTTGACTTACTCTAAGTATGGGTTTAAGTACTTTTCATTGTTCAGCAAAGAGTTTATTGTCCCTTTATTGTCCCTTGGCCAATTGATATTAAGGCATTAGTAACATGCTAAATGATATGATGGGAACTTGCTGGGGGGGGGGGGCTCATAAGCAATGGGCATTAGGGAAATGGTAGCCCTGTCCAGAGGAGCCTGACCTGCTAGTTTGAGGACAAGTTGGGAGAGCGAGCTCCAGGGCCCTATCAGAGGGACTAGACATTCCAGAGGATGGGTTGAAGCTGGAAAGGTTACCTTGAAATCAATAGAAGATGGCACCCTGAGCTCCAAGTTAGCAGCACCTTAAGGTGCTCGCCCTTCAGCCCCTTATTTTGTGGTTTTAACTCATTGCCTACTAGGACCCAGGAAGCCCTGTCTGTCTGGCCTGGGGGCAAAGCTCTAACTGAGGGAAGGAAGTGGTTTGGAGACCAAGGTCAGATTCAAAGGATCTGAGTGAGACCAAAATCTGCCAGTGATGGGGAGCTCAGAGAGGGAAGCTGTGAGGCTGGCACATGAAGCTTATCTGGGGATCTATCCCAGGCAATGGGGCCTGAATTATCACCACAATAGCAAGAATCATTCAGCCATTCTAAAACCAGATGACTCTCCACTCCTGCACAGGCACACAAATGATCCTCCCCACTGCATGGGACCATCAATCAACTAGAAACCACAGAAAGGAAGGAGAAGTGAAGCTTCTTAGGGTATTGGTCTTGCAGAGTCAGCCCTGGACACATCCTGTGCCTCAGACCAGCTTCTGGTCAATTGTCAGTTCCCTCTCCCATCAGTCACTGGGACCACCATGACCCCCACCCTCTTCTTCCTGCGGTACCTTGGTGAGTCTTAAGCAGCTCCTATTCTAGAGGGGTCTTTACCTACCTCCAAGTCCCACCTGTGTCCACCACCAATTTGGTGAGGGGAAAACTTTCCTCCAGGGGAGGGAAGAGACAAGTCTGAGATTTCACAGTAAGGTGGAGGGAGTTGGGGTTGGGGGGAGGACCTGAGACTCTTAGAGGGATCTTCTGGGGACCAGCTGACTTCATTCATACCAACCCTAAGTCCAGGCTCTGACCACTTTTTGTCCTTCCTCTGATAATGATGGGGTGGTGGATGTGAGGAGTCATGAGTAATCAGGGTCTTCTCTGCCAGGGCTGTGTCTGGGCCAGAGGATGAGGACACAGGCAGCAGGTGAGTCCCTCCCCTCACTCCCTCTTCCTAGAGCATACAACTGACCCCAAGGGAGGGAGCTGGGAGAGATCTGGGCTGGACTGAGAGGGTAAAGTGAGAGGGGACCCAGTATATGTGGGGTGCCCACACAAGGAGGAATCCCTGAACCTAATAGCTCTCATTCCCTTCCAGACAGACTCCCCAGACCCTCCCTTAGGGCAGAAGATGGCTCTTTGGTGCCCCAAGGGAGAACTGTGACCCTCAGGTGCAGGGGGTCACAGGAGGCTGATCTGTACCGTCTGGAGCAAAAGCTAGGAAATGGAATGCCTGAGGTCACAGATATGACCACAGTTGGAATTGAGGTCAACTTTTCCCTTCCTTTTGTGACCTGGAACCATGCAGGGACCTACTACTGCCACTACAGACACTCACTGGGCTGGTCAGAGCCCAGTGAGCCTCTGCAGCTGGTGGTGACAGGTGAGGAACATCCCCTCCCAGCCCCAGACCCCCCAGGCAGGGATAGCTCCAGTTTTGCCCCCAAGTGTCCTTTTGGCTCTGTCCTTCCTAGCCTTTCCCCTATCTTTGCCTCTGCTCTCCTTCTGGGGTCAGGGGAAGGAGGAAGGAATAAGCACTTCTTTATCTGTCAAGCATTTTACAATTCTACCAGGTCAGTGTTAGTATAATTTCCATTTTATATGTTGAGGAAAATGAGGTAAAAAGAAAGTGACTTGTCCTGGATTACACAGCCAAGAAAAGTCTGAGGCTGCATTTGAACTCAGTTCTTTCTGATTCTATGTCCAGGGGCCAGATGAGAGACAAGAGGCTCATTTTGCATCTCAGGAGACCAAAGAGAACTGGAGGCTCCCTGCAGAATAGCACAGGACTAGTGGATCATTTCCCATTTCCAGCACTACCCCTCCCAAAGTCAAAACAGGGAGTGAAAAGTGGGTGAATCTGCTGCTGTCCTGGCCCCCCTGCCAGCCCAGGTCTAGGCACAGAGAGGGGAGGGAGTGCCTCCTTTGTGCATTCTCAGGAGTCTGTGTTGTAGAACTTAGGAAATCAGGGGTAGGGGAAACAGAAATCACACCCAAGACTCTGACTGTCCTTCCAACACCTGTCCCAGAGGAGACTTTGGGAAGCTAGCCCAAACTGAAGAGATGGCTCCTAATTGTGCCAATGCCCCCATTCTGTAGAGGGAGATTCTCTGCCAAAGGACCAGGAATTGGGGTTCTCAGCCCAGCACCAGGGAGGAAGCCTCCCTGTCTAGGCCTCCCTCCCCACCACTCTCCCCTGTCTGTCTCTCATCTCTGTCTCTGACTCCCTTCCTCTTTCCCCACCTGTCTCTGTTTCTATCTCTTTCCCTCCTTTCCTCTGACTCTGTCCCTTCTTTATTTCTCCTTCTCCCTCCACTCATCCCTCTTCTTTCTATTTCTACCCCAGAGCTGTCCAAGGTCCTTGTCTTCCCCCATACATGTGACCTTTCCTTTCTTCCAGAGCTAAACCTCAAATCCCAGGTTGGACCTAGGAAGGCCCAGGCCAGGCCTCCTTCCAGCCAGATCTGACCCACTTCCCTGCTATAGGCTTCTTCTGGCTCTAACTCCAGGGTTTCCTCTTCCTCCAGGCCTTTATAAAGAACCTTCCCTGGCAGCCTTGCCCAGCTCTGAGGTGGCCTCAGGGCAGAATGTGACCCTGCAGTGTCAGACACGGGGATGGCATGACTGGTTTGTCCTGTACAAGGATGGAGAAGAGATCACCCGTGGGATGAAGGAGAGTCATGGAAGGGGGCGTCAGGCTGACTTCTTCCCTGCTGTGAATTCTAGCCAGGATGGCACTTACCGATGCTACAGCTTTCGAAGTTCTTCCCCTAATGTATGGTCAGCCCCCAGCGTCCCCCTGGTGCTCAGGGTCTCAGGTGAGGGAGCTCCCCAACCACTCCCATCTCTCCTAAGCTTCCTCTATGACCCTGAGGCACCTCACTGGGTGCTCACGACCCAGATTCAGGGGACCCCAGAGACCAGGACCAATTCAAGAAGGGGAAGCTCAGAGAGAGCTCAGAGAGCATTGTCCAAATAGGAAATGAGTCATTGTCAGTGAAGGTAGGCAGTGAGGCCTCTCCTCCCTGATGCTTCTAAATCCTTCCCCAATTTGCAGTCTGTCCCATTGTGTTGGTCCCACAATTAGACAATGTCTGTTTGGTCCTAGAAAAGTTGTTTGAGGAGGTCAGAGAGGGAGAAGAGGAGGGCAGAGCAGACCTTAGGAGTAGTGAGGTTATAGGGTGGGGGGATAAATATCCCCAAGGCCCTAGTCTTCCTCTTCAACCTGTTCTAAGCACCTCAAAGGTTCCTCACCTCCCCCAGAGTCCTGGGAGTCCCCAAGATTTGCCATCCTCTCCACCAGGTGAATAAATACTTCATCTTAGGACAGGAGGGGGTCTCTCTCTACTACTGCTCTCCATCTCCCACGTAGGTCAGGACTGAGAACCAAGACATGAGAAGGGCTTGAGGAAACCTATGTTGGCAGGGGACACACTGGAGATGGAGCAGAGATGGGCAGAAAAGCCCAAATCCCTCTCCTTTCTCTTGACCTCTCCAATAGCCCCTGTACCCTCCCCTCTCATCCCCATACAACTATAACTGGGACAACTGAGGATGGGGGCCATCCCATCCCTGACTTTTCTAGCACTGCAGAAGGGTCTGTCAGGTGTCTTCATCCCAATTCCTGTAAGCTGGAAGTGCCAGATGACCTCCTCAATCTCATTCCTTCTCTGCACAATACACCAAGCCAGCAGACTCTGGCCTGAAGACACAATGGAACTTTACAGTCATGGGGCCACACAGGATGAGGGGTCCTGAGAAGGATTCAGAGGGCTCCTCTCTCCCATACGAGGTTCTCATTTCTTCTCTCTGGGTGTCACCCCTGTCCCTAGAGCCCCTCCCCCAGGAGCTTAGAGAAGGGTCACAGGAATCACAGAATCATCAAGTCTCAGAAGTGGACAGACCAGGAGAAGTCATGAGCTCAGGTCCCATTTGACAGATGGGAAATCCATGAGGCCCAGAGAGAGGAGGGAGTTGCTCAACATCCCCCCCACAGAAAATCTGGGCAGTTATGCTCAGACACTAAAGTTCTGCAGGCCTCTCTGGACCATCTCTGCAGAGTCCCTAACCCAGCCCCTTCCTCATTTCCAGGGACCTTCCCTCCAAGCCCTGAATCTGAGAACAGGCTCTCAGGTAAGTACCTGGAGGATTCCTGACAGAAGGTGGAGGGAAGTAGCAGGGCTCATTGTCCAGTCAGGGTCTGCCTGCCCCTCCAGGGTCTCCTCATTTATTGCCTTAGCACCTTATTATGCTTCTCCCACCTCTGGGTCTTTGCCCAGGCTGTGTTCCCTGCCTGGAATACTCTCCCTCCTCACCTCCTCCTCTCACAATGAAAAGATGTCTCTCAGATTTAACTTAGGAGGCCTTTCCTACAAGAAACTTTTCCTGATCTCCAGGTTGTCCCCACCCCAATTATTAGTGATCCTACTCCTCAGATGAGTGGTTTATTTGTGTATATGATGAACAGTCCAGGAGAATGTAAGCCCCGGGAGAGTAGGATTTAGCTTCCTTTTGATTTTGTATCTTCTGGAATTGGCTTAGCACCAGGGCTGGGTCCAGGATGGGTGATTAATAAATGTCTGGAGAAGTGAATTATGGAATAAGAATGGGAGCCCACTTAGGACAGGGCTGTGTCTCTTTCCCTCCCACTGGAGATTAGGACAGGGAGAAAGCATTGTCATGATAATCTAGAGAAAGAAGAAACTCCTACAAGAAATGGTGGTCCATAGTGTCAGGTATAGGGTAAGTACTGAGACCCTTAGTCTGGGAATGAAGACATCTTTTGTGACTTTGGGGAAGCAGCTTCTGTCACTTATGAGATAAGAGCCAGGCTTTAGAGGGGGAAGGAGAGAGTGAGGAGAGGAAGTATAAAATTGAGGTCATGGGAGAGAGATGGGATGGAATGAGGGGAGAGGAAGGGATGGGCTCTAGGGAAGGAAGAGGCAGGAAGTTGCCCCAGACTCTCTCCTTCCCTCATTCACAGAGCCAGCCTACCAGGTGGGTACTAACAGGAATATTCCCAGTTAAAGGGGAAGGAAGGCCTGGAATGAGGATCTGAGTGCTTGTGGGAGATTATCTTAGTGATCAGAAGTGAAATAGGGGCCAAACACAGGGCAGCCATATCTCAGTGACAAACTCTTATTCCCCAGGTCGTGCTGCCCTGGATTATACTATGGGCAATCTAGTCCGCCTTACCTTGGCTGGGCTGGTCCTTATCCTCCTGGGGGTCCTGCTGACTGAGAACTGGAAAAGCTCCAGGGAGTCATTGCCTGAGCACTCTGACCAGATCATCCCTCAAGATAGAGGTGAAAGAAGGAAGGAATGAACAAAGCTATTTAACAATCAAAATTTTAAAATGTGGCAAGGACTCCCTATGTGCCATACACTGGGTTAAGCACCAAGATACAACTAATAAAAGAGATAGAGACAGACAGAGGGATGAGAGAGAATTAAGAGTTCCTGGCCTCCCAAAACTGAAAATCTTTTTGAGTAGACAATGCCTAAAAGAGAGAGAAGCAGGAAAAAGCATTCTGTTCTGGGGAGGTGATGGGTGTGGAGGAGGAGAGCAATGGAGTAGGAGGAGTGATGGATGTGCAGCATTATATAATATTGTACAATGTACTTTATTGTTTCTATATGGAATGCTAGTAATGTTTTATTGTTTGTTTAATTTATCAATTAAAATGTATGTTACATATAAGCATATATATATTGTATATGAATAAGAATATCATGTTCTATATGGGTTAAGAGGTGTTCACTTATATTAACTTATTTAGCTGTCTTCGTCTTGGAATGTCTCCCCCTACAGACACAAACCAAAAAATACCTAACTTGTAAAATTGAGCATAATCCTTCACAGAAAAAAGTGGATATTTAATGAAATAGAGGACTTTCAAGCATTCTTGGATTGATTTTCCAATATAAGTCAAGGGAAGTATAAAAAAGGTTAATAAGAAAGAGAAATTAAAAGAGATTCAGTAAAGTTAAACTCCTTACATTCCTATATAGGAAGATATACTTGTAACTACTAAGAGCTTTATCATTATTGGGGTAGTTAGGAGTATTCAGAGATAGAATGCATAGGTGTAAGTTGACTGGAATGGGATGATATTTTAAAAAATAAAATTAAATGATAAGAAAGAGGTTTGAATTATGAGGAGAAAGGGGGACTTAGAGTTGGGTAAATCATTTCACAAAAAGAGGCATGAAAAAGCTTTAAAATATATGGGGACAAGGTGGTGGGGGTGACAGGTACTGCTTGAACCTTACTCTCATTTAAATTGACCCAAAGAAGGAATAATACAAACCCTCATTAGGTATAGAAACCTAACTTATCATAAAGGAAAGATGGAAGGGAATGGAATAAGGGAAAGGGAGACTGGAAGAAGGAAGGATAAATTTGGGGAGGCAGTGGTCAGAAACAACACTCTTTCAGGAGGGACAGGGTGAAATGAGAAAAAGAAAAAGGATAAATGGAAATAGAGTGCAAGGAAAGACATTCTAATAAGTATGAAAAGAAATTTGCAGCAAACTTCTTCAATGAAAGACCTCATTTCTTAAATGTAGAGAAAATAGATAAGAATAAAAGTCAATCCCCAAATGATAAATTGGTCAAAGGACAGGAATTGGAAGCTTTCAAATTAAGATATCAGAGCTATCTATATTCATGTGGAAAAATGCTCTCTGTCACTATTTACTAGAGAAATACACATTTTGTAAACATTGAGGTCCTACTTCAACCTATCAGATTGGATATTATGACAGGAAGGTAAAATGACAAAATTTGGATGGGATGTGGAAAAATTATGACACTAATGCACTGCTGGTGGAGTTGTGAACTGATCCAAGAACTCTGTAGAACACTTTGGAACTATCTCAAAGGACATTAAACTGTCCATACCCTTTGATCCAGCCATACCACCACTAGTTCTATATCCCAAAGAGAACAAAGTAAAAGGAAAAAGGGCTTATATGTACAAAAAATTCATAGCTTCACTTCATGGTGGAAAAGTACTTGAAATTAAAGAGATGCCTATCAGTTGGAGAATGGTTAAACAATATGTAGCATATGATTTTGAGGGAACACTATTAGGCTATAAGAAATGATGAGAGGATAATTGAAGAGAAACTTGGGGGGGATTTACACGAACTGATACAAAGTGAGGTGTGCAGAACCATAGATTTGAACTCAACTCTTTTTCTTTAGTGCTCCAGTAAGCTCTTGCTAAGATTGCAGGAGATTAATAAGGAGAAGGAGGAGAGGAAGTGAAGGCAAAGCAAAGGTTTCAGGAAAGGGCCCTTGGGCTGACTTAGGGCCCTGGACAAAAAGGTTTCAGGAGGAAGAGATTGAATGAGGATTTCTCAGTCCCTCCTTCAGCCTTCAATCCCTGAGACCTCCAACTTTTCCCCACATCCCCACGTCCCTAAACCAGAGAGCAAAAAGCATCTCTCAGCCCAGGAGGCAGAGTCTAAGCTGTGTGGGGTCTGAGATGAGAGCAATCTTGTCCCTATCTCAGTTATGGTCTTCTCTGCCCCCACCACTCCCAGATCTTGCTTCCCAGATTACACTATGGGCAACCTCACCCTCCTCAATCTGTAGGGCATTCTCTCATCATCCTAGGGGTCCTGTTGCTTGCACCTGACATACATAGTAATCATAACTGTAGGAGCTGCCTGCAGTTCCTAATTAATATCTTTGTTGGTGGACTCTGGAGGAGAATGGAGACTGAGGGAAAATGAGTGAAGGGGTAAGAGAGAGAGAAAACATAACAAAGGAACAAAGAGTCAGAGACAGAGTTAAAACATATGGGATCCATTGTGCTCCTCTGATGAGATTCTCTGAGCTTCACATGTTCCCAAACTTTTATTGAAGAATCCAGGAATGTGGAGTGGCAGTTAGCTAATGAACGTGTAAAATGACAAATGATTTAACATTGGCTCAACTGAGAACCAGCAGTTTGTTCAGGGACATTGCATTGTCCCTAGTGGAAGAGTCCGTCACCTTCTATTGTACCACAGTGTATCAGTCTCTGTGTATAATGTTTTCCTGGTTCTGCTCCTCTCGCTCTGCATCACTTCCTGGAGGTTGTTCCAGTCTCCATGGAATTCCTCCACTTTATTATTCCTTTTAGCACAGTAGTATTCCATCACCAACCTATACCACAATTTGTTCAGCCATTCCCCAATTGAAGGGCATCCCCTCGTTTTCCAATTTTTGGCCACCACAAAGAGTGCAGCTATGAATATTCTTGTACAAGTCTTTTTCCTTATGATCTCTTTGGGGTACAGACCCAGCAGTGCTATGGCTGGATCAAAGGGTAGACAGTCTTTTGTCACCCTTTGGGCAGAGTTCCAAATTGCCTTCCAGAATGGTTGGATCAGTTCACAACTCCACCAGCAATGACTTAATGTCCCTATTTTGCCGCATCCCCTCCAACATTCATTACTTTCCTTTGCTGTCATGTTAGCTAATCTGTTAGGTGTGAGGTGAGACCTCAGAGTTGTTTTGATTTGCATCTCTCTGATTATAAGAGATTTAGAATATTTCTTCATGTGCTTATTAATAGTTTTGATTTCTTTGGCTGAGAACTGCCTGTTCATGTCCCTTGCCCATTATCAATTAGAGAATGGCTTGGTTTTTTGTACAATTGATTTAGCTCTTTATAAATTTGAGTAATTAGACCTTTGTCAGAAGTTTTGTTGTTAAGATCTTCCCCCAATTTGTTGCTTCCCTTCTAATTTTGGTTGTATTGGCTTTGTTTCTACAAAACCTTTTTAATTTGATGCAAAATTATTTATTTTGCATTTTGTAATTTTTTAAGTTCTTGCTTGGTCTTAACAGCTTTCCTTTCCCAAAGATCTGACAAGTGTACTATTCTCTGTTCACCTAATTTACTTATAGTTTCCTTCTTTATGTTCAAGTCATTCACCCATTCTGAATTTATCTTGGTGTTGGGTGTGAGATGTTGATCCAAACCTAATCTCTCCCATACTATTTCCCATTTTTCCTAGCATTTTTTGTCAAATAGTGGATTTTTGTTTCAAAAGCTGGGATCTTTTGGTTTATCATAGACTCTCTTACTGAGGTCACTTACCCTAGGCTTATTCCACTGATCCTCATTCTGTCTCTTAGCTAGTAACATATGGTTTTGATGATCACTCCTTTATAGTACAGTTTAAGATCTGGTACTGCAAGGCCACATTCCTTCGCATTTTTTTCATTATTTCCCTGGATATCCTTGATCGTTTGTTCTTCCAAATGAACTTGTTATGGTTTTTTCTAATTCAGTAGAAAAGTTTTTTGATAGTTCAATGTGTATGGCACTAAATAAGTAAATTAATTTAGGTAGGTTTGTCATTTTTATTATATTGGCTCGTCCCACCCATGAGCAATCAATGTTTTTCCAATTGTTTAGATCTAGTTTTAAGTGTGTGGAGAGTGCTTTGTAGTTGTGTTCATATAATTCCTGTGTTTGTCTTGGCAGATAGATTCTGAAGTATTTTATATTGTCTTGGGTGATTTTAAATGGAATTTCTCTTTCTATGCTGCTGAGATGTGTTGGAGATACATAGAAATGCTAATGACTTATGTGTGTTTATTTTGTATCCTGCAACTTTGCTAAAGTTGTTGATTATTTTGACTAGCCTTTTGGTTGATTCTTTAGGACTCTTTAAGTAGACCATCATATCATCCAGAAAGAGTGATAGTTTGGTCTCCTCATTGCCAATTTTAATACTCTCAATTTATTTTTTCTTCTCTAATTGCTATAGCTAGTGTTTCTAGTACAATGTTAAATAATAGAGGTGGTAATGGACATCCTTGTTTCACTCCTGATCTTATTGGGAAGGCTTCTAGTTTATCCCCATTGCAGATGATGTTTGCTGATGGTTTTAAATATATACTGTTTATTATTTTTAGGAAAGACCTTCTATTCCTATACTTTCTAGTGTTTTCAATAGGAATGAGTATTGTATTTTGTCAAAGGCTTTTCTTTTTCTGCATCTATTGAGATAATCATGTGATTTTTGTCATTTTGCTTGTTAATATGGTCAATTATGTGGATGGTTTTCCTAATATTGAACCATCCTTGCATTCCTGGTATGAATCCTACCTGGTCATAGTGAATAACCCTTATTTTCACTTGTTGGAGTCTTTTTGCTAGTATCCTATTTAAGATTTTTGCATCTATATTCATTAAGGGGATTGCTTAGTTTTCTTTCTCTGTTTTTGACCTGCCTAGCTTTGGAATCAGTACCATATTCATGTCATAAAATGAATTTGGTAGAACTCCTTCTTTGCTTATTCTGTCAAATAGTTTGTATAATATTGGGATTAATTGTTCTTTGAATGTTTGATAGAATTCATTTGTGAATCCATCTGGACCTGGGGATTTTTTTCTTAGGGAGTTCTTTGATGGCCTATTCAATTTCTTTTTCTGATATAGGGTTTAGGCAATCTATTTCTTCCTCTGGTAGTCTAGGCAGTTTATATTTTTGTAAATAGTCATCCATATCACCAGATTGCCATATTTTTTTGCCATATAATTGGGCATAATAGTTTCCTCTTCATTAGAGGTGAGGTTTCCCTTTTGTGATTCTTAAAAGTTGCTCAGACTATACCTTAGAAGATTTGGTTAAGCTATTCCCCTATTGTAACAATGGAAGCACTTGATCAGGAATGTACTGGGAACTTTAAAATTACTCCACCCTGCTCAGACAGTGCCTTAGGGGAAGATAAAGTTGCAAATTCCTGATTGAACAATGAAAAGTCCCCAACTCATACTTATAGTGAAGTAAAAACCCTAAGCTAGGTGGTCTATTTTTAGATCTAATAAAAAAACATGCTAAGTACCTATAAAGGTTAAATTAATCACCAAAAGATCAAGCAACTTACAAAAGGCAAGCTTAGCAAAAGAGATGTAAAATTCTCAGAAGATATAATATATCCAGAGAAGGTGAGAACTAAAGAGTGATGAGAACTAAGAATGGGCAGTCCTGGGAAAAAGTGTCTACCATGATTGGTAGATGTGACAATTTAGGGGAGGTGACATAAGAGAAAATTCTCTTTAAAAGGATCTCTCTGAACTCAGTTCAGGAGTTCAGGAATTCATAGGAAGGTCTCTGAACTCAGTTTAGGAGTTGAGGATTTCAATGAAGGACTAGAGCTTGCTTGGGACGATCTTGTGGTGAGTGATAAAAACTGACTCTCTCTCTCCCTTAAGGCTCAGGCCTAGGCCATTTGACCTAGGTCCTTTCTACTATTCTCTCTCTCTCTCTCTCTCTCTCTCTCTCTCTCTCTCTCTCTCTCTCTCTCTCTCTCTCTCTCTCTCTCTTCTTCCCTTAATTCCTTCATTTGTATTAATTAAAATCTCCATAAAATACAGATGACTTGAGTATTTTCATATTTGGGAATTTCCCCATGGTGACTACTTATTTTTTTATTTAAATCAAGACATTAAAACCTTTACAATCTTGGAAACCTACATTTTAATGGTAACACTTTTCATCTTGAATATTGCTAATTTGGTTTTCTTCTTTTTTAAAATTAGATTTACCAGTACTTTGTCTACTTTATTTGTTTTTTCAAAGTGCCAGTTTCTAGTCTTATTTATTAAATCAATAGTTCTTTGACTTTCAATTTTATTAATTTCTCCTTTGATTTTTAGGCTCTCTAATTTAGTCCTAATCTGAGGACTTGTTTTTTTTAAACTCTTACCTTCCGTCTTGGAGTCAATACTGTGTATTGGCTCCAAGGCAGAAGAGTGGTAAGGGCTAGGCAATGGGGGTCAAGTAACTTGCCCAGGGTCACACAGCTGGGAAGTGTCTGAGGCCAGATTTGAACCCAGGACCTTCCATCTCTAGGCCTGACTCTCAATCCACTGAGCCACCCAACTGCCCCCTGAGGATTTTTTAATTTGTTCACTTTCTAGTTTTTAATTTGCATGACAAATTCATTGACCTCTGCCCTCTCTAGTTTGTTAATATATGAACTCAAGGATATAAATTTCCCCCTGAGAACTGCTTTGGCTGCATCCCATAGGTATTGAAAGGATGTCTCATCATTGTCATTTTCTTCAATGAAATTATTAATTGTTTCTATGATTTGTTCTTTAGTTGTTTTTGCAGAATTGTATTGTTTCATTTCCAATTAATTTTTTATTTACCCCCCCCCATATGTCCTTACTAATTATTATTTTCATTCCATTGTGATCTGAAAAGGTTGCATTTATTATTTCTGCTCTTTTGCACTTGTTTGCAATGTTTTCATGCCCTAATACATGGTCAATTTTTGTGAATGTACCATGTGCTGCTGAAAAGAAGGTGTTCTTGTCCCTATTTATTTTTCTCCACATGTCTACTAACTCTACTTTTTCTAAGATTTCATTCACTTCTCTTACCTCTTTCTTATTTATTTTTTGGTTTGATTTATCTAGTTCGGATAGAGGAAGGTTCAGGTCTCCCAATAGTATAGTTTTTCTATCTATTTAATCCTTGAGCTCCACTAGTTTCTCCTTTAGAAATTTGGATGCTATGCCATTTGGTGCATACATGTTGAGTACAGATATTTCCTCACTGTCTATACTGCCTTTTATCAGGATGTAATTACCTTCCCTATCTCTTTTAACCAGATCTATTTTTACTTCATCTTTGTCAGATATCATGATTGTGACTCTTGCCTTCTTTTTATCAGTTGATGCCCAATAGATTTGGCTCCATCCTCTTACTTTCACCCTTTGCATATCTACCTTTCTTATGTATGTTTCTTATAGACAGCATATGGTAGGGTTTTGGATTCTAATCCACTGTGCTATTTACTTGCGTTTTATGGGTGAGTTCATTTCATTCACATTCAGAGTTATTACCAGCTGTGTATTTCCCAGAATTTTTATTTCCATTCCTGTTCCTGCCTTTTCTTCTTTCACTATTTCCTTCTACACCAATGTTTGTTTTTAATCAGTCCCCCTAGTTCCCACCCTTATTTTACTTCCCTTTCTGATGAGGATAGGGTCCAGCCTCACTCAGAACTCCAGCGTTCCCGACAGGTGGTGAACTATCAGTCAAAATAAATAAAAAATGGAAGACAGCTTAATCATTATGGCCACCAGACTGCTTTTCATCTGACAGCTGCTCTGCCATTCCAGGCTTGGTTTTTATTTTCATACCCATTTTTTTGGCATACAGACACATTACCTAACACATATGTTCAAAAAGATAATTGAAAAAGTGATACATTAACTTTTAAGAAATCACTTGATTAATATTCTATATTCTTATATTGTGATTACAGAAGCATACAAGATAAATGATTTTGTCACAGTGGCTTAATTTTCTCATTGCCCTGTGAGGAGTTTTAAGCTTACAAACAATCAAGGAAAATTACTTATTGCTTTTTAAAAAATGGAATAATTAATAAGCAGTTCTTAAAAGACAATTCAACAATTTTATTATTGAGGTTGAGGGGTACTGGGAATACAATTCAAATTTAGACTGATCATTTCTCAGGGTTCATTAGGGAGTTCCTGAGTTACTGATTTGTGTAATTGAGTCACTGAGGCATATTGAAGCTTGATGTACTTATTGTGTGGGCCTCTATGATTGATTTGTGTACTGGCTTCATGAGAATAAGTTTCTGTGAGTGGGAAAGTTCTTGGGCTTGGCCTGTAGCTGTGGTTTTGGGTTATGAACCCAAGTAAAAGTTAACCCATGATAATCTTTTGGGGTTGGGTTTGAGGGTCTGATCTTTTGATGATGTTTTAGGGAATTAGGGTACATGTGTTTTGCTCTTACATTATTTCTTTTGAGACTAGGGCGAATAATAATCAAGTCAATTCATGGGTAAGGGGCATTGATGAAAGAGGTCATGCAAGGGGGATAGAGTGGGAAGTCACATCTCACCAAGGACCACTCTATGGTGTCCCCAGCTACCACGTGTGACTCTGTCAAGGCATCATGGTCTGCTGGCTCCCAGCACCTTTCTACCCCCCTCCCTTCTTATTCCCCCCTTATTTTCTTTGCAGTCTTTTTAAACTACCCTCCACCCTCTTTCTCCCTTGTACTAATTCCCTCCCCACCAGTCAGTTTGTTACCCTTCTACTTCTCTATAGGGTGCAAATCTATTCTCTGCCCCAAATGGATTGGATTTTTCTTCCCTCTGTGGGTCAATTTCAGTGCACATAAGAGTTGAGTATTTCCTATCTCCAACCTCTTTATCCTTCCAGTGTATTGTTGTTCTCCCCCCTCCCACCATGAGCTTCTTTGTGACATATAAATTTGCTTCCTTTTGTTTCTTTTCCCATTTCCTTTAGTATGAACCTCTTTTTTTAGCTCTAGTTGTATATATCTATATATCTATATATACACACGTATATGTATTTATGCATACATATATCTATATACATATTTATGTCTTGTCATTTCATCCTATACAGTTTGTCATTGTTCCCTCTAAGTGTAATTCTTCTAGCTGCCCAGATGATAATAACAATTTTTAAGAGTTACCAATTTCTTTTCTTTTCTTATAGGGATACATATCATTTTAACTCATTGGGTTTCTTAAAAAAAGAGTTTTTTTGTTGTTGTTTTTCTTTTTTCCCTATTTTAAATTACCTTTTGATGATTCTCTTGAGTTCTGTGCTTGGGCATCAAATTTTCTGTTCAGGTCTGGTCTTTTCTTTACAAATGCTTGGAATTCTTCTATTTTGTTGAATGACCATACTTTCCCCAGTAAGAATATAGTCAGTTTTGCTGGGTAGTTGATTCTTGGTTGTAGACCTAGTTCCCTTGCTTTCCAGAATATCATATTCCATGCCTTTCGGTCCTTCAGTGTAGATGCAGCCAAATCCTGTGTTATCCTCATTGTGGTTCCATGGTATCTGAATGACTTCTTCTTGGCAGCTTGTATTATTTTTTCCTTGGTCTGATAGTTCTTGAATTTGGCTATAACATTCCTGGGGGTTGACAGTTGGGGATTAAGTACAAGAGGTGATCCGTGGATTCTTTCAATCTCCACTTTTCTCGCTTGTTCTAGAATATCAGGGAAGTTTTCTTGGATAATTTCCTGTAGTATGATCTCCAAGATTTTTCTTTTGTCATGGTCTTCTGGTAGACCAATGATTCTTAAGTTGTCTCTCCTGGAACGATTTTCTAAATCTTCTGTTTTGTGAATGAGAAGCTTCATATTTTCCTCAATTTTTTCATTCTTTTGGTTTTGTTTTATAGTGTGCCTTGTGAGGTCACTTAATTCTAATTGTTGTATTCTGGTTCTTAAAGACTGGCTTTCATCCCTGGCTTTTTGGTCATCCTTCTCCTTCTGGTCTGATTTTCTTTGGAGGTCCTCTTTCATTCTCTTTACCTCATCTTTCATCTCCTTTGCCTCATTTTCAAGCTGCTTGATTTTGGCTTTTAAGACACTATTTTCTGTTTCCAGATGACTTATATTAGTTTTTTAGTTCTTTTCCCAATTGTCTTCAGCCTCTCTTAATTGTGTTTTGAATTGTATTTTGAGTTCTTCCAAAGCCTGAATCCAATTCATTGGGTTTTCTGTATTATTGCTTGATGTTCCCTCCTCCTTCTCTGTTCCATTTGCTCTTTGTTCGCGGCCTGTATAGAAGCTGTTGATTGTAATTTCTTTCTTCTTTTTCTGTTGTTTGCTCATATTTTCCCCTTCTTTTCTCCCTGCAGTTGTCTGTGCTCTTTCTCCTCTCATTTTTTTGGTTTTGGAGTTTTCTGTCGATCTGCCCTCTTGGAGCTTTGTTAGGAGATCTCTCAGTGCAGTCTGTGGAGGAGGGGTGTTGGAGCTTGAGCTTCCCTGTCCTCTGGAGGCTTTGATTGGGTTAAAGTCCAGCCGTCTATGGGGGAGGGGCATTGGAGCTTAGGTTTCCCTTACCTCTGAAGACTTTTTATGGGATTAAGTCCAGCTGGGTTGGGCTGGATGTGCCCTGAGGCCAAAACCTCCTGGAAAGTGGGAGCAATATGGAGGAGGAGCCCCTGTGACCAGGCTGTCTGCTCTGAGCTCCCTCTCCAGCCCCTTCCCTACCACCTGTATTCGATGCTCTGAGCCTGGCACAGCCCTGCCTGGAAGGTACTCCCTCCAGACCAGCGCCTTTGCCTGCCCAGAGGTTCCCACTGCCACTGAAGGCTTAGTGCTCTGGGTGGGGGAGGGGTCCCAGGACCTTCTTTTTCCCTTCCCCTTATACCTGAGTGCTCTTGAATTCTGGCTTTTGGGGGGCATACCTTTTGAATTGAGTCCAGCACGAGGGTTCCTTGGCTCTGTCTTGTTGTTAGGTTTGATTTTCAGTCCCCTAAGAGCATTTAGTTTGTAGTTGGAAAGGAAGTGTTTTCAGAGGTCTGAACTTTTGCTGCCTCTACACCGTCATCTTGACTCTGCCTCCCATGGTACTGGTTTTTAATCACACTTCTGCCTCCATAACCCTTAACAGAGGGGAAAGAGGTGAGGGAATAGTAAGGAGCATGTCCTAAGTGTATCACAGATTTAGGATGGGTGAAGTCAGGGCCTTCCCTAGGTCTGTATTTCTGGAAAAAGGAACATCTTTGCAATGGTCTTTCTGATAGCTTGACCCCCAAGGTTGCTATCAGAGCCCTGTGGGCTATAGAACAACATCCTAGGATTACTGCAATGGGGAGCTAGGGTATTTGGGGTTTATCTTTCAAAATATGAAGCTCAATGCCAGGGATGTCCAAGATGAAATACCTAGGGACATATTGGGACCAGGTTGAAATCATGATCCTTGGTCTCTAATTCCAGGTCTCTTTTGACAACCCTGAAAGGTCTTGATAAAATCTTAAGCAAGTGAGTGAGATCAATAGAGGAAGTTCCTTATGATTCATCTGATAAGTGTCCCTCTCTTCCCTGTATTTTTGGGATAGGTGATCTGGCTCTTGATTGACCATCTCACAGACACAACATTCCTTGAAATATTCCTGGTTCCTCTCTCTCCTCCTAAACCCAGATCTGCACACACTGGGAATTAGCAAGAAGTAAGTGGTATTCAAAGAGATAGCCATCTACTTGTCCTTCTTGAAGCTATCATGCCCAATGGCACCATATAAGAGAAAACTAATTGGGACACTGAGCCTTGCCAGGGAGGGCACAAAGTTCTCATTCCTTCTCTACCCTGACTTTCCTAGATATCTATGGATGAAAGCTATCCACTAAGGAACTACTGAAGAAGAGAGCATGAGTGGGAATCAGTGGGTGGGACCCTGGTGGCAAGAACTAGAGAATGTGTTGCTTTGGAAAAATCTTCCCTTTCTACTTGAGTCTTGACTAGTGGCTAGTAGCAGAAAGTGCTACTCTCTCAAAAAGGCAGGCCAGAGGGGCCAGCTGGGTGACTCAGTGGATTGAGAGCCAGGATTAGAGATGGGAGGTCCTAGGTTCAAATCTGGCCTCAGCCACTTCCTAGCTGTGTGTCCCTGGGCAAGTCATTTGACCCCTATTGCCTAGCCCTTATCACTCTTCTGCCTTGGAACCAATACACAGGATTGATTCCAAGATGGAAGGTAAAGGTTTTTAAAAAAAAGGCCAGATATTTAATTAGATTATTTAATTTGTTGTTTTTCTAGTTTTAAAAATCCTTAGTCTCTCTATTTCAATGATATAAGCTTTTTGATATTTCCTCTAATTTTCCTCTAATGACTCCTTTTGTTGCACTCCCTAAGTTTGGGTATGTGGTCTTACTATTATCATTTCCTTTAATAAAATTAATTATTATTTTAGACTGGTTAAAATGATTAAAGAGTGAAATGACAAATGTTGGAGGGAGTGTGGAAAAATGGAGTAACCAATATACTGCTAGAAGAACTATGAACTGATCCAAACATTTCAGAGATTAATTTGGAATTATGCACAAAGAGTTATAAAATTGTGTATACCTTTTGACCCAACAATACCACTATCAGTTTAATTTCCCAAGGTGATCAAGGAAAAAGAATCTCTATGTTCTCAAATGTTGATAGCAGCTCCCTTTGTAGTGTCAGAGAAGTGGAATTAGAAGAGATGCCCATCTTAATAAGTTGTGGCATGATTATGTTGGAATACTATTGTACCATAAAGAATGATGAGCAGATTAATTTTGGAAAAACATGGAAAGACCTACATGTCATTATGAAGAGTAAAATGAACAGTGCTAGAGGCCATCATACCCTGACCAATTGACAAGGTCATGGTCCAAGGAGGGAAGGTCAGCAAGGCAGACCCCAGAATGAGGGCCCCCTGCTGATCTCCCTTTGCACCTTCTTTCCCCAAATTTTCCCCACTAGTGGACTTGTTATGATTATTATTCTTTCCCCAATACAGGAGAAATAACATGAGAGCAAATACTTATAGGATCAATAAATATATACCCTACTTTAAGCCCCCTGGGTTATTACCCAAAAATATTTCAATTACAGAATAAAAACCCAAAGACTACTGCCCATAACGCCTCCTTTCTCAAGCTCAAGATACGCGCCAAGGCCTTACAATAAATACTATAATGAATCTTGTCTTACAGTTACTGCACTTGAATGAATTTGTTGGAACAGAAGCCAAGCAGTATTATGAGGCACTCCAAAGTAACACAAGAAAAACAGAACTTGTAAATTGAGGAAAACCCCAAAATTGGTCTGCCTAAAGTCCTCACACCTAGATATGAATATGTTTTGTTGTTCATCTCCCAAGCAATTATGATGGATAGTGAAAGCTGACCAAAAGCACAATGATCCTCTCAGCAGGTCAAGGGGTACTAACCTACAAATGGCTTTATTCCCATTAATCATATCTATCACAGAGTGTTGTAGAAACCTAGTAAATGATCAGAGAATTCTTTGTTGTAGTAACATCACAAGGGTGTTGTTTAGGTGATTTGATAATATGCACTCAAACATCACATATGTAGAGAATTGATTATGTGTGTGTACCAAAAAGCCTATATAATAAATGTACCATGGTACTATGGCAGAGCACTGTGTGTGATGCCTGCATATGTGGGCTGAATGCATGGTGTGTCTCATCTCATTTATCTGACTGTGACATCATACTTGGGCAGGAAAACCCTGGGTCCTCAGAGAGACCGCTGGACGGACCTCTGTAGAGCAGAACCAAGAGAATTTTATATTTAGCCAGAGAAGATTTTTTTAAAGAATGACTCCTATGTGTCTACCTCCATCAAGAAAACAGAACAATAGAAATAAGTAATGCATAGTTATATATCTATATTGATCTATCTATCCATCCATCCATCCATCTATCTATCTATCTATCTATCTATCTATCTATCTATCTATCTATCTATCTATCTTTTTGTGAAATGATGTGTTCTCTAATGGAAGAAGAATAGGGAGGGAGAAAGTTAACTGGATGATTTAATGAATCAAAGAAAAAAAATTTAAATTTAAAAAGGGAGACCTGCAGTAGTATGTGTACGCCCAGAAATTTTGACTGATGTGTTTAGTAATTCAGGTCTATCCACTTATTAAGTATTCACCCTATTCCAGAACCTGTGCTAAGCCAGGCCCTGAGGAATTTAGAGAATTGGAACAGCACATGGTGACTTGTGGGAACTGAGTGAGTCTCACCGATTCCATCATGTGACTCAATTCTGTAACTAGGTTATTCTCCTCTCCAGTCAATTATGGATCTAGTCTGAATTCTTTCTTATGAGAAAACTATTCAGCTGGAGGAACTGGGGGAAAAAACCAACTCTTATTGTATTGTTTGAATCTAGTCTGCCATGGCTGGAAAGCTGGCCCTCCTCTACCTGCTGCTTAGAGACCCTTAACCTGAGATGTAAGTTGTGCTGGCCAGAAACATGCTCAGCTGCAAAGATTAATGTAAGGAATTCTCTCCTAATTGTATATCTCAAACAACTCAAATGTCTTACATGAAGAGGGACCCCAGGCTGATCTTTTTCATGTTCTTCAGACTGTTTACAGAGACTCGTGGAGGAGTAGGACAGATCTTTTCCTGAATTCAGGGAATTATACCTGTTCATTCTACCCCCTCCCAAGTTAGAAAGTCTCTAAACTTTCATCTAATTAATACTCAGGCCACCAAATGTTAAGCAATTGGCATGTATTGCTTAATAAATTGATAGACTAAAATAAAAGCAAACAAACAAACAAATAAATAAATAAATGTACTCAGAAAATGAAACCTTCGTTTCCTCAGTTCATCTTTTGCTCATTACACAGAGGATGAGAATGGGGCAGGGCTAAGGACTGGGAAGGGGAGCCCAGAGAGGTCTGGAGAGCTGGAGGGTCTAGTGACAAGGGTGAGAGCCCCAGCTGTGCTCAGACACACACGCTGTGGGATATCGTCCCTCCCCACTTTGAGATCTGTCAAATGGGGCCTGAGCTCATTAATCTCTCCTGGACGGATTCAAATGTTCTGATGGTCTGAAAATCTTTTGCTCTCCCTGAGATGCTCCGCAGGGAGCCGGCTGGTAGGGCAAAGACAGCCAACACGGCCTGGGGGTGGGGAAAAAAGGCTGGGGGGGGGGGGGCGGCCAGAAACCGGCTGCCGGTGGGTTCACTAATGGCTCGCGGGAGGCAGCTTCAGAAGTCGTGCCGGCAGTTCACCCCCCACCCCCCACCCCCCAAGCCAAGGCTGGAGCCTGGTAGGACCATCAGCAGCAGTGCGGGCGGAGGCCCTGCTGTGAAGCCGCCCCCGCTGGGCTTCGTGAGGAGGGGGAGGGGGAAGCCCTGGGCCAGCAGTCAGGGTCCCTCCTGAGCTTGGGGGCTGGGCGAGGTGGGGAGCGGAATCTCCCGGAGGGAAACCGGGGAAAACGTTCTCCGCCTCTGCAGAAGTTCCGGTCAGCCCCGCTTTTCTCCCAGGAGCGGCCTGCGGGCGGCCCTCGGAAGGCCCCGCACGGGCGCAGTAGCAGTTCTCGGGACTCCGCATGTCCTGTAGGAGAACGCCGGGAATGGCTGAAGGAGCAGGAATGGGCAGAAACACCCGCGACGGAGCCTGAGCCTGAGCCCGAGCCCGGACCCGGCGTGCAGCGCCTTCCCGGCTGGCCCCAGAGAGGGGAGGAGGGAGAGCGGAGCGTCCCCCGCCCATTCCTGACCAGGCCGGGCCTCTGGAGAGGCTTCTCTGCCGGCATCTACCACCAGCTGGCCTGGAGGACGCGCTGACTCAGACAGGCGTCTGCCTCGGGCTTGTCCTGGACGCCGAGAAGCCCCGTACAGAGCCGACCCGGCGGGGCTCCTTAGCCACCTTCGGAGCCCTGGGCAGGGGCTGAGAGCCCGGAGAGCAGGGCCGGGGGGAGGGACAGTGCGGGGATGTGGGCCACGTGCTGGCACGGAGGACAGCCTGGAGGAGGCGCAGGACCCTTCCCTGTACCTGGAGAAGAAGGGAGGCGAGGCCCAGCTGCGGGGGCGGGGGAAGGAGACGCCGCTGTCTGTGGAGGCCTGAGGACCCCCGGGAGGAGAGAAGCCAAATGCAGCTGAGAGATGGCGCCATTGGGGGGTGGGGGTGGTGGATCTTCTGTCAGAGACCACTCAGAGTGGCGGCGTCTAAAGCTCCCCCCCCTCAAAAATAATCATGTGAAAACCAGAACCGGTGAAACCGGCCCCTCCGGGGACAGGTAAGGAAGCTCCGGGCTGGGAAGAGTCTTATACCTTCTCTTTAGTATCCGCTCAAATAGATAAGTGGCAAGGGCTAGACCGACAATGTACAGTGACATGTCCAGGGTCACACAGCTCAGATGTGTCTGAGGCCAGATTTGAACACAATTCCTCCTGACTCCAGATCCAGCACTATCCACTGCGTTATCCAAAATCATATTTATATTCTTCGGTCCCAAGAGCTCATATCCACCCAGATCAAGTTAACTCAGACTGGCCCTTGTCTACAGCATGGCTTATACCCTTCCTTCAGTCCCAGGGGGGATTCTGAGCAGGTTAGGGGTTCACTCACATCTCTCCAGCCTTATAAGACCGGAAGGATTTCTATGAGCTAGCACAAGAGGAGAAGAAGTGGGTGAAAGCATGAGGCAGAAAATAGGCTGAGAATGAGACCTGTGAGCAGCTCCAGTGTTGACACAAGTGGAGGGAAGAGAAGCCAGGAGGAGACTCCAAGGACTTTCCTCAGCCTCCTGGCTCTGTCCTACACTTGTTCTAGGACCCCTGGTACTTCATATCCTATCTCTGGACTTCTGCTTCCTCCTCTGGAAAATGGAGGCGTGGGACCCAGGGTCTGATTCCAAGCGGTCTCTTTTCCCTCACCTTCTCAAAAGACTGAGAAGCAAGAAGTCCTGACACCTGGTAAGGGTCTGAACTGTGTCTGAAAGCCTCATCTCTGGTGAGGCTGAAGGTGGGAAACTGAGGTTTGGTGAGATAACAGGGTACTTCTGAGGGGCCCCAAATTCTTCTGGAACTGCTCATGGGGAAAGGAACCTGCAGGTTATGAGGGAAAAAAGGGAAGCTGGAATTGGGTAGACTGGCCCCTTGGGAATCCTCATGTCCTTGTCTTTTGCCCTACAGATTTCCTGGCATGAATTTCAGGGTACATTTGAGAGTGAAAGAAGAGCACCTTAGCAGAGATAAGGCTCTCACTTTCATGGTGCCTAATAAGATCTTCTCTAGTTTTTCTTAGTTTTGTTCTCTTCCCCAGAACATGTGTGGCCACAGTATGGTTTTCTGGGTAAGAATGGTTGGCAAATTGGATCATAGATGAGAAGAGGCCTCAAAGATGGACTCAGGGACTCAGGACCAGAGGGGAGATGGACTGCTAATTGGGTCATTTTAGGGCATGCTCTCTATCATCCCCTCAGATTCTGGAGCTGGACCAGGGAGAGCTCTCTTCTCAATAGTCCTTTCCAGGGCAAGCTATGGCAGGTCTGGGATACTTGAGAAGAGGCATAAATAAGTCAATTAAGGGAGAGTCTATTCACACAATAGCAAGAGTGGTTGCCTTTGAAGAAGTCCCTGAGGGATTCCCATAAAGGTATAGGATGAGGTCCCTATTCTGAGACAGTGCTCCTTTTATTGAGTCCCTGAGTGGAGTGGGATTAAGTTGATCCATAAGTAAGGTATTGATTCTCTAACCCCTTGGATTTAGAAAGTGTCCCCTCCTGAACAAATTCCTGACTCCTTTTCCTTGTCTTTGACCACACACACACACACACAAAGACCCTTGGGTGTAATTCCCCAACTCTGTGTCTAGAATTGTCTCCATCTCCTATTCGAGCAGCAGAGACTCCATGATATTAGGAGAGGGGAGTATCTGGCAGCACCCAGAAGTCACTTGAGAATTTCTGTACCAAAGTAGGAGTGAGTATCATTCAAGTTGAATTGAGAAAACTGGGTGCAAATACTACCAAAGATGGTTCACCATTTTCCCAGGAACCACTGAAAAGTTTGAGAACAATGTCTTGTTACTATTAAAATGTTCTAGACACTAGTTTGAGGATAAGAATATCAGCTTATTGATTAGGCTTTTTATTTAACCAATAAATTAGCAAGACAGTGAATATCTAGATAATTAAAATGAAGGAAGTACTTATAGACCAGTGTATGAATAAAGTCTGGGAGGTGTGGAAGAGAGAAATACTGAAGGAAATACAAGGACTGGATTTGCAGTGTTACCTCATGCTAAAAGGAGTTAGAACTCTGGCTGCCATCAGAATGGGATGGGAATGGAACCTCCAGCTAAGAAAAGGAGGTGAGCAGTTGAAGATTCAGATCTTTCCCTTTTGAACTGAGGAGGGAAGGAGCTATCCTCACTAAGCTTATCTAGCTATAAAACTTTGTTGAGCAGAAGAGATCCAGACTAACCATCTGTCTTAGAGTGATTGGATAGACTTTTTCCCCTTTGGGGAAGGCAATAGACTATCCATCAGAAGATTTCCTTCAGAAGCTATATCTCTGTGCCAAGAAATACATAATCTTGAACATATAGATACTAAGATCATCTGGGACTCAGTCCCTAGACTTGAACTTCAACCTCCCGAAGAAACTATAGAAGAGGAATAGTTCAGGGATTCCCGATCCCTCTTTCCTAACTTATACCGAACCCCTTATCTAATAAATAGATGTTTCAACTTACTGAGAAATCAGATATCTTCAATGTACTAAGTGGGATCATAGATATAATCATCTAAAGAAGAAAATAGGAACAGAGACTGAAGGGAATTTCTCTTACCCTTAAGCTCTGGTCAGATATAACTCCATTTTCCTTAGACAACTCTGCGGAGGGTGGGGGGGGGAGAGGAGTGGTGTTCCTCTTTATCTGTTCCCTCCCTTTCAGTTACCTGTAAAAACTTTGGTTCCTGATTTCCCGCTATTACAGAGGAAATTATTCAATCCTTCCTTTGGACATTCCAAGATATCTCTGATTGGTGAAGTTACTAGGGAGGTTGTCCACTAATACATTCAATCTTCCTCAGACCCAAAGGGGATATACTAGAAGGAAGAGCCTTATCTATTAATTAGGTTTTGTGGGATAGAAACATTCCTTGGAATTTCCAAGAATGAAAGAAATGTAAAAGTCAGAGGGATAATAGAGTATATAAAAATAAATTCTCAGTCTCTAAGGGTCAAAAAAGTATGAAAAAGGAAGAGGGGGCCTATAGCTAAGTGTGGGGTATGGAGAGGGAGGCTTCTGTACTTCCTGCTTTACTCTAGTTTTTCAATAAATATCCTTTTGTAAAAGAAATAAATGTTGGTGGAGGGGGCAGCTGGGTAGCTCAGTGGATTAAGAGTCAGCCCTACAGATGGGAGGTCCTAGGTTCAAATCTGACCTCAGACACTTCCTAGCTGTGTGACCCTGGGCAAGTCACTTGACCCCCATTGCCTAGCCCTTACCACTCTTCTGCCTTAGGTAAGGGTTTAAAAAAAAATGTTGGTGGAATCAGGGTGAGCTAAGCCATGTCACTTGTAACAGTTAAAATTTAGGGAAACTGAGGCAGGTAGAAATTAGCTTCTCTCTGCAAGGAGTATTATATTTTTAGAGGTTTATTAAAGGTTAAGGATTAAAGAAAATAACAGAATAAGAAAGCATGTGTTTAGGTCCAGAGAGGCCTAGACACAACTTCACCTACATTATGAAAAGAGATGCATCTGCTTGGAAGCAGCAACAGGAAAGAGAAGAGACCCCTGCCTACGGTGGAGACCCTTTAAATCATAATTTTCTCTTGGCCCAGGTGAGAACTCAGTGAGATTACAAAGCATTCTGGGGAAGTGGAGCAAGGGCTTCTGGGGATTGAAGTCCTGGGTTCAAGTCTCCATTTTTACACACTTGGTTAATTGATACTGGAGAGATAGCAACTGGCTAAATGACATGGTGGGACCACACTGGTGGTGGCTCATTAGCAATGGACATTAGGGAAATGGTGACTGTCCTGGGGACGTGACCTTCCAGTGTGAGGACAGGTCGGGAGGATGAGTCCCAGCACCTAAACTCTACAGAAGCTAGAGGTCTAGACAATCCTGAACACAGGTTGAAGCTAGTCAGGAGGTAGTGAAAATAGCAGAAGAGACCACCCTGGGCTCTAAGGCAGCAGCTCCCCAAGCTGCCCACCATCAGCCCCTTATTTTGGGGTTTTGGTATAATTCTTTGGCTCCCAGAACCCAGGAATCCTAGTCTATCTGGTTGGGGATTGAACCTTGTTTAATGAGGAAGGGTGGGTGACAGGATCTAGTTGGGAGACTCTAGAGAGACCAGAATTGGCCAGTTATGGAGAGAGAGGAGGGAAGATGTGAGGCTGCTCCTAAAGCTGACCAGGGGATCTGTCCTTGGTAATGGGACCTGAATCATCAGGAAAGAGCAAGAAGTGTTCCATCCTTCTGACCCCAAATGACTCACCAACCATCTCCCCTCCAATACCTTGCTCCCTCCCACACACATCCTCCCCACTGCATGGCACCATCAGTCAAGCAGGACCCACAGAGAGGAAGGAAAAGTGAAGCTGGTCAGAGAGGCTCAGGGAGGGGAAACAGTACAGAGCTGGCCCTGGTGACATCGTGTGCCTCAGACCAGCTCCAGGTCAGTCTCAGTCCCCTCTCCCACCAGCCTCTGAGAGCACCATGACTCCTGCCCTCTCAGTCCTGCTGTGCCTGGGTGAGTCCTCAGCAGCCCCCATCCTGGGAAAGGGTGGACTTTACCCATCAAGTCTTACCTATCTCACCCCCTAACTCCACTGTGCTGAGGAGGAAACTTTCCTTCAGAGAAGGGAAGTGACAAGTCTAAGGTCACACAGCAAGGGTGGGGTTGGAGGGGAGAAGCTGGAACTCTTAGGGGGGTTTCCTGGAGTCCAACCTCCTTCACTCATAGCATCCCTAAACCCTGGCCCTGAGCTGTCTCTGTCCTTCCTGTGGGGATGCTGGGGGAGGAGCCGTGAGTAATCAGGGTCTTCTCTGCCAGGGCTGTGTCTGTGCAAGAGGACAAGGACCCAGGCAGCAGGTGAGTCCTTCCCCCCACAATGCCCCTGCCCAGAGGACACAACTGCCCCAGGAGAGGGAGCTGGGGGAGGTCTGGGTTGGGCTGACAGTCTATAGAGAGGGGACCTGGGGTGGGGGTGAGGTACCTACAGAAGGAGGATCCCCTGGACCTAACAGCTCTCCTTCCCTTCCAGATGGACTCCACAAACCCTCCCTCAGGGCAGAGAGTGGCTCTTTGGTGCCCCGAGGAGGAGCTGTGACCCTCAGGTGCAGGGGATCATGGGAGGCTGAAGAGTGGAGGCTGGAGAAAAAGGGAGGATCTGGATGGTCAGAGATCAAAACTGTGAGACAAGCTGGAAATGAGGGCGAGTTTTCCCTCTTATCTGTGACATCATATGATGCAGGGACCTACCGATGCCGCTACAGACATTCATCCTATGGATGGTCAGAGCGCAGTGACCCCCTGCAGCTGGTGGTGACAGGTAAGGCAGATCCTCCCCGCCCCAGTCTGGGCTGGCTCAGGGTCTCCACAGCTCTGGATCCCTCCCCAGCCCAGCCTGGCCCCGAGTGTCCCTCTGGCTCTGCCCTTCCTGGCTTCTCCCCTGCGTCTGCCTCAACTCTCTCTCTGGGGGTGGGAGAAGAAGGGAGGAATCAGCATTTCTATAGCACCTACTATGTGCCAAACATATTATCCTTGTTGTCTCATTGAATCTCTACAACAACTTTGCCAGGTCAGGGCTAGTGTGATCCCCATTTTACAGATGAGGAAACTGAGGCAGAGAAGAAGTGACATGCTGAGGATCACATAGTTGGGATGGCTGGATTTGAACTCAGGTCTTCCTGACTCCAGACCCAGGACTCTCTCCACTGCCCCATGAGCTTCCTCACTCAGCTCCCACCTTGGGGTCAGACAGGAGGAAGGAGAAGCTCAGCTTGGACCAGACAGAGCTGGGGGCTCCCTGGGGATAGGCCAGGGCTAGTGGGGCATCTCCCAGAGCCAGGAGAGAGCAGAGGGTGGAGCTGCTGCTGCCCAGGACCCTCTCCCAGCCCAGGTCTGGAGCAGAGTGTCAAACCTGCCCCCTCCCTGCCCCAGGGCTGCTCAGGCTCTAACTCCAGGGTCTCCCCCCCCCCCCCCCCAGGCCTCTCTGCCCCGCCCTCCCTGGCTGCCCTGCCCAGCTCTGAGGTGGCCTCAGGACAGAACGTGACCCTGCAGTGTCGGTCAGAGCTATATCATGACTGGTGCGTCCTGTGCAAGGAGGGAGAAGAGATCACTCAAAGCAGGACCCGGAGACATGGATGGGGGCATCAAGCTGACTTCTTCTTCCCTGCTGTGACTCTGACCCAGGAAGGCACTTACCGATGCTTCGGCTTTTATAGTTCTTCCCCCTCTCTGTGGTCCTCCCCCAGCGCCCCCCTGCTGCTCCGGGTCTCAGGTGAGGCAGCCCCAGCCCCGCCCAGCCCCTCCCATCCCTCCCAGCCCCCCCCCCCTCTCCCAGGCTCCCCCTCTGCCCTGGGGCTCCTCCCTGCCTGCTCAGGCCTGTCCCAGGGACCCCAGAGGCCAGGAGGGCTGGGGAAGAGGAGGCTCAGAGGGAGGGCACTGGAGCATCCTCAGGGAATGTAGACAGTGAGGCCGCTCCTCATGACCCCTCTAGACACTCCCCACCATCAGCAGCTTGTTCAGTGGCGCTGGTCCCACATCAAGATAATCTATTCAGCCCCAGGAAGGGGTTTGAGGAAGACAGAGCAGGCCGGAGGTGGGGGGGTGGGGAAGGGGAGGCATATCAAATCCCCCCAGGGCCCCCTCTTCATCCTGTCCCCGTTCTAGGCACCTCAAAGGATCCTTTCTTCCCCCCAAAGCGCTGACTCCCCCAGCGCTGACGTTCCCCCACGCAGGGAGTAACTGCTTCCTCTGAGGACAGGGTGGGGGTCTCTCTCTCTCTCTCTCCCAGTGCTGACCACTTTCTTTCTAGGTCAGACCTGAGCCACCCTTTTTCAGGGGGAAACTAAAGCATGAAGAGGGCTGGAGGGAGGGGACGGGGACAGAGGAAACACCTGGCTGGGGTGGAAGGAAGGACAGAGCTGGTCAGGGAGGGGGAAGGAGGGGAGCAGAGAGGGGCAGAGCAGCCCTGGGAGGGGTTCCAGTGACCCTGATCCCCCAGGAGACATCCCCATCTCCAGAGTGAAGAGACACCCCAGTAAACTGAAAGGGATTCTGAGTGAGGTGGAGGCAGGGAGGCAGCTGGCAGGGAAAGGGGGCCTCAGCCAGGTAACAGGATGGAGCATCTGAGGCTTTGCCAGGAGAACTAGTTGGATGACAGAACTCTGGGGGAGGGGCTGGGTATGTTCTAGGACAGGGAATGTGGGGGAGGGTCTGGGGGTGACACAGGCGTCTATCAGGAGATTTGCAGATCCCAGAAGGATGGCACAAGAATGACGTCTTTGGCCTTGTCTCAGAGGCTCTCTGGCCAGGGACAGTGTTCTTGGGCCACATGGGTCCACAGTGAAGAGGGCACCATTGGGGTTCCTGAGTCCCCCTCCATTTCCCCCTCTCTTTGTATCTAGGTTCCTCTAAAGCCCTAAAGCCTCTCCCATCTCTCCCCTTCCCCAGGAGCCTCTGGGCCCTGCCTCTCCTCACCCACACAGCCCTAGATGAGACTAGGGGGTTGGGGGCTCTGCTCCTCCTTGGTTTCCCCAGTATAGAGGGGGTGGTCTCTCAGGCACCCCAATTCCCCTAAGCTGGAAGCACCCGAGGGCCCTCCTCCCCCTCCTCCCTCCTCTGCCCAGCCCAGCCTCCCACTGATCCAGCAGTCTCAGGGCTCTGGCCCCAAGGCAGGGGGGACCTCAGGGCCCTGCAGCCAGCCAGGACAAGGAGCCCCAAGGAGGATTCAGAGGGTCCCTCCCTGCCACACCAGCTCCTCCATTCTCCTCCCAGGGTCCCTGCCTGTTCCCAGAATCCCCCAGAGCTCAGAGGGGGTCCCAGGACTCACAGGAGCATCAAGTCTCAGAACTAGGCCAGGAGAGGTCCTGAGCTCAGGCCCATTTGACAGATGGGAAATCCCTGAGGCCCACAGAGAGGAGGGACTTACCCAGCATCCCTCACCCAGCAAGTCTGGGCACAGCTGGGCTCACACCCATCTCCAGACCCTGCAGCTCTCCTGGTCTCTCTGGATCCCCTGCAGAGCCCCCAACTCTGTCCCTTCCTCATCCCCAGGGACCTCTCCAAGCCCCGAGTCTGAGGACAGGCTCTTAGGTAGATACTTGGAGGATTCCTGACAAGGTGTAAGGAGGCCAGGGGTGGGGGTGGGGGGCTGGATGTCCAGCCAAGGTTTGTCTACCCCATGCAGGGGGTCCTCATTTTCCACCACTCCTCCTGCAACACTTTATTAATCTTCCGCCTCTAGGCCTTTACCCAGGCTGTGTCTCCAGCCTGGAATGTTCTCCCTCCTCACCTTCTCTTATAATGCAAAGATGTCTCAGACTAAGTCTCCTATAGGAAGTCTTTCCTGATCTCTAACCTGCCCCCTCCCTCGATAGTAGTGACCCCACTGCTCAGATGGGACTGATTTATTTTTATAGGAGAAAACAGAGGCTTGTCCGTTAGTGTCAGCCCCTGGAGGGCAGGAGCTGTTCTCTATTTTGCCTTTGTATCCTCTGGGCTTGGTCTAGCACAGGGTCTGGCCCAGGGTCAGGTTAATGAAAGTCTGGAGGACTGAATCCTGGAATAATCTGGGGGCCCCTGAGGACAGGGCTGGGTCTCCTTCCCTCCCCCTGGGGGTGGCACAGGCAGAAAGTGTTGTCATGGCAACCCAGAGAGAGGAGAAAGTCCTACTAGAAAGGTTGGAGGGGGAGGAGGGGGACCCTTAGCCTGGGCAAGGAAGGCATCTCTGGTGACTTTGGGGTGCAGCTTCTGTCTAGGGAGGAGATCAGAGCCAGGCTACAGAGGGGGGAGGAGCAAGTGAGGGGAGGAAGTGCAAGCATGGAGGTTGGGGAAGGAGGGAGCTGGGAAGAACTGAAGGGAGAGCAGAGGAAGGACTCAGGGCAGGAGGAGGCAGGAGGCTGCCCAGCCCCTCAGCCCCTCCCCTCCCTCATCCACAGAGCCAGGCTACCAGCAGGGGAATAACAGGCATCTCCCCAGGTCAGGGCAAGGGTCTGGGAGGAGGATCTGAGTGCTTGTGGGAGATGAAACCTGGGTGAAACAGGGGCTGAGCACCGGGCAGCCACTTCTCAGTGACCATCTCTGATCCGCAGATGCTGCTGCCCTGGATTACACTGTGGGCAACCTGGTCCGCCTCACCTTGGCTGGGCTGGTCCTCGTCCTCCTGGGGGTCCTGCTGGCTGAGCACTGCAAAAGCTCCAGAGGGCATCCGGTCCAGGGAGTCCTTGGCTGAGCCCTCCGGCCAGAGCAGCCCCCGAGACAGAGGAAGGAAGGAATGATCAAAACTATTAAAAAATCAAATTTAAAAATGAAGCCCAGAGCTGCCTATGTGCCATGTCTGTGTTAAGCACCAAGATTCAACTAACAAAAGAGCAAGAGACAGAGACAGAGGGATGAGAGAAGTAAAGAATTCCTGGCCTCCCAAGATTGACAATGTTTGGAGTAGACAAAGCCTAAAAGAGAGAGAGCCACGAAAAAGAATTTCATTCTGGGGAGGTGAGGGGAAGGGCGTAGGAGGAGGGATAGATGTGCAAAATGATATAATATTGTACAATGTACTTCATTGGTAACATATTGAATATTAGTAATGTTTTCTTGTGTGTTTATCAATTAAACATTTTTATATATAAGAGAAAATCCTCTTCTTTATGGGGTCAACAGGGATTCATTTATACAACCACAATTTTATCTATCTGTCTTGGAATGTATAGACATAAGAGTCCTGTATTCTAGAGGGACAGGAATTGGGATTACAACCAAAAATCATCTACCCAGGAAAACTGAGCATAAGCCTTCAGGGGACAAAGTAGATACTTAATGACATAGAGGACTTTCAAGCATTCTTCTTTATTTTTTATCCTTACCTTCCTTCTTAGAATCAATACTGTATATTGGTTCTGAGGCAGAAGAGTGGTAAAGGCTAGGTAAGAGGGGTTAAGTGACTTGCCCAGGGTCACACAGCTAGGAAGTGTCTGAGGCCTGCTTTGAACCAAGGACCTCATATCTCAAGGCCTGACTCTCAATCTGCCGAGCCACCCTTGTTCCCCCCTTTTCAAGCATTCCTGATGAAAAGACCAGAGAGGAATAGAAAATTTGTCTTTCAAATACAAGACTCCAGAGAAGTATAAAAGGTAAACAAGAAAGGGAAATTATAAGAGATTCAATAAGCTTAAATTGTTTACATTCCTATATGGGAAGATGGCACTTGTAGGTCCTAAAAGCTTTTTCATTATTAGGGCAATTAGGAGTATTCAGAGACAGAGGGCCTGGGTGTGAGTTGTCTGGGATGGGATGATATTTTATAACATATAATTAAGTGATGAGAAAAAAGGATGCATTATGAGAAGTAGAAAGGGGGAGCTGAAGTGGGTAAATTATTTCACATAAAAGAAGCATAAAAAGGCAGTTTTCAAATGAAGAAATCAGAGCTATCTCTATTCATATGCTCTAAATCACAATTCCTGGAGAAATGCACATCTTAAAAGCACTGAGGTGCCACTTTATACTATCAGATTGGTTACTATGACAGGGTAAAATAACAGAATTTGGAGGGGATGTGGGAAAATGATGACACTGATTCAAGGTTGGGAACTGATCCAACCACTTTGTAGAACCATCTCAAAGGGTCACCAAACTGTCCACGCTGGTCTGCATCCCAAAGACATCCAAGAAAAAGGACAAGGGCTTCTACATACAAAAATATTCATGGCATTTGTTGGTGTGGGAAAAGTATTGGAAATGAAGGAGATGGTCAGCATATTGCATATGATTTTATTGGAACACTGTTTGGCTATAAGAAATGATGAGAGGATACTTGAAGAGAAACCCGGAGGAATTTTAAGAATGGATGCAAGGTGACTGACGTGAGTGAAACCAAGGATTTGAACTCAGCTTTTCTTCACCCCAAGTTTAAGGCACTAGTCACTCCTCCAAGCTCTTACTACAATTTCAGGGAATTAAGGAGAGGTATAAGAGGAAGAGATGGCAAAGTGAAAGGGCCCTTGACCTGACTCAGAGCACTGGACAGGAAGGATAGAGGGAGAGGAAGATGAAAGAGGCTGTCTCAGCTCCTCCCACTGCCTTCTCTTCCTTGGGCCTCCTCTTATCACTCACATACTCAGGCTCCCCTGTAAGGGCACAACAAGAACCCCTCAGCCCAGGGGTCAGAGTCTAGACTAGGCTGGGGTTGAGGAACCTGGGAGTGGGGTCGGAGGGGTATCTGTACTTACATTTATGGGGGCCTTTGATAAGAGAGGTCTTGTCCCTGTCTCAGTGATGGTCTTCCCTGCCCTCATCTCTAGCAGATCTTGATTCCCAGATTACACTAGGGGCAACCTCCTCTATCTCAGCCTGGTAGGACCAGCTCTCATCATCCTGGGGGTCCTGCTGGCTACACGTGGCATACACATAAGCAGAGGTGTGGGAAAATATTTACATCAAGTTTCTTTGAGAAAAGATCTGATCTGGCAGAGACCATTGAGAAGGAGTTCAGGATCCACTGACAGATGGGAAGACAGAGCTATACTTCTTTGAATGAGGGATCCTAAAGAATCATTGAGGGTTGAAGGCAATAGTCCTGCCCCACATCAGAGAGGGACAGGGGCCCTGCCTTACCCAGAACCAAACCTTGGCCCAACATGATTCTGCCAGATCTTTCCCTCAGTCCTTCCCTACTTCCCAACTGATGCTGCTGAGATCCTATGCATACCCCTACAGTCTCCTATCTACCGCAATACTGTAACAGTTAAAATTTAGGAATATGGGGAGACTGAGGTAGGTAGAAATTAGTTTCTCTCTGCAAGGAGTATCATATTTTTTAGAGGTTTATTAAGGATTAAGGATTAAAGAATATACAAGTAAGAAACATGTGCCTAGGCCAGAGGCCTAGACAAAATAACCTCACATCATGGAAGAGACACGTCTGCTCCAAAACGGAAGTCCAAAAGACACCCAAAAACCTTTGCCATCAGCTTAAATCCTTCCTCAATCTCGGCCCACCTCAGAATTCCTGTGAGATTACAAAGCTTTTGGGGAAGTGGAGCAAAGGCTTGTGGGGAATGAAGTCCTGTATTCAACTCTATTTTTTACAATACTTTCTCACTCTTCCAATACAAGGTGTAGAATTCATAGTTTTAAAACATGCCTGTACAATTACAAAAGATAAGAAAGCAACAATTTACATGGATTCCAGATAGGTATTTGGAATATGTCATCAAGTTGTTATGCTTTGGCTTTAAAGGGGATTTTTAACTTCAGCTGGGAAAAGTATTCCAAATGCAGAAATCGTTAATAAAGTTTTTTCTGCTCTCCAACTACCTGAAGCCTTGTAATAGGAAAAGGAAGAATGCAAAAGGGCTTTGCAATGTGAACTTCCAAGTGATTGTCGGGGACATGTGATGGAGAGTCACAGGGGAGCCTGGGTTAAGATCTGGGTGAAGATTCCAAAGTTCCAACTGAAGAAAAACTCTCTCTCTCCTGAAGGACATTTTGGAGATTGGAGTTTTTTCCATCTGTCTACCAGGTTTCTGTCCTTTTGGGTGATACCAGCTTAAGAGAGAGGGATCCTGCTTGGACTGGCTGCTGGCAGCTGGACAGAGGACTAAAGAATGACTTCTCTACTGGACCTGCTTTGGATAGTTTCATCTGAAGATCTGAAGCCCATATCCTGAACTCCATTTGTGTTGGGGAAACAATGATTTTAGCTTAGATAAGTTAGGTTTAAAAAGGGTTATAGGAATTAGGTTTTGGAATTAATTATAATAATTTTCCTTATCCCTTTTCCCTGTTTCCCTCTAAATCTTCCAAAAAATAAGTATGATCATTCATGTTTCCTTCTTGTTCTTTCCCCTAACAAATCCCACTATAACAATTTTGAGGTTACTATTGAACATTTATTTGTATGTATACTTTCATGCCAAAAGGAAGTGGAGCAAAGGCTTGTGGGGATTGTAGTCCTGTATTTGAGTCTATTTTTTACATTTGTATGTCTGAAGTATATTATTAACTATAGTAAAGTGACCATAGGAAGTTCAGTTGAGCCAACATTCCAAACCCTCTCTGAACTGCTAGGAGCTGAGGGGGAAGGCCCAAAAGAATTCTGAGGACTTGGCTTGCCGAGGAGAGTCATTTTAACTGCACCTTGTGCTACTGGCAGCCATCTTGGAGCAGCCATTTTGGAAAAACTGTTTTTTTGTATTTTTGAAAATTGTAACAACCTGTTCATTTTATGTATAAAGGATATTGTAATAACACTGTATTTAATTCTTCAGTAATAATGGATGTAAACAGGTCATTAGCCATGTTAAGGAATATGCTATTTATTTTATGGGAATATATAATGTATATACCTTATGGTATATTTGTAAGTTTTCCAAATTTTTGTCACCTTGTATTTGAAATGGAATGTATGAACCTGTAATGGTTTTTAAGTTAATTGATGTAATGGCCTATGTTCCCCTTTGTGTAATTTGTGGGTTTGTCTTGTACAAGTCTTGTGCTTCGGTGTGAGCTTGTGGAAATTGGCTAAATGAACTGATTGCTTGTTTTAAAAAGGATTCTGAATTGAAAATTATGGTAATTCACATGAAATAACAATTTGATACAATGGAAAAACTTATGAACAATATAACTATAAACCTGGGATATGGAAACATTGCTGACAATGATAACAGCAATATTAGCAATAATGGTAAAAGGCTAAACAGGTTGGAACAGGAAGAAGCAACTGTAAAAGTGAATCTATGTCCTCTTGGAGACTTTCCAGTGGTGACAAAGAATGAGGTGCGTAAAGTGAGAACTCATAAAAGATTTTCCCCAGAGGACCTTGAATCTATTCAAAGGAGAACCCCAAATTTTAGTGACCAGCCCAATAAAGTTATCAAGGAGATGCGAAGGACAATTGAATTATATGACCCTGATTTTAATGATTTTGCTCTCCTAATGAAAGAGGTCCTTACTAAGAGAGAGAGAATAAGTTCATAGAGGAGACTAGATTGGACCCTTTGTTACAATCATGGCCAGAGAATTTGAAACTAGATACTGCATACAATGGGGTTTATGAGATACTTATTGAAACAAGAGATGCAATACTGGAAGTTGTGGGGAGATATACAAAGAGGCCCAATGCTTGGTCCAAGTTTGAGGCCATAAAACAGAAAGTATATAAAGCACCTGTGGTTTTCTTGGAAAGGATAACGGAGGTAGCTGAAACTCTATTGGAAAAGGATGCACTCAATGAAGGCACCATTACCCACATCAAGGGTATATTTGTGAAAAATGCAGCACCAAGGGTCAGACAATTCTTTAAATCTAATTACCCAGATTGGGAAGAGCTTGATCTGGAGTAATTAAGGAGAAAGGCTACATATTTAACTAATGATTCAGAATAAAAAGCTGGTGACAGAGATCCCATTGTTGAAGAATTAAAAAGAAAACTAAGAGAAGGTGAATTAAAAGCAAAGTGAAATTAAGGAAGTAAAGGCAGTAGCTGCTTTGTGATCTGTGCAGCCAAAATATTATGATAATAACTATAGTCCTAGTGAAAGGAGATCAGGTCCTGCTGTTTCCTTTGTGACGAGATCATACATCTATACAGGGAATGCAGGTTCAGAAATCAAGTCAGAATGCAAATGAATAGGAATGGTGGCTTTAAGAGGCAATACAATAATAACTGGAGTAACAATTATAATAATTATGACAACAGATGGAACAACAATAATAATCAAAACAGATATGTTAATCAATGTCAAAATGCCTGCTGCTAGGGTCAACAAAAAAACAGATCTGGATACTATGTAATCATGGGTGAATTCTGGAGCTAGACCAAAGTACAGCCAGGTAGTAAAAGGTGACCAGAGTAAGGGAACTTGTAGCTTATGAGGTTTCCCCTAGATACATATGAAAATGAGTCAAGAAATGAGTGCAATATAAATGAAAATGAGTGGAGAATAAATGAAATTGAGTGTAATGAAAATAAGGTAGATAGTGATACAAATGAATTAATTGAATCAAAGGAGGATTTAGTGTAAATAATTGCACAGAAAAAGAACATTGTAATAGAAATTTAATAGAAAATCCTAATGAATGTAGAATAAGAGAAATTAATGAAGAATATAAACTAAATAATAATAATGAAATTGTAAATGGGAACAATGATACTAAGATGGAGAATATAAGGACCAATGAGAGTAATATAAAAGTTGATAATACAAAATCCTGGGAAAGTCATGTAATTCAAGCAGATGTAGGCTTGGATGGACAGGAAATGACTGAGCTGTATACTGATGTTACTGTGCTTGTACCAATTCTTGAAACCTTCCAAGCTCCAAATAGCATGGAACCCTATGGTTTTTTTTTGCCTTTTTCTTTTTTTTAAACATTATTTTATTTGGTCATTTACAAACATTATTCATTGGAAACAATGATCATTTTCTTTTCCTCTCCCCACCCCCCTCCCACCACTTCTCCCATACCCAATGCACAATTCCACTGGGTTTCACATGTGTTTTTGATTCAAACCCATTTCTATGTTGTTGGTATTTGCACTAAAGTGTTCATTTAGAGTCTCTCCTCAGTCATTTCCCCTCAGCCCCTGTAGTCAAGCAGTTGCTTTTCATCTGTGTTTTTACTGCCACAGTTTATCCTCTGCTTGTGGATAGTGTTTTTTAGATCCCTGCAAGTTGTTCTGGGACATTGCATTGACCCTAATGGAGAAGTCCATCACCTTCGATTGTCCCACAGTGTATTAGTCTCTGTGTGCAATGTTTTCCTGGTTCTGTTCTTTTTGCTCTGCATCACTTCCTGGAGGTTGTTCCAGTCTCCATGGAATTCCTCCACTTTATTATTCTTTTTAGCACAATAGTATTCCATCACCAACATATACCACAATTTGTTCAGCCATTCCCCAATTGAAGGGCATCCCCTCATTTTCCAATTTTAGGCCACCAAAAAGAGTGCAGCTATGAATATTCTTGTACAAGTCTTTTCCCTTATTATCTCTTTGGGGTACAAACCCAACAGTGCTATGGCTGGATCAAAGGGCAGACAATCTTTTATCGCCCTTTGGGCATAGTTCCAAATTGCCCTCCAGAATGGTTGGATCAATTCACAACTCCACCAGCAATGAATTAATGGCCCTACTTTGCTACATCCCTTCCAGCATTCATTACTTTCCATAGCTGTCATGTTAGCCAATCTGCTAGGTGTGAGGTGATACCTCAGAGTTGTTTTGATTTGCATTTCTCTGATTATAAGAGATTTAGAACATTTCTTCATGTGCTTATTAATAGTTTTGATTTCTTTGGCTGAGAACTGCCTGTTCATGTCCCTTGCCCATTATCAATTGGAGAATGGCTTGATTTTTTGTACAATTGATTTAGCTCTTTGTAAATTTGAGTAATTAAACTTTTGTCAGAGGTTTTTATGAAGATTGCTTCCCAATTTGTTGCTTTCCTTCTGATTTTAGTTATATTGGTTTTGTTTGTACAAAAACTTTTTAATTTGATGTAGTCAAAATTATTTATTTTACATTTTGTGACTCTTTCTATGTCTTGCTTGGTTTTAAAGTCTTTCCCTTCCAAAAGGTCTGACATGTATACTATTCTGTGTTTGCCTAATTTACTTATAGTTTCCTTCTTTATGTTCAAGTCATTCACCCATTTTGAATTTATCTTGGTGTAGGGTGTGAGGTGTTGATCCAAACCTAATCTCTCCCACACTGTCTTCCAATTTTCCCAGCAGTTTTTATCAAATAGTGGGTTTTGGTTCCCCAAACTGAACTCTTTGGGTTTGTCATAGACTGTCTTGCTGAGGTCACTTACCCTATGTCTATTCCATTGATCCTCCTTTCTGTCTCTTAGCCAGTACCAAATTGTTTTGATGACCACTGCTTTATAGTATAGTTTGAGATCTAGGACTGCAAGGACACCTTCTTTTGTATTTTTTTTCCATGATTTCCCTGGATATCCTTGATCCTTTGTTCTTCCAAATGAACTTTGTTATGGTTTTTTCTAATTCAGTAAAAAAAGATTTTTGGAAGTTCAATGGGTATGGCACTAAATAGACAGATAAGATTGGGTAGGATGGTCATTTTTATTACATTATCTCATCCTACCCATGAGCAGTTAATGTTTTTCCAATTGCTCAGATCTAGTTTTAGTTGTGTGGAGAGTGTTTTGTAGTTGTGCTCATATAGTTCCTGTGTTTGTCTTGGGAGATAGATTCCTAGATATTTTATTTTGTCTGACGTGATTTTGAATGGGATTTCTCTTTCTAGTTTTTGATGCTGAGCTGTGTTGGAGATATATAGAAATGCTGATGACTTATGTGGGTTTATTTTGTATCCTGCAAGTTTGCTAAAGTTGTTGATTATTTCAATTAGCTTTTTGGTTGAATCTCTAGGATTCTTTAAGTAGACCATCATGTCATCTGCAAAGAGTGATAACTTGGTCTACTCCTTGCCTATTTTGATGCCTTCAATTTCTTTTTCTTCTCTAATTGCTACTGCTAGTGTTCCTAGTACAATGTCAAATAGTAGAGGTGATAATGGGCATCCTTGTTTCACTCCTGATCTTATTGGGAATGCGTCTAGTTTATCCCCATTGCAGATGATATTAGCTGATGGTTTTAGATATATACTGTTTATTATTTTTAGGAAAGACCCTCCTATTCCTATGTTTTCTAGTGTTTTTAATAGGAATGGATGTTGTATTTTATCAAAGGCTTTTTCTGCATCTATTGAAATAATTATGGGATTTTTGTTGGTTTGCTTGTTGATATGGTCAATTATGTGGATGGTTTTCCTAATATTGAACCAGCCCTGCATCCCTGGTATAAATCCTACTTGATCATGGTGGATGACCTTTCTGATCACTTGCTGGAGTCTTTTTTGCTAGTATCCTATTTAAGATTTTTGCATCTATATTCATTAGGGAGATTGGTATATAATTTTCTTTCTCTGTTTTTGATCTGCTGTAAACCTCAAAATTTCTCAGACGTATGAATGTTAGGGGTTTCCCCCATTGGGGAATATTCTACTTAAAAAAAATTCTCTAGCAGATGGTGAGAACTCTATTTGAGTGTGGGGGCTCCTAGCTATGGGAGTGTCCCTGCTCCACCCTACTTAAGACTGCTTTAGGACAGAAAACTGTTTGCTAAACAATGAAAGTACTTTGATCCATGCTTATGGAAGGGACAGGAAGTTCTTTGAGTCATGACTGTTTTAGAATTGATACAATGGGATACTAAGTATCTATAAAGGTGGGGCAACTTGTAAACTACTTAAACCTAAAAGGATGATAACTTATTCAGAGGTTTTTTCTTAATGAAATTTGTCAACACAGCAGCATTTTTTTTCTGACTTACTAAAGAGATTAAAACTACTCAGCTGTGAATTCAAAATGGGTGGTCCTTTAGAAACATCTACATTGATTGGTAGATGTAAGGACTTAGGGGAGATGACAGAGGAAATTTTGCCCTTAAAAATAAGAGCTTGGATCTCATTCAAGGATCTCGATTTCTGACTCTCATTCTGAAGGAGAGTTCCTTAAGGAGCACCTCTGAGGGACTCTGTCCCTCTGGGGTAGGAGCTCTGGAGGCTCTTGAGAGAGGCCCTTTGAAACAATCTCTGGCTGGAAGACTCTTTGAGGAAGGATGCTGGCCTGGTGTTACTAGAATCCTTGTTTAGTCAGACCTTGTGGTGAGTGTTAAAAAACTGACTGATTTCTCTTTTAAGACTCAGGTCTAGGCCATATTGGCTTGAGGCCCTTCATACTTATTCCTTTCTTACTCTCTCTCTCTTTCTTTGATTACTCATTGTATTGTTAATTAAAATCTCTATAAAACCCAATTGAATTGGGTATTTGAATAATTGGGAATATTTCCCTGGCGACCACCTTATATTTGATTTAAAAACTCAAGACACTGTAGTGAAACATATTTTTGAGGTCAAATTTACTCACCCTCTCTTATATCTATCACAATTTATATCTTCCACTATTTTAATCACTACAGTTTAAGACCTCAACTATTTTAAATCTCACACTGCCTGGTTTTGGAATCAGTACCATGTTTGTGTCATAAAAGGAGTTTGGTAGAACTCCCTCTTTGCTTATTATGTCAAATAGTTTGTATAGTATTGGGATTAATTGTTCTCTGAATGTTTGATAGAATTCACTTGTGAATCCGTCGGGCCCTGGGAAATTTTTCTTAGGGAGTTCTTTGATGGCCTGTTGGATTTCATTTTCTGATATGGGATTATTTAAGAATTTATTTCTTCTTCTGTTAGTCTAGGCAGTTTGTATTTTTGTATATATTCATCCATATCGCCTAGATTGGTGTATTTATTGACATATAATTGGGCAAAGTAATTTTTAATGATTGCCTTGATTTCCTCTTCATTGGAGGTGATATCCCCCTTTTTATCTTTGATGCTGTTAATTTGCTTTTCTTCTTTCCTTTTTTAAATTAGATTGACCAGTGCTTTGTCTATTTTATTTGTTTTTTTCAAAGTACCAGCTTATAGTCTTATTTATTAAATCAATAGTTCTATCACTTTCTATTTTATTAATTTCTCTCTTAATTTTTAGGATCTCTAGTTTGGTTTTCTTTTGGGGGTTTTTAATTTGTTTGCTTTCTAGATTTTTAATTTGCATATCCAATTCATTGATCTCTGCTCTCCCTAGTTTCTTAATATATGCACTCAGGGATATGAATTTACCTTTGATTACTGCTTTGGCTGCATCCCAAAAGGTTTGAAAGGATGTCTCGCCGTTGTTATTTTCCTCAATGAAATTATTAATTGTTTCTGTGATTTCTTCTCTAACTAAACAATTTTGGAGTATCATATTGTTTAATTTCCAATTAATTTTTGATTTGGTTTTCCACATACCGTTACTGATCATTATTTTTATTGCCTTGTGATCTGAAAAGGCTGCATTTATTATTTCTGCTTTTCTGCATTTGTATGCCATGTTCCTGTGACCTAGTGTATGGTCAATCTTTGTTAATGTGCCATGTGGTGCTGAGAAGAAGGTGTATTCCTTTTTGTCGCTATTTATTTTTCTCCATATGTCTATTAACTCTAATTTTTCTAAGATTTTATTCACTTATTTTACCTCTTTCTTATTTATTTTTTGATTTGATTTATCTAAATTTGATAATGGTTGGTTCAAATCTCCCACTAATATTGTTTTACTGTCTATTTCTTCCTTCAATTCTCCTATTTTCTCCATTAGAAATTTGGGTGCTATATTATTTGATGCATACATGTTGATTAGTGATATTTCCTCATTATCTAAAGTCCTTTTTAACAAAATATAATTACCTTCCCTATCCCTTTTAATTAGGTCTATTTTTGCTTTGGCTTTATCAGATATCATGATTGCAACTCCTGCCTTCTTTCTATCAGTTGAGGCCCAGGAGGTCTTACTCCATCCTTTAATTCTGACCTTGGTGTCTACCCGCCTCATGTGTATTTCTTGAAGACAACATATGGTAGGGTTTTGGATTCTAACCCATTCTGCTATTCATCTACGTTTTATGGGTGAGTTCATCCCATTCACTTTCAAAGTTATGATTGTCACTTGTGGACTCCCTGGCATTTTGATATCCTTCCCTAATTCTAACCTTTCTTCTTTAGCTCTAAACTTTTAATCCAGTGATTTACTTTAAATCATTCCCCCCTGTCCCCTCCCTTGATATGTTTCCCTTTCTAGCCCTTCCCTTTTTGTTCCCTCCCCCTCTCCCCTCTCCTTCCCTCCCTTTTTGTGTTCCCTCCCCCTCCCCCTCTTGGTTTTCCCTTCTCCCTACCCTTGTTGGGTAAGATAGAATTCAAGATCCCAATGGATCTGGATGTTCTTCCCTCTCAGAGTTGATTTCCCTGAGAGTAAGGTTTTAGTAGAAACTCTCTTCCTCTCCTTCTTATAGGAGTTTTCTTCCCCTCCCCTTCCTGTGTGAATCTTTATGTGAGAAATATTATTCTATTTGATTTTTCTTTTCCCCCTATTTACACATTACATTTTCCATATATTAATATATATATAGATTGATATAAATGTAGACCTTATAGAAGAGAGTTTGAATAAAAGAAAAGATAACAATTTTCTCCTTTTCCCTTTCCTTCATATTTACCTTTTCAGGTATTCCATGCTCTTTGTTTTTCGATATAGAACTTTCCACAGAGCTCTGGTCTTTTCTTTGCAAAAACTTGGAAATCTTCTATTTTGTTGAATGCCCACACTTTCCCTTGGAAGTATGTAGTCAGTTTTGCTGGATAGCTGATTCTTGGTTGAAGATCCAGCTCTCTCGCCTTTCTGAAAATCATGTTCCATGCCTTACGATCATTCAGAGTGGAACTTGCAAGGTCTTGTGTGACCCTGATTGGCATTCCTTTATATCTAAATTGTCCTTTTCTGGCTTCTTGTAGGATTTTTTTCTTTTGCTTGAAAGCTTTGGAATTTGGCAATTACATTCCTGGGAGTTGTCTTTTGGGGATTTAGTGTAGAGGGTGTTCTGTGGACTCTTTCAATGCCTGTATTGCCCTCTTGTTCTAGAATCTCTGGGCAATTTTCTTTGATTATATCTTGTATCACGATGTTGAGTTTGCTGTTTATTTCTGATTTTTCTGGTAGTCCAATTATTCTTAAATTATCTCTTCTTCCTCTGTTTTCCAAGTCTGTCACCTTGTCAGTGAGATATTTTATGTTCTCTTCTAATTTCTTGATCTTTTGGCTTTGTTTATTGATTCTTGCTCTTTTTCAAGGTCATTGTCTTCCAGTTGCCTAATTCTGACCTTTAAAGCCTGGTTTTCCTTTTTGGTTTGGTCAAACCCGTTTTGTAGTTTCATGAAATTCTATTGCATTATTTCCCACTTTCCCTGCCAGAAGGTTTTCATCTTTTTGATCATTTCCGATTCAAATTCTTCAAGAGTTTGTGGAGAGTTTCCATTTCCTTTGGAAGGTTTCGGAGCATTTGCTTGTGTTTCCTCTTCTATCTCCTCTGTATTTTGTATTTTTGCTCCATAAAATGTGTCCAAAGTTGCCCCCTTCTTCTTGTTTTTCTTGTTTTGAGGCTTTTGTGTTTCTGTTCTATTTGCCATCTCTATCTGAGTGAGGGGGGGTGGTTCTTCTTTTATCTGTCTGGTGTTCAGAGGCTTTAGCCCCAGGCAAATTGTCTGTTCTCCGCAGCTGTTCTGTCTTACCTGGGAAGCCAGGAATTGCTGGTGTTTTGGTGTTTCAGTGTTACTGCCCTCCTCAGTTCCCTCCCAATGCCTCTCCGTTGCCTTACTTCTATGCTCTGAGCCTGGCTTGGCACTCTCTGCAAGGTATTTCAATGCCTTTGCCGGCCAGAAGACCCTGCACTCTGAGGGGGAGGGGCCATGGCTTCCCGGAGCTCTGAGGTTTCCTGATCAGATTAACTTCAGCTGTGTTAGACTGAGTATGCCCTGATGCAGGGACCTTCCGTGCAACTCAGATGGAAGGATCCAGCCAGGGGGCTACAGGCTTCCTCCCATCTCTCTCTGTTTCCCTGCTGTCTGTGTTGGGTGCTCCTGCAACTGGGTCAGGTTGTTTTCAGGATGCGGCCTTCAGAATAGCCAGCCCTGAGGCCCTTTTGCCGGCCCTGAGGTTCCCGCTGCTGCCTCAGACTCAGAGCTCTGGGTTGGGGGGGGATGGGTCCTGGGACCTTCCTTCTGCCTATCCCTTAGATCCGAGTGATCTAGGGTTCTGGCTTTTTTGGGGGGGCATACCTTTTGATCCAGGTCCAGGTGGAGGGTTCCCAGTGTCTATTCTGTTGTTAGTTTTGAATTTGGGGGCCCTAGGAGCATTCAGTTTGAGATCGGTAAGGAAGGGTTTCCGGAGATCTGAACTTTAGCTCTTTCTAAGCCACCATCTTGACCGGAAGTCGGAACCCTATGTTTTTGTAACTATAGGGGATCTGATATATGGTCTTTTGGTGGATACTGGAGCCAGTAAATCAGTTTTTCAGTGTCTTCTAAAGATTGTAAAGCTGTTGGTACTATGGAAGTGATTGAAGCTACTGAAAAACCAGAAAGAGTAGCAAAATTACAAACTAAAATGATAACTTTAGGACCTTTATCTGTGGAACATGCATTTCTTTGTATGCCAGAATGTCCAATGAACCTTCTTGGGAAGGATTTGCTTTGTAAATTATGGGCAACAATTCAATGTACTGACACTGGGGATATTCATTACAACTCCCAGCAGAATCTCTGAAAGCTTTTCCATTGCTGTTCTTAGATTCAGTCAGTACAGAGAATGAGTTGGATTCCATCTATCCTATCCTGTGCATATACCAGAAGACTTATGTTCAAAGTCTTCCACAGTTGTAGGCCTATTTAAATCAGTTACTCCAGTAACAGTGAGAACCAAGGAAGGATCAGTTCCTTGTGTTCCTCAATACCCTTTGAATAAAGAAGCTATAGAAGTTATAAGACCTATCATTGAGTCCCTAATTCAACAAGGGATTATAATACCATGCTTCTCAGAATACAATATGCTCATACTTCCAATAAAAAAAGCAAAAGCTAGATTAAGATGGCAAAATTGTCCACAGATTCATCCAGGATTTGAGAGCTGTAAATGATCATGTAATAAAGACACATCCTATAGGATGGTACTATAGTACCAAGTCCAGCTGCTATAATCTCATCCATCCCATGTCACGCAAGAGATTTCACCATAGTAGATTTATGTTCAGCATTTTTCTTAATTCCAATTCACGAGGATTCTCAAAAAATCTTTGTTTTACATGGGAAGAAATAGAGTGGACTTGGATGTGTCTTCCACAAGGATTCTGTGATATCTCAAGTCAGTTCTCACAAATTTTGAGCAGAGACCTTAAAATAATAACATTCAAGGAGAGTTAAATAGTACATTTTGTTGATGACATTCTCATAGCATCTCCATCTGCTAAAGTGTGTTGAAGAGATAGCAAGATTCTTTTGATTGAATTATATAAATGTGGACATATAATCTCTAAGGCAAAACTTCAGTGGGCATTTTCTCTCATTGAATATCTTGGTTTTGTGTTGTCAAATGGTTACTGAAGTATCACTCAAAAAAGGATAGCTGATATCCAGAAATTGAGTGCATCTAAGACCAAGAAGCACCTCAGAACTGTTCTTGGAACAACTGGTTTCTGTAGGCAATGGATACCTGGGTATGGTGAAATTACTAAATGTTTAACAGATCTAAACAGGAATACAGAACCAGAATCTCTGAAACTCAAACCTGAACATCTGCAAGCCTTAAGTAAGCTTAAGGAAGTGATTTTATCTGCACCAGCTTTTGGAATCCCAGTCTATACTAAACCTTTTCAATTATTTGTGAATGAGACCCAAAGAATTGCATCTGGTGTATTGACACAGACTTTAGGACAAATTTATCATCCAATTGGATACTATAGTTGTCAGCTAGATCCAATTGCTGCAGGTACAGTTCCTTTTTTAAGGGGTGTAGCTTTTATAGCTGTGTTAGTTCAGAAATCATCAGATTTAGTTTTGGGATGTCCTTTGACTATATGTTGTTCACATCAAATAGAAACACTAATGAGGAAATTTCATATTCAAGTTTATTCTGACCAATGAATATCTAAGTCTGAAATTATACTTCTTGGTAGTAAAAACATTGAGTTGAAGAGATGTAGTATATTAAATCCAGTTACACTTCTTCCTGATTTGCCAAAGAATGGTGAACCATTACATGAATGTGTAGAAGTAGTAGATCTAGTGGATATGCCGAGGTTGGATTTAAAAGACATTCCCATCAAAAATCCAGATTTGGTTTTATTCACAGATGGTTCGTCATATTTGTGTAATGGAATTTGATGTACAGGTACCACAGTTGGCACAGAATTTGAGACACTGTGGTATGGATCGTTACCTAGTAACCTTAGTGCTCAAGGTGCAGAGTTGGTCGCTTTAAAGCAAGCATGTCTTCTGGCTTATGGTAAATGTGCAAATGTATATACAGACTCCCGTTATGCTTTTTCAGTGTGTCACGCTACAGTAAAGATCTGGAAACAATGAGGTTTTATTACTACATCAGGAAAACCAATTGCTCATGCAGAAATAATGACTGAACTGTTGGATGCTATCCAGAAGCCTAAAAAGCCAGTGGTAATCCAATGTAGAAGTCATACTAATAGTAGGGATTCAGTTGCTAAATGAAATCATAGAGCTGATATAAATGCAAAATCTTCTGCCAGAAATGCTCCAGTGTATGTCATGAACTTATTAAGTATAGAATCTGATGATCTAGAAAAAGCTCATACAGACTCAGAAATACAAAAATGTAAGAAGTTTGCAGCAAGAAAAGAACATGGTATATGGGTAGCAGATACTGGAAAGCCACTGTTACCAAAAGACCTGTATAACTATTTGTGTCAAGCCATCCACACAAAAGGTCATTTTGATACTCAAGCTATAATTGACACCATGGGTAGCTCCTGGAATAAGTACTGTAGCAAATAAGATCTGCTCAAGCTGTTCTGTTTGCAAAAATTCAATCAATGGGCATTCAGACATAAAGGTTTAGGTGGTAGACCTTTAGCATATTGTCCATTTGAGAGTATGCAGATTGATTACATCAGCATGCCAAAAGCTGGAAGATACAAGTTTTGCTTGGTAATTGTTGATATATTGACCAAATGGCCTGAAGCTTTTCCATCAAATACAAATACAGCTAACTTTGTGGTGAAGCTGTTTATTTAGGAAATTATACCTAGATTTGGAGTAGCACCAACCCTAGACTCTGATAAGAGAACACATTTTACTCAAGACATCCTGAAAAGAGTCTATGAGAATATAGGAAAAACACCAAAATATCATGTTCCTTATCATTCACAAAGTTCAGGGCAAGTGGAGTGAATAAATAGGGAACTCAAGACTATGGTGGGGAAGATCTGTGCTGAAACTCATCTCAATGGCCGGAGATTCTTCCAATAGCTTTGTTTTACCTATATACAAGACCAAGAGCAGATTTACATATATCATCCTATGAAATTCTCTTTGGACATGCACCACTACAGGCAAAAGTTCATAAGACAGTCTATACAGCTCTCTTAGGGGGAGATTGGCAACTTTGCTTCTTACTTAAGTGCTTTACAACAAAGACTAAAAGAATTATATGATATGGGAGTATTCATTCAAACTGATCCTTTGGATTATTCTCTTCATAATTACAAACCAGGAGATATGGTATATGTCAAAATTTTTGCTAAACCATCAGCAACACAATAGAGTTGGTTAGGTCCTTACACCTATGGTGTTAGCTTCTAAATCTTCATTAAAATTTTTGGGTAGAGATTCATGGTATCATTGTTCACATATCAACTTAGCACATGGTATTAATAATGAAAATGTACAAATCATTGAAGAAGAGGAAAATGAAGAAGAGACAGCAGAAAGTTAGAATCATCAGTCAAATTGAGTCTCTAGTCAAAAAGATCAGTAAGGAGAGGATCATTCCTGTGGAAGAGGATAGAAGATGACAATGCAGATGAAGAGAAGAATTCAAGAATTAATGGACATTGATAAAAGACTGAAAACTTATAAATTTAAAAACTTTGAGAAATTTTCAATGAAGAAGATTACAAGATTAATGGGCTAATGAATTAATACTTTGGGGGTAATGTATTATAGTACAAAAATAACATAGCATTTATTCACATACAAACACAAATATATTTGCTACTATGGAATTGCAGAAGAATAATTATTCAAGTAAGAGGAGGTGAGAAGAGAAAGGAAGATCTGAAGTAGTGGTAAGTATGTTGCATACAATAGTAACATAAAACTAACATAACAGTAGCACTGACATTAAAATAGCAAAACAATATGACATAGCAAAAGTAACAACATAAGACACAAACACAAAATATAAACATGGTTAAGCTACATTGAATCACTATTTAAATGAGTGAAACAATGTATCATTAGGGTTCTAACAGTGTTATAATTAGCTATAGATAAGTTTGTTACTAACAAAATGTAGTTAGATACTTAGATTTAGTTTAAGTGTAGAAATCTAGTTAGAAGAATTTTGAAGATAGGGATTAATTAGGTAGGGTTAAGTAAATAAGATAAGAAAATTAGATACTGACTTGTACTACATCATACATTACACAACACAAACAATATATGACATCACATATCAAACAGAATTGTAAATAAATATGTAAATATATGTAAACAGGCTGTATAATAGAATTATAAATTAATCATATTATAGTGTATGCATATGTGTAATATATATGTAAATATGAAGCATACATAAGTGTATATATGTGCATGTGTATAGTATAAATGTATATATTATAGTAGTAGTCTCTCGGTAACCGAGGATGATGATTGTCTTTGTGTGTTTTTGCGCACAAAGACACTTGTACATGAAGATTTAAGTGGAAAAGTCGATGCACAGAGACAGTGCCACTCACTCGTGTAAACCTTAAAATTTCTTAGACTTATAAATGTTGGAAATTTCACCATTGGGAAATTTCATACTTGGAAAATTTCTTACTGATAGTGTATTGGAATGTGAACCCCATTGGCATGGGAGGTTCCTTCTCCTCCCTTCTTAAGATTACTTTAGGACAGAAACCTTTTGCTGAACAATGGAAAGGGCTTTGACCTATGCTTAAGCACAGAACAGGAATTTCTTTGAGTCATGATTGATTTTAGAATTGATACAATAGAGATACTTGGAATGACAGAATCAGGTCTTGGAAAATACAATTTCCACCCCACTCAGTCCTAACAGGATTTAGGAAGGGCTGCAGCATAGATCAAAATTTAATTATTTGAGAATATGACCTCCAACAGACATGTGCAAAGCCACAGACCTCTGGGCAGTCCTGGGTTAAGCTAGAGCCACCATTGGCACAGGGAAAATGATGGACAGTGATTGGTAGATGTGAGAACTGAGGGGAGGGAACTTGGATGGTTTCCTTAAAAATAGAGGAGTCTGAGGACTGGGGGGTGGTTGGAGAGTTGTGGCACTGAGTGGTTGGAGAGGTGCTCTGAGAAGCTTGCTCTGAAGGAAGCTGAAGGTGGGGGCCTCTGAGACTGTTTCTCCATTTTGGTCACGTAAGTAATAGGGACTGATCTCTTTTCTTTGCCCCAGCTATCTAAGGGCTTGGGCCCTTTGGCCCAGCCTAAACAGAAGGGGTATTTAAGCCCTATTCCCTTCTCTCTCCTTTCTCTCTCCCTCTCTCTCTCTATCTCTAATTCCTTTCTTCCTCCTGTCTGTAATTAAACTCTATAAAAGATTGACAGTTGACTTGAGTTTTCATTTAGGAATTACATAGCTGAATTCCTTGGCGATCTTAAATTAATATATATCAGTCTTTTAAAAGTGATTTCCTTGTCACACTCGGTGTTGGAAGCCTGGGTCCAGTGGCACAAAAAGTCATTACACCTGGAGACTTCCTCAGCTGCATTGGATGGCTGTGTTGTCCTTTGTTCTCCAACACGCCCTGAGCACTCCACAGTGCTTTGCTGCGTCGCCCTCTCAGCCGTTGAACCTTCTTGTTGGTTTCTTCTGCCTGTTCCACTGAAGCAGTCTTCACATGCTGGGTGAGCAAAGCCCTGGGTGCTAGTCAGGAGTTTCATTGATTAGCCAGACTGTAAGAGGTAAAATTTATGGTTGGAGTGAATATTTAAGAGTATGGTCACCAGGAATTTAATTACCAAATTCCAATGAATTACTCAAGTCAGAATGGCTTTTATGGTAGTTTATTTACAAATAGAGAGAAAGGAAGGAAGGAAAATGAGAGAGAGAGAGAGAGAGAGAGAGAGAGAGAGAGAGAGAGAGAGAGAGAGAGAAGAGAGAGGAGAGAGAGAGAGGAGAGAGAGAGAGAGAGAGAGAGAGAGAGAGAGAGAGAGAGAGAGAGAGAGAGAGAGAGAAGAGAGAGGAGAGAGAGGAGAGAGGAGAGAGAGAGGAGAGAGAGAGAAAGAGAGAGAGAGAGAGAGAGAGAGAGAGAGAGAGAGAGAGAGAGAGAGAGAGAGAGAGAGAGAGAGAGAGAGAGAGAGAGAGAGAGAGAGAGAGAGAGCGCTTTGGCTTCCTCAGAGCCAGATAGAAATTCTAAGTGTCCAGCCAAGGGAAAAGGAGTCTCAAAACAATGGGCAATTCTCTGAGGTTCACACCTCCAGAAAGGGCAAAGAAACTAAGTCAGCCTTTACACTCACCATGGTGACCATCTAAAAGGAAAGCAGTCTGAGGTCTCCTGTATGAGCTCATCCAGGGGTTCAATTCCACAGCCAAATATCTTCACTCCAAGTCTGAGTGTCTGTCTTCCAGATTTTCCTCAAGTGTCTGTCTTCCCTCCAGCTTTGAGTGACTGATCCTTCACTCCAAGCCCAGGTGACTGAACTTGATTCCAGTACAATTCCAAGTGACTGAATCTTCTCTTGAAATTTATATCCTCATCAGTCTTTGTTTCCTCTATTTAAAGACCTTATTCTCTTGTGTCACATCACCTAAATTTCACATCTACCAATCACAGCAGACACTCCTCTCCAGGACTGCCCACTCAATGTATGAAATGGGTGTTCACACCTTTTTGGGTTAGATCATACCTTTTTTGATAAGATCTCACCTTTTGTGGTTAGATCACACCTTTAGGAGTTAGTTAATACCTCTTCATGGTTAAAAATTGGGAGATCTAATTTAAATACTGAGTTAACACTTTTGGGGATTAAAATCTAAAAACAGATAAGGGATTATAATTTAATCGTCACAATAAAGGAAGAGCTAAGTACCTTCATTGTTACAATCAGGAAATGGCCAAATCCAATCTTCACAATCCTCCCTGATGATCATTGGGCAACTAGTCTCCCCCTTGATCATTTAACAGAATCATCTTGTAGTCCTAAAACCTTCCAACTACAGATGTATACACTATTTCACTTTCTAAGAGGAAATTACAATAGATATAGATAAATAGAAATGAGAGAAAGCAAAACCAATGTTTTGCTAGGCACAAAAAGCCAAATTTCGGGGCAGTCCCCTTTGGCATAAGTGTACATTTACAATAAATGTTCAATCTGCTTTTGCTCAATTGATTTCACCCAAAAGTTCATTCTGGATCTTCTCGATGCAGTGTAGGTTTCTGCAAGCATCTTTTTTTCAAAGAGTTCATTCTTCTGGATTCAAGGAGTTATCAAAATTCTTTTCCTGAAATTCTTCTCAAACAAAAGTTTAAATATTGGATTTTAAAATAAAAATACAATACAATCCTCCCTGAAGAGGGTGTTTATCAATACCCAGAGTAACTAAAAATGGTTGAGTTATGGGTGTATGAGTCAATTATCAAAAGAAAAAAATAAAAAAAAACATAAAGGAAAATAAATAGAGAAAAAATTAAGCTTTTGAGAGAAATAAAGTCAAAATCAAAATCAAAAGACCAAAAACTATGTATATAAAATTTCTGAATTAAAAAAGAATAGATTCATAATAGGCCCTTGTTATTAGGGTCCAATTAAAGTACATTTCTGTCCTACAAAACTGTAGGGGGAAAAATTGCAGTAATGTATTTTCCCAGTTTAAGTCAGGACTCCAGGAAGTTGCCATATCATAAGAGAGAGGGAAAAAAAAGGACTAGATTTTTGTGTAAAAAAGGAAGTGTCATTCCCTGGTCTGATCATTTCATCATTTCTCAGGGATAGGGGATTCAGACTAGCCAATTGTTAGGTACTTTCATAGAAAGTCTTTTACAAGGAGTGTGGATCAAGGAGTCCTGTGTCTTAAGATATGTCAAGCACCCCAACCTCAAGTCTCACACTAGTTTCAAGTACTTTCATATTGGCTTAGAAGTTCATCAATCTTACATGGATTGGTTTTTCTTTTGACCTGTGTACTCCTTTGGCACTTTTCAGATTAAATTGGTGTTCCTATGGCACTGTGTAGATAAAGTCTGTGCTACTTTTTTGATCCCATTTCCTAGAATCAGACATAATCATTAATAATAGTCCCACAATATTTCTCAATAAATGGCAGGTTTCCATAATCTAAAGCTTTTTGGGTATGCATTTTTATGGTAAGTAAATGGATATCTTAGCTTATTGCAAAAATCAAAAATAGTAAAAAGAAAATCTTTTTCCTTCAAATGCAAAAACTGAGAGAAAGAAAAATAAATAAAATACCGTATGCCACAAATAAAGTACAATAAAATAGTATAGATCCAGTGATAGGGAAGTCTTATCATAATCAATAGTTAAATACAATCAATATAGTCAATTATTCATTATCAACAGAAGGTATAATCAATCACAGAGGTACTGTATTAAAAAATCCATTTCTTTTTCTTCTTTGGAGGGGAGACAAAACTGAAAAGGGTTAATATAAACAAAAACAATAGAGTCCAAGGGGCAACACCTTCTGTCCCATGTGGAGGGGTAGTAGCACCTTGAGCATTTTTTGGATAAGCTCCACTTAAGTTATACTGTGGTGGAGTCAGTTGGTTTGAGTTATCATTTTTCCAATTTCTATTTCCATAGTTTTGATTTGTAAAATTTTGATTCCTATAGTCATTATAGTTATTTCTATCAGTTCTAAAGTTGTGATTTCTATGATCAGTATTATAGTCATTTCTATATATTGTTTCTAAAGTTATTATTTCTTTTCCCCCATAACCAGTTCTTATAGACCATCATTACATGGTCTCCTTTTCCACAGTAAAGGCATGTTATTGATTTATCTGTGGATTCCTGAAAATTAGTTATGGTCTCTCCATAATTTTTCAGTTTTCTTTTTAATATTTCAATTTCTTTTTGTAATTCTTCCACTGATTTACTGTTTTCCTCACATGTTTTTGTATGGCCCTTATAAATCTAGACTGCTACTCTCTTCAATTCTTTGAAGTCCATAGAGTCCCAGTTTGGGCAGCTAATTTTAAAGTATCCTTTTACTACTGAACAACAATTCTTAATGAATTGTCTACATATTTTTCTAATGTCTCTTTCTCTGGATAGATCAAAGTCCATATAGATGTTCCCCACATCAATAAGCCTATCCATAAAATGAGATGGAGTCTCATCTATTTTTTGTTTGGTGCTTTTGAATTTAGACCATGAATCTGGTCTATCAGAGCACGCTCTCATGGCTGTCAATAATGCTTCTCTGACCTGTTTTGTTTTGTATAATCTAGTTCAACATTGGGGTTCCAATGTGCATTTTCAGTTGGCCAATAATTTTCTCCCTTTCCTCACTTCTGATTAGCCAAAGAGATGACTTTATTTTTCTCTCTGTCAGATTTTTTTCTAATACATTTTTGACATCTATCCAAGTGGGGTAAAAAGTTTTGGATATGTTCTCCAATCTTTTTATAATTAATATTGGCTCTCCTCAAATGAGGGAAGGTCTTCCTTGAATTTGTTTAAATCCTCAGGACTGAAAGGTGTATGTTATCTTATAGATATCAAGTTCCCATTTTTATTGAAAGTTGGAATTTCCCTTAAAGGGAATAAACTTTTATCTGAATTTTCTCATTTTTCTGTCTCTAGGCTTCTTGCTCCATTTTCAATGAAGGAGGTAAGAGAAGGGGAAGGTGTGGGCAAGCTGAGGGGGAGAGGTTGTGGTCTCATAGTGCCAGAAGAATGAGAGGTAGGAGCAGTTTAGGAAATGAATTGGGTAGGATGGGAAGAAGGGGTAAAGGAGGAAGGGGAAGTAGCTGGGGGGGAGTATGCAGAGGGGGTGGGGCAGGAGGCATGGGTGGGGGGAGTGGGTTGGGCAGTAGGGGAAAGGGTAAGTTGGGTATGGGAGGGGATGGTTTGTGAACTAGGAGCCGTATTGTATAGAGCAGGGTGTGACAGAGATTCTGATGATGAGGAAGTATGGAGAGATGTCATTCCTATTCTGGGATGTTATTGAGTCCCTCTTAATGCTTTTCATAAAAGCTATGAATTCCCCCAACTTTCTAAACTCAAGCCAAGTATTTAGTTCCACATTTTGTTGAGTAGTAGAAGGAACAATTGGTCTGTTTGACTGGGAAATAGTTTTTTCAAGTGGAGACTGACCTGAATCTCTTATGTGATTCTCTAGCTTATGTATGGTATTTTCAAGGTTTCTCTTAGAGAAAAATAGATACAACATTACTGCTCCAACAATTAAAATCATAACCAGGAGCAGTGCAGAGTATAGCCATTGCCATACATTCTCTGGGATTGTGAAATAGACAAAGAACAATGTTTGTCCAATTTTGGTCATTTTACTGAAAAACCAGTTGTTAATTAAGTTGTGTGCTGGCTCTAACCACATTTTTTAAAGGTGTTTGGGTGCTGTCCTTTTAAAGTTTTAATTCAATTAACTCTTTTGTGTGAAAGGGCAGAGCGAGACAAGGCTAAAACTTAATACAATCACTCTCTCTATCAGGGCTCCTTTTTCTAGGTTTTTTTTCCCCCTCACTTCTAGTTAAGAGCACTTCAGTCAGTTAGTATTATCAGTGAGCATTGGCTAATTAGGTAGATTCAAATTTGAACTTAGTTCGACAGCTGGTCAAAATAATGTATTAAAAGCTGACTTAGGGATAGTCACAGAAAAGGAAAAGTTTAGGAGAGTTAAGAAGATTGAGGGTATTTCATCAGAACTGACTTGGTTAGTCAAAATAATAATAATATTCTTCACATCTGTTAGAGTGTATACTTTTTAATGTAGTATCTGTTAGATTTAAATTGATATCTCCAGGTTCTTATTTTCCATAGAGTATAATTTTCATAAATTCTGAGATTTAGGATTTTATTATTTGTAACTGGGTATTGTATTTTGTAAAATCCCAGTTTTGGAATTTTTTGAGAGTAATTTTAGGATTTGTTAACTCCCTGTATCAAGAAAAGTGAACTGTTTTAAGAAGACACAATAAAAAAATCTACCCTACATCGGAAGATCTAAAATGAACTGTGGGAAGTTTTGATTGAACTGAAGGGGGTTGAATGTATTCTTATGCCAAAGGGAATTGCCCCCTAATTGACTTTTTGTCAATGTACCTAACTACCATTGGTTTTGCTTTCTTTTTCTTTTATTTCCCTTTTCCTTATTATTATTTTAGTTTTTTATTAGTTAGTATAATATTATAGGCACTTTTAACTAGAAGATTTTTAGAAGTATGAGTTAGATATGTTTAACTTATCTATTGGGGAGACTACACTCCCAAAAGATCACAGGGGGATTGTAAAAATGAATTCTTTAATTTCTTTAATTAACAGGGTTTAAATTACCTTACCCTAGAGATGTGTAGGGATTGATCAGCCAACAGTGACAGGAAGTAGGAACTGGGGAGCCCCATAGTTAGCCAGCGTCAGTTGCAAGCTGTCAGTTGCTGACAGTTAGGAGAGTCAGTTGCTGACAGTTGGTGGGCCAGTTGCTGATAGTTAGGGCTGGCAGTTGTGGGGAAGTTGGCTGCTGGGCTTGTGTTGGTGGTTGGGGGTTGGTTGATGGTATCGTGGTTGATGTTTAGTTGCTGGAACATAAAGATGGGCCTGAGCTTACTGAGAAAGCTTTTGGCTTTAGCCTTTATTTATTTATTTTATTTATTTGGTTTTTTGCCTCTGGGATCTCTAGAGAGCAGGAGGTCTGTCTAATAGTCAAGGATCTACTGGCAGTTGGCTACTGACAGTTGGGCTGCTATAGAAAACTGATCGAAGGAGTGAGTGAGTGGTGCCTATTCATTATTTTATGGAGTGTGGTAGTTAGTGAATCATTTGTAGATAGAGTAGGTTAGATTAGACCTGGGTTGTGCCAAGCAAAAGAAACTATCTTCAGAAGACAGTTAGAGGTAGTATTAGAAATTTTAGGTATATTTATAGAGTATAAGATTAATAATCTTTCTTTCCTCTTTTCTTTCTATTGAAACTTTGTGGGGGTAGTTGTTATTATAGGCAGTTTCAGGTAGTAATTATAGATTGTTATAGGATAACTAGTATAGACATTAGGAAATTTTCTTTCTCTACCTCTTTCCTATTTCTTTCCTTTACTATATTCATTTTACTATATTCTTTTACGATCTCTATTTTAATTAAACTAAAATGTTAAATGTTAAAAGCTGCTAGAAGTTTTCTTTTCTCTGGCTTAAAGGGACAATATGAATTTACAACTCTATTCTCATTAAAACTTAAATTATTAAGAGCTGCTCTTATTTTGTCAAAATCCCTATTTTAACCTTAACATAAGTAACTGACACCCTTCAAACTATTAATTAATTGCTCATGGGTAGGATGAGCTAATATAATAAAAATGACAATCCTACCCAAACTTATTTACTTATTTAGTGCTATCCCCATAGAACTACCAAGAAACTTTTTTACTGAATTAGGAAAAACCATAACAAAGTTCATTTGGAAGAACAAAAGATCAAGGATATTCAGGGAAATAATGAAAAAAATGCGAAGTAAGGGGGCCTTGCAGTACCAGATCTCAAACTATGCTATAAAGCAGTGGTTATCAAAACAATATGTTACTGGCTAAGAGACAGAAAGGAGAATCAGTGGAATAGACTTGGGGTAAATAACCTCAGCAAGACAGTCTATAATAAGCCCAAGACCCCAGCTTTTGGGACAAAAACCCACTATTTGATAAAACTGCTGGGAAAATTGGAAGACAGTATGGGAAAGATTAGGTTTGGATCAACTCAGAATGAGTGAATGACTTGAATATAAAGAAGGAAACTATAAGTAAATTAGGTGAACACAGAATAGTATACATCTCAGATCTTTGGGAAAAATTTTAAGACAAAGCAAGAGTTAGAAAAAAATCACAAAATGTCAAATATATAATTTTGATTACATTAAATTAAAAAGGTTTTGTACAAACAAAACCAATGCAAACAAAATTAGATGGGAAGTAACAAATTGGGGAAAACTCTTTATAAGAAAAACCTCTGGGGGCAGGTGGATGGCTCAGTGGATTGAGAGTCAGGTCTAGAGATGAGAGGTCCTAGGTTCAAATCTGGTCTCAGACATGTCCCAACTGTGTGACCCTGGGCAAGTCACTTGACCCCCATTGCCTAGCCCTTACCACTCTTATGCCTTGGAACCAATACACAGTATTGATTCTAAGATGGAAGGTAAGGGTTTTTATAAAAAAAATAAAAGAAAAACCTCTGACAAAGATCTAATTACTCAAATTTATAAAGAACTAAATCAATTGTACAAAAAAATCAAGCCATTCTCCAATTGATAAATGGGCAAGGGACATGAATAGACAATTTTCAGTTCAAGAAATCAAAACTATTAATAAGCACATGAAAAAAATGCTCTAAATCTCTTATAATCAGAGAAATGCAAATCAAAACAACTCTGAGGTATCACCTCACACCTAGCAGATTGGCTAACATGACAGCTATGGGAAGTAATGAATGCTGGAGGGGATGTGGCAAAGTGGGGACATTAATTCATTGCTGGTGGAGTTGTGAATTGATCCAGCCATTCTGGAGGGCAATTTGGAACTATGCACAAAGGGCGATAAAAGAATGTCTACCCTTTGATCCAGCCATAGCACTGCTGGGTTTGTACCCCAAGGAGAGATAAGTAAAAAGACTTGTACAAGAATATTCATAGCTGCGCTCTTTGTGGTGGCCAAAAATTGGAACATGAGGGGATGCCCTTCAATTGGGGAATGGCTGAACACATTGTGGTATATGTTGGTGATGGAATATTATTGTGCTCAAAGGAATAATAAACTGGAGGAATTTCATGGGAACTGGAATGACATCTAGGAACTGATGCAGAGTGAAAGGAACAGAACCAGGAGAACCAGAGACTGATACACTGTGGTACAATTGAATGTAATGGACTTCTCCATTAGTGGCAAGGCAGTGATCCTGAACAACTCTGAGGGATTTATGAGAAAGAACACTATCCACATTCAGAGGAAAAATTGTGGGAGTAGAAACACTGAAGAAAAACAATTGCTTGATTACATGGGTCGAGGGGGATATGATTGGAGATGTAGACTCTAATTGATAGATCATAGTGCAAACATCAATAACATGGAAATAGGTTCTGATCAAGGACACATGTAAAACCCAGTGCAATTGCTCATTGGCTGTGAGAAGGGGTGGGGGAGGGTAGGGAGGGAAAGAACATTATTCTTTTAATCAAAGAATAATGTTCTAAATTGACTAAATTAATTAAAAAAAAAGTATATGAGGCCAGATTTGAACTCATGAGGATGAGTCTTCCTGACTCAAAACCAAATTGTCTATCCAGTTCACCACTTAAGTGCCTTTATGGTTTCAAGGGACAAAATGTGAAAACAGGTGGAATCAAGGTCAAATTTCCCATCCTATTAGAGAGAGCACCACCATGCAAGGACCTACAATTACCCATCTAGACAGTCATCCCAGAGGTCAGAGTCTAGCAACTTCCTGGAGCTGGTGGTGACTCGTGGGGAGAACCCACCCAGTCCCAGGTCCCCCGGATTTTCTAAGTTTGTATAAATTTCCAAATATTCAGTAAGTATATGCATCTCCAGAATGTAATTATTTTTTCAAATTGATGACAGAAGGTTTTAGGAAAGAATAATGGAGACTGGCAATTAAAAAAAAACTGATATAGTTGTAATAACACAAGAAAATTATATTTAACCCTATATGTGATGGAACAGACTTCTCATTTGATGTTAAATGTTCTGGGAATGCAGTGGGAAGGAACGCTGTGGAACCTCTGTGTCTATGATGCCAATAGCCCTTGGAGGTGCCTTCTGGGAGCCACAGCTGTCCTTCTGCCTCAAGGACAGCTGAGAGAGTGATTGTGCCTTGGAGTGCTTGAAGTCTCTCCTGGCTGATTTCCCTAGAGTGAAATTTGGCTTTAAACCTGGAAGGTTCTATATAGAGATGTGCATCATGGCCACCTTCACCCTGGTGAGAGAATTACTTCTCTCAAAATGCAGCAATAAACCTGTATTTTTATCTTCCTAAGGAGCATATAATTTCCCAAAGCCACATCATTCTAAGCTAGCCTAAGTTTGGCTAAATAGACATCCTGTTTATCGTATAAAGGATAAAATGTATGAGAGGGGAAGGGACTGGTCAGAACTTTGTGCCAAGGATGTGAGCCAGCAGTCACCAGCCAGTGGGAACCTGGGAGAGAGATGAGTTTAGGGGTATCACATTAGGGACCGTATATGCAATTGTGCACTTGTTTCCCAGGTACACTTGCCATACCTGGGTGTGTGCCCTTTCTCATGAGAGAGACATAGACTTGCCTCTGCTTGCCTCAGTGGTCTCTAGTTGTTCCCAAGCCATGCTGGGCCATACACCCTGGTATTAATTCATACCTCAAATTAAAGAAGCCCTTGTCCTTATTTTAGTTATTATGTCTCTATGATGGCCAATTTTCTGTAATTGCTCTGGGGATACAGGGCTTCCCTGGGCACCTCGAGTCCCCAGTAGAATCTCAGGTCAGGATACTGTAAAGGATTACTGTAAAGGAATTAGCTAATTATTTGTTATTCTAGATAGAAGTTGATGTAATAGAAATAGAGTTAGAAATCTTACTGATGCTCCTTTAATCAGAAATGGAATTCTCAGTACATCAGAGGTAGAGAATTCCCAGGGATCCTTGGGGAAAGACTGTTGGTTAATGGTGGACTCTCTGGATCTTCCTTGTTGAGGAAGGATGTCTAGGGAACTGGCTCTGTGCTACTGGGAAGATTTTGGTGATAGATAGCTTGGAAACATCTCGATCTCGAATAAGATTTGGATAGTGACTGATCAGCCAGAAGAGGGGCTGGGCAGTTCTCTGGAGCTCCACCAGAGGGCAGCAAAGAGTTGATCAGAGTGCCGGGTCTGAGAACTGAGGGGCAGATTGTTTCTCTGACAGAAGAGAGAGCAGGTGGAGGATTTTATAGATAACTTTAAGGAGCTTAATAAAGAGCCTAGTTTAGTGCGTTAGACATTCTCATTTCAGATAGCTGGGGGGCCAGGTCAGGTAATCAAGCAAGAAGAAATCCCACCAGGGATAGTTCTGGGCTCTGGGTTTTTGGTTAGGAATCTTTAGTTTAGGAAAAACTAATCTCCAATCCTAGAACTATTTTTCCTTGTGCTGGCCCTGCTCCTTGAATAGATATAATAAATCGGTTTTGTCATAAGCTGTCTCCAGCCAGTTTCCATCTACCACAAACTCAGCTAGGCCCTAACTGCTCTCCTGATAACACTACCAACAGACAACAACTGACCAATAACCACTATAAGATCAATAGCAACTGGCCCAAATCAACATACAAGATAAATTCTACCATAACAACACCTGAGGAATTCCCTATTCTGGTACCCATGCAGTGTTGGCTAAAGGAGGCCAACATTTCCTTAGCCTTTCCCTCACCTGTTTGATCAGCATCCGTTATACATTAACTTAGCTGAATAAGCATAGATATGCGCCTTCTGTTTACATCTCAGACATTAATTCCCTGAGATATGCAATTCATTCCCCTTTGTGGTCAGGGGCATCTGGATACCACCACTGTCACTCTGGTTTCTGGTCATGTAGGCTCCGGTGCCTGTCTAAAAGCCCTAGACCACTTCTCTTCTGTGAGGCAGTCTTTTACCTGTACCTGCCTCCTGGCCATTCAATTCACATGCAATTTAATAGACTTCTCTATTTTTAAGGATAACTATTAGAGCCTGTCATTCTTGAGGGAGTATCCTGCCCGCCCAGAGTTAATCTCAGCCTCTCCCACAACATACTCACAAAGTGTAAACTAGGTTAATGCTAAAATGTATAGAAACTAAAGAATTAAGTCTGTAGGATTTTAGTTATCCAGTCAAGAAGATGATCACCAAGTTTGACTTCTACCTTTCATTCACCATAAAATCTTTGAAAACATTTGACATTGTGAGAATTAATAGAAAACGTTACAGTCGTTTGTGGAACCAAGATTTGAATCTACTTAGTGAGTTGAACTGGTTACGTTAAATGAATTATCAGTAGAGAAGAATAGCCTCTGATCTTGTGGCCCCAGAAAGCCACCCACTAATTTAGATGTGGTACATAATTTGAGATTAATCCTTTTATACAATGAGCACACTAGGAAAGTGTTCAAGAGTTCAAAAGAATCTGAAATAAATTTGGAAAAATGTGGCTGGTTAATATGAGTGAAATGTCCAATCCATGTGAGTTTGGTGAGATTTGTGAAAATCAGCTGAAATCAGAGTAACTGCATCCATGTGTCTGAAAAAGGATCTGTTATGAGATCTTCAGCATCCCATTCTCTGCATGGGAAAATGAGAGTTTTGAGTGAGAATTGTAACAAGGGAATCACTTTAAAAGACTGATATATATTAATTTAAGGTCTCCAAGGAATCAGCTATGTAATTCCTAAATGAAAAACTCAAGTCAGCCGTCAGCCTTTTTTGGAGTTTAATTACAATAGGAGTAAGAAGGGAATTAGAGATAGAGAGAGAGAAAAAGGGAGAGAAGGGAATAGGGCTTAAATACCCCTACTGTTTAGGCTGGGCCAAAAGGCCCAAGCCCTTAGATAGCTGGGGCAAAGAAAAGAGAGCAGTCCCTATTACTCACGTGTCCAAAATGGAGAAACAGTCTCAGAGGCCCCCACCTTCAGCTTCCTTCAGAGCAAGCCTTCTCAGAGCCCAGGAACCACACCGACCAAAACCTCAACCTCCTCCCTGAGTCTTCAGACCCCCTATCTTTAAGGAAACCCTCCAAGTTGCCTCCCCTCAGTTCTCACATCTACCAATCACTGTTCATCAATTTCCCTGTCAATGGAGGCTCTAGCTTAACCCAGGACCGCCCAGAGGTCTCTGGCTTTGCACATGTCTGTTGAAGGTCATATTTTCAAATGATTAAATCTTTGCTCCTTTGCTACAGCCCTTTCTAAATCCTGTTAACCTGAGTAGGGTAGATATTGGAATAATTAAATTTTGATCTAGGCTGCAGCCCTTACTCAATCCTATTAGGACTGAATAGGGTGGAGATTTATTCCAAGTATCTCCATTGTATCAATTCTAAAATCAATCAAGACTCAAAGAAATTCCTGTTCTGTGCTTAAGCATAGGTCAAAGTCCTTTCCATTGTTCAGCAAAGGGTTTCTGTCCTAAAGTAATCTTAAGAAGGGAAGAGAAAGAACCTCCCATGCCAATGGGGTTCCCATTCCAATAGACTATCAGTAAGAAATTTTCCAAGTATGAAATATCCCAATGGTGAAATTTCCAACATTTATAAGTCTAAGGAAATTTGAGGTTTACAGAATTTTAAATCAAATTTTACATTTTGGGACTTTGAAAGGTAATTTATAATTTGTTTTTGAACTGAAAATTTTCATATATGTTCTCTTAGCATTAACATATTGCACTGGTTATCTGATATGTTTTTAGCAAATATTTTTAAAGATTCTGTTGTTTCTTAATAGGATGCTCAATTAGAACATTTTATTTAGTATTTGCTCTTAATTTCTTTTGATTTGTTCCTTTCCACAAATACTGATTTGTTTAGTTGCTGGGTTTACAACCTTAATGAACCTGCATTGTGATTGGATTATTTTCAGCCTTTGTACTTTTACAGATTAGCATTTATCTATTATTTAAATGTTGCTTGAACTATAAAACTATTTTGGTGTTGTTAGATGAATTGTACTTTCCCAGCTGGTGTGGTTTATATGCCTCCTTGTCCCAAGGGGATTTTAAAAGAAATGTAAGATCTTCTTAAAGGATGGCTAATGAGGTTACCTTCTACTATTTTACTAAGCACCAATAGCAAATGATTTTCAGACCATCAGAACATTTGAATCAGGTCCAAACACTGAATGTCTGCTGTGGCTGATCCAATAATTTGCATGAGCAATTGCCCAAAGAGTCAATCGATAGCTTTTGAGAATGTAGTTACAGATTTCTCATTTTCTCTTTATCAACAAGAAAGTCTTTTGGAGAATCTGCCTATTGCAGAAGAGACTTCTACAGAGGAAGAAAAGATCCCTGAAGTGCCTGCTAAGGCTCCCAGACAGGACAGACTGTGGGAAACGGGGTACCTTTTTCTGTTATTAGGTTTTGTCATCTTCCAGCTTTTGTCAATGTGACCTTCCTGATGGGGAATGCCTCTCCCCTGCCACCAAGGACAATAAATTGTCCTATGTCTGCCCCTTATCTCTCCCCCATCTCTGGTTAACTGGGGGCCACCCTCAGGCTCTTCTGGACCTAATGCCTGGGCTCCTCTCTTGTTCTACAAAAGATCAGGCAGAGTACTTAACTCTATGGCACCTCCTTAGGATCAATGATTGAATTGCTTTGACCGCAGGGGAACGTAACAACCTTATTTTAGTTCATTCCATTTCTGATTCTTCCAGAGGTACAAAGAAAGACCTCAAATGAAGGAATCAACCCTGGTAAGTCTTGCCTGGTTTCTGGAGCCTGGAGAACTGAATTTGAAAGAGGATGATCAAAGCTGAACACCCAGAGATCCCCTCCACAGAGCAGAAAAAGATTATGAAATGGGTTTGACTTTTCCCCCAATTCTTAGTTTAAAGAAAACAATGATCCTTTAAGGATCTGAAATCACCTCTCAGTTTCCTAAGTATCTGTGACTTTGGGTATCCCTTCAGTCCTGACCATCTGTACACTCACATATCATTCCCTCTTTCCCTCACTAAAACTCTGTAACACCCTCCTTTTTGAAGATCTGCATGAATTACCAGTCATTAGATTACTGTCAGTCTTTCCCAAAGCAGGGTCACCCCAGGGTGGTCTCCCTATTTGGTGTTTCTGATGATCTAATTAAACATATGTTCTAATCCTCTGATTAATGACTTGTCCTTATGTAACTAATATCATAGTTCTGATTGTCTTTCAGGTGGGCAATCCCCACTTCCTCCAAAACCCTGGGAACCCTCAGGCCCTGACATCCTCCCCACCCAGTGAGTAACCACTTTCTCTTAGGACAGGGTTAGAGTCTCTCCCTTGTTCCTCTTTCTCTTATTTCCACCAGGCCTGAAGTCCTTCTTTTTGAGATGACATCAATATATGATGATAGCTGGAGGGAAGAGAAAAAGAGTGGTTGAGAAGGTGTTGGGGGGCAGAATGGGCAGAGAAGTTCCAATACCTCTCTCTTATCTCCCTTTGCTCAGGAGCCTCTGGGGCCTCCTACCCCTTCCTAATGGCACCATAGCTGGAGCTATGGCAGTAGGAGAGGCTCTGGTTCTCCTATCCCTGGCTTCCCCAACGTTCACGAAGGATCTTCTTAGGTGCCCATGTTGTGAGAGAGCTGCAGAGAAAACCTGGGACAGGAAGGGCACTCTCATCAGGAAGGTCAGGCTCTAATAATTAACTGTAGAATAGAGAGGTTTATTAAGGTGAATATGTTGAATAATGGAGTTGAATGGCCAAGAGTCAGGTGCTTGTGGAATCCTGCCTCCTAGAGGAGATACTTTTACCTTATTGGGGACAGGGACTATGTGACTAGAAACAGAACAGGGGGGTGTGATATATGAGTGTGAGGGGCCTCAGTATTTGGGGTAGAAGTCCAGTGTCCCTGAATACGAAGGAGGGGGAGTTAGGAAGCACAGGGGATAAAATAATGTCAGAGATGCAAATGGATGCTTATCAAAAGCAAACTGGGAGGTGTCTATATGTGTCTATCAAAAACTAGGGGGAGAAGTGTGTGAGCAGCTGGGTAGCTCAGTGGATTGAGAGCCAGACCTAGAAATGGGAGGTCCTGGGTTCCAATTTGACCTCAGACACTTCCCAGCTGTGTGACCCTGGGCAAGTCACTTGACCCCCATTGCCTATCCCTTACCACTCTTCTGCCTTGGAACCAATACACTGTATTGATTGTGAGACAGAAGGTAGGGGTTTACAAAAAATTAGGGGGAGAAGTCCAAAGGGAATTTTTCTTCCACAGATCTTTCCTCATGGGTTTCTGTTGCTGAGGAACACCTTTCTTCAGCATTACAGGAAAGAAAGGAATTTCTTATGCCCTTCTTGACCTGGGATATCTCTGGTTTGGGGGAGTCCAGGACAAACCCATACCCCCATATCACCCTCACCACAATTTCCCTAAGCCGGAAGCACCAGAGTGGTTTTCTCACCCATTAGCCCTCCTCTGCTCAACACAGATGACCTTCTATAGGAGGGTCTCAAGGCTGTGGTCCCAAAGCAGAGAAGGAACCTCAGGACTTTGGGGTTAGCAAGGATAGAGGACCTGAAGAAATCAGAGGACCCCTCCCTCCTACCCCAGCTCTTCCATTCTTCTCCCTGGGATTCTCCCCTGCCCTGAAAGTGCAGTCAGGAGCTAGGAGAGAAGTCACAAGAATTACTGAATCATCAAATCTCAGAACTGGGTCATCCAGGAGAGGTTACTGAGCTCAGGCCCCATTTGACAGATCTGAAATAGGGGAGGGACAATATGCCACAGCATGTGTGTCTGAGCAGAGCTGGGGCTCCCACCCTTGTCTCTAGACCCTCCAGCTCTCCAGACCTTTTTGGGCTCCCCTTCCCAGGCCTTAGCCCTGCCCCATTCTCATCCCCAGTGTAATGAGCTAAAGATGAACTGAGGAAACGAAGATTTCACTTTCTGAGTACATCAATTTATTTATTTATATTTTAGTTCATCAATTTATAAACAATACATGCCAAATGCCTGACATTCAGTGGCCGGAGTATTAATTAGATGAAAGTTTAGGGACTTTCTAACATGGGAAGGTTCCCTCTGATATTTGTCCTTGGTTTTCTCTTTATCCCATCTTGTCAAGAAAAACATGGATTTATTGACACATTTAACAGTAAGGATGGGAAACTAGCAAGAGCCCCAGGTTTGTTTTAAATTTTGTCATAGTATTGATTCTAAGAAGAGTAGCAAGGACTAGGGAGTTGGGTTAAGTAACTTAACTTGGATAATATAATTAGAAAGTGTCTGAAGCCAAATTTGAAACCAGGTCATCCTAGCTTGAGGCCTGGCACTCTAGCCACTGTACTACCTGCCTACCCTTGGAACTCTGGTTTAAAGGCCAGAGGAAGTAGCTCGTTATCTCTCTTTTACACTAGTGTGTGCCTTGATAGCCATCCTTCATGTAGTGCCTCCCATCTCTCCCAGGATGTCCCAGACAAGCACCAACATCACAGGATTAAAATCAAACTCTCTCAGACTCATGAACATGAACTTACTTGAAGGTACCTAAACTCCTCAGAGTCCCATGGGGGTGTTGGAGGAACACATTCCTTCTTTCTCTCTATTCTAATTCATGTATATTCAGCAATGCACTTTTCTTTAACCTATATTGAAGTAGGGAGAACTCTCCTTTCTCCTTCCCCTTTTTACAAATATTAAGAAAACCTACAAACAGTATTCAAGTCTGAAATCTTTAGACTGATATGAAAAGGAACCTTTAGCACTCTTATTGACTATCTTTTCCAAATCAATGGCTTCCTCTCCTCTTTCAGAGCAGCTCAGGAAGGATTTCTTCTGAGTAGTCATTAGGGCAGTGACAGAGAAGGGCAAAAGCCCTCTAACTGATGGCTGTAGGGATGACCCAGGGAGACCAAGGATTTAGGAAAATCACTTTGACAGGTGAGTAGAGCAGCATGGACTGAAATGGGGAGAGGCTTCAGGCAGGCAGGCCCACCAGGGGCAATTGCAATAGTTGATGCATGCATTAGGATGTATGTGTCAGTATCAGAGGACAGAAGAAGACTTTTATCCAAATATGGTGAGAGCTGTCCCTGACATGTGGCATGGAAGTGTCATTGTGCGGCTGAAAGGAAAGTGGCCGGTGTCTTCTTCCCCCTTCCTTCTCCAAGGGAGAATTTCATTCTTGACAGGAGACAAAGAAGGAAATTGGGATCAGAGTCTACCACTCCGCTCACCTCAGAGAAAGGGGTAACAGGCTAGAGATATGTCTATCTGCTCCCTTAATTATTATTAATTCAGAGAATATAGTTTTCCTGTTCAGGTTAACTCCTGATCATTCCTTCATTAATAGGGGGGAAAAGAGGACCCCAAGCTCTGTATCTCACTCTTGACTCCCTTCATACTAAACACTGGTTCCATAATAAATGTACCTAGCAATTAGCAAAGAAATCCATTCATCTAAATCCTAGCAAAACTGAAATCAGAGAAGGTACACAAAGGAGAATACACAGGAGACAATACCAAACTGAGGAGCACTCCCTTTGGCAGCAACAAAGCTCAAGAGTACAAAGAAAGAGGACCGTGGATCTCATCCAAAGGGATAATACATTGAAATCTCTAGGGCAGCAAGCTGGGGAGAGGGCCATGATGGAAACTGCCAACTCCTCTCTGCTCTTCCTTCATGCTCTTCCTTCTCTTTCCTTAAGCAATCTGAGATAAAGTTGGCCTCTTCATCTTCTCTCTTAGCTGAAAGTCAGCAGCACTAGAAGTGACTGGAGAGCCTGAAGGGACTCAATGACTAGAACAAAACTGAAGGTCTCTCCTCTCTCTGGCTCTCAGCAATTCTACCCTGTCTCTCATATAGGACAGGCCTTTAATCTCTCCAAATAAAGAGAGTTGTTCTATGCCTTTGGGCTTTGGAAGTCAGGTAACATTCCTCCCCTACTCAGAAATTTTTTTGTCCTTTCAATGACTGGCTAAGTCAGGTCTCAAACTTGTAACCATACAATATAAACACAAACATCAGCACTTTGTAACAAGAATGAGCTTCCTGGCATCCCAGGTAACCAACCTTTGATAGAATTGAAATAAAATAAATGCTCCCTGAGAATACATTCATTATAATATCATAATTCCACATAATAGGAGCTGTGGAGTCTGTGAGTTCAGCTTCTGAACCTGCAACCAACTGACTGTGTGAGGGTTGGACGGCTGACTGGGAGAAGATTGCTGGGCCCATTTTTCCTGTCTGGATGCAGTATCAAGCTGAGCCCTTAAGATAATGAAACCCAGAAGATAGGGCTCCTGATTGCTGCCTCAGAACAGAGAAGTAAATAGATGCTTACTGCCTCTGGAGACATAATAAGAGTTAAGAGTGTTGAAAGAGATAGTGTTGCTGGGGTTTATGCAGTATAGAAATTAGAGGAACCAAGAGGGCAAAGATCCCCAGACAACTCTGGAAATAACAATTACAGCAACCACAATGCCAAACTAAGCCCCAAGATATTATCCTTTACACACAGGGAGAAGAACCTGATGATCGTGTGAAATTTACAAATAAAAATAGGTCTTTAAAAGTTTAAAATAAAAAAGGAAGTAAGCAAAAGAGGAAGACATCAACCATAGGTAATTTATATGTAAATTAAGAAGGTCAAGGTTGAAGTGCACAAGACAGTGAAATTAAAACATCCACTTCCAAAACATTAGAGAAAAATATTAAAGAGACATAATCCTAAAAAGAGGTCTTCAGAGAGATTTTAGAAAGACTTTAAAAACCAAATGAGAGAAGTTAAAGAAAAATTGGAAGAAAATAAAAGCATTGTAAGAAAATGATGAAAGAAACTCCCGTAAGTGGGGTAAAAAGAACCAAAAACACTAAAAATCTTCATTAAAAATTAGAATTGGGGAAGGGGAAGCTGATGACTTCATAATATGACGAGAAATTATAAAACTAAATTTAAAAATTAAAAATATAAAAGGGAATAGTAAACATTTTATTAGAAAATCAACTGACCTGGACAATAGATTGAGAGGCTGTATAAGAAATCTTTTTTTTTTTAAAGAATTATTAAACTACCCAACTGTTAGGATCAAGATAGAGTTCAGGCACTTTACTACAAGAACTTATTACAAGAGATTTGTCCTGAAGTTTTTGAATTAGAAGATGAAGTAGAACTTTAAACAATTCATCGATCACCACCTGTAAGAGGACATTCCCAGGAACATTATAGCTACATTTTATAACTTCAAAGTGAAGGAGAAAATACCATAAGTAATGAGAAGAGAAACAGTTTAATACTAGGGAGTTGCAAACAGGATAACACAAAATTTCGCAGCTTCTACCTTAAAACAAAGAAAGACATGGAATAAAGTATCTCAGAGCAAAAGAGCAAGGTTTACAATGAGTGAAGCTGAATATAATCATGCAAGAAAAAACTCGTCATTTCATGAAATAAAGACTTCCAGATATTCTTGAAGAAAAAGTCTGAATTGGATGGAAAATTTCATTTACAAAGATAAGAAAAAACATAAGAAGACAATGCAGAAGACCAATTCAAAGACATTTAATAAGGTCAAAATGGTTACTTCTCATTTCAGAAAATGGTATATGTAAATCTTTTTTTTTCATTTTCATTTTATTTTGTCAATTTAGAACATTATTCTTTGGTTACAAGAATCATATTCTTTCCCTCCCTCCCCTATACCCAACCTTCCATAGGCGATGCACAATTCCACTGGGTATTACATGTGTCCTTGATCAGAGCCAATTTCCATGTTCTTGATGTTTGCACTAGTATGATCATTTATATATGTAAATCTTAAGAATGATAACATTAATTGGGTAGTTTGAAAGAGCTTATGTAGATAGATGCTTTGAGATCAAAATGAATCTGATGGAATGAATTAAAAAATAAAATAAGACTGGAAGCAGAGAAAATGGAATAATCTCATGAATGAAAGTTGTTACAACAAAGGGAATACTACATACACAGAGCACAATAAACTTTTTGTTATGAGAAATAGGAAGACAAAAGATAAAGATCACTAGAAGGGATTCTAGAAAGACATATAGATTAAGTAAAAGAAGGCAAGGGGATAAAATAAAGGAAGGAATAATAGAGGTAACTTACATAAACAAAGAATAGAGAAAAAAAGGGACAAGGGAATGAAGGGCAAATTAACAACTAGGAAGGGAAGAAGAAAGGACAAGGGAGGGAACCTAAGAAAGGAAGGGGAGGAAAATAAGGGAGGAAATGAAGAAGGGCTTAGGATTGGGGAGGTAGTGGTTAGAGGAGAATTAGATTTCTGGAGAGGAATGAAATAAAAAAAAGTCAGGAAAAAATAGAATGGAGAGAAAATTACAGCTAATAATTATAACTTTAAATGTGAATGGGATGAATTAACTCATAAAATGGAAATAACAAAATGGATCAAAACCTCAAACCCAACTGAACACTGTTTATGTGAAACACATTTAAAAATGAGGGACACAAATAGAGTAAAAATGGGGTGATTGAATAAAATATATGTGTGTTTTTACTGTTAAAGGGAATTTTATGAAAATTTGTAAGAAATTATGACAGTACACAAGACATCCTCCAGATTATCAATATTGGGCCCTCATAAAGAATCACCATTGACTACCACCCTGACCCAACCCACCCACAGCAATTGGCCTCTGTCTTTGTTATGGGAGTGGGAGGTACCACTTGTTAGAATGATGGGGATGAATCTTCCCAATAAGAAGAGAATTGGGTGGCAAGTTAAAGGAAGCTAGAATCTGTTTTCACTGAGTATTTATGTTAGGTTTGAAAGTCAAGGATTTGGAGTATGCAAAAGGAGGTTTGAGGGAGGTTTATCTCATTGGAATAAGACAGACATAAAAAATATTAAGTGGTTATTCTACTTTATATGGGAAAAATAGTAAAATAGTAGCAATAAGAGATAATTTGAGGTCAGGTCAAAAGTCTATCCTTAAAGGACCTTTAGAAAGGTATATTTTAGTTTTAATTTGAGCCATATAAAATTCTCATGTTCCCTAATAGAGAGCTGAGAACACAAGACAGCTACTCTACATCACTGATGATAGACAAACTGAACAGAACAGGCTCTCAAGTTAAGAGACAAGACAATTTCATACTCAAATCATAGTCATCAACTGCTTTCAACATTACCAATCCACCTAATTTCACCATCAGATGGAAGTAGTTTTCTCCTCTCTAACACAGCCTTGAGTGCTTTGAAATCTGCACAGGCCATGCTGGAAAATACATTCACATTTCTTTTCTTGAGTTTGCTTCATTGAGCAGGGCAAGGCTCAACCCAAGATTTCTCTTAACACTGGAATTGTACAACTGAAGGAGAAAGCCAACTGAGTTTGGATAAATTCATCAACATTCAATCTTAATAAAAAATGACACTAAAAATTCCAGAAAAGAATGAGGAAAAAAATTATCTTTGACTAAAAAAAAGATCTACTATCTACAAGGAAAAAATGTAAATAATATGCTTCACTCCTTCCCCCCTCCCCCCAAGAGAAAGCAAAAACCTTCAGATACAGAAAATGACAACTGGAGAAAGACTGCCCTTAGCTTACTTTATATTTCAAGGAACTTTCCTAGTCTCAGGGCTTTTCTGAAGCAACAGCCATTCATAGCAAAGGGTTGAATAATATTATTAAACTGAAAGAAAATGGAGGCAGGATTCAAGGACATACAGAAAGTGGATCTGGGTAAGAATTGTCCCTCCAGAATTTCTCGGAACATATTTCAACTTGGGAGCAGCTGGGTGGCTCAGTGGATTTAGAATTAGACCTAGAGATGGGAGGTCCTGGGTTCAAGTGTGACCTCAAACATTTCCTAGCTGTGTGACCTTGGCCAAGTCATTCAATCCCCATTGCCTAACCCTTACCGCTGTAAACCTCAAAATTTCTCAGACTTATGAATGTTGGAAATTTCCCCCATTGGGGAATCTTCTACTTAAAAAATTCCCTAGCAGATAGTGAGAATTCTACTTGAATGTGAGGGCTCCTTGCCTTGGGAATATCCCTACTCCACCCTACTTAGGACTGCTTTAGGACAGAGAGCTCCTTGAGAACAATGAAAAGTGCTTTGACCCATGCTTATGGAAAGGACAGGAAGTTCTTTGAGTCATGACTATTTTAGAATTGATACAATGGGATACTAAGTACCTATAAAGGTGGGGCAACTTGTAAACTACTTAAACCTAAAAGGGTGATAACTTATTCAGAGGTTTTTTCTTAATGAAATTTGTCAACATAGCAGCATTTTTTTTCTGACTTACTAAAGAGATTAAAACTACTCAGCTGTGAATTCAAAATGGGCGGTCCTTTAGAAACATCTACAGTGATTGGTAGATGTAAGGACTTAGGGGAGGTGACATAGGAGATTTTGCCCTTAAAAATAAGAGCTCAGAGAAGAGCTGGATCTGATTCTGAGGGAGCTCATTTTGAGAAGACTCATTCTGAGGATCACGATTTCTGACTCTCATTCTGAAGGAGAGCTCCTTGAGGAGCTCCTCTGAGGGGCTCTGTCCCTCTGGGGTAGGAGCTCTGGAGGTTCTTGAGAGAGGCCCTTTGAAACAATCTCTGGCTGGAAGACTCTTTGAGGAAGGACAATGACCTGGTGTTACTAGAATCCTTGTTTACTCAGACCTTGTGGTGAGTGTTAAAAAACTGATTCTTTTCTTACTCTCTCTCTCCTTCTTTGATTACTCATTGTATTGTTAATTAAAAATCTCTATAAAACCCAATTAACTTGGGTATTTGAATAATTGGGAATATTTCCCTGGCGACCACCTTATATTTGATTTTAAAACCCAAGACACTGTAGTGAAACATATTTTTGAGGTCAAATTTGCTCACCCTCTCTTATATCTATCACAATTTATATCTTCCACTATTTTAATCACTACAGTTTAAGACCTCAACCATTTTAAATCTCACACCGCTCTTCTGCATTAGAACCAATACTCAGTATTGATTCTAATCAATAAGGGGTAAAATTAGTAAGGGTTTAAAAAAAAAAGAAAAATATTTTAAATTACAAATTCAAAAGGTGAACAGGCAGTTTTCAGAAAACAATTTCTATTTATATTCATTCCAGGTAAGCAAAAGTAGAAACAATCCTAAGAGCATGGATCTTATGAATATGAAGTCTGGAGATTTTTTAAGAGCTTGGAACAATTTGAGGTAAAAAAGTATATTTAAAGTCCCAATCAGAACTCTGATAGATACTTTTGAGAAATTAAAATATGGAAGCACAGGAAAGAAAGAAAATTATCTCAGCCTTTTAGGACAACCAGAAATTGTATTGCTCTCAATAAACTCCCACATATAAGAAAGGGATGTACCTCCATATAGCACTGGGGTGGCATTTTGTGATTCAGAGGGAGACAGAAACAATACCTCTAACCTCGTCTTCCTGAATACATACACAGTTAAGGTGCCCTTTCATTAGAAATAACTCAACTCTATTAAAGAGAGTCCCAGATCTCACCCAAAGTGAAACTTTTCAGTATCCAGAATAGTTAAACTGGGATGGGGATAGGATGGAGATGGCCAGCTCCTCTCATATCAGCTTCTAACCAGAGTTCATCCAACCAAAATGGGGTTGGCCTCTTCCCTCATCTTTATTAAATTTGGGAGTCAAAAGTGCCTCAGATATGACCCAAAAGAGGATGAAGAATCCCTTGGGCATGAGTAGAGCAAAGCTCTCCATGGTCCCCAATTCCACCTTTCTGTCACAGGAGTGCAGGGCATTGATCTCTACAGAAAAGCAGAGTCCCATATCTCTGGGTAGAGAGACTGGGGTTAAACAAAGAAATCATTAATAGCTCCAGGGAATAGGGGAGTCAAGTCAGGTCTAGTTAATCCCAGCCAACAAAGATGAAAGAACTTAAAGTGTGTCACAGAATGTGCTAAGAGAAAGGGATACAAATAGAAGCAGAAAGAAAGTCAATCCCTGCACCCAAGGTGCTTACATTCTAATAGGGGCACTTCAATATGTAAAAGGATGCTGAAAAGTGAGGAGAGGAGAAGAAAGTCCCCAGGGAATTATAGAGAAAGTTTGGGAGACTCAGGACTGCAGCAAGGGGAGGATTGATGAAGATCTGACTGTAGAGATTCAGGGAGAAACTGTCTGATCAGAGAGAAAAGCGAATTCCAAGGTGTGAAGTTCAGGAGTGGAGGGTAGGAGTAGATTGAACTTTTGGGTGAAGAAGTTTCTGGAACTTTACTGGGAATGTGAGGTAATTCAGGATTGTAACCTAGCAAGGATAAAGAGAATGATAGGGAGCTGTCCCATGCCATGAGGCAATGAGTGTAAGTATCTTGCCCAGGATGACACAGCCAAACAAAAAATTGAGGCCAGATTTGAAGCCAGGATCTCCTATCTCTGGGTCTGGCTCTTAATCCATTGAGTCCTCATACATGCCCCTCCCCAATCAAATTAAACTTCTTAACTATAAATCTGAAGTCGGACAGGGCTGAAATCAGTGCCTCACTCATTGGAGGTTGTAGCAGTCCAGCTCATAGACATTATGGGGAGACAAGGAATGTGAGTGAGCACATGGCCATCCTGTGCATGGCAATGAATTTTATTGCCAGCGTGGCTGAAGTTTAGGCGCGAAACCTGGCTTTCCTTTGTCTCACTCTCCCGGGGATAATAACCCCACCTTCACCTTGTCATAAGTTGCATTATCCAATGGGAATACCCCAGGTAACTCATCCATATGTATTGAGGTATCATATAACTGTTCAATATGTATTGAGCTGTCAAGACTATAAATAAACGAGCCCCAGTAAGCTCCGCCCACTTGATCAGCATCCCCAGGTTTGGCAAGGGGCATCTTCTCCCCTGTCTCTCTCTCCTCTCTATCTTTCTCACTAAGGCCTGGTCTTTAGGCCAGGCCTGCCTTACTTCCTCTCTTTCTCCTAATGCTACCTAGCATTATCTACCTCCTTCATTTTCTGATCTCCTTTCCATCTGAGCTAGCTTTATCCTCTGACCAGTATGGTGTTAAGTTGAGATCATTGGGTGGTTTTAGCCTGAATAATTACACTCAGTGGTCGGAGCTTAGCTGTGGCTCATACAAATAATATTTGTCTACTGACTCGGTTATTCACATCTCTAAAGTCGGCTCGTTCACGCCCTTCGCGGGATCAAACTTCTACTCTATCTCTATCCTCTCCTTCTCCCCTTGCAGCCTCTCGCAGGCCGGGAGGCCATATCTGGCGCCCACGTGCCTAGGACTCACACCTGGCACTTTCTCGTGGCATTCTACCTTTATTTCTCACAGCAATAGGGAGGGCGCGCCCCGAGACGCGAAGGATTTCTCAGGCTTGGCTGAATGAAGCCAAAAGACGATTCCCTTCGAGTCTGGCCAACGGAAGGTGAGTTGTTCTCAGAGATGGGTTTGACTATTTCCTCCCATGCAGGTTATATACGACTCCTCATGTCGTTAGTTGAACAGGGAGGTAGGAAGGTCTCTAAAGCGCAGATCAAAGCCTTGCTACAGGTAATTCAAAAGGCTTTCCCAGCCTTCCCATCCATGGGGACGCTAGAAGTTGCTCAATGGGACCGAATCGGGCAATCTTTAAAGGACTATCAAAAGGAAGGTAACAGAGTCAGGAAAACGGTATTTAACACCTGGTCAATTATCAGAACTATTCTAGAGGATTTAGCTATTCAAACCTCCAATGCAGGGGAGAAGGAATCTCCACAGACTCAGGAATTAAAAAAGCAGGATCTCAAATTCACTGCTCCTGAGGAGACTGATGGGGGAAGGGAAGGAGAGTGTTCAGGATGGTCTGGGGATCCTCCAGAGGCCCCAGGCTATAGTTCGAAGGGGAGTAAAACAAAAGAGTCATTTGCAACTCCAAAGCTGTATCCTTCCTTAGACACTCTGACCCCTCCCCCTCCCACTCCTCCCCCAGACTACGGGTTGGCTTCACGAGTCTCCCTAGTGGCCACCCCACCCCCACCTTGCTCGCCTGCAGTTTCTAAGCCTTATTCGCCCAGGAATGAGCCGATCTCGCCTACTCAAAAAGGCAAGGAGGGCATTGCTGCTTTCCCAGTCAGGTATATAGAGGACCCTGAGGATGCCAACAGACGCATTGCTCAGCATAAGCCCATAGACTGTAAGGTCTTGAAAATGCTCAGAAGCAGCGTATTGAAAAATGGGGCAATCGCACCATTCACACTAGCGCTCCTCAGTAATCTGACTCAACAGACACTCGCACCGGCTGACTGGTACCTGGCAGCCGAGTCCGCCCTCAGCGGAGGTGACTATTTGACCTGGAAGCTGAAATTCCATGATCTATGTTCCCTGCAGGCCTCCGAGAACAGGCAGGCAGGAATCAACGTGCCCTTTGAACAATTGGTAGGGCAAGGAGAATTCGAACCAATTGCTAAGCAAATCGCAGCGACAGAGCAGGTTTTTAACCAGATAGCCAGTGCTGCCACTAGGGCATGGAGAGCCCTACCCGGGAAGGATTCAGAGAGCTTGTATACAGAGATTATCCAAAAGCAGAACGAATCTTTTGCTGACTTTGTGGATAGGCTCAGTACAGAAGTCCGCAGACATATCCCTCACGAAGATGCAGCTAAGGTTCTCATTAGGGACCTTGCTTTGTTAAATGCTAATGAACAGGCCAGAAGAGCCTTAGCTCCCATTAAAGCTACAGGGACCCTGACAGATTTTTTAAGAGCATGCCAAGACATAGGCATGGGTGAGACACGAACTGTTTTAGCAGTGAGTGAGCAGCCGGGAATGCTCACAGGGCAATGCCATGCGTGCGGCAGGAGAGGTCACTATCGTAAAGCATGTCCATTTAAAAGAACAGGAAAGACTCCAGATATCTGCCCCAAATGCAGAAAGGGCAGGCACTGGGCTTCCGCATGCAGAGCTAGCAATAAGTGACGTCTCCCCAAAACAGGGTCTAACACCCAGTTAAACTAGATTTCGGGCCAGCCTTGAGCCCAGGAGTAAATCAGGGCAGAACCATGAAGTATTCTTTTCGATTCCCTATAATTGCAGCCGAAAGCATAGTACTAAAAGAGAAGTCAGAACCTACTCGCATTCCAGCTAGCTTTCGTTTCCCAGTACCTCAAGGTGCTAAAGGGTTAATACTAGGCAACCCTGACCTCATTGCAAAAGGTTTAGAAATCTTTCCTACATTGTTTCAGGATAAGGAGACCAATGGGCTCCACATCCTGGCTGCTGCAAAGCCAGCACTTTGCATTTCAAAGGACACTAATCTAGCCTACCTGACCATATTCCCTGAAGCTGATTTCTCTCTAAAGAGCAAGCTTCAAAAAAGCAGCCTTGACTCCACAGCCCATGGATTGTTTTGGTCTCAAAAAGTGACTCAGGATAGGATGGTAATGTCTTTGTGTGTAGAAGACAGGCTTATCTCAGGCATCCTGGATTCTGGAGCAGACATCTCGGTGATCTCTGCTGCGGATTGGCCAGAATCATGGGAAGTCATTGAACCTCACCAGAAGTTAATAGGCATAGGCACTCCTGAGCATATTCTCCAATCAGCGAATACTTTATCGTGGTCTGATAGTGAGGGATATAGAGGTGTATTTAAACCTTATGTACTAGATATTGCCCAATCTCTTTGGGGCAGGGAGGTGATGTCCGCTATGAACATGACATTGACCACATCGGACAAACTGCACACGGAATTTGTGGGTGCGGCGAGCGTCGCCCCGCTATTTGCTGACCCTATCACATGGTTAAGTTCCAAACCCATTTGGATTAACCAATGGCCTATATCTAAGGAGAAATTAGTACATTTAGAGGCCATAATACAGGAACAATTAAGCTTAGGTCACATACGAGAATCAAACAGTCCCTGGAACACCCCAATTTTTCTGGTGCCAAAGAAGGCAGGGAAGTGGAGGCTAGTCCATGATCTTAGGAAGATCAATGAACAGCTAGTGGACATGGGGACGAGGCAACCGGGATTACCTTCCCTGGGTCCGATTCCCATAAACTGGAAGCTGATAGTTATAGATTTGAAGGATTGTTTTTTCAATATCCGCCTGTCCCCACAAGATTGTCACAGATTCGCATTCTCTGTACCCTCAATAAATTATGGTACTCCTTTCAAAAGATTCGAATGGCTCTGCCTTCCACAAGGCTTGCGTGTCAGCAGTTGTTTATGCCAGAAATATGTAGCTCATGCACTAGAAAAGGTTAGACATAAACACGCGAAATATCACATAATCCAATATGTGGATGACATTCTGTTAGCGGCGCCATCTAGTGGCGAGGTGGAGATATTGCTCTCAGACGCCACCCAAGCTTTAACAGCGGCAAATCTGGTGATCTCTAAGGAAAAGATTCAAACCACACCCCCTTACAAGTACCTAGGCACGCTAGTGTATGATCAAGAGATCCGACCACAGAAAATTGAGATTCGTAGAGATTCCCTGAATACGTTGAACGATTTCCAGAAATTGTTAGGTGATATTAATTGGCTCAGACCTTTTCTAAAAATCTCTACAGGACAGTTGGAAAACCTGTATGCCACTTTAAAGGGAGACGCTGCTTTATCATCCCCTAGAACACTGTCTCCCAAAGCGGAGGAGGAGTTAAAGGTAGTGGAAGAAGCGGTATCAAAAGCCAGATTGTATAGAATTGATCCATCAGTACCTTTAATAGCATCTGTTCTACAGACCAGGTATACTCCCACAGGTGCTTTGCATCAGGGTCAACACATCATAGAATGGATTCACTTAGCCAATCAACAAACTAAATCCCTCACTAGCTATCTAGAACTTATCATTTTACTGATAACTCAGATCAGAAAAAGGGCAAGACAGTTAACTGGCGTAGATCCTAGTACAATTCATGTGCCTATAACAAGAGAGCAAGTTCAGAATTTATTTGCACAGTCTTTGCCATGGCAAATTGCTTTTGCAGATTATACAGGACAGATAGATAATCACATTCCTGCTAATAAGATACTGCAGTTTGTAAAATTGACTCCTATTATTTTTCCAAGAATGACATCCATGCATCCCCTTGTAGATGCTGTGAACGTTTTTACAGATGCATCAAAACAGGGGAGAGCAGGAGCTGTAGTCCAGGATAGCACAATGTTGTTAGACACTACTTATGGCTCTCCACAAAAAGCTGAATTAGCTGCAGTTCGCAGTGTACTAAGGGATGTAGTACAACCTTGTAATATAATCTGTGATTCATTATATGTGGTTAATTTGGTTAATTCGCTGGAAACAGCAAAGATTAAACCTGTACCTGATGAAGAGTTATATCTCTTGTTCCGTACCACCCAGATGGTGATATGGCAAAGGCAGAACAAATTCTTTATAACACATATTCGTTCACACACTAACCTCCCTGGTCCTCTCTCGGAGGGAAACGCTAAGGTGGATACCTTAGTGGCATCTGCTTTTCAAGATGCAGTTAAATCACATTCTTTATTGCACCAAAATGCAAAATCTCTCAAATGCCAATTTGACATTACTAAAAGACAGGCACAGGAGATAATCCAGCAATGCAGCTTGTGTGCCCAGTTCTCCTCTACACCTCTTCCCCCAGGAGCTAATCCCCGAGGACTCAAAGCTAACCAGCTTTGGCAGATGGATGTGACTCAATATGCTCCTTTTGGAAGGTGGAAGTATGTGCATGTGACGATTGACACATACTCAAGGGTCATATGGGCCACAGCACAAACGGGAGAAAAAGTTTCTCATGTCATTGCACACTTGCTGGAAGCATTTGCGCATTTGGGCATTCCAAGTCAGATAAAAACTGACAATGGTACTGCATACACCAGCAAAAGGTTTGCAGAATTTTGCAAACTGTGGAATATAAACCACAAAACTGGAATTCCAGGTAACTCCACGGGTCAAGCAATAGTGGAGAGAGCTAACAGGACTCTCAAGAACCAGATACAAAAACAAGAAGGAGAGTACCTGACAATTTATGAGGGTGACATCTCTAAACCCAAACCTATTATCCCTAACAAACTGTTAAGGATGGTACTTTTAACTCTCAATCATTTCTCCATCCCAGAAGGGCTGAATGCTACACCTATGCAGACGCTTTTTGAGTGTCATGATACAATGGACACAGTGCAGCAGCCCTGGGTTTTTTGGAGATTGCCAGGAGACAAAGATTACAGAGGTCCGAACAGACTAATAACAATGGGTCGAGGCTATGCTTGTGTTTCCACAGATAATGGAGAGATCTGGACTCCCAGTAAGCATCTCAAACCATGGAAGGGACCGCTTCCAGATGCAAGGGGAGCAGAGCAGCAGGCTCACCAGTCTAGCACCGCGCCGGCTGCCCGAGACCAGGACGAGAAGCAGACGAGCATCGCGGCTGTCTCCAGTCAGCTACCTGATGGTCAAGCGCAGGGCACCGGCATCAAAGGCAACACTGGTGAATGCACACACTCTGAACACTGACATTACATTTACTCTGATGACATTCACTATTTTGACTTTGCTGAACATCTGTCATGCTGAAGTCTACTGGTCCATCGTGCCTAAGCCTCCTATTTTGAGAATGTTAACTTGGATGGACAAGCCCCCTCCGGTATATGTTAACAACATGGACTGGCTACCACACCCTATTCTAGCCAAACGTGTTCCTCTAGAGTCTGAAGGGGCTCTGTACAATTATTCAGGATCTACTGTGTATCCTCCATTTTGTATGTCTTTTAGAAATTCGTTTATTGGTAATTCTTTCTGTGTACCACGCAGACATCAAGCGTGGATTGTCAAAAATGCCACTGACAACAGTTATGTAGGGGTTGGCATGGGTGTGATAGGAATGGGAGATGAGTTAGCACGTAAGGCGTTTAAATCTGAACACCCTGCTAACAGGTACTTATGTCCAAACCAGATAGGTACGGTACAAAAGGAGTTGCCATGGACAGATTGTTCTGTCCGAGTGCCCAGGAAGGTTAAGATGCCGGCAACCACAGACTTTAACATTTACAATTGGGCACCCAGGTTACGTTGTGGTCGCTCTGAACAACTGACACGATTAGACAAATACACTGACTATGAGAAATGGCACCTGCCATGTCAGGATCTTCAGAAAATTGAGGACTTACTAGAAGTGGACATGGCTGGTTCTAGACTTGCTATTGAGGCAGGTCCTATACAGAACACGCAGTGGAAGATAGTGGCTGCCACGCAGCCGATATACAAGTTTAAGGTCAAGGTGACAAACTCAGGACTTGATCTTGAGTATGACAGTCACATCAATGTCACAGCATGTGTTTTTGCTCCTTATGTAATGCTAGTAGGTAACAGCCTTCGAATTTTTAAAAATGACCACGGTCTATATGAGATCAACTGCACAAAATGTCGACTACATCAATGCCTTAGTCCTAAAAACCAAGATTCATATGTTGCTATCATGTATCATCCACCTTTAATGTGGGTACCTGTCGACTTGACAGAGACGTGGGCATCTACGCCTACTGTGCACATTGTTCAAAAGGCATTTAACATGGTTATACACAGGTCCAAGAGAATGGTCTTGGAAGTTATAGGAGCCGTAGTCTCAGTAATTGCCATGATCACATCACTAACCACGGCAACATTGGCATTAACTTCCTCTATCCAGAACCATGAGTTCATACAGGAAGTGGTGTCTAACTCTTCCAAATTATGGCACACTCAGCAGAGTATTGACTTAGCTTATAGAGATGAGCTGGACAGTTTAAAAGATGCTGTGTTTTGGTTAGGTAAAGAGGTTGTAGCTTTACACACAAGAATTACTTATCCCTGTCATTGCAATCAAACGGGTTATTGTATTACTCCGTTGCCCTATGATAATGTGTCATATGAATGGCAACTGGTCGTTCAGCACATCAAGGGTGCTTGGGGAAGTCATAACAGCACCTTGGACATTATTAAGTTGCAACAGCAGATCAACAGATTAGACCAAATTGTATATGAGAATGAAGCTGCAAATATAGCTGCAAATTGGGAAGCAACTTTATCTTCCCTTGATCCCCAAAATTGGTTTGGTAGAGCTAACTTAACCAGCATTGGTACTATCATTTTATTCATATTATTGGCTATTGGTTTGATTATACTTTGCAGCAGAAGCTGTAAAAACAGAGCCTACATTCGAGGCATACTGCCAGAATTGGCACGGTCTTATCACACTAGGCAATTGGTGCCTGAAAATGTTGAATTGAACACGACCATTCCATGAAAGACCAGAGTATCATGATATTTTACATTCCAATCCTTGCTATATACTGAGAATGTGAAGGCATGTTTGCTATGTCACATGTCTGTCCCTCCTGAATTGTTCAGAGAGGATGTTTTTCTTTAAAGGGATCTCTCCCACCACACAATCAAAAAGAAAAGGGAGAGGAATCTTATAGAGATCAGTATTTCTAAGAAATCTTACAGAGATCAGTATTTTGCTCTAAGATCAGTATTTATATTTTAGAGGACACTTTTTAAGGTCACTCTTGATTCATCAACCTTGATTTTTTCTTTTACACTATTAAGGCCAGAACTTTGAGTATAAAGAAGGTACTGTTAATGCTCTGATCCAAATTATGAAGGAGCAAAGATTTCTAGAATTACAGTCACCTTACGGTCAGTAAACATGAGAACATGACAGCAATTGTTAATTTTCAGTTGACCATTCTGGAGAATGATGTCTGATTGCATGCAACGGGAATCATGATGAATCTTTCATTATGGACCAGACAGCCTAAGCCACCCACTGATGCATACTCCATGTGAAATGGATGCTTGAAGTTGGGGAATGCAGAGACATAGTGCACTGACGCCCTCAGTCACTGGATGTCCTGGCATCGTCCTTCCAACCAGTTTCTTAGGTGGCAGGCATCTGGCAGTGAGAGCGAATAGATCCCAAAGATGCAGAATCAGTTCAAGAGAAGGAAAGCATTTATCCTTCAGGTCCAGAGGAGGTCAGTTTTACTCATCATGATGAGATCTGACAGCTTCTCATGGCTCTGACTGGTGAAGAGTGACGTGGTTAATTGAAGCACCTATCTTGTCAGACAGAGAACTTCTACCTCATGAAACCAGGATCAGTGTTATGGAAATTATTTTTCTTTTTGACATTTTTATATCTTATATACTTATTTTGTTAAGCACATAAATAGAAAGAAAGTTCACACTTGATTTTTATATTTGAGTTTTATAATCTGGTTTGGTTTTCTCACTTTGAATTATTATGATTGTGCACCAGTGTGTTTATATTTAGCGTGTGTTGAGTTACATTTTGATATTACTCTATTCATTTGTGTGTCAAACAAAAAGGGGGAGATGTAGCAGTCCAGCCCATAGACATTATGGGGAGACAAGGAATGTGAGTGAGCACATGGCCATCCTGTGCATGGCAATGAATTTTATTGCCAGCGTGGCTGAAGTTTAGGCGCGAAACCTGGCTTTCCTTTGTCTCACTCTCCCGGGGATAATAACCCCACCTTCACCTTGTCATAAGTTGCATTATCCAATGGGAATACCCCAGGTAACTCATCCATATGTATTGAGGTATCATATAACTGTTCAATATGTATTGAGCTGTCAAGACTATAAATAAACGAGCCCCAGTAAGCTCCGCCCACTTGATCAGCATCCCCAGGTTTGATAAGGAACATCTTCTCCCCTGTCTCTCTCTCTCTCTCTCTTCTCTATCTTTCTCACTAAGGCCTGGTCTTTAGGCCAGGCCTGCCTTACTTCCTCTCTTTCTCCTAATGCTACCTAGCATTATCTACCTCCTTCATTTTCTGATCTCCTTTCCATCTGAGCTAGCTTTATCCTCTGACCAGTATGGTGTTAAATTGAGATCATTGGGTGGTTTTAGCCTGAATAATTACACTCAGTGGTCGGAGCTTAGCTGTGGCTCATACAAATAATATTTGTCTACTGACTCGGTTATTCACATCTCTAAAGTCGGCTCGTTCACGCCCTTCGCGGGATCAAAACTTCTACTCTATCTCTATCTTCTCTTTCTCCCCTTGCAGCCTCTCACAGGCCGGGAGGCTATAGAGGTATTTATCCAAGTTCTTTACTATTGGTAGAGCCCTAACAATTTCAGTGAAGGGAAGAATCAAGGCCAGGAAGATTGAATGTAGAGCAAGGGGTCAGAACTTGAGGGCAATGTTAGGGATTCTAAGTGGTGAAGGTGATGGAGGGCATTCCAGGAAAGGGGGACCATAATGGAAATGCCAAGATGAGCTTGCTGAGGTCTGCCAAGAGGGTATTAGCAAGTTTCTTTGGATCAGAGAGTGTGTGATAGGGATTGTGTCCAGACAGAGGAGAGATCTGGACCCAGGAGTTCTAGAGCCAATGACCTGTTGAGGGTCAGTTTCCTTACCTCCCCATGGTTATGCACCCAGGAACAGCCAAAGATGTATGCAACTTGGGAGTTGCCTTCCCCTACCTCCCCCCACCCCCATGCTTAGTTTCTATTACCTATAAGACTGAAGACCATGGCAGAGCCAGATGTCCTGGAGCCCAGATCCTCTCATGGTAGAGTGTGTGCAAGGACTCTGGTACAACCTAGAACTCATGAAGGTAGGTGCTTTGGCTGATTCCTAATGAGGACCTCTGGTGTCACCTTGCTACAGCTGACCCATCACAGTGCAGGGACAGTGTGGAATCAGCAGCCACCCTGGGGGAGGAGCACCAACTGTTTTTGCTATGTAGATCCCATACCTCTTCCTCTGCTACCTGGCATGACCTCCAAGCCCAAACCCCAATGCTTCAGGAATAGTTGAGACAGAAGGAGGGAGAGAAATAGAAAAAAGAGAATGACATCAAGTGATATTCAAGGGGGGTTGTCCTAGGACCCCTTCATCCTGATCACATGGCTTATGCTGAACCAACCTGAGATCTCCTGTAATAGTAAAATTAGGACTCATCCTTATCATTTAATAAAGTTTATTAGAATCACTTGGATAGGTAAAGGATGAGCAATAGGTAGAAGTATAAGAGATTTTAGTCTCATCGAAGTCCCCACATGGTTGCTCCCAACGTGGCCTCCTGCAGCCACCTTCATGGCTGGTCACCAGAGATAGAGAAAGTGTATGTCCTTTTAACCTCCCTCTCACTTCTGGATCAAATTCAGAGTCATGTATCCTTTTTTGGATGACACAAACTCACACAGACTCCCATAGACTCACGCAGATGCATGCCAGCTGTGTTACCCAGAAAGGGGAGGAGTGTAGAACTTTCCTCACACAATCCTGCTATGATTCTTTCAGAGACCAGCATGTTAAAATCTCCTCACATGTGGTTTCTGGGAGATTAACATGTCATATCTCCCCAGTGAGTCATTCCACATATGTAGCTTATGACTTTAAAGTTTTTCTTGCTAGTGATGTATAAAATTTTGTGTCTAACATCGACAACAATTTGGGGAATAAGAGAGAAAGAAAACAAAAAGAAAAAAATGATTGATGCATTGACAAAACCAATTGGGGGCACTCCCCTTTGGCATAAGAGTTCACATTCAGAATAAATTATAGGTGAGACCCCCTTGAGTTCAGTTCATTATATCCCAAAGTTTACTCGGGATCATTTTTTGTAGTGTGTGGTTTCTGTAAGTATCCTTGTGGCATCTTCTCTAGAAGACCCACTTTCTTGCTATGGGGTGTTGGTGATTTTCTGTGCCTAAAATTGCTTTAAAAGATCATAACCCTTGGATTTTAGGATAATGATACAATCCCCTCCGCTTAGTAGGGTAATGACCAACACTAGAATCACCCCCAAGATACATGGCTGAGCTATGATGTATATGAATCAATTCTCAAAAGAAAACCAAAAACCAAATAGCAAAGAAAAAAATTAAATTCTGGATAAAAATATGTATATATCAAAATTCCATGTGTATAAAATTATAAGTAAAAGTAAATGTAGCACACCAGGCATCTTAGCATCTTGGAAGTATGATTGACATATTGATAATATATCCTGTATATTCATTTACCAGACACCTGGCATGGAAAGGGATAATCCAAAGGACTAGCGCAAAGGACTAGCAAATTCCTGGGCTGGGCGTTGACAGCCACAGTACCCTGGCTCGGACTATATTCAAAGCGCAGGTTGGATTAATCTCCACCTCTTTGATTCTGTCATTGTCAATGCTACCAATGTAAAAACCTATGTCATGTCACGTATTCATTAATCGCCTCCCACTTGACACTCCTAAGGTCCCCAATAAAGGCTGGGGAACATGTGCGAGCCTCCTCTTCTCTTATACCTCTTACCCTCACGGGGTTTGCTCTCCCTCTTGCCTCTTACAATCTTAATCTTGTTGTGGCCTATTATGTTCCTCATGTATGACTGACTGACGCAGCGCAGCTGCCCCGCACATCTCCCATTAATCTCTTGACCACCTGGTCCATGGGGGATGTCCTGGAGTCCTGTGCTCCACGTAAGTTCTCTTTGTCCTCATACTTATAATTTCTCCACTCTGTTATCTTTCACTAGAGAGGTATCTATGGAGGATCTTGCAACTCCTCCAGTGTTTTAACTTGTGGTCTCTGAGTCTTTATTCCAGCGTCTCTTGCCCTCACTGCCTTATCTATCTCACATCCATATTTCTCTAGCCTCCATTCTCCTTCTCAGGTCACCCACCCACAGATAAATAATATAGAACTCCATGGTGGGTCCATATATCTGGCGCCCAATGTGATCAAATTGCCTGAGGAGAAAATGTGGAGTTCGAGATTGGAGACGGATCAGTAGACCTCCACTTGGCCAGTGAGGTAATGTGCTTTTCCATCCAGGAAACTGGATCAAAATCTATCCTCTCATACCTGTTATATTCAGTTGTTGGAGTCTTTAGTTCAGAAGCCAGAACTTAAGTTATCAAAGACTAAGCTCCCAACATTGATTAAGACTATCTTAAAATCGTATCCTGATTTCCCAAAAACCTGTTTTTTCATACTGTGAAGTCTTTAAAACTAGCAATTAAGGGAAAAAGCGGCATGGCTCATTCAAGATGGCGGAGCTCGACCAGTTGCCTGACGAGAGTTCTTCAGCAAAAGCACTTGTTAGTTTAAAAGAGGGAAGCTTATCCAACACATGGAATGAAAAATACAGTTCCTTACAGAAGACTCTGGTTTGGAAAGGCAAGAACACAGCTTCTTCAGTAGAAATGTCCTTCAGAAATTCAAAACGAAGCTGTCTTTTTTGTGAAGATGATGACAGACAATTAAGTACAAGATCCCCCAAAAGAAATCAGAGAGTTGCAATGGTTCCACAGAAATTTACAGCAACAATGTCAACACCAGACAAGAAAGCTTCACAGAAGATTGGCTTCTGGCTACGAAACCTTCTCAAACTTCCTAAGGCACATAAGTGGTGTATATATGAGTGGTTCTATTCCAATATAGATAAACCATTATTTGAAGGAGATAATGACTTTTGTGTCTGTCTAAAAGAGTCTTTTCCTAATCTAAAGACCCGAAAGTTAACAAGAGTGGAATGGGGGAAAATTAGACGGCTGATGGGAAAACCACGGAGGTGTTCTTCAGCATTTTTTGAAGAAGAAAGAGCAGCATTAAAACAGAAATGGCAAAAAATTCGGCTCCTACAACAAAGGAAGGTTGCAGATGTTTCCTAATTCAAAGATCTTCCAGATGAGATTCCTCTTCCTTTGGTCATTGGGACGAAGGTTACAGCACGATTGCGTGGTGTTCATGATGGCCTCTTTACTGGGCAGATAGATGCTGTAGACACACTTAATGCCACTTATAGAGTTACATTTGATAGAGCAGGACTTGGAACCCATACTGTCCCTGATTATGAAGTTCTGAGCAATGAGCCTCATGAAACAATGCCAATTGCTGCCTTTGGACAAAAACAGTGGCCGTCTCGATTTTTCATGACTCCACCACGGTTACATTATAGTCCTCCTCTCCAGTCACCAATTACAGATAATGATCCTTTATTAGGACAGTCACCATGGAGAAGCAAACTTCCAGGTTCAGATACGGAAACATTAGGTGGTTTTCCAGTGGAATTCCTTATCCAAGTAACTAGATTATCAAAAATTCTTATGATTAAAAAGGAGCACATCAAGAAATTAAGGGAAATGAACACAGAGGCAGAAAAATTGAAGTCCTATTCTATGCCCATCAGCATTGAATTTCAGAGGAGATATGCAACTATTGTTCTAGATCTTGAACAGCTGAACAAGGATCTAAACAAAGTTTTACATAAAGTTCAGCAGTACTGTTATGAGCTTGCTCCAGACCAAGGACTCCAGCCTGCAGACCAACCAACAGATATGAGACGCAGATGTGAAGAAGAAGCGCAAGAAATTGTTAGACATGCAAATGCATCTACTGGACAACCCTGTGTTGAAAATGAAAATCTTACTGAATTAATCTCTAGACTTACAGCAATATTATTACAGATTAAGTGTCTAGCAGAAGGAGGTGACCTGAATTCCTTTGAATTCAAATCACTTACTGATTCACTTAATGACATCAAGAGTTCAATAGATGCTTCTAATATCAGTTGTTTTCAGAATTATGTTGAGATCCATGTTGCACATATTCAGAGTGGCCTGAGTCAGATGGGAAACTTACATGCCTTTGCAGCTAATAACACCAACAGAGACTGAAAAGAAAGTTTAATTATTCCAAATGTACAAGACATAGTTTTGGAAAATCTTGCTCCATTATACAGGCTTTCAACACCAAATAACTTATCTGCTGGTAAACAAGAAGAAAGACTCTCCAAAAAGGCATTTTAAAAATATCATGCTGCTTCATAAACCAACATTACTGACCAGCATTATATTTATTTTATTGTTTATTTTACAAGTAAAGGAGCTTTGTTTAAGTTACATATGTTTATTAGCAAGTATTGTTTTAAGCTGAAAATGTCTGAATATATTTTAATATAACTTCAACAAAGATTATATATAAACCATTTTAAAAATATGGACGAATGTAATACAACTCATGCAGACAGCTGACAACAGTGAAAAATGAGAAGAGAGGGTCTTGGTACGAATCAGTGGCTAAATATATTGAAGTTGCTTCATCTAGAAAACTACAACTTTAGTTGTTCTAGTTGGTCGCCATATCTCAGTCTTCAAAAGATGATAAAATGAGGTGTGTGAATTCCTAGTTTGTAAGGATGCCACTGGAATATGAATGGAAAATATGGACTATAAAAATGGACATGATGTATGCTTGAGAGTGTGGTGCAGTTCTGTAGATCAGTTAATAGCTTTTGAAATATGTGAATTTATCATAATTTATGAAAGAAGCCTTTGTCTTTTGTCTGTTGAAGGAAAATGAAGGAGCAGAAAAAAACATAACTGCAGAATGCTAAGTTCCAATGAGTGGATTTGGCATGTCTTTTCCCCTCAGTTCAGGGCAAAAGGTGCTTTTGTTTTGGAATTTATAAGAATGATTGATAACACACTATTTTCATATTTTTGTTTGTTTGCACAACTTTTAAATTTAGATAACTGGTTATAATCTAATAGTATACAACTTATATAAAGACGTTTATAAGGAAAAAAAATAACCAGTGCTATGAAACATAGAGGGAAAAATTTTAAAAAAGGAGAAACCTGCCTAGGCTATTCTGGAATGTTAATCTTGTAAAAAGTATGTATTTGGATTTTCTTTTTCTTTAATATAGAGCATTGTAAAGTTTCAGTGTAATAATTTTTTTCCAGATTTGGAATTTAGAAAATAGTTGTAGAAATGGTTTTGATTCTTTTAGATGTCTCATAAAATGAGACTTTTTGTATGTTAATGTATAAAGAAAATTTAAACAAGGCTATTTTACATTTGAAAATTTTGTATAGTTAAAAAAATGCTTCTGTATTCCTTGTTGGTATGGTGACACTGCAAAACTTTAGGGCAGAGTATATATTTAGCTAAACTATTCAGTTAATTAAGAAATCCATAAATCTCAATGACATTTGTAATTATAAATAAATTGGCCTATGAAAGTTGACTAGCAATTAAGATCTTGGGAGTTTAGCTCCAGGCTTTACTTAAAGTTATCTTGTAATGGCCTGCCTTTAAAAGAAGGAGGATTAGTTTCTAAACAAATGGCATTGAAAATGCAAGCAATCATAGGAAGAAAAAAAAAGGAGCAAAAGCATGGTGATTACAGAGAATTACAGCAATTGGGAGCACATGGAATCTAGTCAGAATACTGCACTAACTGTGGAGAGTTGAGCTATTTCTCAGTTTCTACCCCAACCTTTCATTAACTCTACTAACAATTTGCTTATAATTATTCCTCTTTCAACTTTTTGGCTTTAACTGACTCTTATCTATTCATTCCTGACACCATTCTTACTTGGGGTGAGGGAGCAGGAAACTGCCGGGCCTTGGAAGTTAATATGTCAAAGGTCCCAGCAGCAGTAGGTCCCAGATAAGAACTTAGGGACCATAAATGCTGGCAAACATTCCAACAATGGTATGTACCAGATAGGGACTGGGGGGGCCATGCATGCTGGAGGGGATATATATCCCAACATCTCCAGACTATGATTGGAACTCTATGGCGGGGCTCCCCTGGTGTATGCTGCTGGTGCACACCAGTTCAATAAACGACTCTCTTGCTAATTGCATTGTCCATTGGTCTTCCGTGGTGGTGGGTGAAATCCTGGACCCTAACATTTGGGGGCTCATCCTCCACCCACCTCAGAACCCCTTGACAAGAGGGATAGAGGCACTGCCTTGGACTGGACCTTCAGGAGAGCTGAGTGGGGTGTGAGAGTGTGTGTGTGTGTGTGTGGTGACCAAAAGTGTATGGGGGAGAGGAGGATTCTCACTAAACATATGACCCAGTGGATGATTCTCCATGCCTGTGGTTTATTCAGGCCATCCTTAAGCTAAGTTTTGAGGCCCATCCCATTCTGGGGTGAGGGGTTCGCCCCAAGGTATCTGTCTAATCCTCCTACCTGTTTCTGAGTGTGGACTCTATTGTACCATATTTCTTCATCCTTTGTGAGGAAGCCAGTCAGGAACCAGAGGAAGCATCTGTGATCTAGGGTGGTGAAGGAATATCGTCCAGGGTATGTACCAAACTTGGAACTTTTAAGCGGTGTGAGTCCCCTGAGAACAGAGATCATGTCTCTGTCGAATGGAGTTAAAGTCTTCGTCAGGTTGGGAGGGCCCTGAGCACAAAGTTCGAGTCTTCGTCTAGTTGGAATTGCTCTCAACTAGCTTTGGGAAAGGGGTTCGAGTTCCCTTTTGGGAAGAAATTGCACCCCTAAGAGAGACTGCGGGACACTCCATGATCTCTAGGTGATTTTTTAGACACACTGAGGTGTTTTTTTTTTTTTTTGGCCACAAGGAGGGACCGGGCAGCCGGCCCCTGACAAGCAGTCACTGGTATCAGGATTCTTTGAAATGCCCAGTATCACTCCCCTCCTTACCTTTCTTTCAGCCCTAGGTGATTTAGCAGTTGTTAACTCTTTCCTTGCACACAGGGAAGGAGTGCTTGTAATTCACTCCCCTCCTTATCTTTCTTTCAGCCCTAGGTGATTTAGCAGTTGTTAACTCTTTCCTTGCACACAGGGAAGGAGTGCTTGTAATTCACTCCCCTCCTTATCTTTCTTTCAGCCCTAGGTGCTTTTTTTTTTTAGACACACTGAGGTTTTTTTTTGGCCTCAAGGGAGGGACCAGGCAGCTGGCCACTGACAAGCAGTCGCTGGTATCAGGATTCTTCACTGGTTAAAGAATTATTACCTTCAACTTCTTGGTCTCAATAGATAATCCACCTGCTTGTCAAACAGCTTGCTTTAAGGTTTATGGTCCTTACAAGTTTCATAAGATAAGCCCCTAGGGTTGGTGAGGGTGTACTGCCCCAAAACCTAGTGAATGTCTGTGTCTCTGTTGTTTGTCTTCTGGCTTTTACTGTTTGTCTCCTATGTCTTTTTATATTTGGACAAAGGTGTATGAATGTGCAAGAGAGGGTGTTCTATAGGCCTCTTTGAGTCTTTGTCGTGGCTAGATTAAACAAAGAAGATAAAGGAGTTTAAGATGCAGTGTCATAAAGGGGAATTAACTTTGCAGTGGTTGTTCCCCTGCTCCCTCTGCCTGCATTCCAACTAGGCAGGCTATGAAGGAGTGTTTCTGTCACAGTCTTGTCTCTATGTAAAAATGGGGGAGATGCAAGATTAATCCTCAACAGAGGACAAAAGCAATTACCTGTTCAATGATTTTTTCCCCTCTTTCTTCCTTTGGATGGGCCCCCAAAGGAGTGAAAGAGAGAAAATTCTGAGCAGAAAAGGGAGATTTTTTACTCCACAGGTAGAGGCACTTTTCACTTAAAAAATTAATTAACTCTAAATGTGAAATGTTGCCAGATTTTTATTGAGCACAAAAACTCCTGGTTAGAAGTTTGTTTTGTTAAACCTTGCAATGCATAATGGTTTCTAGAATTTAAACTTAGGAATCTTTCAAATCATATTTATTTTAATGTATGTGCTGTCAGAACTAGCAGAGAGAAATCATATGACACAGAAGAGATTTTTAAAGTGGTTAATCTGTGCATGGGATTTAATGATATAGGTGCTAAGAATTTGATATTTTACAAAAGATGAACCTTTTAAATGATGTTGTCTTTGATCAAGGTATGGATTGTTTTTAAATGTGCAAAATGCATACGAAGGAATTTGTACTCTAGAGATGAACATGTATGTATTCAGACTCCAAATGCTGGAAATTAGTGATGCTGAGTGAATACAGAATGTGTCTGCGTTTGTATTATGAAGAGAATTAAGTTTTCCACCTACATAGGTTAAGGGTATATGATATGCACACTGTACGTCCTTAACAAGACAAATTTAACCAGCCCTGAAATCGAGAGGGCTGGTCATGAGGATTAAATACAGTCTAGCTTCAGATATATCAAAGAGGTCAGGCTGGAATGCCAGGCAACATGTAGCTAACTAGGGAAGAGTGATTAAGCACATGTGAAAGGAAATAAGTTTATATCTTATAACCCATCTATATGAGTTAATAATTGAATTTTGGGGTGTCTGGATTTGTTCTATGAAGTGCTCCACTTCAATAAGAGTAATGAATAGAGGTACCAACTGATGCTATGAATTCTAGTGTGAAATAGACACAACACATTATAAATTGGAATAATGTTGATGGACTTAAATTAGGAATGTGGCAATGTTTTGAGCTAGAAAGAAACTAAACTGGAGGTTCTATTCTACTTTAGACAGGCTTGAGAGAAGTACAGGTAAATGCTTTGCACTTCAGTTTAGTTACACTGAGACATTGCTAAGGGACTTAATCAGAGTTATTTGGAAGTGTGGAGTTCAAACTGAAATCCACTGAGGAGGATGGACCAAGGTTGCTAAGTAATAAAATCTGAGTCAAGCCAAGCAGCCTTAGGATAAATTGCTCAGAAGTTATTAACCCCTTCCTTGCACACAGGAAGGAGAAAGGAATGCTTATAATTGTTCCACACTGATACTTAGGGACTGAATTAGGGACCTCAAAAGGCTGACAATCACTGTGTGATAGAACTTAAAGATGAGTATATTATAATTGTATATTTTGGAGGTTTTAAGGGGCTCCAGCAAGCAAAGATTGCCAGCCCTGTCTGACCAAGTAGCTTGTTTGAAGCTGTGGAATCTTAATGCAAACATTCCAGGTCCAGAGTGATAAAATGAGTTGAGTAATAAGTAATTGATAAAGTTACCACATACGAGTTCTGGGGATTTGTTGGTTGATATTTGGATTACATTTTTGATCTGTATAAATATATTTGTGGCAAACAGTAGCCAAAGAGTGGGTAGTGTAGTGATTAAAATAGTGGAAGACATAAACTGTGGCAGATAAAAGAGAGGTTGGCTTAAACTGTGACTGCAGAAAATATGGTTTTAAGACAGTGTCTTGTTTAAATCAAAATATAAGGTGGTCGCCAGGGAAAAATTCCCAAATATGAATATACCCAAGTCAGCTGGGTTTTATAGAGATTTTAATGAATACAAATGAGGAATTAATGAAAGAGAGAGAGAGAAAAAAGGAAATAATGAGAAAAAGGCTATACCAGCCTAGGCCAGCATGAGCCAGCCTAAGCTGAAAACCCTAAGAGAGGGATCAGTCAGTCTTTTTTTTTTTTAAAACCCTTACCTTCTGTCTTGGAGTCAATACTGTGTATTGGCTCTAAGGCAGAAAGAGTGGTAAGGGCTAGGCAATGGGGGTCAAGTGACTTGCCCAGGGTCACACAGCTGGGAAGTGTCTGAAGCCAGACTTGAACCTAGGACCTCCCGTCTCTAGGCCTGACACTCAATCCACTGAGCTACCCAGCTGCCCCCCAGTCAGTCTTTTATCAACTCACCACAAGAGCTCTGAGAGGGAGCCCGGGAAGAGACCCTTAAATGCAGCTTTGGCCAGCTGCCTCCTCCAATTCAGCCTTTCCAAGATAAATCTCCTGAGAGAGAGACCCCAGAGGGACAGTCTCCTCAGAGGGAGTTCCAGCCAGAGTCTTTTGAGACTGTCCCTGAGACTGTCTTTCCTCTCCTTTTAAAGGGAATTTTCTCCTATGTCTCCTCACCTAAGTTCTTCCATCTACCAATCACAGTAGACATTTTCCAAAGGACAGACCATTCTTAATTCACACATAAGAAGGCTTGAACTTTTGATTAAGTTCAGACCTGAAAAACCTCTTTGCCTTTTGCAAGTTCACAAATTGCCTGACCTTTATAGGTACTTAGCACCCTTTTGTATTTCATCTAAAAATAGGCACAGCTTAAGAACTTTTCCCTTACTATAAGTATGGGTTTAAGTATTTTTCATTGTTCAACAAGGAGTTTACAATTTTATCTTCCCCTAAAGTATGGCTTAAGTAGGGGTGGAGTAGAGATCTCACATTCCTGATCTAAGTCCCTTCATTGTTTAAAAATGGGGAATGGTCTTAAGTAGGGCCTGAGAATTTTTAAGGTTCACAGTAGGGTGTTAAAAAATGACATATATGTGAAAAATGCTTGCTCAGAATTTTACAATTGTTATGAGAGTTGCTGCTAAAATATGTGTTTAAGTATTGTTTAGATGTGAACAAAAGCTCATTGTAAACCTGACTCTACTATAGATTTTGTTCAATACTCAGTGGTTACCTCAGTTTACCAATTTGTTCTATGAACTGAAATTTATAACTGATGAGTATTATGCTAAAGATACAGTATTTCAATGATGTAATCCTTTAAATCAGAATTCTTTTGGGTTACTGATTAGCAATTGAAGTAATACCAGGAGGATAGTTGTTTGCCTTAGGAGAGGTATGTTGGATAGTGGATTGCCTTATGATGGTAACAGCATGTCAGAGAAGGTGGGGAGGTATGTTGGGTTTGGATTCAGAAGAAAGAGGGACTTGATCTAAAGTCCATAAAGCTTGAGTATGCAGGTTTGTGAAGGAAGAATGGAAGTTGTGTTCTGCTTCATAAGCAGAGGGTTTTGAAGGAAAAGAGAGAGAGAAAGACAGAGAGAGGAAGGTGAAAGAGAACAGACAGATTTTTTTTCTCATAATTGGATCTTTAACTTAGGGATAATTTCTAGAATTGATGTATATAGTTTTGTAAAATCACAAATAATTCTGGAATTTCTCTGAAATCCTTAGAGATTCCTAACTGGTCTTGTCTTGGTTCCTTCAGAAGGCCTAAGGTCAGGATATGATCTAGCCTTGATTTGTATTTACTTTAGAGCTAATGAATTCAACATTCCTGTTGAATTGCTTGATTGCATTGTCTTTTGGTCTTCCATGGTGGTGGGCGAAATCCTGGACCCTAACACAGCCAGACTTTCATGCTTCTGAACTGCTCTCCTTGCCCTCACCTTTAGCACAGACATTGTTGCACTCACACAGGCACCAACACACACACCCAAAATCTAATTAAACTCAAGATATTGAAGCTAGGTTGAACTAGACTCCATGCTGTCCAATATGCATTGGGGCCAGACTCAGTCATCTTCTCAAACCTTAAAATGGCCATATCATTAGGTGGTTCTTTGGGCTGCTAACTGCCCCCACCTCTTTTTTTGGGATAAGCTGTTACCTAACATGGGCACTGTACCCCAGAAACCCAGGCCAACTATTATCAGGGAAACTCCCTTGCCTTTGCATCCTTGTGACTCTGAACCTAGAAACACTCAATGACCCCACCTAGGCTCCTGAGATGTTTACCATCTTTTGTCTTCTAGATTTAAGATGGACAAAGAGATGAATCTTTATGCCTCCAGGTGGACCCCAGTCAGATGACCACCTCACCCCACCAAATGCCTGAGGGCTTTCCTCTCTAAGTCACATCCCCACCAGAACATAGCATCTGTTGTAAAAAGGTATAAAAACCTCAAAACTGATGTCATTCGGGGGACAGCCTTTCCACCCATGCTGTCCTCCCAGGAACTGCTCCCCATCTTGATGTTCCACCTTGCTATCCTCCTGGCCATTCTCAACATTACTTTCTAAATTAATAAATTTCTCTTTTTGTTTTTTAAGCTCGGTTTTGGAGTCTTGCATTCTTGCAAAACGTATCCTTCCCACCCATAACATTTTGGCGCCCAATGTTTTTGGCTGTCCTGAAAGCTACTCCTATACCCCAGATTATCCACTAGGACACGGCTTCTCAGGTAGGAAGAAGCCTTTTCATTGACTCCTGAAACCCCCCTCTTTTGGGTGATATCTTTGTGGGAACTCTTTCGTGCTCTCTCTCCCATCGGCCCCAGATCAGTCTGGCTGCTGGAGTTTGGGGTCCATCTGTTGGCTCCCCCTTATACTGGAAGACATTTTAGTTGTGTGGGAAGCCTTGCTGCCTCAGTGTTCAACTGAGTGCTCACCTCAGTGTTAAAACTGAGTGCTCTTGGTCGGGCAACCTCTGTGGATGCACAGTTGTTGACTCTCAGGTGTGGAATTGGCCATTCCGCATCTAAATGGGACAGAGACAGAGAGAACCCCGAGATTCCCCTTTGGAGTGTATACTTAAAAATTGGAAAAAATTGGCACTAAAGGAAAAGCAGCCAATTTCTTTTTGTAATGTTGACTGGCCACGTTAAGTCCTTGGTAAGCAAGAGGCATGGTCTTTCCATGGCACCCTAAAATTGAATTTAAAAAATTTTTTTCAGCCTGAGGTCAAGCCAGATAGGGACTAGCCAACCCAATTAAGAGAAAGGGAGAAGCTTGCTTGCAGGCCTCTGTGAACCTTAAAATTCCCAGACCCTACTTCATAAAGTTGGGTTAATACCATTCCCCACTTTAAACAATGAAGGAACTTAGATCAGGGATGTGAGAACTCTACTTAGATCAGGAATGTGAAGACCTCTACTCCACCCATACTTAAGCCTGCTTTAGGGGAAAAAACTCCTTGCTGAACAATGAAAGATACTTAAACCCATACTTATAGTAGGACAAAAGTTCTTTAAGCCATGCCTATTTTAGGACTAATACAAAGGGGTGCTAAGTACCTATAAAGGTCAGGCAAACTTACATGGGACAAAGAGGTGACAAACTTACTCAGGAATTCTAACCTATTCAGGTGTGGATTACTAAAAGGATTAGTCTACTCAGGTGTGAATTCAGAATGGGCTGTCCTTTGGAAAATGTCTACTGTGATTGGTAGATGTAAGGACTTAGGGGAGGTTACATAGGAGAAAATGCCCTTTAAATAGGACCTCAGATTCATTCAGATGGAGAGCAGGCTCTTGAGAACAGTCTCTTGAGAACAGTCAGAAGAATCCCTCTCTGGAGAAGGATGGCTGGCTGAACTGGTGTCTATATTCTTGCTTGGACAGATCTTGTGGTGAGTGATTAAGGACTGACTGATCTCTCTCTTAAGACTCAGGTCTAGGCCATGTTGGCTTAAGGCCCTTGTATACTTATTCCTTTCTTATTCTCTCTCTCTTTCTTTAATTCCTCATTTGTATGAATTAAAATCTCTACAAAACCCAGTTGACTTGGGTATATTTCATAATTGGGAATATTTCCCTGGCGACCACCTTATATTTGATTTAAAACAAGACACTGTAGTGAAAACATATTTTCTGTGGTCACAATTCAAGGCTCAACTTACTCACCCACTCTTTTATCTACTTCAAATTTAGTCTTCCACTATTTTAACTGACACAGTTTATGGCCTCAACTATTTTAATTATTACACCTCTCCTGTTGGGAAGAGATCAAGTCTAAGCAGCCTGAGAGAAAATTCAGTTGGATTTTTTGTTTGTTTGTTTTCTCTCATGTTAAATAGCTGAGCAACATAAAAAATGATGAGGAAATTGGCTTTTTGTTACCCTAAATTCTAACACCAGGTGGCAACTGGACATATTGTATAGACAGAAGCTCCTTACCTTTTAGCTTTATTCTCTTACCAGGATCCCAGTCCTCCAAACTCTACTCTTCACTTGGATTTTAAGACAAGGGCCTGCCGAGAAATCTAGGCAGAGATGGGGAAACTGGGAAGTTCATCAGTTCACTGATCAGGTCTGCCTTCTCCTCTTCTGCAGAGAGGAAGGGGGTTGATTCTGAACAGAGAGACAACTGGTGAGAAAGCCCTATTTTGGGTTTTTTTTTAATGTCTTACACTTTTAAAACTAAGGTTTTTTTCAACTTGTAGAACAACCTATTAATTTTCTTCTGTTTTGAGGTAAACAGGGAGAGATAAGAAGACCTGATAAATCTCCTTTCCCTGTCTACTATCCAGAAGGAAGTAATGCTTAAATTTGTCTATTAGAGGTATTTATTGGTATTTTATTTAAAAATTGTGATCATGTATATATGTGGGTTTAAAAAATAACACCCTAATTTTAATTTTGTTGGACAGTGAAATTTCAGTTTGTATAGAAAAGTCACAGATTGTTTTTGTAAAATAGGTTTTAGCAGTGTTTAATCTTACCAAAAATGGATTTTTGTTTAAAATTATCAAATGGTTTTCATCTCAATTTTTTTCATCACAGTGTATTAACTTTATTATTACATTTAACTTCTTGGTCTTGATAATAATCAGCCTGCTTGTCAAAAGGCTTGCTTTAAAGTTTACAGTCCTTAAAAGATTTCAAATCTCTAAATTTAAAATAGATCCTGTAATGCTAAATGCTTTATGAAAAATTTTTAAATGTTATGTGAGTTGCTGCTAAATTATGTATTTTAAGTATTGTTTGGATATAAACAAGCTCATTGTAAACCTGACTCTACCATAGATTTTGTTCAATACTCAGTGGTTACCTCAGTTTACCAATTTGTTCTATGAACTGAAATTTATAACTGATGAGTATTATGCTAAAGATACAGTATTTCAATGATCCTTTAAATGAGAATTCTTTTGGTTACCGATTAGCAATTGAAGTGATACCAAGGGAATGTTTGTTTGACTTATGATGGTAAAAGCAAGTCAGAGAAAGTGAGGAGGTATGTTGGGTTTGAATTCAGAAGAAAGAGGGACTTTGATTTAAAGTCCATAAAGCTTGAGTATGCAGGTTTGTGAAGGAAGAATGGAAGTTGTGTTCTGCTTTATAAGCAGAGGGTTTTGAAGGAAAAGAGAGAGAGAGAGAGAAGGTGAAATAACAGATAGATGTTTTTTTCTCATAATTGGATCTTTAACTTAGGGATAATTTCTAGAATTGATGTATGTAGTTTTGGAAAATCACAAATAATTCTGGAATTTCTCTTAAAATTCCTTAGAGAGATTCCTGACTGGTCTTGTCTTGGTTCCTTCAGAAGGCCTAAGGCCAGAATATGATCTAGCCTTGATTTGTATTTACTTTAGAGCTAATGAATTCAACATTCCTGTTCAGGTCTTATGACTAAATTGTGATAAATTAATTATTGCCAAAATACGTAAGGATAATTGCTATAATGTAGACTCATAGGCTTTAAGGAATCCTTAGAGAGGGCAAATGGTCAGAAAAGCTTGTTTGAGGGTATGGAAATTTGTTTTTGGACAGCTGATAAACAGAATGTCTCTGAGCTGTAATGGGTGAGACTTGTCCTTTAAGGAAAAAGAAGGCTTCTGGGATCCAGTGGCAAGTGCTCTAAGGAGAGAAAGTCCTAGGATGGTTATAGAGAAGGCAGCCCAAGGCTCACTTTGGACTGAATTTTCCTGACCATCTAGGCTGCGAATGCTTTAGTGAAACAATAATGGCAGTGACAGCTTGCTTGGTACATGAAGCCACTGTGTCCTTTGTGAAATGGAGATATTTTCCCTTTCTGGGCCTTCTTCCTTCATGACAATTCCCATAATCAGCACATAATACAAATTGGAAAATTAAAGTTTCCATTTCCCCAAACAACCTATTAGGTTAATAATCGGACATTCTCAAACTGTTAGGAACATACTTTGAGAAGTAGGTGAAGTTTATTCATTGATGGCTTGTATTTGCAGCCTTAATTGAAGTTTCTATCTTGAGAGCTTGGAATAGCTCAGAGCTCTCCTGAAATTTCCCCAGAATTTGGAGTAAAGAAATTCATTTTACTCAAGTGTTTATAGATGTCATAGTTAATGTGTACTTTGCAAAAGGATATTCTTTAACAGAAACATCACATACCAGCTCTGCAAACAACTCAGGAATCTGATTTCCTAAAGGGATCTATTCCTGTCAGAAGATGATTTCTGAAGAAGTCTGTTGGCTAAGATACCCAAATTCAAATGTCTGATGCCAATTGTTATTGTACTAATTCTCCTTGTTTCTATTCCCCCCAGTCCTGGTTTCTAAACTTTTATCTGAGGGGCTGACTTTCCACTTGTGGCCTGTCTGCCCATCAGGGGAAGCAGTTGCTGGACACATCCTTCACATCTCCAAACAGATTCCCAGCTACCTAAGACCCAGGCATTCACTGAGGACATGTCCCTAAGACCCTGTGCCCACAGCCTTTCCTTCCCTGCTATCTTCAACCCCTTTTACTTTATCTTAACTACCTGGCCATAACTATTTCTTTCCTTAAATTTTGGGTCTTCTCCTATGTTTTAAATCATGCACACCCAGCCAGCTGGACAATTCTCTGATTCATCTCTCTAGTTGCTTCTAGGGTGAAAGCACTCATGGGAGTCACCCAGATGCCAGATGCCACCAGAACCATCCCAGCCTGATGCTCTGGACATGGCCTACAGTCAATACCTCCCTCTCCTAACGTTAGGCAGGGACATCTCTATGCCCATTCTCAGCTACAAGCTAAATTGGGGTTCATCAGATCTCACTAGGTAACAAGTTTGGGATTCCTAAATTCCATGTTGACAGTCCCAAGAGCTTATATCTGCGTCACCAGACAATCCACCCAGGATCAAGTTAACTCAGACTGGCCCTTGTCTACAGCACGGCTTATTCCCTTACTGCAGTCCCAGGGGGTTCACTCACATCTCTCTAGCCTTATAAGACAGGAAGGATTTCTATGAGTTAGGACAAGAGGAGAAGAAGTGAGTAAAAGCATGAGGCAGAAAATAGACTGAGAATGAGATCAGAGAGCAGATCCAGTGTTGACACAAGTGGAGGGAAGCCAGGAGGAGACTCCAAGGACTTTCCTCAGCCTCCTGGCTCTGTCCTACACTTGTTCTAGGACCCCTGGTACTTCATAGCCTATCTCTGGACTTCTGCTTCCTCCTCTGGAAAATGGAGGCGTGGGACCCAGGGTCTCAAGACCCCCCTGGATCTGATTCCAAGTGGTCTCTTTTTTTCTGCTTTTTTTCCTCACCTTCTCAATAGACTGAGGTGTAGGAAGTCCTGACACCTGGTAAAAGTCTGAACTGTGTCTGAAAGCCTCATCTCTGATGAGGCTGAAGGTGGGAAACTGAGGTTTGGTGAGATAACAGGGTACTTCTGAGGGGCTCCAACTTCTTCTGGAACTGGAACATGGGGAAAGGAACCTTTGGGTTATGAAGGAAAAAAGGGAAGCTGGATGTGAGTACACCTACCCGTTGGGAATCCTCATGTCTTCTTCCTTTGCCCTGCAGATTTCCTGGCATGAATTTCAGGGCACATTTGAGTGAAAGAGAATCCCCCTATTGGCAATGCCAACCACAGAATGCCATCCACTTCAGCAGAGATAAGACTCTCACTTTTATGGTGCTTAATCAGATCTTCTCTAGTTTTTCGTAGTTTTATTCTGTTCCCCAGAACATGTGTGGCCACAGTGTGGGTTTTCTGTTGTAAAAATTAAATTTGGTTTTCTAACTAAAAGTATTATGTTTTCAGGGTTTATTAAAGATTATTAGAATTAAGAAATAAAGAAAATACAAAATAAGAAAGCACATGCCTAGGCACAGAGCCCATTCACAGCCACTTACATCTTGCCTGTGTGTGCTTAGAAGTGGAAGCAGTGAGCCCGTAAATACCCATTTTGTTCTTGGCCCAGGTGGGGATTTCTGTGAGATTATAGGGAATTCTGGGAATTTCCAAGGTCTTCTGGGGATTGAAGTCTGGGGTTCAAATCTCCATTTTCATACTGTGTAAGAATGTTTGGCAAATGGGGTCATAGATGAGAAGAGGCCTCAAAGATGGACTCAAGGACTCAGGAGGGAGATGGGTTAGTAATTGGGTCGTTTTAGGGCATGTTCTCTGTTGTAAAAAATAAAATTAATCTCATTAATAAAAACATTGTTTTTTAGAAGATTTATTAATGATCATTAGAAATAAATAAGAGGGATACAAAATTAAAAAAAACACTTCCTACACCTCAGTCTATTGAGAAGGTGAGGAAAAAAAGCAGAAAAAAAGAGACCGCTTAGAATCAGATCCAGGGGGGTCTTGAGACCCTGGGTGCCATGCTTCCATTTTCTAGAGGAGGAAGCAGAAGTCCAGAGATAGGCTATGAAGTACCAGGGGTCCTAGAACAAGTGTAGGACAGAGCCAGGAGGCTGAGGAAAGTCCTTGGAGTCTCCTCCTGGCTTCCCTCCACTTGTGTTAACACTGGATCTGCTCTCTGATCTCATTCTCAGTCTTTTTTCTGCCTCATGCTTTCACTCACTTCTTCTCCTCTTGTCCTAACTCATAGAAATCCTTCCTGTCTTATAAGGCTAGAGAGATGTGAGTGAACCCCTAACTTGTTCAGATCAGCCCATGGCTGATCAGAACAGTTCACAATGCTTGCCTTACCACCACCTTGCTCACTGTCATTGAGTCAAAGAGAGAGAAAGTAGGACCACCCACTCAATTTATTCCTTGTCTCCAGGAAGTACATAATGACAGGAAGTCAGTGGGCTCCTGGGAAATGTATTTCTTTTTTAGGGTAGCGTTTTCAATTATACACTCTCATCCCCTCAAATGCTGGAGCTGGATCAGGAAGAGCTCTCTTCTTGCCAGCCCTTACCAGGTCAAAGTTTGGTAGGTCTGGAATATTTGAGCAGAGGCATAAATAAGTCAATTAAGGGAGAATATACTCATACAGTAGCCAGAGTAGCTGACTTTGAAGAAGTCCCTGAGGGATTCCAATGAAGGATAGGATGATGTCCCCATTCTGAGGCAGTGCTCCTTTTGTTGAGTCCCTGAGTGGAGTGGGATTAAGTTGACCCATAAATAAGGTACTGAAACTCTAAACTGTAGGATGTAGAAAGTGTCTCTCCTGAAAAAATTCCTGATTCCTTTTCCTTGTGTTTGAACACACACACACACACACACACACACACACACACACATACAGACCCTTGGGTCTAATTCCCCAACTTTGTGTCTAGAATTGAGTCTCCATCAGCTATTTGAGCAGCAGAGACTGCATATTAGGAGAGAAGAATATCTGGCAGCACCCAGAAATCTCTTGAGAATTTCAGTACCAAAGTAGGAGTGAATATCATTCAAGTTGAACTCAGAACCCTGGGTGTGAAACTACCAAAGATGCTTCACCATTTTCCCAGGCACCACTTAGAGTCTGAGAACAATATCTTGTTACTATTAAAATATTTTAGAGACTGGTTTGGGGGTAAGAATATCAGCTTAAAGATTAGGCTATTTATTTAACCAATAAATTAGTAGGTCAGTGAACATATAGATAATTAAAATTAAGAAGTTCTCAAAGGCTGGTAAGTCTGGGAGGGAATGATTCATTCCCTCCTTTGGACATCCCAAGATATCTCTGATTGGTGAACAGTTAATAGGGAGGTTGTCTCTATTCAATGCTCCTCACACCCAAAGATGATATACTAACAGGAAGAGCCTTATCTATTAATTAGGTTTTGTGGGATAGAAACATTTCTTGAAATTTCTAAGAATGAAGGAAATGTAAAAGTCAGAGGGATAATAGAGTATATAAAAATAAATTCTCAGTCTCTAAAAACCAAGTAAGTGTGAAGAAGGAAGTGGGCCTACAGTTAAGTGTGGGATATGGAGAGTGAGGCTTCTATACTTCCTCCTTTACTCCAGTTTCTCAGTAAATATCCTTTTGTAAAAGAAATAAATGTTGGTGGAATCAGTGTGAGCTAAGCCATTTCACTTGGTTAATTGATACTGGAGAGACAGCAACTGGCTAAATGACATGGTGGGACCACACTGGTGGGGGCTCATTAGCAATGGGCATTAGGGAAATGATGACCCTGTCAATACAGGTTGGGAGAATGAGTCCCAGGACCTACACTCTACAGAAGCTAGAGGTCTAGACAATGCTGAACACAGGTTGAAGCTAGTCAGGAGACAGTGAAAATAGCAGAAAAGATGACCCTGGGCTCTAAGGCAGCATCTCCCCAAGCTGTCCACCCATCAGCCCCATATTCTGGGGTTTTGGTTTAACTCTTTGGCTCACAGAAGCCAAGAATCCTTGTCTGTCTGGTTGGGGATTGAGCCTTGTTTAATGAGGAAGGGGGACAGCACAGGACAGGCTAGGGGCAGGATCTGATTGGGAGACACTAGTGAGACCAGCACTGGCCAGTTATGGGGGAGAGAGGAGGGAAGGTGTGAGGCTGCTCCTAAAGCTGACCTGGGGATCTTCTCTGGCAATGGAGCCTGAATCATCAGGAAAGAGCAAGAATTGTTCCATCACTCTGACCCCAGATGACTCTCCAACCACCATCCCACCCCCACACACCTCCTCCCCCTCAACTGCATGGCACCATCAGTCAAGCAGGATCCACAGAGAGGAAGGAGAAGTTAAGCTTGTCAGAGAGACTCTGGGTGGGGACACAGTGCAGAGCTGGACCTGGTCACATCCTGTGCCTCAGACCAGCCCCAGGTCAGGCTTCGTCCCTTCTTCCACCAGCCTCTGGGAGCACCATGTCTCCTGCCCTCTCCATTATGCTGTGCCTGGGTGAGTCCTCAGCAACCCCGACCCCAGAGGGGACTTTACCCACCATAAAATCTTACCTGCCCCCCCTCCCCTCCACCACATCCACTTTTGCCGAGAAGGAAAGTTTCTTCTAAAGAAGGGAAGTGACAAGGCTAAGGTCACACAGAAAAGATGGGTTTGGAGGAGAGAAGTTGGGACTCTTAGAGGGGTCTCCTGGGTTCCAGCCTCCTTCCCTCACAGCAGCCCTAAGCCCTGGCCCTGAGCTGTCTCAGTCCTTCCTGTGGGGGTGCTGGGGGGGAGCCAAGAGTAATCAGGGTCTTCTCTGCCAGGGCTGTGTCTGGGCAAGAGGACAAGGACCCAGACAGCAGGTGAGTCCCTCCCCCCACACAACTGACAGAGGAGAGGGAGGTGGGGGAGGTCTGGGCTGGGCTGACAGTCTATAGAGAGAGGGGACCCGGGATGAGGGTGAGGTTCCTACAGAAGGGGGATCCCCTGGACCTAACAGCTCTCCTTCCCTTCCAGACAGATTCCCCAGACCCTCCCTCAGAGCAGAGAATGGTTCTCTGATGCCCCAAGGGGGAGCTGTGACCCTCAGGTGCAGGGGATCATGGGAGGCTGAAGAGTGGAGGCTGGAGAAAAAGGGAGGATCTGGATTAATACTGATCAACACTGTAAAAGAAGCTGGAAATGAGGGCCAGTTTTCCCTCCCATCCGTGACATCACATGATGCTGGGACCTACCAGTGCCGCTACATTCATCCATTCTATGGGTTGTCAGAGGGCAGTGACCCCCTGGATCTGGTGGTGACAGGTAAGGTAGATCCTCCCCCTCAGGAAGGGCTGGCTCAGGGTCTCCACAGCTCTGGGTTCCTCCCCAGCCCAGCCTGGCACTAAGTGTCCCTCTGGCTCTGCCCTTCTTGGCTTCTCCTTTGTGTCTGCCTCAGCTCTCCTTCTGGGGTTGGGAGAAGAGGGGAGGGATCAGCTTTTCTATAGCACCTACTATGTGCCAACCACTTTTCCCTTGTTGTCTCATTGGATCTTCACAACAACTCTGCCAGGTCAGGGCTAATATGATCCCCATTTATAGATGAGGAAATTGAGGTAGAGAAGAAGTGACATGCTGAGGATCACATAGTTGGGATGGTTGGATTTGAACTCAGGACTTCTTGACTCCAGCCCCAGGGCTCTCTCCACTTTTCCATGAGCTTCCTCACTCAGCTCCCACCTTTGGGTCAGACAGGAGGAAGGAGAAGCTCAGCTTGGACCAGACAGAGCTGGGGGCTCCCTGGGGATAGGCCAGGGCTAGTGGGGCATCTCCCAGTGCCAGCCCTGCCCCTCCCAAAGCCAGGAGAGAGCAGAGGGTGGAGCTGCTGCTGCCCAGGACCCTCTCCCAGCCCAGGCCTGGAGCAGAGTGTTGAGGGGGATCAGGAGGCACAGCAGAGCCTCTTCCTCTCCTTCTCAGCCTGTCCCAGGGGGTCCCCCGGGGTCTGGGAGGCCAGCAGGAATCTACTCTGGGGAGCTGATGAAGAGCCCAAACCGCAGAGAAGAGCCTTCAATCCTGACGGGCTGGAGCCCCCTTTCAGCCCTTTTCCTCCAACTATCGGCCCCCCTCCAGGTACCTGCTGGAAGTCTGGCTCAAAGGCAGCTCTTCTGCCTGCTAGAACCCTGCAGCTGCTCCTGCCTTGAGCTGACAGACAGACTATAGACAAATTGCTACCATGAGCCCATCCGGTCTGTGCCACGCTGAGAACTCCATGGCCGTCGGGACCCGCTGCCCCCCCCCCCCCCTTCCCACGCAGCCAATGAGAGACGTCCCAAATGACCAACCGTCTACACCCGCCTTTTCCAAAGCCCGGAACACGTGTCTGCCCTGCCCAGGCCTTTGCCAACTCTCTTGGCTTTGGGCCTCCCCCTCAACTCCTCTGCTGCACCGACTACACCTTGCTGAATCCCCTCCTCTGGTCTCACGTTGGCTCCTATGTCAGACCCCCCACATTCTGTTCCGGGAGATTGTATGAGAAAGAACCAGGGAATGAGGCTGCCAGCCCGGGGCAGGGGGAGCCTCGTGTCTGCCTCCGCCCCAACATCAGCCCTCATTTGGCTATATATCACCTTCTTTCCTTCCTCCTTCTGTCTGTCTGTCTGTCCCTCTCCCTCCCCCCTCCCCGTCTGTCTGTCTGTCTGTCTGTCTGTCTGTCTGTCTGTCTGTCTGTCTCTGTCGCTGTCTCTTCCCCTCTCCCCCCCCTTCCTTGCCCCTGAGCTGTCCAAGGTCTTTCTCTCTTCCTACACCTGACATTTCCTCTCTCAGAGCTGAACCTCCCAGCCCAGCCCAGCCTCCTCCCAGCCACATCTGCCCCCTCCCTGCCCCAGGGCTGCTCCGGCTCTAACTCCAGGGTCTCCCCTCCTCCCCCCCAGGTCTCTCTGCCCCGCCCTCCCTGGCAGCCCTGCCCAGCTCTGAGGTGGCTTCAGGACAGAACGTGACCCTGCAGTGTTGGTCAGAGCGATGGTATGACTGGTTCGCCCTGTGCAAGGATGGAGAAGAGATCCGCCGCGGCAGGACCCAGAGACATGGAAGGGGGCGTCAGGCTGACTTCTTCTTCCCTGCTGTGACTCCGACCCATGTTGGCACTTACCGATGCTTCGGCTTTTATAGTTCTTCCCCCTCCCTGTGGTCCTCCCCCAGCGCCCCCCTGCTGCTCCGGGTCTCAGGTGAGGCAGCCCCAGCCCCTCCAGTCCCTCCCACCCTCTTCTCGCCTCCCCTCCCCCTCCCTCCCAGACTCCCTCTGCCCTGGGGCTCCTCCCTGTCATGACTGTCCCAGGGGACCCCGGAGGCCAGGGGGGCTGGGGGAAGAAGAGGCTCAGAGGGAAGGGCACTGGGGCATCCTCAGAGAATGTAGACAGTGAGGCCTCTCCTCATGACTCCTCTAGACACCCCCGATCAGCTGCCCATCCAGTTTTGTTGGTCCCACAAAGACAATGTCTACTAGGTCCCAGGAAGGGGTTTGAGGAGGTCAGGGGGGACAAGAGAAGGGCAGAGCAGGCCTGAGGTGGGGAATGGGGTAGGGGTAGGGGAGAGGCAAATTAAACACATCCAGGGCCTCCCTCCTCTCCCTGTTCCAGGAACTTCAAAGGATCTTCACCTCCCCCAAAGCTCTGGGAATCCCCCAGCTCTGCTTCCTCTGAGGACAGGATGGGGGTCTCTCTCTCTCTCTCTCTCTCTCTCTCTCTCTCTCTCTCTCTCTCTCTCTCTATTTCTCTCTCTCTCTCTCTCCCTCCCTCCTTCCCTCTCTCTCTCTCTCTTCCAATGCTGTCCAACTTCTGTCTAGACTAGGCCAGAGTCCTCTCTTTCTCAGGGAAAACACCAGGCAGGGGAAGAAGGAAGGACAGGACTGGTCAGGATGGAGGAAGTAGGGGAACAGAGAGGGGCAGAGCTGCCCCCACCCTTCTCCCTTCTCTCCCCTTCCCCAGGAGCCCCTGGGTCGTCTCTCCTCATCCATACAGCCATAGCTGGAACTAGGGGGCCAGAGACTCTGCTTCTCCCTGCCTTCCCCAGTATAGAGGGATGGGGGGTCCCTCAGGCACCCACACCCTGATATTCCCCTAAGCAGGAAGCACCAGAGGGACCTCCTCCCCTCATGCCTCCTCTGCCCAGCACAGCCTCCCACTGATTCAGCAGAGATTCAGGGCTCTTGCCCCAAGGCAGGTGGGGGGGCTGAGGGGAGGGTAGGGGGAGCTCAGGGACCTTCTACCAAGCAGGATAAGGAGCACTGAAGAGGATAGAGGTCCTTCCCTGCCACACCAGCTCCTCCATTCTTCTCCTGGCATCCCTGCCTGCCCCAAAAGCCCCCCAGGAGCTCAGAGAGGGGTCACAGGACTCACAGGAGCATCAAGTCTCAGAATGAGGCCAGGAGAGGTCGTGAGCTCAGGCTCATTTGGCAGATGGGAAATCCATGAGGCCCAGAGAGAGGAGGGACTTGCCCAACATCCCTCACCCAGCAAGTCTGGGCACAGCTGTGCTCACACTCCATATCCACAACCCCCAGCTCTCCAGGTCTCTCTGGAAGCTCCTGCAGAGCCACTAACCCTGCCACTTCCTCATTTCCAGGGAGCATCTTTCTAAGCCCTGAGTCTGAGGACAGACTCTCAGGTGAGTATTTGGAGGATTCTTGACAGAGGGTGGAGGGAGCCATGGGGGTTGGGTGTCCAGGCAGGGTCTGCCTGCCCCATCCAGGCTCTCCTCATTTGCCACCACTCCTGCTATAACCCATTCTTCTTCTTTCACCCCTAAGGCTTTGCCCAGGCTGTGTCCCCTGCCTGGAATGCTCTTCCTCCTCATTACCTCATATGATGCAAATATTTCTCTGAGATTAAGTTTAGGAGCTACCTCCTATAGGAAGCTTTTCCTGATCTCCAATCTGTCCCCTATCCAGTTGTTAGTGACCCCATTGCTCAGATGGGACTGATTTATTTTTATAGGAGATAGCAGAACATTGTAGAGGAATATAAGCCCTGGAAGGCAGGAGGTATTCTCTATTTTGCCTTTGTATGCTCTGGGCCTGGCCCAGCATAGCACCTGACCTCAGCTGTTAATATAAGACTGCAGAAATGAATCATAGAATAAGACTGGGGCCCCCCTGAGGACAGGGCTGGGTCTCCTTCCCTCCCCCTGGGGGTGAGCACAGGCAGAAAGTGTTGTCATGTTAATCCAGAGCAGAGAATGTCCTACAAGAAAGGGTGTGACTTGTGTCAGGTGGAGATTAAGGAGGGGCACCCTTAGCCTGGGCAATGAAGACATCTCTGTGATGTGGGATGGGCAGCTTCTGTCTAGGGAGAAGATCAGAGCCAGGCTACAGAAGGGGAAGGAGTGAGTGAGGAAAGGAAGCATAAACATGGAGGTCAGGGGAAGGGGGAGCAGGGAGAAAATCAAGGAAGATCTGAGGACAGGCTCAGGGGCAGGAGGAGGCAAGAGGCTTCCCCAGCCTTTCAGACCCTCCTTCTGTTACCCCCAAATCCAGGCTACCAGAAGGGGAATAACAGGTATCTCCCCAGTTCAGGAGAAGGGACTGAGAGGAGGATCTGAATGCTTGTGGGAGATGATCTCAGTGATTACAGGTGATATGTGGCCTGAGCTCAGGGCATCCTTATCTAAGTGACCAACTCTGATCCCCAGATGCTGCTATCCAGGATTATACTGTGGGCAATGTGATTTGCCTCATCTTGGCTGGGCTGGTCCTTGTCCTCCTGGGGGTCCTGCTGGCTGAGCACTGGAAAAACTCCAGGGGGCAACTCATCCAAGGAGTCCTTGTCTGAGCACTCTGGCCAGAGCAGCCCCCACGACAGAGAGAGAGGAAGGAAGGAAGGAAGGAAAGAAGGGATAAACAAAATCATTAAAAATCAAATTTTCAAATGAAGCACAGATCTGTCTGTTTACCCTGTCTGTGTTAAGCACCAAGATATAATTAACAAAAGAATAAGTGACAGAGGCAGAGGGATGAGAGAGAAGTAAAGAATTCCTGGCCTCCAAAGACTGACAATGTTTGGAGTAGACAAAGCCTAAGAGAGAGAGAGCCAGGAAAAAGCATTTCACTTTGGGGAGGTGGGGGGTAGTGGTGGAAGGGGACAGGAGGAGGGATAGAGTTGCAGTATTATATAATATTGTATAATGTCCTTCACTGGTAACATTTTGATTGTTAGTAATGTTTTCTTTATCAATTAAATATTATATATATATATATATATATATATATATATATATATATATATATATATATATATATATATATGAGAAAATCTTCTTTCTGGGGTCAACAGGGGTTCACTTATATCCAGTTTCATCTATCTCAGTGTTGGAATATATCCCCTTATAGACACAAGAATCCTGTATTCTAGAGGGAAAGGAATCAGGATTACAACCCAAAAGCATCCTGTTACAAGGGAATCACTTTAAAAGACTGATATATATTAATTTAAGGTCGCCAAGGAATCAGCTATGTAATTCCTAAATGAAAAACTCAAGTCAGCCGTCAGCCCTTTTTTGAGTTTAATTACAATAGGAGCAAGAAAGGAATTAGAGATAAATATAGAGAGAGAGAAAGGGGAGAGAAGGGAATAGGGCTTAAATACCCCTTCTGTTTAGGCTGGGCCAAAAGGCCCAAGCCCTTAGATAGCTGGGGCAAAGAAAATAGATCAGTCCCTATTACTCACGTGTCCAAAATGGAGAAACAGTCTCAGAGGCCCCCACCTTCAGCTTCCTTCAGAGCCAGCTTCCTCAGAGCCCAGGAACCACACCGACCCAAAAACTCAACCCCCTCCTCCAGTCTCCAGACCCTCCTATCTTTAAGGACACCATCCAAGTTGCCTCCCCTCAGTCCTCACATCTACCAATCACTCTTCATCAATTTCCCTGTCAATGGAGGCTCTCGCTTAACCCAGGACCGCCCAGAGGTTTCTGGCTTTTGCACATGTCTGTTGAAGGTCATATTTTTCAAATGATTAAATCTATACTCCTTTGCTACAGCCCTTTCTAAATCCTGTTAACTTGAGTATGGTAGAGATTGGAATAATTAAATTTTGATCTAGGCTGCAGCCCTTACTCAATCCTATTAGGACTGAATAGGGTGGAGATTTATTCCAAGTATCTCCATTGTATCAATTCTAAAATCAATCAAGACTCAAAGAAATTCCTGTTCTATGCTTAAGCATAGGTCAAAGTCCTTTCCATTGTTCAGCAAAGGGTCTCTGTCCTAAAGTAATCTTAAGAAGGGAAGAGAAAGAACCTCCCATGCCAATGGAGTTCCCATTCCAATAGACTATCAGTAAGAAATTTTCCAAGTATGAAATATCCCAATGGTGAAATTTTCAACAATTATAAGTCTAAGGAAATTTGAGGTTTACAATCCCCCCTGATGATCATTGGGAGACTAGTCTCCCCATTGATCATTTAACATAATCATTTTGTAGTTCTAAATTCACTTCTAACTAAAGATATACACAATATTCAATTTTCTAAGAGAAATTAGAATAGTGAGAGAGGAAATAGAAAAGAAAAGAAAGCAAAACCAATGTTTGCTAGGCGCATTGACAGAAAGCCAAATTAGGGGGCAGTCCCCTTTGGCATAAGAGTGTACATTCAAAAAAATGTTCAATCAACCACACCCCAAGGTTCATTCTGGATCTTCCTGTAGTGAAAAGGTTTAGATATCTTTCTGCAAACAGTTCATTCTCTGGATTCAGTTAGTTAGCAAGCTTCTTCTCTGAAGATTTCTCTCGAACAAAATTTAAATCTTGGAATTGATGAAATACAATCCCCCCTGAAGAAAGTGTTGAAAAAACACTGAGTCCAGCTGAGGATTCAAGTTTTAGTTGTGGGGGTGTGTGAGTTAATCCAAAAGAAAAACAAAATAATATGAAAATAAAATAAAAAATCAAAATTAAAAGAAGAAAAGGGGAAAAAATTAAGGGAAAAAATATAAACCTTTTATATATGCATATTTATATTAAAGAAGAATTCAAAATCAGTATCAAAAATCAAAAAAAAATCTATGTATACAAAATTAAAGAAAGCAAGAATAAAAAAAATTTTTTTTTTTAAATTTTTCCACAGGCCCCTGTATTAGGGTCCAGTTAAGTAATTTCTAATCCCACAAGTCTGTAGGACAGAATGCAGCATATTTTACTTCCCCATTTGCAGCCAAGGCTACAGGAAGTTGCCATACTATAGGAGAGAAAAAAGAGGACCAGATTTCTTTTTTTATATCTAGGGAAGTGTCATTCCCTCGTCTGATTTTACCTTCGTTCTCAGGGATGGATGGAGCCAGGATGGTAGCCAACCTTAGGTACTTGTCTGTAGGTACTTTCACGAAGAGTGTGGATACAGGGAAGGCCTACATCTTAACATCTGTCAAGTGTCGCAACCCCGAGTCTCACACTAGGTTCAAGTCCTTAGTATTGGCTTAGAAATGCATTAATCCTATCTGGATTGGTCTTTGATTTTTAGACCTGTGAGCTCTTTTGGCATTATCCAGGTTATCTCTGTGCTCCTTGTTTGATCTCGTTCCTAGAATCAGACACAAACACTAATCATAGTCCCACAACAATTATCAATAAATGGCAGGTTCCCATAGTCTAAAGCTGTTTGGGTGCGTATTAGTAATAACAGCAAGTATATATATTTAAACTAATATTGTAGAATAAAAATTAATATCGATCATATGTACCTTAAGTACATAGAAATGAGAAAAAGGGAAAAAATAAAATAATGTAAAAATAATAATAATAATAAAATAAGGAAAAGAGAAAAAAAGGAAAAAAGGAAAAAAATTAAATTTAGGAATTCAATGTGTCAAAAGCAGAATAAAAACAGTTCCACTTGTCAATGTATAGTTATCTCCAATGCATGTATAGGATAGAGTCAATCAGTCTCAACAGAAGATGCTCTCTTTACATGAGAACAGTGAATCCAAGAGTCCTTTTCTCCAACCTTTATAGATGTTGGAGTAGTTAACAATATTTGGAATGGTCCTTCCCATGAAGGTTCAGTTGCTCCAGTACCCTTGAAATTCTTTATATACACGTTGTCTCCTGGGTTCAGGTTGTGAAGTGAGAAGTCTAGTGGTCCAGCTTGTACTGCAGCTCCAGATTCATGTAGCTCACGCAGTTTGTGCTGTAATTCCTGTATATAGGAAGCAATAGTAGTATCTCCCCCTAATAGTGATGTATAAGCCGGGGAGAAAGGCTTAGCCTGTATAGGCGGATGTCCAAAAAGCATCTCAAATGGTGAAATATGTAAGTCTCCTCTAGGCCTGCTTCTAAGATAAAATAGGGCCAAAGGGAGAATTTCAGGCCATTTTAAATGGGTCTCAGTACGTAATTTTCCAATCATAGTTTTAAGTTCTTTGTTCATCCTCTCAACTTGGCCTGAACTCTGGGGATGATATGGAACATGGAATTTTGGAGTTATCCCCAAGCAAGAATATATCTGGTTTAGAACAGAATCAGTAAAATGACTCCCTCTATCGGAGTCAATACGTGCTGGTAGGCCAAAACGAGGAATAATTTCTTTTAAAAGCACCTTAGCAACAAAAGCTGCTGTGGCTCGGGCTGTAGGAAATGCTTCCGGCCATCTGGTCAGTTGGTCTACTATGACCAAACAAAATTTATATTGTCCAGCCTTTGGCATCGTTATAAAATCTATCTGCAGGTGCTCAAAAGGTGTGTAAGCCAGAGGACGTCCACCAAAGGCTTTACCACGAAAGGCATGTTGGTTATATGCCTATCAGGTAGGGCAGGATGAACACACTTTAGAGGCTATGGTAGTTATACCAGGGGCTATCCATACTCTCTTAACAGAGTCCACGATGCCCTGGGTACCAAAATGACCATTTTTATGAATAGATTGGCAAATTTGGTTATAGAAACTTCTAGGGAGCAGGGGTTTTCCTTCAGGTGACACCCATACTCCATTAATTTGTTTTGCTTTAAATTTTTGTTTCCATTTTTCCACTTCCTTTTCATTATAGGAGAGTGATAAATTTAAATTATCAGTGGTTGTTAATGTTAAAATTAATCCAGGTCCTTCTATGGCTGCTAGTTTTGCAGCGGCATCTGCTCGGTCATTTCCTCTAGAGACAGGGTCTGAGCCACCTGTATGGGCAGAGCAATGAACTACAGCTAGGGCTTTAGGCAGTTTGAGAGCAGAAAGAACTTCATTAATAATTTCTGCATTAGCTATGGATTTTCCAGCTGAGGTTAAAAATCCTCTCTGGAGCCATAGCATTCCGACTGAGTGACAAATGCCAAAAGCATATCTAGAATCCGTATAAATTGTTGCCTTTTTATCCTTGGCAATTATACAGGCATGTTTCAGAGCTATGAGCTCTGCTCCTTGAGCGCTAATGTTAGAAGGTAGTGAAGCTGACCATTCAGTGGCAAATTCTGAGACTACGGCAGCTCCAGTGTAACGTATGCCATCCCTCATAAAAGAGGAACCATCGGTAAATAAAATCAGATCTGCATTGTCTAAGGGAGTGTCCAAGAGATTATCTCGAGGCTTTTCTGCCATGGACACTAATGTTTCACAGTTATGTAGTGGTTCTCCTGAAGTTGGTAAGTCTGGAAGCAAGGTAGCAGGATTAAGCGTTGAACAGCGTTTCAAAGTAATATTTTCATTATTTAGCAAGGTTATTTCATACCTTGTAATTCGCTGATCAGAAAATGCCTGTGTTCTATGTTTTACCAATAATGCTTCAATCTCATGTGGGCACATTATTGTTAATGGACATCCCAATACTAAATCAACGGTTTTTGTTACTAGTAAGGCTGTAGCAGCTACTCCTCTAAGGCATGGTGGTGCTCCTGCTGCTACTGGGTCTAGTTGGGCAGAATAATAAGCAATTGGGCGCTGAGAAGGTCCCAAAGTCTGAGTTAACACACCAGAGGCTACTCCTCTTCGCTCATGCACATATAAAGTAAATGGCTTGTTGTAATCTGGGATGCCTAGAGCAGGGGCAGACATGATAGCCTTTTTTAAATCTGATAGAGCTGACAAGTGTTCAGGCTCTAATTTGAGGGGTTCAGGAACCGAATCCTTTGTTAATGCTATAAGGGGTTTAGTGATTTCCCCATAGCAAGGAATCCATTGTCTACAAAACCCTGTTGCTCCTAAAATTGCTCTCAGCTGTTTCTTAGTGGTAGGAGCACTCAATTTTTGAATGTTCTCAATTCGTTTTGGAGAAATATAACGAGCACCCGCAGTCAAGATGAATCCCAAATATTCTACTTTTTGGAGACACCATTGAACTTTATCCTTAGAGATTTTATGTCCTCTTTTGTGCAATTCCAAAAGAAGGTGTTTGCTATCTTCTTGACATGTTTCTGCATCTGTTGAAGCCAAGAGTAGATCATCTACATATTTGATTAATTTGCTATTTTTAAATGTTATATTGTCTGTGTCTTGGCTCAAAATTTGCTCAAATAAGCTCGGACTTTCGACATAACCCTGTGGCAGCCGACACCAGGTATATTGTGAGCCCTTCCAGGTGAAAGCAAAAATATGCCTGGAGTTTTCATGTATTGGTATGGAAAAGAAAGCTGAACACAAGTCTACTACTGTAAAGTATGTAGCTGTGCTAGGAATAGATGAAATAATAGTATGTATGTTAGAAACTACGGAGTGTCTCTTTATAACGTGATTATTCACTGCCCTTAGATCCTGTACGAATCTATAGATGTGTTTGCCATCGGGTCCTTTTTTTGGTTTTTTAATTGGCAGGATGGGCGTGTTGTATTCAGATTTGCAAGGGATTATTATTCCCTGTTCTATTAATGAGTTAATAACTGGTGTAATACCCTCAATTGCCTCCTTTGAGAGGGGATACTGAGGGATAGAAGGAGGTGGGCTAGATTTAGTTTTTATCTGCACAGGAACAGCAGATTTAAGTAAGCCTACATCAGAAGAAGATGTGGCCCAAAGAGACTCTGGTATATCTTTAGGTATTTCAAAAATGGAAGGTTCTTTTGCCTCCTGGTTTTCCGAGAGAAGTACAGGGAGTAATTTTAAAGATTCCTCTGGTACTTCTAATGATAATGAGCCATCTGGGGAGCAGGTTATTGTGGCTCTGAGTTTGCATAGAAGGTCCCTCCCCAGCAAATTTAAAGGGGAGTCAGGCATCAAAAGGAAGGAGTGTTGTACCTCTAGGGGTCCTACAGACACCATTCTAGGAGGAAGTCTTTTAACTCTTTGGGTTATTCCTGATACTCCCATTACATTCTCTGAGCCAATAGAATAACATTGTAAATCAGGTGTTCTCTTTAATACAGACCAGGAAGCTCCGGTGTCTAATAGACAATCATAATAAGTGTTACCCACTTTTAAGGTAACATGGGGTTCATTAGTATGGGGAGGGCAGTGGATAGGGACAACGGGTAGTAGGACATCAGGGTCTGGGAAATCAAAGGTTGTATCCTCTGATTCCTGTGCCCCAGCCCCCCCTGGGCACCATCATTGTGTTTGGGATATTCCTTGGGCACCCCCCTGAAGGGCACCTCTCTGAGGGTCATTAGTACCTCGAGTAATTTTTGGACGAGCGCCATTTCTCATATATTGTTGAGTATTATCATTAAAATTTTCTTCAATTTGAGCATTGTCATTAAATTCCCAATTCCTATTTCTATAATTCTGGTTTCTAAAGTTCTTATTTCTATATTCATTATAGTTATTTCCATAGTCATTATTATAATTTCTAGAATTCTGGTTTCTATAACCATTATCATAATTTCTATAGTTATTATTTCTAAAACCATTATTAAAGTGTGTATTCCTTCCAAACATCTTAAGAAAGGTTCTACATTCCATCATTTTGTGGCCCTTCTTCTCACAGAAGTGGCAAGTAATGGATTGATAATTGGATTTCTGGAGAGGGGCAATTGTCGTTGGTTCATTATCATGCCCACTTTCTAATTTAGTTATCCTATCTATTACACATCTCATTTTTTTCTTCATTTCCTCCATGTCATCATTATTTTCTTTCTCCTTTTCTTCGTTTCCCTTAAAAACATATATAGCTGTTTTTCGCAATTCTTCAAGGTCCATATCTGACCATCTTGGGCATTGTGTTTTAAAATAATTTTTAATTACTTTGCAAGAATTGTTTACAAAGATTCTTCTAACTTGTCTTAAACTATTCTCTTTATTTAAGTCCCAATCTAAGTATCTGTCCCCAAACTCGATAATTCTGTCCATAAATCTGGAGGGTGTTTCGTTTTCCTTTTGCTTAATTTTTTCCAGTTCCATCCACTTATCTGTACTGTCCGCACATTCCTTCATGGCCGTGAGGATGGCCTCTCTACAACGGTATAGTTGTAGATAGTCCTCAGGATTATTATAGTCCCATTCGGGATCCTGAGATGGCCAATGTGCTGCATTACGCCCCCGGGTTTTGTTGACATGAGCAATTATTTTATTTTTTTCACGTTCACTTAAAAAAGCCTGTAGTAAGCTCTCAACGTCCTTGTAAGACGGATTATATTGAAAAAATATGTCTCCCATCTTTTTTGTTACTAGAAAAGGATCTTGTTCATATGTGGGGATATTTCGTGTAAATTCATTTATTTCTTGGGGAGTAAACGGTATCCTATGTCTTAAAGTCACCACATCCCCATTTCGTCCTATTTCAGGTACTTCTCTTAGAGGAAACAGGCCTCTAGTTGAATTTTGCACCTGTGGGTCAGTTTGACAAGGACAGGTTTCTCTAGGAGGACAAGATCTCCCTTGCATTGGAATTTGGTTTTCTGTAGGAGAAGGAACATGAGAAGCTGGGATTGCAGGGGAAGGGTTTTGGGGATTAAATTCAGACAAGATTTGCACTACACGAGAGAAGCAGTTTGTTAACTGGGCTATAGGGAAGGTGTTTTCCATCTCTATTTCAGGGAAGGAAATTTCCTCATTCAAAGGTTCAGAAACAGGTCTGTTTCTGGTAGAGTGGTTTTTTGCCAATTGATCCTGTAAGAAACTTTTTAGATCTTCTAATTGGGCTTGCATTTTATCCTCAATTTTTCCTATTTTATCTTCCATATTTCCCATTTTATCCTCAATATTTCCTATTTTATTCTCAATATTTCCTATTTTATCCTCAAGTTTTTCTATTTTATTCTCAATATTTCCTATTTTATCCTCAATTTTTTCTATTGTATCCTCAATTTTTTCTATTTTATCCTCAATTTTTTCTATTTTATCCTCAATATTTTCTATTTTATCCTCAATATTTTCTATTTTATCCTCATTTTTTTCTATTTTATCCTCAATATTTTCTATTTTATCCTCATTTTGTTTTATTTTATCCTCATTTTGTTTTATTTTATCCTCATTTTGTTTTATTTTATCCTCATTTTGTTTTATTTTATCCTCATTTTGTTTTATTTTATCCTCAATATTTTTTATTTTTTCATCTCTAAATATAGTATTGAGGAGTACAAAAATGACAGTACCTATTAATATAAAAATTTGGAGGTATCCTTCATTCCTCAATGCCCCTACTTCTTCAGCTGCCATATAATTGTCAAAGAATGTAGTACTCATTTTTATATGTATATTTTGTAATTTCACAAAACACGTGGGGAGCAGGGCAAAGCAACAAACTTTCCACAGGGTTTTTTTTTTCTAATCCAGGAAGTTGTTCCTTAAGGGAAAGGATATTTAGAAACAGTTCTTCCAGCCAGGACTTTAGAGTCCTGTTGCTGAGATTTAAAAACAGCTGTTTTCTGTCTATCAGAGTCACACAGCTGGGAAGTATCTGAGGTCAGATTTGAACCCAGGACCTTCTGCCTCTAGGGCTGGCTCTCAATCCGCTGAGCTACCCAGCTGTCCCTTAAGATTAAAGGGAAGAAAAAGAAAAAACTGCTGATTCCAATTTAACTTAAGGAGAAAAGAGAAGAGAAAAAAAAATTTTTTATACTCACGTGTTCTAGCAGCTGTGTCTTTAAGCCAAGTTTTTTTTTGTTAAAAAAAAAAGAACTAAGTGGTGAAACAGTATAGTAAAAAGGCAAGGAAAAAGTTTTATTGAGAGGATTCTTTAGACTCCCGTGTGGTCAGCCACAATGTTACAAGGGAATCACTTTAAAAGACTGATATATATTAATTTAAGGTCGCCAAGGAATCAGCTATGTAATTCCTAAATGAAAAACTCAAGTCAGCCATCAGCCCTTTTTTGAGTTTAATTACAATAGGAGCAAGAAAGGAATTAGAGATAAATATAGAGAGAGAGAAAGGGGAGAGAAGGGAATAGGGCTTAAATACCCCTTCTGTTTAGGCTGGGCCAAAAGGCCCAAGCCCTTAGATAGCTGGGGCAAAGAAAATAGATCAGTCCCTATTACTCACGTGTCCAAAATGGAGAAACAGTCTCAGAGGCCCCCACCTTCAGCTTCCTTCAGAGCAAGCCTTCTCAGAGCCCAGGAACCACCGACCCAAAAACTCAACCCCCTCCTCCAGTCTCCAGAACCTCCTATCTTTAAGGACACCATCCAAGTTGCCTCCCCTCAGTCCTCACATCTACCAATCACTCTTCATCAATTTCCCTGTCAATGGAGGCTCTCGCTTAACCCAGGACCGCCCAGAGGTTTCTGGCTTTTGCACATGTCTGTTGAAGGTCATATTTTTCAAATGATTAAATCTTTACTCTTTTGTTACAGCCCTTTCTAAATCCTGTTAACTTGAGTATGGTAGAGATTGGAATAATTAAATTTTGATCTAGGCTGCAGCCCTTACTCAATCCTATTAGGACTGAATAGGGTGGAGATTTATTCCAAGTATCTCCATTGTATCAATTCTAAAATCAATCAAGACTCAAAGAAATTCCTGTTCTATGCTTAAGCATAGGTCAAAGTCCTTTCCATTGTTCAGCAAAGGGTCTCTGTCCTAAAGTAATCTTATGAAGGGAAGAGAAAGAACCTCCCATGCCAATGGAGTTCCCATTCCAATAGACTATCAGTAAGAAATTTTCCAAGTATGAAATATCCCAATGGTGAAATTTTCAACAATTATAAGTCTAAGGAAATTTGAGGTTTACAATCCACACAGGAAAACTGAGCATAAGCCTTCAGGGAATAAAGTGGATACTTAATGAAACAAAGGACTTTCAAGCATTCTTTTTTTTAAAACTCTTACCTTCCATCTTGGAATCAATACTGTATATTGGGTCTGAGGCAGAAGAGTGGTAAAGGCTAGGAAAGGGGAGTTAAGTGACTTGCCCAGGGTCACACAGCTAGGAAGTGTCTGAGCCCAGATTTGAATCCAGGACCTCCTATCTCTAGGCATGGCTCTCAGTCCACTGAACCACCCTTGTGTCCCCTCTTTCAAGCATTCCTGATGAAAAGGCCAGAGTGGAATAGAAAATTTGTCTTTCAAATACAAGACTCTAGAGAAGTATAAACGACGTAAATAAGAAAGAGAAATTATCAGAGATTCAATCAGGTTAAACTTTATATTCCTATATGGAATGATGGTACTTGTAGGTCCTAAAAGCTTTTTCATTATCAGGGCAGTTAGAAGGAATATTCAGAGACAGAAGACCTGGGTGAGTTGTCTGGGATGGGATGATATTTTATAAAATAAAATTAAGTGATGAGGAAAAGGGATGCATTGTGAGAAGCAGAAAGGAAGAAGTAGAATTTGGTAAATTATTTCACACATAAGAAGCATAAAAAAGGAAGTTTTCAAATGAAGAAATCAGAGCTATCTATATTCATATGAAAAATGCTCTAAATCACTATTTCCTGGGGAAATGCACATCTTAAAAGCACTAAGGTGCCAATTTATACTATCAGATTGACTAATATTACAGCAAAGTAAAATGACAGATTTTGGAGGGAATGTGGGAAAATGATGACTCTGATGCAAGGTTGGGAACCAATCCATCCATATTGTAGAAGTATCTCAAAGGGCCACCAAACTGTCCTTACTGGTCTGCATCCCAAAGATAACAAAAAAAAAAAAGGAAAAGGGCTTCTATATACAAAAATATTCATGGCATCTCTGTGTGGGAAAAGTATTGGAAATGCAGGAGATGGTCACCATTTGGAGAATGGCTAAACAACATGTAGCATATGGTTTTATTGGAACACTATTTGGCTATAAGAATGGATGAGAGGATACTTGAAGAGAAACCTTGAGGAATTGATAGGAATGGATACAAAGTCAGGTGATTCAAACCAGAATTTGCACTCAGCTCTTCTTCATCCCAAGTTTAGCACACTAGCCACTCCTCGATAAAATTTCAGGGCAATAAGGAGAGGGACAAGAGGAAGGGAAGACAAGATGAAGGTCCCAGGAAAGGGCCCTTGGGCTGACTCAGAGTACTGGAGATAAAGGGTAGAGGGGGAGGAGAATGAAGTAGGCTGCCTCAGATCTTCCAACTGACTTCTTTTTCTAGGGCCTCCTCTTATCACCCACATACCCAGGTTCCTTTGCAAGGGAGCAACAAGAACCTCTCAGCCCAGGGGGAAGAGTCTAGACTGGGCTGTGGTTGAGGAGCCTGGTGGTTGGGGCAGAGGGATATCTGTGCTTACATTTATGGGGTCTTTGATAAGAGAGGTCTTGTCCCTGTCTCAGCAATGGCCTTCTCTGCCCAACCCTCCCAGATCTTGCTTCCCAGATTACACTATGGGCAAACTCATTCACTTCAGCCTGGTATTACTTGCTCTCATCATCCTGGGGGTCTTGTTGGCTATACCTGACATACACAGGAAGCATAGCTGTGAAAAAATATTTATAGCAAGTGTCTCTGATAAAAGATCTATTCTGGCAGAGACCATTGAGTAGGTGCTCCAGGATCCCTTGTGTAAAAAATAAATAATGATGGTGAGTTATATAAAAATAGATAAAAAACTTGGCGATACAGGTTCAAAACTGTTCAGAGATACTTTTGACAGAGGTAATCAAAAGCATCTTCAGAGATGAAGTGAAGCTCAAATGTGAACTTCCCTTGGGGACCTGGTGCAAGGATGCAAAAGAGATTCTTATAATAAAAATAAAATATTTATTGAAATATATATATATATATATATATATATATATATATATATATATATATATATATACATAAGGATAACAAAGGATTTCTAATTCTAAGGGATTCTAAATCCACCGAAATAAACTTCCTGGTTGCATAAGGAACCACTTCTCTTGTGTTACACAGGCCTCAGTAATGCTTCCTGATCTGACTAACTCAAATTTATTGTATCTAAATAAAAACTATCACTATTATCCTCATAATTCTTAACTTTGTCTTCAAATTATAAAATAGCAAAGGCTAGCTGGTTGAGTCTCAACAAGAATCAAGTTAGGATTCTGAGTCTTAACAGACTCAGAGACCCAACCAAAGACCAGGTTTTTCTTTGGTCTTCTCAGAGTTAAACAATCTATAAAAATCGCAATGGATAATAAATTGTGATTCCCATGTAGGGAAAGGAAAACACTGGATTCCTTCAGGTTTGTCTTTCCCTCAGAGCTAGAGGCAAAGATGTTACCTCGTCCAGCCCTGAGAGAGAGTCTCTGAGTGTGTATTTGCCAACGGCCAGAGCCAGTAATTGACACAGAAAAATGGTTATAACTGTCATCATCTGAAATCAACATGCTCTCTCAGCTCTGCTTCAAACTCCAGTTCTTTCTCAAGCCAGCACTCTACTTTTTATCCCTAAACTAATAAAACAATACTTATTTTCTAATATCATCCTTATAACTAGGAAGGATACTCCCTCAAGAATGATAGGCTCTAATAGTTATCCTTAAAAATAGAGAAGTCTATTAAATTGCATGTGAATTGAATGGCCAGGAGGCAGGTACAGGTAAAAGACTGCCTCACAGAAGAGAAGTGGTCCAGGGCTTTTAGACAGGCACCAGAGACTACATGACCAGAAACCAGAGTGACAGTGGTGGTATCCAGATGCCCCTGACCACAAAGGGGAATGAATTGCATATCTCAGGGAATTAATGTCTGAGATGCAAACAGAAGGTGCATATCTATGCTTATTCAACTGAGTAAATGTATAACTGATGCTGATCAAACAGGTGTGGGAAAGGCTAAGGAAATGTTAGCCTCCTTTAGCCAACACTGCATGGGTACAATAGGGAATTCCTCAGGTGTTGTTATGGTAGAATTTATCTTGTATGTTGATTTGGGCCAGTTGCTATTGATCTTATATCGGTTATTGGTCAGTTGTTGTTTGTTGGTATTGTTATCAGGAGGGCAGTTAGGTCCTAGCTGAGTTTGTGGTAGATGGAAACTGGCTAGAGATAGCTTATGACAAGACCTATTTATTATATCTATTCAAGGAGCAGAGTCAGAAAAAGGAAAAATAGTTCTAGGTTTGGAGATATATTTTTCCTAAACTAAAGATACCCAACTAAAAACCCAGAACCTAGAACTATCCTTTGTGGTATTTCTACCCAAATTATTTTGATACTGGATGCTACCATAATTCATAACAAGTCTCATTGCTGAATACTATGCAAGAATATATCAAAACAGGTGCTCATCCAAAGTATTCCCAAGTAGCTCTTGGGCATCCCCCAAAACTCGATATGCAAAAAGGTGCTACTTCATTATGAAGGTGTACCAAGGCCTGTGCAGTTAAAAATATAATATATGGAGAAAATGGATTAGGAAGTGTAAACCTTAAAATTTCTTAGACTTATGAATGTTGGGAATTGCACCATTGGGAAATTTCATACTTGGAAAAAATTTCCTACTGATAGTAAGACTCTATTGGAATGTGAAACTCCTTTGCATGGGAGGATCCTTCTCCTCCCTACTTAAGACTACTTTAGGACAGAAACCTTTTGGTAAACAATGGAAAGGGCTTTGACCTATGCTTAGGCATAGAACCTGGAAGTTCTTTGAGTCATGATTGATTTTAGAATTGATACAATAGAGATACTTGGAATGACAGAAGCAGGTCTTAGAACTTACAATCTCCACCCTACTCAGAGTAACAGGATTTAGGAAGGGCTGCAGCAAAGATCAAGATTTAATTATTTGAGAATATGACCTTCAACAGACATTTGTAAAGGAAACAGACCTCTGGGAGGTCCTGGGTTAAGCTAGAGCCACCATTGGTACAGGGGAGACATGGACAGTGATTGGTAGATGTGAGAACTGAGGGGAGGGGACTTAGATGGTTGCCTTAAAGATAGTGGGGTCTGAGGACAGGGAGAGGAGGTTTTGGTCTGAGAGGTTTTGCTCTGAAGGAGTCTGAGAGGAGAGAGGTCCTGGAGGGAGAGCTCCTGGAGAGATCTGAGAGGAGGGCTTGCTCTGAAGGAGGCTGGAGGTGGAGGCCTCTGAGACTGTTTCTCCATTTTGGTCACGTGAGTGATAGGGACTGATCTCTTTTCTTTGTCTCAGCTATCTAAGGACTTGGGCCTTTGGCCCAGCCTAAGCAGAGGGGGTATTTAAGCCCTATTCCCTTCTCTCCCCTTTCTCTCTGTCTCTCTCTCTCTCTCTCTCTCTCTCCCCCCCCCCCCCTCTAATACCCTTCTTCCTCCTGTTTGTAATTAAACTCCATAAAAGGTTGACTGCTGACTTGAGTTTTCATTAAGGAATTACATAGCTGAATTCCTTGGCGACCTTAAATTAATATATATATATATATATATATATATATCTCAGTCTTTTTAAAGTGATTTTCATATCACAGGAGCCACTGCATAAGGAAAAGAAGCACAAAGCCAAGGAGACCAACAATCCCTGTGGGATCGATGAGGATCTATGCCAAGAAAGAGGATTTGCTTTGAGGTTCAAGGAAGCAGCTATTTGGCAAATTCAAATGCTAGACTTCCTCATACCCAGGTTTCTACAAGAACTTGTTTGGGCTTTCATTTTGGTTCCCCTATTCCTGAAATTGAAGGTAAAATCAGACCAGGGAATCATACTTCCCTTTGTAAAAAATAGACTCGAATACAGGACTACAATCCCCATGAGCCTTTGCTCCACTTCCCCAGAAGGCCTTGTAATCTCACCTGGGCCGAGATGAGAAGATATTTAAGCAAAGGCTTTTGAAGGGCTCGCCTTTTTTTTTGGACTTCCGTTTGGAGCAGAGGCGTCTCTTCCATGATGTGAGGTTATTTTGTCTAGGCCTCTGGCCTAGGCACATGTTTCTTACTTGTATATTCTTAATCTTTAAACTTTAATAAACCTCTAAAAAATATATATTCCTTGCAGAGAGAAACTAATTTCTACCTGCCTCAGTCTCCCCCTCTCCCCTAAATTTTAATCTTTACAGTTTGGCTAACCACTACGGGAAAAAGAACTTTCAGTCTTCTGATTTCTTTTCTGATCTTAAATTCAGTTTTAATAGCTAGTACCTAGAAAGCGGCCCCGCCGCTTCCTGCCTGCAGCCTGCAGCCCTGATCGTCCTCACCTGGTACCTGGTCCCGGCCTTGCCCACCCCCGCAGCCGCTCCTGCTCCTGGCCTCTCAGCGGCCCGCTGCCTGCCTATTTCTGTGCCCCAGACCCAGGAGCCCGACCCAGCCGGCTCATCACCCAGATCCTTGGAGCAGATCGCTCAGGACTCATTGCGACCAGCTGGTAACAGTATTGACCACGTGGGTGGAGGGGAGAGACCAGAGGGAAAGGAGATTTTCCCTTAGGCTAAGCCTCCACGTGGCTGGGGGTATTGGCCACTGCGGGATCAGAGAGGGGAAAGAGAGAAAAGACTAGAGAGAAGAAACAGTACTTTTCAAACAGAAACCTAAAAAGCAATGGGCTGTTTAAAAGGATTTTTGACTCTTCTGGCAGTTTCATTGATTTTACCTGCCTGTCTGGGAGCAGACTCAGCCCAAAGATTCAACTTTAACTTTGGGGAGGAAAATGGGTGGCCCAGCGAACTGGAAGCCAGGCCCAGAGACGGGAGGTCTCTAGTTAAAGTCTGGCCTCCGATGCTTCCCAGCTATGGGGCCCTGGACGGATCCCTTGAACCCCATAGCCTAGCCTTTACTACTCTACCTTCGGACAATAGACATTTAAATGGATAAATAAAAACAAACAAACAAAAAAAAAAACCCAAGGAACTTTGAAGAGACTAAAGGCTATATTCTAAGGCATTTCAGACTCCAATGGTTTATAAACATCTCTGTATTCTATTGCATTGTTTTGTTTAAGGTTTAACTTTGTGATTTTAAGTTCATATATTACTGGATTGAATATTATTCTGTGAACTGAAGGTTGATTGAATTTATTTTGAATGTACTGAGTTTTGAAATTCTGTTGTTTTTCCCCTTTAACTGTGTTGAAAAAATATTATTGTGAATAAGCCCATATATGAAAAAACAGCTTTTTTCTATTTTGCTGAGGATAGATGGACTTCAGAACTGGTTATAATTGTATTAACAACCTTGGAAAATTTAATGTGCTAAATACCTCAAATGATTTGATTTTAAGGGTTTTTTAAATATGATTGTTGGAAATTTTTTTTTAACAGTCTGGTTATTTTTGCCTGCCCCTACCACGAGGTAAGGCCCATTCTAGTAGCTGAAGTGAAATGTATTTTATAAACCCCAACCTTCCCACATGTGAATGGAAGTTGGGCAGTTAATTTCAGGGCATTTGTACCCTTGGGAAAAGCCTCCAAGAACAAGGAGCACCCCTTTATTTATGCTCTTCAGCTCACTATTTTACTTCTACCAGGATGATATATAGATTTCTTGATTATGTTCTAAACCCAAGATGAGTTTTACTTTGTTTTAAAAAATATGTTTAAATACCAAGGTTGAAGGATTGCTATGTTTGTAAAAAGTGTGACAAATGTCCATCAATTCATAGGTTTTAAAAATGTCACACAGCAACTTATGTGAAATATGAAAGTGTGTTTGTTTGCTATTGTAATTAATTGGGCTATTGAGAATTTTGGGGATTTTGATATCTACATATTTGTACTACTGTATTTTTAAAGATGAAAAAATTGTTAACCTTGTTCAATTCATTTGCCTTCTACTCACAGTGATCATGGCCAGATACAAAGAGGAAATGGATCTCATTTTTTGGTGAGAAAGCCTTGTATTTTATATTTTCTTAACTGACACAAAGTGTCAATGGTTATAAGCTTTATTTTTGAATTTTTTAAAGCTCTTTTATTGTTATATTTTTCTTGCATGTGCAATATACTTTTTCAGTTTTTTAATTATTTTTTCTTTCCTTTTTATATTTGAAGCACATGTCACCAGTATCAAGATTTTCTTTAACTTTTTGACTTTTCAGTGCTACAAGTTTAAGATACATTTTCTAATGCATGCCCTAGAAAGCTTGTGACTATGAAAATGATGCCACTAATTATTTAAATAAATTATGGGACTTTGCTTAATGATTCTGTCTGATTCCAGGACAAGATATACACAAAAGAGCCACTGCATAGTGCCAATAGAGCATAAGGTCAAAGAGACCAACCAATCCTGGTGAAATTGATTTCACTTTGAGCCTAGACAAAGAGGGCTTGAACGTGTTTGGGGTTCAAGGTTGCGGCTGTTTAACATGCGTTAAAAGCAGGTCTTCCTTGTTCCACATTCTACCAAGTACCTCAAACTTGGCTCCCGGAACCTTGGTTTATATACTCTGGTCCCCTTTTCTGCCTCTCATAGTGTGGTACCTTTCTGTAGTCCTGGCACTGACTGGGTAAATGCATCATTACTTAGATCATTTTGATTGGGCCCTGATTGAAGGACTTGTTATAGATTTATTTTTCTTCTACTTGGAATTTTTACACATGAGACTTTGATAGTCTATATTTTCATCCAGAAATTTTTCTTTTCTTTTTGATTTTCTGATGGCTTTTTAATATCTCTTGCCAATTGATTCATATACCTCATACCTCAGCCATGCATCCCTAACTGATTCTGAATCTTTCAATCACCCACAACACGGGGGAATGTAAAAAAATATCATTATTTAAATTGCAAAGTTTAAATTCCTTTTGAGAAGAATTTTAGGTGAAGAAGATGCTACCTCTCTGAATCCAGAACTGAACTGTTGGAGAAGCCACCATGAAGAAGCCTCCAGACCACAAGTTGCACAAAATTGAACTTTGGGTGTGGTTGATTGAACATTTATTTGTATGTATACTTTTATTCCAAAGGGGACTGCCCCCTAACGGCTTTTTGTCAGTGTGTTCAGAAATTATTGGTTTTATTCTTTTTTTCTCTTATCCTCACACTATTGTAATCTTTTAAGTTTATTATGTTTTTATGATCCTTTTGGGGAAAAATTAATTTTTCCACAAATGATCACACGGGGGGATGTAAAAAATAGACTCGAATACAGGACTACAATCCCCATGAGCCTTTGCTCCACTTCCCCAGAAGGCCTTGTAATCTCACCTGGGCCGAGATCGAGAAGATATTTAAGCAAAGGCTTTTGAAGGGCTCGCCTTTTTTTTTGGACTTCCGTTTGGAGCAGAGGCGTCTCTTCCATGATGTGAGGTTATTTTGTCTAGGCCTCTGGCCTAGGCACATGTTTCTTACTTGTATATTCTTAATCTTTAAACTTTAATAAACCTCTAAAAAATATATATTCCTTGCAGAGAGAAACTAATTTCTACCTGCCTCAGTCTCCCCCTCTCCCCTAAATTTTAATCTTTACACCTTTTGCCTCAGGCTTTTGTCCCTTTTCACTTTTAGAGCATGGCAATTGTCTGTAATCCTGGCTGCTGATGGGTGAGTACAATATTGCTGCAATTGTTCTGCTTGCTTGTAGGACATAAGTGACTTTCATTAGGCCTTGCTGGTGATTCAATGGCTTGTTATAGTTTTATTTTTACTTATAATTTTATACACATGGAATTTTGATATATACATATTTTTATGCAGAATTTAATTCTTTTCTCTGCTATTTGGTTTTTGGGTTTTTGGTTTTCTTTTGAGAATTGATTCATATACATCATAGCTCAGCCATGTATCTTGGGGGTGATTCTAGTGTTGGTCATTACCCTACTAAGCGGAGGGGATTGTATCATTATCCTAAAATCCAAGGGTTACGATCTTTTAAAGCAATTTTAGGCACAGAAAATCACCAACACCCCATAGCAAGAAAGTGGGTCTTCTAGAGAAGATGCCACAAGGATACTTACAGAAACCACACACTACAAAAAATGATCCAGGATAAACTTTGGGATATAATGAACTGAACTCAAGGGGGTCTAACATCATTTATTTTGAATGTAAACTCTTATGCCAAAGGGGAGTGCCCCCAATTGGTTTTGTCAATGCATCAATCAATTGTTTCTTTTTGTTTTCTTTCTCCTTTTTGTTTTCTTTCTCTCTTATTCCCCAAATTGTTGTCAATGTTAGATGCACTATTTTATACATCTCTAGTAAGAAAAACTTTAAAGTCATAAGCTACATATGTGGAATGACTCACTGGGGAGATATGACATGTTAATCTCCCAGAAACCACATGTGAGGAGATTTTAAAATGCTGGTCTCTGAAAGAATCATAGCAGGATTGTGTGAGGAAAGTTCTACACTCCTCCCCTTTCTGGGTAACACAGCTGGCATGCATCTGCGTGAGTCTATGGAAGTCTGTGTGAGTTTGTGTCACCCAAAAAAGGATACATGACTCTGAATTTGATCCAGAAGTGAGAGGGAGGTTAAAAGGTTCAAGACAAGGACATACACTTTCTCTATCTCTGGTGACCAGCCACGAAGGTGGCTGCAGGAGGCCACGTTGGGAGCAACCATGTGGGGACTTCGATGAGACTAAAATCTCTTATACTTCTACCTGTTGCTCATCCTTTACCTATCCAAGTGATTCTAATAAACTTTATTAAATGATAAGGATGAGTCCTAATTTTACTATTACAGGAGATCTCAGGTTGGTTCAGCATAAGCCATGTGATCAGGATGAAGGGGTCCTAGTACAACCCCCCTTGAATATCACTTGATGTCATTCTCTTTTATCTATTTCTCTCCCTCCTTCTGTCTCAACTATTCCTGAAGCATTGGGGTTTGGGCTTGGAGGTCATACCAGGAAGCAGAGGAAGAGGTATGGGATCTACATAGCAGAAACAGTTGGTGATCCTCCCCCAGAGTGACTGCTGATTCCACACTGTCCCTGCTCTGTGATGGGTCAGCTGTGGCAAGGTGACACCAGAGGTCCTCATTAGGAATCAGCCAAAGCACCAACCTTCATGAGTTCTAGGTTGTACCAGAGTCCTTGCTCACATTCTGCCATGAGAGGATCTGGGCTCCAGGACATCTGGCTCTGCCATGGTCTTCAGTCTTATAGGTAATAGAAACTAAGCATGGGGGGGGGGAGGTAGGGGAAGGCAACTCCCAAGTTGCATACATCTTTGGCTGTTCCTGGGTGCATAACCATGGGGAGGTAAGGAAACTGACCCTCAGCAGGTCATTGGCTCTAGAACTCCTGGGTCCAGATCTCTCCTCTGTCTGGACACAATCCCTATCACACACTCTCTGATCCAAAGAAACTTGTTAATATCCTCTTGGCAGAACTCAACAAGCTCATCTTGGCATTTCCATTATGGTCTCCCTTTCCTGGAATGCCCTCCCTCACCTTCACCACTTAGAATCCCTAACATTGCCCTCAAATTCTGACCACTTGCTCTACATTCGACCTTCCTGGCCTTGATTCTTCCCTTCCCTGAAATTGTTAGGGCTCTACCAACAGTAAAGAACTTGGATAAATACCTCCAATGAGTGAGGCACTGATTTCAGCCCTGTCTGACTTCAGATTTATAGTTAAGAAGTTTAATTTGATTGGGGAGGGGTATGTATGAGGACTCAATGGATTAAGAGCCAGACCCAGAGACAGGAGATCCTGGCTTCAAATCTGGCCTCAAATTTTTTTTTTTAACTGTGTCATCCTGGGCAAGATACTTACACTCATTGCCTCATGGCATGGGACAGCTCCCTACCATTCTCTTTATCCTTGTCTAGATTACACTCCTGAATTACCTGACATTCCCAGTAAAGTTCCAGAAACTTCTTCACCCTAAAAGTTCAATCTACTCCTACCCCCCACTCCTGAACTTCACACCTTGGAATTGTCCTTCTCCTTTTTACCTTTTCTCTCTGATTGGACAGTTTCTCCCTGAATCTCTACAGCCAGATCTTCATCAATCCTCCCCTTGCTGCAGTCCTGAGTCTCCCAAACTTTCTCTACAATTCCCTGGGGACTTTCTTCTCCTCTCCTCATTTTTCAGCATCCTTTTACATAGTGAAGTTCCCCCATTAGAATATAAGCACCTTGGATGCAGGGATTGACTTTCTTTCTGCTTCTATTTGTATCCCTTTCTCTTAGCACATTCTGTGACACACTTTAAGTTCTTTCATCTTTGTTGACTGGAATTGACTTGGCCTGGCTTGACTTGACTTGGCTCCCCTATTCCCTGGAGCTATTAATGGTTTTTTTGTTGAACCCCAGTCTCTATGCCCAGAGATATGGGACTCTGCTTTTCTGTAGAGATCAATGCCCTGCACTCCTGTGACAGAAAGGCGCAGTTGGGGAGTGTGGAGAGCTTTGCTCTACTCATGCCCAAGGGATTCTTCATCCTCTTTTGGGTCATATCTGAGGCACTTTTGACTCCCAGCTTTTATAAAGATGAGAGAAGAGGCCAACCCCATTTTGGTTTGATGAACTCTGGTCAGAAGCTGATATGAGAGGAGCTGGCCATCTCCATCCTATCCCCATCCCAGTTTAACTATTCTGGAGACTTTGAGAAATGTCACTTTGGGTGAGATCTGGGACTCTCTGTAGCATACCAGGCATGTTGGCATCTGGGAAGTATGATTGATGTATTGATATTGTATTAACAGACACATGGTCAGACCTCTCAATGTTCATTGTGTAATAGGGACAGTCCAGAGGACTAGCAAGGGATGGGCAAATTCCTGGGCTGGGCGTGGACAGCCATGCTGCATTGGCTCAGAGTACAAAACTCAGGTACTCTTGCTCAGAGCCAAAGGGCGGGATGGATTAAACTCCACCTCTTTGATCTTGTCATTGTCAATTCAAACAATGTTAAAACCTATGTCATATTATGTATATGTTCCTAAAACCCTCAATAAATACTGGGAAAAAGCGCAAAACTTGTCCTTTTCTAACTCCTCTCGTGCTCTTTCTTACCAGTTCTCTCTTTACTAGTTCTCTCGCCCTTCATTTCCTCTCTCCTTCTGTTCCCTCCTTGCCGATTACTCTCTTGATTCACCATATCTCTTTCATAGCGACTTAGTCACCCCAGTACCTGCTATTGTTATAGAGGTACCAGGAGCCAAGGCTCCACTTCTTCATAGTGACGTGCTCACCCCAAACCAGGAGTAAGACTCTACTTTTCCTAGAGATGTTATCACGTTGTTGCCCCCAAAGCAGACTCTAAATTGTCTAGGAGTATCAAGGGGTTGATACTCCCCACCTATTCTCTCATTCCTCCTATCTCCTTGGAGTTTGCATTACTCCCCATGTGTTTCTACTTCTGTCTTTGAGTCATTATTATTCTCCCATTTCCTTAGACTCCTCTCCCCACCTCAGGTTATTCCCACAGAGATATGTTATAGGATTTCCATGTGGGGTCACTATACCTCCCATCGGGGGCTGCTATTCTCTCTTTAATAGATAATGAAAGAGCCCCTTAACTGTGTATGTCTTCAGGAAGAAGAGGTTAGAGGTATTGTTTCTGTCTCCCTTTGAATCACAAAATGCCATCCCCGTGCTTTATGGAGGTACATCCCTTTCTTACATGTGGGAGTTTTATTGAGAGCAATACAATTTCTGGTTGTTCTAAAAAGCTGAGACAATTTTCTTTCTTTCCTGTGCTTCCATACTTTATTTTCTCAAAAGTATCTATCAGAGTTCTGATTGGGACTTTAAATACACCTTTTTACCTCAAATTGTTCCAAGCTCTTAAAAAATCTCCAGACTTCATATTCATAAGGCCCATGCTTTTAGGATTGTTTCTACTTTTGCTGACCTGGAATGAATGCAAATAACAATTGTTTTCTGAAAACTGCCTGTTTACCTTTTGAATTTGTAAGTTGAAATATATTTCTTCTTTTTTTAAACCCATACCTTCCATCTTAGAATCAATACTGAGTATTGGTTCTAAGGCAGAAGAGTGGTAAGGACTAGGCAATGGGGATTAAGTGACTTGGCCAAGGTCACACAGCTAGGAAATGTCTGAGGTCACATTTGAACCCAGGACCTCCCATCTCTAGGTCTAATTCAAAATCCACTGAGCCACCCAGCTGCCCCCAAATTGAAATATGTTCTTAGAAATTCTGGAGGGACAGTTCTTACCCAGACCCACTTTCTTTATGTCCATGAATCCTGTCTCCATTTTCTTTCAGTTTAATAATGTTATTCAACCCATTTCTGGGAATGGCTGTTGCCTCAGAAAAGCCCTGAGACTAGGAAAGTTCCTTGAAATATAAAGTAAGCTAAGAGTAGTCTTTCTTCAGTTGTCATTTTCTGTATATGAAGGTATTTGCAGTTACTATATCTGAAGGTTTTTACTTCCTCTTACGGGGGTGGGGGGGAAGAGGAGGTGAAGCATTTTATTTACATTTTTTCCTTGGAGACAGTAGATCATTTTTAAAGTCAAAGATAATTTTTTCCTCATTGTTTCCTGGAATTTTAATGTCATTTTTATTAAGATTGAGTGATTTGGGAGGCAGAGAAGCAGCAAAAGTTCAGACCTTCCTTACCAATTACAAGATAAATGCTTCTAGGGGACTGAAAATAAAACCTAACAACAAGACAGAGCAAAGTAACCCTCCTGTTGGACTCAATTCAAAAGGTAAGCCTCCCAAAAGCTGGAATTTGAGAACACATGGGTTTAAGGGGAAGAAGAAAGTTCCCAGGACCCCTTCCCCACCTAGAGCGCTAAGCCTCCAGCAACAGTGGGAACCTCTGGGCAGGAAAAGTTGCTGGTCTGGAGGGAGTACCTTGCAGACAGCACTGTCCCAGACTCAAAGAGTTGAACACAGGCAGTGGGTAATGAGCTGGAGAGGTAGAGAAGAACTAGCAGCCTTGTCACAGGGGTGAAGACCCTCCATATTGCTTCAGCCTTCCAGGAGGCTTTGGCCTCAGGGCACATCCAGTCTAACCCAGCTGAACTTAATCCCATCAAAAGTCTTCTGAGGTCAGGGAGTCTCAAGCTCCAATGCCCCTCCCCCTCAGACTGCTGGATTTTAATCCAATCCAATTCTCCAGCAGACAGGGAAGCTCAGGATCCAACACCTCTTCTCCACAGACTGCACTGAGAGATATCCTGACAAAACTCCAAGAGGGGAGACTGACAGAAAACCCCCAAACAGAAAAAATGAGAGGAGCAAGAGCACAGACAACTGCAGGGAGCAAAGAAGGGGGTAAATATGAGCAAACAACAGAAAAAGAAAAAAGAAATTACAATAGACAGTTTCTTTCCAGGCAATGAACAAAAAGCAAATGGAAAAGAGAAGGAGGAGGGAACATCAAGCAATAAAACAGAAATCCCAGCAAATTTGATACAGGCTTTTGAAGAACTTAAAATGCAATTCAAAACATAATTCAGAGAGGCTGAAGACAATTGGGAAAAGAACTTAAAAATTAAGACAAGTCATCTGGAAACAGAAAATAGTGCCTTGAAAGCCAGAATCACCCAGCTTGAAAATGAGGCAAAGGAGATAAAAGATGAGGCAAAGAATGTGAAACATGAGACAAATGACATAAAAGATGAGGTAAAGAGGATGAAAGATGAGGCAAAGGAGATGATAGATGAGGTAAAGAGAATGAAAGAAGACCTCCAAAGAAAATCAGACCAGAAGAGAAGGATGACCAAAAAGCCAGGGGTGAAAGCCAGGCTTTTAGAACTAGAATACAAAAACTAGAATTAAGTGACCTCACAAGGCAACAGGACACTATAAAACAAAACCAAAAGAATGAAAAAATTGAGGAAAATATGAAGCTTCTCATTCACAAAACAGAAGATTTAGAAAATCGTTCCAGGAGAGACAACTTAAGAATCAGTGGTCTACAAGAAGACAATGACAAAAGAAAAAGCCTGGATGTCATACTACAGGAAAATTTCTAAGAAAACTGCCCTGATATTCTATAACAAGAGGGAAAAGTGGAGATTGAAAGAATCCACAGATCACCTCTTGTACTTAATCCCCAACTGACAACACCCAGGAATGTTATAGCCAAATTCAAGAATTATCAGGCTAAGGAAAAAATATTACAAGCTGCCAAGAAGAAGTCATTCAGATACCATGGAACCACAGTTAGAATAACACAGGATCTGGCTGCATCCCCACTGAAGGACCAAAAGGCATGGAATATGATATTCCAGAAAGAAAGGGAACTAAATCTACAACCAATAACCAATTATCCAGCCAAACTGACGATATTTTTACAGGGGAAAGTATGGTCATTCAACAAAATTGAAGAATTCCATGGATTTGTAAAGAAAAGATCAGACCTGAACAGAAAATTTGATTCCCAAGCACAGCATTCAAGAGAATCATCAAAATGTCATTAAAAATAGGGAAAAAAGAAAAACAAAGCCAAAAAAACTTTTTTTAAAGAGACCCAATAAGTTAAAATGATATGTATCCCTATAAGAAAAGAAAAGAGATTGGTAACTCTTAAAAAATGTTGTAATCATCTGGGCAGCTAGAAGAATTACACTTAGAGAGAACAGTGACAAACTGTATAAGATGAAATGCCAAGACATAAATATGTATATAGATATATGTATGCATAAATACATATACATGTGTATACATAAATACACAACTAGAGCTAAAATGTTAATACTAAAGGAAATGGGAAAAGAGACAGAAGGGGGTATATTTATATGTCACAAAGAAGCTCATGGCAGGAGGGGGGAGAACATCAATACACTGGAAGGGTAAAGAGATTGTAGATAGGAAATACTCAACTGTTACATGCATTGAAATTGACCCAAAGAGGGAAGAACAATCCGATCCACTGGGGCAGAAAATAGAGTAGCACCCTATAGGGAAGTAGAAGGGTAACAAACGGACTGGTGGGGAGGGAAGCAGTATAACGGAGGGAGAGGGCGGGGGTAGTTTTAAAAAGACTGCAAAGAAAATAAGGGGGAGAATAAGAAGGGAGGAGGTAGAAAGGGAATTAAAATAAGGGTGGGATCTAGTGGGACTGATTAAAAACAAACATTGGTGTAGAAGGAAATAGTGAAAGAAGAAAAGGCAGGACTAGGAGTAGAAATCAAAATGCTGGGAAATATACAGATGGTAGTCATAATTCTGAATGTGAATGGAATGAACTCACCCATAAAATGCAAGCAAATAGCAGAGTGGATTAGAATCCCAAACCCTACAATATGCTGTCTACAAGAAACACACATGAAGAAGGTAGATATGCTTAGGGTGAAAGTAAGAGGATGGAGCCAAATCTATTGCATATCAACTGATAAAAAGAAGGCAGGAGTCACAATCATGATATCTGACAAAGCCAAAGTAAAAATAAATCTAGTTAAAAGAGATGGGAAGGTAATTACATCCTGATAAAAGGCAGTATAAACAATGAGGAAATATCAGTACTCAACATGTATGCACCAAATGGCTTAGCATCCAAATTTCTAAAGGAGAAACTAGGGGAGCTCAAGGATGAAATAGATAGAAAAACTATACTAGTGGGAAATCTGAACCTTCCTCTATCCAAACTAGGTAAATCAAGCCAAAAAATAAATAAGAAAGAGGTAAGAGAAGTAAATGAAATCTTAGAAAAATTAGAGTTAGTAGATATGTGGAGAAAAAGTAAATAGGGACAAAAAGGAATTCACCTTTTCAGAAGCACATGGTACATTCACAAAAATTGATTATGTATTAGGGCATAAAAACATTGCAAACAAGTGCAAAATAGCAGAAATAATAAATGCAACCTTCTCAGATCACAATGCAATGAAAACAATAATTAGTAAGGGGACACAAAGAGGTAAATAAAAAAGTAATGGGAAATTAAACACTACAATTCTCCAAAACCAGTTAGTTAAAGAACAAATCATAGAAACAATTAAGGATTTCATTGAAGAAAATGACAATGATGAGACATCTTTTCAAAACCTGTGGGATACAGCCAAAGCAGTACTCAGGGAGAAATTTATATCCTTTATTTCATATATTAACAAACTGGAGATGGTAGAGGTCACTGAATTGGGCATGCAAATAAAAAAAAATAGAAAGTGAACAAATTAAAAATCCTCAGATGAAGACTAAATTAGAGATCCTAAAAATCAAAGGATAAATTAATAAAATTGAAAGTCAAAAAACTATTGATTTAATAAATGACTAGAAGCTGGTACTTTGACAAAACAAATAAAATAGACAAAGTACTGGTCAATCTAATTTAAAAAAGGAAAGAAGAAAACCAAATTGACAGTATCCAAGATGAAAAGGGAGCCCTCACCTCTAATGAAGAAAAAATTAAGGCAGTCATTATGCCCAACTATATGGCAATAAATACGGCAATCTAGGTGATGTAGATGAATATTTACAAAAATATAAATTGCCTAGATTATCAGAGGAAGACATAGATTACCTAAACAACCCCATATCAGAAAAAAAAATTGAACAAGCCATTAAATAACTCCCTAAGAAAAAATCCCTAGGTCCATATGGATTCACAAATGAATTCTGTCAATGCTGGGAGCCATCAGACCACGATGCCTTGACAGAATCACACGTGGTAGCTAAGGAGTCTATAGAGTGGCCATTGGCAAGATGGGATTGCCCACCCAGGCCCCCTTGTATGACCTCTCTCATCAATATCCCTTATCCATGGAATTGACATGATTATCATTCCCCCTAGTCTCAAAAGAAATAATACAAGAGAAAAATACCTGTACCCTAATTCTCTAAAACATCACCAAAAGATCAGACCCTCAAATCCTATCCCAAAAGACTATCATGGATTAACTTTTACTTAGGTACATGATTCCTAGTGAAACCACAGCTACAGGCCAAGCCCAGAACTTTCTGACTCACAGAAAACTATTCTCATGAAGCCAACACACAAATCAGTCATAAAGGCCCATATAATACAAACAGGGACACTACAGGTACACTGTGCTTCAATATGCCTCAATGACTTGACTTCACAAAACAGTAACTCACCAGTGGGAAACTCCCAAAGTAAACCCTGAAAAATGACCATTTTATTAAAAGCAATAAGTAATTTTCCTTGATTGTAAGCTTAAAACTCCTCACAGGGTAATGAGAAAATTAAGCCAACTGTGATGAAATCATTTATCCTATATGCTGCCTGTGATTACAATATAAGAATATAGAATGTTAATTAAGTGATTTGTTAAAAGTTAATGTATCACTTTTCCAATTATCTCCATTTGGATGTGTGTTAGTTAATGTGTCTGTTTGCTAAGAAAATGGGTATAAAAATATACACCAGCCATAGGCATGATGGAGCAGCTATCAGATGCAAAGTAATCCCATGGCTGTAATGATGAAGCTGTCTTCCATTTGTTATTTCCTTGACTGATCATTCACCACCTGTTGGGAACCCCTGGATTTGTGAGTGAGGCTGGACCTGGCCTATGGCAATTCAAAGAACAACTAATCCCAATATTATATAAACTATTTTACAGAATAAGCAAAGAAGGAGTTCTACCAAATTAATTTTACAACACAAATATGGTACTGATTCCAAAGCCAGGCAGGTCAAAAACAGAGAAAGAAGGCTATAGATCAATCTCCTTAATGAATATAGATGCAAAAATCTTAAATAGGATACTAGCAAAAAAGACTCCAGCAAGTCATCACAAGGGTTATTCACTATAACCAGTGTAAGGGTTAAAATTATGGTTGAGACTGAATTTAATAATTATATTTGGTCACCAGGAATTTTATTTATAAAATCCTAATGAAACACCCAAACTCAGCTGGAAATTTTATAGTGATTTAATTGATATAGTGGAGGGAATTTAAGAAGGAGGAAGGAAGGGACTAATACTGGGCAGGAAGATTAGGAGATCAAGAAAGTAAGGTTTTGAGTGTGAAGGAGGAAAGAATCAGCCTGACCTCCAAAGGAGCTCAGCTAAGATGCCCAAACCTGAATCAGCTCAAGGGAACAACTCACCACCCAAAGCCTAGCACACTCTCAGCCAGAGTCTCCTCTCTAGGGAAAAGAGCAGGATAGAGGAAGTGATGTTCCTTATATAGACAGTTTTATATCACTTTCCTGTGTCTCATCTGTACCAATCATGACTTAGCTTGACTTGGGACAACCCAGAGGTCCGTCCTTTTATTTCACATGTCTGCTGAAGGCCATTTCCTCAGATAATTAAATCTTGAGTTTGATGCAGAACTTCCTAATCTTGTTAAACTCCTCAGAAGGCTGGAGAATGTAGAATTCCCAAGACCTGACTCTGTTATTCCAAGTATCTCCATTGTTACTGATCAGGAAATAGCTAATCAGATCTCCTAAAGAATGGTCTGATGAGGGTGGAATAGTTTTAAAATTCACACCAGGTAGGATTCATACCAGGAATGAAAAGATGGTTCAATACTAGGAAAACCATCTATATAACTGACCATATTAACAAACAAACCAAGAAAAATTTTATGATTATCTCAATAGATGCAGAAAAAGCCTTTGACAAAATACCACACCCATTCCTATTGAAAACACTAGAAAGTATAGGAATAGAAGGGCCTCTCCTAAAAACAATACAGAGTATATATCTGAAACCTTCAGCAAACATCATCTGCAATGGAGATAAACTAGAAGCCTTCCCAATAAGATCAGGAGTGAAACAAGGATGTCCATTATCACCTCTATTATTTAACATTATACTAGAGACACTAGCTGTAGTGATTAGAGAAGAAAAAGAAATTGAAAGTATTAAATAGGCAATGAGGAGACCAAGCTATCACTCTTTGCAGATGACATGATGGTCTACTTAAAGAGTCCTAGAGAATCAACCAAAAAGCTAGTCGAAATAATCAACAACTTTAGCAAAGTTGCAAGATACAAAATAAACCCACATAAGTCATCAGCTTTTCTATATATCACCAACACAGCTCAGCAGCAAAAACTAGAAAGAGAAATCCCATTCAAAATCACCTTAGACAAAATAAAATACCTAGGAATCTATCTCCCGAGACAAACACAGGAACTCTGTGAACACAACTACAAAACACTCTCCACACAACTAAAACTAGACTTGAACAATTGGAAAAACATTAACTGCTCATGGATAGGATGAGCCAATATAATAAAAATGACCATCCTACCCAAACTTATTTATCTATTTAGTGCCATACCCATTGAACTCCCAAAATATTTCTTTACTGATTTAGAAAAAACCCATAACAAAATTCATTTGGAATAACAAAAGATCAAGGATATCCAGGGAAATAATGAAAAAAAAAACACATATGATGGGGACCTTGCAGTCCCAGACCTTAAACTATATTACAAAGCAGCAGTCATCAAAACAATTTGGTACTGGCTAAGAGACAGAAAGGAAGATCAATGGAATAGATTGGGGGAAAGTGACCTCAGCAAGACAGTATATGATAAACCCAAAGATCCCAGCTTTTGGGACAAAAATCCACTATTCGATAAAAACTGCTGGGAAAATTGGAAGACAGTGTGGGAGAGATTAGGAATAGATCAACACCTCACACCCTACACCAAGATAAATTCAAAATGGGTGAGTGACTTAAACATAAAGAAGGAAATTATAAGTAAATTGGGTAAACACAGAATAGTATACATGTCAGACCTTTGGGAGGGCAAAGACTTTAAAACCAAGCAAGACATAGAAAGAGTCACAAAATGTAAAATAAATAATTTTGACTACATCAAATTAAAAAGCTTTTGTACAAACAATACCAATGTAACTAAAATCAGAAGGGAAACAACAAATTGGGAAAAAATCTTCATAGAAACCTCTGACAAAGGTTTAATTACTCAAATTTATAAAGAGCTAAATCAATTGTACAAAAAATCAAGTCATTCTCCAATTGATAAATGGGCAAGGGAAATGGATAGGCAGTTCTCAGATAAAGAAATCAAAACTATTAATAAGCACACGAAGAAGTGTTCTAAATCTCTTATAATCAGAGAGATGCAAATCAAAACAACTCTGAGGTATCACCTCACACCAAGCAGATTGGCTAACATGATAGCAAAGGAAAGTAATGAATGCTGGAGGGGATGTGGCAAAGTAGGGACATCAATTCATTGCTGGTGGAGTTGTGAACTGATCCAACCATTCTGGAGGGCAATTTGGAACTATGCCCAAAGGGCGACAAAAGAATGTCTACCCTTTGATCCAGCCATAGCACTGCTGGGTTTGTACCCCAAAGAGATAATATGGAAAAAGACTTGTACAAAAATATTCATAGCTGCGCTCTTTGTGGTGGCCAAAAACTGGAAAACGAGGGGATGCCCATCAATTGGGGAATGGCTGAGCAAATTGTGGTATATGTTGGTGATGGAATACTATTGTGCTCAAAGGAATAATAAAGTGGAGGAATTCCATGGAGACTGGAACAACCTCCAGGAAGTGATGCAGAGCGAGAGGAGCAGAACCAGGAGAAAATTGTACACAGAGACTGACACACTGTGGTACAATCGAATGTAATGGACTTCTCCATTAATGGCGGTGTAATGTCCCTGAATAATCTGCAGGGATCCAGTAGAAAAAAACACCATTCATAAGCAGAGGATAAACTGTGGGAGTAGAAACACCAAGCAAAAGAAGCAACTGTCTGACTACAGCGGTTGAGGGGACATGACAGAGGAGAGACTCTAAATGAAACTCTAATGCAAATATTAACATGGCAATGGGTTCGAATCAAGAACACATGTGATACCCAGTGGAATCATGCGTCGGCTATGGAGGGTTGGGGGGGGAGGAAAAGAAAATGATCTTTGTCTTTAATAAATAATGCTTGGAAATGATCAAATAAAATATTACTAAAATATTATTTAATTTTTTATTTAATTTATTTAATTATTTAACATTGTACTAGAGACACTAGCTGTAGTGATTAGAGAAGAAAAAGAAATTGAAAGTATTAAATTGGCAATGAGGAGACCAAGGTGTCATTCTTAGTGGATGACATGATGGTCTACTTAAAGAATCCTAGAGAACCAACCAAAAAGTTAGTCAAAATAATCAACAACTTTAGCAAAGTTGCAGGATACAAAATAAATCCACATAAGTCATCAGCATTTCTATATATCTCCAACACATCTCAGCAGCAAGAATTAGAAAGAGAAATTCCATTTAAAATCACCCTAGACAATATAAAATACTTAGGAATCTATCTGCTGAGACAAACACAGGAACTCTGTGAACACAACTACAAAACACTCTCCATACAATTAAACCTAGATGTAAACAATTGGAAAAACATTGATTGCTCATGGGTAGGATGAGCTAACATAATAAAAATGACAATCCTACGCAAATTAATTTACTTATTTAGTGCCATATCCATTGAACTACCAAATAACTTTTTTACTGAATTAGAAAAAAAAAAACCATAACAAAGTTCATTTGGAAGAACAAAAGATAAAGGATATCTAGGGAAATCATGAAAAAAATGAGATACTTTATTCCACATCTTTCTTTGTTTTAAGGGAGAAACTGGGAAATTTTTTGTTATCCTGTTTGCAACTCCCTAGTTCTTAAACTGTTTCTCTTCTCATTACTTATGGTTTTTTCTCCTTCACTTTGAAGTTATAAAATGTAGCTATAATGTTCCTGGGAATGTCCTCTTACAGGTGGTGATCAATGAATTGTTTAAAGTTCTACTTCATCTTCTAATTCAAAAACTTCAGGACAATCTCTTGTAATAAGTTCTTGTAGTAAAGTGCCTGAACTCTATCTTGATCCTAACTTTTAGGTAGTCTAAGAATTCTTTAAAAATAAGAATTCCTACACTGTCTCTCAATCTATTGACCAGGTCAGTTGATTTTCTAATAAGATGTTTCCTATTCCCTCTTATATTTTCCTTTTTTTAAATTTATTTTTATAATTTCTTCTCATGTTATGAATTCATCAGCTTCCCCTTTCCCAATTCTAATTTCTAATGAAATTTTTCAGTGTTTTTAGTTCTTTTTTTCCCTACTTAGGTGAAGTTTCTTTCATCATTTTCTTACATTGCTTTGATTTTCTTCTAATTCTTCCTTACCTTCTCTCATTTGGTTTTTATAATCTTTATAAAATCTCTTTAAACACCTCTTTTTAGAATTACATATTTTTAATGTTTTTCTCTAATGTTTTGGAAGTGCATGTTTTAATTTCACTGTCTTGTGCACTTCAACCTTGACCTTCTTAATTTACATAGAAATTATCTATGGTAGGCGTCTTCCTCTTTTGCTTACTTCCTTTTTTTATTTGTAAATTTCACACGATCATCAGGTTCTTCTCCCTGTATGTAAAGGATAATATCTCAGGGTTTAGTTTGGCATTGTGGTTGATGTAATTGTTATTTGCAGAGTTGTCTGGGGATCTTTGCCCTCTTGGTTCCTCTAATTTCTATGCTGCTTAAACCACAGCAACACTATCTCTTTCAACACTCTAAACTCAAACACTCTAAATCTTTTTACTTCTCTGTTCTGAGGCAGCAATCAGGAGCTCTATCTTCTGGCTTTCATAATCTTGAGGGCTCAGCTTGATACTGCATCCAGACAGGAAAAATGGGCCCAGCAATCTTCGCCCAGTCAGCCATCCAACCCTCACACAGTCAGTTGGTTGCAGGTCCAGAAACTGAACTCACAGACTCCACAGCTCCTATTATGTGGAATTATGATATTATAATGAATGTATTCTCAGGGAGCATTTATTTTATTTCAATTCTATCAAAGGTTGGTTACCTGGGATACCCAGAAAATCATTCTTCTTGTTACAAAATGCTGATGTTTGTGTTTATATTGTATGGTTACAAGTTTGAGACCTGACTTAGCCAATCATTGAAAGGACAAAAAAATTTCTGAGTAGGGGAGGAATGTTGCCTGACTTCCAAAGCCCAAAGGTGTGAATTTTAAAAAGTCTCCATCTTGGTCTAGCACCCAAAAAATTGTGCACACCCACACTACACGGGCATGTGCTAGTCAATGACAAAGCAGAAATAACTAACTGCCCACCTGGGCTGTCCTAAGCCAAGCTAGAGCCAACCATTGGATTTTGTGAGACACAGGAAGTGAGGTAGGGAACAGCCTCTGGAATTCGCTCACTTCCTGTGGGGAGAGGGAGACGCCAGTTGGGGTTAGGAGGAGTTGGTGTTAGGAGCTTGGACAGAGAGGACGCCCGCAGACAGCTTTCCTTCAGATCGGTCACGTGAGTTAAGGACTGATTCTTTCCACCTGGGCCTTTGGGCCTAAAACTCCCTCTGCCTTGGTCAGAGGTTGAGTAGCCCCTCTCCCCTAAATTTCATTCTTACAAAGGCATAGAACAACTCTCTTTATTTGGAGAGATTAAAGGCCTGTCCTATATGAGAGACAGGGTAGAATTGCTGAGAGCCAGAGAGAGGAGAGACCTTCAGTTTTGTTCTAGTCATTGAGTCCCTTCAGGCTCTCCAGTCACTTCTAGTGCTGCTGACTTTCAGCTAAGAGAGAAGATGAAGAGGCCAACTTTATCTCAGATTGCTTAAGGAAAGAGAAGGAAGAGCATGAAGGAAGAGCAGAGAGGAGTTGGCAGTTTCCATCATGGCCCTCTCCCCAGCTTGCTGCCCTAGAGATTTCAATGTATTATCCCTTTGGATGAGATCCAGGGTCCTCTTTCTTTGTACTCTTGAACTTTGTTGCTGCCAAAGGGAGTGCTCCTCAGTTTGGTATTGTCTCCTGTGTATTCTCCTTTGTGTACCTTCTCTGATTTCAGTTTTGCTAGGATTTAGATGAATGGATTTCTTTGCTAATTGCTAGGTACATTTATTATGGAACCAGTGTTTAGTATGAAGGGAGTCAAGAGTGAGATACAGAGCTTGGGGTCCTCTTTATTCCCCTATTAATGAAGCAATGATCAGGAGTTAGCTTGAACAGGAAAACTATATTCTCTCAACTAATAATAATTAATATAATAATTATATATAAATATAATATAAAATATAATAAAATATAAAATATAAAAATAATTAAGGTAGCTGTTAGACATATTTCTAGACTGTTACACCTTTCTCTGAGGTGAGTAGAGTGGTGGCTTCTGACACCAATTTCCTTTTTTATCTTCTGTCAATACGGAGAAGGAAGGGGGAAGAAGACACCGGCCACTTTCCTTTGAGCCACACAATGACACTTAGATGCCACATATCAGGGAAAGCCCTCACCACATTTGTATAAAGGTCCTCATCTTTCCTCTGATACTGCCACATACATATTGATGCATATCCTCATTATTTTGTACCTGGTGGGCCTGCCTGCCTGAAGCCTCTCCCCACTTCAGTCCCTTCTCCAGCACTTACCTGTCAAAGTGATTTTCCTAAATCCTTGGTCTTCCTGGGTCATCCCTACAGCCATCAATCAGAGGGCTTTTGCCCTTTTCTCTCACCACCCTAATAATTATTCAGAAGAAATCCTTCCTGATCTGAAAGAGGAGAGGAGGCCATTGTTTTGGAATTGATAGTCAATAAGAGTGCTAAAAGCTTCCTTTGCAGATCAGTCTAAAGATTTCAGACTTGAATACTTTTTAAAGGTTTTCTTAATATTTGTAAAAAAGGGGAAGGAGAAGGGAGAGTTCTCCCTACTTCAATATAGGTTAAAGAAAAGTGCATTGCTGAATACACATGAATTAGAATAGAGAGAAAGAAGGAATGTGTTCCTCCAACACCCCCATGGGACTCTGAGGAGTTTAGGTACCTTCAAGTAAGTTCATGTTCATGAGTCTGAGAGAGTTTGATTTTAATCCTGTGATGTTGGTGCTTGTCTGGGACATCCTGGGAGAGATGGGAGGCACTACATGAAGGATGGCTATCAAGGCACACACTAGTGTAAAAGAGAGATAACGAGCTACTTCCTCTGGTCTTAAAACCAGAGTTCCAAGGGTAGGCAGGTAGTACAGTGGCTAGAGTGCCAGGCCTCAGGCTAGGATGATCTGGGTTCATATTTGGCCTCAGAAACTTTCTAATTATATTATCCAAGTTAAGTCACTTAAACCAACTCCCTCGTCCTTGCTACTCTTCTTAGAATCAATACTATGACAAAAGATAACAGTTAAAAACAAAACTGGGGCTCTTGCTAGTTTCCCACCCTTACTGTTAAATATGTCAATAAATCCATGTTTCTTCTCTGTTTTTCTTGACTTTAGTGACCAAATGGGATAAAAAGAAAAACAGGAAGGACAAATGTCAGAGGGAACCTTCCCACGTTAGGAAGTCTTTAAACTTTCATCTAATTAGTACTCAGGCCACTGAATGTTAGGCAATTGGCATGTATTGTTTATAATTTGATATAATTATAAATTGATGAACTAAAATATAAATAAATGAATTGATGAACTCAGAAAATGAAACCTTTGTTTCCTCAGTTACATCATCTTTTGGTCATTACACTGGGGATGGGAACGGGGCAGGGCTAAGGCCTGGGAAGGGGAGCCCAAAAAGGTCTGGAGAGCTGGAGGGTCTATAGACAAGGGTGGGAGCCCCAGCTCTGCTCAGACACACATGCTGTGGCATATTGTCCCTCCCCTATTTCAGATCTGTCAAATGGGGCCTGAGCTCAGTAGCCTCTCCTGGATGACCCAGTTCTGAGATTTGATGATTTAGTAATTCTTGTGACTTCTCTCCTAGCTCCTGACTGCACTTTCAGGGCAGGGGAGAATCCCAGGGAGAAGAATGGAGGAGCTGGAGTAGAAGGGAGGGCCCCTCTGAATCCTCCAGCCCACCTAGTCCAGGCTAACCCCAAAGTCCTGAGGTCCCCCATCTGGTTTGGGATCACAGCCTTGAGACCCTCCTATATCAGAGGCCATCTGTGTTGAGCAGAGGAGGGCTAATGGGTGAGAAAACTACTCTGGTGCTTCCAGCTTAGGGAAATTGTGATGAGGGGGATATGGGGATATGGGTTCCCCTGGACACCCCCACACCCCAGAGATATCCCAGGTCAAGAAGGGCATGAGAAATTCCTTTCTTTCCTTGCATTCCTGTAGTGCTGAAGAAAGGTGTTTCTGCCCAGGCAGTAGGTCCAGAAGAGCCTGAGGGTGGCCCCCAGTTAACCAGAGATGGGGGAGAGATAAGGGGCAGACATAGGACAATTTATTGTCTTTCGTGGCAGGGGAGAGGCATTCCCCATCAGGAAGGTCACATTGACAAAAGCTGGAAGATGGCAAAACCTAATAACAGAAAAAGGTACCCCGTTTCCCACAGTCTGTTCTGTCTGGGAGCCTTAGCAGTGACCTTCAGGGATCTTTTCTTCCTCTGTAGAAGTCTCTTCTGCAATAGGCAGATTCTACAAATCTTCTTGTTGGTAAAGAGAAAATGAGAAATCTGTAACTACATTCTCAAAAGCTATTGATTGACTCTTTGGGCATTTGCTCTTGCATATATATATATATATGACTAAAGACTAAATTATATATAAAGAAAACTAAATTATTGAGTCAGCCACAGCAGATATTCAGTGTTTGGGACGGATTCAAATGTTCTGATGGTCTGAAAATCATTTGCTATTGGTGCTTAGTAAAATAGTAGAAAGTAACCTCATTAGCCATCCTTCAAGATCTTACATTTCTTTTAAAATCCCCTTGGGACAAGGAGGCATATAAACCACATTAGCTAGGAAAATACAGTTTGCCTAATAATTCCATAATACTTCCATAGTTCATGCAACATTTAAACAGTAGATAAATGCTAAGCTGTAAAAAGACAAAGGTTGAAAATAATCCAAACACAATGCAGGTTTATTAAGATTTTAAACCTGGCCATGAAAGAAATCACTTTTTGTGGAAAGAAACAAACCAAAAGAAAAGAAGAGAAAATACCAAATAAAATGTTCTAATTGAGCATCCTATTAAGAATCAAAAGAATCTTTGAAAATGTTTGCTAAAAATATATCAGATAACCAGTGCAATATGTTAATGCTAAGAGAATATATATGAAAAAAATTCAGTTCTAAAACAAATTAGAAATTACATTTCAAAGTCTCAAAATGTAAAATTTGGTTTAAAATTCTCACTCAAAACTCTCATTTTCCCATGCAGAGAATGGGATGCTGAGGATCGTATAACAAATCCCCTTTAAGACATATGGATGCAGTTACTCTGATTTCAGCTGATTTTCACAAATCTCGCCAAACTCAAATGGATTGGATATTTCACTCACATTAACCAGCCACATTTTCCCAAATTTATTTCAGATTCTTTTGAACTCTTGAACACTTTCCTAGTGTGCTCATTCTATAAAAGGATTAATCTCAAATTATGTTCCACATCTAAATTAGTGGTGTAAAAATTAAAATTTAATCTTAAACAATACAAATATATTTTAAGAAATGTATTAAGTGATCATTAGAAATCAAGGAATAAAGAGGATACAAAATAAAAACCACATACTCACGGCCTTTTAGCCATTTCAAAATCCCCACCCTACCACCATCACTGCTGGCTGCAAGCCAAAGGGGAGGCAAAGCCTCAACACCCCCTCACTTATCCTCTATCTAAAGGAAATATGTAATGACTGGAAGTCAGTGGACTCACAAAATGTATCTCCCCTTTAGGATAACAGATTTTCAATGATACATTACCCCCTCAGTCCCATGGAAGACTAGTCTCTCCCATGAGTCTTATCAACATACCAACTTTGAAATTACAACAATTTGAGAATAAGAGGAAAAGAGAACAAAACCAATATTTGCTAGGTGCATTGACAAAAAGCCAATTAGGGAGCAGTCCTCTTCAGCATATGTGTATACATACAAAATAAATGCATTCAACCCCACACAATTAAAATCACCACATCCCAAAGTTTACTCTGAATCTTCTGATCCAGTATGTGGTCTGGAGGTGTCTTCATGGTGTCTTCTCAGATTCAGAGAGGTAGCATGTTTCTTAACCTAAAGTTACTCTCAAAAAGAATTTAAACTTTTCAATTTAGAATAATTATACATTCCCTCTTGAAGAGGATGTTGAAAAGCATAGGGATCACTTAGGAATTCATGGATGAATTATGAGGTATGTGAATCAGTTGGCAAGAGAAATCAAAAACATAAAAAATTCAAATAAAAGAAAATAATTCGTGGAAATGTAGACTATCAAAGTCTTATGTGTAAAAATTCTAAGTAAAGGAAAACTAAATCTATAACAAGTCCTTGAATCAGGGCCAGATTAAACTGATATATATAATTATGAACTTACCCAATCAGTAGCCAAGACTACAGAAAGTTGCCACATTATGAAAGACAGAATAGGGACTAGATTTATGTGTGATAGGGTAGTGTCATTGCCTGGTTTGATTTTACCTTCACTCTCAGGGATAGGGGAGCCAGGAGAGCCAATTTTTAGGTACTTTCATAGAAAGTATTTTTTCACAAGGGGTGAAACTCACCAATCAGGTTCAAACTGTTCAGATACTTTCAGATACTTTTGATAGAGGTAATCAAAAGTATCCTCAGTGTTGAAGTGAAGCTCAAATGTGAACTTCCCTTCAGGGCCAGGCACAAGGATACTAAAAAGACTCATTAGAAACATTATAAAGTATTTATTGAAATATGTAAGGATAAAGGATTTCTAATTCGAAGGGATTCTAAATCCATCCAAATAAACTCCCAGATTCCTCAAGGAACCACTTATCCTGTGTTTCACAGGCTACACAAATCCTCCCTCATCTGACTAACCCAAATTTATACTATCTAAATAAAAACTATTGCTAATGTCCTTATAAATCTTACCTTCTTTTTCAAATGATACAATAGCAAAGGCTGTTGGTTGAGTCTCAACAAGAATCCACTTGGAACTCCGAGCCTTAACATACTCAGAGTCCCAACCAAAAACCAGGTTTTTCTTTGGTCTTCTCAAATATAAACTAATCTATAAAAACTGCAATAGATATTCAATACTGTTTCCCAAGTTGGGAAGGAAAACACTGAACTCCTTCAGATTTTACCCTCAGAGAGGTCAGTAAAGATGTTCCCTCCTCCAGCCCTGAGAGAGTCTCTGAGTATGTGTCTCTGCCAACTGCCTGAGGGAGTAATTGACACCAAAAAATTATAACTGCCAGCAGTTGAAATCAACACACTCTCAGCTCTGCTTCAAACTCCAGTTCTTTTTTCAAGCAGACACTTTACTTCTTATTCCTAAACTAATAAAACAATACTTATTTTCAAATATAATCCTTATAAATTCCCCCCTTCAAGCATATGGAGAGATGAAAAATCTCTCCTGTCTATTTAATTCTAACAATAGACCTAACCTTATTATATTATATATATATATAAGGAAATATATTATATTTCCTTAAATAGTCTTAATCATATGCTTATCTTATCCTATTTTTATTGCTACACTTTATCTATGCTAATGTGTACTAGGGATATAAATGAAAGAAAAGAAATTTTCAATGAAAACAAATAATGAATGAAAACATATTTGTAGAAATGCAAGTGCAAAACATACAATTCCAGAAATTCAAAATGTAAAATAACATACATGCAAACTTGAAAAACTTTAGAAACAATAAAATAGTTACAAACTAACTTATGTTTTACAAAAAACTAAAATATAACTATGCAAAACTCAAGCAAACTTCATGTTACAAATCCTATTTGAACAATTCAGATGAAACTTTTTACTATGCTAAGACCTTATTCTATCATTAATACAGAAAACCAAACCTAACTAAATTGAAGTTCAAAATCAACTTACTATACCAATAAAAGCAAAACTTTTAAATAATTTAACTGTATACACGTCTATATAAATGCACAGACCTGTACAATTTCTACAGCTATGTATATGTTATGTACAAACAATTAACATGTTGCAGGAGGAAAATAAACTTCCCCTCTAAAGATAGTCTAAGAAACTCTTAATGATTTTCTTTAGAAAGTTATGTATGTTTTTAGGAACACATAAAGTCTTCCTGTGAGATAAGATCTTATTATTTTAATGTGTACAATATTATTATTTTCCAAGGTGATTTATCTGTATTTAGTTATTTCTGTGGATAGTCATTACCTGGTTATAATGTTGCAGAGTTTATTAGAAATGTGTCCTATACGTGTATGTTATTTTATAGCAAATACTTACCAAATCTTTAAAGTTACCTCCTCTGCTATTGTCTTCTCCCTTCGTGTTGTTACTATGTAGTGTTTGAAACTATAGTGAAAGTGTGTAGTGTTAGAATGGTGCAAAAATCTTACAGTTCATGTCCATAATTAGTCTGTGTTCCTCTTCTCTATGTTAGTGTTTTTGCAATGTCTTTGTTACAGTTCAATTGTCCTTTTTGCTGTCATCTGTTTCTTCTATGTTGTCTTCTCCTTTGTCTTGATCTTTGTAAACCTCAAAATTCCTTAGACTTATAAATGTTGGAAATTTCACCATTGGGATATTTCATACTTGGAAAATTTCTTACTGATAGTCCATTGGCATGGGAGGTTCCTTCTCTTCCCTTCTTAAGATTACTTTAGGACAGAAACCTTTTGCTGAACAATGGAAAGGACTTTGACCTATGCTTAAGCATAGAACAGGAATTTCTTTGAGTCATGATTGATTTTAGAATTGATACAATGGAGATACTTGGAATCAATCTCCACCCTATTCAGTCCTAACAGGATTGAGTAAGGGCTGCAGCCTAGATCAAAATTTAATTATTCCAATCTCTACCCTACTCAGGTTAACAGGATTTAGAAAGGGCTGTAGCAAAGGAGCAAAGATTTAATCATTTGAAAATATGACCTTCAACAGACATGTGCAAAGCCAGAGACCTCTGGGCGGTCCTGGGTTAAGCTAGAGCCTCCATTGGCACAGGGAAATTGATGGACAGTGATTGGTAGATGTGAGAACTGAGGGGAGGCAACTTGGATGGTTTCCTTAAAGATCAGGGGGGTCTGAGGACTCGGGGGGTTGAGAAGTTGGTCGGTGTGGTTCATGTGGGCTCTGAGAAGCTTGCTCTGAAGGAAGCTGAAGGTGGGGGCCTCTGAGACTGTTTCTCCATTTTGGTCACGTGAGTAATAGGGACTGATCTTTTTTCTTTGCCCCAGCTATCTAAGGGCTTGGGCCTTTTGGCCCAGCCTAAACAGAAGGGGTATTTAAGCCCTATTCCCTTCTCTCCCCTTTCTCTCTCTCTATCTCTAATTCCTTTCTTACTCCTATTGTAATTAAACTCCATAAAAGATTTACTGCTGACTTGAGTTTTCATTTAGGAATTACATAGCTGAATTCCTTGGCGACCTTAAATTAATATATATCAGTCTTTTAAAGTGATTCCCTTGTAACATTTTGATTTCTGTTTTCATTTCATGCTTCTTCTGATATCTTTTTGACTGCAGCCATGCTGTCTGAAGTAATCTCTTCTGCTGCAGTTGTTCTTTTTCACATGTGAGCAATGTAGCCACATTTCCTTCTCTAATACACTTAATACTTACAGTTTTTTATGTAAACCAAATCCTCTGGTTTTGTCATATGGAGTACATAATCTAATAGACACCCTCTCACCTACAACTTCCATTTAACCCACTGCTTTGCACTCTTCAAGGTATTTCTGCAACACAGATTTGGCAGCACCCATGTCTAAGAGACAATCATGCACTTGTGTTCCTATTTTTAGGACTACATGGGGTTCTGTGCTATTTTCTGGAGAATGGACAGGTATTACAGGAGCTAACACACCAGGATCAGGAAAACTCAACACTTGTTCCTGTTCCTCATTCTCTAATTCTTCATTGGTTTATCCTGCACTAATTTCCCATGTTTTTCAAATCTCTTTATCATTTTCATTAGTTTTTATTCCATTGCCCATCATTCCTAGTCCATTTTCTTCATATACTATGTTTTAACTGCACAGGCCTTGGCACACCTTCATAATGAAGTTGCACCTTTTTGCATATCAAGTTTTTGGAGACTCCCACCAGCTACTTGGGAATATTTTGGATGAGCACCTGTTTTGATATATTCTTGCATGGTATTCAGGTCTGAGACTTGTTGTGAATTATGGTAGCATCCAGTATCAAAATAATTTGGGTAGTTTGGTCTCCCATACTGGAATGCATTATTAAATCCATTATTAAACCCATAATTTCTATATCCATTTTGCCCAAATCCATTAAAGCAATTAAATCTATTGCCTCACTTTCCCCTTAATTTTGTCCAAAGAATTGACCCCTAAATATGCATTCTTTCATGAGGTGACCAAGACTGTTACAAAGAAATCATCTTGGGTTTCTATTGTCTGGGGTTAGAAATATTTCTGGGTTGTCTATAAGTTCTTAGTATAGCTACTACTTTTTCCTGCACTTCATTGGATTTCAGTTTTTGTTTAAGCTTTCTGATTTCTTTGGTTAAGTTATCAGTTATATCATTTTCTCTTCTTATTGCCCATCTTTCTCATCTTAGAAAACATAGTTAACAATCCTCCTAATTTCATCAAGACCCATGTTACACCAATTGGGACAGTTACTCCAAAAATAATTTCAGACCACAGGACATGCATTTTTTACAAACTGCCTGCAAATGTGATTTACATTTTTATCTGTTAAAGGATCCAACCCAATCCATTTTTCTGCACAGTCAATAATTCTATTGAAAAGAGTGGAGGTAGTCTCTCCCACTTCCTGCTTTACACACTCAAATTTAGACCAGGTTCCTGGGCATCTGGAATTTTGCCTCATAGTTTCAATTATTCCCTCCCTGGCTGTAGTTAAGTCTCTGTACCCCACAAAAAAGTTGTATTCCCAACCAGGATCCCATTTTGGCCAATGAGCAATTATGGGGCTATTATTAGTGTCCTGTATAATCTGTTGTTTCTCCCTTTTTGTTAATTCATCCATAAGGATGTCAAAGTTAACATAAGAAGGATTGTAAAGCTTATCCAAACACTTGAACTGCTTTAAAATATCCATTGGGTTCTTCTTCATATGATGGTGTATTTTTCTTAAAACTATGTAAACTTTTGTGGCACATGAGATTCACTATACCATGATCTGGGGCCACTATGGATATCTCCCTTAAAGGAAACATATGAGCTGGTTTGCTTTCTAATGCTTCATTTTCCATTTCTCATTTAGTTGGTTTATCTGAATTATATATGTTAGAATTAATTGTGGCTGGACTCTGAAATATATTATTAATTAGGTGGTTGCCAGGAATTTAATTCTAAATCCCAAAATGAATTACTAAAAAGTAAATGGAATTTTATAGTAGTTTATTTACAATATTTACAATACAAGGATGATATTAAGGAAAGAGAGAGAGAGAGAGAGAGAGAGAGAGAGAGAGAGAGAGAGAGAACTCTAGCTTCTTCTGATACCAGTTCGAATTTCTAAGCCCCAACCAGGGGAAGAGAGTCTCAAGAAGTTGTGCCTTTCCTGGAGGCTTCATGCCTACCAAAAAGGCGGGGTCACTAAATCAGCTTTTCACTCACCAAAGGTGACAGTTTTTAAGAAGTCTGGGGGTCAGTCTTCCAGGCTCTTATCCTTCACTCCAAGCCCAGGTGACTGATGTCTTCTGAATGATCCCTTCTGGCCTTTTTGCCTTCTTTTAAAAGACCTTTTTCTCTTTTGTCACCTCCTCTAAATTTTCACATTTACCAATCACAGCAAACATTTTCCTCCATGATTGCCCATTCTTTAGTTCTCATCTTCTTTGGTTAAATTATATCTTTTTGGGTTACTTAACACCTCTTTTGTTAAGTTCACCTTTTGTAGTCACTTAACACCTTTTTGTGATTAATTTACCTTTTGTAGTTACTTAACACCTTTTGTAGTTAAAATCTAAAAATAGATTGTAGCTTACAATTCTAGCTTCACTACAAAGGAAGAGCCAAGTACCTTCATTGTTACAATCAGGAGATTACAATTTTATCTTCACAATAAAAAAGGAGCTAAGTATCTTCATTGTTACAATCAGGAGAGAGCTAAATCCAATCTTTACAATTACTTGCACCCTCTAATTTAGTTGCATCATCTCCTTTAATTTCTGCCATTGTTCCTTAAGCCTTGAGTAATTTCTCATATTGAGGTTATGTTCTATCTAGTTTAGTCTCTAGATAGTTCACTTTTAACATTAGATCACTCTTTGCATGACTTGCTCAGTGCCTGCTTTTTAAATGTTTAAACACAACTGCCAAAGAATTGATCATCATGTAAAAGCACATGATAAACAATATTAGCACAGGACATAAGAGATTAGTAGTAGGAGTCTCAGTGAGAGTACTGGTATTAGAAGTCATAGGCAAGTAAATTTTGTACATGTTCTGGTACAATAGTGAAAATAAGAGAAGTCATATCTAATAGAGAAAATCCCATGGCGATTTTACGTAGCTAATTCACTGGGTTTTCTGAGAATAGAATCTTTGTATCAAATTGACTGAGAGATGGATTTTGTAGCCACTTAGAGTTCAGCTCTAGCTGCTTCCACAGACCCACTGATGATATAACTGCTCCAAGTGCCCAAGTTGACAGTTAGACCCTTAAAATCAGACAGTTAGGTTCTTTGTCCTATTTAGCTCGCCAAATTGTAAAAATAAAATGGCAAGTTATAAAATAAAATATTTAGATGGAAAAACTGTTCCAATATCGGTTCAAAACTTTTCAAAATTGTTTAACTCACCAATCAGGTTCAAACTGTTCAGATACTTTCAGATACTTTTGGTAGAGGTACTCAAAAGTATCCTCAGGGATGAATTGAAGCTCAAATATGAACTTCTCTTCAGGGCCAGGCACAAAGGATACTAAAGAGACTCTTACTGTAACAATAAAGTAAAGCTAAGTAAAGACAGCTTATGACAAAACCGATTTATTATATCTATTCAAGGAGCAGGGCCAACACAAGGAAAAATAGTTCTAGGATTGGAGATTAGTTTTTCCTATACTAAAGATTCCTAACTAAAAACCCAGAACCCAGAACTATCCCTTGAGGTGTAAAAATAGACTTGAATCCAGGACTTCAATCCCCAGAAATCCTTGCTCCACTTCCCCAGAGTGTTTTGTAATCTCACTGGGTTCTCACCTGGGCCGAGAGCAAAATCAACTCCACCCACGGAGGGCTCTCTTCTCTTCCTGGCTCCGTTGGCAAACAGACAGGTCTCATGATGTGAGTGAAATTTGGGTGGACCTCATATCCCACCTAGTACATGCTTCTCTTGCTTGTACTTTCTTTAATCTTTGACCTTTAATAAACCTTATAAAAATAATACTCCTTGCAGAGAGAAACTAATTTCTACCTGCCTCAGTTTCCCTAAATTTTAACTGTTACAGCGGGATTTCTTCTTGCCTGATTACCTAATCTGACACCCCAGCTATCTGAAATGAGAATGTCTACCTCACTAAACTGGGCTCTTTATTAAGCTCCTTAAAGTTATCTATAAAATCCTCCAACTACTCTCTCTTCTGTCAGAGAAACAATCTGCCCCTCAGTTCTCAGACCCGGCACTCTGATCAACTCTTTGCTGCCCTCTGGTGGAGTTCCAGAGAACTGCCCAGCCCCTCTTCTGGCTGATAGTCACTATCCAAATCTTACTAGAGATCGAGATGTTTCCAAGCTATCTATCACCAAAATCTTCCCAATAGCACAGAGCCAGTTCCCTAGACATCCTTCCTCAACAAGGAAGATCCAGAGAGTCCACCGTTAACCAACAGTCTTTCCCCAAGGATCCCTGGGAATTCTCTACCTCTGATGTACTGAGAATTCCATTTCTGATTAAAGGAGCATTGGTAAGATTTCTAACTCTATTTCTATTACTTCAACTTCTATCTAGAATAACTAAAAACTAGCTAATTACTAATTAATCCTTTACAGCATTCTGACCTGAGATTCTACTGGGGACTCGAGGTGCCCAGGGAAGCCCTGTATCCCCAGAGCAATTACAGAAAATTGGCCATCACTGGAGAAAATAGAGACATAATAACTAAAATAAGGACAAGGGCTTCCTTAATTTGAGGTATGAATTAATACCAGGGTGTACGGCCCAGCATGGCTTGGGAATAACTAGAGACCACTGAGGAAAGCAGAGGCAAGTCTATGTCTTTCTCATGAGAAAGGGCACACACCCAGGTATGGCAAGTGTACCTGGGAAACAAGTGCACAATTGCATATACAGTCCCTAATGTGATACCCCTAAACTCATCTCTCTCCCAGGTTCCCACTGGCTGGTGACTGCTGGCTCACATCCTTGGCACAAAGTTCTGACCAGTCCCCACCCCTCTCATACATTTTATCCTTTATAAGATAAGCAGGATGTCTATTTAGCCAAACTTAGGCTAGCTTAGAATGATGTGGCTTTGGGAAATTATATGCTGAAATTTGAGAGAAGTAATTCTCTCACCAGGGTGAAGGTGGCCATGATGCACATCTCTGTATAGAACCTTCCAGGTTTAAAGCCAAATTTCACTCTAGGGAAATCAGCCAGGAGAGACTTCAAGCACTCCAAGGCACAATCACTCTCTCAGCTTTCCTTGAGGCAGAAGGACAGCTGTGGCTCCCAGAAGGCACCTCCAAGGGCTATTGGCATCATAGACACAGAGATTCCACAGTGTTCCTTCCCACTGCATTCTGTGAAGATTGGATTTAGCTATCTCCTGATTGTAGCAATGAGGGTACTTAGCTCTTCCTTTATTAGGAAGATTAAATTGTAATTCCCTGTCTATTTTTAGATTTTAATCCCCAAAGTGTTAACTCAGTATTTAAAGTAGATCTACTCATTTTAACTACAAAAGGCATTAAGTAAGCAAAAAAGGTGTTAACTAACTAAAAAGGTATGAACACCCATTTCATACATTGAGTGGGCAGTCCTGGAGAGGAGCATCTGCTGTAATTGGTAGACATAAAATTTAGGGGAGGTGACACCGAAGAAAAATATCTTTAAATAGAGGAAACAGAAGCACACAGAGATTGGTCGATATCAGATCATTCAGTTGGAGTGAAGAAAGTCACTTGAACCTGGAGTGAAAAGAGACACTTGAGGAGAGACTGGAAGACAGACACTGAGACTTAGAGTGAAGACACTTGGCTGTGGAACTGGACTCCTGGAGGAGCTCATGCAGGAGACCTCAGACTGCTTTCTTTTTAGATAGTCACCATGGTGAGTGTAGAGGCTGACTAAGTTCCTTGCCCTTTCTGGAGGTGTGAACCTCTGAGAAAGGCCCATCATCTTGAGACTCCTTTCCCCTGGCAGAGGATTAATTAAATTAGAATTTCTACCTGGCTCTGAGGAAGCCAGAGTTCTTTCTCCCTCTCTTTCTCCCCTTTTCTATCTTACTATCCTCCTTCTATTATAAAAATAAACTACCATAAATTACATTTTACTTTAGTAATTCATTTTGGGATTTAGTAATTAAATCCCTGGCAACCTCCAATTAATTTTTAAGTCCAAACAAAATAAATTTTAACAATTCCCATAGCATTTAACATCAAATGACAAGTCTGTCTCATCACGTATAGGCTAAATATAATTATCTCTTGTTATTACAACTATATCAGTTTTTTAAATTCCCAGGATCCACTATTCTTTCCTAAAACCTTCTGACATCAGGTTGAAAAATTAATTACATTGTGGAGATGCATATAGTTACTGAATGTTTGAAAATGTATACAAACTTAGAAAATCCTGGGGGTCTGGGACTGGGTGGGTCCTCCTCACTAGTCACCACTAATTCAAGGGATTTGCTAGGCTCTGACCTCTGGAATGACTGTCTGGATAGTTAATTGAAGGGCCTTGCATGGTGCTCTCTCAGATAGGATGGGAAACTTGACCTTGATTCCACCTGTTTTAATATTTGGTCCCTTGAAACCATGAAGGCAGTTAGGTGGTACACTGGATGGTATATTGAGTTTGGAGTCAGAACGACTCATCCTTATGATTTCAAGTCTGGCCTTCAATACTTATATAAGGGTTAAATTTGGAGTTTTGACAAAATAAGAGAGCAGCTTTTAATAATTTAAGTTTTAATGAGAATAGAGTTATAAATTAATATTATCTCTTTAAGCCAGAGAAAAGGAAACTACTAGAAGCTTTTAACATTTAACAATTTAGTTTAACTAAAATAGAGATAGTAAAAGAATAAATGAAAATAGTAAAGGAAATATAGGAAAGAGGTAGAAAAAGAAAATTTCCTAATGTCTTTACTAGTCATCCCATAACTACCTATAACTTCCTATATTTACTACCTAAAACTGCCTATATCTACCTATGATAACAACCACCCCACAAAGTTCCAATAGAAGGATAGAAAAGAAGAAAGAGAGATTACTAATCTCATATCCTATAAAAACACCTAAAATTCCTAATACTAACTAAAATTCTAATTGTCTTCTGAGGCCAGTTTCTTTTGCCTGGCACAACCCAGGCCTAATCTAACCTATTCTATCTAACTACCAAACTCCCTAAAATAATGGACAGGTACCACTCACTCACTCCTTCAATCAGTCTTCTATAGCTGCTCAACTGTTGGTAGCCAACTGGCAGCAGATTCTTGCCTATGAGACAGACCTCCTGCTCTCTAGAGTTCCCAGAGTAAAAAAATCCTTTAAAGGCTAAAGTCAAAAGACCTCTCAGTAAGCCCAGGCCCATCTTTATATTCCTGCAGCAAAATGCCAACCCAAATTACCATTAACCAACCCCCAACAACCACTTCACATCCAGCAACCAACTTCCCCACAGCTGCCAGACCTAATTGTCAACAACTCCCCAACTGTCAGCAACTGACTCTCCTAACTGTCAGCAACTGACAGCCAGCAACTGATGCTGCCTCAACAGGGGGCTCCCTGATTCTACTTCCTGTCACTATGGGCTGGTTAATCCCTACACATCTCTATGGTAAGAGGACCTCCAGGTCCCCCATTAAATTAAAGAAAATAAAGAATTCCTTTTCACCATCCCCCTGTGATCCTTTGGGAGGCTAATCTCCCCAATGGATCAGTTAAACATATCTAGCTTATACTTCTAACAGTCTTCTAGTTAAAAGTGCCTATAATATTACACTAATAGAAAAACTAAAATAATAATAAGGAAAAGGGAAGTAAAAGAAAAAGAAATAAAAAAAACATGGTGGGTAGGCACATTGAAAAAAAGCCAATTAGGGGGAAATCCCCTTTGGCATAAGAAATTTACATATATTAAATGCATTCAGCCTCCTTCAGTTCTACCAATACTTCCCACAGTTCACTTAAGATCTTCCCGACACAGTGTAGGTTTCTTTATGGCATCTTTTTAAAATAGTTCACTTTTCTTCATTCAGGGAGTTAACAAATCCTAAAATTACTCTCAAAAGATTTCAGATTTTGGATTTTACAAAATACAATTCAAAATTACAAATAATTATAAATCATAATTACAAATAACACAATCCTAAATCTCAAAATTTATGAAAATTATACTCTATGGACAATAAGAACCTAGAGATATCAATTTAATCTAACAGATACTGCATTAAACAGTATGCAATCTAACAGATACTACACAAAACAGTATACAATCAATCCCCCCCCCCCCCCAGGCAGGTATTGTGAATGTTAGATTACTCCACCCTACTTAGTCTAACAAAAATCAGGAAATTGTGAACTTTAGATTACTCCACTATCTAACAAAATCAGGAATGCCTACACCCATTCTTAAATATTAATTATTTAGGAGGATGGCCTAATGACAGACATGTGTTAGAAAATGACAAATCAGGAACAACTGACAGACCCCTGGGCTGTCCTAAGTCAAGCCTAAGATATCATTGGTACATGTGAGATGCAGGAAAGTGATGTAAAACAGTGTATATATTTCACATCACTTCCTCTCTTTGGCCTTTTTGACCCGGTGAGGTGGCTGGCAGCAGCAAAATACTGGAATCATGTGCTTCAAATACAAGGGACAGTCAAATATCCTAAAAATAAAAATTCTGTAGTTCAATTTCACTGAAAATAGTTTGTCTCAGTAGTTTTATCTTCAATGAGTGTGACAGGATACAGTCAATCAGTTTCAATAGAAGGTACTGGTTTTATGTGGGAGCAATGTATGTATGAGGTCCTTTCTCCAATTTTTATAGCTTTTAGAGTGGTTAGCAGTACTTGAAATGGATCTTACAAGGCAGGCCAACTTGTCCCTGTAAGCTGGAACTTCTTTATATATACTTTGTCTACTGGATTAAGATCATGAACGGAAAAGTCTATAGGTCCTGCTTATACTACAGCTCCAGATTCTTGAAGTTATCTTAATCTGTAAATCCCATATATAGGAAGAAATAGAAATATCTCCCCCTAGCAATGATATGTATGCAGGGGGAAAATACTTAGTTTATATAGGTGGATGTCCAAAAAGCATCTCAAATGGTGAGATGTGTAGATCTCCCTGGGCCTGGAAATAAAATATGGCTAGAGTAAGAACCTCAGGTCATTTTAAATGAGTTTCAGTGCAGTTTTCCAAACATGGTCTTAAGTTCTCTATTCATTCTTTCAACTTGGCCTGAGCTCTGGGGATGATATGGTACATGGAATTTAGGAGTTATCCCCAAACAGGAATAAATTTGAGATCAAACTGAATCAGCAAAATGAGTTCCCCTGTCTAAATCAATATGTGCTGGCAGGCCAAAATGAGGTATAATTTCTCTTAAAAGCACTTTGACAACAAAAGCCACTGTGACTCTAGTGGTAGGAAATGCTTCCTGCCATCTAGTAAGCTGGTCTACTATGACTACACAAAATTTATAATGTCCAGCCTTTGGCCTTATAGTAAAATCGATTTGTAGATGTTCAAAGGGTATGTAAGCCAGAGGACACACACCAAAACTTTCCCCAAAAGGCACGTTAGTTATATGCTTGACAGGCAGAACAGCCTGTACACACTTTAGAGGTTATGGTAGTTATACCAGGGAGTATTCATACTCTTTTTTAGTGGAGTCTATAATGCATTCGGTTCAAAAATGACCATTTTTATGAATGGATTGACACATTTGATGAAAAAAACTTCTAGGGAGTAGGGTTTTTCCTTCAGATGACACCCATATTCTATTAATTTGTTTTACTTTGAATTTTTGTTTTCATTTGTTCTCTTCCTTTTCATTATAAGAAAGGGACAAATCTGATTTGTTACTAGTTGCCAAAGTTAGAATTAATTCAGGCCCTTTTAAGGCAGTGAGTTTTGCAGCAGTATCTGCCTGGTGGTCCCCTCTAGAGACAGGATCAGTTCCACCTGTATGGGCAGAACAATGTAGAAGAGCTAGGCCTAGGTAGTTGGAGAGCAGAAAGAACTTCATTATTTCTGCCTTTGCAATACTTTTCCCAGCTGAAGTTAAAAATCCTCTTTGAAGCCAAAGCATATCCACTGCATGACATATTCCAAATGCATATCTGGAATCTGTGTAAATTGTTGCTTTCTTATCCTTTGCCATTAAGCCGGCATTTTTAAAATCTATGAGTTCTTCACCTTGAGCAGTTATATTTGAGGGAAGTGAAAAAGACCACAGAGTGGCAACTTCTGAGACTACAGCAGCTCCAGGGTAGTATATGCCATCCTTCATGAAAGAAGAATCATCAGTGTATAAGACTAAGTCTGGATTGTCTAAATGGGTGTCCAGGAGATTATCTCAAGGTTTTCCATCCATGGACACTAAAGTTTCACAATTGTGTAATGGTTCTCCTGTAACCGCTAAATCTGGAAGCAAGGTGACAAGGTTAAGTATTGCGTAGCATTTTAAGGCCATATTTTTATTGGCTAATAAGTTAATATGTATGTTGTGAGTCTTTGGTTGGAAAATGCCTATGTTCTATGGCTTAGCAACAATGTGTCAATTTCATGTGAACAAATTATTGTTAGTTACTAGCAAAGCTGTTGCAGCTATGCCTCTGAGACATGATGGTGCTCCTGAAGCTACTGGGTCTAGCTGGACAGAGTAATAATCAACTGGATGTCCTAAGAAGTCCTAATGTTTGAGTTAAAACAAGTTACTCCTCTCTTTTTGTGTACATATAAAGTAAATGACTTTTTATAATCTGGGATGCCTAGAGTAAGGGCAGACAGGATAGCTGGGCAAGTCACTTAACCTGGTTTGCCTCAGTTCCTCATCTCTACCATGAGTGGTAATAGGAAATATCAAACCACTCCAGATTTCTGCCAAGGAAACCTCAAATTGCAGTCATGAAGAGTTGAATAGAACTGAACAACAACAGAACCATGATTACCAAAGGCATGTAGAAGCTCTGGGCAGATTTCTCCCATCATCTTTTCTGCTTCTACACATATACTCTCTGACCACTGATGGAGGTCATTATAAAGCCTACAGGTTTCTATGTCTCCTGAGATATTGTAATACTCTTGGGGCATATAACTCTCTCTTCAATTATTGCCAGAAATTGTCAATGATCATCTGTATTGGAAACATGGAAAAGTGTTGAACTAGACAGGAGACTGGGATTATGTATAGGATCTCAGCAGCATCAGTGGGGAAGAAGGGAAGGACTGAGGGAAAGACCTGGCAGGATTATGTTGGGTCAGAGTTTGGTCCTGGAAAAGGCAGGTATTGTTTTATTACTTTTGGAATAACAAGTAAAGTAGCTGCTTGAGAAAAGAATTGGAGTTTGAAGCAGAGCTGAGAGAGCATGTGAATTTCAACTGCTGACAGTTATAACTGTTTTTTGATGTCCAATTACTCCCTCTGGCAGTTGGCAGAGAAACACGCTCAGAGACTCTCTCAGGGCTGGAGGAGGGAACATCTTTACTTCTCTGTCTGAGGGAAAAATCTGAAGGAGTTCAGTGTTTTCCTTTCCCAACTTGGGAAACACTATTGAATATCTATTGCAGTTTTCATAGATTGGTTTATATCTGAGACGACCAAAGAAAAACCTGGTCTTTGGTTGGGACTCTGAGTCTGTTAAGGCTCAGAGTCCTAACTGGATTCTTGTTGAGACTCAACCAGCAGCCTTTGCTATTTTATCATTTGAAGAAGTTAAGATTTTATGAGGATATTAGTGGTAGTTTTTATTTATATAGTATAAATTTGGGTTAGTCAGATGAGGGAGGATTTGTGTAGCCTGTGAAACACAGGAGAAGTGGTTCCATGAGGAATCTGGGAGTTTATTTGGGTGGATTTAGAATCTCTTAGAATTAGAAATCTTTTATCCTTATATATTGCAATAAATACTTTACTATTAGAAGAGTCTCTTTAGTGTCCTGGCCCTGAAGGGAAGTTCACATTTGAGCTTCATTTCATTACTGAGGATACTTTTGATTACCTCTATCAAAAGTATCTGAATAGTTTGAACCTGATTTGTGAGTTAAACTGTTTTGAAAAGTTTTAAACTTTATTAGAACAGTTTTTCCATCTAAATATTTTATTTTATAGCTCATCATAATTTATTTTTATACAGTGCAGGGTTATTCTCAACCTCTCCCACAACATAATCACAAAGGATAAATTAGGTTAATGCTAAAATATATAGGAACTAATGAATTAAGTCTGTAGGATTTTAGTTATCCAGTCAAGAAGATGATCACCAAGTTTGACTTTTACCTTTCATTCATCATGAAATCTTTGAAAACATTTGACATTATGAGAATTAATAGAAAATGTTGCATTAGTTTGTGAAACCAAGGTATGAATCTACTTAGTGTGCTTAAACTGGGTAAGTTAAATGAATTATCAATAGAGAAGAATAGCCTATGATCTTGTGGTTCCAGAAAGCCACCCGATGTATAATTGAAAAGCTGTTACCCTAAAGGGGAACTACATTTCCAGAGAGCCCACTGACTTCCTGTCATTACATACTTCCTTTAGACAGAAGATAAGAGAGGTTGGTTGAGGCTCTGCCTGCTCTTTGGCTTGCATCCAGCAGTGATGGTGATAAGGTGTGGATTTTGAAATGGCTAATAAGCCATGGGCACATGGTTTTTATTTTGTGTCCTCTTTCTTCCTTGATTTCTAATGATCATTTAATAAACCTCCTAAAATATAATATTTTTTATTATTAGAGATAAAATTTTAATTTTTACAGTTGGAGACCAGAGGGGATGAGGAAAAACTCTCATTTTTTTTGGACTGCCTAGATAATTTTTTATGCCACATTTCTCTTGCCAAGACTTTTCACCCACCCCACCCTCTCTTTGGAGCTGCTGCCTTTTTCTTTCCCTGCTTTTTGCCCAGTCGCCTTCCCTATGGGCCAGGCTGTTTTCAGTTTGAGGACTCTTGCTCATCTGCTTGAACCCATGTTCCTCATTCCTTGTTCCTTGATGCTGACTCTGGCGTTGTTGATACTGCTTCCTCAAGCCCCTGACCCAATAAGCCCATATAAAAAAAAGCTTTTTCTTAAATTTTGGCTTTGTAAATTGTCCCACAGAAGATTGATGGACTTCATCAAAACTGGTTATAATTGCATAACAACCATTGGTAAATTTAATGAGCTAAATATATCAAATAGATTTTAATGGATCTTTAGACATGATTTTTAGATTTTTTCAACAACTCTGATCATTTTGCCTGCCTCTAAAAAGGAGCTGATTCTTCAGCAGCCTTTAACTTCTACTGGGAACTCTGAAGAACTCCTCCCACAGGAAGTTACAGCTGCTTTTAAAGACTCTTCTTGTGCCTTCCTCTACTTTACATAGACCAATTGCAGTTTTTGCTTTTTTTTTTGGAATGTCCAGGGGGAAGTCAGTTGTTTCCAATTCAGCACCCACTTTTAGTACAGGTGGGTTATAGACCTCTCTCACTTAAGTGTATAGTGGGGTATACGCTTCTGGTAATTTAATCTAAAAATGGGTGAAGGGAGAGTTAGGGTTAGGAGCAGAGAGGGGTAGAGTAGCCCCAACCCTTCCCCCTGCTCTCCTCTTCCCCAGAATCTCCTGGGCCCTTCCTCTCCTCACCCACACAGCCATAGCTAGAACTAGGGCCTAGGGGCTCTGCTTCTCCATGGATTCCCTAGTGTAGAAGGAGGGGGATTGCTCAGGTGCCTGAACCCTAATTCCCCTAAGCTGGAAGCTCCAAAGGGACCTCCTTCCCCTCATCCCTCCTCTGACTATCCCAGCCTCCCACTGATCCAGCAGACTCTCAGGGCTCTGACCCCAAGGCAGGGGGCAACTTCAGGGTCCTGCATCCAGCCAGGAAAAAGAGTCCTGAGGAGGATTCAGAGGATCCCTCCCTGCCACACCAGCTCCTCCATTCTTCTCCCAGGGTCCCTGCCTGTCCCCAGAGCCCCACAGAAGCTCAGAGAGGGGTCACAGGAATCACATGAGCATCAAGTCTTAGAATGAGGCCAGGAGAGGTGCTGAGCTCAATCCCATTTAACAGATGGGAAATCCATGAGGTCTACAGAGAGGAGGGACTTGCCCAACATCTCTCATGTCCCATTATGCCTTGATCCCAGACAATGGGAGGCACTCTCTCCCAGGCTTCAGATGAGACCCCTGGAGGCCTCTGTAGGGGAACAGCCAGGGCAGTCAGAGCCAAAACAAGGGAGAATTGGGAAGCCAGCGCTTTAATAATATCTCTGCCCAGTAAGGGACATGGTGAAGAAGGAACAACCAGAAATTCATCATGGGCTCAGGCCAGGGGTACCACCTCCCCACATCTAAGCATCATACCACCAATTCCAATGACCTAGTGCTGCGAAGGGATTGTAGGACCATCATTCCTTCCATTGTTACCTGATCCCTGTGCTGAAAGGCAGCATCTACTAATTGGTTTATTGGAGTTCGGGGTTCCAGAGCCAGCTTTTGCAGTTTTTGCCTGATGTCTGGAGCTGACTGTCCTATAAAGTGGAGGTCTAAGATAATTGGCCCCTCAGCGCTCTTTGGGTGGACATTTGGATACTGTTTCATGGCCTCTACTAATTGGGACAGAAAGGGAGCTGGATTCTCCTCCTTTCCTTGAGTCACCTCTTTGAGCTTATTGTCACTTACTTGCTTCCTCATCCCTCTCTGCATGGCCTCAGTCCATCCTGTGGTCTCTAGATTGTCTATGTCTTTCATTCCTGTAGTCCCAGCTGAGATCTGGTCCTGGGACAGCCATAGCACCAGGGACTCCTGCCCACGTGCCGCCTTGGGTCCTCTCATCTCCTATTTCTACAGCCAAGTCCCCGATCCACTTTTTCTCATCTGGGGTGCAAGAGGTGGAGATCATAATGTGCAGATCTGCCCAGGGCAGGTCAAACTGCAGGGACAGGGATTTAAACCCTCAATGAATTTGGAGTGATTCTCTGAGTAGAGACCTAATTTCTCCTTCATCTGGGAACTCAGCCCCATTGGGGTGTGGAGCAGACTTGGCTAGAGGATGGGCGAGGTAACATTATCAGGCCATGGTGGGTACAAAAGGATATTTTGGTTGGGGGGTGGTTTGGGAGACAGGAAAGGTCTCAGGCTTGGAACCTGGAGAGTTAGGTGGGGAGTTTGGAGCAGAGAGTTGAGAAGAGGAAACAGTTGAATCTGGAGGAGGAGATCCTGAAGTGAATATCAGTTCTGAGGAGGTTGCGGGAGAGGAAGGGTGTGGTTGAACCTCTGCTGGTAGGGAAGCTCTTTTCTCCCTTCCCCTCTGGGAAGTGAAATTGCCAGAGAGTGCTGAATCATCCAAACTGTCCTCTGGAGGTACGCTCTGTCTCTGTCCCATGTAGATGTGGAATGGCCAATTCCACACCGAGGATCAACAACTGTGCATCCACAGAGGCTGCCGGAGCTATAGGACTCACGGTAGTGAGGTGAGAATCTTCGGTTCACCAGAACATCTAGGATGAAAAAGGGGAGCTGATAGACCCTAGATCCAGAGGCCAAACTAGACTGACTTCTGGGGCTGATGGGAGAGAGAGCACAAAAGAGGTCCCACAAAGGTATTATCCCCCAAAATGAGGGTTTGAGGAGTCCAAGAAAGGCTTCCCTCCTACCCCGAGAAGCTGTGTCTTTGTGGATGATCTGGGGTAGCCAAAAACGTTGGGCGCCAGATGTTGTGGGGTGTCGAGGTGTTGAGGTGTTGAGGTGTACCCTTGGGATTGGGAAGGATACCTTTCTGAAAGAATGCAAGACTCTGAAACTTGGCTTAAAGGTAAAGAGAGAAAGATTTATTAGTAAAATAACAAGCAGGTAAATCCTTTGCCATCAAGACAGCATGTGTGAAACAACCTCGAGGTTGCTCCCAAATGCCTCCATTCTGGGGTTTTTATGTTCTTCTACCTCAATTCAAAGGGAGGAATCAAAGGAGGGTAATCCCCAAGGTCAGGTGTTTTAGACTGGGAGTCACAAGGGCCTCAGGGAGCAGGGCAATTTCCCTGATATGGTTTGCCTGGGACTTGTCCAACATAGCATACCCATCAAGTCTGGGCACAGCTGGGCTCACACCCCATCTCCAGACCCTCCAGCTCTCCAGGCCTCTCTGGACCTGAAGAAATCCTAACCCTGCCCCTTACTCATCCCCAGGGACCTTCTCTCCAAGCCCTCTCTCAAGGCTCTCAAGTGAGTACCTGGAGGATTCCCAAGGGAAGGTAGAGGGAGACAAATGGGGTGGATGTGCAGAAAGGGATCTGCCTGCCCCATCCAGGGTGTCCTCATTTTCTACCACTCCTCCTACAGCCCCTTATGATTCTTGTCTCCTACCTCTGAGCTTTTGCCCCTGCTTAGAATGTTCTTTCTTCCCCTGTTCCTCTTACAATACAAAGATGTCTCTGAGACTCAGCTTACAAGCTACTTCCTAAAGGAAGCCTTTCCTTATCTACAGCCTTTTGTCCTTCCTAGCTATTAGTGATCCAGTAGAATGCAAGCCCCTGACTGGCAGAAACTATTGTGTTTTTTCTTTGTATCCTCTGGGCCTGGCCTGGCCTGGGGTCTAGCACAGGTTGGGGATTCAGAGAAGTCTGGAGAACTAAATGACTGAATGAGCCTGGGGGGTCCCTGAGGACAGGGCTGGGTCTCCTCCCCTCACCCTGGGGCATCTCAGACCACAGGGCTGGGTCTCTCTTCCCCTTGGACTGGGGCTGCCACAAGCATCAGTATTATTCTGTCTCCCCCAACCTTGGTCTTCATCCTTTACTTTCCCAGGTCTTTCCTACCCCCAAGCAGGCATCCTGGTGGGAGTCTCAGCCTTCCTCATCCTGACCTTCCTCTTCCTCTCTCTCCTTTGCCTTCACTCCTGTTGGTATCAACCCAGACTGGTTGAATCCTTGGGTTTGGAGGGGTCCCTTGGGCTGAGGGTCTGATGGGATTGATCTGGGCTCTCCTAAAGCCTGAATCCTCCTCTCCTTACAGGGAAAGGGGACAGAGAGACAAAAGTCAAGATCATGAGGAGTTAGGAGCCAAGAGACACTCCAGATTCCCTCAGACCTCCCCTTCTTCGACCTTCCCTTTCAACTTTCTGTGTCTTCTTCCTCCTCAGCTCAGAACTACCTTTGACCATCCTGGAGGAGATGATGTGTGAGTGACAAGGATGTGGGGCAGGAGGACCTTTGGGTGTCACAGGGCAAAACCTACCCTGGGGAGAATCAGCATCCTGGCCCCTCATCCCTTCTCCTATTGTCCCCAGATACTGCTGTGAAAGATGACAGACAGACAGAGGAGGCCAAACAAGAGGACACAGCGGTGAGTCACTCACAGATCTCTCCTCCTTTGCCCAGAACTCTCCTGATGGAAGGAACAGAGAGGGAGACCTTCTCCCAGGTCACACACAGCTGGAATGGCTGCTGGCTTCAGGTACCTTGCCCCTCCTGAACCCTCCTGCCCCAATGACCTCCTCAATTCCCTCACCTCCTCCTGCTTTCTCTCTTCCTATCGGGCTCTCCAAAGAGGAGGCCCTCAGAAAGTGACCTATACACAGTTGAACCACAAGAGCCTCAAGTGTGGGCCTGAGCCCCCTCACCAGTCTGGTCCAGTGGAGCCCAGTATCTATGCTGCCCTCCAGTAAGCTTGGCCCAAGGCCAGGGAACCAGAGGAAGAAACTGGCCCTTAATCCATTCTCCCTCTGCTTTCTGAGGGCAGACTCTATTCTACCTCATCCATAAGACACCCTGACATTAGGACCTTGGCTTGTCACCCCAAGAGGAAAAGCAGAAAAGAAAAAAAACCCTAAAACTGTGGGGAATTTTACTCCCTGATACTTCAGGAGAGAAATGTTCCCTCTGGAATGCTGGGACCCTGACATCCACGGAGGGGCTGACCAGTCACTGATTACAAATTAGGAATTATCCCCCCAAAAGATATCTGCCATTACACTGTAATAGTAGTGGTAGTCTCTCGGTGATCGAGTATCACTATTGCCTTTGTGCAGTTTCATCTGAGCGCTTAAAGGGATGACCCACCAGCCGCGGTGTGCTGACCGGGTGTTTGTAGGGCAGCCAATGTTTGGGACACCTTTTCTAGTCCCCTCCCTTGATTAGGGTGAGCAGTGCTGTTCCAGAGAGGGCTGCTCAGTCACCCAGGATGCTCCTGAACGTCCCTGCTGCCCACAGGGCCGAGCGACCACTGGTCCGTGGGCTGCCTACCTGCAGGATCGTGACTACAACTGCCAGTGGTCACCTCCACCTGTTGCGTTGCCACTCCCCCATCGCTGCAGGTCTTGAAGAGGGTGGACGGGGTTAGAATAGATGAGTGTGCACAAAGACACTTGTGCGTGAAAGAGATTTAAGTGGAAAAGTCGATGCACAGAGACAGTCCCACTCTCTCGGCGTTGGAAGCCTGGGTCCAATGGCATGAAAAATTGTTACGTCTGGAGACTTCCTCAGCTGCATTGGATGGCCGTGTTGTCTTTTGTGCTCCGACACGCCCTAAGCACTCCACAGTGCTTTGCTGCGTTGCCCTCTCAGCTGTTGAACCTTCTTATTGGTTTCTTCTGTCTGTTCAGCCGAAGCAGTCTTCACATGCTGGGTGAGCAAAGCCCTCCTTCACCAGGGTCCACAATGACCCGATGGCTACCCTCACAAGGTTTAGCCGGCCTGTCGAAGCTGTTGCCCGGGGTGTGGCTGCTGCCACATGCTAGCAGCTACTGGGAGCCACAAGTGAGAGCTGGGTGTCAGGTGAGGGTCAGAGGCTGGAGAGCTGCCCTAGGGGGGCACGACAAGCCTTCCATACCAAAGATATTACTCCTCCCTGAGCACCCCATACACCCCACAGAGGGGGAATATGCTGTAGAAGAAGGAGCAGAGCATACTTACCTCTAGAGGAGAGGGGAAGGCTGTCCCTCAGGTGAGAAGGGTGATTGTCTGGGCCACCCCACCCCACCAAGCTCCTGAACAGGATCCCAGAACTTACAGATGATGCTGAAGCCTCCAACTAGTGTATAATTAAACATCTGTTACCCTAAGGGGAACTACATTTCCTGAGAGCCCACTGACTTCATGTCATTACATACTTCCTGTAGACAGGGAATAAATATCCAGTGGGCAGTCCTGCCTGCCTCTTTCTTTGGCATGCAGCCAAAGCCAGTCTCCAAGCTGGGTTCTTCCACTCCGAACTGAAATTTCTTTCCAAACTGAATTCAATTGTAACTGAATTCAATTCAAATGACCCTGAACTTGTTCCTTCACCTCCTTTTAAAGACATTTTTCTCCTATGTCACCTCCCCTAAATTTTCTTGTCTACCAATCACAGTAGATGATTTTTCCCAGGACTGCCCATTCTTAGTTTTCAACTTCTTTGGTTTTCACCTTCTCTAGTTAGATTATATCTTCTGAGTACTTCACACCTCTTTGTTAAGCTTGCTTTTTGTAAGTTAATTGACCTTTTAGGTATTAATTTAACCTTTACAGGCACTTAACACCTTTTTGTATTAGATCTAAAAATAGACCTAGCTTAAGGTTCTAGCTTTACTATAAAGTATGAGTTAGGGACTTCCATTGTTCAGTTAGGAGTTTGCAACTTTATCTTCCCCTAAGGCACTGTCTGAGTAGGGTGGAGTAATTTTAAAAGTTCCCAATACATTCCTGATTAAGTATCTCCATTGTTACAATAGGGAATAGCTTAACCAAATCTTCTAAGGTACAGTCTGAGTAGTTTTTCAAATTCACACATGGTCACTTGTGGAAACTGTTAAAGTAATGAATTTGGGGATGGTTTTAGGGAAAGGGTAATAGATGATAACAACAACAATATATATATTTTTATATATATATGTATATATATAAACAGAGTGTATTTAATTTAAAGTGGTAAAGGGAATTAGGAGGGGTTAGGAGTGTCTACTAATAATGATAACCCATCCAAGTAATAAATAAAATAAAATAAACTTAACTAAACTAAACCAAACTAAGCTAAACTAAACTACACATTAGTAAGGGGTTATAAATGTCCACAGGGCCAGATTCTCACAAACTCCATATGGTAGGGTCAGCCAGCAGGATCCAATTGAAGTGTCCTCACAAGATCCAAAAAGGAAGAAAGTGTCTCACCATTCACAATGTCCACCACTGTGAAGAGAAACACTCACTCAACCTTTTAATAATTCAAAAGTCCTTGGCAGCTCCTCAACTGGTTCTTCAGAGAGACCCTGAGACACACCTTCAAGTCTGACTAGCTTCAGGGAGAGAGATTTTAATCCTGACCTAGCCAAGTGTGTGGAATCTTGATCTTTCAGTATCCCAGGCTGCCAGCCTGCATTGCTATGCCCTGCTAGAAATCCTTTCTTACAAAACTGAAGGCTGCAAAGCCTCTAGGAAGGATGGAGACACCCACTCAGCCCCCATCGGCGTTACTTCTCTCACTAACATCCCTTATTATTGGAATTGCTGTGGTTATTGTTCTCTCCCTAGCTTCAGGAAAAATAATATGAGAGCAAAATACTTGCAAGATTATTACAAATGTTTCACTTTATTCCCCTAGAATATTGCCAAGAGATCATACTTATAAAATCAAACCTAAAGATTCTTATGGGTTAAAAACTTCTGGCAAATCTGTGCTCAGAATTCCCCACCCCTATGTGCAGGCCAGGAACAAGCTCACCTGAGCTAGTATATTAATTATCCTTTAGGGAGAGGCTGGTACACTATGCCTCAATGACTTGTTTTACTAATTAAGCTTAGGTAATTTGTCTTGGAAACACCCAGTGGAACATTAGAAAAATGATTAGCCTGATACTAGATTGTTTTGTTACCCTTTGATCTCTCAATTTGGCAACAGTTGTTTTGTTGATTGCTTTCTGAGAACACCCAACTGATTATCTATTTTAGTAAAAGTAAGAAATGATTTTTCTTTGATTGTCTGTAAATCTGAGCACCTCACAGGTTAATGAGAACTGATGTCTAGCTATCCTCCCTGTGACAAGAAAACATTTATCATTTGCAAAAGCTTTGTGTGTGTTGTCAGAATCTGTAACAACATAAAGTGTAGAATAATCACAGAATGTTAATCAAATGATATGTTAAAATATCCAATTATCTGCAAAGAAACTGTATGTTGAATAATGAAGCTGTGTGCCAAGGAAATATGTAACCATTTTGGGGGGTATAAAAATAAAGCAAACCCTGGGCCATGAAGAGCAGTTCCTTGTGACACCTGGCCACAGGTGGACACTCTCAGCTGTCTTCCCATCATTCATTATCTGCCTTTGCTGTCACACCTAGTTGAGGACCCCCCAAAGGTGTGGACAGGGCAGGCAGGCCCTGTGAATCCATGGCATTTAAATATTCTATTCCCTTTTTTGCCAATATGGCTAATTTATATTTTTATAAATATTCTTCTGTTTCACTTAGATTGTTAGATTTATTGTCACATAATTGGGCAGAAGAAAACTAAATAACTAGGATCAAAAATTAAAAGGGTGAGGGGGCAGCTGGGTGATTCAGTGGATTGAGAATTAGCCCTAGAAAAGGGAGATCCTATGTTCAAATCTGGCCTCAGACACTTCCTAGCTATGTGACCCTGAACAAATCACTTAACCCTCATTGCCTAGCTCTTACCACTCTTCTGCCTTAGAACCAATACAAAGTATTGATTCTAAGATGGAAGGTAAAGGTTATTATAGCAAACAAAAATAAAAATAAATTAAAAGGATGAATCCATAAGCAATAAAGAGGAAATGAAAGCTAATATTAGGAGTTATTTTGTCTAATAACATGCTAATAAATCTGATAATTTAAGTGAAATAGGTGAATATCTATGCATATCTATCTATCTATCTATCTATCTATCTATCTATCTATCTATCTATCTATCTATCCATCCATCTATCCATCCATCCATCTATCTATCTATCTATCTATCTATCTATCTATCTATCTATCTATCTATCTATCTATCTTTTTTCCCAGATGAACAGAAACTGAGATGGTTTCCTGAACTGTAGCAGAGCTCCCACATCCTTAAAACAGCAGAACTATCATGGAAACTTTTCCTTATATTATTTGGGACTTACAGTCATTCCTCCTGCAATTTTGGTTAAATAAATGCTTACCTTCTATTAATATTAACCTCACCTGACCAAAACCAATACTGATGGAATGTGAAAATTTATTTGAATGCTTAAACATTTAAAAAGCCAGAGGAGGAATCTCAATTGTTTCTTATTCCTTGGGGACAAGTAAATTTTCTTCCTTAATTAACCTACTTGTGGACATTCTAAAAAGAGTTTATTAACATATGTTATTTTTCTAAGTACATTTAAATTGTAAAACTTTTGATTTGTATACTGTTTTACATTTTACAACAATTTTGAGCTCCAAATTTTCTCTCTCCCCAACCCTCATTTTTTCCTGGAAAATGCAAGTAACTTGATATAATTTAAACTTGTGCAGTCATGCGAATATATATATATATATTCATATTAGTCATGTTGTGAAGGAAAACAGAGATTAAAAACAAGGAGAAAAATAAAGTTTTTACAATCTATACTGTGATCATTATTCAGATTCCTTCAGTACTCTCTCTGGAAGTGGATATCATTTCTTATCATACATTCTTTTGGATAGTCTAAAATTATTGTCTTGATCAGAATAGCTAAGATACTTTCACTTGTATCTGTACATGAGACTTCACAGGTTTTTCTGAAACCATCATGCTCATCATTTTTAAAGCACAATAGTATCCCATCACAATCATTTACCACAACTTGTTCCCCAGTTGATTGACATCCTCTCCATTTCCAATTCCTTGCCAACAGGAAAAAAAAGCTGTTATAAATATTTTTGTAGATATAAATCCTTTTCTTTTTTCTCTTGATCTCTTTGGGATGGAGACCTAATGGTATTGCTGGGTCAAAGGGAGAATGACTCATATTCTTATAAATTTGAGTCTGTATTCTATGCATTTGGTAAATGAGGCTTATATCAGAGAAATTTGTGGCAAAATTTTTTTCCAAGTTTTCTGCTCCCCTTCTTTTTAAAAAACCTCCTGTCTTAGAATTAATATCAGTTCTATGACACAACAAAGATAAGAGCTATAAAATTAGGGTTGTGACTTGCCCAAGGCTACACAGCTTGGACATGTCCGAGGGAAGATTTTAACCCAGAACTTGCCATCTTCAGTCTTGTTTCTCTATCCACTGAGCCATCTACCTACCCCTTCTGCTTTCATTCTTATTTTGACTCATTGATTTTGTTTGTATCAAACCTTTTTTAATTTAATGCAATCAAAATTATCCATTTTATATCCCACAATGTTTTCTATCTCTTGTTGTCACAAATTATTCCCTCATCCATAGATCTAACAGGTTAACTATTCCACGCTCTCCTAATTTGCATTCTTTTATGTCTAAATGATGTACCCATTTTTATCTCATTTTACTATAAGTTGTGAGATGTTGGTCTACATCTAGTTTCTGCCAAATTGCTTTCTAGTTTTCCAAACAATTTTTTTGTCAAATAGTGAGTTCTCCCCAAAGCTTGGATCTTTGTGCTTATCAAACATTAGGTTACTATGGTCATTTTCTACTATGTATTGTGTACACAATCTATTGCAATGGACCATCACTCTATCTCTTAGCCAGTAGCTTATTGTTCTGATGGTTACCATTTTGTCACAATTTGAGATCTGGTACTGCTAGGCTACCTTCTTTCACATATATATTTTTTTCACTGATTCCCTTGGTATTCTTTAACTTTTATTCTTCCAGATAAATTTCATTATTTTTTCTAGCTCTATAATCTAATTGGTTCTCTATTGATTGGTATGGCATATTCATATTCATTCATAAATTTATTTAGATAGAATTATCATTTTTATGATATTGGCTCAGTCTTCCATGAGCAAATATTTCAATATTTCAATATTGTTTAGTTGACTTTATTTGTGTGAAAAGTATTTTGTCATTGCGTTCATACAGTTTTTGCATTTGTTTTGACAGGTAGACTCCCAAGCATTTTATATTTCCTACAAATAGTTTACATGGAATTTCTCTTTCTCTTTCTTGTTGCTGGGCTTCATTAGTTATATATAGAAATGTTGATTTATATGTGTTTATTAATATCCTCCAAATTTGCTGATGTTGTTAATTATTTCAATTAATTTTTAGTTTATTCTTTAGGGTTTTCCACCTGTACCAACATATCATCTGCAGAGAGTGATAGTTTTGTCTCCTATTCTAACTCCTCCAATTTCTTTTTCTTCTCATATTGTTGTAGAATATTGAATAATAGATGTTCTAGCTTCATTCTTGATCTTACTGGCAAAGCGTCTAGCTTAACCCCATTACTGATGCTTGCTGGTGATTTTAGATAGTTACTACTTATCATTAAGGAAAGCTTTACTTCTACCCATGCTTTATACTATTTTCAAAAAGAATGTGTATTGTAGTTTGTCAAAAGCTTTTTCTGGATCTATTGAGATAATCATATTATTTTGTTGGTTTTGTTATTTTTATCAGTGATGTTCATAGTTTTCCCAGCATCAAACCAGCCCTGTATTCCTGATATAAATCTTACCTGGTATATTATAATCACCTTGCTAATATTTTACTTAAATTTTTGCATTAATATTCATTAAGGGAATGATCTATAGTTTGCTATTTCTGTTTTTCTCTTTGTGACATAACAGCAACCTATATCTGTTGTAAATGAAATGTATTTGGTAGGATTCCTTTTCCCCAATTTTTTCAAACATTTTATGTAGTATTACAGTGAATTATTTTTTAAGTGTTTGGTAGATTTCAGTTGTGAATTCATCTAGTCTTTGGGACATTTTTTAGGGAACTTATTTCTGACTTTTAAATTTCTTTTTCCAAGACAGAATTATTTAAATATTCTATTTCTTTTATTAATGTGGGCAATTTGTATTTTTGAAAATGTTCACTTATATTTCACTTTTCACTTAGATTATAAGATTTCATAGCTCACAATCAGACAAAAATATCTCCTAATCATTGCTTTAATTTTTATCTTCATTTGTAGATAATTCACTACTTTTTTATTCTAGTAATTTGGTTTTCTTATGTATTTTCTTATGATTTTTAATAAAACCAGCTCCTACTTTTATTTATTAGTTTAATGATTTTCATACTTTAAATTTCATTAATATCTCTTTTGATTTTCAGAATTTCTGATTTGGTGTTTGGAGAACTATAATTTGTTATTTTTATAGAATTTTATTATTTTTCTTTTCAGGACCAATTCATTGATCTGCTATTTTTCTATTTAAAAAATTTTAAACCCTTACCTTCTACCTTAGAAATAATACCCTAAACTAGTTCCAAAGCAGAAGAGTAGTAATGGTTAGATAAAGGAGGTGAAGTGACTTGCCCAGGGTCACACAGTGAAGGAGTGCCTGAGGTCAGATATAAACCCAAGACCTCCTGACTTTAGGCCTCACTCTCAATACACTGAACTATCTAGTTATCCTCTCTTTTTCTGTTTTATTGATGTAAGAATTGAGCAATACAGATTTTCTTTTACATACTGCCTTGGCTTTATCCCATAAATCTTGGGTTCTTATTACTGTCATTCTCTTTCATGAAATTATGGATTGTTTCTATGATTTGTCTTCAACTCACTCATTTTCTAGCATTAGATTATTTAATGTCCAATTAATTTTTATCTATATTTCCATGGTGATTTATTGAATTGAAATTATTTTCTACATTATGACCTGGAAAATATGCATTGAATATTTCTATTTTTCTGCATATATATTCGGCATTTGGTGTTGATGCTTCATGCCTTAATAAATGGTCAGTTTTTGAGTAGTTTCCATAAATCTCTGAGAAAAAATACATTCCATTTTATCAGTATTCAACTTTCTCCAGAGATCTATCAGATTCAATTTTTAAAGGAAATTTATTTTAACTGTTATTTTCTAATACTATTCATTTCTTTAATTTATTTCTTTATTATTTTTTGGTTAAATTTATTTAGTTCTGAGAGAAGAAAGTTGAGGTCTCCTACTGTTATAGTTTTAAAGTCTATTTCCTCCTATAACTCATTTAACTTTTCCTTTAAAAATGTAAATGCTGTACCATTTGGTACATATGTGTTCAATATTGATATTACTGCCTTACTAATGGTACCTTTTAGTGAAATGTAGTTTTCCTGCTTATATCTTTTAATTGGCTCTATTTTTTCTTTTTCTGAGATTATGATTATTACCCCTTTCTTTTTTTTTAATTCAGCTGAAACATAATATAGATTCTCCTCCAGCTTCTTACTTTTATTCTACATGCGTCTCTCTGCTTCAAGTGTGTTTCCTGTGAACAACATAGTATCAGATTCTGGGTTTTAATGTACTCTACTAATCACCTTTATTTTATGGGTGAATTAATCACATTCATATGCACTATTACAATCACTATGTATTTCCCTCTACCTTATTTTCTCCAATTCATCCCTTCTCCCCTTTCACTGTGTCCCTCCTCAAGTGTTTTGCTTCTGTCCACTTCCTCCTGAAATCTGCCTTCTCTGTTATTAACTCTTATTCCCTCCCCTCCTAATTTCCTATAGGGTAAAACAGATCTCTATATCCAACTGATTGTGCATGTTATTCCTCCTGAGCCAATTACAATGAAAGTAAGATTCAAGCATTTTTGACCCCCTCATCTTTCCTTCCACTACAAAAAAAAATTGCTTTGATTCTTTTTAAATTTTATATATAGTTTATTTTCTGGTCTATTTTTTTATCATATTATTTTATATAAATATTTTATTTTCCATGTGATATTTTTTATCAGAAATGCTTGAAAGGCCTTTATTTCATTAAATATCTATTTCCTCCCTGAAGGATTATATAGTTTTGATGTGTAATTATTCTTAGTTTAATCCTAACTCCTATGCCCTCTGGAATATCAGATTCCAAGAACTCCAATCCTTTAATGCAGAAGCAGTTAATCATGTGTCATCCTGACATGGTATCTGAATTATTTCTTTCTTACTGTTTCTAATATTTTCTCCTTGATCTGATATTTTTGTAATTTGGCTATAATATTCCTAAGAGTTTTCATTTTGGGATCTCTTTTAGGAGAAGATTGGTGGATTTTTTTTCAAATTCCATTTACCTTCTGGTTCTAGTGTATCAGGGCAGTTTTCCTTGATAATTTCATGAAATATGATGCCTAGGCTCTTTATCTGATCAATGCTTTTAGGTAGTTAATAATTTTTTTTCTCTCTTAAAACTTATTTTCCAAGTCAGTAGTTTTTTTTTTTTCTGATGAAATGTTTCTAATTTTCTTCTATTTTTTCTAGCCTTTTGACTTTGATTGATTGTTTCTTCATGTTTCATGGAGTTCTTAGCTTCCACTTTTTCAATTCTATTTTTTGTGGAATTATTTTCATTGGTAAGATTTTGGCCATTCTATTTTTACAGTGCTATTTTCTTCAGTATTTATCTCTCTCTTGCCAAGATGCCAACTGTCTTGTCATGATTTTCTGTTATAATTGATTTATTTTTTCCAAATTATCCTCTATCCTTATTAAAATTTTATTTTGTCTTTCCAGGAATTCTTTAGGGACCTGGAACCAAGTCACACTTTTCTTTGAGGCTTTGCATATACCTATTTTGGCTTTTTTCTTCTGAATTTGTGTCTTGATCTTCTCTATAACCACAGTAACTGCATGGACAAGTTCTTTTTCATTTGTTTGATCATATTCCTCAGTTATGTCTTGATTTTTTAATTTTAATGTTTAATTTGGCTCTGCCCATTGTGGGGTAGTCAAAGCACTGTACTGAGTTTCAAGTTTTTTTAATGATGTTTTCAGAGTGAGTTCTGGGGCATTGGCAGTTTTTAATTCTCCTAAAGTTGTATAATCTAAGAAGAGGTATGGTCCCTGCTTTCCTGGACTGTGAATGATCATAAGGAATCTCTTCTCACTTCAACTGTGGCCATGGTCCCTGGACTCCTGGAAGAATATAATTTAGTGTAGTGATGCTCCTCCTCACCTTGTGAATGGGGTCTGAAACTATGTGTGGACAGTGCAAGAGAGTCCTACCCCCAGTGCCAGCAATGAATCTCCTTTTGTATTCTCCTTTTGACTACTTGTTTAACCCGTTATGACTATGTTCTGAAAGTTCTTCAATTCGATGCTGTCAATGTTGCCATATCATAGCCTGCTGCTAGCTTCCTGGGGCATAGATTGCTGGAATAAGCTCTACTCTCACACCTACATGGAGCCTAAATTATAACCTAACTTAGTTTACTCAAGGAGAGTCTTTGATAGTTTGTTTCCTCAGGGGATATATGAGATGATGACTCCATTTATCCAACTTATAATGAAATGAGGTGTCTTTTCTTCACATTTCCTGGCCTCAGGGGAAAGTGAAAGACTGAGATGTAGAAATTTTTTCCTCTGTCATTCTGGTGTAATTTTGCTCATAAGAAGACTGGTTAGAATCTTAATGATTGTTCAGATTATGTCGGAGTCCTGAATCCATGCTGAAGTATAATGATAAAATCCAGGTTTCACCTCTGTCATTTCCATATTGAGGTAAATGTATTTTGGCAGTAGTTGCTTACTACATGGAGTCAGAGAGGAGTCATTTCTCCTTTAATAAAACTGTGAAGTTTGCTTCAGAAGAAATAATGATTGAAAAGTACAAAGAAAAACTCCAGACGGCGGCTTCTTCTCCCCCAGAACTGTAGCACTAATCAACAGGTTGCAGCTTCTAGGGCTCTGTGGGAGGCAGAAAGAGGGAAGAACTCCCTGAGAAAGATCCTGAGAAGCCAGAAAGCCACATGGGGATGTCCTAAAGCTGAGGACGGAACTGTGACCCTTATGGTGTGGCATTCTCGAGACCCGAAAGACCTCATCCTCCAGAGTTTTTCACTCTCTATACTGAATCACCATCTAGGGGCCTGAAGATGAAATATATGAGGGACTTAATGCCAGGAGGCAAAAGTCAACACAGGAACCTAAAAGATCCAGAGAAGGACCAAGGAAATAAAGAAGATGAAAATAAATGACCACAATAGATTTATTAAATCTAGAGTATAAAACAAATGAATTTCAAATTTACTAAACACGTCTTTAGTTAACAAATGTGTGATTAAGCACCTATCATGTGCCAGTCAAAGCGTGAGGATTTACAATTCTGAACCCCTATTCTTCTGAGTTTGTGATTGAACCCCACCTTCTGCCTGAGCAAAGAACAAGTCCTAAGACTCATCTGTAGAAGAGGGGGTGCATGGGCAGCCTGGGAGGACTCCAGAAGCCTTGAGGCTCCTTGGCATCCAGAAGAGCAGCCTCTGACTCAGACTGAGGACAAGTCCTGCAAATCAGGGAGACTCAGAAAAAGGACCTGAAGGAAGGTATCACTTTCAGGTGTGGGGAAAGAAGGGCCACTCTCCGGCCCTGGAGCCAGGGTGAGCACAGGCCAGTAGGTGAACTGGAGCTCGGACTGGCAAGGGGAGGAGGCATTCAAAGGGAATAGCCAACCACGTGGGCTGGCGCCTTTTCTTTCTCTGATCCACTCTTTTAGCTTATTTAATAATAAATAACTTTACATTAAGATAGAGACTCAATAGAATTTTAATCTTAACAGAGAAAAACAAAGGAAGGCCCCCCAAAGTCTCTGTTCTCAGGGGGCTCATTCTTCAGTGGGGTAGACAACAGCCTACAATCAAATACAAACAGTAAAGGGGAAATTGGGAACAGAGGGAGGCTGGAGGAGGAGGAGGAAGAGGACTTGAGAAAGGCTTCTTGGAGAAGGTGGGTTTTTATGAGACTTCAAGGAAGTCAGGGAGGCCTGGAGTCACTCAGTACATAATAAACATTAGCTAAGGGGTGTAACATGAAAATGACTATCCAATAACTGCAGGTAGAATATTTTATAAGATTTATTAATAATCACTTGGAGTAGAAAAAATAAAGGCACAAAAGTTGTTCGAGCGGGTTGCAAGATGGAATTTTGCAAGAAGTTGAGTGACAGCAACTATGGTTGGAAGCGGAGGATGCTGGGAAAGAAGAGAGAAGAGGCAAAGATCGGTGGGGAATTCTGGGATTTTGAGCTGAGACCCAATCAAGCAGGAAGCAATTTCCTTGCTGGGGACCCAGGCAAGAGCCATAAAAGAGACTTATCAGTTCAATGTCCAGAAGTTTCTTCTGCCAAGGGATGGTGGCCATCCAATACCTCAAGGAACATCTCCACAGCCGATCAGACTCCTAGGAGGAAGAGTCATGGACTCGCTGTCAGAGGGAGCCTGGCTCTCCCCCTTTTGCCCTCTTTGCGCCTGTTCTGCCATTTCTTAACTTTGCTCTATTATAAAGAGTTTAGGTGAATCAGTGGGAAGGGACGGAGAAACTCAAGCCAGCTGGGCTGCTCAAGTGATAGACGGGTATAGGGGGAGGAGTCAGGGATCCCGAGTCCCCTCCCTGCCTTATAGCCAAAGCTCAGGAAACCTTTTACATCGCAGTCAGATTTCTTTCAAGTGATTTATCCTTGGAGCTTGGAGAAGGTAACTAAAGACCAGCCTTAACAGAGAGCAGCCAGCCCCCCCCCCCCCACTGAGGCAAGGACCCCCGAGGTTTGTCTTTGTGCCAGAAAATCTGGGGATACCCCCGGTCTATCTGATTGGGGAGACCTTCCTTCCACTCTCCATCCCTTATTTTCTGTGCAGCACCATCAGCTACCCACCGAGGAGCCAGTCTCACAACTCTCAGCTGCCCTTTCAGAGCAAGCGCCCCTTAAGACTACATTACTGGGGGGCAGCTGGGTAGCTCAGTGGATGGAGAGTCAGGCCTAGAGACAGGAGGTTCTGGGTTCAAATCTAGCCTCAGACACTTTCTGTCTGTATAATGCTGGGGTGGGCGGGGTGGGTGTGGTAAGTGGCTTGCCCACTTAAGTGCTCTTTTGTCTTGGAACCAATACATAGTACTGATTCTCAAGCAGAAGGTGAGGGTTTAAATAATAGCATTAGTTAAGCCTCTGCTATAGGTCAGGAACTGTGCTTAGCCTGGGGATGCAAGGAAAGGCACACACAGTCCCTGCTATTAAGGAAGTCTAAGAGGGGAGATAACATTCAAGCCACGGTGGACAAGAACAAGAAATCAACAGAACGTAGGACGGAGAATGGAGGGAAGGCCGGGGAGAGTTTCTTACAAGATGGAACTTTAGCTGCGACCTGCAGGAAGCCAAGGAAGGGAGGAGAAGAGAGGAGGAAGGAAACAGGTAGTTACTGAGTGCCTTAATGTGCCAGGCTCCGAGCGTTTGACAAATGTTTCCTCATTTGATGCTCATAACAACCTTGGGAGAGAGCTGCTATTATTACCTCCATTTTATGGTGTAGGAATTAGAGACAAACAGATTAATGGAGAAGAGAAGAGAGAAGGGGAGAGGGGAAGGGAGGAGAGGAAGAGAGGGGAAGGGAGGAGAGGAAGAGGGGAAGGGAGGAGAGGAAGAGAGGGGAGGAGAGGAGAGGAAGAGAGGGGAAGGGAGGAGAGGAAGAGAGGGGAAGGGAGGAGAGGAAGAGAGGGGAAGGGAGGAGAGGAAGAGGAGAAGGGAGGAGAGGAAGAGAGGGGAAGGGAGGAGAGGAAGAGAGGGGAAGGGAGGAGAGGAAGAGAGGGGAAGGGAGGAGAGGAAGAGAGGGGAAGGGAGGAGAGGAAGAGAGGGGAAGGGAGGAGAGGAAGAGAGGGGAAGGGAGGAGAGGAAGAGGGGAAGGGAGGAGAGGAAGAGAGGGGAAGGGAGGAGAGGAAGAGAGGGGAAGGGAGGAGAGGAAGAGAGGGGAAGGGAGGAGAGGAAGAGGAGAAGGGAGGAGAGGAAGAGGGGAAGGGAGGAGAGGAAGAGAGGGGAAGGGAAGAGAGGAAGAGAGGGGAAGGGAGGAGAGGAAGAGAGGGGAAGGGAGGAGAGGAAGAGAGGGGAAGGGAGGAGAGGAAGAGGGGAAGGGAGGAGAGGAAGAGAGGGGAAGGGAGGAGAGGAAGAGAGGGGAAGGGAGGAGAGGAAGAGAGGGGAAGGGAGGAGAGGAAGAGAGGGGAAGGGAGGAGAGGAAGAGGGGAAGGGAGGAGAGGAAGAGAGGGGAGGAGAGGAGAGGAAGAGAGGGGAAGGGAGGAGAGGAAGAGAGGGGAAGGGAGGAGAGGAAGAGAGGGGAAGGGAGGAGAGGAAGAGGAGAAGGGAGGAGAGGAAGAGAGGGGAAGGGAGGAGAGGAAGAGAGGGGAAGGGAGGAGAGGAAGAGAGGGGAAGGGAGGAGAGGAAGAGAGGGGAAGGGAGGAGAGGAAGAGAGGGGAAGGGAGGAGAGGAAGAGGGGAAGGGAGGAGAGGAAGAGAGGGGAAGGGAGGAGAGGAAGAGAGGGGAAGGGAGGAGAGGAAGAGAGGGGAAGGGAGGAGAGGAAGAGAGGGGAAGGGAGGAGAGGAAGAGAGGGGAGGAGAGGAGAGGAAGAGAGGGGAAGGGAGGAGAGGAAGAGAGGGGAAGGGAGGAGAGGAAGAGAGGGGAAGGGAGGAGAGGAAGAGGAGAAGGGAGGAGAGGAAGAGAGGGGAAGGGAGGAGAGGAAGAGAGGGGAAGGGAGGAGAGGAAGAGAGGGGAAGGGAGGAGAGGAAGAGAGGGGAAGGGAGGAGAGGAAGAGGGGAAGGGAGGAGAGGAAGAGAGGGGAAGGGAGGAGAGGAAGAGAGGGGAAGGGAGGAGAGGAAGAGAGGGGAAGGGAGGAGAGGAAGAGAGGGGAAGGGAGGAGAGGAAGAGAGGGGAAGGGAGGAGAGGAAGAGGGGAAGGGAGGAGAATTATCTAAGTGGATGCTCCTCAGGTGAGCAATGGCTAAACAGATAGTGGCATAGGAGTTAATGTAATGGAATATTATTATACTTTGAGAAATGATGAAAGAGGATTTCCGAAAATTCTGGGTAGGAGAACTGACCCAGAGTGAACTGGGTAGAACCAAGAGAATAATATACAAGGACAATAATATTGTAAAGAAAAATAGCTATGAAAGACTAATGAATTCTGATCATGACTCCAGGAGTTAGGACAAAGCCTTCTAGTAGAGAAAAAATGGACACAGGATTCAGAAAGTCACATGTTTTCTTTTAAACCCTCACCTTCCATCTTGGAGTCAATCCTGTGTACTGGTTCCAAGGCAGAAGAGTGGTAAGGGCTAGGCAATGAGGGTCAAGTGACTTGCCCAGGGTCACACAGCTAGGAAGTATCTTTATTTTTTTTTAACCCTTACCTTTCATCTTGGAATCAATACTGTGTATTGGTTCCAAGGCAGAAGAGTGGTAAGGGCTAGGCAATGGGGGTTAAGTGACTTGACCAGGGTCACACAACTGGGAAGTGTCTGAGGCCATATTTTAACCCAGGACCTCCCATCTCTAGGCCTGGCTCTCAATCCACTGAGCTACCCAGCTGCCCCTCACATATTTTTTGTATATAGTCACTTTGTGGGTTAGTTTTGCTTAACACGACTTATAAGAAAGCTGTTTTTTCTTTCTTTCTCTAAGATTTTCTATTTGGGAGTGAAGATGGATTTTTATTTGGGAGGAAAGGTGGTTTCAGGGGGAGGGTCATATCATTACTGCAAGAGCAGTGCCAAAAGTGGCCCATTGTTTTAAAACATACAGAAAAGATGATAAAGATCAAAAGAAAATATTGCCAAGTATGTCAGTTTTGAAGGTAATATGTTAAATTTGTTGTATATTTGGGGGAAAAAAAACAAATAATTTAGTGGAAATTCCCATTTTTGGTTCTGCTGTGAGTATTAAAATGCTCCTTTTTGTCATTTAAATTCAAGATCAAAAAATAAAATTAAATTGTCAAAAATATACTCGTACTTTTTAATCTAATATTCTATTTCATGATTTCATCAACTCAATTACGGTGATGAAACCATCCCCCTGCCCATTATATAAGTAGTACATATTCACCCAACTCACCTTAGAACAAAAGGATTCAATTCTCAGAGTTGTTACATCATTAGGTAATCTGATTTCTAATTGGATGACATGTAGGGATTTTCTCTTTCGGGAGTGGCAGAATGAACAAATGCAAATCCCTCAATTCAAGAAAAGAGGTGTCCTACTTCTCCCCAAGTATCTGTAAACAACCCAAGGAACATGCAAGCAATAATTGATTGAATAGTATGAGGCCAGTTTTCAGATAAAACATTTAGACTCTTTGGGATGTACGATGAGGAGAAAACTACATTAATCATTGAATCTGACAGTGTTTCTGGCCAGCATAATCTTGTTCCAGGTTCTCAGCCATGCCAGGCTAGGTTCAAAGAATGCAACCAGGCTTTCTTTCAATTCCCACAATTGTCTAAAATTTTGTCATAGGACAGAATTTGGAGTAGGACTCTAACTGAATAAAAAGAGGTTAAGTTGGTCACAGAATCAGGCCACAAGATGGAGTCAGTGTCCTTCACTCAATTCCCACAATTAAGCACTTGCTGTCCTAACTCAATTTCTCTGAGCACAAGGTCTGGGCCAGAGTTAAGTATTTTATAAAAGTAGCTTTTAGACCTGAATTATTGAATATGTGGGCCAGAATTCCCCCCACACACATTACTCCAGTTCTCCCCTTTTGAGAACAAAGCACTTACTGGGATGTCCTTCTGTGGCCTATAGAACTCTAACCATCCACATTGGAGGGAGACTCTTGTTTTTAATGCAGTCAAAGAGTGGAGGTTGAACAGAAACCAAATTCACTAGAGAAACACTCCAACACTGATTTCAGGATACCGAGAAAAGAGATACAAATTGTTATTCAGTCTCTCAAATTGCAAAGCTGTACAATAATTTGTTTCTTCCTATTTATTGTTTGGGACTCAAGTTCATTCTTCCTGCAAATATTTGTTAACTAAACGTCTGTCTTCTGTTAATATTAACTTAATCTAACCAGAATCTATCCCATGGGGTGAAAAAATTTACTTAAAGTTTAAATAAGTTTTATATATGTATTTAGTAGAAGAATCTTAAATGCCCCTGACTCCTTGGAGACATGTAAATATTCTTCAATTAGACTAATTCTGAACTCTATAAATCTATTTTACTCTGTAACCTGACTGAGTTTACCTATAGTTTGATTACATTTGTTTCCTTAGAGAATTATGAAATTATGACTTTAAGTAGGTCTAAGTTTATGATATTGGTGGAAATATGCTGTCTTCTCCTTAAACATATGGGCAAGGAGGAATATACAAGACTACAATATGTAAAATAATTTGTTCTCTACCACTCTGACACAATTTTGCATTTAGTAAAGTTTTTGAGAATTCTAATGGTTGTTTAGGTATCCTCTGAGGCCTGAGCCTATGCTTAAGCATAGTAATAAAACCTAGATTTTTCTCTTTATAATTTATGCTTTGTGGTAATTATATCTTGAAAATACTTAGAGAGCAGTGTCAGTGGTCTCTCAGAGGGGAGGGTCCTTCTGTTTATGTGTGACAGTCTAGTTGAATTAGAGACACTGAATGCTATTAAATATATAGTTGGCCTTAATATTTTATTTGGTGGTCTCCAGGGATTTTATTTCTAAATCCCAAAATGAATTCCTAAAGTAGAATGGAATTTATGGTAGTTTTATTTACAATAGAGGGAAGATATTAAGGAAGAGAAAAAATGGGAGAGAGAGAGAGAAAGCTCCAGCTTCCTATGAATCAGGAGGAATTCTAAGTCTCAGCCAGGGGAAAGGAGTCTGAAGAAGATGGACCTTTTTCAGAGGTTCACACCTCCAGAAAGAGCAAGGAAACTAAGTCAGCCTTTCATTCACCAAAGTGACTGTCTTAAAGGAAAGCAGTCTGAGGTCTCCTGCACCAGCTACTCCAGGGGCCCAGTTCCACAGCCAAGTGTCTTAACTCCAAGACTGTATATCTGTCTTCCAGTCTCTCCTCAAGTGTCTGTCTTCCAGTCTTTCTCTGAGTGACTCTTCTTCACTCCAAGCCCAAGTGACTGATCTTGATTCCAGTCCAACTCCAAGTGACTGAATCTTGATTGATCCTTGTGTGCCTCTCTTTCCTCTCTTTAAAGACCTTTTTCTCTTGTGTCACCTCCCCTAAATTTTATGTCTACCAATCACAGGTGAAACTCTGATTTAGGTGGGAGGAAGCGTAATGAGGGAGCTCTGTGGAGATATACTTGAGTGGGAAATAATCTGTATCTTTCTCATAAAGAAGTGCTAAGAACCTAGATAGAAGTTAGTGCTTTTCCTTCTTTTTAGAGCACTGCCCCCCTTCTAAAAACTGCTCATTTTACTCTTCATGATGACATGTAGGTCTTACCATGTTTTTCTAAGATTAATCTGCTCATCATTCCATATGGCACAGTGATATTCCAACACAATCATATGCCAACAGCTTTTTAAGTCATTCCCCAAGTGACGGGCATCTCTTCTAATTCCACTTCTCTGCCACCACAAGGAGAGCTGCTATCAATATTTGAGAACCGTGAGATTCTTTTTTCCCTCATCACCTTAGGACATAAATCTGAGAGTGGTATTTCAGAGCCAATGGTATACACAGTGACGGATTTCAGTTATAATGAATCATGAAGGTATTAAAGACATATTCAAAAGCTGACTCTAATGAACAAAGTGTCCCTGAATCAGAATTATGGATATAGTTCTAATAACCACAATTGATTTCTAAATCCTTAAATTGGATGGGTTTTTTAAATGTTATCTCATTTGATCTTCACAGCAACTCTGAAAGGCAAGTATTAGCCCTATTTTACAAATGAAGAAAGTGAGGCAAATAGAGGTTAAATGAGCTGCCCAAGGCCACAAAGCTAGAAAGAATTTGAGCTCTTGACACTCAATAAACCATACCATCTTCTTATAATCTGTGATTGGTAGACATAATATAATATAAACTCTGATCATTTACAGGCTGTCACTAAAGCTGGCTCCTTTGACAAGAGTCAGGCCAGCTGAGGTACCATCTGACAACAGCCATTACCAGGCCTGTCACTAGAAAACAATGATTAACTGACCTCTGTCTTTAAGCTGTTCCCTTTCCCATACTATGGGCCCTCCATGAACCCTTACAAGAACAGGTCCTGGTCCTGATTCAATATTGATCCAAGACTATGAAACTAACATGTCCCTGAATTACGAGAACTATGGGAAAATATCTACTTGGCTTGGCTCTACCTGGTTTTGGAGATGTGGCCTTCCATCTGGCCCATCCCATACATTTATGTAGACAATCCATATGATCAATACAAGCTTTTACTGTTAAAAAAACAGAAGATTGAACTACCCACAAGCAGAGGATAAACTGTGGGAGTAAAAACACCGCTGAAAAGCAACTGCTTGACTACAGGGTTGGAGGAGATAAGACTGAGGAGAGACTCTAAATGAACACTATAATGCAAACTCCAACAACAGGGAAATGGGTTCGAGTCAAGAACACATGTGATAACCAGTGGAATCATGCGTCGGCTATGGGAGAGGGAAAGGTGGGGGGGGGAGGGGAGGGGAGGAAAAGAAAACAATCTTTGTTTCCAGTGAATAATGTATGAAAACGACCAAATAAAATAATATTAAAATTTAAAAAAAATAATTTAAAAATAAAAAAAAATAAAAATAAAAAAAAACAGAAGATTGAAAAGAAAGTAGATGAGGGCCTGATTACCTTATACAGATCCTTATGATTACCTTTATTGCAGAGATAAAGTTCAAATTCTCCTTTTCCCCTCCATCTCGCTTTCTACCCACACTGTCAGGCCAACATGAGCTGGTCATAGAAGAAGTAGAAGCAGAGAATGTACTTCTGGGTCACAGAGAAGACAACAAAAATCCTCCAAGGGAAAGACAGTGAAGGGAAAACTGGTCTACTCTCCATCCTATCTTATGAGATTTTTTTTGGAATGAGAGCCATTCTATAGAGCATGCCAGATAGAAATTCATTGACTGCTCCCAGATGAGCACCAAGTACTTTGGGAGATTGCTCCAAGGAATCTATGACTCAGGAGATTGAAATAGGAGGCGAGAGAGCCTCCTAATTTGATATGGAGCTCAAAGAATTGATGACTTATGGGGTAGGCAAAGGGACCTACTGGTCTTCCCAACTCGCTTCCTGTCTCGCTTCAAAACATGAGAACTTTTTTGAGGTGTGCCTTTAACCCATGGCTGCCCTTGCCTTTTTGTTTTGTTTGTTTATTTGTTAGGGAAAGAATGACAGGATGGTTTTATCCAGGACTAGTGGACTTCTTGCAAATTCCAAAAGGTAGGTAGCATTCCCTAGTTCCCTAGTTAGTGTTCTTCTGGTTCTGCTTTTTTACAGTGTCCTTAATTTCCTATGGGATTGTCCTGCTTAAAATGACTTAATAAAGATTTTAAGCCAGAGACAATGTGAAGTGACAGGTTTATTGATCCTAAGGATGAAATAATAAACAACAATGTAACACACAGGAGGGAGTTTCTTTAACAAACTGCAGTTTGGGCTCAGCACTCTAAAAATGCTAGAGCCCTGAGTCTGGGGCTTGCAGGTTTTTTGTCCTGGAGTGGTAGGGGGAATGCACAGGAATTCCTGGGATGGAGGGAGTGAACAGGAACTTAACAGGAACTCCTGTGACTGTTGGGTTATCAGCTCCTGGCATATGCCAAGAGGGTGAGTGACAGGAACTCCTGAGGTTGGGATCTATCAGCTCCTAGAATATGTCAGGATGTGATGACTTGCCTGCAGGGTTTCTGTGGGTAGGGTTAAGGGAAGGGAGAAAGTAGGTTCCAGGGCTGGTCCTTCATTCCCCACTTCTTCTGCTGTACATGAGGCATCTTCCTCATGTGACTGTATCATCATAAGGGGATTCAGTAGGAGTCAGGGTTCAATAATCCCAGTGAAGAACCATTAGGTGGATGGTATTAATGCAATACTTGACGAAGGCTACTAGGCAATTAAAAATGCGTGGAACTTAGATTCCTTAAGTAGCCCCATATGATCAGCATAAAAGCAAAGAACAACATATGGTCCTATAAGGGTCATTAGATATTTTAGGCTAGGAGTCACAAGGATGTAAGGGAGCAAAGGAATTTCCCTGATAATAGTTTGCCTGAGTTTCTGGGAGTACAATGCCCATGTCTCCCCCCTCTCTAAATATCTAAGGGAAAAATGATGGTGGTCTCAGTTTTCTGTAGCTTCTTCAGAGCTGAGAATGGTTGTAGAAGTGTCCCTGCCTATGGTCAGGAGAGAGAGGTATTGACTGTAGGCAAGGTCCAGGGCTTCAAGCTGGGATGGTTGCTGAGGTTACAGTGGCATCTGTGTGACTCCCATGAGTGCTTTTACCCTAGAAGCAACTAGAGAAGTGACAAGGTTACAAAAGCAAGGTCCACATATCTCACAGGGCAGTAGCCAAAACTTGAACAGGGAGGGAAAGGCTGTGGACATATGGTCTTTAGGGGCCTGTTCTCAGTGAATGCCTGAGTCCTAGGTAGGTGGGGACCTGCTTAGAGATCTGAAGGATGTCCAGTGACTGCTTCTCCCCATTGGCAGTGTGAATCTTAAAACTGCTCAGACTCTACTTCAGAAGATTTGATTAAGCTGTTCCCCATTTTTAACAATGGAGGTACTTGGTCAGGAATATATTGAGAACTTTTAAAATTACTCCACCCTACTCAGACAGTGCCTTAGGGGAAGATAAAGTTGAAAATTCCTGATTGAACAATGAAACGTCCCTAACTCATACTTATTGTAAAGCTAGAACCTTAAGCTAGGTCTATTTTTAGATCTAATACAAAAAAGTGCTAAATACGTATAAAGGTTAAGTTAATCACTAAAAGACCAAGCAACTCACAAAGGCAAGCTTAGCAAAGAGGTGTGAAGTACTCAGAGGATTTAATCTAACCAGAGAAGGTGAGAACAAAAGAAGATGAGAACTAAGAATAGGCAGTCCTGGGGAAAAGCGTCTACTGTGATTGGTAGATGTGAAAATTTAGAGGAGGTGACATGGGAGAGAATTTCTTTAAAAAGACAGTTCAGTTCAGTTTGGAGTTCAGTTTGGAAGTTGAATTGGAGTTGGACTTCGGAGTGGAAGTAAGGACATTTTGAATGGGGTTTGCAATTGAACCCAGCTTGGGGAAGATCTTGTGGTGAGTGATAAAGACTGACTCTCTCTCACTTAGGCTCAGGCCTAGGCCCTTTTGGCCTAGGCCCTTTTATACTGGTTGGATCACTCTGAGCCAAAGCAATTAATTCTCCCTCCCTCCCTCCCTCCCTCTCTCTCTCTCTCTCTCTCTCTCTCTCTCTCTCTCTCTCTCTCTCTCTCTCTCTCTCTCCTTCCCTTAATTCATTTATATTAATTAAAATCTCCATAAAACCCATCTGACTTGGGTATTTTCATATTTGGGAATTTTCCCATGGTGACCTCTTAATTTTAGATTTTAAATCAAGGTGCTAAAATTATCTTCACAGTTTGGACGAAACCTTTACAGTTTTGGCAATTCACAGTCTTGGAAAACCACATTTTCACAGTTACAGCAGACAAGTATAAGGGGGGAGAATCAGCCCCTAAGATAGAAGTGTAGAAACCAGGACTGGGGCAAACACTAGAGCAGCAGATAGAAACAGAAAATTAGTACAATAGTAATTGGCATCACACATTTGCATTTGGGCATCTTAGCCAACAGACTTCTTCAGAAACCATCTTCTGACAGGAATAGATCCCTTTAGGAAATCTGATTCCTGAGTTGTTTGCAGAGTTGGTATGTGATGTTTTTGTTAAAGAATATCTCATTGCAAAGTACACATTAATATGGCATCTATAAACCCTTGAGTACCCATATTTAACAGATGAATTTCTTTTACCCCAGATTCTGGGGGAAATTCAGAAAGTTTTGGATTATATTTCCAAACTCAAGATCCAAACTTCAATTGTGGTAAATGAAGGCTGCAGATACAAGTCATATATTAACAAATCTCACCTACTTCTCAAAGTATATTCCCTAACAATTTGAGGATTTTCAATTATTAACCTAATAGGTTGTTTGGGGAAATGGAAACTTAAATTTTACAATTTGCATTATGTGCCTATTATGGGAATTTGTCACAAAGAAAAAGGCAGACAGGGGAAACATTTCCTCATGTCCCAAAGGACACAGTGAGTGGCTTCATGTACAAGCCAAGGCTGTCACTGGCTCATGCCATTATTGTTTTATTCAAGGATTAGCAGTCTAGATGGTCAGGAGAGTGCAGTCCAAGGTGAGCCTTGGCTTGCCTTCTCCAACCATCCTAGGGCTTTCTCTCTCCTTAGAGTACTTCGTTGCCATTGGATCCCAGGAGCCTTTTTGCCTTAAAAGACAAGTCTTACTCATTTCAGCTGAGATAAGTTCTGTTTATCAGCAAATAAGAATTTCCATGTACCTCAAACAAGCTTTTCTGATCACTGGCCCTCTCTAAGGATTCCTTAAAGCCTATGAGTCTACATGAGAGCAGTTATTCTTGCACATTTGGCAATAATTAATTTATCACAATGTAGTCACAGAGCCTGAACAGGAATGTTGAATTCATTAGCTCTACAGTAAATACAAATCAGGGCCAGATCATATTCTGGCCTTAGGCCATGTGAAGGAACTGAGACAAGATCAGTCAGGAATCTCTCTAAGGAAATTTCAGAAAAATTCCAGAATTATTTGTGATTTTCCAAAACCACATGTCTCAATTCTAGAAATTATCTGTAAGTTTAAGATCCAATTATGAGAGCAGAACATTTATCTGTTCACTTTCATCTTCTCTGTCTCTGCCTCTGTCTCTGTCTCTGTCTCTGTCTCTGTCTCTGTCTGTCTGTCTGCCTGTCTGTCTCTACACATGATCACAATTTTGAAATAAAATACCAATAAATACCTCTAATAGAGAGATTTAAGAATTACTTCCTTCTGGCTAGCAGACAGGGAAAGGAGATTTATCAGGACTTCTTATCTATTTCTGTTTACCTCAAAACAGAAGATAATTAATAGGATGTTCTCTAAGTTGAAAAAAAAACCCTTGATTTTAAAAGTGTCAGACACTGAAAAATCCCAAAAGTAAGGTGTCTCACCAGTTGTCTTTCTGTGTCCAATCAACCCTCTTGCTCCCTGCAGCAGAGGAGGAGGACAGATCTGATCAGTGAACTGATAGCTTCCTGGTTTCCTTTTTTATCATCTCTGCCTGGATTTCTCAGTGGGTCCTTGCCTTAAAATCCAAGCAAAGAGTAGATTTTGGAGACCTGGGAGCCTGGTGAGGGGGTAAAGCTAAAAGGTAAGGGGCTTCTGTCCATCTGCCCTCTTTCCTGTAAGATATGTCCAAATGCCACCTGGTGTTAGAATTTAGGGTATCAAAAAGCCAATTTCCTCATGTTTTCCCTTGATGTTGCTCAGCTATGCAGCATGAGAGGAAACAAACAAACAAACAAAAACAGCCAATTGAATTTTGGCTCAGGCTGCTTAGATTTGATCTCTTCCTAACAGGAGGGGCCTGAGAGGATGCTTTTCCCGCTGTCTTAATTGGGTTGGCATGTCCCTATCTGGCTCAGACCTCAGGCTTGGTAGCCACTCCACACCTGAGACTTCCCAGATTGAAAAGCGAGAAGTCCAGCACAGCCACTACCCAAGTAGAGGACAGTATTACAATTTTAGGGTGCCGTGGTAAAATTGTGGGCTCAGAAGAAAAGGCATTTCCTTTGTTGCTCTGGGGGAGAAGGTAGCCCTTAGCTCACACTAACCAGCTTACTTCCTCTCCAACAAATGTTGGTCAGGCAAAGGACAGTAAGAAATGGTGCATAGCTAGTAACAGCATTTAATCAAGCAAAACATTACCAGAAATGGAGAAGTTCTATAAATAGAGTGTATGAAAATCAGCAACCTGAACCTTAGTCCAGGCTAAGGTCTGATCATCAGCTTCTGCTGACCACTGCCCCATCCCAATGCCTCATTCTCTTCACCAGCCTCTTGGGTGAACGAATAGATGCAGCCCGACACACCTTCCTCTGCAGCAAACCTTAGAGGACTGTAAGCTTTTCTTCCCATTTGGTACCCATTATTACCACTATAGGTTTTTAAATTGATGAATTTATTTGTTACATTCAAATCCCCAGTTAAATCCCCCATGCTTTTATTGATCAGTTCTTTCTCTAGAGATGGACATGTATAAGTCGTTCTTCAAACTACATTTCTGTTGCTATATGTTGCTGGTTCTGCACTTTTCACTCTTCAAAATTTCATGTAGGTCATTCTTTGTTTTCCCAAAATTAACCTGTTCTTCATTTCTTATAATACAGGGTGCTCTTACCTTTGACTTTGATCACCTTAGAAAATAAATCGAATATTGCTGGGTGAAGAGATATTCACAGATTTATAATTCTTTAGCATAAGTCCAGATTGCTCTCTGACATGGTTAGATCAGTTCACAATTCCACCAATAGTGTATAAGTGTCTCCATTTCCCCACATTCCCTACAGCACACAACAACCATTCTTGTTTTTCTCTCTATCCCATGCTGGCACTAGAGTCAAGAAAATCATAGAGGAAACATGGATTGTTCCAAGTATTTATCAATGAGGGTGGGGAAATAATGAGAACTGGAACCTTTTTTTTAACCCTTATCTTCTGTGAAAGTATAAATACTGAGACAACTGTAGCAAGGGCTAGGGAGATGGGCTAAGTGACTTCTCAAGGATAACACAGCTAGAAAATGTCTGAAGTCAGATTTGAACCCAGATCCTTCCAACTCTAAGCCTGGCACTCTAGCCACTGTACTATATGGCTACCCCTAGGACTCTGGTTTTAAAGCCATAGGAAGGGGCTGCTTTTGTCTCTTTTGCACTGCAGTGTGTGCCTTAATGGCCATCATCCATATAGTGCCTCCAAACAATCACAGGATTTCCCAGATGAGCACCAACACTACAGGATTAACCTCCAAGTCTCTCAGACTGCTCGAGGTACCTGCAAGTACCCAACTCCTCAGAGTTCCTTGGGAGTGGTGGAGGAATACATTCCTCCTGCTCTCTTTCCAAGCTCATGCATCCCTAGCAATGGACTTCCCTTGACCTATATCAAAGCAGACAGAACTCTCCTTTCTTCCTCCCCCTTTTTTGAATAAATATTAATCAAACTTATTAAAGTATTCAAGACTGAAGCCGTTAGACTGATCTGAAAAGGAAGCCTTTTGCACTATTTTGTTGACCACCCCTTCCAAAACAATGGCGTCCTCTCCTCTTCTAGATCAGCTCAGGAAGAATCTCTTCTGAACATTCATTAGTGCAGTGACAGAAAAGGGTGCTCTAACTGATGAATTTAAGGGTGGCCTAGGCAGACCTAGGGTTTAGGAAAATGACTTTGACAGGTGACTGGAGGAGAATGGACTGAAATGGGGAGAGACTTTAGGCAGGCAAGCCCACCAGGGACTGTTGCAATAGTCTAGGTGGAAAATAACAAGGGCATACCATAAAATGTATGTGGCAGTATCAAAGGAGAGGAGAGGACATCTACAAGTGGGGTGAGGGCTGTCCCTGATATTGGAAGTGTAGCATACCAGGCCTGTTGGCATCTGGGAAGTATGATTGATGTATTGATATTGTACTACCTGACACATGGTCAGACCTCTTGATGTTAAAGGGACAGTCCTGGGCACTAGCAAAGGATGGACAAATTCATGGGCTGGGTCTGGACGGGGCCCCTCTGCCTCAGCTGGGAGTAATGTCATTTACATAGCACAGTTTGAATCGGAGTGTTGCTCTGCTCGGACTTCATTTACGAAGCGCGGGATGGATTAAAGCTCCACCTCTTTTATCTCATCATTGTCAATTCAGCCAATGTTAAAACCCAAGTCATGTTACATATATGTTCCTAAAACCCTCAATAAATACTGGGAACAAGTGCAAACCTCCTCCCTGACTAACCCCTCTCTTCCTCTTACTTAGGCTCTCTTACCAGCTCTCTCTGACTAGTTCTCTCGCCCTTCATTTCCTCTCTCCCTCTGTTCCCTCCACACCTTACTTTATTATATCTCTTTCATAGCGACTTGGTCACCCCAGTGCCTGCTATTGCTATAGAGGCATCAGGAGCTGAGGCGCCCACTCTTTCATAGCGACTTGGTCACCCCAGTGCCAGCTATTGCCATAGTGGACCAGGAGTTCAGTCTCCACCTTTCATAGAGACGAGGTCACCCCAGTGCCTCCTATTGCGATAGGAGGCACCAGGAGTAAGACTCCACTTTTCCTAGCAACATTGTCGCCCCCAAAGCAGACTCTCTTGTCTAGGAGTATCAAGGGGTTGATACTCCCCACCTATTCTCTTGTTCCTCTTACTTCCTTGGAGTTCACATTACTCCCATGTGTTTCTACTTCTGTCTTTGAGTCATTATTATTCTCCCATTTCCTTAGCCACCTCTCCCCACCTCAGGTTATTCCCACAGATAGATGTTGTAGGACTCACTTGGGGGGTCGCTATACCTCCCATCTGGGTCACTATAGGAATGAATGTGTCTTTATGTGGCTCAGAAGAAAGTGGCCAGTGCCTTCTTCCCCCTCCTTTCTCCAAGGGAGACATTCATTCCTGATAGAAGATGAAGAAGGAAATTGGAATCAGAGGCCACCATTCTGCTCACCTCAAAAAAAGGGATAATAGGCTAGAAATATATCTATCTGTTCCCCTACATATTATTATACTAGAAGACAACTCCTGATCATTGTTTCATCAGTGGGGTAGAAGAGGACCTGTGACTCTGTATCTCAGTCTTGACTCCCTTCCCACCAACTACCAGTTCCATAATGAATGTATATAGCAATTAGCAAAGATATCCATTAATCTAAATCTGAGAAAAAGTGAAATCAGAGCAGGCATACATAGGAGAATATACATAAGACAATACAAAATTGAGGAGCTCTCCTATTAAAATGGGCACTGTACCCCCAGAAGCTCAGGCAAACTATTATCAGGGAAATTCCTTTGCTCCCTTGCATCCTCATGACTCCTAGTCTAAAATATCCAATGACCCCTATAAGACCCTGACATGATTGTCCTCCTTTGATCCTCCTTTAGATTTAAGATGGACAGAGAGATGCACCTCCAGGCTACACCTCGATTCTTTTGGGCTGTATCTCAGACATCTGTCTGTTCCCTAAAACTAAGGAATCTTTAATGAGGGTCATTCCCTATGTCTCCAGGCAGACCCCACTCAAATGACCAAACCCCTGACTGAATACCTAAGGGTTTGCTACTCTAGAGTCACGACCACACCATGTTGTAAAGAGTATAAAAATCTCCAGAACTGATGTCATCTGGGGGACAGCTTTTCTATCCATGCTGTCCTCCCAGGGTCACAGCCTTTCCATCCATGCTGTCCTCCCAAGGAGCAACCTTCCATCTTGCTTTTCCACCTGTACTATCCTCCTGACCATTCTCAACATTACTCTCTAAACTAATAAATTTCTCTTTTTATTTTTAAGTTAAGTTTTGGAGTCTTGCATTCTTGCACAAAGATAACATTCCCAAACCCCAGGGGTGCACCTCTTCACCTCCAGGACATCTCGGTGCCCAACATTTTTGGCTTTCCTGAAAGCTACTCCTGTACCCTGGATTGTCCATGAGCACAAAGCTTCTCAGGTAGGAAGGAGCTTTTCTTTGACTCCTGAAACCCCCATCAGTAGGGCTGCTGGATTTGGGGTCTATTGGCTCCCCCTTCTGATACTGGAAGATGTTCTGGTGTGTAGGAAGTCTTTCACCTCAGTGTTTAGCTGAGTGTTCTAGGTCGGGCAACCTCTATGGATGCACAGTTGTTAACCCTCTGGTGTGGAATTGGCCATTCCACATCCACATGAGACAGAGATAGAGTATACTCTGAGATTCTCCTTTGGGGTATATACTTAAAAATTGGAAAATTTGGCTCTAAACAGCTTGAAGAAAAAGCAACTAATTTCTTTTTGTAATGTTGAATGACCATTTTACACCTTTGATAAACAAGAAGCATGGCTTATCCATAGCATCCTAAAGTTGTAATACCATCCTCTACCTACAACTAAACTTTTCTTTTTTCTTTAATCAGGTCTAGACAGCTTGTATCCTCCCTTGGGTACTGGCTGTGCTGGACTTTCTCCCTTTTTGGTCTGCGAAGTCTCAGGTGTGGAGTGGCTACCAAGCTTGAGGTCCGAGCCAGATAGGGACTAACCAACCCAATTAAGACAAAAGGAAAAGCATCCTCTCAGGCCTCTCCTATTGGGAAGAGATCAAATCTAAGTAGTCTGAGCAAAAATTCAATTGGGTGTTTCTGTTTGTTTTTTATTTTTTCTTCTCTCATGTTGCATAACTGAGCAACATCAAGGGAAAACATGAGGAAATTGGCTTTTTGATACCCTAAATTTTAACACCGGGGGGAAATTGTACATATTTTGCAAGATAGAGGGCAGATGGACAGAAGCCCCTTAACTTTTAGCTTTATCCCCTCACTAGGCTCCCAGGTCTCCAAAATCTACTCCTTACTTGCATTTTAAGGCAAGGACCCACTGAGAAATCCAGGCAGAGATGATAAAAAAGGAAACCAGGAAGCTATCAGTTCACTGATCAGATCTGTCTTCCTCCTCTGCTGCAGGGAGCAAGAGGGTTGATTGGACACAGAAAGACAACTGGTGAGACACCCCTACTTTGGGGATTTTTCAGTGTCTGACACTTTTCAAACTAAGGTTTTTTTTTTTAATTTGTAGAACACCCTATTAATTATCCTCTGTTTGGGGGGAAACAGGGATAGATAAGAAGTCCTGATCAATCTCCTTTCCCTGTCTGTTAGCCAGAAGGAAGTAATGCTTCAATCCCTCTATTAGAGGTATTTATTGGTATTTTATTTCAAAATTGTGATCATGTGTATATATGGGTTTAGAAAATAACATCCTAAGTTTAATTTCGTTGGTCAGTAAAATGTCAGTTTGTATAGAAAAGCCACAGATCAGTTTGGTAAAGCAGGATTTTTTTAGCAGTATAGCCTCAAAAAGACGTCATTGCATCCTTATCTACCTTTCCATCACAAGAGGGTTAAAGAAAAAAATATGAGTTTAAGTGTTTGAACTGACCATCTAACTTTATTATTAAATTTAACTTCCTGGTCTCAAAAATAGATTATTAGTACGCTTGTCAAAAGGCTTGTTTTAAGGTTACGGCCCTTAAAAGGTTTCAGATCTCTAAATTTAAAATAGATCCCGTAATGCTGAATGCTTCATTAATTTTTTTTTTTACGTGTGGTAGCTGGGGAGACCACAGAGTTGTCCTGGACGAGATGTGACTGCCCACCCAACCCCCTTTTACATGACTTCTTTCATCAATGCCCCTCACCTATGAATTGACTTCATTATTATTCGCCCTAGTCTCAAAAGAAATAATGCAAGAGCAAAACACCTGTACCCCAATTCCCCAAAACGTCACCAAGAGATCAGACCCGCAAACCCAATCCCAAAAGACTATCATGGGTTAACTTTTGTTTAGGTACATAATTCCCAGCAAAACCGCAGCTACAGACCAAGTCAAAAACTTTCCCACATACAGAAGCCTCTTCTCATGAAGGCAGCACACAAATCAATCATAGAGGCCCAAGCGATAAGTATATCAAGCTTCAGTATGCCTCAGTGACTTGATCACACAAATCAGTAACTCCCTAGAAGCAACCAGTCTAAATTTGAATTGTGTTCCCAGACCCCTCAGCCTCCATGATATGATTGTTGAATTGTCTTCTAAGAACTACTGATTAATCATTCCATTTTATTAAAAGCAATATGTAATTTTCCTTGATTGTTTGTAAGCTCAAAACTTCTCACAGTGTAATGAGAAAATTAAGCTACCTGTGATGAAATCATTTATCTTGTGTACAGCCTTTATTCTGTCTGTAATCACAATACAAGAATATAGAGTGTTAATCAAGCCATTTGTTAAAAGTTGATGTATCACTTTTCCAATTATCTCTCTTTGATTTTGTGTATCTGCATGCCAAGAGAATGGGTATAAAAATAAAGATCAGACATCAGGTAAGTGGAGCAGCTATTAGATGCAAAGCAATCCCATGGCTGTTATGATTAAGTTGTCTTCCATTTTGTTATTTTGTTGACTGATCATTCACCACCAGTCAGGATATCCTGGAGTCTGGGGCAAGGGTGGACTTTGCCTGTGATAGTAAACCTGACTGTATAATAGATTTTGTTCAATACTCAGTGGTTACCTCATTTTACCAATTTGTACTATGAACTGAAATTTATACCTGATGAGTACTATGCTAAAGATGCAGTGTTTCCATGATGTAATCCTTTAAATCAGAATTCTTTAGGATCACTGATTAACAATTAAAGTGATACCAACAGTATGTTTGTTTGACTTATAATGGTAAAAGCAAGTCAGAAAAGGTATGTGGGATTTGAATTCTGAAGAAAGAGGGACTTTGATATAAAGTCCATAAAGCTTCAGAATGCAGATTTGTGAAGGAAGAATGGACATTTTGCTCTGCTTTTTAAGCAGAGGGTTTTGGGGGGGGGAGAGAGAGAAAGAGAGAGAGAGAGACAGAGAGACAGAGAGAGAGACAGAGACAGAGAGAGACAGAGGGAGGGAGACAGAGAGACAGAGAGAGAGACAGAGACAGAGAGACAGAAAGAGAGAGACAGAGAGACAGAGAGAGAGAAAGAGAGAGACAAAGAAAGAGACAGAGAGAGAGACACACACAGACAGAGAGACAGAGACAGAGACAGAGACAGAGAGAGAGAGAGACAGAGAGAGACAGACAGACAGACAGAGAGACAGAGAGAGAGAGACAGAGACAGAGACAGAGAAGATGAAAGTGAACAGATAGATGTTCTGCTCTCATAATTGGATCTTTAACTTACAGATAATTTCTAGAATTGATACATGTGGTTTTGGAAAATCACAAATAATTCTGGAATTTTTCTGAAATTTCCTTAGAGAGATTCCTGACTGATCTTGTCTCAGTTCCTTCACATGGCCTAAGGCCAGCATATGATCTGGCCCTGATTTGAATTTACGGTAGAGCTGATGAATTCAATATTCCTGATCAGGCTTTGTGACTACATTGTGATAAATTAATTATTGCCAAATGTGTAAGAATAACTGCTCTCATGTAGACTCATAGGCTTTAAGGAATCCTTAGAGAGGGCCAGTGATCAGAAAAGCTTGTTTGAGGTACATGGAAATTCTTATTTGCTGATAAACAGAACTTACCTCAGCTGAAATGAGTGAGACTTGACTTTTAAGGCAAAAAGGCTCCTGGGATCCAATGGCAACGAAGTACTCTAAGGAGAGAGAAAGCCCTAGGATCGTTGGAGAAGGCAAGCCAAGGCTCACCTTGGACTGAACTTTCCTGACCATCTAGACTGCTAATCCTTGAATAAAACAATAATGGCATGAGCCAGTGACAGCCTTGGCTTGTACATGAAGCCACTCACTGTGTCCTTTGGGACATGAGGAAATGTTTCCCCTGTCTGCCTTTTTCTTTGTGACAAATTCCCATAATAGGCACATAATGAAAATTGTAAAATTTAAGTTTCCATTTCCCCAAACAACCTATTAGGTTAATAATTGAAAATCCTCAAATTGTTAGGGAATATACTTTGAGAAGTAGGTGAGATTTATTAATATATGACTTGTATCTGCAGCCTTCATTTACCACAATTAACGTTTGGATCTTGAGTTTGGAAATATAATCCAAAACTTTCTGAATTTCCCCCAGAATCTGGGGTAAGAGAAATTCATGTGTTAAATATGGGTACTCAAGGGTTTATAGATGCCATATTAATGTGTACTTTGCAATGGGATATTCTTTAACAGAAACATCACATACCAGCTCTGCAAACAACTCAGGAATCAGATTTCCTAAAGGGATCTATTCCTGTCAGAAGATGATTTCTGAGGAAGTCTGTTGGCTAAGATACCCAAATGCAAATGTGTAATGCCAATTACTATTGTACTAATTTTCTCTGCTTCTATCTGTTGCTCTAGTGTTTGCCCCAGTTCTGGTTTCTACACTTGTGCCTTAGGGACTGATTCTCCTCTTGTGACCTGTCTGCCAATCAGGGGAAGCAGTCGCTGGACATGTCCTTCATGTCTCCAAGCAGGTCCCCACCCAGGCATTCACTGAGGATACACCCTTAAAGACCCTGTGTCCATAGCCTTTCCCTCCCTGTTATCTTAACTCCTTTTCCTTTAGCTCTTAACTACCTGACCATAACTATTTCTTTCCTTACATTTTGGGTCTTCTCCTATGTTTTAGATCATGCATGCCCAGCCAGCTTGACAGATAATTCTCTGATTCAACTTGGGGAAGCAGTAGCCAAAGCAGGTCCCTCTAACTGTTGGGTGTGTATGAAGCCTACACAAAGCAGAGAGAACCTGAAGCCTCTAGCCTCTGGTCTCAGGGCCTTGGAGGCTTACCCAAAACCTAAGGCTTTAAGCTGATTCTCATCCACTACAGTTTTGGTTTCTCCCCTGTGGGATATGTGGGCCTTGGATTTGTAATCTTGTCACTTCTCTAGTTGTTTCTAGGGTAAAAGCAGTCATGGGAGTCACACAGATGCTACTGCAACCTCTGTAACCATCCCAGCCTGAAGCCCTAGACCTTGCCTACAGTCAGTACCTCTCTCTCCTGACCATAGGCAGGGACAGTTCTACAACCATTCTCAGCTCTGAAGAAGCTACAGAAGACTAAGACCATCAACCCTTTCCACTTACATATTTGGAAAGGGGGGAGATGACATGGGCATTTTATCCCCAGGTACTTGGGCAAACTATTATCAGGGAAATTCCTTTGCTCCCTTACATCCTTGTGACTTCTAGTCTAAAACATCCAATGACCCCTATAGGACCCTGACATGATTGTCCTCTTTTGATCCTCCTTTAGATTTAAGATGGACAAAGAGATGCACCTCCAGGCTATACCTCAACTCTATTGGGCTGTATCTCAGACATCTGTCTGTTCCCTAAAACCAAAGAATCTTTTATGAGGGTCATTCCCTTTGTCTCCAGGCAGACCCCACTCAGATGACCAAACCCCTGACTGAATGCCTAAGGGTTTGCTACTCTAGAGTCACTTCCACACCATGACATAGCATGTTGTAAAGAGTATAAAATCTCCACAACTGATGTCATCTGAGGGACAGCTTTCCCACCCATGCTGTCCTCCCAGGGTGATAGTCTTTCTATCCATGCTGTCCTCCTAAGGAGCAGTCTTCCATCTTACTAATATCTAATATCCTCCTGGCCATTCTCAACATTACTCTCTAAAGTAATAAATTTCTCTTTTTATTTTTAAGCTGAGTTTTGGAGACTTGCATTCTTGCACAAAGGTATTCTTCCTGAACCCCAGGGGTACACCTCTTCACTCCCACAACACTATTGCCAGATATATAACTCATCTGCGCTAAGAAAGAGGGCCTTGGATATAACCCAAAGGGAAATACCCTGATGTCTCTAGAGTAGTAAGCTGAGGAGAGGGCTGTGATGGAGTCTGCCAGCTCTTCTCTGGTCTTCCAATTGTCTTTCCTTCAGCAACCTGAGATAAAGTTGACCTCTTCATCTTCTCTCTCCAAGCTAAAAGCCTGAAGCACCAGCAGTGACTAGAGGGCCTGATGAAACTCAAGTGACTAGAAGGAAACTAAAGGTCTCTCCTCTCTCTGGCTCTCAGCAATTCTACCCTGCTTCATACAATACAGGTTATTAATCCCCCAATCGAAGAGAGAATTGTATGCCAATGAACTTTGGAACTCAAGTGACATTCCTCCCCTAGGCTGAAATTCTTTATATTCCCTTAAAGACTGGCTAAGTCAGGTCCCAAACTAGTAAGTATACAATATAAACACAAATACCAGCACTTTGTAATGTGAACTTTAGATTACTCCACCCTACTTAGTTTAACAAAAATCAGGAAATTGTGAACTTTAGATTACTCCACCTTACTTAGTCTAACAAAATCAGGAATGTCTACACCCATACTTAAGGATTAAGTATTTAGGAGGATGGCCTATGACACACATGTGCTAGCAAATGACAAATCAGAAACAGCAGACAGACCCCTGGGCTGTCCTAAGTCAAGCCTAAGATATCATTGGTACATATGAGATGCAGGAAAGTGATGCAAAACCATATATATATTTCTCATCACTTCCTCTCTCCCAGATCTTTTGCAGCGGAGAGGTGGCTGAAGGCAGCTTGCTGAGCATCTTGGCATCTTGGTGTGGTGGTAGTTATTGTCCTGGTTTAGTGGTGAGTGTTCCTTGATACCATACTGGAGGAAGCCTAGTAACCTAGTTCAGGGGAGAGGTCTTCTCTGAGATCTCTTGGAGTTTAGGCTGATTTTTCTCTCCTTTACCTTATCCTCTTAGAGAAAGCCTCTAATCTTCAAAGATCTTCGTGGTGGAGGACTTTGAACTCCCCCTCCTCCCCCGACACAGGCCAGGTAGGAGAAATCCTATACTTTTCCCTCTCTCTTCTCCTTGATTTCTTTCCTATATATTGATTAAACCACCATATATTTCCAAACTGACTTGGGTTTTTTATTTGGGATACCTCTTGGCAACCAAAAATTAAATTTAGATTAGGTCACAACCCTAAATTATCCTTACAGTAATAGTAAGGATGAGTTTATTGGCATCCCAGGTAACCAATATTTGATACAATTGAAATAAAGCAAATTCTCCTTAACAATACATTCAATATAAATAAATTAGGTGAGCATAGAATAGTATAACTTTCAGATCTGTGGGAAAGGAAGGAATTTAATGCCAAGCAAGAGATAGAGAACATTGCAAAAATATAAAATGAATGACTTTAATTATATCAAATTAAAAAGATTTTGTAGAAAGAAAACCAATACAACCAAAATTAGAAGGAAAGCAACAAACTGGGAGAACATTTTTATAACAAAACTCTTTGACAATACTTTAATTTCCCAAATATATAAGGAACCAAGTTAAATTTACAAAAAAATCAATCCATTGCCCAATTGACAATTGGGCAAGGGACATGAACAGGCAGTTTTCATATGATGAAATCAAAACTATCAATAAGCACATGAAAAAGTGTTCTAAATCCCTCCTGATTAAAGAAATGCAAATTAAAACAATTCTGAGGTACCTAGCAGACTGGCCAATATCACAGCAAAAGAAAGTGATAAATGTTGGAGGGGATGTGGCAAAATTGGTACACTAATACACTGCTGTTGGAGTTGTGAATTGGCCCAATCATTCTGGAGGGCAATTTGGAAGTGTGCACAAAGGGCTTTAAAAGAATGCTTGCCCTATGATCTAGCCATACCATTGCTGGTTTTGTACCCCCAAAGAGATAATAAGGAAAAAGACACGTACAAGAATATTCATAGCTGCACTCTTTGTGGTGGCAAAAGATTGGAAAATGAAGGGGTGTCCATTGATTGGGGAATGGCTGAACAAACTATGGTATCTGATGGGGTTGGAATACTATTTTGCTGAAAGGAATAATGAACTGGAGGGATTCCATGTGAACTGAAAAGACCTCCAGGAATGGATGCAGAGCGAAAGTAGCAGAACCAGGAGAAAATTATACACAGAGACTGATACATTGTAGCGCCACTGAATGTAACTGACTTTGCTACTAGCAGAAATGTAATTTCCCAGGACAATCCAGAGGGATTTAGGAGAAAGAACACTATCCACATCCAGAGAAAGAACTGTGGGAGCAGAAACGTAGAAGAAAAACATATGCTCAATCACATGGTTAGATGGGGATAGGAATGAGAATGTTGACTTTAAATGATCACTCTGTTGTAAATAGGAATAACATAGAAGTAGGTTTTGAACAATGATACATGTATAACCATGTCAGCTTTGGGAGGGAGGAGAAAGAAGGGAGGGGGTAGATCATGAATCATGTAACCATGGGAAAATATTCTAAATTAAAAAAAAAAGAAAGTTCTGCTCCAGTATTTGTGTTAAATTTTGAAGAAGGAGTAAGGTTTTGGTATTTCTGGATATAACAGAAGTGTAGCAATATGAAAGACAACACTAATTTTAATTATCTCTGTGAAATTTTAGAGAAATCCTGAGATGTTGAAATTCATGCACTAGCTATATTTTTAAAGCTTCATTAACCAAATTTTCCATGAACAGGAATTTCCTTTCTAGTACTGAAATGAAAATGAAATGAAAATGCTTTTCAGGAAGTAATCAAAGGCTGTGGCTTTGTGTAGGTTTCAATGACTAGTTCTCCCTTCTAATAGAATGAAGTTAATGGGTAAACTTGCTGGGGACCAGCCCCTTACGACCCCTGAGAGGGAAAGGGGGAGAGAGAGAAGGAAAGGGGGAGAGACAAAGAAGGTACGGACGGCTCTCACATGGTATGCAAAGAGAAGTCGTTTATTTAGGCAGAAGCATGGTATATAAAGGAAAGGGGGAGAGAGAAAGATTAAAGATGGAGCTTGGCCAGAGGCCAAGCTCCTGCAAGGACAGCCATCAGGTAGCCTGAAAAAGAAGGAGCGCAGAGCGCAGAGAGAAGAAAGCAGAGAGCAGAGGGCAGAGAGAGAGAAGGCGGAGCCTGCTGGGCTAGATATAGTTTTTGATATGCAAATATACACAGTACATAGGGATGACCCTCATTGGTCAATGACAAGGCGCAGGTGTGGTTTCTCTTAACCAGGTGAGAACAAAGAAACCTGTTTTCCCGCCTAACCTGGGAGAAGCTGGGGTCAAGGGTCAGAGGCCTTCCCAGCCATGAGCACTACTGAGCATGCCCAAGACTGACTGTTCCCCTTGCCCCTAGTTAGGAGTGGGCTGCTACATCTCCCCCTTTTTGTTTTACACACAAATGAATAGTGTAATATCAAAATGTAGCAACATTACAGCATTAACAAATACAAACACTCTGGTGCATAATCATATTCTGATACAGAGATGAAAAACCCATCCTGATTGTATAACTTAGATATCCCAATCAAGAATGAACATCAGCATAAACTGATTCAGTGATCAATCTTAAAAATTCCCAAACTGATCTTTCTATCTGTCTGTCTGCATTTCAAGATCAATGCAACAGTCTTAGTAGATATAAAAATGTTAAGAAAATAATTTCCACGCTACTGATCCTGATCTAATGAGGTAGAGCTCCATGGTTCACATGACAGGTGCAATAACCAAACATGCCACCTTTCACAGTCTGGACTATCAGAAGTTGTCAGCCTTTTCAACAGTTAGCAAAATACTATCCCTGGAGATGAAGGATAAGTCCTTCCTTTCTCTCGTCCTGATACTGCATCTTGGGGATCTTTCCGTGCTCACTGCCAGATGCCTGCCACATAGAAAACTGGTTGGTAGCTCGATGCCAGGACATCCAGCGACTGAGGGTGTCAGTACGCCATGTCTCTGCATTTCCCAACCTCAAACATCCATTTCACATGGAAAATGTAACCGTGGCTGAGGCTGTCTGGTCCATAATGAAAGATTCATTATGATTCCCCTTACATGCAATCAGACATCACTCTCCAGTATGGTCATCTGAAAATTAACAATTGCTGTCATGTTCTCATGTTCACCGACTGTTAGGTGACTTTAATTCTAGAAATCTTTGCACCTTCATAATTCTGGATCAGAGCATTAACAGTACTTTCCTTGTACTTAAAAATTCTGGCCTTAATAGTGTAAAAGAAAAAATCAAGGTTGATCAATCAAGAGTGACTTTAAAAAGTTTCCTCTAAAAATATAAATACTGATCTCTATAAGATTCCTCTCCCTTTTCTTTTTGTTTGTGTGGTGGGAGAGATCCCTTCAAAGAAAAACATCCTCTCTTAACAATTCTGGAGGATCATGTTATCACATGTCAAATGATCTCAGAAAATTGATCCTGGGAACCTGATCCCAAAATTAATACAAGATTCTCTTGGCTCTTGGCTCACAGTCTATGTGGTATCTTTGAAACTGAGCCAATGTGAAATATCAAAACTTATGTTCCCAATGATTTCTAATTCCTGATCTAAATAGATCAAAATTCGCCTTGTATATGAACATAATTTTGCACCATTACAGGCTTTGCAAAAACATCAATACATCAATCACAGTGCAATTTTTAACAAATACCAATATTCCCATCCATTTTACATTCTCAATTGTAGCTTAAATAACCATGATGGTGATAATGAAGTAAAAGTTCAAGTTCTGACTGCATATTCCTTATGTCTTCCTTATTTTAAATCTCTGCTTGTATAAATAAACCCATCAATATGGTAACCAAGCCTATACCATTACCAATATTTGCAAAATTCATTCCACCAAACCAATGTTTGGGTAAATAGAAGCTTAAGTTGTTTCCCATGTAGAAACAATTTCTACAGTTTCTTGTACCTACAGCATTGAACATAGCTTTTTCATTCCTAGTTGTCAGTGTATAATATTCAATGTGCTTTTTCTGCAAGCTTATCTGTGCCTATTGTGTCATGTTTTTAATCCATACTCCAAAACAGTAAAACTTAGATTATACTTTGCCCTTGCTCCATGTTTTTTGTGCAATAATAATTTTTTCCACCTAGGAGAGACAATGACTGCGCATCCACAGAAATTGTCAAACCTAGAGCCCTCAGTTTTTCATGAGGTCTTACTTCCATATACCAGAACGTCTTCCAGTATATGAAAGGGAAGCCAATAGATCCCGAATCCAGCGGCCGTCTGAATTCTGGGACTGTTGGAGGAGAGCAAGACATTTTTCCTATCAAGATATTACCCACAAAGACAGGGTATCAGGAGTAATGGTTAACAATGGTATTAACACTTAACTACTGCTATGGTAGTCAGCCCTTAATGTAATGTCAGGAACATAATCTTTGCCTGGATGTCAATGATCTCTTACAATAACTCAAGTTCCTGATTAAAGATTTCCTAATGTCTTTTTCCTGATCTCTCATTCTTTCTTGAGAGTAACATCAGTGTCATCTGTCCATTAAACCTGTCTGTGCAGCATTTTTTGCTTAGCACCTCATTTTTGTTGTTAGAGATATCAGATCTATGCTATGAATGAAAGTTTTCTATCTTCTACTCTTTGGAGAGTCATACCAAGGTCTATACCCTTGTTGATAACAGCATTTCTTACAATACAAGTGGTAGCTTTACAATGCATACAATACACATTTCTTTTGACAGTATCATATATAAAATACAAGGTATACTTTAGTAGCTAGACAATTTGTAGCTATTTCCTCTCAATCCCATCGCAAAGTCTTTGGCATGTGGGATGTATCTGGTGTCTTGTACAGACACAAGTGTGATTTAGTCCTTCTGAATTAGCATACTTGATGTTGCTCTGGGTACCCCATCTCAATGGATGTCAGCATGACAAGTGTCCTTCAGTGGCCTAATAGCCAATGTCTCTAATAGTGTAATGTCATTGTTCTAGAGTGATATTAGTCACCAAAGAAGTGTCCCTCCAGCGTGCCTGGATTGTGGCTGGCATGTAGATAGCTGATGCCATCACCTTCCGTCTGCTTCTCTTCCTGGTCTGTATCAGCTGGCATGAAGCATGACGTGGGAGACCAGATGTTTTCATTATCTGTGAACATACAAACAAGACCTCGACCCAACATTATCATCCCCTTGGGTCCCTTACAGTCTTAATATCTTGATGATATTTAACCCACTTCAGATATCTCACACAATGTGATCTTTATCATTACCTTCAATATTGATTATTACAAAGCTTTAACTTATCTTCCTTTTGGGGTGTAGAAAAGATAGATGATTAGTGATACCATATCCACCTCTTTCCTTATGAAAGTGGAACAGTCATAGCTTTAACAGTGAGTTCTAAATAAGTCTGATTCTCATAAAAATATGTTGTTTACAAATATAATGTACCCTTTAAGACAATAATCATCATTACATTTTGGATAGTAATACCCATTTGTGCTGCAAGTGGACAGCATTCCTTATACTGTCATAACATTCCCAATTATACCCTTTTGATATTTGATCAAATTTGGCTAACATGGAACAATTCCAATAATATGATTTCAAGTTACACATTGTACCAGTACCATTCAAAATTTTCAGGCATGTAATAAAGTCAGATCTTTTACCAAATACCCATATATTCCTAGAACAGAATATCTGTTAGTGACTCAATGATACTCTTCTGTAGTCAAATTGTTTCTCATACAATTACATGTGTGTGTGCATAGTATGTTAAACCTGCCTATAGGGCAGTCATAGCCTTTACAGTCCGTGTGCTGCTTTTCTGGTGTCCTGTGCCAGACACCTCTGCCTTCTGTCCTTCTTCCGGGCAGATTTTCTTGCCATCAGATGCTCTTGATCCTCTTCCATGGACTCCATGTATCTGAGAAAATAAACAGAAAACCTTGACCCCAAATGAAAGCCTCATTGGGTCTTAGAAAGTTAGAAAGTGACAAAACATATATACTTTCAGTTTTTTGAACCTTGGGGCTCATGAATTAGCTTGAACCCATAAACCAGGAGAGTAAGTATCTCCCATCACTTTTCACAGTTCAACCTTTGTGCCAGGAGCATGCTGAAATGCATCCTTTGCTCCAGAATATACCGTGGATATCTATCAGAGGTGAAATTAATCCCCCACAGTTTGCATTGATAAGCCATATCACCTGCTTGTTCAGGATATAGATGTACAATAGATTTTGCAAAGCAGCATGTATAGATGCTTAAATATTTGCCTTTTCAAATCCATAATCAGAAAAATATCATTCTATAAATCACTTATGAATTGATCCATGTGTGCTGGGATCTTAAGTCTTTGTCTGCCTGCACACAATTTTTGCTTTTTGAAAAATTTCCACCTTGTGCAGTTATTAAAATTATAGTATTGTCCTATGCTAGAAAAATATGCACAGAATTATCAAACAGTTGCACAGAAGTTGTTATTTGTGAACTACTGCAATTAACTTCATAACTGAAAAGATCTTAATACTGTGACTAAAATCATTACTTTCATCTGCTAAGCCTGCAAATCTTCACTGCAGAAATAAATCAAATTGTGCCCGTAACCTTTGAATTTGCCTTATTTTCATAGATCTCCTTTCAATATCATGATCAGCTTCAATATCTGCAATTTTAATACATGATAGTATTGCCTCTTTCAAATCCTTAATAAATCACTGTACTGAGTAACAGATTCCTTGATAACTTTAATAATTAACCACTGGTAAACAGATTAAATCCCTCTAACCATGCTTTTACTCTGCTGAGCATGTGTCTTAATTTTCCATAGTAAAAGCTATTCTAGTTATAAATCATTTGCTTTCTGGATACAGGTATAGTAATGTGCCCAGTAAAAGGGTTTCTGAACTGCATACAGGCTATTTGAATAAGCTCTGCTCAAGATTCATCCTGTTGCTTTATGTCCTGCTTAGAAAAGTGTTAATAATTCCTCCATAGTTAAAATTAGAAAGCTTTATAAATTCCTTTAAATCATATTCCAATTCATGCTTATTATATCTTAGTATTAAATTTTTTCTTCTAGCCAATTACAGCCTTAGTGATAAAACTTGCAACCTCAGTTGCTCTGATGCTATCTTCCACGTGGCTCAAACCTTAAAAATTTTCTGTGTGCACTTTAATTACCTTGAGATATATACCAAAATTTCTCTACAGATAAAACATTTCTAGTCCTGATATTTTGTGGCATATAACAAAAGTCAGAGAAAGATATTTAATTCTCCTTTTTTAACTTCCTTTATCAAAATATATAAGCAGACATTCCTTTATAATTTTGCCTATATCCAACCTAAATTAAAACTAAATTAAAATTCAAATTCCCAGCACCCAGGTAAAGCCTGCCTTTACCTGGCCAGACCTCAAACAAAAGAGTTCCTAGGACCTTTTTCAAATGCTAAATGAGTTTGGAGGCTTGCTTTTTTAAAAAAAAATCTTCTGCCTTTGGTTACAGAATGGCAATATCTTTTTACAACTTAGGCTGTTCCGAATTTAACCTAATTCAGGATTATTGCCTTGATTCCTTAATTTTGCTGAGACCTACGGTTTTATTAAAAAAATTTTTTGTTTTTTATCCGTTTTTCCAAGTAATTGCAAGATCCTTTAAATGCCCTGAAGGCAACCACTTCCTGATAGGCCTTTCAAATGCATCTGAGTCCGACCTCTCCTGAAAAGGCACAGGGAGTTTCTTGTAAAGATTAGCTTGCAGAACCTTTGAAATAAGAAGTGCTTAAGAAAGAACTCCTTAGCATTCTGCAGCAGTTTCTGAGGAGAGACTCTAAATGAACACTCAAATGCAAATACCAACAACATGGAAATGGGTTTGAATCAAGAACACATGTGATACCCAGTAGAATCATGCATTGGCTATCGGAGGGATGGGGGGGGGCGGGGCGGGGAAGAAAATGATCTTTGTTTCCAATGAATAATGTTTGGAAATGACCAAATAAAATAATGTTTAAAAAAAAAAGAAAATACTCATAAAAAGGCAAAACTCCAACATAAAACTGTAAATAAACTAATATGAAGAATTGTATGATTTGATCTGCATCTGTCTCCAACAGTTCTTTCTCTGGAGGTGGAGAGCATTCTTTGTCATAAGTCCTTCAGAACTTTAAAAATAAGTCAATATGTGGCCTGCAGGAATCTTTAGTTGTATTTGAGTTTGATGCTGTAGCTCTCTCTGAGGTGAGAGAAGCCACAAGGTAGGAAGATAGAGACAGGATAGAAGTTTTGATACCACGAGGGAAGTGACGGAGTCCTAATAGAGATATGAGGTGTTCAGGATGAGTCTTTATTAATTATCAATGAGCCACAGCTAAGCTCTGATCAAAGGACCAATTCTGTAGGCTATTCCAGTCCTGAGATCCATTCCACGCAGGTCAGAGAGGTGAATAGAGAAAGATTAAAGATGGAGCTTGGCCAGAGGCCAAGCTCCTGCAAGGACAGCCATCAGGTAGCCTGAAAGAGAAGGAGAGCAGAGAGCAGAGAGCAGAGAGCAGAGATCAGAGGGCAGAGAGAGAGAAGGCGGAGCCTGCTGGGCTAGATATAGTTTTTGATATGCAAATATACACAATACATAGGGATGACCCTCATTGGTCAATGACAAGGCGCAGGTGTGGTTTCTCTTAACCAGGTGAGAACAAAGAAACCTGTTTTCCCGCCTAACCTGGGAGAAGCTGGGGTCAAGGGTCAGAGGCCTTCCCAGCCATGAGCACTACTGAGCATGCCCAAGACTGACTGTTCCCCTTGCCCCTAGTTAGGAGTGGGCTGCTACATAAACTAAAAATAGGAGATTAAAAATCTGAGCATATTGAATTGCACTCTGCCGAGTGTATTTTTGTAAAAATTGTATTTTTATAAAATAAAGCTCAAAGACTGAGTAATTGATTGAATTCTTATTACTTGTAATAAAATAATTGCATGTTTGTTGGAAAAAAGAAAAGAATATATGCAGTGTAATAATATAATTCAATAAAATACAAGCTGTGTAGTCAGTGACCTCAGCTTCTGAACCTTTAACCAACTGACTCTGAGGGTTGGACAGCTGACTGGGAGATTGCTGGGCCTAGGTTTCCCGACTAGATATAATATCAAGCTGTGAATGCAGAAAGAGAGGAGCAAATACACATAAGACCATAAACCCTGGAAGATCAGAGTTCCTGATTACAGCCCTAAGACAGAGGGGTAGAAAGGTGTTTACTGCCTCTGGAGAAATAGCAACAGTTAAGAGTGTGGAAGTGGTAGTGTTGCTGGGGTTCTTGCTAAAGATCCCCAGAGAGCTCAGGAAATAACAACAATAGCCACAACCACAAATTAAACCCCCAGACATTGTGCCTTACAAACAAGAAGAAGAATCTGATATTAGTATGAAGGTTACAAATAAAAAATAGGCCTCTAAAAGTTAAAAATTAAAAAGTGGGTAAGCAAAAGAGAAAGAAGTCAGCCAGACATGACCTCTATGGAAATAAAAAAGATCAGGGTTGAAGTGCAGAAGACAGTGAAATTAAAACATCAAGTTCCGAAAATTTAGAGAGAAATATTAAATGGTCATAATTGTAAGAAAAATTCTTTGAGGAGATTTTAAAAGGACTATGAAAAACAAATGAGAGACAATGAGGAAAAATTAGAAGAAAATAAAAGCAATGTAAGAAAAATTATGAAAGACACATCACTCAATGTGGGGGGAAAGGTCTAAAAACTCACTGAAAAAATAACTCATTAAAGATTAGAATTGGACAAGGGGAAGCTGATAACTTCTTAAGAGAAAAAGAAGTTATAAAACTAAATTTTAGAAAATGAAAAAATAGGAGAGAATCAGAAACATTTTATTGAAGTAGTTTTCTTCAATAATTGAGTCCTCACACCCAGAAGTTCAATTAATGGAGCCAATATTTATTCATTAATCTATTGATTAATAATACATACTTAACTGGCCAGGGCAAACTTCCTAGTAAAAGCTGCCCCTAAGCAAAGTTACAGACAGTTTTTATAGGTTTTCAAACCTGAGGAAGGTAAAAAGGTGAAATGAGCTCATACAAAGCTAGTGAAGGACATATGGCTTTTAAGTTTAAAATAAGTGAAATGTGGCCTTAATGACCCGGGCAGACTAACCAGGGCAATCAAATCTTATCAGACACAAGCCAGATGTACCATCTACTGGGGAGGATGAACATTCTTTGTAGATCTTCTCCTATACCTGATTTATCTCATCCTTGATGAACCATCCCCTGACCATCTGTTGTTACAGCCTGAGAAAGCACATTCTTTAATCCTGCTTTTTATAAGGGGAAATATACTTTCTTGATTACTACCTTTACCAATTGATCAGGGACTTCATTTTACTCCATTTCATTATTATAAAAGCAACTGATATGGAAAACAGAATGAGAGGAGGCAGCATAAGAATACTTGGACTACCTGAAGTTATGATGTTGTTCGACCCAGTTCTGGTTTCCCAAATTGGGAGGCACACCAGATAATGTAAAAGCAAGAGGTACTGCTTTATTACAAGGTCGAGCTTGGGTCCCACCACCTCCAAGGCAGATGGGACCCTGAACAAAGGGGAGAGAAGGATTATATAGGGTAGGTTTGAGTTGCAGAAGAGGATATCTTATCAGAACAGTTGGGTAGCGTTAGGTCCTTGTAGTCAAGTGTCATTATCAGTTCCTGGGAAAGGGGTATGTGTGACAGTAACTCCTGGGGTTGGGGTCCTTATCATTTCCTAGCACATTCCAGGATATGGTAACTGGTTCTTCATTAACTTGACTGCAGGTGCTCTAGGGGCAAGGAAAACATAGGTTCCAGAGCTGGTCCTTCAATGTTTTGCTCTTTCCAGAAGAGGAAGTTAAAATCTTAAGATACAGAAACTGCAAAAATCTTCATATACAGAAACTGACAACAGAGGGAAAACTGCCCTCAGTTTTCTTTCTAATTCGAGGAAGTTTCCTAAGTCTCAGAGGGCTTATCTGATGCAACATCCACTCCAAGTAATGGTTTGAGTAACAAGAGACTGAAAGAAGATGGAGCCAGGATTCATAGTCATAACGAAAATTGGTCTGAGTGTGTGTGTGTGTGTGTGTGTGTGTGTGTGTGACCTGTGGGTCATGAAGAAAAGGAAGAAAAGCTGAATGTGGGTACACTTACCCCTTGGGAATCTTTATTTGCTCATGCTTTGCCCTACAGATTTCCTGGCATGAATTTCAGGGCACATTTGAGAGTGAAAGAAGAGCTTCCTATTGGCTATGCCAACCACAGAGTACCATCCACTGTAGCAAAGATCAGGCTGATGCTTTCCTGGTGCCCAAACAGGACTTCTCTAGTTTTCTTATAGTTTTGTCCTGTTTCCCAAAATGTGTGTGGCCACTGCGTGGGTTATCTGTGTAAGAATGTTCAACAAACGAAGACATAGACAAGATGGACATGGGGCTCAGAGTTGAGATGGGTTGACCAAATTAGGTCATTTTAGGACATGCTCTCTATGATCCCCTCAGATCCTGGAGTTGCACCAGGAAGAGCTTTCCTCTTTTGCTTTGCCCTTTCCAGGTCAAGGTTTGGCAGGTCTGGGTTACTTGTGAATAGGCATAAGGAAGACATTACTCAGAGGTCAATTAAAGGACAGTCTATTCATACAGGTGCCAGAGTGGCTGCTTTTCAAGAAGATTGAAGTCCCTGAGGGATTCCCATTGTGTGAGGAAAAATAGCTGAATCCCTCCACTGCATTCCCAATAGCCTATTGTCCACAGAGGATGAGGTTCCTCAGCTTCAGCCCCAGAGACCCTTGAAGTCAGTCAGTGTTACCATATAACTCCACCCCTATAGGTGATCTGGGAAAGGGGAGTAGTAATGGACTAGCAGAGAGAACTTTATTTATTAATTAGATTTTATGGAATAGAAACATTCCTAGGGTTTCCTAAGTATAAAGGAAATGTAAAAGTCATAGGGATAATAGAGTATATAAAAAATAAATTCTCACAGGCTCTCAGGACCAAATGAATGTAAAGAAGGAAGAGGGGGCCTACAAGCAAAGTGTGGGGTATGGAGTGGGAGGCTTCTGTACTCTATGCTTTACTCTAGTTTCTTGATAAATATCCTTTTGTAAAAGAAATAAATGGTGGAATCAATGTGAACAAACTGATGCCACTTATTTAATTTATATTGGAGAGACAGCAACTGGCTAAATGATATGGAGGGAACACAGTGGTGTGGGCTCATTAGCAATGGTGAAGACAGCAACAACTTTGAATCTTCGTGGGATCTCCAAATATGTCAACCTGGAAAAATACAGAACCGCTATAGTGGTTAAATAGGTTAGATATAGGTTATATAGGTATATAGGTTAGAAAGAACAAATCTTTAATTAGGACAAGGGACATAGAACTCTTATGACTACCCATGGAGTCATGAAATTACATTGCCACCTTCCAACTGGCATTAATTAAAACTTCAAATTAGGGAAGCATTTCTCCCTTATTTTAGTTATGTTCTGTAGTCGAGGATTACCTCCTCTTTTCTTTATTTGTATTTGCTTAAGATAAAGTTGTGGATTCTCTTGTCTTTGCTTCAGACAAAGATGAGGATTGACCTTCGCCCATCCTGGGACCAAGGATGGAACAGTAAACATGAAGGAAGCGGGATAACATTTATGAAGGGCAAATTGCGATTAGGTGGGCGCCTATCCCCTTGTCTGCCCCTCTTCCCCTTGTTTGTATTTGTAATAAACGAAGGATGTGGGTTAACCTTTGAACACCTGCCTATCCCTGGACCAAGGTTAGGGTTTCTGGAATGAAGAATCATCAATTCCTGTGGGTTTGTCTAAGTAGTCTCTGCCTATAAAAGTTCTGTGTGAAGCAAATGAAATTGGCACTATTTCTCTTTTTTCATATAGTGTCCATCTCTTCTTTTGTTACTCTTCATTTTTCGTTACCCCAAACAGGATGTCACAGGACTGGCCGACCCTGTGGATGAGTCTTGTAAGCCACAGACTCTCACAAATGGCTGCCCGGACAGGGACTTTCACTCGTAACCCCGATTCCTTTGCTGGTCAAAGGATGATGAAGAGTTAACAGCTTTTGCCCCGAGACGGCAGCTTGGATGGGCAGAAGAATCGAACGGAGAGAGTGCAGTATTTGTGGGCCTCCTCTGTTTCCCAACTTTTTCTCTCTCTCTTTCGCTTTTTAGTTTAAACTGTCCCCTATTAGGTACCTCCTTCCCCCCATCCTTTTCTTTTCTTGGAACCCTTCCTTCGGTTCTCTTTGGAGAACCCCCAACGCTGTGTGCTGGTCATGCAGTTTCAATACTACAGAGATCCCCTCGGTGGTGAGTATACGAGATACTCTAAGGGTGAGAGGGAAATTGTATTTCTTCTTTAGAATGGATCCTAAAAGACTGATTTTTTCCTTTCAAAGCATGCTTGTCACCATGTTGTGTGTTTCAGTTTTTTGTTGTCTTTGTCACAGTCTCGTCTCTGTGTATTCTTGAATTGGACACTCACAAAAAGACAGAATCTAAAATGGGAGAGTTGCAAGATCGAACTTGTCTGTCAAAAATCCTCAGCAGAGGACAAAAGCAAATACCTGTTCAATGATTTTTTCCTTTTTCTTCCTTTGGATGGACCCCCAAAGGAGCCAAAGAGAGAAAATTCAGAGCAGAAAAAGGGAGATTTTTACTCCCCAATTAGAGGCTATTTTTCACTTAAGATTAATCCTATGGTTTGATGTATGCAATTTGGGAGGATTGTTAATGATTTTGATATGATCTAAATTTAATTTCGTGCAACTATTTGTCAGTTAAATGTGAAATATTAATCAGATTTATTGAGCACAATAAAACTCCTGGTTAGAAGTTTGTTTTGTTAGATCTTGCCATGCATAATGGTTTCAGTGAATCTGAGAACTGTCTAAATGTGGCTGATAGCCAGACTGACACAGAGAGGGAATGTTTTATTCTATAAGGACAAACAGTTGCACCGGCTACTTTATCGATGTGAAAGTCATCCTGTTGTTGAGAAGAACTTATTCTAGAGATTAAGTTTGGGATTTTTTCAAATCAGCTTTATTTTAATGCGTGTGCTGTCAGGAGTAGCAACAAGACATCATATGACACCCGAGAAGTTTAAGTGATTAATCTGTTCATGGAATTTTATAATAGTAGCATGAAGAATTTGGTGTTTTGCAAGAGAGAATTTCTAAGTGATGTCTTTGATCAGGGTTATATGAATTGTTTTTATATGTGAAAAATGCAAAATGCATAGGAAGGAATTTGTACTCTAGAGATGAACATGTGTGTATTCGGATACCAAATGCTGGAAATTAGTGATGCTGAGTGAATGCAGAATGTGTCTGCGTTTGTATTATGAAGAGAATTAAGTGTTCCACCTGAATAGGTTAGGGGTATGTGATATACACACTGTATGTCCTTTACAAGACAAATTTAACCAGCCCTGAAATCAAGAGGGCTTCTCATAAGGATTAAATACAATTCCATTTAGTGCCTTTCCTCTACTTACCATAATGGTAAAGAGGGGAAGCCAGGAGAAATAATGAAGTAGTCCCAATGAGAGAAAATAATTAATCGAAGTAGATAAAGGGGATTTATCCCTTCCTAAGTTTTTTTTAGGAAACAGACCCAGCCCCTCCCCCTCAGGAGGTCAAACAGTTTTTGCAGGCTGGAAAAAAAAAGACTCTAATTAGCTGAAGGATAAGAATTAGGAAGGTCGGGAACCAAAAGGAACTTCAGGAATCTCAAAGAGGTCCGGCTGGAATGCCAGGAAACATGCAGCTAACTAGGGATGTGATTAAGTACCTGTGAAAGTAACCAGCCTCTGAGGACCAACTAAGGATCTCTGACCTCACACAGCTATGTTTATGATCAAACTGTGTGTGATTGTCAGATAAGAACCTTTATGTGAAGGGAAATAACTTTCTATCTTATAACCCATCTAGATAGGTTTATAATTGATTTGGGGGTGTCGGGATTCGTCTTACGAAGTGCTCCACTGCAATAAGAGTAATGAAGGGAGATACCAACTGCTATTCTTAAATTCTAGTATGAATTAGATATAACTGTAGTAATGTTGGTGGAATTGAATCAGGTGTGTAGCAATATTTTAGGCTAAACGACAACTAAACTAGGTTTTATTCTACTTTAGACAGGTTTTGGGGAGAGCACGTCAATGCTTTGTGCTTCAGTTTGGTGACACTGAGACATGCTAAAGGACTTAATCAGAGTTATTCGGGAGTTGTGGAGTTCAAACTGAAATCCACTGAGAGTAAGTTATTATGAAGGGGGTTTGATACATTCAATATTCTAGTATGCTCACTCGTTAAAGAAGGACGGGCCAAGGCTGTTAAGTCATAAATCCAAATTGAGCCAAGGAGCCTTACGATCAATTGCTCAGAAGCTATGAACCCCTTCCTTGCACACAGGAAGGAGAAGGAAGTTCCACACTGATACTTGTGAACTGCACTAGGGATCTCAAAGAGGTAACAACCTCTGTGTGACAGAACTCAAGATAAGTGCATTTTAATTGTAGATTCAGAGGTTTTAAGACCCTCAAACAAACAAACTCTGCCAGGCCTGGTCTGACCGAGTAGCTTGTTTGAAGCTGTGAATTTTAGCGCAAACATTCCATGTCCAGAATGATAAGATGATTCAGCCAACAAGATGAGCTTCAGCCCTTCATTCTGTGAGACGACACTTTCCGGCTCTGCACATCGTCCATTAGATGGATGATATTCTTATCGCGGCTGAAGGTGAATCTCGAGTAAGCAAGTGCTATCTATGGTCAGTTGGAAATTACCTGGCAAAAATACCATTTAGTTCTTGCTCAAGATAATATTCACAAAACACATCCCGCACTCTATCGAGGGGCTCAGTTATAGGCAACAGCTGTTATGCCTCACAAATCCAATTACGAAAGGACTGCTTTAATGATGACCAGAAATTGTTAGGTGACATCAACTGGGTCAGGCAATATTCATTTCTTCCTACAACTGAACTACAACCTTTATTCACAACACTGGAAGGGAGCTCTGACCTGAATTCCCCTGGAATACTGACACCGGAGGCCTCTCTTGCTTTAGAGATAGTGGAAGATAAATTAAATCAGGCTCCACTCAACCATTATCAGCCTCAATTAGCGTCGAAGTGACTATTTTTGCAACTTTCATGTTAGCAACAGGTGCCTTAACTGAGAAACAGTCACTGAATGGTTACATCTAAACAGCAAAATGGGAAAGTCCTTACAGAGTTATGACTGTCTTATGGCTCAGTTAATATGGAAAGGCAGAGAACATAGAACATAGAACATAGAACATAGAACATGGGTCTCAGGTTTAGGAGAGTGTCCTCGTGAAGTCCAGGTACCCACTGCTAAAGACGTACTACAGAAATATTTAGTCTTTACTGGTAGCATACCCCATTGCTATTACCACCGACACTCCACAAGGCTTATTTTCTTTTTCGTCACAGCATCCTGTTGTTTTTCCTCTTATTCTAAGAGATCTTCCGGTATCAGGACCTAATGTTTGTGTTGATGCAAATGCTCATTACAAGTGACAGGCGTATACAAGGAAGGCAGCTCACCTGTCCTTTTTACACTCCTTATTCTTCTACCCAACAAAATGAATTAACAGCTGTTTGACTGGCTTTTTGGTTACTTCAGGAGCCTTTCAACCTCATAATGGACTCTAAATATGTTTTTCAGTTTTGCAGGGTACAGAACAAGCTGTCATCAGATCGACTCAAAGCAATGTACAAATGTAAATTACAAACTGTCCTATGACAAAGGACACGTCCAGTATGTGTCATGCATGTACACAGTCATACCGCTCTCCCTGAACCCATTTTTAAAGGAAATGATATCACAGATCAAGCTGTGATTGCTCCGTGTTATCTAACTGATATACAATTAGCTGAGGAATCACATCATAGATTTCACCAACATAGTCTTCCTTTATGCCAAATGTTCCAAGTCACTAAAGATCAAGCCAGAAGTATTGTTAAAAAGTGTCCTCATTGTGTTCCAAACCACCCCCCAATGCATATTGCTGTGACTCCCAGAGGCTTAACTAGTACAAATGGATGTGACCCATGAATGGTCCTTTGGACGACTTCAATATATCCATGTCACTGTGGATACTTTCCCAGGATTTTTATGGGCTTCCTGCTTGATGGGAGAAAGAACTTCTCATGTTATTAATCTCTGCTTAATGACTTTTGAGATGGCCGGCCCCCCAGAACATTTACAACAGACAATGGACCTGCTTATACTTCCAAACAAGTTTTTCTTTTTTCCACACTTGGGCTATTCACCTCACAGGTATCCCACACAATCCACAAGGACTAACTATTGTGGAACACAGTAATCAGATCTTAAAAACATTTCTTTTAAAACAAAAAGGGGGAGACAGCACCCCACATCGATGATTGGCAATAGCTGTATGTACTATAAACAATTTGATCTTTACTTCCAATAATATATCCAGAGATGAAAAATTTTTCTCTGCATTTTCTTATGAATGAAATTCAGGCACCGCTCCGGTGCTCCCTGCTTGCCCCAGAACAAAAACTTGGCATGTGGAAAGGTGATAATCAAACTTGGCAAGAGGCAAAGACCACCCAGTGGTCCTGCAAGGCCGAGGCTCTGTTTGTGTCTACACAGGTAAAGACAGAGTTCGGCTCCCTCCCCGCTGAGTTGGAGAAATGGACCATAAAGAGAAGGACAAGGAGAGGACGCAGGAAGCCTCGCGAGGAGACTCGACAACGTCTCCATAAGACACTGACTCGTCTGCTTCTATTCCAGGCTTTAAGTGAAGCTACTGGAGTAAAGAGATGGTCTTTGGGGAACAACCCTCTTGGGTAGAGTATGTTGGCATGGGACTCGCTTTACCAGAAGTCATCTTATATACAAAAACTAACTGATATTCCTGGCATTTACCATTTTGAGAGACAAGCTAAGGACAACAATCAGGCCAACAATTTGTTTGTGTCTTTCAATTGGACTGAACTAGTTGGGGCACCCCCAGTGTGCCTCGCAAGAGACCATCCTGCATGCCTGCCCCTCAGATCTCTGCAGGCGCATCATTATGGTCATCCTGACCTGTCAGACTCCTTCTGGATAGGACCTTGTCGTGTAGATAAAAGGGAAAAATATGAACGTTAAGGCCAACTGCAATATCTAGGTTGGCTAGGGGAATCTTGTGATAGTATTTGGGGACAAGAAAGACCTATTTGTCCATATGTGATGGGATATGAACAAAGAGACTCTGTTAATATGTTTCTGCCCTTGCTGTCATGTAGATCTAAAAGGGCATCATGTAGTCATTGGAAAATATGATTTGGGTGTCTTGGCATAACGACACGAGGTGTATTGGAAAGAAACTGGATTCTTATAAATTGCATGATTGTTTTATAGGAGGAGAAGCTCGCCTTTGTGGGTGACACCCCAGAGCTAATTGGTTACATTTTGCTAATTTCACACAGATTTTGACTGATTATGGAAAGCTAGCCCCGGCATTGGATAAAGTAAATATGTCTCGTTGTGTTAATGCTACTTATAATGGAAAAGTCCAAAAACCAGTAACTAGAAGTGTTACATTAGACATTCAAGGTAAACACTCAGGGGGGTGGTATCACTCACCGGCAGAGAGAGCAATGGAAATATTGTCTCAACTAATCAGCCCTAAGAAAAGAAGATGTATTTCTTGCTTAGTTTTAGGAATTGTAGCCCTGATAGCCGCCATAACAGCTACAACTGTCAGTAGTGTTTCTCTAGCACAAAGTGTAGCTAATGTACGGACCCTGGAACATGATGCAGAATACTTACATGGGCTAGCACAGAATGTAACATATTAATACAAGGTTATTTATGCTTTACAACAAATATCTAAAGATGTATCGTTATTAACCAATCAAGTAGAAATTTTAGCTATCAAGGGTAAATTAAGGTGTGATTATCGCTATTCAGCCTTTTGCCTCCTTCCTGTTAAAGCTAACACGTTTGATGCATTTGAAGAAATTAGAAATGATTTACAAGGTCTTTGGTTAAAGAGTAACATCTCAGAGGACATCCAACAATTGAACCACATCATTGATGAGATGGATAACTCTTTAGCTGAGGACCTTCGCCCCAAACATATTGCTGATTCCTTATACAATTGGATTAAGTCAGGCCAAAGTTGGCTATCTCCTTTAGCTCAAATGAGTATAACCATATTAACCTTCATATTGTTCATAGTTATCTTAGCGGTCCTTCTTCCCTGTCTGTTCCAACTCCTTTTGTCCAGCTTGGGCAAAATTGGCCGAATCTTGGCTCTCCACAGAATTCTTTTGCAAAACAAATAGGGGGAATTGTAGTCGAGGATTACCTCCTCTTTTCTTTATTTGTATTTGCTTGAGATAAAGTTGTGGACTTGCTTATCTTTGCTTCAGACAAAGATGAGGATTGACCTTTACCCATCCTGGGACCAAGGATGGAACAGTAAACATGAAGGATGCAGGATAACACTTATGAAAGGCAAATTGCGATTAGGTGGGCGCCTATCCCCTTGTCTGCCCCTCTTCCCCTTGTTTGTATTTGTAATAAAGGAAGAATGTGGGTTAACCTTTGAACACCTGCCTATCCCTGGACCAAGGTTAGGGTTTCTGGAATGAAGAATCATAAATTCCTGTGGGTTTTGTCTAAGTAGTCTTTGCCTATAAAAGTTCTGTGTGAAGCAAATAAAATGGGCACTATTTCTCTCATTTCATATAGTGTCCATCTCTTCTTTTGTTACTCTTCATTTTTCGTTACCCCAAACAGGATGTCACAGGACTGGCCGACCCTGTGGATGAGTCTTGTAAGCCATAGAGTCTTACAATGTTCCTGTTTTTTTTCCTGTGATGACAAATTTTCTATAACTATGAAGGGGATACCATGGCAAATAGGTTAATGCTAGGTTAATATTATATTAAGGAAGTAGTTTTGTAGGTGGTAAACTTGTTTTATAAAATCCCCAAATTTGCCTTTATGCGTTGGGAACCTTCCTTCATGGAACTTCCAGACTGATCCTTGTCTTGGACTGAACAATTAAGCATCCTGGACAGGAGTGATAGAGATGCTAAAACATTATGTACCTTTTTTTCTTTTGGAAGTTTCTCATATCGTATTTAGGTCTCTCTCAGGATAGCCTCCCTGTAAGGCGATCCATTGTCTTTCCTTCTTTTGTTCTCCCAAACATATATTTAAGACCCCAAGTTCTTCAGTTCCTTGGAAATTCCCATAATGGACATTCCCATTTATGGTACATTTCCCCAGAGACATTGTTGCCAGAGTTTCAGAGCTTGGCTCAGTGTGGTGTATGTTTATGACTCTGTGTGGTGGCCATATGAATTGTCTCCCTTGTCCTGATTAAAGTCTTGTTCCTTGCAAGAGTGCCTTCCCAGCCTAGGTTTTCTCTCCAGCTCTCCCACAGTATATGTGCATGTGCAAATGCCCAGAGTCAATCAATTCCTTTGGAGAATGAGGCTACAGATTTCTCATATTCTCTTTTCCAACAAAAAAAGTCCTTAGGAGAACCTGTCTATTACAGAAGAGACTTCTTCAGAGGAAGAAAAAGATCACTGAAGTCTACTTTGAACCCCAAGACATGATAGAGTATAGGAAATGGGGTATCATTTTCTATTGTAAAATTTTGCCATCTTCCAGCTTTTGTCAATGTGAGCTTGCTGGTGGGGAGTGCCCCCCCCCCAATAAATTGTGGATGTGTTGGCCCCTTATCTCTCATCTGCCTTTGATTAATTGAGGGCCACTCTGTCTTGACTCCTCACTTGTACAAAATGAATTCAGGCAGCATAATTGACTCTATAACACCTCTTAATGGTAAGTGGTGGAATCATTTTGACCACAGGGGAAGTCAAAACCTTATTTTAGTTCATCCCACTTGTGATTCTCCCAGAGGTGTGTGATAGAGGTCTAATACAAGAACTTGAATGACAGTTTGGAAAGCTGCAGAGGCTTCTCATCCACAACAAGGGAGGGGCTCAAGAGGATTAGAATCAGAAGGGAGGAGGAGAGTCTACGAGTGGAAACCATTGGTCTTTCTCTCTCTGTCTGTCTCTCTTTCTTGGAAGCAAAGGGGAAAGTCTTGTCTGAGACTGGATCCTGAGCACTAGAGTAAATTGAAGTGGGGCACTTCATAAAGTGAGTCCAGACTCCCAAAAAATCCAATTAATGGAATCATTATTTATTGATTAATAAAGAATCTACCAGCTGGGACAGACTTCCCCAGTGGAAGCCGCATCAGCCTGACATTACAGGATAGCTTACATAGGTTACAAGATACAAAGTTATTTACTTTCACACACAGGTTCTTATTTGACAATCAAACAAACCTCATCACAAACACAGGTATGTATAGTCAGAGACAATCCTCAGGGTATTCAGGGGTTGTTTACTTTCACATGTACTTAATCACTTATCCCTCATTAGCTATAAGTTTTCTTGCATTCCATTCTGACCTCTTCGATATTCCTGAAATTCCTTTGTTTCTTCACCTTCCTAATTCTCATCCCTAGTCTAGTCTGCACCTGCATAAGTTGCTTGATCTCCTGGGGGCAGGGGGACTGGGTCTGTTCCCTAAAAGTGCAGAAATAGATTGATCTGCTTTATCTTCTTCAATTATATTATCTTCCCTTATTGGGACTACTTCACCATCCCTCCCACCCACCCACCCAAAGATCTTAGCAAGAAGTGAGGCAGAAACCTGAGAAGAATAAGAAGCAGCCCTAACAGGATCTCTCACAGCTCCTTGACACCCTGGGTCTGTAATAATTAAATTTAGTCTCTAGTAATAGAAATATTATATTTTATGAGGTTTATTAAAGATTATAAGAAATCAAGGAATAAAGAAAATACAAAATAATAAACCACATGCCTAGGGCTGATTAGTCCATTCAAAGCTTACTACATCTTGAAAAAGCAGGAAGGAGAAGAGGCCAAGGTAGGCGTTGCTGCCAGTTTAAATACTCATTGTGATCTCGCCCAGGTGGAGACTCAGGTGAGATTATAGGGAATTTTGGGAAGTACCAGGACTTCTGGGGATTGAAATCTAGGGTTCAAATCTCCATTTTACATTCACCCCACCCCTGAGGCCCAAGGAAGACAAGTCTCTCCACTGGGTCTTGTAAGCATACCAACTTTGAAATTACAAGAATTTCAGGATAAGAAGAAAAGAGAACAAAACCACTAATTGCTAGACTCATTGACAAGAAGCCAGTTGGGGGCAGTCCCCTTTGGCATAAGAGTATACATACAAAACAAATGCATTCAAACCCCACACAGTTCAAATCACCACATCCCAAAGTTCCCTTTGGATCTTCTTGTGCAGCTTGTGGTCTGTGGAGGCATCTTCATGGTGTCTTCTCCAAACAGTCCAGTTTCTGGATTCAGAAAGATAGCATGTTTCTTAACCTAAAATTACTCTCAAAATGAATTTACACTTTGCAATTTAGAATAATAATAATTTTACATTCCCCTCCTGAAGAGGGTGATTGAGAAACACGGGGATCACTTAGGGATTCGTGGCTGAGTTATGAGGTATATGAATCAATTGGTAAGAGAAATCAAAAACATAAAAAAAATCCAAATAAAAAAAGATAATTTATGGATGAAATATAGACTATCAAAGTCTTATGTGTAAAAATTCTAAGTAAAGGAAAAATAAATCCATAATAGGTCCTTGAATCAGAACCCAATTAAAACGATTTAAGCAATGATACATTTACCCAGTCAGTAGCCAGGACAACAGAAAGTTGCCACATTATGAAAGACAGAATAGGGACTAGATTATAGGAGCCAGGTAGGAGCCAAATTTTATATACTTGTATGTAAGTATTTTCACAAAGAGTGTGGATAGAAGGAAGGACTACATCTTAATGTGTGTCAAATGTTGCAATCTCTAGTCTCACACTAGCTTCAAGTCCTTTGTATTGTCTTGGAATTTTCATCAAACCCATCAGCATTGGTTGGTCTCTGACCTTGTGTTCGATTGGCACTATGCAATGACACTTTTGTAATATCTTGTCCTGGAATCACACAGAAACATTAAACAAAGTCCCATAATGTTTAAAACAATTAGTGGCATCATTTTTACAGTCTCAAGATTTTGGGGCAGGCATTGACATTATAGCAAATATATTTTGAACTTATATTACTGAAAAATCAAAAAAGTTAAAGAAAATCTTAATACTGGTGACATGTGCTTCAAATATAAAAAGGATAGAAAAAATAAAAGACTGAAATAGTATATTGCACATGCAAGAAAAATATAATAATAAAAGTTTTAAAATTAAAAAATATAGCTTATAAATCATTGACACATTGTATCAGCTAAGGAAATGTTGAATACAAAGGGTTTCTCACCAAAAATAAGATCCATTTTCTCTTCATACCTGGCCATGATTCACTGTGAGTACGAGTAAATGAATTTCACAAAGTAATAGTTTTTAATAAAGAACAGTAGTACAAAATCCCCAAAATTCTCAGTAGCCCAATTAATTACAATAGCAAAAAACTTACTATCATATTTCACATAAGTTGCTGTATGACATTTAAAGAAAATGGATACTTGTCACAAGTTTTACAGACATAGCAAATCTTTCAACCTTGGTAAACATATTTGTAAACAAAGTAGAACTTATTTGGGTCTAGAACATCATCAAAAATCTAGATATCATTACAAAAATGTGGCAGAGGAGTCTAGGAAAAAAACCCAAACCCCTGTACTGTTGATGTTGGGTAAAGTGAGCTGAAGAGTTATGAAGGAGAGTTGTTCCTCTTTTGGGAGTCATCCAGGGGTACCATGCCCTGATATTAACTTCCTAGATCCATTGATATGAGACTGTGATGTCCCATCCATTCACATTGTTATAATGTGGGAGGTGGGGATTATAATTGTATTTCACTTCAGCTACTAAAATGGACCTTACCTCCTGTTAGAAACAGGCAAAATGACTAGAATTGTTGGGGGAAAAAATCTAAAAATCATGTCTAAAGACCCCTTAAAATCAATTTGAGATATTTAGCTAAAACTTATTAAATTTTCCAAACATTGTTATACAATTGTAACCAGTTCTGATGAAGTCCATCCATCCTCTATGACAATTTACAAAGTCAAAAATAGAAAAAGGCAGTTTTGATATGTGGACTTATTCAATTATATTTGTTCAGCATAGTTATAGGGGAAAAGCAACAGAAAATAAGAGTAGTTAAAACACAGTACATTAAAATGATTCAGTGTAACAGAATAGTATTGAATAAATTAATATATGAACTTAAAACCAACAAAATTAAATCTTAAACAAAACAATGAGCAAAATGCAATAAAATACAGGAATTTTCATAAAACATGAGAATCTGAAAAGCCTTAAAAATATGACCTCCAGTCTCTTTAAAATTTGTTTTTTTTTTAAAAATCTATTTAGATACCTATTTTCAGAAGGCAGAAGATTGGTAAGGGGTAGGCAATGGGGTTCAAGTGACATGCCCAGGGTCACACAGCCAGGAAGTGTCTGAGGCCAGATTAGAACCCAGGATTTATTGATTCAGACAGAGGAAGTCATTTTACTGATTCTGTCCTAAATGAAATATATATTTGCTTAGGGATAACTCCCAAATTCCATGTTCCATATCATCCCCAGAGCTCAGGCCAAGTAGAGAGGATGAACAAAGAACTTAAAACTATGATTGGCATATTATGCAGTTAAAATGGCCTCAAATTCTCCCTCTGGCCCCATTTTATCTTAGAAGCAGGCCTAGAGGAGACTTACACATCTTAACATTTGAGATGCTTTTTGGACATCCACCTATTCAAGCTAAACCTTTCTCCCCTGCATATACATAACTATCAGGGGGAGATACTACTATTGCTTCCTATATACAGGAATTACAGCACAAACTGCGTGAACTTCATGAATCCAGAGCTGCAGTACAAGCTGGACCACGAGACTTTTCTCTTCATGACCTGAACCGAGGAGACAAGGTATATATGAAGAATTTAAAGCATACTGGTGCAACTCAGACTTCCTGGGAAGGACCATTCCAAATATTGTTAACTACTCCAACATCTATAAAGGTTGGAGAAAAGGGCTCTTGGATTCATTGCTCACATGTAAAAAGAGCATCTTCTGTTGAGACTGATTGACTGTATCCTATCATATGCATTGGAGATAATAATCCATTGACAAGTGGATAATGTTTTCAGGAATACACTGAATTCCTGACCCCCCCCCCCTTGTTTTGGTTATTGCTTTTCTTTTATTTTGATTAGAATATTTGATTTTTTGCCCTTTTTCTCATTTATTGAACTAAAGGTACATACAATTAATAGTATTTTTTCTGTAGTAATATAAGTTATATATATATGTATATGTATATATTTATATATATATACACACATATATATATATGTGTATATATATATAAATATATATATTTTCTCTTTCTTGGATTTTCCGAGAAATCCGAGAAAGATTTTCAAGGAAGAAACTTGCTAACTTCTAAATCCAGAGAATGAAACTGTTGCAGAAAGATGCCAGAAAACCTACACTACCTCAAGAAGATCAAGAATGAATTTTGGCTATGGTTGATTGAACTGAAGTTTGATTGAACATTTATTGTAAATGTGTACTTTTATGCCAAAGGGGACTGCCCCTAATTTGGCTTTTTGTCAATGCACCCAGCAAACATTGGTTTTGCTGTCTGTCTTTCTTCTATTTCCCTCTTCTATCTAACTATTGTAAATTGCCTCTTAGAAATTGAATATTGTGTACATCTGTAGTTAGAAGTGCTTTAGGACTACAAGATGATTGTGTTAAATGATCAATAGGGAGACTAGTCTCTCAATGATCATCAAGGGGGACTGTGAATTTTTAAAATTACTCCACCCTACTAAGACAGTACTTTGGGGAAGATAAAATTGTAAACTCCTGATTGAACAATGAAGGTACTTAACTCATACCTTATAGTGAAGCTAAAACTTAAGCCAAGTCTATTTTTAGATCTAATACAAAAGTGTGTTAAGTACCTATGAAGGTTAAATTAATCACAAAAAGGTCAATTAACTCACAAAAGGTAAGCTTAACAAAGAAGTGTGAAGTACTCAAAAGATAAAATCTAACCAGAGAAGGTGAGAACTAAAGAGTGGATAGTCCTGGAGAAAATCTAACCAGAGAAGGTGAGAACTAAAGTGTGGATAGTCCTGGAGAAAATCTAACCAGAGAAGGTGAGAACTAAAGAATGGGCATTCCTGGAGAAAGAGTCTACTGTGATTGGTAGACATGAAAATTTAGGGGAGGTGACGTGAGAGAAAATTTCTTTAAAAGGAGGCTAAAAAGTCAGTTCCGGCAATTGAGTTTAGCTCGGAGTGCGATTGGATTTGGAGTTCAGTTCAGGACTGGAAGTCAGCCTGGAGGATCTCACTCAGACAGCTTCCTTGGAGATGGTGGCCACTTTGGCCAAGGCTTTTAACTACTGCCTGGCTCAGCCTGAGCCAGAGCAGTTTAAATTAACTCTCTCTCTCTCTCTCTCTCTCTCTCTCTCTCTCTCTCTCTCTCTCTCTCTCTCTCTCTCTCTCTCTCCCTCCCTTAATTCCTTCTCTCTATATTAATTAAAATCACTATAATTAGCAGCTGACTTGGATATTTTATTATTTGGCAATTTTCCCTGGCAACCAATTATTTAGATTTCAAATCACAAGCTAAAATTATCCATACATAATTAGGGCATTGTGGTTGATATATCTTGGTAGTAGTCCCTATCACATGACCTCAGAAAAGAGATATTTCCTTTGAGGAGCAATTAGGTGGGACATTGGGTAGAATGCCAAGCTTGGAGTTGGGAGGATCTGGCTTCTGTTATAAATAAAAATTAATCTGGAGGCTTATTACAAAATTTATAAACATTTATCAGTAAAGAGAGAGAAAGAAAGGGAAAAAGGGGTTTTCAGCCTTTTTAACTTTAGGCAAAAAAAAACCAGTCTTCTATTTCAGTCAGTACTCTGAGTTACTATGAGTCACCAAGAGATTGCCAAGTGAAATAAGGTACTGAGCCCAGAGAAAAGTTCCAGCCCAGAGACAGGTATAGAAGCAAAGGGACTGACTCAGTTTTCCAAGCTGGCATTTCAAAATGTCCATTCCTCCCTCTGTGGGTCCTAGAGCTGACCCTGATGCTGGCCCTGCCAGGACACACTAAGTTAGAGGTCCTCTATTTACCTCATATAATCCCCTCCTCTGAATTTCTAAACCAACTTGTTAAGTCTCCGCACTCTTGGTTCTCCAGGAGATTAGCATGGTGGTCTTCCCAGTGAATCATTCAACATAGGTCATCCATACATTTAGGATTTTCTTACCCTGGGGCACAAGAGCACAAAAGACATTGTACATTTCATGAAAGGAATTACTACAATTTGGGTAATAAAAAGAAAGAGAAGGGGAGAAAGAAAACTTATTGATAGGTGCATTGACAAAGAGCCATTGTGGGCATTTCCCTTTAGCATAAGTGTTTACAATTAGGATAAATGGAGAGCTCAACCCTTCCTCAGTTCAGTTCATTATAACCAAAGGTTTACTCCAAATCTCATAATATCTGTTTTGCATTCTTTATATGTAATAGAGGTATTTAGAAAGTAGGTTCAGATGGGATATGAATGGATTACTTTGGGCCAGTATCAAGGTTTCCTTGGGTTGAGAACATAACAGTTAGCTCTCATCAGATCAGAGTCTAATCTGGGACCAGCACACAGATTTAATCAGTCACAGAGCTGTATATAGTAACAGTTCACATGGAATCGAGGAATCCCAAATTTGTGGCCTAGTGAGGTCTGATGAACCCTAAGTTTCAAGACTAGCTTATAGGCTGGAAACCCCAAAGCTTGTACATTTTTCCTTTTCCCTGGGAATCTACCCTGAAGGGAATCCCAGGCTGGCAGTTTCAGATTGAGTGGGAAACCCTCAGGGGAATGAATGACAATCCTAGTAGGGTGAGACTAAGCTTATGCTAAAGACCCTCTTTGTCTCAGGTAGTCTCTCCTATTGTATCAACCTTTCCCAAGAAGACCCACAGCTGTAACCATCCTTTAGTATCCATTGGAAGCAGCCCCTTCTCTTACACCCAGCCTCTAGGTATGATCCCTTAACCAGGCTTTATTGACATTTTCCTGTCAATGTAGTTTGAATACTCCCATTTTCTTTGTAGCTATAGTGATGTCAATCATCTTTCCCTGCCCGTGGACTCCCCAAATGGTATAGAGGTTCCCTAAATTCTTTTGTTCCTTGGAGTTGTCAACATGGAAATCTAGAGATCCCCAGTTTATTTAGTTGGAGTGTGGAAACCCCAGGTTTTGACTTTTCTCACGGGAGAGTTTCCCCCTGAGGGAAGGTCCCTCTTCACCAGACAGTGAATTTCCTGGTAGTTTGGGTGGGAACAGCAAATCCCACCCAATGTTAAACATCCCTTTTGTCCCAATGGTTTCTTCCCCCTAGGCTAAAGTCCATGACCAAGGTGACCCAGCCCTAGGCTGAGTCTTTCCCTTTTGTGTCCATTGTGGGGCCCCAGCCCCTCACTATTATTCCTGTCTGGAACTTCTCATTTTCCTTTCCCACCATTGTAAAGTCAATCAACTGTCCCTCTAATCCTAAAGCCCCCAGGTCATCTAGAGTGGTACATAGGTTCCCCAAGTTCTTTTGTTCCTCGGAGTCCATCCTGAGTCGGTGGCACTCCCAGGGGCTGGTGACCAGAGCGTCTTGACTCCGGTGCAGTCTTGGAAATCAGCTCTGTTGTCGTAGTAGCAGCGCTAACCCCTTTTCCCTTGATTAAAGAGTGATTTTGACTATTTAATAGTTCTGTGTTTTTCCTAGTTTGACATTAATGGAGGTCCCACCGAGATCCGAAGTCCCCGCGGCCTGAGCCCTCCAGCTAACGAGGACCCCAGACTTGAGGTACCACACACAACCTGTTTGGGGTTGGGTCAGGAGTCCGGTTAGCAAGGGCCAGGTAAGCGGCTCTCTCGGAGGAAGGACTCGCATCTCTGGTTTGGGAATAACTCGCTCTTTAATTAAGGGATCCTTAGTCAATTTGTCCATAGTCATTGGACATGGGTAACAGCTTGTCTGTTGTCCCAAAATTTGGTGGGGGCGGTCAGCAGCCCAAAGAACCACCTAGAAATACGGCCGCAAGTTACATGGTTTCGAAGTATGGACCGGATGCTAGCAAGTACTTAGAGAAATGGCAAGCAATGACAAAGGCCAATCCGAAGGTAAGCTGGCCAAGGTGGGGTTCACTTAATGAGGAAAGGATGTTGTTTCTGCAGTCTGTTTTAAGTGAAGCAGGTCAAGAAATTGAAGGAGACGAAAGAGAAGTCTTCAACCTATGGCTCGAGGAGTACACCCAGAGAAAACACAGGTCAGAACGATCCGTAGAACAAGAGACGGGTAAGAACAAGAGAAAGGTAAGGGAGGAGGAGAATCAAGGTGAACAAGGCAGGGAAGCCACTAAAAAGCAAATAGCTGATTTACAGAAGGAGGTAGAAAGCCTTAAAGAACTCCTGAAAGGCTCTAGCAACCCAGCAACCTCTTTAGACAGCATACCTGAGCCCCTAGAATCACCTGAGGCACCCATCCCTCAATTCCCCTTTAAAATTAAGGGAAGGGAAGGAACCAAAACAATGCAGGTATCTTTTACTCCTTGGACAAAAACAGAGCTCAGAGCCATGGCCAAGGAATTCCCAAAGGTTAGAGAAAACCCCATAGCATTTGCCAAGGAATTTGAATTAACTCTCTCTACATACCAGCCTGGCCTATCAGACCTTTACCAGCTAGCTCACATACTAGTAGGTTCAGGAGATGCAGCCCATTGGTTTAAAACTGCTAGTTGGGAGAACCCTTTAGAATATATTAATCAGTTAATGGCCAGAAAGGAAGGACCTGAAGTCCATCTTCAGGAGGCAAAGAAGATGGGAGAGGCTTTGTTAGAAGCAATCCCCAAGGCCTTTCCAAAATCTGTAAATTGGGGAAAAATCCAAATTTGCACTCAGAAAGAAGGAGAATCTGTATTTGATTTTTATAATAGATTTTTAGATACCTTCAGGGCAAATTCTGGACTTTCCCCAGATAGCCCAGATACCTTAATTACCTTTAACACCCTCTATGTGGAAGGGTTAAATAAGGCCCTTGCAAATCTCCTCAAGAGAGGGAAAGTAGACTGGAATTTAACTCCCACCCCTGACCTAGTCTATCTAGCAAGTAAATTCCAACAAACACTGACAGAAGAAAAGGAGAAGGCAGCAGAGGAAATGACAAAAAAAACTAACCAGATCATGAATTTGCAGTTAAAACACTGGGAGCAGAAGGAGAGAAGACCGACTGAACCCTATTCTGCTGAAAAAGCAGGCGGGAGGCAAAGAGCCTGGAGATGTCACTTTTGCCACCAGACCGGGCACTTAAAAAGGACTGCCATCGGCTCCTGGGTAAGAGGGGGAGACGCCAAGGTAAGTTTCAATACCACTCAGGAAAGTTCCCCCGAGGGGAAGCCTCACACTGACGGGGCTCCGAGGGTATCAAGGGGGTTTTCACTGTGGTGTCCGCCTCCCCAGTGGGCATCACTCACATTGTGATTGTATCCCATCCTATTGAGATTCTCATAGATACTGGGGCCACAATGTCAGTTTTAAACCCCACGGCCTTTCCTAGCCCCCTTCCTCGGAGTGACCAAAAAGTTTCAATAGTGGGGATCACAAACCACGTGCAATCTGTTTACTTGTCTCAACCCCTCCCATTTATTCTGGGAGAAGTGAAAGATATGCACTCCTTTCTTCTTTCCTCAGATGCCCCCCTGCATCTTTTGGGTAGAGATTTCCTAGACAAATACAAAGCCACAATTGAATTTTCCCCAGGAAAGGAAATAAGGCTTTCCCTATCCCCATCGGATGCCCCTCCCACCTTCCAAATACTTACAGCTCCCATTATAGCCTATGATCTTCCACAGCTGGAGGAAGTTCCTTCCTCTCTGTGGGCTACTGATTCTTCTGACATCGGGAGAATTTTAAGTGCTCCCCCAATACAAGTTCAGTTAGACCCATCCAAACCCCTTCCAAGGGTCCCTCAATATCCCCTCTCACGGGAAGCGACAGAAGGAATTAGACCATTAATTGATAGTTATCTAGAGGCAGGTATTTTGATAAAATGTACCAGCCCTTGCAATTCACCCATACTGGGTGTCCGAAAGCCTGGAGGCCGAGGGTGGCGCCTAGTTCAGGATTTAAGAGCAGTAAATGCCTGTGTTATCCCCAGAGCTCCAGTAGTCCCCAACCCCCACAACCTTTTAAATCAAATCCTACACAGTGCAAAAATTTTCACTGTAGTTGATTTATGCAGTGCTTATTTCAGTGTGCCACTACATGCAGACAGCCAATTCCTTTTTGCTTTCACCTGGGAAGGAATTCAGCTCTGCTGGACTGTTCTGCCCCAGGGTTATACAGAGAGTGCCACATATTTCTCCCAAGTACTAAAAGCAGACCTTGCTGGCCTTAAATTTCCATTTGGGTCCACCTTACTCCAGTACGTGGATGACCTACTTCTGTGTTCCCCAGATGCCCAGTCTTCGAGGGAAGATTCGATTGTGCTCCTTAAGTCCTTAGCACAAAAAGGCCATAAGGTATCTAAAGAAAAAATGCAGTTTGTCTCTTCACAGGTGAAGTTTCTGGGACATCTAATATCAGCTGAAGGGCGTAGCCTGGATCCCGCCAGAGTAGCAGCTATATTGAATTTCCCAAGGCCTAAAACAAAAAGACAGCTTCGAGGGTTCATGGGATTAGCTGGTTACTGTAGGTTATGGGTCCCATCTTTCTCTTTAGTAGCCAAGCCCCTTTTTGATCTCCTCAAGGCCTCGTCCCCAGAACCTCTGATTTGGAATGAGGCTGCAAAAATTGCTTTCATGGACTTAAAGTCAGCTCTTTCTAGCTCCCCAGCCCTGGGGCGTCCAAATTATTCACTACCCTTTCACCTTTTCCTTTTAGAAAGAAACGGGATTAGCCTGGGAGTTTTGAGCCAGAAACATGGAGACCACTTTAGGCCTCTTGGATACTACAGTAAAAGTCTAGATTCAGTGGCAAGAGGGCTACCATCATGCCTAAGGGCAGTAGTGGCAGCTTCAGATTTACTAGAACTAGTAGAAGAAGTGACATTAGAATCTCCTTTAACACTGCATGTCCCACATGCAATAGAGGTGCTTTTGAACTCTCATCACACTCAGCATTTTTCCACAAGCCGCCTTGCAAAGCTAGAAGCCTCTCTCCTGGCTAAGTCCAACATCACCATTTCTAGGTGTAAAACCCTTAATCCAGCCACTTTCCTGCCAGATATAGAGGAAAGTGACAGGGATTGTACTGAAGGCCATGATTGTGTTAACATTGTTGATTCTGTTTTAAGTCCACGAGAAGATCTCCAGGAAAAAGAACTGGAGAATCCAGATTTTTCCTGGTATACAGATGGCTCTTGTCTCCGAAATGAATCTGGCATTTTAGTGGCCGGATATGCCATCACTACCACTGCAGAAGTCATTGAAGCAGGACATCTCCCTTCGGCAACTTCTGCTCAGCAAGCCGAACTGGAAGCAGTAACCAGAGCCTGTGAGCTGGCCAAAGGAAAGCGGGTAAACATATACACGGATAGCAGGTATGCATTTGGGGTGGCTCATGATTTTGGAATGTTGTGGCAGCATAGGGGATACCTAACTTCCTCTGGAACCCCCATCAAGAATGGGGCACAAGTCCGGAGACTGTTAGAAGCCCTCTTACTACCAAAGGCAATAGCAATTATTAAAATCCCAGGGCATTCCCGAGAGAATTCTCCCCATGCAAAGGGAAACGCCCTAGCAGATCAGTATGCCAAAGAAGCTGCCAGGCAGGTCCCAACTACAATAGGTCTGGCACTTTCAGATAAGGAAGAACCTATTTCTGAGAATAAGCTGACCCAGGCAGAAATTGTTTCAGCCCAAGAAGTCATGTCTAGAACTATCCAAGAAAAACTAGAGAAGGAGGGATGCGTTAGAAACAGGGATACTGGATTGTGGCAAGGACCAAATGGGTGTGTAGTCCTACCGGACCCTCTATGCCGTCCCATGATGGAGTACTTGCATTCCATAAGTCACTGGGGACCAGACAAATTGGTCAGCATAGCTCGCAAATATTGGTGGGGGAGGTTGAGGCGAGCAGCGGAGGACGTGTATTTGCAATGTCAAATTTGCCCTAAATATAATGTCAGTAAGCCTTTAAAACCTATGCCAGGTAAATTCCCATTACCTGAGGCCCCTTTTCAGGTATGGCAAATTGATTTCATTCAGTTACCACCTCATGCTGGATACAAATTTGTTTTAGTAATGGTTTGCATGTTTTCTCGCTGGGTAGAAGCATTTCCATGCAGACAGGCCACAGCAACAGCAGTAGCCAAATGCTTACTGGAAAAGATATTTCCAGTGTGGGGAATTCCTAGGGAAATACATAGTGATAGAGGAACACATTTCACTAGTTCGGTAGTGTCACAGCTATTAACAGCATGGCCTGTATTACATCATCTACATTGTGCCTATCACCCACAATCCTCAGGATTAGTGGAACGTGTGAATGGCATCATTAAAGTACAATTAGCCAAATTTATGGAGGACTTAAACATACCCTGGCCCAAAGCCCTTCCAATAGTTCTATTGAACCTGAGAGCCACACCTTTTGGCAAGCTCTCACTCTCACCATTCGAGATAATCACAGGTCGGCCAATGTCTCTTTTTCCACCCTATACTGACTCCATGAGCACCAAGGTTTCCCTCTTATCATACTGCCAGGGACTAGCAAAAACTCTCCAAGGCCTTAACCACCTTATATCTCAGTCAGTTTCCAGGAATTCTTCCTCAGAAACACCCTCAACATCTAAAGTGAAGCCCGGAGATTGGGTATACAGAAAGAGGCACCTACGAAAGGATGCTCTACAAGTCAGATGGGACGGACCTCATCAGGTATTGCTGGTAAATCCATCTGCAGCAAAACTAAAAGGAATTGAAAGTTGGATACATCTATCTCATCTAAAGAAAGCCCCAACTCCAAAGTGGTCAGTAAAGTCGATGAGTGACACAAAAATACGGCTGACCAGAAGAAGAAGATAAAAAGAAGTTTGAACTGGCTAAGTATTCTTTTTCTTTTAAAATTTCTATCATTCACATGTTATATCTCTGAACCATAGAGGTATTGGTAAGTTTATTTCCCCTGAGAATTCTATTTACCCTGAGCAAAGTCCTTTTAAATAGAGAACCTAGAAAGGACAGAGCTATTCCCCAAACTTAATTGAAGTAGGAAAAGTTTTAAAAAGGGAACATTTTTACCCTTATAGGGAAGTTTTGAAACTTGAAAGTGACAGCTGAGAATTTGCAGCAAAGATTCCAGAGTGCTAGTTTGTCTCAAAGTAGTATCAGAAGAGGTTAAGAAGAAATGATGGAGTCTAGAAATGATTGTTAGTAATAGAAGATAAATATTTTAAATCTGGACCATGGTTATGGTTAAGTAGCTAAAAGGAATGAAATCAATTCCAAAATGCCTAGCATTTCAACCTCCCTAAAGGGGGGTGTGTGAGTTGAGTGTATAAGGTTTTAAAATTAAGGAAAATTAAAAGCATTTTTAATAGTGAGAGTTTTTCTGCTTTTACATTTCTACAGTTTGTAGGATTTTTATATTTTGGTAAAGTAAGGCAATCTTTCTAATTAAGCATGTAAATTACATGATTTTATGATTTGTGTGGAAAAGATGTTATTAAAAATTAATAAGATGGAATTACAGATTTAAGGTTAGCAGTGTGGATAATCCTTATAGTGAATAAGCATATAGGGAGTAGATCAAGTCCTGTTAAAGAATGTGTTTATAGATCTCTCTTAAGTTTTCTCTTGCAGCAGCAAGGAAGCTGACTGATACCAAAGGAGGAGCCTGCCAGAGGACAGAAGTCTGCCAGAGAGGAGGCTGAAGGCATCATCAGGACCCACCAGAAGTGAAAGACTTGAGACTTTGGGAATTGGGGTAGTGTTTTGATTGTTAGTCAGTTTTTGGCCAAAGGCAGACTGCCTGCCTTTCTGGCTCAATTGTCAATGCGCCGGTGGCATTGGGGAACGCCCCCAAATGCCAATCACCAATATCTGTGTCCCTAGACTTTCCCACCAGTAGGGGATGGAGTCCAATCCCATGTAGCATTACTCATTTGTCCATGTTTGGTCAGCGACGTTCAGTCTTGACCAAAAGGGGGGTGTGTCAACATGGAAATCTAGAGATCCCCAGTTTATTTAGTTGGACTGTGGAAACCCCAGGTTTTGACTTTTCTCATGGGAGAGTTTCCCCCTGAGGGAAGGTCCCTCTTCACCAGACAGTGAATTTCCTGGTAGTTTGGGTGGGAACAGCAAATCCCACCCAATGTTAAACATCCCTTTTGTCCCAATGGTTTCTTCCCCCTAGGCTAAAGTCCATGACCAAGGTGACCCAGCCCTAGGCTGAGTCTTTCCCTTTTGTGTCCATTGTGGGGCCCCAGCCCCTCACTATTATTCCTGTCTGGAACTTCTCATTTTCCTTTCCCACCATTGTAAAGTCAATCAACTGTCCCTCTAATCCTAAAGCCCCCAGGTCATCTAGAGTGGTACATAGGTTCCCCAAGTTCTTTTGTTCCTCGGAGTCCATCCTGAGTCGGTGGCACTCCCAGGGGCTGGTGACCAGAGCGTCTTGACTCCGGTGCAGTCTTGGAAATCAGCTCTGTTGTCGTAGTAGCAGCGCTAACCCCTTTTCCCTTGATTAAAGAGTGATTTTGACTATTTAATAGTTCTGTGTTTTTCCTAGTTTGACAGAGTCATCTATGTTGTGGCACTCCCAGGGATAATATCCCCAGAGTTCAGGTACACCCTGTAAAGACTGTGGAGCTGGACTCTGCGTAAAGTGCCAAATACTGGACTTATCCTTAACCTGATTAAAGACTTGGTTTTTCTGACTATTTAATAGTTCTGTGTTATTTCTAAGTTAACATAACTGAAAGGTGTAATTTATTTTCCAGAAAGAGAGAGGGTTGAGGGGTAAGGAGAATCCCTGTCAGTTATTTATTAACTACAAATCCCCAGAGCTAAACCTCCTCAAGGAGGGTCTTCAAAGATTTGTCTACTATTATCTCTCTCTCCTCTCTAATCTATAAACCAGTCCCTGTTCTGGATAACCTGCACTAAACCCTCTCTTGGTTATTACTAGAGGAGATGGTCTGTGACAAAGTTGGCAGGGCCCTGGGTAGGGCCAAATGGACCCAGAGCTAGGATTACTGGCAGTGTAGACAGCTGGTTCAAGATCACAGGATTCTTTTCCAAGGAAACACAGTAACCAGATAACAACAAGGACAGCAAGCAGGATAGGAAAGCAACCTAAGGCCAGGCAGCCACTTTCCTCAGGTTATATCCAGAGAGAGCCAGCCAACCCCCTCAGTTTCATGTTAGCCCCTCCTTCCAGCATTCTGGAATCTTTCCCTGCAGGTCTCACACATCTATCCTCTGCACACTTTCATTTTCCTACTAAACTTATCTCTTCCTCATAAAACATGGTATATCAGGTTTATTATTTGGTCCTCTGGGGTACCCCTTCATATGGGAGAACCCTGATTTTTCCATTCCAAATGCTACTTTTGTGAAAAATGGATAAGAGGAAGAGAAGAAAAGAGAAGGCACATCCCCAACTTCTTGTCACCAAGTTGTTATGAATAAAAACTAATGTGGAGGCTTATTACTAGATTTCTAAGCATTTATTAGGAAAGAGAGCCTTTCTAACTTTAGGAAAAAGTCCATTCTTCCATTGCAGCCAGCACTCGGAATTGCCATGGCTCACCAGAGATTGCCAGATGAGATCAGGTCTTAGCCTAGAGGAAAGAGAGGTATGGAAGCAAAGAGACTGACTCAGCTTTCCATGCTGGCTTTTCAAAATGTCTGCTCCTCTCTTTGTGGATCCTGGTGCTGATATTGATGTTGGCAGGGCTGGGATATGCTCACTTTGAGGTCCCCTAAATATTTACTTCATACCATTCCAATATGGCCTCAAACACTTCCTAGCTCTTTTGTCTTTGTTTTTGCAGTCAGGTGGCAGCCATCCAGTTGGTATTTGATGTAGACGCCCAGGTCTAGATCCATCACAGCATGTCATAATACTTGGGTGAAAAATAGGTTGAATAGTACTGGAGCGAGGACACAGCCTTGTTTCACGCCATTGGAGATGTTGAAGGGATCAGAAGTCTCTCCACCAGATAGGACTTCCCCTGTCATGTCGACATGAAAGAGCTGGATCAGTTTGACGAATTTTGCTGGGCAACCGAGCTTGCTGAGGATCACCCACAATGCATCCCTGTTCAGTGTGTCGAACGCCTTTGTCAGGTCTATGAAGCCAATGTAGAGACTCAGGTTCAGAAAGAATCTTACTTGCTTCTACCTCCTGGGGCTTTTGGCCATCTCTTTTATTGGTATATTAGCACTAATTGATTAGCTGATTGACATCATAGACAGAACCAACAATGTAGTGGGTTCCATCAAAGTAATCAGTCTTGTTACAACTAGGCCAATAACAAATTTCTATTCCAGTTGAAGGTCATATTTTTCTTGTATGAAATGTTTCCTAGGGAAATACAAAAGGTGAAAGAAAAAGATGCTTTTTAAAAAGTATTTAATTGATTAATTTAGAGAATTTTTCCAAGATTACAAAAATCATGTTTTTTCCCCCAAACCCCTTCCCTTAGCCGATGCACAATTACACTGGGTTTTATATGTGTGATTGCTCAGGTCGTTATTTCCATATTATTGATATTTGCACTCAAGTGATTATTTAGGGTTTATAACCCCAATCATATCCCCATAGACCCATGTAATCAAGCAATTGTTTTTCAGCCTCTGAATATGGATAGTTTTCTTCCTCATAAGTCCTTCAGAATAGTCCTTGTCAACTAGAAAAAACACAGAACTATTAAATAGTCAAAAATCATTCTTTAATCAAGGGAAAAGGGGTTAGCGCTACTAATGTGACAACAGAGCTGCTTTCCAAGACTGCACAGAGTCAAGATGCCCTGGTCACTAGCCCCTGGGAGTGCCACTGACTCAGGATGGACTCCAAGGAACAAAAGAATTTGGGGAACCTATATACCACTCTAGATGGCCTGGGGGTTTTAGTATTAGAGGGATAGTTGATTGAATTTACAATGGTGAGAAAGGAAAATGAGGAGTTCTAGACAGGAATAATAGTGAGGGGCAGATGCCCTACAATTGACACAAAAGGAAAAGACCAAACTCATGGCTGGGCCACCTTAGTAATGGACCTTAGCCTAGGGGAAGAAACCATTGGGACAAAAGGGATGCTTAATATTGGATGGGATTACCTGTCCCCACCCAAACTACCAGGAAGTTCATTGTCTGGTGAAGAGGGACCTTCCCTCAGGGGGAAACCTCTCCTGTGACAAAGTCAAAACCTGGGGTTTATACCCTCAAACTAAATAAACTGGGGATCTCTAGATTTCCATGTTGACATCCTGGATCATTGCATTGCTACTGTTAAATTGGAAATAACACAGAACTATTAAATAGTCAGAAAAAAAACCAAGTCTTTAATCAGGATAAGGGTAAGTCCAGTATTTGGCCCTTTATTCAGAGTCCAGTGCCACAACTTTATAGGGAATAAACCCTGGACTCTGGGGATATTATCCCTGGGAGTGCCACAACCCTAGGTGACTCAGAGGAACAAAAGAATTTGGGGAACCACTATACCCCAAATTTGGGGAGTCCAGGGGCAGGGAAAGATGATTGACATCACTATAGCTACAAAGAAAATGGGAGTGTTCAAACTACATTAGCAGGATACAATCAAGCTAGTGAAAGGAATCATAGCTAGAGGCTAGGGTAGAAGAGAAGGGGCTGCTTACAATGGATACTAAAGGATGGTTCCTACCCAGGTATGGATCTTCTTGGGAAAGGTTCTAATACAATAGGGGAGATGACCTAAAACAAAGAGGGTCCTTAGCATATGCTTAGTCTCACCCTACTAGGATTGTCATTCCCCTGAGGGTTTCCCACTCAGTCTGAAACTGCTAGCCTGGGATTCCCTTCAGGGTAGAATACCATGGGAAAAGGGAAAATGTACAAGCTTTGGGGTTTCCAACCTATAAGCTAGTCTTGAAACTTGGGGTTCATCAGACCTGACTAGGCCACAAGTTTGGCATTCTTAGAGTCCATGTTGACACTACTCATAGAGAAGTCCATTACCTTCGATTGTACCATAGTGTATCTGAATCTGTGTACAATGTTCTCCTGCTTCTGCTCTTTTCACTCTGCATCAATTTCTGGAGGTCATTCCATTCCCCAATCAAAGGGTATCCCCTCATTTTCCAATTTTATTTTTGCCACCACAAAGAGTGCAGCTATGAATATTCTTCTGGAAGTCATTTTCCTTATTATCTCTTTGGGGTACAAACCCAGCAAAACTATGACTGGATCAAAGGGTAGGAAATCTTTTTGCCCTTCTGTGCATAGTTCCAAATTGCATTCCAGAATGGTTGGATCAATTCAAAACTCCTCCAGCAATGCATTAATGTCCCAATTTTTCCACATCCCCTCCAACATTTAGTACTTTCCTATGTTTGTCATGTTAGCCAATCTACTAGGTGTGAGGTGGTATCTCAGAGTTGTTTTCATTTGCATTTCTATAATTATTAGAGATTTAGAACATTGTTTCATAAGTTTATTGATATTTTTAATTTCTTTCTCTAAAAATTGCCTATTCATGTCCATTGCCCATTTATCAATTGGGGAATAGCTTGATTTTTTATACAACTGATTTAGCTCTTAATAAATTTGAGTAATTAAACCTTTGTCAGAGTTTTTAGTTATGAAGATTTTTCCCAATTTGTTACTTCCCTTCTAATTTTGGTTGCATTGCTTTTGTTTGTACAAAACTTTTTAATTTAATGTAATCAAGATTATTTATTTTACATTTTGTAATTTTTTCTCAACTCTTACTTGTTCTTAAAATATTTTCTTTCCCAAAGATCTGACAAATATACTATTCTGTGTTCACCTAATTTATTTATATTTTCCTTCTTGATATTCAAGTCATTCACCCATTCTGGGTTTATCTTGATGTAGGGTATGAGATGTTGATCAAAATTAATCTCTCCCATCCTGTTTTCCAATTTTCCCAGAAGTTTTTGTCAAATACTGGATTTTTGTCCCAAAAGTTGGGATCTTTGGATTTATCATAAACTGTCTTGCTGAGGTCACTTACCCCAAGTCTATTCCACTGATCCTCCTTTCTGTCTCTTAGGCAGTACCATATTGTTTTGATGACCACTGCTTTATAGTTTAGTTTCAGGTCTGGTACTGCTAGGCCACCTTCCTTTACATTTTTTCAATATTTCTCTTGATATTCTTGATTTTTTGCTCTTCTGAATGAAGTTTGTTATAGTTTTTTTCTAATTCAGTAAAAAAAATTTCTTGGTAATTTAATGGGTATGGCACTAGATAAGTAAATTAATTTGGGTATGATTGTCATTTTTATTATGTTAGCTCATCCTACCCATGAGCAATTAATGTTTTTCCTATTATTTAGATCTAGTTTTAATTGTGTGGATAGTGTTTTGTAGTTGTGTTCAAATAGTTCCAGTGTTTGTCTTGTGTAAATCTTAAAATTTTTAGACTTGTGAATGTTGGAAATTTCACCATTGGAAGGTTTCATGCTTGTAGGGAATTTCATACTGATAGTGGGAACTCTATTGGAATGTGAACCCCATTGGCAAGGGAGGTTCCTCCTCCTCCCTTCTTAAGATTACTTTAGGACAGAAACCTTTTGCTGAACAATGGAAAAGGCTGCAGCATGGATCAAAATTTAATTATTCCAATCTCTACCCTACTCAGGGTAATAGGATTTAGGAAGGGCTGCAGCATAGATCAAAATTTAATTATTCCAATCTCTACCCTACTCAGGGTAACAGGATTTAGGAAGGGCTGTAGCAAAGGATCAAGATTTAATTATTTGAGAATATGACCTTCAATAGACATGTGCAAACCCATAGACCTCTGGGAGGTCCTGGGTTAAGTTAGAGCCACCATTGGCACAGGGAAGACATGGACAGTGATTGGTAGATGTGAGAACTGAGGGGAGGGAACTTGGATGGTTTCCTTAAAGATAGTGGGGTCTGAGGACGAGAAGGTTGGTTGGAGAGTTTTTGCTCTGAGAGGTGGTGCTCTGAGAAAGCTTGCTCTGAAGAAAGCTGGAGGTGGAGGCCCCTGAGACTGTTTCTCCATTTTGATCATGTGAGTGATAGGGACTGATCTCTTTTTTTTGCCTCAGCTATCTAAGGGCTTGGGCCTTTTGGCCAGCCTAAACAAAAGGGGTATTTAAGCCCTATTCCCTTCTCTCTCCTTTCTCTCTCCCTCTCTCTCTCTATCTCTAATACCTTTCTTCCTCCTGTTTGTAACTAAACTCCATAAAAGGTTGACGACTGACTTGAGTTTTCATTTAGGAATTACATAGCTGAATTCCTTGGCGACCTTAAATTAATATATATCAGTCTTGAACTTCCGGTCAAGATGGCGGCTTAGAGAAAGCTAAAGTTCAGAATCTCCGGAAAACCCTTCCCGACCGATGTCAAACTATAAGCTCCTAAGGCACCAAAATTCAAAACGATCAACAGCATAGACCCTGGGAATCCTCCTCCTAGACCTGAACCTGGATCGAAAGGTACGGCCCCCCTCAAAAGCCAGAACCTGAGATCACTCGGACCTAAGGTGTCAGAGCTCAGAGTCCAAGGCTCCGGGAACCCGCGGCCCCTTCCCCTGCAGAGAGCAGGGTCGTCTGAAACAACAGCAACCCTCAGGGCGGGCAAGACAGCCTCACCAGCTGGATCCTTCTATTTGAGTCTCAGTGAAAGTCACTGCCCTCAGAGCTCCGGGAAGCCACGGCTACTTCCCCCGCAGAGAGCAGGGCCCTCTGAAACAACAGCAACCCTCAGGGCCGACAAAACAGCTTCACGACCAGCTATTCTGAAGGCAACTTCCGGAAAGCAACAGGACCCAGTCCAGTCGAGGGGGCACCTTAGCAGCAGGGAAGCAGATAGAGCCGGGGGAGAGTGTGGCCCCCTGGTCCGACCCTTCAATTCCAGTTCCAGTGAAAGTCATTGCCTTAAGGCATACTCAATTTAACCCAGGGAAAGCTCATAGAACTGACAATCTGTCCAGGACTAAAGCCTCTGAACACCAGACAGAGATAAAAAAAAGCTAATCCTCCCTATTCAGAGATGGCAAACTCCACAGAAGCACAAAAGCCCCCAAATCCCAAGAAAAATAAGAAGAAAGGGGCGATTTTGGACACATTCTATGGAACCAAAATACAAAATACAGAGGAGATAGAAGACGATACACAAGAAAATGCTCCGAAAACTTCCAAAGGAAATGGAAACTCTCCACAAACCCATGAAGAATTTGAATCAGAAATGACCAAAAAGATGGAAGCCTTCTGGGAGGAAAAGTGGGAAATAATGCAAAAGAAATTCACACATCTACAAAACCAGTTTGACCAAAGTGAAAAGGAAAACCAGGCTTTAAAGGCCAGAATCAGGCAGCTGGAAGACAATGATCATGTAAAAGAGCAAGAATTAATAAAGCAAAGCCAAAATACCAAGAAATTAGAAGAGAACATAAAATATCTCACTGACAAGGTGACAGATCTGGAAAATAGAGGGAGAAGAGATAATTTAAGAATAATTGGACTTCCAGAAAAGCCAGAAATAAACACCAAACTCGACATCGTGATACAAGATATAATCAAAGAAAATTGCCCAGAGATTCTAGAACAAGGGGGTAATACAGCCACTGACAGAGCTCACAGAACACCTTCTACACTAAACCCCCAAAAGACAACTCCCAGGAATGTAATTGCCAAATTCCAAAGCTCTCAAACAAAAGAAAAAATCCTACAGGAAGCCAGAAAAAGACAATTTAGATATAAAGGAATGCCAATCAGGGTCACACAAGACCTTGCAAGTTCTACTCTGAATGATCGTAAGGCATGGAACATGATCTTCAGAAAGGCAAGAGAGCTGGGTTTTCAACCAAGAATCAGCTACCCAGCAAAATTGACTATATACTTCCAAGGGAAAGTATGGGCATTCAACAAAATAGAAGACTTACAACTTTTTGCAAAGAAAAGACCAGAGCTCTGTGGAAAGTTTGATACTGAAAAACAAAGAGCAAGGAATACCTGAAAAGGTAAATATTAAGGAAAGGGGAAAAATGTTAACTTCTTCTTTTACTCAAACTCTCTTCTATAAGGACTACATTTATATCAATCTATGTATACTAACATGTGGGGGAAATGTAATGTATAAATAGGGGGTAAAGAAAGACCAAATAGAATAATCTTTCTCACACAAAGATTCACATGGGAAGGGGAGGGGAAGAAAACTCCTATAAGAAGGAGAGGAAGAGAGGGTTTTTTACTTAAACCTTAATCTCAGGGAAATCAACTCTGAGAGGGAAAAACATCCAGATCCATTGGGATCTTGAATTCTATCTTACCCAACAAGGGTAGGGAGAAGGGAAAACCAAGGGGGGTAAGGGGGGAGGGAAAACAAAAAAGGAGGGAAAGAGAGGGGGGAGGTGGAGGGAACAAAAAGGGAGGGACTAAAAAGGGAAACATCAAGGGAGGGGACAAGGGGGACTGATTCAAAGTAAATCACTGGACTAAAAGGTAGAGCCAAAGAAGAAAAGGTTAGAATTAGGGAAGGATATCAAAATGCCAGGGAGTCCACAAATGACAATCATAACTTTGAACATGAATGGGATGAACTCACCCATAAAACGTAGACGAATAGCAGAATGGATTAGAATCCAAAACCCTACCATATGTTGTCTTCAAGAAACACACATGAGGCGGGTTGACACCCACAAGGTCAGAATTAAAGGATGGAATAAGACCTTCTGGGCCTCAACTGACAGAAAGAAGGCAGGAGTGGTAATCATGATATCTGATAAAGCCAAAGCAAAAATAGATCTGATCAAAAGGGATAGGGAAGGTAATTCTATTTTGTTAAAAGGGACTTTAGACAATGAGGAAATATCATTAATCAACATGTATGCACCAAATAATATAGCACCCAAATTTCTAATGGAGAAACTAGGAGAACTGAAGGAAGAAATAGACAGTAAAACCATATTAGTGGGAGACTTAAACCAACCATTATCAAATTAAGATAAATCAAATCAAAAAATAAATAAGAAAGAGGTAAAAGAAGTGAATGAAATCTTAGAAAAATTAGAATTAATAGACAAATGGAGAAAAATAAATAGGGATATAAAGGAATACACCTTCTTCTCAGCACCACATGGCACATTCACAAAAATTGACCATACATTAGGTCACAGAAACATAGCACACAAATGCAGAAAATCAGAAATAATGAATGCAGCCTTCTCAGATCACAAGGCAATAAAAATAATGATTAGTAATGGTACATGGAAAACCAAATATAAAACCAATTGGAAATTAAACAATATGATACTCCAAAACCGTTTAGTTAAAGAAGAAATCATAGAAACAATTAATAATTTCATTGAGGAAAATGAAAATGGCGAGACATCCTTTCAAATCTTTTGGGATGCAGCCAAAGGGGTAATCAGAGGTAAATTCATATCCCTGAATGCTAATATTAACAAACTAGGGAGAGCAGGGATCAATCAATTGGAAATGCAAATGAAAAAACTTGAAAGAGTTCAAATTAAAACCCCCCAGCAGAAAACCAAACTAGAAATCCTAAAAATTAAGGGAGAAATTAATAAAATTGAAAGTGATAGAACTATTGAGCTAATAAACAAGACTAGAAGCTGGTACTTTGAAAAAACAAACAAAATAGACAAAGTACTGGTCAATCTAATTTAAAAATGGAAGGAAGAAAAGCAAATTAACAGCATTAAAGATGAAAAGGGGGACAGCACCTCCAATGAAGAGGAAATTAAGGCAATCATTAGAAATTACTTTGCCCAATTATATGGCAATAAATAAACTAATTTAGGAGATATGGATGAATATATACAAAAATACAAACTGCCTAGACTAACAGAAGAGGAAATAGAATTCTTAAATAATCCCATATCAGAAAATGAAATCCAACAACCCATCAAAGAACTTCCTAAGAAAAAATCCCCAGGGCCTGATGGATTCACAAGTGAATTCTATCAAACATTCAGTGAACAGTTAATCCCAATAATATACAAACTATTTGACATAATAAGCAAAGAGGGAGTTCTACCAAACTCCTTTTACAACACAAACATGGTACTGATCCCAAAACCAGGCAGGTCAAAAACAGAGAAAGAAAACTATAGACCAATCTCCCTAATGAATATAGATGCAAAAATCTTAAATAGGATACTAGCAAAAAGACTCCAGCAAGTGATCAGAAGGATCATTCGCCATGATCAAGTAGGATTTATACCAGGGATGCATGGCTGGTTCAATATTAGGAAAACCATCCACATAATTGACCACATCAACAAGCAAACCAGCAAGAACCACATGATTATATCAATAGACGCAGAAACAGCATTTGATAAAAGACAACACCCATTCCTATTAAAAACACTAGAAAGCATAGGAATAGAAGGGTCATTCCTAAAAATAATAAACAGTATATATCTAAAACCATCAGCTAATATCATCTGCAATGGGGATAAACTAGATGCATTCCCAATAAGATCAGGAGTGAAACAAGGATGCTCGTTATCACCTCTACTATTTGACATTGTACTAGAAACACTAGCAGTAGCAATTAGAGAAGAAAAAGAAATTGAAGGCATCAAAATATGCAAGGAAGAGACCAAGTTATGACTCTTTGCAGATGACATGATGGTCTACTTAAAGAATCCTAGAGATTCAACCAAAAAGCTAATTGAAATAATCAACAACTTTAGCAAAGTTGCAGGATACAAAATAAACCCACATAAATCATCAGCTTTTCTATATATCTCCAACACAGCTCAGCCGCAAGAACTAGAAAGAGAAATCCCATTCAAAATCACCTTAGACAAAATAAAATACCTAGGAATCTACCTCCCAAGACAAACACAGGAACTATATGAACACAACTACAAAACACTCGCCACACAACTAAAACTAGACTTGAGCAATTGGAAAAATATTAACTGCTCATGGATAGGACGAGCCAATATAATAAAAATGACCATCCTACCCAAACTTATTTATCTATTTAGTGCCATACCCATTGAACTACCAAAATACTTCTTCACTGATTTAGAAAAAACCATAACAAAATTCATTTGGAAGAACAAAAGATCAAGGATATCCAGGGAAATAATGAAAAAAAAAACACAAATGAGGGGGGCCTTGCAGTCCCTGACCTTAAACTATATTACAAAGCAGCATTCATCAAAACAATTTGGTACTGGCTAAGAAACAGAAAGCAGGATCAGTGGAATAGACTGGGGGAAAGCGACCTCAGCAAGACAGTATATGATAAACCCAAAGATCCCAGCTTCTGGGACAAAAATCCACTATTCGATAAAAACTGCTGGGAAAATTGGAAGACAGTGTGGGAGAGACTAGGAATAGATCAACACCTCACACCCTACACCAAGATAAATTCAAAATGGGTGAGTGACTTAAACATAAAGAAGGAAACCATAAGTAAATTGGGTAAACACAGAGTAGTATACATGTCAGACCTTTGGGAGGGGAAAGGCTTTAAAACCAAGCAAGACATAGAAAGAATCACAAAATGTAAAATAAATAATTTTGACTACATCAAACTAAAAAGCTTTTGTACAAACAAAACCAATGTAACTAAAATCAGAAGGGAAACAACAAATTGGGAAAAAATCTTCATAGAAACCTCTGACAAATGTTTAATTACTCATATTTATAAAGAGCTAAATCAATTGTACAAAAAATCAAGCCATTCTCCAATTGATAAATGGGCAAGGGAAATGGATAGGCAGTTCTCAGATAAAGAAATCAAAACTATTAATAAGCACATGAAGAAGTGTTCTAAATCTCTTATAATCAGAGAGATGCAAATAAAAACAACTCTGAGGTATCACCTCACACCTAGCAGATTGGCTAACATAACAGCAATGGAAAGTAATGAATGCCGGAGGCGATGTGGCAAAGTAGGGACATTAGTTCATTGCTGGTGGAGTTGTGAACTGATCCAACCATTCTGGAGGGCAATTTGGAACTATACCCAAAGGGCGACAAAAGAATATCTACCCTTTGATCCAGCCATAGCACTGCTGGGTCTGTACCCCAAAGAGATAATGGACACAAAGACTTGTACAAAAATATTCATAGCTGCACTCTTTGTGGTGGACAAAAACTGGAAAACGAGGGGATGCCCATCAATTGGGGAATGGCTGAGCAAATTGTGGTATATGTTGGTGATGGAATACTATTGTGCTAAAAGGAATAATAAAGTGGAGGAATTCCATGGAGACTGGAACAACCTCCAGGAAGTGATGCAGAGCGAGAGGAGCAGAACCAGGAGAATATTGTACACAGAGACTAATACACTGTGGTATAATCGAACGTAATGGACTTCTCCATTAGTGGCGGTGTAATGTCCCTGAACAATTTGCATTGGGATCTAGGAGAAAAAAACACTATTCATAAGCAAAGGATAAACTATGGGAGTGGAAACACTGAGGAAAAGCAACTGCCTGAATACAGCGGTTGAGGGGACATGACAGAGGAGAGACTCTAAATGAACACTCTAATGCAAATATTGTCAACATAGCAATGGGTTCAAATCAAGAAAATATGTAATGCCCAGTGGATTTACGCGTTGGCTATGGGGGGTGGGGGGGTGGGGGGAGGAAAAGAAAATGATCTATGTCTTTAATGAATAATGCTTGGAAATGATCAAATAAAATATAAATTATATATATATATATATATATATATATATCAATCAGTCTTTTAAAGTGATTTCCTTGTTACACTTGGCAGATAGATTCCTAAGCATTTTATATTGTCTCAGGTGATTTTAATTGGAATTTCTCTTTCTAACTCTTGCTGCTGAGATGTGCTGGAAATATGCAGAAATGCTGATGATTTGTGTGGGTTTAATTTGTAACCTGCAACTTTGCTAAAGTTGTTGATTATTTCCACTAGCTTTTTGGTGGATTCTCTAGGATTCTTTAAGTAGATCATCATATCCTCTGGAAAGAGTCATAGCTTGGCCTTCTCATTACCTATTTTAATTCCTTAAATTTCTTTTTCTTCTCTAATTGCTATTGCTAGTATTTCTAGTACAATGTTAAATAATAGAGGTGATAACAGATCTTATTGGGAAGACTTCTAATTTATCCCCATTTCAGATGATACTTGCTGATGGTTTTAGATGTATACTGTTTATTACTCTTAGGAAAGGCTGTTCTATTCCTATACTTTCTGTTGTTTTCAATAGGAATGATTCTTGTATTTTGGTAAAGGCTGTTTCTGCATCTATTGAGATAATCATGTGATTTTTGCTGGTTTGGTTGTTGATGTGGTCAATTATGTGGATGGTCTTCCTAATATTAAAACACCTTTGCAATCCTGGTATAAATCCCACCTTATCATGGTGAATAATCCTTGTGATAACTTGCTGGAGTCTTTTTGCTAGTATTCCATTTACTATTTTTACATCCATGTCCATTAAGGAGATTTGTCTATAGTTTTCTTTCTCTGTTTTTGACCTGCCTGGTTTGGAATCAGTACCATATTTATGCCATAAAAGGAAGTTGATAGAACTCCTTCTTTGCTTATTATGTCAAATAGTTTGAATAGTATTGGGAGTAGTTGTTCTTTGAATGTTTGATAGCATTCATTTGTGAATCCATCTGGCCCTGGGGATTTTTTCTTAGGGAGTTATTGGATGGCTTGTTCAATTTCTTTTTCTGATATGGGGTTATTTAAGCATTCTATTTCTTCTTCTGTTAATGTAGGCAATTTATATTGTTGTAAATATTCATCCATATCAACTAGATTGCCATATAATTGGGCAAAATATTTTTTTATTGTCTTAATTTCCTTTTCATTAGAGGTGAGGTCTCCCTTTTTCATCTATAATACTGTTAATTTGTTTTTCTTCTTTCCTTTTTTAAATTAGGTTGACCAGAACTTTGACTATTTTAATTTTTCAAAGTACCAGCTTCTAGAGTTATTTATTAATTCAGTAGTTCTTTCACTTTCAATTTTTATCAATTTCTCTCTTAATTTTTAGGATCTCTAATTTAGTTTTAATCTGGGGATTTTTAATGTGTTCCCTTTCAATTTTTTTTGTTTGCATGCCTAATTCTTTGACCTGTGTCCTCTCTAATTTGTTAATATATGAGCCCAAGAATATAAATTTCCCCCTGAGTACTGCTTTGGCTGCATCCCATAGGTTTGGAAAGGATATATCAGCATTGTCATTTTCTTCAATGAATTTATTAATTGTTTCTTTGATTTGTTTTTAACTGGTTTTGGGGAATCATATTATTTTATTTCCAATTAATATTTGACTTGGCTCTTCATGTCCCCTTACAAATTATCATTTTTATGGTATTATGATCTGAAAAGGTTGTATTTATTATTTCTTTTTTTTTCACTTGTTTTCCATGTTTTTATGCCCTAGTACATGGTCAATCTTTGTGAATGTATCATCTGCTACTGAAAAGAAGGTGTATTTCTTTTTACCCCTCTTTATTTTTCTCCACCTATCTATTAACTCTAATTTTTCTAAGATTTTATTCACATCTCTTGCCTCTTTCTTATTTATTTTTTGTTTTGATTTATCTAGATCTGTTAGAGGAAGGTTCAGGTCTCCCACTAGAATAATTTTATTATCTATTTCCTCCTTCAACTCCACTAGTTTCTCCTTTAGAAATTTGCATGCTATGCCATTTGATGCATACATGTTGAGTAATGATATTTCCTCATGGCAATTACATCCCTGGGGGTTGTCTTTTGAGGATTTAGTGTAGAGGATGTTCTATGAACTCTTTCAATGTCTATTTTTCCCTCTTGTTCAAGAACATCAGGGCAGTTTTCTTGGATAATTATTTATAGAATGATGTCAAGGTTTCTTTTTATTTCTGGGTTTTCAGGTAGACCAATGCTTCTCAAATTGTGTCTTCTAGACCTATTTTCTTGGTCAGTCATCTTCTCATTGAGTTATTTCATGTTCCCTTCTATTTTGTCAGTCTTTTGATTTTGCTTTATTAATTCTTGTATTTTTGCAAGACCATTGGTTCCTATTTGCCTAATTATGGTCTTTAAAGATCAGTTTTCTGCTATAATCTTTTGATTTTCCACTATAATTTTTTGATTTTCCTTTTCAGTTTGGTCTATTCCACTTTTCATGGCTTCTGGCTGTTTAATTTTGGTCTCTAATTTATTTATCATTTCACTTAATTTCTGGGCTTCTTTCTCCAATTGGGAGTTCCTGTCTTTTAAACTGTTATTTTCTTTTTGTACTTATTTCCCACTTTTCTTGTCAATATTCTTCCATCTTTTTCATGAGCACCAATTTAAATTATTCAAGAGCTTGTGTCCAGTTTCTATTTTTTGGGAAGGTTTAGATGCATTCATTTCTTTGTCCTCTTCTGCTATTTCCTCTGTAGTCTGGATTTTTCCTCCAGAAAAATTATTCAGGGTCAAAGCCTTCCTCTTGTTCTTCTTGATGTTGGGAAGTTGTTTTTCCTGGGCATTCTTTGCCATCACTATACTGACTTTTCTTTCTGTAATATTCATTGGGAAAGGAAATGGGATTGGGGAAAATGGGGATAAATGGGAGGTTTGTATAGGGGTAAGGAGGAGTTAAGAGGAGAGAGGGAACACTGCTTGGTGAAGCAGGGGAGGGAGATGCCCCCTGCTGAGAGGAAACCGCAGGGGTCCAAAGAGGTCTGTTTGTCTTTGAATGACTGAAACTGAAGTTCAGCTCCCTCTATGATCAGTAAAGATAGTCCACTTATCTGACTGCGGATTCAAATAATATAATGTTTAATAACTAGTTGGGATTGGAGTTTTTTCTCGATTTCAGACCTGAGGCCAGGCCCCAGAGGCTGGCGGAGAGTTTGTCCCACTCCCGTCTACTCTCGTGGTTCTAATTCAGAATCTTAGCAGTACACAGAAAGCAAACAAGAACAATTCTAACCTTTAGAAGCCTGTGTCTTTGGGCTGAACCAAGAAGAGCATGCCACTCCAGACTGGGCTGAACAAGCTCCTCTCTCCTCCAATACCTGGAAGCAAGACCACCCCCGCAGGAAGTAAGTGCTAGTCCCCAGACCCAAGTGCCATACCCGGCAGGAAAGAAGTGCTAGTCACAAGACCCAACTGCCACTCTCAGTTGGCCCTTCCCCCACACAAACTGTCAGTCTTGTTTCCTTTCCACAATCGTCCCCCTTTTTTGTTGTGACCTTCCCAAGGTCACATATTTATATTATAGTTACCAATTTACTAAATCTACTCTAAGGAATTCTTAGCAGGAAAATTTGAGCAAGGGTAGTTTGGGGGTTTCATAATAAATTCAGTACAATAAATGTTGAACAAAGTATTACAAGAAAGTTGAATCTTAGTGCTAATACTACTTACTCCACATTAACTAAAACTAATATCTTATTTACCGAAATTATTTACATATAATACAACAATATACATTGTTCCACATCATAATGTCAGTCAACTAGAAATATCTATTGATCTTTCTATTTCCTTAAGACCTTATGGAACTAACTATATACATATTTACATTTTGCATAAATACAATTTCAGACACTTGTTTATATAAACAAGGTCTCTCAATATGTTAGTGAGTTTGTGTTTTGTGTCTAATAGTGTTGTGTTGAATTAATACTTATCAAGTTTCTTCAGATTTCCACTTCTCATGTTGACTGATGGATCTCTTCTTTCTTCCATGCTATGTAGTGATGCATGCTATTTCCCTAATATGTGAAATTACTTTTGTTTCATTATTTCAACACACTCAGTCTTACATATAAATCTCATGTTCAGTCTATCCTCTTCTTATATAAACAAATTTACAAAGTTCAAAGTCTTAGCTGTCCATTTAAGCTTTTCTTCTTTGTTTCTTGTCTCTAGCATCGTTTCTTGATTTTTTTTCCTCTGGGCTGGTTTAAAATCTTTTCCTCTGGGTTGCTTTTCCTCTGGGATGCTTTTCCTCTGGGTTGCTTTTCCTCTGACCTGCTTTTCCTCTGGGCTGGAAAGTTGTTTCAAACGTTATGTGTCACTATTATTTCTTTGTAGTGTGCTTTTATATTAATTAGTTTTTGTTTCCAATTCTCAGCCCTATCTATTGTCTAATTATCTTCGATGTCTGTTACAATGGTGTTGAACTTTTTCTGGTTTCACGTGGGAACAGTGAAACCATGAGTCTTTCCCTGCAACTTTTATAGCTGTTGGGGTAGTAAGCAATACTTCATGTGGTCCAGTCCATTTTATGTCTGTAGCCAATTTTCTATTGAAATTTTTTAAGTATACTATGTCTCCTGGTTTGATGTTGTGCAAATTGTAATCCAGGGGTACTGTTTGTCGTATCAAGCCCATTTCATGCAATTCTGCTATTCTTGTCTATAAAACTTGTATATATTTTGTTAATTGACAGTCTAATTTGTGAGAAGTTCTATGCCAGAGAAAGGAAAATGTGATAGGAGCATTACATTGTTTGCTTCTTCTTCCTTTTGTTTTGGATCAGGTATATGATTTTCTTGTATAGCAAATTTAGTGTCTCTATCCACTTTATCCACTTCCACATACTTTTCACAAAGTTCTTCGTAATTCTTGACTCCCAATGCTGCCAGCATTTCTTCTAATGTGATTGTGTAGTTTATTTCCTTAACTAACTCTTCTGACTGGATCGTTTGTTCTTGATTTGAGTTGTTAATATAATTATCTGTCTCCTCCTCTTGTAAAGCTTTGTAATTTTGATTGTAAGGTTTGATATATCCATAAGGTTCTTGGTCTTCTTCATTTTCTGAATCAAACATTTTTGAATATAGTGATTCTGTGTGATTCGCGTCTTGCATTGACTCTTGCTTGGTGGTTTCTAGATTCCCCAAGTCTTTTGCAAGCTCTTTAACTTGTATGTAACTTGTGATTTGGCTGTCTTCAGATGTTTTTAAAACAGATTTAGTTGCTCCTGTATCAATAAGAGCTGGGTAGATTTCATTACCCACTTTTATCATAACCCTTGGTTCTGTGTTCTCATTTTGTTGGCACACTTGGACCATAGGTGCCTCTATTTCTATTTTATTCAAATCCCAGTTTTGTTCTTCATCTACAGACTTTTCTTGTTGCTTTGAACATTTGTTTTGCAATTCATCATCAGTTTGCAATAGAATTGCATTATCACGGAGACTTAAGGATGGCATAATGATGTTTGTGTTTGCTTTTTCTTGTGCATTTACTATTGGTTGGAATTCTTCTGCATAAGGATTTAAAGTTGACTTTTCTATTATGTCATTGGTATTTTCTTGTGTAATAGCATTCTTGCTTTCAGAATCATTGTCTCCAGGAGGTCTGCTAATTTGAATGTTCTCTGTTATTGCATTTCCCCCCTCATTGAACCCTTCTGTTGTTTGCTCATGTGCTTCAATAAATTCATTTACAGTTTGTGCATTACAGACTATTGCCACTTTTGTTCCTTCTTCTTTCTTTGTAGATTGTTCTACTGTTCCAAAGATTTTCTCTTTAATCTCCCAGTTGGCCCTTCCCCCACACAAACTGTCAGTCTTGTTTCCTTTCCACACTTCCCTTTCCAGTCAGAAGTATGAGTGAGTAGGGCAGGCTCCCTGTGTATGGAGCTAAGGAGTGAGGTTTTTGCCTAAGGCCACCTCTTGAGCTTCTATTGTTTGCAGCACTTCTTTGAGCTATCTCTATGCCCAAGGTTTGTGCTCACTCCCAGGTGAAAAGAGTTTCCCTTCAGAAAAAGAAGAAGGAAACTCCAGACAAGGAAAACATAACCAACTTTGAAATTACAATAATCTGGGGATAAAAGGAAAAGAAAACAAAACCAATGATTGCTGGCTCATTGACAAAAAGCCAATTAGGGGGCAGCCTCCTTCAGCATAGGAGAATATGTACAAAAAATGCATTCAACCCCACACAGTTCAAATCACCACATCCCAAAGTTCACTCTGGATCTTCTGATGCAGCATATGTTCTGTGCAGGCATCTTCATGGTACATTCTATAAACAGTTCACTTTCTGGATTTGGAGAGGTAGCATGTTTCTTATCCTAAAATTACTCTCCAAAGAATTTACACTTTGCATCATAGGATAATTACACATTCCTCCCTGAGGAGGATGGTGAAAAACACTGGGATCCCTCAGGGATCGATGGCTGAGTTATGAGGTATATGAATCAATTAGCAAGAGAAATCTAAAACATTCAAAAATCTAAATAAAAGAGAAAAAAATAACTGGTGGATGAAATGTAGAATATCAAAGTCATGTGTAAAAATTCTAAGTGAAGAAAAATAAACCTATAAGAGAAGGCCTTGAATCAGGGCCTAATTAAAATGATTTATATAATTATGCACTTACCCAATCAATAGTCATGACTACAGGAATTTCCCTATCCATTTAGATTCATTTTGTCACACCTTTTGGATCTCCCATAGTGAGGGAGAATTCCTTGATTAACATAGTGTGGAAGAATCCCAAATTGGATATATTTTAAAGACTGGGCAGGCCCAAATGGCAAGGGGTTGTAGGGAGATGAATTTCTCCCCTGAAGCTCAGGAAAGATAATTGCAATGACCAGTTGGAAGAAAAAGCATCCTAAAAGTGGGAGCTGTTTGAGATAGGTAATGCACTGCTCTTTCATAGAGTGAGCCATGCTTGCAATTCTACTTCCTGTTTGGAAGAATTCCCTTCCTTCCCCTTCCTCCTTGGGGTAAAATGCTAGGGGCCATGTGCTTCATCAGTCCCATATCCCACAGGCAGAGCATGGAAGTGTATCTGAGTTAGTCAAACAAGGGTAGGTGTGGGTGTGTTCCCCTAGTGAAAAGGGGCTAGTGTAGGCTTGGAAACCCACTTGGGGGGAAGGGATTTATACTTCACTCTCAGCAGAAAAAAAAAATGCTTCTAAATGGCTCTCCAACCCTCAGACAATTGGGCTCAGACTGCAGTAGCTCACAGACAGCAGAAATGGCAAGGAGGATAATTATTGCCTAAAGGAAACACACCTGGGCTTCCAAGGCAATCAGGGAAGAAGCACTCAGCTGTTGGAAATTTAATTTACCAGCAGCCAGGAGAGGGGCTCCAAGGACTCCCAGCTTGTGCATTCTAAAACCTCTGCAAAAGCAATCAGCAACACCAGTGGAAGCAGCAGCAGCAGCAGCAGGAGGATCAGGAGTGGACAGCTGGGACAACCCAGGGAGTTAACAGCAAGAGGCTGGATCAGCAGGAACCATGCCAGAGGCAACATCAAGGAATACTGGCTCAAGCAGGTAGGTGGGAGGTGTGACTTATCCCTTCTCCACCAAAAAGCCCCAGCTAAGTCACTCAAACTAAAGCAGCCAGGTGGGCAGGGCAGCCAAAAAAATGGGGGAGGGGGGGGAAACTGGCAGAAGCAGGACAGCATGCTCCAAAGAGATTTTGGGAGTTCTCTTGGAGTTTGGGGGTGTGTGTGAAAAGCTGTGGAGGAGAAATGTGGCCTTTCAAATTTTATCTAGGCAATCTTTAAAAATTCAGAATTCTGTTTCCAACTCCAGTGGTTGCCTTCAATGTAAAAAATAAAATTAATCTACAATAATTTTAAATATTATATTTTATAAGATTTATTAATAATCATTAGAAGTAACAACATAAAACCACATTCCCATGGCTAATCCACCTGTTCAAACAGCCTACTTCACCAATATTCTGACGCAGGAAGGAAAGTGCACTAATCAAAAGACCACCCTAGTTATTCTCCAGTCTATGCCAGCATGTCATGACAGGGAGTCATAGGGCTCCTGGGAAATGTAGTTCAAAGGCACAAGATTTCCAATTACACAGAAGGATTTCCATAGGCTAGCACAATATTACCCAAGAGGAGAAAAAGATCTGGCCCAATGTGTGGAGGCAGAAAATACACTGAGAGTGAGAAGAGAGAAGATCCAGTTTTGACACAAGTGGAGGAGAAAGAACTTAAGAAAAGACCCAGGGGACTTCAATTAGGTTCCTTACTCTGCCCATCCCTTGTTCTATGTATGACCCTTGGCATCTCATAGCCTGTCTCTGGTCTTCTGTTTCCTTATCTGTAAAATGGAGGAGTGGGATCCAGTGTCTAAAGACCCTCTGGCTCTGATTCGCAGCTGTCTCTCTTTTTTGCTTTTATTCTCTTTTCAAAAGCCTGAAGTGCAGAAAGTCTGACTCCTGATAAGTGGTCTAAGCTGTGTCTGACAGCCTCATCTGTGGTGAGGCTACAAGAGGGAAGCCAAAGATTGGTGTTATGACAGGATAGTTCTCAGCATCCCATCTCCTTCTGGAACTGCTAATGAGGAAAGGAATCTATGGGTCATGTGGTAAAGAAGTTGGGATTAGGTAGACTGACCCCTTGGGAATCCTCATTTCTTTTTCCTTTGACCTGCAGACTTTTGGGCATGAATTTTTGGCCACATTTGAGAGTGAAAGAGGAGCACTCTAATAGCTATTCCCACCACAGTGTCATCCACCATGGCAGAGATCAGGCTGATGCTTTCTTGGTGCCCAATCAGATCTCCAGTTTTTCTTAGTTTTCTCTTGTTCCCCAAAATGTGTGGGGCCATAAGATGGGTGACCTGCATGAGAATGTTTGGTAAAGGGAGTCATAGATGAGAAGAGTCTGGGAGGGAATTACTCATTCCCACCTGTGATCATTTCAAGACATCTCTGATTGGTGAACAGTTAATTAGGAGGTTGTCCATTAGCATGTTCAACCCATCCCCATCCCCATAGGTGATCTGAGGAAGGGGAGTAGTGATGTACTAGCAGAAAAAGCCACATCTACTAATTAGAGTTTACGGACCAGAAATACTCCTTGGGTTTCCTAAGAATAAAGGAAATGTAAAATTCAGAGGAATAACAGAGAAAATAAACAATAAATTCTCACATTCTTTCTGGGTCATGTGAATGTAAGGAAGGAAGTGGGGGTCTACAGCAAAGTGTGGGGGATGGGGAGGGATGCTTCTATGCTTTGTGCTTTACTCTAGTTTCTCAGTAAATGTCCTTTTGTAAAAGAAATGAATGTTGGTGGAATCAGTGTGAACTAAGCCACGTCACTTGGATATTGCAGAGAGCAACTGCCTGAAAGGCATAGTGGGACCACACTGATGGGGACTCTTTAGCAATGGGCATTAGGGAAAAGGTGATCCTGAATGTGAGCTGCCAGTCTGAGTACAGGGAAAATGAGTCCCAGCACGGACACCACAGAAGCTAAAGGTCTAGACAATCCTGAGCATAGGTGGAAGCTAGTCAGGTAATACTGAAAACCACAGAAGAGCCAACTCTGGGCTCTCAGGCAGCCCCTCCCAAAGCTACCCACCCATCAGTCCCTCATTCTGGGCTTTTGGTTTAACTCTTTGACTCCCAGAAGCCAGGAATCACTTTGTGTCTGCTTAGGGGTTGAGCACTGTTTAAGGAGACAAGGCTGGGGGCAGGAGCTGGTTGGGAGACTAGTGAGACCCGCAATGGCCAGTTATGGGGGAGAGGAGGGCAGGCAGGAGGCTGCTCCTAAAGCTGACCAGGGGCCTGAATCATCAGGAAAATGCAAGAATTGTTCCATCATTCTGGCCCCAGATGACTCACCAACCATCTTCCCCTCCACCTTGATCCCTCCCACATACACCCTCCCCACTGCATGGCGCCATCAGTCAAGCAAGACCTCCAGAGAGGAAGGAGAAGAGAAGCTGGTCAGAGAGGCTCTGGGTGGGGACACAGTGCAGAGCTGGCCCTGGTCACATCCTGTGCCTCAGACCAGTCCCAGGTCAGCCTCGGTCCCTTCTCCCACCAGCCTCTGGGAGCACCATGACTCCTGCCCTCTCAGTCCTGCTGTGCCTGGGTGAGTCCTCAGCAGCCCCCACCATAGAGGGGACTTTAGCCACCATCAAGTCCTACCTGACCCCCCTCCATCTCCTCCACTGTGCTGAGGAGGAAACTTTCCTCCAGAGAAGGGGAGTGACAAGTCTAAGGTCACACAGCAAGGGTGGGGTTGGGAGCACAGAAGCTGCGACTCTTAGAGGGGTCTCCTGGACTCCAGCCTCCTTCCCTCACAGCAGCCCTAAGCCCTGGCCCTGAGCTGTCTCTGTCCTTCCTGTGGGGATGCTGGGGGGGGGAGCCGAACGTAATCAGGGTCTTCTCTGCCAGGGCTGTGTCTGTGCAAGAGGACAAGGACCCAGGCAGCAGGTGAGTCCTTCCTCCCACAATGCCCCTCCCAGAGGACACAACTGACCCAGGAGAGGGAGCTGGGGGAGGTCTGGGCTGGGCTGACAGTCTATAGAGGGGACCCGGGGTGGGGGTGGGAGACCTACAGAAGGGGGATCCCCTGGATCTAACAGCTCTCCTTCCCTTCCAGATGGACTACACATACCCTCCCTCAGGGCAGAGAATGGCTCTCTGGTGCCCCAAGGGAGAAATGTGACCCTCAGGTGCAGGGGATCATGGGAGGCTGAAAAGTGGAGGCTGGAGAAAAAACGAGGATATGAATGGTCAGAGATCAAAACTGTGAGACAAGCTGGAAATGAGGGCGAGTTTTCCCTCTTATCCTTGACATCAAATGATGCTGGGACCTACCGATGTCTCTACAGACATTCATCCTATGGGTGGTCAGAGCTCAGTGACCCCCTGGAGCTGGTGGTGATAGGTAAGGCAGATCCTCCCCCAAGGCAGGGCTGTCCCTCCTCAGCCCAGCATGGCCCCAAGTGTCCTTCTGACTCTGCCCTTCCTGGATTCTCCCCTGTGTCTGGCTCAGCTCTCCCTCTGGGGTTGGCAGAAAAGGGGAGGAATAAGCATTTCTGTAGAACCTACTATGTGCCAAACACATTATCCTTGTTGTCTCATTGGATCTTCGCAACAACTCAGCCAGGTCAGGGCTAGTGTAATCCCTATTTTACAGATGAGGAAACTGAGGCAGAGAGGACCACATATTAGGAAGGCTGGATTTGAACTCAGGTCTTCCTGACTTCAGGCCCAGGACTCTCCACTTCCCCATGAGCTTCCTCACTCAGCTCCCACCTTGGGGTCAGACAGGAGGCAGGAGAGGCTCAGCTGGGACCTCAGGAGACCAGGCAGAGCTGGGGGCTCCCTGGGGATAGGCCAGAGCTAGTGGAGCATCTCCCAGAGCCAGCCCTGACCCTCCCAAACCCAGGGGAGAGCAGAGGGTGGAGCTGCTGCCGCCCAGGACCCTCTCCCAGCCCAGACCTGGAGCAGAGTGTTGAGGGGGATCAGGAGGCACAGCAGCCTCTTCCTCCCCTTCTCAGCCTGTCCCAGGGGGTCCCTCATGGTCTGGGAGGTGAGCAGGGATCGACTCTGGGGAGCTGATGAAGAGCCAAACCGCAGAGAAGAGTCTTCAATCCTGACGGGCCGGAGCCCCCTTTCATCCCTTTTCCTCCGACTATCAGCCCCCTCCAGGTACCTGCTGGAAGTCTGGCTCAAAGGCAGCTCTTCTGCCTGCTAGAACCCTGCAGCTGCTCCTGCCTTGAGCTGACAGACAGACTATAGACAAAGTGCTATCATGAGCCCATCTAGTCTGTGCCACGCTGAGAGCTCTATGGCCGTCGGGACCCGCTGCCCCTCCCCCCCCCCCCCCCCCCACGCAGCCAATGAGAGAAGTCCCAAATGACCAGCCGTCTACACCCGCCTTTTCCAAATCCCGGAACACGTGTCTGCCCTGCCCAGGCGGGACCCTTTGCGAACTCTCTTGCCATTGGGCCTCCCCCTTCCCCTCTGCTACATGACTACACCTGGCTGAATCCCCTCCTCTGCTCTCACATTGGCTCCTATGTCAGACCCCCAAATTCTGTTTGGGGAGATTTTATGAGAAAGAACCAGGGAAGGAGGCTGCCAGCCCGGGAGCAGGGGGAGCCTCGTGTCTGCCTCCGCCCGAACATCTGCCCTCATTTGGCTATTTCTCACCTCCTGTCCTTCCTCCTTCTGTCTGTCTGTCTGTGTGTCTGTCCCTCTCCATCCCCCCATTCCTGGCCCCAGAGCTGTCCAAGGTCTTTCTCTCCCCTCCTACATCTAATATTTCCCCTCTCAGAGCTGAACCTCCCAGCCCAGCCTGGCCTCCTCCCAGCCTCATCTGCCCCCTCCCTGCCCCAGGGCTGCTCCAGCTCTAACTCCAGGGTCTCCCCCCACCCAGGCCTCTCTGCCCCGCCCTCCCTGGCAGCCCTGCCCGGCTCTGAGGTGGAGGAAGGACAGAACGTGACCCTGCAGTGTCGGTCAGAGGGATGGTATGACAGTTGTGTCCTGTACAAGGACGGAGAAGAGATCAGCCGCAGCACACAGAGTCATGGAAGGAGGTGTCAGATTGACGTCTTCTTCGCTGCTGTGAATCTGACCCAGGATGGCACTTATCAATGCTTCAGCTTTGATAGTCCTTACCCTCATGAGTGGTCCTCGCCCAGCGCCCCCCTGGTGCTCCGGGTCTCAGGTGAGGCAGCCCCAGCCCCGCCCAGCATCTCTCAGGATCCCTTTCTTCCCTGGGGCACCTCCCTACCTGCTCAGGGCCTGTCTCATTGACCCCAGAGGCCAGGGGCCTGGGGGAAGAGGAGGCTCAGGGGGAGGGCACTGGGTCATCCTTTGAGTGTGTAGACAGTGAGGCCTCTCCTCATGACCCCTCTAAACACCCACCATCAGCAGCCCATCGAGTCATGTTGGTCCCTCATCCAGAGAATATTCTATTCAGTCCCAGAAAGGGGTTTGAGGAGGTGGGGGTGGGGCAAGAGGAGGGTAGAGAAGGTCTGAGGTGGGTAATGGAGGAAATGGGAGGGAGGGGAGGCATGTTAAACAGCCCCAGGTCCCCATACTTCTCTCATTTACCTCAAAGGGTCCTCACCCCCCACAAAGCTCTGATACTTCCCCAGCTCTGACATCCTCCCCACTGTAACAGTTAAAATTAGTTTCTCTCTGTCAAGGAGTATTATATTTCATGAGGTTTATTAAAGGTTAAATATTAAGGAAAATACAGAATAACAAAGCAATGTCTAGGCCCAGAGATCCCCATTCAATTTCACTTATATCAGGCTTTTATAACCACTTAAATAGAACTTTTGATCCTGCCAGGGTGAGGATCTCAGTGAGATTCCAAGCCATTCTGGGAGCCAGAGCAAGGACTTCTGGGGTTTGGAGTCCAGAGTTCAAGTCTCCATTTTTACATGCCCATTTGATCATTATTGGGAAAGAAGTTTCCCCAAAAAGGATCATGAAAACATAATCAACTTAAACATTACAACAATTTGAGGATAAGGGGAAAAATAATAATTGCTGGACGCATTGACGAAAAATCAGTTAGGGGGAAGTCCCCTTTGGCATAAGAGTGTACATTCAAAATAAATGTTCAATCAACCGCACCCCAAAGCTCATTCCAGATTTTCCTCTAGTGAAAGAGTTTTAGGTATCTTTCTGCAAACAGTTAGTTCTCTGGATTCCGTCAGTTAGCAAGCTTCTTCTCTGAAGATCTATCTAGAACAAAATTTAAATCTTGGATTTTATGAAAATACAATCCCCCCTGAAGAAAGTGTTGAAAAAACACCAAGTCCAGTTGAGGATGCAAGGTTTAGTTATGGGGGTGTGTGAGTTAATTCAAAAGGAAAACAAAAAAAAGAAAAAACAAAAGAAAAAAAGGGATAAAATTGAGGGAAAAATATATAAACCCTTTATGTATGTATATATATATATATATATATACATATTAAAGAAGAATTTAAAATCAATATCAAAATATCAAAAATCTATGTACACAAAATTTTGAGAAAGCAAGAATAAATTTTCTCACAGGCCCCTGTATTAGGGTCCAGTTAAGTAATTTCTAATCCCACAAGTCTGTAGGACAGAATGCAGCAAATTTCACTTACCCACTTGCAGCCAAAGCTATAGGAACTTGCCATACTATAAGAGAGAAAAAAGGACCAGATTTTTATTTTTATAGGGAAGTGTCATTCCCTCGTCTGATTTTACCTTCATTCCCAGGGATGGAGGAAGCCAGGATGGTAGCCAACCTTTGGTACTTGTCTGTAGATATTTTCACGAAGAGTGTGGATACAAGGAAGGCCTACATCTTAACATATGTCAAGTGTCGCAACCCCAAGTCTCACACTAGGTTCAAGTCCTTAGTATTGGCTTAGAAGTGCATCAATCCTATTTGAATTGGTTTTTGATTTTTAGACCTGTGAGTTCTTTTGGCATTATCCAGGTTATCTCTGTGCTCCTTTTTTGATCCCGTTTCTAGAATCAGACACAAACATTAATCATAGTCCCACAACAATTATCAACAAATGGCAGGTTCCCTTAGTCTAAAGCTCTTTGGGTATGTATTAATAATATAGCAAGTATATATATTTAAACTAATATTTTTGTAGAATAAAAATTAATATTGCTTGTATGTACCTTAAGTACATAGAAATGAGGAAAGGGAAAAAATAAAATATTTTAATAAAAGAAAAATAATAATAGAATAAGGAAAAGAGAAAAAGGAAAAAAGAAAAAAAATTCAGGAATTCAATGTGTCAAAAACAAAATAAAACAATTCCCCTTGTCAATGGGTAATTATATCCAATGCATATATAGGATACAGTCAATCAGTCTCAATAGAAGATCACATGTGAGCAATGAATCCAAGAGTCCTTTTCTCCAATCTTTATAGATGTTGGAGTAGTGAACAATATTTGGAATGGCCCTTCCCAGGAAGGCCGGGTTGCGCCTGAACGCTGGAAGTTCTTTATATACATGTTGTCTTCTGGGTTCAGGTCGTGAAGTGAGAAGTCTAGTGGTCTGGCTTGTACTGCAGCTCCGGATTCATGTAGCTCATGCAGTTTGTGCTGTAACTCCTGTATATAGGAAGCAATAGTAATATCTCCCCCTAATAGCGATGTATAAGCCGGGGAGAAAGGCTTAGCCTGTATAGGCGGATGTCCAAAAAGCATCTCAAATGGTGAGATGTGTAGGTCTTCTCTAGGCCTGCTTCTAAGATAAAATAGGGCCAGAGGTAGGATTTCAGGCCATTTTAAATGGGTCTCAGTGCATAATTTGCCAATCATAGTCTTAAGTTCTTTATTCATCCTCTCCACTTGGCCTGAGCTCTGGGGGTGATATGGAACATGGAATTTGGGAGTTATCCCCAAGCAAGAATATATTTTATTTAGAAGAGAATCAGTAAAATGACTTCCTCTATCTGAATCAATATGTGCTGGCAGGCTAAAATGAGGAATAATTTCTTTTAAAAGGACCTTAGCAACAAAAGCCGCTATGGCTCGGTTTTAGGAAATGCTTCCAACCATATGGTCAGTTGGTCTACTATGACCAGACAAAATTTATATTGTCCAGCCTTTGGCATCATTATAAAATCTATCTGCAGGTGCTCAAAAGGTGTGTAAGCCAGAGGGTGCCCACCAAAGGCTTTTCCACGAAAGGCATGTTGGTTATATACCTAGCAGGTAGAGCAGGCTGAACATACATTAGAGGCTATGGTAGTTATTCCAGGGGCTATCCATAGTCTCTTAACAGAGTCCATGATGCCCTGGGTAACAAAGTGACCGTTTTTATAAAAAGATTGTCAAATTTGGTGGTAGAAATTTGTAGGGAGCAGGGCTTTTCCTTCAGGCAACACCCACACTCCATTGATCTGTTTTGCTTTGAATTTTTGTTTCCATTTTTCCACTTCCTTTTTATTATAGGAAAGTGATAAATTTAAGTCATCAGTGGTTAGTAGTGTCAAAAGTCATTCAGGCCCTTCAATGGCTGCTAGATTTGCAGCAGTATCTGCTTGGTCATTTCCCGTAGAGACAGGGTCAGAACCACCTGTATGGGCAGAGCAATGAACTACAGCTAGGGTTTCAGGCAGATGGAGAGCAGAAAGAACTTCATTAATAATTTCTGCATTAGCTATGGATTTTCCAGCTGAGGTTAAAAATCCTCTCTGGAGCCATAGCATCCCAACTGAGTGACAAATGCCAAAAGCATATCTAGAATCTGTATAAATTGTTGCCCTTTTATACTTGGCAATTATACAAGCTTGTTTTAGAGCTATCAGTTCTGCCCCTTGAGCGCTGATATTAGAGGGCAGTGAAGCTGACCACTCAGTGGCAAATTCTGTGACTACGGCAGCTTCAGTGTAGTGTATGTCATCTCTCATAAAAGAGGAACAATCAGTAAATAAGTTCAGGTCTGAGTTTTTTAAGGGAGTGTCCAGGAGATCATCCCAAGGCTTTTCTGCCATGGACACTAGTGTTTCACAATTGTGTAATGGTTCTCCTGAAGTTGGTAAATCTGGAAGCAAGGTGGCAGGGTTAAGGGTTGTACAGCATTTTTGAGTAATATTTTCATTGTTTAGCAATGTTATTTCATACCTTGTAATTCACTGATCAGAAAATGCCTGTGTTCTTTGTCTTAGTAATAATACTTCTACCTCATGTCAGCACATACTTGTTAATGGCCATCCTAATACTAGATCAACATTTTTAGTCACTAGTAAAGCTGTAGCAGCCACGCCTCTAAGACATGGTGGTGCTCCTGAAGCTATTGGGTCCAGCTGGGCTGAATAATAAGCAACTGGGCACTGAGAAGGCCCCAAAGTCTGAGTTAAAATACCTGAAGCTACTCCTCTTCGCTCATGTACATACAAAGTAAATGGCTTGCTGTAATCTGGGATGCCTAGAGCAGGGGCAGACAGGATAGACTGTTTTAGGTCCGACAGAGCAGACAGGTGTTCTGCTCTAATTTGAAGGGTTCAGGAACTGAATCCTTTGTTAGTGCTATAAGGGGTTTAGTAATTTCCCCATAGCAAGGAATCCATTGTCTGCAAAACCCCGTTGCTCCCAGAATTGCTCTTAACTGTTTGTTAGTGGTAGGAGCACTCAATTTTTGAATATTCTCAATTCGCTTGGGAGAAATAGAACAGGCACCAGCTGTCAGAATGAACCCCAAATATTCTACTTTGGGGAGACACCACTGAACTTTATCCTTCGAGATCTTATGTCCTCTTTTGTGCAATTCCAAAAGAAGGTGTTTACTATCTTCCTGACATGCTTCTGCATCTGTGGAAGCCAAGAGTAGATCATGTACATATTTTATTAATTTGCTGTTTTTAAATTTTATATTATCTGTATCTTGGCTCAAAAATTTGTGCAAATAAGCTCGGGCTCTCTACATAACCTTGCTTCAATCTGGACCAGGAGAATTGAGCACCATTCCAGGTGAAAGCAAAAATATGTCTGGAGTTGTCATGTATGGGTATGGAAAAGAAGGCTGAGCACAAGCCCACTACTGTAAAGTATGTAGCTGTTCTAAGAATAGAGGAAATAACAGTATTGATGTTGGAAACTACAGAGTGTCTCTATATAACATGATTGTTCACAGCCCTCAAATCCTGTACAAATCTATAGAGGTGTTTGCCATCAGGCCCCCTTTTTGGTTTTTTAATGGGCAGGATGGGTGTGTTGTATTCAGATTTACAAGTGGAGATTATTTCCTGTTCAATTAATGAGTTTATTATTGGGGTAATGCCCTCTGTTGCCTCCTTGGAGAGAGGATACTGAGGAATACAAGGAGGTGGGCTGGATTTAGTTTTTATTTGCACAGGAACAGCTGAAGATGTGGCCCAAAGAGACTTCGGTATATCTGTAGGTATTTCAAAGGTGGGATGCCCTTTTGCCTCCTGACTCTCTGAGAGAAGTACAGGGAGTAAATTTAAGGATTCCTTGGGCACTTCTAAGGAGAGGGAGCCATCTGGGGTGCACATTATTGTGGCTTATAATTTGCATAGTAAATCTCTCCCCAGCAAGTTCATGGGGGATCCAGGCGTTAGAAAAAAAGCTAGACATCCCCATCAGCAGCCCATCAAGTCATGTTGGTCCCTCAAACAGAGAATATTCTATTCAGTCCCAGAAAGGGGTTTGAGTAGGTCGGGGTGGCAAGAGGAGGGCACAGAATGTCTGAGGTGGGTAATGGAGGAAATGGGAAGGAGGGGAGGCATGTTAAACAGCCCCAGGTCCCCATACTCCTCTCATTTTTCCAGGCACCTCAAAGGGTCCTCACCCCCCACAAAGCTCTGATACTTCCCCAGCTCTCACATCCTTCCCACCAGGTAAGTAACTGCTTCCTCTGAGGACAGGGTAGGGGTCTCTCACTCCTATTGCTGACCACCTTCTATCTAGGCCAGGGCTGAGTCCCCATTTCTCAGAGGGGAAACCAAGGCATGAGGAGGACTGGAGGAAAGGGCAGGGACTGAGGAAACACCAGGCTGGGAAAGAAGGAAGGACAGGGCTGGTAAGGAAGGGAGGGAAGGAGGGGAGCAGAGAGGGGCAGAGAAGCCCTGGGATGGGTTCGAGTGATCCTGAGCTCACAGGTGGCATCCACAACTCTAAAGAGACAGCCCATTACTTGAAAGGGATTTTGAGTGAGGTAGAGGCTGAGAAGCAGCTGGCAGGGAAAGTGGGGCTCTGTCAGGTAACCCAAAATGGAGTGTCTGAAGCTTTTCCAGGAGAGCTAGTTGGATGACAGAACACTGGGGAGGGGCTGGGTGCCTTCTAGGACAGGGGCTGTGGGTGAGGGTCTGGGGGCAACACAGACATCTATCAGGAGATTCACAGATCCCAAAAGGAGGGTACAAGAATTATAACTTTGTCCTTGTCTTGGGGTCTCTCAGGGGCAGTCTTTGGGGAGACAAGTTCAGAGTGAAGAGAAATACCTCAGTTGTTCCAGGAACCTCTGGGTTTCCTGAGTCCCCCTCTATTCCCCTCTCTTGATTTCTGGGTCTCTCTAAAGCCCGAAATGCTCTCCCTGATCTCCCTTTTCCCAGGAGCCCTTGGGCTCTCCCTCTCCTCACCTACACAGCCATAGCTGGGACTGGGGAGGCTCTGCTTCTCTCTGTCTTCCCTAGTATAGAGGGAGGGGGGGTCTTGCAGGCATCCCAATTCCCCAATGCTGGAAGCACCAGAGGGGCCTCCTCCCCCTCATCCCTCCTCCCATCAGCACAGCATCCACTGATCCAGCAGTCTCAGGGTTCTGGCCTGAAGGTTGGGGACAACCCCAGGGCCCTTCAGCCAGGAGAAGGACAGGGCTGAGGACAGGGCTGGGTCTCCTCCCCTCACCCTGGGGCATCTCAGACCACAGGGCTGGGTCTCTCTTCCCCTTGGACAGGGGCCTCCACAAACATCAGTATTATTCTGTCTCCCCCAACCTTGGTCTTCATCTTTGGCTTCCTCAGGTCTCTCCATCCTCCAAGTGAGCATCCGGATGGGCATCTCAGCCTTCCTCATCCTGATCTTCTTCCTCTCCCTCCTTTACTTTCATCACTGTCGGTATCAGCCCAGACTAGGTGAGTTCTTGGGGTTGGGGCCCCCCCCTGACTGAAGGTCAAATTGGGGTTGAGCTGGGACCCACTGAAGCCTGACCCCCCCCCCCATTCTCCTTACAGGTAAAGGGGACAGAGAGGCAGACATCAAGACCACCAGGAGGTAGGGGCCCAGAGAAACCCCACATTTTTCCTATAACACCCCAGTGTACTTCCCCCTTCTCAGACCCTCCCCCTCAATTTTCTGTGTCTTCTTCCTTTCCAGCTCAGAACAAGCAGGGAGCACCCTAGAGGAGACTGTGTGTGAGTGACAGGGAGGTGGGGCAGGAGGGCAAAGCCTGCCCTGGGGAGAGCCATGGTCCTGGCCCCTCATCCCTTCTCTTGTCTCCAGATGCTGATGTGAATGATGACAGACGGACAGAGGAAGCTGGACAAGAGGACATGGCCGTGAGTCACTCACAGATCTCTCCTCCTTTGCCCAGAGATGTCCTTATGGAGGCAATAGAGGGAAAGACCTTCCCCCAGGTCACACACATCTGGGAGGATTGTTTGGTTCAGGGTCCTGCCCCTCCTCAGTTCACCTGCCCCGTACTCCACTCATTCCCCTCACCTCCTCCTGCTTCCTCTCCTCCTGTCAGGCTCTCCAAAGAGAAGGCCCTCAGGAAGTGACCTACACCCAACTGGATCACAAGAGCCTCAAGTGTGGGGCTGAGCCCCCTCCCCCATCTGGCCCAGTGGAGCCCAGTGTCTATGCTGCCCTTCGGTGAACTTAGCCCAAGCCTGGGGGGCCAGAGGAAGAAGCCGCCCCTTCATCCATTCTTCCTCTGCTTCCTGAGGGCATAATCGGTACTACCTTATTCCCCAAGACACCCTGCCTTTAGGACCTCAGCTTGCCACCCCAACATGAAAAGCAGAAAAGGCAAAAGGCCTAAAACTCTGGGGATTTGTTCTCTCTGGTACTCTGGGAGAGAAATGTGCCCTCTGGAATGCTGGGACCCTGACATCCACAGAGGAGCCAAGCAGCCACTGATTACAAATTAGAAATTATCTGCCCCCCATAAGAGATCTGTCATTACACTGTATAAGAGAGGGCAGAACAGACTTACCTCTAGAGGAGAGGCGGAGGCTGGCCCTCAGGGGAGGAGGGGTATTGCCTGGGCAGCCCCAGCCCACCAAGCTCCTGTACAGGAAAAAAGATCCCAGAACTTAGACAGATGCTGAAGCCTCAGACGAGTGGGCAAGCTCTGCTAAATGCAGGACCGTTTCTGGCAGCCCCTGCTCTGCTTGCCTTGGCCCAGGTTCCCTCCTCACAGGCTGGGGTTCATCCAAATGCAGCATCCCCCAAATCTATACACAGTTTGGTCCATCAATTCAGGTCTTTTCATGGACTTTCAGGGTTACCTAACGAGGCCTGGAATTGGAGATGAAGGACCAGGGGTTGGACCTGGCCCTGCTATTTGCCTGCACAAGTCCCTTTCCTTCTGTGATTTCAGTTTCCTCCTCTGAAAAATAAATACCACTTAGTCCAGCTCCCCATCACCTAAGATCCTGGGGTGTTCTCCTGTGACCCACAGAGCTCTGGTCAGCAGCCTTGATGGACAAGCTAGCAGGGAAGCCCACAGCTCAGATGCTCCTTCCAGAAGTGCATCTATTTTAGGGATTTAGGGAACTTTTTCCCTTCATCCATCCCAGACCCCAATACTGCTAGGACTGTCCCTTCTCCTCTTCTCCCTCTTGTCTAAAAAGAAAACCAGATTTTAATATCTCATTAATATACTCCCACCCATGGTGAAAAGCTGGCTTCTGGCTGTTATAGATGCCTTTATTTATTCATTTTGCGTGTCAACACAACTTTAATATCCATTTTCTTATACTTGGCACTCCATGCTTCTCCCTCCCTCTTTCCCAAGATGGCGAGTAGTGACATGCGCTGTCCATGGTGATCATTCAATACATATTTCCACTTCATTATGTAGTGAAAGAAGACACATATTGGCAGCACAAGAGAAAACTGGCTGGTGGAAATAAAGTGAAGAATGGCATGAGAGACGTGTTCATGAGGAGTCTCTTGGAGCTGTCCTGGTTGTTAATAATGGTTGTCTTGTTGATAATGGCTCAGTTATTCACTGTTGATCATCCACATTATTGCTGTTATTGTATTCAATAGTCTCCTGGTTCTGCTCAGCTCACTTTGCATCACTCCATCTAAATCTTCCCAGGTTCTTTTGGGATCATCAGGTCCATCATTTCTATTGGCATGATAGTTCTCCATTACAACCACACACCGCAGCTTGTTCAGCCATTCCCCAATTGATGGACAACCCTTTAGCTCCCAGGTCTTTTCCACTGCAAAAGGAGCTGCTATAAGTATTTTTGAACAAGCTAGTCCTTTCCACCATCTTTGATTTCTTTGGGATACTGACTTGTAGTGCTATTGTTGAGTCAATCAAGACCTCGACTGCATTTCCCCCAGACCTTTTACATGCACCCTTTAGTATTACTTTTCTTTGTTGCTGCTCTTGTAATATTTTTGTTAAATAAATGCTTTGGTCACAATGACTATCCCCAAAAAGCAAAAACAAAAACCCAGCCTGGTTGATTAGGGAACAAGGAGGAGCCTGAGACCCACCTGGGGTGCAGGGGATATCACCTCCCTTGTTCCAAAGGTTTCCCGGTGTGCCCTCATCTCATAAAGCTGGTGAGAACTACAGAGACCCTCTGAGGAGAAGATGACCAAACCCTTCCCTCCACACCAACCGTGGCCATCATCCCAGCTGCTGAGATCCCAGACCCCAGCAAAGTAGCAGCTTCTCCCCACACACCACACCCCAGCTCTGGATGTAGGGCCTCAGTTTGCTTTCAGAGCCTTAATAAATCTTTCTGTATCCTAAAAGAACAAACTGGTTTTGTCCTTTGGAAATGGTTCCAATTTGCTCTCCAGAATGATTGTATCCATTTCACCAACAGTGTATTAGTGGTCTAGTTTTACAAAATTCTCTTTAACATTCATCATTTGTCTTTTGGTCATATTAGCTACTCTGATAAGTACAAGGTGGTACCTCAGGATTATTTTTATTTTAATTTTTTAATTAATAGTGATTTGGAGCATTTTTAAAATTTTATTTAATTAATTTAGAATTTTTTCCATGGTTCTGGAAACCACCTAAGGTTCATGTTTTTGAACACCCATCTTCTGTTTTAGTATCAATTCGAAGAAATAAAAGTGGTAAAGGCTGGGCAATCAAGGTAAGTGACATACCCAGGGTCACATAGTAAGGAAGTGTCTGAAGCCAGATTTGAACCCTGCTCTCTCTACTGTGCTAGCAAAACCACATATTTTCTTCTTGCCCAAAGGGCCCACATCTCCTTCACAGGACAATCCGCCTAGGTTCAAGTTACCTCATGTGGGTCCTTGTCTGTAGCACGTCTTATTCCCCTACACGAAGGGGCCCATTTGGGATTTTGGACATATGGGGGCTCAGCGGTCATTTCCCAGCCTCGTAAGACAGGAAGGATGTCTATCAGCTACCACAGTATTACTCAAGAGCAGAAGAAGTGGGCAAGTGTGTGGAGGCAGAAATAGGCAGAGTGAGAGGAGGGCAGAGCCAGTGTAGACACATGTGATGGGAAGAGAACTAGGAGGAGACTCAGAGGTCTTTCATTAGGTCCTGGCTGTGCCCAGCACTTGTTCTAGGACCTCTGGCACCTCCGATCCTATCTCTGGGCTGCTGCTTCCTGCTCTGGGAAATGGAGCAGTGGAGAGCTCAGGCCACTACCCTGCCTTTCTCCCTCCCCTGTCTGCCACTAAAGGCTGCAGGGAGGGCAGGAGGGGGTCTCCTCCCCAGCCCCCAGCCCCAGCCCCATCCCTTGAAAATCGGCACTTTGATTCCTTCTTCCTGGGAGGCACCAGTCTCTGCACCTCCCAAAGGCTAATTACACTCCCTCATCCCCCTGGTCCTACCACCATGTGGGTTTCAGCCCAATGGGCAGCCCCAGGGGCAGGAGGGTTCTGGCATTAGAGTTACCCACTGCTAAGCAAATAGAATGAGCCAAAAAGGTTCTGAGGTGGCATCTCTTCAGGAGAGCTGAGCAGAGAACCCTGGAGGCAACTGCTAAAGCTGACCAGGGCATCCGTCCCTGGAAAGGGAGCCTGAATCAGGAAAAAGCAGGAAGTGTTCCAGGATTCTGACCCCAAATGACTCTCCACCATCCTGCCAAACCGCACACAGCCCCTCACCCCATCGGCATGTGCCATCAGTTAAGCAGGACCCACAGAGAGGAAGGAGAAGTAAAGCTGGTCAGAGAGGCTCTGGGTGGGGACACAGTGCAGAGCTGGCCCTGGTGTCATCCTGTGCCTCAGACCAGTCCCAGGTCAGCCTTGGTCCCTTCTCCCACCCATCCCTGGGAGCACCATAACTCCTGCCCTCTCAGCCCTGCTGTGCCTGGGTGAGTCCTGAACAGCCCCCACCCTAGAGGGGACTTTAGCCACCATCAAGTCCTACCTGCCCCCCCTCCCCCTCCACTGTGCTGAGGAGGAAACTTTCCTCTAGAGAAGGGGAGTGACAAGTCTAAGGTCACACAGCAAGGGTGGGGTTGGAGCAGAGAAGCTGCGACTCTTGGAGGGGTCTCCTGGGCTCCAGCCTCCTTCCCTCACAGCAGCCCTAAGCCCTGGCCCTGAGCTGTCTCTGTCCTTCCTGTGTGGATGCTGGAGGGAGCCATGAGTAATCAGGGTCTTCTCTGCCAGGGCTGTGTCTCTGCAAGAGGACAAGGACCCAGGCAGCAGTTGAGTCCTTCCCCCACAATGCCCCTGCCCAGAGGACACAACTGCCTCAGGAGAGGGAGCTGGGAGAGGTCTGGGCTTAGTTGACAGTCTATAGAGAGGGATCCCGGGGTGGGGGTGGGGTACCTACAGAAGGGGGATCCCCTGGACCTAACAGCTTTCCTTCCCTTCCAGAAGGACTCCCCAAGCCCTCCCTCAATGCAGAGAATGGCTCTGTGGTGCCCCATGGGGGAGCTGTGACCCTCAGGTGCAGGGGATCATGGGAGGCTGAAGAGTGGAGGCTGGAGAAAAAATGAGGATATGAATGGTCAGAGATCAAAACTGTGAGACAAGCTGGAAATGAGGGTGAGTTTTCTCTCCCATCCGTGACATCAAATGATGCTGGGATCTGCCGATGCCTCTACAGACATTCATCCTATGGGTGGGCAGAGCTCAGTGACCCCCTGGAGCTGTTGGTGACAGGTAAGGCATATCCTCCCCCCCCCCAGGCAGGGCTGGCTCAGGATCTCCACAGCTCTGGGTCCCTCCTCAGCCCAGCCTGGCCCCAAGTGTCCTTCTGACTCTGCCAGTCCCGGGTTCTCCCCTGTGTCTGCCTCAGCTCTCCCTCTGGGGTTGGCAGAAGAGGGGAGGAATCAGCATTTCTGTAGCACCTACTATTTGCCAAACACATTATCCTTGTTGTCTCATTGGATCCTCACAACAGCTCTGCCAGGTCAGGGCTAGAGTGATCCCCATTTTACAGATGAGGAAACTGAGGCAGGGAAGAAGTGAGGTACCCAGGATCATGTAGTTGGGATGGCTGGATTTGAACTAAGGCCTTCCTGACTCTAGACCCAGGACTCTCCACTGCCCCATGAGCTTCCTCACTCAGCTCCCACCTTGGGGCCAGATAGGAGGCAGGAGAGGCTCAGCGTGGACCTCAGGAGACCAGACAGAGCTGGGGGCTCCCTGGGGATAGGTCAGGGCTAGTGAGGCACCTCCCAGTGCCAGCCCTGCCCCTCCCAGAGCCAGGAGAGAGCAGAGGGTGGAACTGCTGCTGCCCAGGACCCTCTCCCAGCCCAGCCCATGCCAGAGTGTTGAGGGGGATCAGGAGGCACAGCTGAGCCTCTTCCTGTCCTTCTCAGTCTGTCCCTGGTGTTATACTCAACAGATTCCTGTCATCTGTTTCAGAGCAGAACCTGCCTGAATCACAATGTGGCTTCCGACCAAATCGTAGCACCATCGACATGGTCTTCACAGTGAGGCAAATGCAGGAAAAATGTCTTGAGCAGAACCTGAGTCTCTACATTGTCTTCATAGACCTGACAAAGGCTTTCGACACAGTGAACAGGATGCATTGTTGGTGATCCTCAGCAAGCTCGGTTGCCCAGTAAAATTCGTCAAACTTATCCAGCTCTTTCATGTCGACATGACAGAGGAAGTCCTATCTGGTGGAGAGACTTCCGATCACTTCAACATCTCCAATGGTGTGAAACAAGGCTGTGTCCTCACTCCGGTACTATTCAACCTATTTTTCACCCAAGTATTACGACATGCTGTGATGGATCTAGACCTGGGCGTCTACATCAAATACTGACTGGATGTCTCACTATTCGACCTTAGCCGCCTGACTGCAAAAACAAAGACAACAGAGAGACCCATCCTGGAAGCTCTCTTCGCAGATGACTGTGCTCTCATGGCCCACCAAGAAAATCATCTCCAAACCATTGTGGACAGGTTCTCTACCACAACAAAACTGATTGGCCTGACTATCAGCCTCAGCAAAACAGAGGTGCTGTTCCAACCCGCACCAGGGAGGCCAACGAACCAGCTGTGCATTACAATCGACAGCACGCAGCTTTCTAACGTCAACATTTTCAAGTACCTGGGCAGCACCATCGCCAACGACGGGTCCCTAGACCACGAGATCAATGCCAGGATCCAAAAGGCCAGCCAGGCACTCGGGTGGCTGTGCTGCAAAGTCCTCCAACACAGTGGTGTAAGCACTGTGATGAAGCTCAAAGTGTACAACGCAGTGGTCTCAGCTCGCTCCTGTACGGTTGTGAGACATGGACACTGTACCGGAAGCACATGAAGCAGCTGGAGCAATTCCACCAACGCTCCCTCCGGTCAATCATGAGCATCCGATGGCAGGACCGAATCACCAACCAGGAAGTCCTTGACAGAGCCAACTCCACCAGCATCAAAGTCCTGGTCCTCAAAACCCAGCTACGATGGTCTGGACACGACATCCGCATGGACCCACCGCGAATACCAAGACAGATATTCTATGGTGAACTGTCAGCTGGACTCAGGAAACAAGGCCGACCAAAGAAAAGATTCAAGGATCAGCTAAAGTCCAACTTGAAGGGGGCTGGCATTACACCAAAGCAACCAGAACTTGCTGCCTCTGTCAGAAGCAGCTGGCGAACCCACATTCACCATGCCGCCACCACCTTTGAAGATGAATGACATCAACATCTCGCCGCTGCGAGTGAACGCCGACACCAGGCCACAGCCGCACCTCCCGTAACAACTGGCGTCCCGTGCCCCATATGCCACAAACTCTGCGCCTCAATCTTTGGACTCCAAAGCCACGTGAGGGTACAACGTAGATGAAACTGCACAAAGACAATAGTCATTCTTGATCACCGAGAGACTACCACTAACTAACTAACCTACTATAGGTACTTAGCACCCTTTTGTATTAGATCTCAAAAAAGACGTAGCTTAGGGTTTTTGCTTCACTATGAGTTGGGGACTTTTTCATTGTTCCATCAGGAGTTTACAACTTTATCTTCTCCTAAAGTATGCCTAAGTATGGGTGGAGTAATGTTAAAATTCCCAATACCTTCCTGATCAAGTACCTCCATTTGTTACAATAAAGGAATAGCCTTAACCAAATATTCTAATGTAGAGTCAGCAGTTTTAAGATACACAATCCCCCCTGATGATCATTGGGAGACTAGTCTCCCCATTGATCATTTAACATAATCATCTTGTTGTCTTAAACGTACTTCTAATTACAAATTTATACAATATTCAATTTTCTAAGAAGAAATTACAGTAGTTAGGGAGGAATAGAAAAGAAAGAAAGCAAAACCAATGTTTTGCTAGGCTCATTGACAGAAAGCCAAATTAGGGGCAGTCCCTTTTGGCATAAATGTGTACATTTACAATAAATGCTCAATCAAACTTCAGTTCAATCAACCAAACCAAACTTCATTCTTAATCTTCTTGATGTAGTGTGGGTTTTCCGGCATCTTTCTGCAACAATTCATTCTCTGGATTTAGGAGTTAGCAAGCTTCTTCCTTGAATATCCTTTCCCGAACAAAATCAAAATCTTGGATTTTTATAAAAATACAATCTCAAACAAAAAATAAAATATCTTGGATTTTGAATTAAAATACAAGATTCAATAAAATTAAACTATTTACATTCCTATGTGGGAAGATGGTACTTGTAACTCTTAAGGACTTTATCATTATCAGAATTGTAACCTCCTGTAGTTATATCTTAAAATTCTCATGGGTGGACACCTGAGAAGAAGATTGGAAACTGAGGGAAAATGGATAAAGGAGAGAAAGAGAGACATAGGAATAAAGACTCAGAGACGAGGAGTTAAAAAATATGGGCTACATGTTGCCACGCTCCCCTGATGGAATTGAGAGAGGGCTCCACATGTGCCCTCAAACTTTTATTGGAGAGTTTAGGAATGTGGGGTGGGAGGTAACTAATGCACAGGTGACATGGCATAGGCTCTAACATTGGCTCAATTGACAATCATGTAATCAAAAGAGGAGGAGGTTAAACAAACATGTGACTTGGTATGGAATGTGGTCTAACAAGGTGTGAGGTAGGACCCTGTGGCCAATAATGTCCTGCTCAGGAATTCTTTTTGTCCTTTGGACTGAAGATTTGGCAATACAATAATCAATAAGTGACATGGCCATGAGTCTGGTAAATGAATACATAGGATACAATATCAATACATCAATAATACTTCCATGATGCTAATATACCTGGTACCCTGTTTGTTTAAAAATTAAGATGAAAGCATATGATAGTAAAAAGAAATTATAAACTAAACCAAAAACAACAAAAATAATAATTATAGCAAAAATAACATAAAAAATGAATTCTAAATCAAATAGCAAGATTAAATTTTAAAAAATTATGTAAGACGAATAATAAAAATAAAAATGACCTTAACTCACTAGTCATCCTGAATTATTGTGATCAGTCCCATACTCCTCTAGGACAGGTGCATTAATATAACATTTTACCCATGTTCAGCCAGGACTGTAAGAAGTTGCCAGACCTTTAAATCTAAAGAAGGGGACTATGGTTTGAGACGAGAGGGAAGTCTTACCTTTCCCTTGTCCTGATCATGCATATTCTTTGGGATATTGAAGTCAGGCCATGGAGATATTTGATTGGAACTTTGGTAACAGGCTGACCTGTGTTTGAGGGTGTCAAAACACTGTGGCCTTTTACCTCTAACCTTAGCAACCAATATTTATCCATCTCATATGGGTCATAGACATCTCTATGTCGTAGGCTTCCTGGCAAAGTGTAATGTATCCATTGAAATGCCTTCTTCTGTAATCAGACAAAATAACTCACCTCAGTCCCATGAGGTTTAACAAATTCTTGCAGGTTTCTACAGTCTAAAGATTTTGGGTAAGTAGGTATAGTAAAGCTCATAGAGACTGTTAACTCATATTTCAGGATCGTAATATTAACAGTGCTTTCAATGTGCTTCTAGTACTTAAAAGAAAATATATGGGAAAATAATCTGAAAAAAAATAATATAAAATTTTAAACTCATGGCTCACATTTCATGTGTCAATGTTTTAGCTAAGCCAATGTGTAATACAAGAATTTTCATTCAAAAATCATTTCTATTTCCCTAATTTAAGTTGGCCAAGATTCACATTGTAAGTGGGCAAAATTTTTCATCATGAAAAGCTTTACGAAAACATTAATACAACAATTAATGTGAATTTTAAAAGGTACCAACATTCCCATAAACGTTACATTCTGATTGTTTGTTGTTCTATATCATTTTTTAAACAACAAGAATGATGAGAATGAAGTGATATTGTAACTTCTGGCTGCATATTTCTGATATAAGCCTTATTTAAACCTCTTCATCTATATAAATAAACCAATCAATATAACAACCAAAAATATGACATTGCCAATGTTGATAAAATGAATTCTGCCAAACCAGTTTTTGGGGTTAATAGAAGCTTAAATTTCTTTCCATTTAGAAGCAATTTCTACAGCTTCTTGCTCATATACAATTTGGTCTAACTCATTAATTTCTTGTTGTAAATGTATAACATGCAACATGCTGTTGTGATGTCTCCAAGCACCTTTAATGTGCTTTACTTCAGATTGTCATTCATATGAAACATTATTATATTTTTAAAGGTGTAATACACTATTCTGTTTGGTTGAAATGACGTGGAGAAGTAATTCTAGTGTGCAAAGCTTCAACCTCTTTTCTTAGCCAAAACACAGCATCTTTCAAAATTTCTAATTCATTCTTAAAAGCAACGTCATGACTTTGTTGTGTGTGTCAAAGTTCAGATGAATTAGATACAACCTCTTGTCTAAAACCTTGGTTTTGTATGGTCAGTGAACACAATTGTAGTCATAATTATAGCAATCATTGAAACGGCTGCTCCTATAATTGTCAATATGAAGCATTTGGAGCAATGCATAATGATAGTAAACACCTTATGAACAAAATGGACAGTTGGAGTAGATGCCCATGTCTGTAAGATTTACGGGTAACCACACCAATGGTGGTTGGTAAATAATATCTATATAGGTATTGTCATGAATACAATCTATACATAGTCGTAGATGACAGTTTAAGTAATTTAGGTCCTCAATTAAAAATCTCAAAGTCTATTCTACCTGATGTCTCAACCTTTCGAGGAGTTTGACCAGGACAGTCTGTCCATGATAAATCCCTGTGCTGTGTCTCTACCTGATTTCAACACAATTTTTTGTCGTCAGGGCGACTAGGTCTATGTTGTGGTTGATAAATTCTACCCCCTTTTCCTGTGAGAGCCATATCAATGCCTCTATACTTGTTAGCAGTAACATTTCTTACAATCCAAGTTTGAATTTTACAATGTATACAAAATGAATTCTTTTTGTCAGTACATAAAGTAGAGATACAAAATGAAGGGTATACAGTAGAGCCTGAATAATTGTAGCCAGTCCCTTCTGATCCCATGGGAATATCTTTGGCTAGATTTGACCATGGGATCTATCTGGTGTCATTAACATACACAAGTGGGGGCTTGTCCATACAAGTTCACATTCAGCATGACAAGTGTCCATCAGAGTAATGATAGTGAACATAATTAAGAGAAGTGTAATGTCAGTCTTTGACATGTGTGTAGTCACCAGTGAGCATCTCATCAAGTGTGTCTTGAGTGCATCAGGTCTGCTGGTGATCGATGTTATCTGCATTGTTTGTCTGCTTCTCTTCCTGGTCCTGTGTCACGTGGCGTGATATGCTTTGTGGGTGTCCAGATGTTTCCATTATCTGTAGAAAGACAAGCAAACCCTCGACCCAATGTTATCATTCTGTTGGGTCCCCTATAGTCTTTATCTCCTGGTAATATTCAACAAAATTCAGGGCTACTATACAGTGTAATCCTTATCATTACAGTCAAAATGCTATTGCATAGGAGTAGCCTATAGCCCTTTTGGGATGGAGAAGTGATTGATGGTTAGGATTACCATTACATCCCTCTTTTCATGTAAAAGCTTAAATGCAATTTCCAGCTAAATTGGGTTTTTTAAATTTTATTTATTTATTTATTTTTTCAATTTAAACATTATTTTATTTGGTCATTTCCAAACATTATTCATTGGAAACAAAGATCATTTTCTTCCCCCCCCCCCCTTCCCACCACCTCTCCCATAGCCGACGCACAATTCCACTGGGTATCACATGTGTTCTTGGTTCGAACCCATTTCCATGTTGTTGGTATTTACATTAGAGTGTTCATTTAGAGTCTCTCCTCAGATATGTTCCCTCAACCCCTGTAGTCAAGCAGTTGCTTTTCATTGGTGTTTTTACTCCCATAGTTTATCCTCTGCTTGTGGATAGTGTTTTTTAGATCCCTGCATATTGTTCAGGGACATTGCATTGACACTAATGGAGAAGTCCATTACCTTCATTTGTACCATAGTGTATCAGTCTCTGTGTATAATGTTTTCCTGGTTCTGCTCCTCTCGCTCTGCATCACTTCTTGGAGGTCGTTCCAGTCTCCATGGAATTCCTCTACTTTATTATTCCTTTTAGCACAATAGTATTCCGTTACCAACATGCTAAATTGGTTTTTAAATATGTGTGATTCTAATAAAGACATACTGTTTTTTTTGCAAATAAAATAAACCATTTAAGACAATTATCTGTGAACCTTAAAAATTCTCAGACCCTGCTTCATAAGGTTGGATTAAGACCATTCCCCATTTTAAACAATGAAGGAACTTAGATCAGGAATGTGAGACCTCTACTTAGATCAGAAATCTGAGAACTCTACTTCACCATACTTAAGCATGCGTTAGGGGAAGATAAAGAAGGACCTCCTTGCTGAACAATGAAAGATACTTAAACCCATACTTATAGTAAGACAAAAGTTCTTAAGCTATGCCTATTTTTAGATCTAATACAAAAGGGTGCTAACTTGTAAACTTGCAAGTGGCAAAGAGGTGAGAACTTACTCAGAAGTTTTCTGGTGTGAACTTAATAAAAAATTTAAAGTCTTCTTAGGTGTGAACTAAGAATGGTCTGTCCTTTGAAAAATGTCTACTGTGATTGGTAGATGGGAGAACTTACGGGAGGTGACATAGGAGAAAATTCCCTTGATAAGGAGAGAAAAAGCTGAGTCTCGGGGACAGTCAGAAGAATCTCTCTCTGGAGAAGGATGGCTGGCTGAGCTGGTGTCTATATTCTTGCTTGGACAGATCTTGTGGTGAGTGATTAAAGACTGACTGATCTCTCTCTTAAGACCCAGGTCTAGACCTTTCGACTAAGGCTCTTCATACTTATTCCTTTCTTATTCTCTCTTGTGACAAGGAAATCACTTTAAAAGACTGATATATATTAATTTAAGGTCACAAAGGAATTCAGCTATGTAATTCCTAAATGAAAACTCAAGTCAGCCGTCAGCCTTTTATAGAGTTTAATTACAAACAGGAGGAAGAAAGGAATTAGAGAGAGAGAGAGAGAGAGAGAGAGAGAGAGAGAGAGAGAGAGAGAGAGAGAGAGAGAAAGGGGAGAGAAGGGAATAGGGCTTAAATACCCCCCTCTGTTTAGGCTGGGCCAAAAGGCCCAAGCCCTTAGATAGCTGGGGCAAAGAAAGGAGATCAGTCCCTATTACTCACATGACCAAAATGGAGAAACAGTCTCTGGGGCCTCCACCTCCAGCTTCCTTCAGAGCAAGCTTCTCAGAGCACCTCTCCAACCACTCAGAGCCAAAACTCTCCAACCAACCTTCCTCAGTCCTCAGACCCCTCTATCTTTAAGGAAACCATCCAAGTTCCCTCCCCTCAGTTCTCACATCTACCAATCACTGTCCATCATTTTCCCTGTGCCAATGGTGGCTCTAGCTTAACCTAGGACCACCCAGAGGTCTGTGGCTTTGCACATGTCTGTTGGAGGTCATATTCTCAAATAATTAAATCTTGATCTTTTGCTACAGCCCTTCCTAAATCCTGTTACCCTGAGTAGGGTAGAGATTGGAATAATTAAATTTTGATCTATGCTGCAGCCCTTCCTAAATCCTGTTAGGACTGAGTAGGGTGGAGATTGATTCCAAGTATCTCCATTGTATCAATTCTAAAATCAATCATGACTCAAAGAAATTCCTGTTCTGTGTTTAAGCATAGGTCAAAGCCCTTTCCATTGTTCAGCAAAAGGTTTCTGTCCTAAAGTAATCTTAAGAAGGGAGGAGGAGGAACCTCCCATGCCAATGGGGTTCACATTCCAATAGACTATCACTAAGAAATTTTCCAAGTATGAAATTTCCCAATGGTGAAATTTCCAACATTTATAAGTCTAAGGAATTTTAAGGTTTACACTCTTATTTTCTTTAATTCCTCATTTGTATTAATTAAAATCTCTATAAAACCCAGCTGACTTGGTTATATTTAATAATTGGGAATTTTCCCCTGTTGGCCACCTTATATATTGATTTAAAACAAGGCACTGTAGTGAAATCATATTTTCTGTGGTTACAATTTTACTCATCCACTCTTTTATCGACCACAGTTTATGTCTTCCACTATTTTAATTATTACATATCATACACACATTTTGGATAATATAAAGAATTTCTGTTGTAACTGAACAGTATCCAATATACTGTTATAACATTTCCAATTGTAAAATTTGTCTTTTGATCAAATTTGGGTAACATGGAACAATTCAAATAAAATAATTGCAAGTTACATATTATACAAATACCATTTGAAGTCTGCAGGTACATGAGAAAAATTGATCTTACAACAAATACGCATATACTTTTAGAATAGAATGTCTGTAAGCAAATTAATGATATTCTTCTGTAGGTAAACTGCCTCTCAGTAAAAGTTCATCTGTGTGGATAATGCATTAGACCTTTCTTTAAGTCAATGGTTTTGTCTTGTTTGTTCATCTGCTGTTTTCTTCTGATGCCTGGCCTCTGTGTTGTGCTGTGGTTGGTGCTATATAGACATGTGCTTACTCCTCTCTCTGGGCTGGCTTTCTTTGGAAATGCTGGATGACTTTGGTTTTCTTCCATGGACTTCTGGTATCTGCAAAAATAGAAGCAAGATTTTGACCCCAAATGAAAGACTTTTGGGGTCTTATTCACTTAGAAAATGACTGAAAACATATCCTTTTTATATTTGAATTTGGGCTTTTAACTTTCTTTGAGCCCTTTCTCCAATTGCTTGCTTTTAAGAAATTTCTGGAATACCAGTCTTATGAAAGATGTTCCATGATTTGTCCAACTTAGCTCATCTATTGCTGGTAGAAGCACTGTTATACCAATTTTTAAAACTGTTTTGGAATGGCCAAATGTGCAAGATTATTTAAAAGATGTGCAATAACTTTGCATACTTTTTCATTTTGAACTTTAGCTCATACATCATGAGAGTAATTATCTCCAATCACATATTATTTTTCAATTTTTACAACAGGAGCATCTGGTAATGCCTCCCTTTGCCAAAATTGTGAAGTTCTTAAAGTTCTGCAGTTACCTCTTTGAAGTGAAGGAGTGACATTATATGTTCAACAAAATTTTCACTGCCAAGTAACTTCACTAGTTTGTATAGAATATTGAGGTACAATAGATCTGGCACTCTGATATAGTAGTGAGTGCGAATTACCTGCTTTCCAAAAAGCAGTGGCTGCTAGTCCATTTACTTTTGAAATTCCCTCATAGATAGGTCAAGGGTGGTTCATGTCAGAGTAAATGTGTGTCATAAAACTTTCACTCCAACTATGAAAGATAGAATTCATTGATGTTTAATATTCATCTTTTAAATAAATATCCATATAAACAACATGCAATGAATCACATATGATTTCACAAGTTTGTGCTATGATCATAAACACGTGTCTAACTGATATCAACTCTGTTTTCTGCAAAAATCTATACAGTGCATGCACCAACATTACAGGACTGTCTGATATAGTGCTTCTGCTTTTACCTGATGTGATGCAGTGAAAGTATGCACAGCATTAACAACAAAGTGTAATGATGTTATTATTTTTTAAACAATTATATGTAAATTCATAATTTACCAGATTTTAATACTAGGAATGGGATTATCAGTTTTACCGATAAAGTTTGCAAAATTCGATTGCCAAGTTCGATACTGTACAAGTAACATTTGAACTCGTATTCTTGTCATTGTGTGTAGACTAACATCAGTATCAGGACCAATGTCTGTGATTTGAGGAAGTAGTAGTTCTGCCAATTCTAAACAACTAATAAATAACTCTAGTGGTTAATAAATTAGTTAATAAAGTTAATAAATAATTACTGGTTAAAAATTTGAATCCATTATTTGTACAAGGTCACATCTCTAATGAATAGCAGAGCAGAACTTGAATTGAATGACCTTCCTAATTCCAAATCGGTTATTCTTTCTGCTATATTATGCAGTTTTATAGAATAGCTCATGTTAATCATATCCCCAGTATATGTGAATTTGGTAGTCATTTGAAGGAAATTGCTAAGTTAATCCTTACCTTTTTTTAAACAAATATATCAGAATTGATGTCTTAAAAATGTCTCCTAGAGTTTTGTATTCCTTTATATTTCCATTGTTAAAAACGTTCTTAGAAATCCTTTTTTGAACTGCTTTCAGAGCCAGCTTGTGACTCAAGAAAATTAGTGTGTCACCCTTGGAAGTTTGATCAGGAGCGTACAAAAATGTCTTGCCTGATCACTCGCTGTATTATTCAGACTTGACCTTGAATGCTTTTAACTGCTTTCCAAATTTTACGTCGTCCCTCAAAGATTGAAGAATTTGATTTGATTAAGGATATTCAGAAGAACAAGCTGTCAGTCCTTTAAAGTGTTTCCTTTTTTGAGCAACTGATTCGGTTAGGATAGGTGTGCAGCCTGCAGAGGAAACTCCTTTCAAAGGGATCTTATTTGTTCTTTTATATCTTGCCCCCACGTCTAGAATACCCATCCTTTTACTCAGCTCCGACTTGGAAGCTCTAGATCCCTTTAACTCAGTTTGTGTTCTCCCTTCAACAAGAGGTATTTTCTGACTCCTGCCTAGTCCTACCGCTAAAAATTGTCTTCCTCATCTTGAAGGATGTTACAGTGTATGTAATTCCTGTTCATTTTTGTACCTTTTATATCCCTTCAGCAGAATATAAACTTCTTAAGGAAAGAGATTGTTCTTTCTTGTATTTGTAGCACCTAAAACAGGACTTACCTTACTACTATCCCAGGCCAAATATACCCAGTTGCCTACTGCTTACTGCCCCAGCTAAGCATGGTTTTTGCATTTTAAAGTGCAACAAAACTATTTTAGAATGTAAAAACTCTTCTTGGCTCTTGGATCTGCCCTTGGCTTAGAATATTGTTTGGCATATAAGTACTCAATACTTAATGACTTGAAGTGCTAGGATCAGTAATTGTTTGACTATATACGTACTTCTGTTTGTTTAGAACAAGTTAGTATCTGGTTACTTTATGATCACATCGCATAGATGATGCTTAATCTGGAAAAAATCACTGGTTGACTGGTTATCATGTATATTTTTTCCTAATGGCTAAAAGTTATTTAAATATAATCAATACAAATGGAAATTATTGTCTTTTATCTTTAGGTCTTTCTCTTAACATCTTTGTAAGTTGAAATGATAATAGAAAAGACAGTTTTTCCTTTTTGTCAAAGTATTTAATCTATCATTTTAATTATTTCTCACCTATAATGACATTTGCATTACCTAAGGAGTGGAACCCAACTCATCTATTTAAGCAACCTCTTATAGAAATGGGATGGCCTTCTGTCTGTGTAAGAATTCGAATTATGGTCCTAAATTTTCATTGCAGTGTTAATGCTATGTTTCTTTGTCAGATATGTAAAACATCAATCTTTTTTATCAGTGACATTTATGATTCGTTACTTCAAGCACATGTCACATAATTTAACCATGAACAAGCTGATATCTAACAGTTACGAGTAATTTACTTGAGACATTAAGAGAAAAAGTCTAATAACTTGCTAATTATTCTAATTTTATATATATATATATATTTATTTTTTATATATTTATATATATATATTTATTTTATTTTTTAATATATATATTAATAAATATAAATATAAAAATAAATATATATTTATATATATATATAAATATAAAAATTCTAACTTGCTAATAATTCTAATGCTAATTCCTCTGGGTATGTTAAAGCTTTATCCCTATATTAATTAATGAGATCATTAGGAAGCTGTATGCAGAGACCATATTTTCACAGCTCCCTTAAGAAACATCTTCCCCTTGCTGGAAGTTAACATTGCCTGTAGCTATTACAGAGTGGAGTATTACTGTATCTCTTGCAAAACTGTAACTGGTAATAATGCCTATTTATATAACACAGTGCCTTTTATGAAAGGATCCTACATGTGAATTCCTCTTAAAATTTATTATTTATTATTTCTACTCCAAGTCTCTCCTCTTTGTAATCCATTCTCCATACAGCTACCAAATTAATATTTCTAAAACAGAGGTCTGATCACGTCTCTCCCCTACACACAAAACATCCTTAGTAGCTGCCTGTGGGCTCTGGGATACAATTTAAACCTCTCAGCTAATAATTTAAGCAAGTAATGAATAAGTCTGAAGTGCCTATGCTGTTCCAAGCACTGTATGAGGCTCTGGAGTTATACACATATATATAATGAAACAATGCCATCATATTTAAGATCTCCAAGTCTGGCCCCTTCCTGTTTTCTTTTATTTCTCTCCTTTACTTAATCTTTGTTTAAGTCAAATTGGCCCCCATTTCCCTGAACTTGATTGGCCATCTTCCACCTTCATCCTAATCTTTGCCCAGACTGTTGTCCTATGCCTAGAGTGTACTCCCTCCTTACCTCAACTTTTTAGAGTCCATGGCTTTTGAAATTCAGCTTACGTACCACTGATGTGAAAAACCTTTACAGAGCCACTTCTTCCCCCTCCCACCCCACAAAATTGTTAACATTCTCTCCCTTATTGAACTAATCTGTATTTATTGCTCTGTGAATTTTTAATCCCCAGCTTCTTTCAAGGTTTAGCTCAGGTTCCACCTACTAAATGAGACCTTTCCTGCCCCCATCCCAGTTATTAGTATTTTCCAGGACCCCAAAATTGCCCTTTCCTTTATATATTTTATATTTACTTACTTATGTACATGATGTATATGAATTGTAGAATAGAAGTTCCTTAAAAGCAGTTACTGCATCATTTGTGTCCGTATTTTGAATACCTTGCCGCCTAGTAGGTATTTAGCAAGTGTTTCTTGAATTGTTGATAATGAAAATCCTACATATTCCCATTTGGCCTTCTAGAACCTCAGAGCTGATTCATTGTTCATCTGCAGTAACTAACATTTACAGAGCTTCTTTTGGGGATTTTGATGCTTTTCTTCATTACTAATTTTTGAGTTTTAATTCTGTTCTCTTTCAATTTTGTTATTGTATATACCAGTTTGGTAAAGGATCTCAGATCATTTTTGGAAAGAGGAATGCAAATCATAAATAAAATGCTTTATTTAGTTAAAAAAAATAAAGATCCAAATAGGTTTAGAAGCAAGTCACGTGGCTAGATCAGCCCATGTGGCTTCACCTCTAATTAAAAGCCTTAAAAATTCTATTTGCACCGTGTTACTTAACGTAAAGTTACCCTAAAATTTAGACTAAAATTCAGTACAAATAAAATATCTCTTGTCCAAAGAGACTATGGTAGATGAAAAATATCAGAAAAAAATGTAACCAGATATTTCTTTCTAATGTGCTGGGTCCAATATAAATTTGATCTATTTGATTTTAAATTTGACTTCATAGCAACACTATCTTTTATCAAAGATCTCTTTAAAAGCAAAAGATTCAGATGTTTGCTTTTTTAAATGACAAATTGCAAAAATGTGAAAAACCTTAATTGTGATTTGTATGTCTCCCTAACAATGCTTAAAGTTTGTAAATTCTGAGGAATGAGGCTTTTGCTTTTTAACAATAGTGGGGATGGAATCTCTGGACCTGTTTTAAAGTAATTTATAGGAGTCTCCCAGATCTCCTTTCGATATGCTAAAATTGTGCTGAGCTTTGTGGATAAACAAAATCCTGTTGCTCGGGCCATTTGCTGGAGAGCCAAATTTCTGCCTGTGTTAACTTTTTTGGGATCACAAGGAGCCTTTTCTTCTGTGTCCTGGATTTTACAGGGGCTCAGAATTATTCCACCCATGTTTACATTTTGTTGAGGCTTGTGGTCTCAGCAGACATGGTGTGACCCAATGCTGTTCTGTGGGACATTCTTTGAAAAACTCAGGAGACCATCTCGGCTTCAGTTTGGGACATGATCGTTCAATCCAGCTTTGTGTTGGGCAAAGCAAACACATGCTCTCTTTTTTTAAATTGAGCTGCCCTCAGATTCTTGTGGACTAAAGTTTTTATGTCTTGGCATGTTCTCATAGCCCTTTTGTGAGGAATTGTCTCCTCAAAGAACTCTGTAGCACTATGGTGTTTAGTTATGATTTGCCACGCTCTTTAGCAGCTAGCCCAATGTGATTAAGGGTTTGTTCTGCCTATGAAGACTTCTCAATTTCCCTGTGCCAGTTAATTCCTCATAGGAAATGGGCACATGGATTTCCTTGTTTTTTCTAGCTTGTTCCTTGTATAACTGTTGAAATAGCAGTTTTTAAGATAAGAAATCTTCTGCAATAAGCTTAGATTCAAATGATACCAATGATCTGGCCTTAGAGATTGCTGGTATATATAAACCTTAAAATTTCTTAGACTTATAAATGTTGGAAATTTCACCATTGGGAAATTTCATACTTGAAAAATTTCCTATTGATAGTGGGTCTTGGCTATTGGAATGTGAACCCCATTGGCATGAGAGGTTCCTCCTCCTCCCTTCTTAAGAGTACTTTAGGACAGAAACCTTTTGCTGAACAATGGAAAGGACTTTGACCTATGCTTAAGCATAGAACAGGAAGTTCTTTGAGTCATGATTGATTTTAGAATTGATACAATGGAGATACTTGGAATGACAGAACCAGGTCTTGGAAATTGCAATCTCCACCCTACTCAGTCCTAACAGGATTTAGGAAGGGCTGCAGCATAGATCAAAATTTAATTATTCCAATCTCTACCCTACTCAGGGTAACAGGATTTAGGAAGGGCTGTAGCAAAAGATCAAGATTTAATTATTTGAGAATATGACCTCCAACAGACATGTGCAAAGCCACAGACCTCTGGGCGGTCCTGGGTTAAGCTAGAGCCACCATTGGCACAGGGAAATTGATGGACAGTGATTGGTAGATGTGAGAACTGAGGGGAGGGAACTTGGATGGTTTCCTTAAAGATAGAGGGGTCTGAGGACTGAAGGGGTGGTTGGAGAGTTTTGGCTCTGAGTGGTTGGAGAGGTGCTCTGAGAAGCTTGCTCTGAAGGAAGCTGGAGGTGGAGGCCCGTGAGACTGTTTCACCATTTTGGTCATGTGAGTAATAGGGACTGATCTCTTTTCTTTGCCCCAGCTATCTAAGGGCTTGGGCCTTTTGGCCCAGCCTAAACAGAGGGGGTATTTAAGCCCTATTCCCTTCTCTCCCCTTTCTCTCTCCCTCTCTCTCTATATCTCTAATTCCTTTCTTCCTCTTGTTTGTAATTAAACTCTATAAAAGGTTGACGACTGACTTGAGTTTTCATTTAGGAATTACATAGCTGAATTCCTTGGCGACCTTAAATTAATATATATCAGTCTTTTAAAGTGATTTCCTTGTCACATATATCTTGTCCAGCAGCTCCTCTGTGTTGGGAGCTTCATTATCATACTGAATAACTCTGTTTTTTTTTTTAACCCTTACCTTCCATCTTGGAGTCAATACTGTGTATTGGCTCCAAGGCAGAAGAGTGATAAGAGCTAGGCAATGGGGGTCAAGTGACTTGCCCAGGGTCACACAGCTGGGAAGTGTCTGAGGCAGATTTGAACCCAGGATCTCCCATCTCTAAGCCTGGCTCTCAACCACTGAGCCACCCAGCTGCCCCCTATCATACTGAATTACTCTGCTTTTGATTTCTTTAAGAGTCAGGAATGCAACATCACTGGGCTGTTCTAAATTTACTTCTGCATTCTCAGAATTATTTCTAATTCCTGTTGGAGAAGCTGTTTTACCTGCTTTCTTTACTAGAGTTAGGATGATTGTAATCCTGCATTAGGTTTTCATGGAGGTGGAGGTTGAAATTCAGGAGGAGTGGGGGGAAGGGAGGACAAACAGAATCCTCCTAAGGTGAGGGAGGGTCAGTCTTACTCTCAGCTTCTGCAGCAGCCTCCAGTTAGGGGGCAGGGAATGAATAGAGAGAGTCAGTTAAAGCCCTAAAAGTTGAAAGAGCAATAGTGATATGTTAGTGTTAGTAGAATTAGTGAAAGGTGGGGGTGGAAACTGAGAAACAGCTCAACTCTCCACATGTTGTGCAGTATTCTGACTAGATTCCATGCGATCCAAATTGCTGGTAATATTCTGTCTCTTTTTTCCCCCTTCATTTCACAGCTTGCCCTATTAAACGCCATTCTTGTTTAGTAACTACTCCTTGTTCTGGAAAGTTAGGACAACGTTTCAAGATAACTTTAAGTAATGCCTGAAATTAAACTTCTGCGATCTTAATTCCTAGTTTTAAAGACTTCACAGTATAAAAAGACGGGTTTTTGACTCATATTCCAGAATGGAACAGCAACTCACCTCACAGGCCAAGTGCAGGTCTGCTGATCCGTCTCCAATCTTCAACCCAACACATGCCCTCAGGTGATTTATATCATATTAGGCACCATAATGTAACCTCCTGTAGTTATATCTTAAAATTCTCATGGGTGAACAACTGAGAAGCAGATTGGAAACTGAGGGAAAATGGATAGAGGAGAGAAAGAGAGAGACACAGGAATAAAGACTCAGAGACGAGGAGTTAAAAAATATGGGCTACATGTTGCCACGCTCCCCTGATGGAATTGAGAGAGGGCTCCACATGTGCCCTCAAACTTTTATTGGAGAGTTTAGGAATGTGGAGTGGGAGGTAACTAATGCACACGTGACATGGCATAGGCTCTAACATTGGCTCAATTGACAACCACATAATCAAAGAGGAGGAGGTTAAACAAACATGTGACTTGGTATGGAATGTGGTCTAACAAGGTGTGAGCTAGGACCCTGTGGCCAATAATGTCCTGCTCAGGAATTCTTTTTTGACCTTCACAGTGAAGATTTGGCAATACAATAACCAATAAATAACATGACCATGAGTCTGGTAAATGAATACATAGGATACAAAATCAATACATCAATAATACTTCCATGATGCTAATATACCTGGTATGCTACAAGGATAGATAGAAGAGATATTCAGAGACAGAGAGCATAGGTATCACTTGACTATGATGGGATGATATATATAAAAAATACAAGGAAGTGATAAGAAAGAGGTGTACATTGTGAGAAGGAGAAAGGGGCAGGTAGGATTGGGTATGTCATTTCACATACGTGGCATAAAAAACTTTAACAATGTATGGGGGAGGAAAGCTGGGTGGCTTTGTGGATTGAGAGTCAAATCTACAGACAGGAGGTCATAGGTTTAAATATGGCCTGAGATACTTCACAGCTGTGTGACCCTGGGCAAGTCACTCAACCCCCATTGCCTAGCCCTTACCACTCTTTTGCCTTGGAACCCATACACAGTATTGATTCTAAGATGGAAGGTAAGGGTTTAAAAAATGAATGGGCAACATCGAGGTAGGGGTAAAAGGCACCAATTGAACCTTACTTTCATATGGATTAGCTCAAAAATGTATTAACACACACATTCATTGGGTTTAGAAATCTAACTCACCATATAAGGAAGCATGAGGGGTAGGGAATAAGGGAAGAGGACCCTGGCAGAAGGAAAGATAAACTGGAGGAGGGAGTGGTGAGAAACACAACACTTTTGAGGAGGGACAAGATAAAAGGAGAAAGACAAGAATAAATGGAAACAGAATAGCAGGAAACACTGCAATCATAAGGATGAAAACATTTATAGCCAGTTTCTTCAGTGAGTGGCTCGTTTCTTAAATGTAGAGATCAGTGAGTCATGCTGATAGGAAAACAAGTCATTCCCCAATTGATAAATGAGCAAAGGACATCAACAGGCAGTTTTCAAATGAAGAAATAAGAGCTATCTTTATTCACATGAAAAAATGCTGTATATTTACTAGAGAACTGCACATCTTAAAAGCATTGCGGTACCACTTCATACTATCAGATTAGTAAATATGATAGAAAAGTAAAATGACAAAATTTAGAGGGAAAGTGGGAAAATGAGGATGCGAGTTTGGGAACTGATCCAACAACCAATCTACAAAGTGGAGAGCACTTTGAAAATCTCTCAAAGGGCCTTCAAATTGTCCATACCCTTTGAACCAGCAATGCCACTACTAGGTCTGCATTTAAAGATATCAATGAAAAATGATAAGGGTTTATATATACAGAAATACTCACAGCATCTTTTTGTGGTGGAAATGTATTAGAAATTCAAGGAGATGCCCATCAGTATGAGAATGGCTAAACACCATGTGGCATATGATTTTGATGGAACAGTACTAGGTTATAAGCCATGATGAGAGGATACTTGAAGAGAAATCTGGAGGAATTTTCATGAAGTGATGCAAAGTGAGGTGAGTAGAACCAAGGCTTTGATCTCAGCTCATCTTCACCCCAAGTTTAGTGCACTAGCCACTCCACCAAGCTTTTGCTAAAGTTGCTGAAGATTAAAAAGGAGAGGGAAGAGCAGAAGTGAAGACAAAGTGAAGGTCCCAGGAAAGGGCTCTTAAGCTGACTCAGGACAGTGGAGAGGAAGGACTGAGTTGGAGGAGGATGAAGGAGACTGTCTCAGATCCTCCCACTTTCTTCTTTTCCTGGGACCCCCTTCCCTCACCCACATCCTCAAGTTCACAAACTAGCAACAAGAACCTCTCAGTCCAAGAGGCAGAGTCTAGACTGGGCTGGTGTTGAGGAAACTGAGAGTAGGGGCAGAGGGGTCTCTGTGCTTACATTTATGGGTGCCTGAGATGAGAGAGGTCTTGTCCCTGTCTCAGTGATGGTCTTCCCTGCCCCCATCCTTCCAAGTTCTTGCTTCTGAGATTTCCCTATGGAGAACCTCATCCACCTCTGTGGGTTTGTTCCTAATGAACTTCTCTGACCAGCAGGGTCCCACAAGGGAAGGGGCTCACCTTTGTAATGGGACCGAGGAGAGGTAGGAACCGAGAACCAGGGTGGAAATGAAAGACACCAACAAATCAGTGATTGGATAGGGCAGGCAACCCCTATGATTTTCCTTAAGGCGGAAAATGAGGATTAATGGAATACGAGGTGGTTGAGGAGATTAAGGTAGAGAGTGCAGGCTGAGATGGTCACAGCCTCGGGGAAGGAAAGGCCTTGGAGGAGAAAGAGAGAGAGAAACGGTAATCCTATCTAGGTGAAGGACCTTCCTAAAAAGAGAAAATTTCAGGGGTTGCCTTTGCTTTTATTGATGAGGAGGCGGAGGGATGCCTCTAATCACGTAACAATTACCTCACATATCTTAGACAATCATGATTGGGTGGTACAGTAGAGGGAACACCTTTTGGGCGCGTAGGACATAACCGTGCTTTCCCGGGCAAGTCTCCGAACATGTTAATGGGCTTGTGTTGGGCAATAGGTCTCGTGATCAGGTCAAGGTTACCTTCACAAACCTTATCGGTAAAGCCTCATGCTTGGAGACACAGTAATAATACAGTCATCTCTATTTCATAGATGTGAATATGCTTGGGATGCTACAACCTCAGCCTGGTAAGACTGACTCTCATCATCGTAGGGGTCCTGTTGGCTGCAACTGGCATATACAGTGAGCAAGTTTCTCTGCTAAAATGTCTGATCTTTCTGGCATCACTGGAGGAGATCACTGAGGAGGAGCTCCAGGATCCCCTGACAGATGGGAAGGCAGAGCTGTGCTTCACTGAATTTGGGGGTCTTAAAGTATCATTGAGAAGTAAAGGCAGTGTTCCTGCCACACTTCAGAGAGAGGCAAGGACCCTGCCTTCCCCAGCACCAATCCCTGGCCCAACATGATTATGCCAATTCTTTCCCTTAGTCCTTCCCTTCTTCTCAACTGATCCCTCATATACTCTCACAGACTCCTGTCTGTTTCAATACTTTCAAATGCTTCCAACAAGGATGATCATTGACAAATTCTGTCAATAAGTGAAGAGGAAAAATTATTCTCCAAGAGTATTAAAACATCTCAGGAGTCATAGAAACCTGTCAGCCTCATAATGACCTCCATCAGTGATCAGAGTGTATGTGTGTGCAAGCAGAAAAGATGGTGGAGGCAATCTACCTGGGACTCCTTCTATATGCCTTTGGTTATCATGGTTCTGTTGTTGTTCAGTATCTGTCCAGGTCTGTCTTCATGACTCCAAGTTGAGGTTTTCTTGGCAGAGATGCTGCTTTGTTATTTCCTTTTCCAGCTCACTGTAGAGATGAGGAATTGAGGCAGACCAGATCAAGTGACTTTCCCAGGATCACACAGCTTGTGATCTGAGGCCAGATTTCAACTCATAAGGATGAGTCTTCCTGACTCCAAAAACAATAGTCCATTCAGTGCACCACCTAACTGCCTTCATGTTTTCAAGGGGCCAGATATGAAAGCACCTGGAGCTGAGGTAAAATCTCCCATGCAATCTGTGAGAAGCACCATGCAGGGACCTACAATTACTAGTGCTAATCCCATTGGTGAGAGCCAAGTGACTCCCTGAAGCTGGTGGTGACTGGGGAAGGGAACCCACTCAGCCCCAAGCCCCCAGGCTTTTCAAAGTCTGTATGAATGTTACTGCAGTCAGTATCTATAGGCATCTCCATAATGAAATTATTTCTCTATCAGATGTTGGAGAATTTTAGGAAAGGATAGTAGAGCCTAGGAAGTCTAGAAGCTGCTATAGTTGTAGTACCACGAGATAATTATTTTTAACCCTAAACATTACTGGATAGACTTACCTTTTGGTGTTAAATATCATGGGAATGTAATGAGAAGAAATGCTGTGGAACCTCTGTGTCTATGATGCCAGCAGCCCTAGGAGGTGCCTTCTGGGAACTGCAGGTGAACCTCTTTCTCAAGAGAAAGCTGAGGGAGTAATTGTGCCTTAGAGAGCTTGAAGTCTGTTTTAGGGAGGTGGTTTTGAGGATGGGAAAAGATAGATTAACGTGGGCCAGTATCAAGATGCTAACTGTGGATTGAAAGCCAACCGTACTCTGACCAGGGCAGATCCTGGTCTGAGATCCCACACAGACCACTCAGTAAAATGGAAAGGTAGTTTGATTTTAAAAAGGAAATTGTTAAAAGGGGGATGGGATAACTCTAATGCTAATTTTGCTAACTAAAATCCCAAGAATCTAATGTCTCTTCACAGAGAGTCTTCTCAGAGTTGTTGGTCTACACTAATCCTTCCATCACTTCCTAGGACCTTCCCAGTCCCTGCTCTTGCTAAGCTGTACCCCCTTTAGTTGGTAATAAGGTATTGGTAAGCTTGACAGGGCCCAGGGCCCAGGGAAAGGCCCTGGATCCAATAGATCCCAGACCTGGTCTTACAACCATTGCAGACAGTTGGTCCAGAATCACCAGTTCTTCTCCAAGAAAATATAGCACAGAAGACCACAGGCAGGACAGAAATAAGGACAGGATCAGCCACTAAGGAAAAGCAGCCACACTCTCCAGATATCTCCAGAGAGAACTAACCTCCTCAGTTCCAGTCTAACCCTTCCTTCAAAATTCCAGAATCTTTCCCTGTTAGACTCATGCCTCCATCCTCTGTATCTGTCCCCTGCAGATCATCTTCTCATGCTATAACCCTCTCTTACTTAGAACAGATCCCCCTTTGCACAAAGCCAAAATAGGTTTGAAAACAATGTTTTGGTATTTATATACCAATAAACTTAAATTCCTACCTAAAATAAAATTCTTACCCCAAATAATAAACAGCCTACACTCACTTATCTTATCCTATCTAACACTAACTTACTGTAAGGATTCAAACAAAGGAAAGGTAAAGGAAAATATATATATATATAATGAACAGTTTTGAAATTCAAAATATAAAGCAAACATATACAAAAGCACAACAAAAGGAAGAAAACATCAAAATAGTAATACAACCAGAAAACGTCAAGTAAAACAATTAAGGTCATAAAATGCTATACTTTTAAACTAATACATAATAGGATCTTATCAAAACTATTGCAATGCAGAAAAGAGAAAACAGAAAAAATTAGAAAAAGTATAAAATACAAAATAGCATAAATTTTTACCAAAAAATCAAATCAATCTATCAAAACTTATTTATGCAAAATACATTGAAAAGTAAATGAAAATTCAAAACAATCTTATTCTAAACTATACCTTGTCAGTATTACATGAAACTCAAACTATTACATAGAATGGTGTATCTAACTATCCTATGTAAAAAACTTAATCAAACATTAAATATATAGATAATTTTACACATATACACACAATATACACATATGTGCATATGATATACATGCATGCTACATGTATATACACACATACATGTAATGCTTAAATACATGTTGCATGTATTCATGTAGTTATATACTGTGAAGATAGGATTAACTCTCCCCTGACCATTTTTAGATTTAATCAACAGAAGCATATATATCCCACTTACACTTGAGTGGGGGAGGTCTGTGACCCATGTGTGCAATAGTGAGTGTCGAATCAGAATTGACTGTCTGCCCCCTGGGCCGTCCTAAGCAAAGCTTTAGCTGTAATTGGTACATATAAAATGGAAGGAAGTCACAGGAAGTGATGAAAAGGAATGGTTTAAAAATGGCATTTAAAAATGCCAAGAACTTCCTTTGAAGAGGTCTTTCACCTTGAACTTGATGTTGAAGCATGAGACCTCAGACTCCTTTTGGACTTCTCCCTTAGAACAACCACATGTAGTGAGTGAAAAAGGATGACTCCTTTCCTGGATATTTCTGAAGGGACTAGCCTAAGGAGAGGCCTCCCCTCCTGAGAGAGGCTTCCTGTATCCCCTGGTCCTCAGCTCAATGCTGAGACCCCTTCAGCTAAGAGCTAAATAACCCTGCCTGGGTTGAGTTAGGGATATGAGCAAAATACTTAGTGTGTAGGTTAGATATCTTACCCTATCCTCTCTCAGACTTTCTTACTTTCACTCTTTCTATATTTTATAAATTGCTAAAAAAATCCCTTATGGAATTGATTAAATTCCTGATGACCCTATTCTTAAATAATTTAGTCCAACCTTTTATATTAACCTCTTATATTTCTGTCCTTACAATACACATATATATACACTATAATAAATTTTTTCAACCCTAACTGATACACACTATTTACATGTATTTACACATCTATTTACATGTTTGTGTGATGTGTAATATGTAATATGCAATATTTAAAGTGTAACATAATTTTAATGTATGTTGTAAAAATTAAAATTATATCTTAATAGTAAAAATATTATATTTTTGGAGGTTTATTAAATGATCATTAGAAATCAAGGAATAAAGAGGATACAAAATAAAAACCACATGCCTATGGCTGGTTAGCCATTTTCATAATCTCCACTCACCACTATCACCGCTGACTGCATGCCAAAAGAGGAAGAGTCTCAACTCTCACTGACTTTATCCTCTGTCTACAGGAAGTATGTAATGCAGGAAGTCAGTGGGCTCTCAGGAAATGTAGTTCTTTTTTTTTAGGTTAACAGATTTTCAATTATACATTCTTCCCTGAGACCCATGGAAGACTAATCTTTCCAGTGAGTCTTGTAAACATAGAAACTTTGAAATTATAATAATTTGAGGATAAGAGGAAAAGAGAACAAAACCAATGACTGCTAGACACATTGACAAAAAGTCAGTTAGGGGGCAGTCCCTTCTGGTATAAGTGTAAACATTCAAAACAAATGCATTCAACCCCACACAATTCAAATCACCACATGCTTTGGTTCACTCTGGATCTTTTGGTGCAGCATGTGGTCTGTGGAGGCATCTTCATGGTGCCTTCTCCAAACAGTTCCCTTTCTGAATTTGGAGAGGTAGCATGTTTCTTCACCTAAAATTACTCTCAAAAAGAATTGAAACTTTGCAATTTATAGGAATTATACAATGTTGCAATGTGACTTTCTACCCTACTTAACCTATCAAACCTAAACTCTAATCTACCTAACTACATCCCTATATACTTCCTAATATCATCAAAATAGAACAACCGAACTCAGACATCCTATCTTAGTGAAATCTCCTAAAATTAACCTATCGATCCATGCTTCTACTACTCTAGCCTATCTAAAATCTAAACAGTATCAATTTATATACATGGACACTCATATATAAATAAAATCCCACTATAGTAGTTATTCATTGATTCACTACTTGAATCAGTATATCTTAACTCTGTTTATGTTTACATATATATGTTTATGTTGTGTTGTTTATGTTTCTGTTGCATGCGACATACAACAACTTCAGATCCTCCATCTTCTCATCTTGTCTGATGAAATCTCTTCTCCAAAGTCCAATGCACTAAAATGTAATGTTGAATGCATTGTAATATGAATATGAATATTACATAACACAAAATCTTACAACCAATTATCCATCAATAACCTGATATTCTTTATTGAAAAATTGTCTTTAAAAATCCCTACATTATTATCCTCTATGAATCATCCACTTTCTTCATGATCTTCTCTGTTGTCGCTGGATCCCCCTCTTCCACAGGAATTGTTCTCTCCTTATTGCAGTTATTTGACTGCTGAAATTCCTAGCTTTCCGCTTCACAGCTATTCACCAACTCTTTTCTCCTTCTCCTGCAATTTTTCTTTCCTCTACCTCCACTATATTCACATTTTCATCATTAGTTCTATGAGCTAATTTTACATGAGAACAATGGAACCAAGAATATCTTCCTAATACTTTCACCAATGAAGGTGAAATTAACATAATAGTATAAGGAACAACCCAACTTTCTTGCATAGCCAATGTTTTGGCAAAAATTTTCACATATACCAGATTACATGGTTGGAAATTATGGAGAGAATAATTCAATGGATCATTTTGGATCAAAACTCCCATATTATGCAATTCTTTAAGTCTTTGTTGCAAAGCAACTAACTATGAGGCAATTTGACAATCTCCCAAGAAGAGGGAAGTATAAACATCTTTACAAGTTTTTGCTTGCAATGGAGCATGCCCAAATAGCATTTCATAACATGATACATGCAAATCTGTTCTAGATCTTGTATAAAGAAAAAACAACACTTTGTGAAGAATATCTGTCCATTTCAGATGAGTTTCAGCACAAATCTTACCAACTATAATCTTGAGTTCCCTGTTCAAATGCTCCACTGCACCTGAACTTTGTGGATGGTAAAGAATATGAAACTTAGGTGTTATTCCCAGATTCTCACAAACTCTTTTCAGAATGTCTTGAGTAAAATGAGATTCCTTGTCCAGTCTATGGTAATTGGAACACCAAATCTAGGAACAATCTCCCTAAGCAACATTTTCACAACAAAACCAGCTATACTTGTAGTAGATGAAAATTCTTCAGGCCACTTTGTTAACTGATCAACAATTACAAGGCAAAACTTATATCTTCTAGCTTTTTGCATTATTACATAATCTATTTGCAAACTTTCAAATGAGCAAGATGCTAAAGGTCTGCCACCTAAATCTTTCTATTTGAATGCATCTTGATTGAACTTTTGGCAAATAGAACAGCTACTACAGATCCTATTTGCAATAGTACTAATTCCCAGTACTACCCATGATCTCTTAACAGAATCCACAAAACCTCATATAAAAAATGACCTTTTGTGTGAATGGCTTGACACAAATAGGTGTAAATTTTTTTTTGGTAAGAGTGGTTTCCCAGTGCCTGCAAACCATATACCATGTTCTTTACTAGCTTCAAACTTCTCCTTTCATATTTGAACTTTTGAGTCTATATAAGCTTGTTGTAAATCAACAGGCTCAATATTGGAAAGGTTCATTACATAAACTGGAGGATTTTGGGCTGCATACTTTACAGTTACATCAGCTCTATGATTTCCATTAGACACTGAGCCCATACCATGAGTATGGCTTGTTCAATGAAAGGTAGACAACTGTTTCGTCTTTGGATAGCATCCACCAACTCAGTTATTATTTCTGCATGTGCAATTGGTTTTCCTGATGCAGTAATAAAACCATGCTGTTTCCAGATTTTCCCTGTTGTATGACAAACTGAAAAAGCATATCGAGAGTCTTTATAGATATTTGCACTTTTACCATCAACTAGAAGACAGGCTTGCTTGAATGGCACTAACTCTGCTCCCTGAGCACTAATATTACCAAGTAATTAGTCAAACCACAGGATCTCAAATTCTGTGACCACGGCAGCACTAGTACAGTGAACACCATTACACAAATAGGAAGAACCATCAGTGAACAAAACCAAGACTGGATTTTCAATAGGCGTATCTTTTAAATTCATCCTAGGCATGTCCACCAAGTCAACCACTTCCACACAGTCATGTTATTGTTTACCATTCTTTGGAAGGTCAGGAAGAAGTGTAGCTTGATTTAATACACTACATCTCTTCAACTAGATGTTCTCACTACCCAGGAGAATAATTTCACACTTAAGAAAATCTTTGATCTGAATAAGCTTGAGTAAGAAATTTTCTCATCAATGCTTCTATTTAATGCGAACAGTCAATGGACATCCCAAAACTAAATGTGCTGACTTTTGAACTAGCACAGCAACAGCAGCTACCACCCCTGCCTCCCTGCAGACAAGGTACAGTGCCTGAAGCTATGGGAAAAATCTGACAGCTACAATATCCAATAGGATGACAACTTTGTCCCAAAGTCTGTGTTAATAGCCCAGAAGCTATTCCCTTGGTCTCATTAACAAATAATTGGAATGGTTTCACATAGTCTTGGATATGCAAAGCCTGAGTAGACAAAATGGCTTCCTTAAGCTTTGTGAGACTTGCACATGTTCAGGCTTAAGTTTCAGAGGTTCAGGTTCTGTGTTCCTGGTCAAATCAGTAAGACACTTGGTTATATCACTGCAACCAGGTATCCATTGTCTACAGAACACAGGGGATCCTAGACCAGCTCTGAGCTTCTTTTTAGTTTTTGGAGCAGTCAGTTTTTGGACAACAGTTATTCTTTTCTGCACGATACTCATTGAACCTTCTGATAACACAAAATTTAGATAGTGTTATATTGAAATCACTTTAAAAGACTGATATATATTACTTTAAGGTCACCAAGGAATTTACTTATGTAATTCCTAAATGAAACACTCCAGTCAGCTGTCAAATTTTTATGGTGTTTTAATTACAAACAGGAGGAAGAAAGTATTAGAGGGAGAGTGAGAGAGAGAGAGAGAGAGAGAGAGAGAGAGAGAGAGAGAGAGAGAGAGAGAGAAGAAGGAAAGAGAGAGAGAAGGAAAGAGAGAGAGAAGGAAAGAAGTTTAACTCAGACCCCTACCTGGCTCAGGCTGAGCCAAAGTAGGCTTAAAGGCCTTGGATAGCCAAGGCAAGGAAAGGGATCAGTCCTTATCACTCACATGACCAATCTGAAGGAAAACAGCAGGGCTCCTCCAACTCCAAGCACTAGCCTCCAACTGAACTCTAGCCCTCCTCCCAGGAAATCATGAGAACTCCAGAGGCTGTTCTCTACCTCACTTCCTGCATCTCACATGTGCCAATGGTGGCTCTAGTTTGACCTAGGACCACCCATAAATCTGCCCTTTTTTGCACATACCTGTTGAAGACCATATTTTCAAATAATTAAATCTTCAGTTTGCTGCAGCCCTTCCTAATCTTGTTACATTGAGTAGGATGGAAAATGTAGTTTCCAAGAACTGATTCTGTTATTCCAAGTATCTCTATTGTTATTGATCAGGAAATAGCTAAATGCAATCTTCTAAAGAATGGTCTTGAAAGGATGGAGTAGTTTTGAGATTCACATTCCCCCCCTGAGACCCGAGAAAGACTAGTCACTCCGATGGGTCTTGTAAACATACCAGCTATGAAATTACAATAGTTAGAGATAAGGGAAAATAAGAGAAGGAGAGAGAGAGAGAGAGAGAGAGAGAGAGAGAGAGAGAGAGAGAGAGAGAGAGAGAGAGAGAGAGAGAGAGAGAGAGAGAGAGAGAGAACAAAACTAGTGTTTTGCTGGGCACATTGACACATTGACAAAAGCCAATTAAGGGGCAGTTCCCTTTGGCAGAAGAGTGTACACTCAAAATAAATTCAATCAATCTTCAGTTCAACCAACCACAGCCCACGTTCATTCTTGATCTAATGTAGGTTTTGGGGCATCTTTCTGTAAAAGTTCATTCTCTGGATTTAGGAGTTGTAGTCGAGGATTACCTCCTCTTTTCTTTATTTGTATTTGCTTAAGATAAAGTTGTGGACTTGCTTGTCTTTGCTTCAGACAAAGATGAGGATTGACCTTTACCCATCCTGGGACCAAGGATGGAACAGTAAACATGAAGGATGCAGGATAACATTTATGAAAGGCAAATTGCGATTAGGTGGGCGCCTATCCCCTTGTCTGCCCCTCTTCCCCTCGTTTGTATTTGTAATAAACGAAGGATGTGGGTTAACCTTTGAACACCTGCCTATTCCTGGACCAAGGTTAGGGTTTCTGGAATGAAGAATCATAAATTCCTGTGGGTTTTGTCTAAGTAGTCTCTGCCTATAAAAGTTCTGTGTGAAGCAAATAAAATTGGCACTATTTCTCTCTTTTCATATAGTGTCCATCTCTTCTTTTGTTACTCTTCATTTTTCATTACCCCAAACAGGATATCACAGGACTGGCCAACCCTGTGGATGAGTCTTGTAAGCCATAGAGTCTTACAAGGAGTTAGCAAGTTTCTTCCTTGAAGATCTTTCTCAAACAAAAAATAATTCAAAATCTTGGATTTTTATTAAAATACAATCACCCCTAAAGTGAGTGTTAAAAAATCCAGTTCAGCTCAGGATGCATTGTTGAGTTATGGGGGTGTATGAGGCAGTTATTAAAAGAATTCAAAAACAATAAAAACAAAACAAAGAACAAAACAAAAAATATATAAAGGGAAAATATGGAAGAAAGTTAAACTGTTGGGAGAAAAGGAAGAAAAAAAATTCAAAATCAGAATCAAAATACCAAAATCTATGTATAAATGTTGAGTAAACTAGAATAACTTCATAATGGATCCTTGTAAAGGTACAATTTAAAGTAATTTCTATCCCACAAGTCTGTAGGACAGAAAGCAGTAATATTTCACTTACCCATTTGCAGCCAAGACTATAGGAAGTTGCCATACTTTAAGAAGGAAAAGAACTAGAATTCTATTTTGATAGGAAAGCATCATTCCCTGGTCTGACTTGCTTCATTCTCAGGGATATAGGGAGACTGCATGATAGTCAAATTTTGGTACTTGTATGAGTACTTCACAAAGAGTGTAGATACAAGGAAGTCCTACAACTTAAAGTATGTAAAGCGTCGCAACCTTGAGTCCACATTAGTATTTCCTGTGTGTTCTTTTGGCACTATTCATGTTAAGTATGTGCTCCTTGTTTTTATCCCGTTTCCTATTAATCATATTCCCATAACATTTTATCAAAAAATGGCAGGTTCCCACAGTCTAAAGCTGTTTGGGTATGTATTAATAATATAGCAAGTATGTATATTGTGAATTTTAAAAGTCTCCATCTTGGTCTAGCACCCAAAAAATTGTGCACACCCACACTACATGGGCATGTGCTAGTCAATGACAAATCAGAAATAACTAACTGCCCACCTGGGCTGTCCTAAGCCAAGCTAGAGCCAACCATTGGCATTTGTGAGACACAGGAAGTGAGGTAGGGAACAGCCTCTGGAATTCGCGGACTTCCTGTGGAGAGAGCTAGATGGTAGTTCGTGTTAGAAGCTTGAAGAGAGAGGAGGCCTGCAGACAGCTTCCCTTCAGATCAGTCACGTGAGTCAAAGACTGAGTCCTTCCACCTTGGCCCTTTGGGCCTAAACTCCCTCTGCCTTGGTCAGAGGTTGAGTAACCCCTTTCCCTTTTCTCCTCTCTCCTTCTCTCCCTCTCCTTTTTCCTACTCCCATTGTGATTAAACCTCCATAAACTCCATTCTCACTTGAGTGTTTCATTTTAGGAATTTCATAAGTAAATTCCTTGGCGGCCATTGTTCAATATTATAACAATCTTAAAAGGTGAAATTTTCACCACAACAATATTTTAAATTTATATTACTGCAGAGAGAGAGAGAAAAAATTAATTGTATGTACCTTTTGTACAAGAAATGAGGAAAGGGGGAAAAGGAAAATATTCAAATGAAAAGCAATAATATAAAATAAGGGAAAGAGAAGAAAAAATCAGGAATTCAATGTGTTCTTGAAAAACAGCATCCATTTGTCAATAGATTATTATCTACAATGCATGTGATAAGATACAGTCAATCAGTCTCAACAGAAGGTACTCTCTTTACATGTGAACAATGAATCCAAGAGTCCTTCTTTCGAACCTTTATAGATGTTGGAGTAGTTAACAATATTTGGAATAGTCCTTCCCAGGAAGGCTAAGTTGCTCCAGTACACTGGAAATTCTTAATAAACACCTTGTCTCCTGGGTTCAGGTCGTGAAGTGAAAAGTCTAGTGGTCTGGCTTGTATTGCAGTTCCAGATTCATGGAGTTTATGCAGTTTATGCTGTAATTCCTGTATATAGGAAGCAATAGTAGTATCTCCCCCTAATAGTGATATTTATGCCGGGGAGAAAGGCTCAGCCTGTATAGGCGGATGTCCAAAAAGCATCTCAAATGGTGAGATATGTAAATCTCCTGTAGGCCTGCTTCTAAGATAAAATAGAGCCAGAGGGAGAATTTCAGGCCATTTTAAATGTGTCTCATTGCATAATTTGCCAATCATAGTTTTAAGTTCTTTATTCATCATTTCAACTTGGCCTAAACTCTGGGGATGATATGGAACATGGAATTTGGGAGTTATCCCCAAGCAAGAATATATCTAATTTAGAACAGAATCAGTAAAATGACTTCCTCTATCTGAATCAATATGTGCTGGCAGTCCAAAATGAGGAATAATTTCTTTTAAAAGCACCTTAGCAACAAAAGCCGCTGTGGCTTGGGCCACAGGAAATGCTTCCAGCCATCTGGTCAGTTGATCTACTATGACTAGACAAAATTTATAATGTCCGGCCTTTGGCATTGTTATAATATCTATCTGTAGGTGCTCAAAAGGTGTATAAGCCAGAGGACGCCCAGCGAAAGCTTTGCCACGAAAGGCGTGTTGGTTATATGCCTGGCAGGTAGAGCAGGCTAAAGACACTTTAGAGACTATGGTAGTTATTCTGGGGGCTATCCATAGTCTCTTAACATAGTTCATGATGCCCTGAGTACCAAAGTGACCATTTTTATGAACAGATTGTCAAATTTGGTGATAGAAACTTCTAGGGAGCAGGGGTTTCCCTTCAGACAACACCCATACTCCATTAATCTGTTTTGCTTTAAATTTTTGTTCCCATTTTTCCACTTCATTTTTATTATAAAAAAGTGATAAATTTAAGTCATCAGTGGTTGTTAATGTTAAAAGTAATTCAGGTCCTTCTATGGCTTCTAGCTTTGCAGCAGTATCTGCTTGGTCATTTCCCCTAGAGACAGGGTTAGAGCCACCTGTATGGGCTGAGCAATGAACTACAGCTAGGGCTTTAGGCAGTTTGAAAGCAGAAAGAACTTCATTAATAATTTCTGCATTAGATATGGATTTTCCAGCTGAGGTTAACAATCCTCTCTGGAGCCATAGCATCCCGACTGAGTGACAAATGCCAAAAGCATATCTAGAATCCATATAAATTGTGCCCTTTTTACCCTTGGCAATTATACAGGAATGTTTCAGAGCTATGATTTCTGCCCCTTGAGCTCTGATATTAGAGGGCAAAGAAGTTGACCACTCAGTGGCAAATTCTGTGACTACAGCATCTCCAGTGTAGTGTATGCCATCTCTCATAAAAGAAGAACCGTCAGTAAATAAGACCAGATCTGAGTTCTTTAAGGAAGTATCCAAGATATCATCTCAAGGTTTTTCTGCCATGGACACTAGTGTTTCACAATTGTGTAATCATTCTCCTGAAGTTGGTAAATCTGGAAGCAAGGTGGCAGGGTTAAAAGTTGAACAGCTCTTCAATGTAATGTTTTCATTGTTTAACAAGGTTATTTCATACCTTGTAATTCGCTGATCAGAAAATGTCTGTGTTCTATGTCTTAGCAACAATGCTTCTACCCCATATGGGCACATAATTGTTAATGGGCATCCCAATACTAGATCAACAGTTTTTGTCACTAGTAAGGTTGTAGCAGCTATTCCTCTAAGACATGGTGGTGCTCCTAATGCTACTACATCCAGTTGGGTAGAATAATAAGCAGTTGGGGGCAGAGAAGGTCCTAAAGTCTGAGTTAAAACACCTGAAGCTACCCCTCTTTGCTCATGTACAAACAATGTAAAGGGCTTGTTGTAATCTGGAATGCCTAGAGCGGGGGAAGACAGGATAACCTTTTTTAGATCTGATAGAGCTGACAGGTGTTCTGGTTCTAATTTGAAAGGTTCAGGGACCAAATTCCTTGTTATTGCTATAAGGGGTTTAGCAATTTCCCCATAGCAAGGAATCCATTGTCTACAAAACCCTGTTGCTCCCAAAATTGCTCTCAACTGTTTCTTAGTGGTAGGAGCACTTAAATTTTGAATATTTTCAATTCATTTGAAAGAAATAAAGCGGGCACCAGCAATCAGGATGAACCCCAAATATTCTACTTTAGGGAGGCACCAATGAACCTTATCCTTCGAGATCTTATGCTCTCTTTTGTGAAATTCCAAAAGAAGGTGTTTGCTATCTTCCTGACATGTTTCCACCCCTGTTGAAGCCAAGAGTAGATCATCTACATACTTGATTAATTTGCTGTTTTAAAATTTTATATTATCTGTATCTTGGCTCAAAATTTGGGTAATTAAGCTTGGGCTTTCAACGAAACCTTTTGGCAAATGACTCCAGAAGTATTTATGGCCCTGACAGGTGAAAGCAAAGATATGCCTGGAGTTCTCATGTATGGGTATGGAAAAGAAGGCTGAGCATGAGTCTAGTACTCTAAAACATGTAGCTGTACTAGGAATACAAGAAATAATAGTATTGATATTGGAAACTAAGGAGTGTCTCTTTATAACGTGATTGTTCACAGCCCTCAAATCCTGCATGAATCTATAGAGGTGTTTGCCATCAGGCCCTCTTTTTGGTTTTTTAAAGGGCAGGATGGGCATGTTGTATTCAGATTTACAAGGAATTATTATTCCCTGTGCAATTCATGAGTTAATTACTGGGGTAATTCCCTCAATTGCCTCTTTTGAAAGGGGATACTTAGGAATGGAAGGAGGTGGGCTAGATTTAGTTTTCATCTGCACAGGAACAGCCTATTTAAGTAAGACTACATCGGAAGAAGATGTGGCCCAAAGAGACTCTGGTATATCTTCAGGTATTGCAAAGGTGGAATGTTCTTTTTCCTCCTGACATTCTGAATTACAGGTAGTATATTTAAAGATTCCTCTGGTACGTCCAATGGTAAGGAACCATCTGGGGAGCAAGTTATTGTGGCTCTGAGTTTTCATAGAAGGTCCCTCCCCAGCAAATTTAAAGGGGAGTCAGGCATCAAAAGGAAGGAGTGTTGTACCTCTAGGGGTCCTACAGACACCATTCTATGGGGAAGTCTTTTAACTTTTTTAACTCTTTGGGGTATTCCATTACATTCTTTGAGCCAACAGAATAACATTGTAAATCAGTTGTTCTCTTTAATACAGACCAGGAAGCTCCAGTGTCTAATAGACAATCATAATAGATGTTACCCACATTTAAAGTAATATGGGGTTCATTAGTATGGGGGGGTAGTGGATAGGAACAATGGGTAGTAGGACATTAGGATCAGGAAAATCAAAGGTTGTATCCTCTGATTCCTGTGCCCCAGCACCCCCCCCCCCAAACCTTCATTGTGTTTGGGAAGTTCCTTGGGCACGCCCCTGAAAGGCACCAGGTATTAGCACCTTGGGTATTTTTTGGATGAACACCATTTTTTTAATTTATTGTTGTGGAGTCATTTGATTTGAGTTATCATTTTCCCAATATCTATTCCTATAATCATCATTCCTAACATTGTGGTTTGCATTGTCATAATTATATTTATTTCTATAATGATAGCTTCTGTAGTTGTTATTAAACTATGTATTCTTTCCTATAATCTTGAGAAAAGCTCTACACTCTACTGTATTGTGGCTCTTCTTCCCACAGAAGTGGCAGGTAATGGATTTATAATTAGGTTTCTGGAGAGGGGCAAGTGTCATTGGTACATAATCATGCCCAATTTGTAGTTTAGCTATTTTATCTTTTAAACATCTCATTTCTTTCTTTATTTCCTCCATGGCATCATTATTTTCTTCCTCCTTTTCTTTGTTTCCCTTTAAAATATATATAGCTGTTTTTCTTAATTCTTCAAGGTCCATCTCTGACCATTGGACAATGTGTTCTAAAATAATCCTTAATCACTTTGCAAGAGTTATTGACAAAGATCCTTCTAACTTGTCTTAAGCTATTCTCTTTAGTTAGGTCCCAATCCAGGTATCTGTCCCCAAACTCGATTATTCTATCCATGAATTTGGAGGGTGTTTCTTCCTCCTTTTGCTTAATTTTTTGAAGTTCCATCCACTTATCTGTACTGTCTGCACATTCCCTCATTGCTTGAAGGATGGCCTCTCTACAATGGTATAGTTGTAGATAATCCTCAGTGTTGTTATAGTCCCATTCTGGATCCAGAAATGGCCAATTTGCTGCATTAAGCCCCCGGGCTTTGTTGACATGAGCAATTATTTTATCTTTCTCACATTCAGTTAAAAAAGACTGTATCAAGTTCTCAACGTCCTTGTAAGATGGATTATACTGAAAAAATATGTCTCCCATCTTTTTTATTACTTGAAAGGGATTTTGTTCATATGTGGGGATATTTCATGTAAATTCATTTATTTCTTGGGAAGTAAATGGTATCCTGTGTCTTAAAGTCACCACATTCCCATTCCGTCCTATTTCAGGTACTTCCCTTAGAGGAAATAGGCCTCTAGTTGAACTTGGTACCTGTGGGTCAGTTTGACAAGGACAGGTTTCTCTAGGAGGACAAGATCTCCTTTGCGTTGGAATTTGGTTTTCTGTAGGAGAGGGAACATGAGAAACTGGGATTGCAGGGGAAGGGTTTTGGGGATTAAATTCAGTCAAAATTTGCACTACACGAGAGAAGCAGTCTGTTAACTGAGCTATAGGGAAGGTGTTTTCCATCTCTATTTCAGGGAAGGAAATTTCCTCATTCAAAGGTTTTGAAACAGGTCTGTTTCTGGTAGGGTGGATGTTTGCCAATTGATCCTGTAAGAAACATTTTAAGTTTTCAAACTGGGCTTGTATGTTCTCTTGCAGCTTTTTTATGTCCTCAATTTTTTAAGTGTTTTCCTGAATTTCAGCTTCAATTAATTTTTTTATGTTAGCATCCCTAAACTCAGTGCTTAGGAGTACAAAAATGACATTACCTATTAATATATAATATTGGAGAAGGTATGCTGTATTCCTCAATGTCCCTAATTCTTCAACCACAATATAAATGTTGAAGAATATAGTATTCATTTATATATATATACATATATATATATATATATACATATATATGGTAATTAGTTTTCTAATGGTGTTCACAAAACACATGGGGAGGAGGACAAAACCAAAACTTGCTACAGGTTTTTTCCACTCCTAATCTAGACAGTTGTTCCCTAAGGGAAAGGAGATTTAGAAATAGCTCTCCCAGCCAGGACCTTAGGGCCCTGTTGCTAAGATTTAAAACAGCTGTGTTCTATCTAATTTGAGGAGAGAGGGAGAAATGAAAAAAATCCAAATTCACGTACCTGTATAGCTGATCAAAATAAGCTATTAAAAATAGCCACAGTAGAAAAAAAATTAGGAAAGTTAAGAAGATTGAGGGTGTTTCATCACACCAATGTGGTCAGCCAAATTGTGATATTGAAATCACTTTAAAAGATTAATATATATTAATTTAAGGTCATCAACAAGGAATTCACTTATGTAATTCCTAAAGGGAACACTCAAGTCAGCTGCCAAATTTTTATGGTGTTTTAATTACAACAAGAGGAAGAAATTATTAGAGGGGGAGAGAGAGAGAGAGAGAGAGAGAGAGAGAGAGAGAGAGAGAGAGAGAGAGAGAGAGAGACAGACAGACAGACAGACAGACAGACAGAGAGACAGAGAGACAGAGAGAGAGAGACAGAGAGAGACAGAGACAGAGACAGAGACAGAGACAGAGACAGAGACAGAGACAGAGACAGAGACAGAGACAGAGACAGAGAAGGAAAAAGAGAGAGAAGGAAAGAAGTTTAACTCAGACCCACTCTGACTCAGGCAGAGCCAAAGCAGGCTTTAAGGCCTTGGATAGCCAAGTTAGGGAAAGGGATTAGTCCTTATCACTCACATGACCAATCTGAAGGAATGCAGTCTGCAGGGCTCCTCCAACCTCAAACACCAGCCTCCAACTGCCTCTAACCCTCCTCACAGGTAGTCCAGAGAACTCTAGTGGCTGTTCTCTACCTCACTTTCTGTGTCTCACATGTGCCAATGGTGGCTCAAGCTTGACCTAGGACAGCTCAGATGTCTGTCCTTTTCTTGCACATGTCTGTTGAAGGCCATATTCTCAAATAATTAAATCTTGAGTTTCCTGCAGCTCTGCCTAATCTTGTTACACTGAGTAGGGTGGAAAATGTAGTTTCCAGGAACTGATTCTGTTATTCCAAGTATCTCTATTGTTATTGATCAGGAAATAGCTAAATACAATCTTCTAAATAATGGTCTGGAAAGGGTGGAATAGTTTTGAAATTCACAGAACCAACCCCAGGAGGACTAAAGGCCAGGGCAGAAAGAAGGGGTGTGGTTAGAGAGGGTAGAGGAGAAGGAGAAGAGTGGAAACCTGTAGTACCATATTGAAAACCAGGGTATATATGTGGGTTTAGAAAATAGCATCCTAATTTTAATTTTGTCAGACAGAGAAATTTCAGTTTGTATAGAAAAGCCACAGATCAGCTTTGTAAAATAGGTTTTAGCAGTATAACCTCAAGAAGAGAGCATTCCATCCTTATCTATCTTTCTATCATAAGAGGTTTAAAGGAAAAAATGGGTTTGTGTTTAAAATGACCAAAAATGGGTTTTTGTTTAAAATTATCAAATGGTTTTTATCTCAATGGTTTTCATCCCAGTGTATTAAAGTTGGAATAAGTTTATCATTGCATTTAACTTCTTGGTCTTGAAAATAAATAATTAACCTGCTCATCAAAAGGATTGCTGTAAGGTTTATGGTCCTTAAAAGGTTTCAAATCTCTGAATTTAAAATAGATCCTGTAATACAAAATGCTTTATGAATTTTTTTAAAAATGTTATGTGAGTAGCTGCTAAAATATGTATTTTAAATATTGTTTGGATGTAAAGAAAAGCTCATTGTAAACTTGACTCTACCATAGATTTTGTTCAATACTCAGTGGTTATCTCAGTTTAACAATTTGTTCTATAAACTGATATTTATAGTGGATGAGCCCTATGCTAAAGATGGTTCAATGATGTAATCCTTTAAATCAGAATTCTTTTGGGTTACTGATTAGTAATTGAAGTGATACCAAGGGAATGATTGCTTGACTTATGATGGTAAAAGCAAGTCAGAGAAGTTGAAGAAGGTATGTTGGATTTGAATTCAGAAGAAAGAAGGACTTTGATCTAAAGTTCATAAAGCTTGAGTATGCAGGTTTGTAAAGGAAGAATGGAAGTTGTGTTCTGCTTTTTAAGCAGGGGGTTTTGAAGGAAGAGAGAGAGAGAGAGAGAGAGAGAGAGAGAGAGAGAGAGAGAGAGAGAGAGAGAGAGAGAGAGAGAGAGAGAGAGAGAGAAAGAGAGAGAGAGAGAGAAGGTGAAAGAGAACAGATAGATGTTCTGTTCTCATAATTGGATCTTTAACTTAGGAATAATTTCTAGAATTGATGTATGTAGTTTTGTAAAAGCACAAATAATTCTGGAATTTCTCTGAAAATTCCTTAGAGAGATTCCTGACTGATATTGTCTTAGTTCCTTCAGATGGCCTAAGGTTAGGATATGATCTAGCCTTGATTTGTATTACTGTAGAGCTAATGAATTCACCATTCCTATTCAGGTATTATGTCTAAATTATGATAAATTATTGCCAAAATATGTAAGAATAATTGCTATAATGTAGACTCATAGGCTTTAAGGAATCCTTACAGAGGGCAAAAGGTCAGAAAAGCTTGTTTGAGGGTATGGACATTTGTTTCTGGACTGCTGATAAGCAGAATTTCTCTGAGCTGTAATGGGTGAGATTTTCCTTTAAGGAAAAAAGAAGGCTTCTGGGATTCAGTGGCAAGTGCTCTAAGGAGAAAGTCCTAGGATGGTTATTGAGAAGGCAGCCCAAGGCTCACATTGGACTGAATTTTCCTGACCATCTACGCTGCTAATCCTTGAGTGAAACAAAAATGGCAGTGACAGCCTTGCTTTATACTTGAAGACATTCACTGTGTCCTTTGTGACTTGAGGAAATATTTTCCCTTTGGGGCCTTCTTCCTTCATGACAAATTCCCATAATCAGCACATAATCCAAATTGTAAAATTAAAGTTTCCATTTCCCCAAACAACTTATTAGGTTAATAATTGAACATTCTCAAACTGTTAGGGAACATACTTTGAAAAGTAGGTTAAGTTTATTAATTGATGGCTTGTATTTGCAGCCTTAATTGAAGTTTGGATCTTGAACTTGGAATAGCTCAAAGCTCTCCTGAATTTTCCCCAGAATCTGGGATAAAGAAATTCATCTGTAAAATATTGTTACTCAAGTGTATATAGATGTTATAGTTAATGTGTACTTTGCAAAAGGATATTCTTTAACAGAAACATCACTAGTAAACAACTCAGGAATCTGAATTCCTAAAGGGATCTATTCCTGGGGACTTCCAGGTAAGCATGGCTACAGAGTAGACGTGGCTGGCTTCCTCTATTCAGACCCAATGACATAGACGACCTCAAAAGACCCCCCCCCAAAACAAAAACAACCATCCTCATAAGAATGGAGAGACCCCACACTAAGGCACAGTACTGAAGGTAGGTGGGACTCCGGCATTTCCACAATATAAGGGAACAAAAAACTGACCCACCCACCCCCCACCCACCATGCCGATGGAGCCAGAGTTTAAGTCAGCACTGGCAAGAATCAACAAGTGAGGGATGGGCACTCCAGGACTGAACAATGGGCAGCCCCAGGTCTGGGGACCTGAGTAAGACCACCAAGGACCCCCTCCTGTGAGTAGTAAAAACCCAAAACCCCGGCAGGTGGGCAAAGGGAACTCAGATCGTGGGAGCTCTGAGAACTAGGGTGCTATAATCAATGAGTGTGCAAAGGGATCCCCTGAAGTGAGCAAGGGGAACCCACAGGTCTTGGTAGTTAATTAAAAACACCAAAGACCCACACCTGAGAGCAGTAACACCCAAAATGCCAGCAGGCAGAGGAGGGCAGACCCTGGGCTTCCCTGGGAAGACAGAGAATTGAGAATTTGCCTGAAGCTAAAGCCTTGAATAGTAAACCCTTGCACTGAGAGCCAGCCCTTCTCATTCAGATTTATGACTTGAAAGGGGAGAAAAAAAAAACATAGAGATGGCACACAGTGCACAGGAGCAACAGCATCCAAACACCAAGAAAAGCAAGAAGAAGGGGGTGACTTTGGACACATTTATGGAGAGATTTATTCCTGTCAGAAGATGATTTCTGACAAAGTCTGTTGGCTGAGATATCCAAATGCAAATGTGCAATACCAATTGTCATTGTACTAATTTTCTCTGTTTCTATCTGGTGTTCTAGTGTTTGCCCTAGTTCTGGTTTCTACACTTCTATCTTAGGGACTGACTCTCCCCTTGTGACCTGTCTTCCAATCAGGGGAAGCAGTTGCTGGACATCCTTCACATCTCCAAGTGGATTCCCAGCTACCTAGGACCCAGGCATTCATTGAGGACATGTCCCCAAGACCCTGTGCCCACAGCCTTTCCCTCCCTGTTATCTTAACCCCTTTTACTTTAGCTCTTAACTACCTGAGCATAACTATTTCTTTCCTTAAATTTTGGGTCTTCTCCTATGTTTTAAATCATGCATGCCCAGACAGCTGGACATATAATTCTCTGATTCATCCCTCTAGTTGCTTCTGGGGTAAAAGCACTCATGGGAGCCACCCAGATGCCAGATGCCACCATAACCTTGGCACCCATCCCAGCCTGATGCTCTGGACATGGCCTACAGTCAATACCTCTCTCTCCTAGTGTTAGGCAGGGACAACTCTATGCCCATTCTTAGCTCGGAAGAAGTTACAGAATACTGAGACCATCGCCCATTTTCCTTTACATATTAGTAGAGGGGGGAGATTGGGCATTGTACCCCGAGAAACCCAGGCAAACTATTATCAGGGAAACTCCCTTGCTCCCTTGCTCCCTTGTATCCTCATGACTCTGAACCTAGAAACACCCACTGACCCCCCTAGGGTCAGGAGATGTTTATCCTCTTTGATCATCCTCTAGATTTAAGATGGACAAAGAGATGAATCTTTATGCCTCCTCCAGGCAGACCCCAGTCAGATGACCACCTCACCCCACACCATGACATAGCATCTGTTGTAAAGAGTATAAAATCCCCAGAACTGATGTCATCTGGAGGACAGCCTTTCCATTCATGCTGTCCTCAAGGGGAACACCTTTTCCATTCATGCCAGGAACTGCTCCCCATCTTGCGGTACCACCTTGCTATCCTCCTTGACATTCTCAACATTACATTCTAAATTAATAAATTTCTCTTTATGATTTTAAGCTAAGTTTTGGAGTCTTGCATTCTTGCCAAAGGTATCCTTCCTGAACCCCAGGGGTACATATCTGAACTCCATAATAGCCAGGCAATACTGAAAACTATAGAAGAGATGACCCTGGGCTCTCAGTCAGCACCTCCCAAAGCTAACCACCCATCAGTCCTTTATTCTGGGGTTTTGGTTTAACTCTTTGACTCCCAGAAATCAGGAATCATTTTGTGTCTGGTTAGGGGTTGAGCACTGTTTAACAAGGCAAGGCTGGGGGCTGGATCTGGTTGGGAGAGTTTAGTGAGACCAGCAATGGCCAGTTACGGGGGAGAGGAGGGAAGCCAAGAAGCTGCTCCTAAAGCTGACCAGGGGATCTGTCCCTGGAAATGCGGCCTGAATCATCATGTAAAAGCAAGAATTGTTCCATCCTTCTGACCTCAGATGACTCATCAACCATCTACCCCCTCCACCTTGCTCCGTCCCACACATACCCTCCCCACTGCATGGCGCCATCAGACAAGCAGGACCTACCGAGAGGAAGGAGAAGTGAAGATTCTCAAAGAGGCTCTGGGTGAGGAAACAGTACAGAACTGGCCCTGGTCACATCGTGGGCCACAGACCAGCCCCAGGCCAGCCTCGGTCCCTTCTCCCACCAGCCTCTGGGAGCACCATGACGCCTGCCTTCTCAGTCCTTCTATGCCTTGGTGAGTCCTCAGTAGCCCCCACCCTAGAGGGGACTTTACCCACCATTAAGTCCTAACTACTATCCTGACCCCCACCCTTCACTATGCTGAGGAGGAAATTTTCTTCCAGAGAAGGGGAGTGACACAGTAAGTTTAAGAATAGAAGCTGGAACTCTTAGAGAGGTTTCCTAGGGTCCTGCCACCTTCCCTCGCAGCAGCCCTAAACCCTGGCCCTGAACTGTCTCTGTCCTTCCTGTGAGGATACTTGTTGGGGGGTCATGAGTAATCAGGGTCTCCTCTGCTAGAGCTGTGTCTGTGCAAGAGGACAAGGACCCAGGCACCAGGTGAGTCTTTCCCCCCACAGTGCCACTGCCCAGAGGACACAAATGACCCAGGAGAAGGATCTGGGAGAGGTCTGGGCTGTGATCACAGAGTCTAAGAGAGAGGGGACCCGGTGTGGTGGCGGGGTAACTACAGAAGGGGTAGCCCCTGAGCCTAACTGTTCTTCCATTCTAGACAGACTCCCCAAACCCTCCCTCATGGCAGAGAATGGCTCTTTGGTGCCCCGAGGGGGGAGTTGTGACCCTCAGGTACAGGGGATCATGGGAGGCTGAAGAGTGGTAGCCGCAGAAAAGTGGAGGATCTGGATGGTCAGAGATCAAAATTGTGAGACAAGCTAGAAATGAGGGCGAGTTTTTCCTCTCATTTGTGACATCATCTGATGCAGGGACCTACTGGTGCTTCTACAGCCATTCATCCTACGGGTGGTCAAAGTGCAGTGATCCCCTGAAGCTGGTGGTAACAGGTAAGGCATATCATCACCGCCAGGCAGGGCTGGCTCAGGGTCTCCACAGCTCTGGGTCCCTCCCCAGCCCAGTCTGACCCCAAGTGTCCCTCTGAATCTGCCCATCCTGGCTTCCCCTCTGTGTCTTCCTCAGCTCTCCTTCTGGGGTTGGCAGAAGAAGGAAAGACCCAGCATTGCTATAGCACCTACTATGTGCTAAACACATCACCCTTGTTGTCTCGTTGGAACTTCACAACAACTCTGCCAGGTTGCAGCTAGTATGATCCCCATTTTATAGATGAGGAAAGTGAGGCAGAGAGGATCACATAGTTGGGAAGGCTTTGAACTCAGGTCTTCCTGACTAGACCCAGGACTCTCTCCACTGCCCCATGAGGTTCCTCACTCAGCTCCCAACTTGGGGTCAGATAGGAGGCAGGAGAGGCTCAGCTTGGACCTCAGAAGACAAGCCAGAGCTGGGAGCTCCCTGGGGAGGGGGTCTGGGCTAGGGGGGCATCTCCCACTGCCAGCTCTGCCCCTCCCAAAGCCAGGTGAGAGAGTAGAGGGTGGAGCTGCTGCTGCCCAGGACCCTCTCCCAGCCCAGGCATGGAGCAGAGTGTTAAGGGGGATCAGGAGGCACAGCCAAGCCCTCCTACTCTCTCTCTCTCTCTCTCTCTCTCTCTCTCTCTCTCTCTCTCTCTCTCTCTCTCTCTCTCTCTCTCTCTCTCTCTCTCTCTCTCTCTCTCTCTCTGTCTCTCTGTTTCTCTGTCTCTCTGTTTCTCTGTCTCTGTCTCTCTGTCCCTCTCTCTGTCTCTCTGTCTCTGTCTCTCTCTGTGTCTGTCTCTTTGTCTCTCTCTGTCTCTCTGTCTCTGTTTCTCACTCTCTCTCTTCTCTCTCTTCCCCCTCATTCCCCCCATTCCTGGCCCCGGAGCTGTCCAAGGTCTTTCTCTCCCCTCCTACACCTGACATTTCCCCTCTCAGAGCTGAACCTCCCAGCCCAGCCCAGGCCTCCTCCCAGCCTCATCTGCCCCCTCCCTGCACCAGGGCTGCTCCCACTCTAACTCCAGGGTCTCCCCCATCCAGGCCTCTCTGCCCCGCCCTCCCTGGCAGTCCTGCCCAGCTCTGAGGTGGCCTCAGGACAGAGCATGACCCTGCAGTGTCGGTCAGAGCTATATTATGACTGGTTCACCCTGTGCAAGGATGGAAAAGAGATCAGCCGCCGCAGGACACAGAGTCATGGAAGGGGGCGTCAGGCTGACTTCCTTGCTGTGAATCTAACCCACGATGGCACTTACCAATGCTATGGCTTTCATAGTTCTTCCCCCTATCAGTGGTCCTCCCCCAGCGCCCCTCTGGTGTTCCTTGTCTCAGGTGAGGCAGCCCGAGCCCCTCCCAGCCCCTCCCAGCCCCTCCCAGCCCCCTAGCTCTCCCAGGCTCCCTCTCTGTCCTGGGGCTCTTCCCTACCTGCTCAGGCCTGTCCCAGGGGACCCCAGAGACCAGGGGGCTGGGGAAAGAGGAGACTCAGAGGGAAGGGCACTAGGTCATCCTCAGAGAGTGTAGACAGGCCTCTCCTAATGATCCCTCTAGACACCCCAGTCCTGTTGGTCCCTCATCCAGAAAATATTCTATTCAGCCCAGAAAGGGGTTTGAGGAGGTAAGAGTGGGACAAGAGGAGGGCAGAGCAGCCCTGAGGTGGGGGATGGGGATATGGGGGGAGGGGAGGCATGTTAAACACCCCCAAGTTTTCCCACCTCCTCCTCTCTCTCTGTTCCAGGCACCAAAAAGATCATTACCTCCCCCAAGGCTCTGAGACTCCCCCAGCTCTGATGTCCCCCCAACCCAATGAGTAACCACTTGCTCTGAGGGCAGGATGGGGGTCTCTCTCTCTTCCCCATTGCTGTCTACCTTCTGTCTAGGCCAGGCCGAAGTCCACCTTTCTCAGGAAAACCAAGGCATGAGGAGGGAAAGGGCAGGGACAGAGGAAACACCAGGCTGGTGAAGAAGGAAGGACAGGGCTGGCCAGGGAGGCGGGGAGGATGGGAAACAGAGAGGGGCAGAGCAGCCCTTTAAGGGGAAACACTTTTAGCTGAATTATTTTTGTTCTGTCTCTAGGCTTTTTTTAGAGTTGCTATAGAGCAGGTAATGGCTGTGGACAGGAAAATAGGTCATATGGGAAGAGTTTGGGTCTCAATAGTATAGGAAATGGGTTTAGGAGAGGGAATAGTTTGGGTGGGAGGAGTTTGAGCACATTTAGAGGTAGTTAGAACTGGATAAGGAGAAGATGTGGTTTGAGTATGAGCAGAAATGCATGGAGCAATGGGACAGAGACTAAGTTGACTCTGATGATGAGGGAGTGTGGAGAAATAAATCTCTTCTTCCTCTGAGAGTTTCTCAAGCTTTCCTCAATGCTTTTTATATGTCTTGAGATCCCCCAAACTCTCTTCCAGTTTCTTCTCAATGTCACTTGAGTTATTTTCTAGTTTTTCTAGTTTTCTTTGAAGTTGACCTTTTAGTTCAGCAATTGGTTGGGTGCTAGAAGGGATCATTGGTTGGATTGGATGGAAAATGCATCAGACAGAACAAGGCTGAGATGAATCTACTATTTGAATCTCTAGGGTACTAAGGCTATTTATTTGTCAGTCTTCTTTTAATAGAGAGAGATAGACTGCAATGTATCCTGTTATTATAAATATACCCAGGAACAGGGCTAAATATATCCATTGTGAAATGTTCTCTGGGGTTATGAGCCATTTTAAATAAAAAAGAAACAACATTTTCCCAACTTGGGCAATGCTGTTTAAAATCAGAATTACTTTTTGTTTATTTACTATTCAATTTAATTAGTAAAATTGCTTGCAATTCTACTTTTTGTCAGTAGATGGGTTTCTGGCTACAGGTTAGAGTATGGTCTTTTTAAGGATTTCAAATGAGACAATTATAAGTACAGGCACACCCTAATCAATCCACTTTTAAGTGGAGGGTGTTGAAAATGTCTTCAGGAACCAGCAAAAGCTTTGTATTTTAGGAAAAAATAAAACACACTTTATTGTGGGTAAAGCTCACAGAATACAGACTGAATTTTAGCTAAGATGTTTGGGAGAGATTTTTCTTGCCTCCAACCCCTTGAGGGTAAAACGCTAGGACCATATGCTTCTACCTTGTGCTTCCAGGGAGCAGCTTCTAGACCAGGTGGGCAGGAAGCTGCTTCTCTAAGCTTGCCTGGGGCAAAAAAACATTTGAGTGTAGAGCAAAGGTTGTGGGCTGTTGGAATATTTTCCCTTAGTAGGCTCTAAAAGCTTCTCATGGTTAAGGGAGAAGTTTTAGATATCTTTACTGCTACCCTCCCTGACTGTTCTCTCCAGTGTTCTACCTCCAACTTAAGCTAATGTTAAAGGCACACGGGGGCTAGGAAAAAAGGAAAAGAGCAGACTTCTGGGAGCAAAATAAGGCTCAACTTTGTTAATTTAACAACTTCTAATAACAAAAAAGCTGAGCTGAACTTTTTCACTTCCTCCAGTGCTTTGGTATTTGGGGCTGGGAGGCAGAATCTTGTGGGGGGCAGGGTTGCTTCCCACATGAGGTGAGGGGGGTGGAGTGGAAGTGTCTCCCCAGGTGAAAGCCCTGAGGGCTGGCTAATTGCTGCCTGAGGAAAAACAGTCACTTTATGCTGCTGGTAATTCAGCTGTTTGAAAGATAGTAGAAGGTGAAGGAAATTATCAGAAAATCAAGGGTGCTCCTCAAACCTTGTGGTTGTCAAAAATGTAAGGAATGAAATTTTATGGTTTGACTAAATATATGAGAATTCTAAGAATGATTTGGTTGACAGTTTAAATTTCTCTTAGCTCAACTCAAATTGACTTTCTATAGCTTTATTCACAAAAAGGTGGAAAGAGTGAAAACAGAGAAATGGAAAAAGAGGGTAGAGAAGATGTCTAGCCTATCACACTAAATGTTTCTCTGGTCCCTGGTTCCACCCCAGCAGGGCTTGTTAACCCCTCAGCCAGAGGACCCAGTGGTGAATTAAACAAGAGTTCAATCCACATGGCTTCCTCCAAGAGGGGAAGGCCTCTGAGGAACTAATCTCTCCAGAAGCCAGGAGAAGGAGGCCAGCTATTCACTCACCCAAGCCAAGCCCAAAGGAGTAGATCAAGGAGCTGTCTTAGCAGAAGCAGTCCAAGAGCCAAAGTCCTAGTTCAAGCCAAAGTCCCAAGGAGCAGTCCAAGCTGAAACTCAAAGAATTCCCTCAGACAGGAAGTTCAGGGCATTTTATAGTCCCTTTTCCAGGTCCCTTCCTGTCCCTTCTTCCACTTTACTGGGACCAACTGTAGTCTACATATTTGCTTAGTGCTGCTTGGGGGGGGGGGTGGTCAGTTGCTTCTTGGAGTTGTCATTAACCTTAGGAAGTGGCTTGAGGACCTCCCCCACCTCAGTATTAAATAGGGCTGTTTAAGATTTTGTTGATTACTTTAAAAATAGGCTCAGGGAGAGTTAATTCCATCGTCACATCTGGAATGGGTTCCAGAGATCCTGAACCCCAGGAGGCTTCCAAATCTCTAGAATTAAGAGATAACACCCCCCACCCCAAATTGAAAGGGATTTTAAGTGAGATGGAGGCCAGGAGGCAGCTGGCAAAGAAAGTGGGTCTCAGGTAATTCAAGATGGAGCTTATGAGGCTTTGCCAGCAGAGCTAGTTGGGTGACAGAGCCCCGGGGAGGGGCTGGGTGCCTTCTAGGATGGGGGCTGTGGGGAAAGGGTCTGGGGGTGATACAGGCTTCTATCAGGAGATTCACATATCCCAAAAGGAGGGCACAAGAAGGGAGTCTTTGTCCTTTTCTCTGGGCTCTCAGAGACAATCTTCTCTGGGCAGATGGGTACAGAGTGAAGAGGAGTCTCTGAGTTGTTCTGGGCACCTCTGGGTGTCCTGAGTCCCCCTCCATGTCACCCTCTCTTTGTTTCTGGGTCCCCCTAAAGCCCTAAAGCCTCTCCCTTTTCTCCCCTGAGTCCTCTCTCTCCTCACCCACACAGCCATAGCTGGGACTAGGGGGCCCTGGATTCTCCAGTATAGATGGAAGGGGGTCTTTCAGGCACCCCAATTCCCCTAAGCTGGAAGCACCAGATGGCCTGCTCCCCCTCCTCCATCCTCTGCCCAGCACAGTGTCCCACTGGACCAGCAGACTCTCAGGATTCTGTCCTCAAGGCAGGAGGCAACCTCAGGGCCCTTCAGCAAGGACAAGGAGCCCTTAGGAGGATTCAGAGGGTCCCTTCCTGCCTCACCAGCTCCTCCATTCTTCTCTTGGGGTCTCTGCCCTTCCCCCAGAGCCCATCCAGCAGAGCAGAGAGGGGTGACAGGAATCACAGGAGCATCAAATAACAGAAGTGGACAGACCAGGAGAGATCCTGAGCTCAGGCCCATTTGACAGATGGGAAAGTTAGGCCCAGAGAGAGGAGGGACTGGCCCAACATCCCCCACCCAGCAAGCCTGGGCACAGCTGGGCTCATGCACCACCTTCAGACCCTCCAGCTCTCCAGGCCTCTTTGCACCCCCCCTGCAGAGCCCCTAACCCTGCCCCTTCCTCATCCCCAGGGACCTTCTCTACAAGCCCTGAATCTGAGAACAAGCCCTCAGGTGAGTACCTGGAGGATTCCTGACAGAGGGTGGAGGGAGGCACAGAGGCTGGGTGTCCAGTCAGGGTCTTCCTGCCCCTTCCAGGCTCTCCTCATTTACCACCACTCCTGCTGCAGCACTTTATCATAATTCTTTCACCTCTGGGCCTTTGCCCAGGCTGTGTCCCTCTTCACCTCCTCTTGTAATGCAAAGATGTGTCTGAGACTAAGCTTAGGAGCTGCCTCTAATAGGAAGCCTTTTGTGATCTCCAAACTGCCCCCTCAGTTGTTAGTGATTCCACTGCTCAGAAAGAATGGATTTATGTCTTCATCCTGGGCTTTGCCAGGTCTCTCCAGACTCCAAGCAGGCTTCCTGGTAGACATCTCAGCCTGCCCCATCCTGAGCTCCTACAGGAAGCCTCTCCTGATCCCCAGCTTGTCCCCCTCCCCAGCTGTTAGGGATTCCCTCCTCAGAGAGATGATGTATTTGTGTCTATGAGAAGGAGCCTCTCAGGAGAATGTCAGCTCCTGGAGAACAACAGGTAGCTTGGGTTTGATGTTGTATCTTCTGGGATGGGCTAAGTGCAAGGGCTGGGCCAGGGTGGGGGATTAATAAAAGTCTAGAGAACTGAATTAAGGAATAAGAATGGGGTCTCCTGAGGTCAGGACTGGGTCTCCTTCTTCCCCTGGGGTATAGCACAGGCAGAAAGTGTTGTCATGGTAACCCAGAGAGAGGAAAACATCCCACAAGAAAGGGTGGTCCAGAGTGTCAGGTGGAGGGGGAGGAGGGGGACCCTTAGCCTGGGCAATGAAGACATCTCTGGTGATGTGAGATGGGCAGCTTCTGTCTAGGGAGGAGATCAGCCAGGCTACAGAGGGGGAAGAAGTGAGTGAGGAGAGGATGTATAATCATTGAGGTTAGGGGAAGGAGGGAGCTGGGATGGAATCAGGGAAGAGGAGAGGATGGGCTCAGGGGTAGGAGGAGGCAGGAGGCTGCCCAGCCCCTCAGCCCATCCCATTCCCTCACCAACAGAGCCAGGGTACCAGGAGGGGGAATAACAGGCATCTCTCCAATGCAGGGGAAGGGCCTGGGATGAAGATCTGAGAGATTGTGGGATATGATCTCAGTGATCACAGGTTAGGTGAGGGCCTGAGAGCATCTCAGTGACCAACTCTGATCCCCAGATGCTGCTGCCCTGGATTACACTGTGAGCAATCTGGTCCGCCTCATCTTGGCTGGGCTGATCCTCGTCCTCCTGGAAGTACTGCTGGCTGAACACTGGAAAAGCTCCATGGAGCCACCTGTCCAGGGAGTCTTTGCTGAGCACTCTGGCCAAAGCAGCCCCCAAGACAGAAGTGAAGAAGGGAATGAATGAACAAAACCATTTAAAAATCTAATTTTACAAATATAGCAAGGGCTCCCTATGTGCCATGTCTGTGTTAAGCAACAAGATACAAGCAACAAAAGAGCAAAGACAGAGAGATGAGAGAAAATTAAGGTCTTCCTGGCCTCCAAAAAGCTTAGTACCTAAAACAGAGAGAGCCAGGAAAAAGAATTTCATTCTGGGGAGGGAGGCATGGGAAGAGGGGGAGAAATGGATGTGCCATAGTATATAATATTGTAAAATATACTTTTTTGTTACTATATTGTTCTATTACTATATCATTATATAGCACAGTGATGGTGAACCAAGGATCCGAGGGCCAAAGATGACTCAAAGAGAGCTATCTGTGGGCACTTGACCACTCTCCCTCCCCACCTCCTACCCAGAGTTCATTGTTGGAAAGGCAGAGGGACTGAGGGGGAGCTGTTCTTCTCCCCCCTCCCCCACCCCTCTGCCAATGAAAGTGCACAGAGGGGAAGGTGGTGGCTCACAGGCAGCAGAGCTGGAGGGGAGCAGGTGCTTGGACCACTCTCCTCCTCTCTACACGTGCTGAGGACATTACTCACTTTACCCATCCCTCCACCCAGGAACCCAATGGGAGCACTTTCTTCCTCCCTTGTGTTGTGTTAGGGGAGAGAGGCATACCCAGACTGTGGTGGCAGGGGCTGGGCCCAACACTCCATCTCTAAAAGATTCTCCATCACTGCTATGGCATAAGTTGTTACTTTACCGACATATATATGTTGGTAATGCCTTATTGTGTACTTAACATATCAATTAAACATTATTTTACATATATATATATATATCAGAATATCATTTTCTTTAAGGGGTCAACAGGGTTTCACTTATATCCACAGTTTCAGCTATCTTTGTCTTGGAAAATACAGAAACAAGGGTCATGTGTTTTTGATGGAATGGATTTAGGATTACAACAACAAAAAACTTATCTACCCAGTAACACTGAGCATAATCCTGTGTGAAGATTGGATTTGGCTCCTATCCGATTATAACAATGAAGGTACTTAGTTCTTCTTTTATTGTGAAGATTAAATTGTAATCCCCTGTCTACTTTTAGTTGTTAATCCCCAAAGTGTAAACCCAGTAATTAAAGTAGATCTATCTATTTTAACCACAAAAGGTGTGAAGTAACTATAAAAAGGTGTGAACTACTCACAAAATGTATACACACCCATTTCATACATTGAGTGGGAGGTCTGTGACTCATGTGTGAAAGAGTGGGCAATCCTGGAGAGGAGCCCTAGCTGTGATTGGTAGATGTAAAATTTCAGGGTGGTGACACAAGAGAAAAAGGTCTTTAAATAGTGGAAACAGAGACACACGGGGACTGATTCAACAGTCACTCAGAGTTGGACTAGAGGTTCAGTCAATCAGAGATGAAGGGAAGACAGATACTGGAGGAGAGATTGGAGACTCAGTCTTAGAGTGAAGCCACTTGGCTGTGGAACTGGACCCCTGGAGAAACTGGACCTCAGACTGCTTTCCTTTTAAAAGATCACTGTGGTGGGTGTAAAGGCTTGCCCTTTCTGGAGGTGTGCACCTCCGAGAAAGGCCCATCTTCTTGAGACTTCTTTCCGCTGACTGGTACCTTAGAATTTCTAACTGATTCAGAGGAAACCAGAGCGCTCTCTCTCTCTCTCTCTCTCTGTCTCTGTCTCTGTCTCTCTGTCTCTGTCTTTGTCTCTCTGTCTCTGTCTCTCTGTCTCTGTATATATATATATATATATATATATATATATATATATATATATATATACATCCCCTCTATTGTAAAAATAAATTACCATGAATTCCATTTACTTTAGTAATTTATTTGGGATTTAGAAATTAAATCCCTGGTGACCACAAATTAAATATTCAGATCCAACTACAAAACTAACAGCTACAAGGGGGAAAAGTGGATATTTAATGAAACAGAGGACTTTCAAGCATTCTTGATGAAAAGACCAGAGCTGAATAGGAAATTTGGCTTTCAAATACAAGACTCAAGAGAACTACAAGAAAGATAATAAGAGAGAGAAAGCATATGAGATTCAATACAATTAAACTGTTTACTTTCCTATATGGGAAGATGGTACTTGTAACTCTTAAGGACTTTATCATTATCAGGATCGATAGAAGAAATATTCAGAGACAGAGGGCATGGGTATCAGTTGACTGTGATGGGATGATTGTGCCCTTCTGTCCAGCGGGGGCCACAAAAAGGGATTTTTCCTTTGTGGGTTGGGACTCGAGAGGAAGTGAGGAGTCTGAGAATATGAGTGAGAAATGAGAGACACGGACAAGTCAAAGTAATTGACAGGGCAGGCTTGATCCCTATGACATTCTCCTAGGTAGGAGAATGGGAGAAGTTTGCAGACACGTGGAAGTAAAGATTCCAAGATAGAAAGTATGTGGTCAAGAGAGGCCTTAGTAAAGAGACAGTCAGGAAGCTTTAAGATTGCTGGAACCAGAGAGGGAATCACGCCTTTACCCCAGGCTTTGTTGGGGATAGCCAGGATCAATGACCGCATACATTGCATAGATAATTCAGATTGAATGGCAAGGTGAAGGTGATGCCTTTTGGGCGTGTTGACTTCAACCCTGGCTTTTAGGAAGGAATTTGACTCCTCAAAAAATGTTAATGAGTTTGCCTTGAATAAAGGCAGCATGGCTAGGTCAAGAGTCTGCCCACAAATATCTTTCTTAGATGTGAATTGTGAACCTTAACATTTCTCAGATCCTACTTCATAAGGTTGGCTTAAGACCATTCCGCATTGGGACCATTTCCCATTGGGACCACTCCCCATTTGGGCAGTGAAGGTACTTGATCAGGAATGTGAGAACTCTACTTCACCATTCTTAAGCATGCCTTAGGGGAAGATAAAGTTGTAAACTCTTTGCTGAACAATGAAAAGCACTTAAACCCATACTTAGAGTAAGACAAAAAGTTCTCAAGCTATGCCTATTTTTGGATCTAATACAAAAGGGTGCTAAGTACCTATAAGGGTCAGGCAACTTGTGAATTTACAAGGAGCAAAGAGGTGAGAAACTTACTCAGAAGTTTTCTGGTGTGAACTTAATCAAAAATTTAAGCCTTCTTCAGTGTCAACTAAGAATGGTCTGTCCTTTGAAAAACATCTACTGTGATTGGTAGATGGAAGAACTTAGGGGAGGTGACAGAGGAGAAAATTTGCTTTAAAAGGAGAAGAAAAGCTGAGTCTCGAGATAGTTAGAAGAATCTCTCTCTGGAGAAGGATGGCTGAACTGCTATCTCTGAACACTAGAATCCTTGCTGGGACAGATCTTGTGGTGAGTGATTAAGGACTGACTGATCTCTCTCTTAAGACTCAGGTCTAGGCCATGTTGGCTAAAGCCCTTCATACTTATTCCTCTCTTATTCTCTCTCACTTTCATTAATTCCTCATTTGTATTGATTAAAATCTCTATAAAACCCAGTTGACTTGGGTATATTTCATAATTGGGAATTTTTCCCTGGTGACCACCTTATATTTGATTTAAAATAAGACACTGTCTTGAAACCATATTTTGTGTGGTCACAATTTAAGCAAAACACTCTTTTAACTGCCACAATTTATGTCTTCCACTATTTTAATTATTACAGAATATGCTTGGAATGCTACAATGATATACAAAAAAATAAAAGTAAGTGATAAGAAAGAGGGGTGCATTGTGAGAGGGAGAAAGGGGGGAGGTAAGATTGGGTATATCATTTCACATGAGAGGCATAAAAACTTTAACAATGTGTGGGGGAGGGAAGCTAGGTGGATTTGTGGATTGAGAGTCAAATCTATAGGCAGGAGGTCCTAGGTTAAAATCTGGCCTCACACACTTCCTAGCTGTATGATCCTGGGCAAGTCACTCAACCCCCTTTGCCGAGCCCTTACCACTCTTTTGCCTTGGAACCACTATACAGTATTGATTCTAGATGGAAGATAAGGGTTTAAAAATGAATGGGGAACATTGAGGTAGGGGTAAAAGGCACCAATTGAACCTTACTCTCATATGGATTAGCTCAAAAATGTATTAACACACACATTCATTGGGTTTAGAAATCTAACTAAATCACCATATAAGGAAACATGAGAGGTAGGGTATAAGGGAAGGGGAGGCTGGCAGAAGGGAAGATAAACTGGAGGAGGCAGTGGTGAGAAACAAAACACTTTTGAGGAGGGACAAGGTGAAAGGAGAAAGACAAGAATAAATGGAAACAGAATGGCAGGAAATACTGCAACCATAAATATGAAAAATTTGCAGCAAGTTTCTTCAGTGAAAGGCTCATTTCTTAAATGTAGAGATCAGTGATTCATGCTGATAGGAAAACAAGTCATTCCCCAATTGATAAATGATCAAAGGATATGTAAATACCAAAACTGTAATGATAATTTTTAGTGTTTTGACTTAAAATCTAAAATAAATGGTTGCCTTGGGAAATTCCCAAATATGAAAATACCCAAGTCAGCTGGGATTTATGGAAATTTTAATTAATAAAGAAAGAAGGAATTAAGGGAAGGGGAGAGAGAGAGAATTAATTTCAACTGCTCTGGCTCAGGCTGAGCCAAGAAGTAGAAAAAGGCCTAGGCCTAAATGGCCTAGGCCTGAGCCTAAGGGAGAGCGAGTCAGTCTTATTTACTCACCACAAAACCATCTCCAAGCAAGCTCCAGTCCTCCCCTGAATCTCCTGAACTCCAAACTCAGAATCTTCCTCCACCCCGAATTGAATTACTCTCCAAACTAAATTCAATTTCCTTTTTAACCCTTCTCCTTTTAAAGCAATTTTCTCTTATGTCACCTCCCCTAAATTTTCACGTCTACCAATCACAGTAGATGCTTTTTTTTCCAACCTCCCATTCTTAGTTTTCACCTTCTTTGGGTTTCACCTTTTCTGGTTAGATTAAATCTTCTGAGTACTTCATACCTCTTTGTTAAACTTGCCTTTTGTAAGTTACTTGACCTTTTTGTGTACTAATTTAAACTTTACAGGTACTTAACACCTTTTTTTGTATTAGATCTAAAAATAGACCTAGCTTAAGGTTCTAGCTTTACTATAAGGTATGAGTTGGGGACTTTCATTGTTCAATCAGGAGTTTACAACTTTATCTTTCCCTAAGGCACTGAATTGAAGAGAAAAAATTATTCTCCAAGTGTATTAAAACACCTCAGGAGTCATAGAAACGTGTCGGCCACATAATGACCTCCATCAATGATCTGAGAGTATGTGTGTGAAAGTAGAAAAGATGGTGGAGGCAATCTGCCTGGGTCTCCTTCTATATGCCTTTGGTCATCATGGTTCTGTTGTTGTTCAGTTTCTGTCCAGGTCTGTCTTCATGACTCCAAATTGAGGTTTTCTTGGCAGAGATCCTGCTTTGTTATTTCCTTTTCTAGCTCACTGTAGAGATGAGGAATTGAGGCAGATCAGATCAAGTGACTTTCCCAGGATCACAAAGCTTGTGATCTGAGACCAGATTTGAACTCATAAGGATGAGTCTTCCTGACTCCAAAAACAATAGTCCATTCAGTGCACCACCTAACTGGCTTCATGTTTTTCAAGGGGCCAGATATGAAACCACCTGGAGCTGAGTTAAAATTTCCCATCCAATCTGTGAGAAGCATCATGCAGGGACCTACAATTGCTAGTGCTGAGGGAGGCCAACATGACCAGCCTTGAAAATATAGGAAAACCTTAACAAGCTGGCTGGCCTTGGGAATTAGGAAGACCCCAATAAACATGCAGCTGCAGTAGGTACCAGATAAAGGCCAGGAAGACCCCAATACACATGCCAAACCCCAGCTGCAGTAGGTACCAGATAAAGGCCAGGAAGACCCCAATAACATAAGATTGTCAAGGTCCCAAGAATAGTATGTAACCGATAAGGGCTGAGGGGAGCCAAACATGCCAGCAACATTCCAAGAATCGTATGTAGCAGATAAGGGGCTGGAAGAGGGGGCCATACATGCTGGAGAGTACTTAAGGCTCAGCCTCTCAGAAGCAACTTGGAACTCTTATGGCAGAGGTTCCCACTGATGCGTGTATCGGTTCAATAAATGGCCTTTCTCTGCCTGTTTGCATTGTCCGTGGTCTTCCTTGGTGATGGGTGAATTCCTGGACCTTCATATTTGGGGGCTCGCCCACTCTCCCCACCTTGGAACCCCTGGGCAGGAGGGCCTAAGGCACTGCCTTGGACAAGACCTTCAGGTGAGCTGAGTGTGGTGTGGCTGTGTGTGTGAATGGTGACCAAATGTGTATGTGGGAGAAGAGGACCCTCAATGAGCATAAGGCTTAGTGAATGATATGTGCTGTGGGTTGTACAGGACATTCTATGCCAAGCTCTGAGGCCCATCCCTTTCTGGGGTGAGGGGTTCACCCCACAGAATTGGTCCGACCCTCCCACCTGTTTCTGAGTGGGGACTCTGTCCATGGCCACGGTTTTTCATCTCTCACGAGAGGGCCAGTCGGCTCCCCAGAGGAAGTGTTTGTGATCAGGGGTGGGGAAGGAATATGGTCCAGGGCACATCCCACACTCAGAACTTTCAGGGTGTTTGAGGCCCATGAGTATGGAGTTCAAGTCTCCATCTGGCTGTCAGGGCCCTGAGCATGAGATTTCGTGTCTCTGTCAGGTACCCTGGCACTTTTGGGAATTCCAGTTCCCTGTGGACAGAGTTCAGGTTTCTGTCAGGATAGGGGTTTTTCAGTCCCCTTTTTGGGAAGATATTGCACCCCTGGGAGAGATTGGGGGATGTCCCACGATCTCTAGGTGATTTTTAGACACACTGAGGTTTTTTTTTTTGCCACACGGAGGGATTGGGTGGCCAGCTGCTGGCTGCTTGCCCCTGACAGGTAGCTGGAGGCAGCCGAAGGGAGCTGGCCACTGATGAGTAATTGCTGGTATTTGGTTTCTCTCTTTACTGCAGCTGGCCTGACACAGCCAAAGGAAGCCGAAGGTCAGGTTTCTTTCCTGATTAAAACCTAGCTGCTTTGGGTGGTTGTTAACTCTTTCCTTACAACTTCTTGGTCTCAATAATAGAAAATCAGTCTGTTTGTCAAACAGTTTGCTTAAGGTTTTATGGTCCTTACAAGTACATGTCAAGAAATGAGATCTCAAGATAAGCTCCTAGGATCGGGGTAGTTTACGTGTCCGTGTCTCTGTTGTTTGTCTTCTAGCTTATGCTGTTTGTCTTGTGTGTCTTTCTGTATTTGGATGCAGGTATGTGGATGTGTGGGAGAGGGTGTCCTATAGGGTTCTTTGAGTCTTTGTTGTGGCTGGATTAATGGGGAAAAGGGGGGGGGGGAGTTTGAGATAAAGGGTCACAAAGGAGAATAGATTTTGCACTCCTACTCCCTCTGCCTGCATTCCAACCAGGCTGGCTATGATGAAGTAACACTTTGCCTGCTCCTGCAGCAGGCTTCAGGGTGGGAGAGAGAGTGAAACTACCCGTTCAATGATTTTTCCCTCCTTCTCCCTTTGGATGGGCCCCCAAAGGAGAGGAAGAGAGAAAAATTCAGAGCAGAAAAAGGGAGATTCCTACTCCATAATTAGAGGCTACTTTTCACGTAAGATTAATGGTTTGATGTATGCAATTTGGGAGGATTGTTAATGATTTTGATATGATCTAAATATAATTTCATGTAACTATTTGTCAGTTAAATGTAAAATGTTAACCAGATTTTATTGAGCACAACAAAACTCACGGTTAGAAGTTTGTTTTGTTAGATCTTGAAATGCATAATTGTTTCAGTGAACTTGAGAATTGTCTAAATGTGGCTGATAGCCAGAGTGACACAGAGAGGGAAGTTTTATTCTATAAGGACAAAAATTGCTCTGGCTACTTTATAGATGTAAAAGTCATCCAGAAAAAGTTGCTATGTTGTTGAGAAGAACTTATTCTAGAAATTAAATTTGGGATTTTTTCAAATCAGATTTATTTTAATGTATGTGCTGTCAGAAATAGCAGCAAGAAATTATATTACACACATAAGAAGTTTTTTTTCTTTTTTTAAGTGGTTAATCTGTGCATGGGATTAATGAGATAAGTGCTAAGAATTGATGTTTTACAAAAGAGGAAATTTTTACATGATGTTGTTTTTAATCAAGGTTATATGAATTGTTTTTAAATGTGAAAAATGCAAAATGCATAGCAAGGAATTTGTAATCTAGAAATGAACATGTGTGTATTCAGATGCCAAATGCTGGAAATGAGTAATGCTGAGTGAATGCTAAATATGTATGCATTATATTATGAAGAGGATTAAGTTTTCTACCTGAATAGGTTAAGGGTATGTGAAATACAAACTGTATGTCCTTAACAAGACAAATTTAACCAGCCCTGAAATCGAGAGGGCTTGTCATGAGGATTAAATACAGTCTAGCTTCAGATATACCAGAGAGGTCAGGCTGGAATGCCAGGTAACATGTAGCTAACTAGGGAAGAGTGATTAAGTACATGTGAAAGGAAACAACTTCATATCTTATAACCTAGCTAGAGAAGTTAATAATTGGATTTTGGGGTGTCTGGATTCATTTTATGAAGAGCTCCATTTCAATGAGAGTAATGAGAGATACTAGTTGATATTATGATACAACAAATTATAAATTGGGATTTAATCAAGTATGTAGCAATATTTTGAGCTAAAAGAAAACTAAAAAGGAGGATCTAAATGCTTTGTACTTCAGTTTGGTTACACACTGAAAGATTGCTGAAGAACTTAATCAAAGTTACTTGGAAGTTGTGGAGTTCAAACTAAAATTCACTAAGAGTAAATTATTATGAAAGAGGTTTGATAAATTCAAAATTTTAAATTGCAGTAAGCAAATCACTGGTTAAAGACGGATGGGCCAGGGTTGCTAAGTAATAAAACCTAAGTCAAGGCCAGAAGCCTTGGGATAAAAATGCTCAGAAGCTATTAACCCCTTCCTTGCACCCAGGAAGGAGAAAGAAGTGCTTATAAAATTATGAACTGACATGGGGGCTTCAAAGAGTCAACAACCGCTGTGTGATAGAACTTAAAGATGAGTATATTTTAATTGTAGGAACGGAGGGTTTAAGGTGCTCAAACAAGCAAATATTGCCAGCCCTGTCTGACCAAAAACAGCTTGTTTGCAGCTGTGGAATCTCATTACAAACATTCCAGGTTCAGAATGATAAAATGGGTTGAGTAATATGTAATTGATAAAGTGACCTCATACGAGTTCTGGGATTGTTGGTTGATATTTTCATTACATTTTGATCTGTAGAAATATACTTGTGGCAATACCCAAAGAATAGGTAGGGGGTTAAAAATGGCACACATGTGAAAATGCTTGCTCAGAAATTTATGATTGTTATGTGAGTGGCTGCTAAAATGTGTTAAAGTATTGTTTGGATGTAAACAAAACCTTATTGTAAACCTGACTCTACCATATAGTTTGTTACCTCAGTCTACCAATTTGTGCTATGAACTGAAATTTATAATGGTTGAGCTCTATGCTAAAGACTGTTCAATGATGTCATCCTTTAAATCAGAATTCTTTGGGGTTACCGATTAGCAATTGAAGTGATACCAGGGGCTGGTTGTTTGACTTATGATGGTAAAAGCATGTTAGAGAAGGTGGGGAGGTATGTTGGGTTTGAATTTGGAAGAAGGGGACTTTGATCTAAAGTCCATAAAGCTTCAGTATGTGGGTTTGTAAAGGAAGGATGGACGGTGTGCTCTGCTTTTAAGCAGAGGGTTTTGAAGGAACAGAAAGAGAGAGAGAAGGTGAAAGGGAACAGATGGACGTTCTGCTCTCACAATTGGCTCTTTAACTTAGGGAGAATATATAAAGTAATATATGTGAGAAAACCACACAGGATTCTTTCATTTCTCTGGACAGTTACCCTGACATGATTCCTGCATGACCTTGTCTTGGTCTGTCAGATGGCCCAGGTCCAGGAGATGCTACAGCCCTGGTTTACAGGGAACCACTTAATTCAGCACTCATGTGACTACACCTGATGTGTAAATACATGGAAATCATTGAGTGATCAGCCTTGTAGGGATATTAAAGGCTTGTTTGGGGGTGTGGAGATTTGTTCCTGGATTGCTGATAAGCAAAATTTCTCTCAACTGAAATGGGGGAAAACTTGTCTTTTAAGGAAAAAGAAGGCTTCTGGGACCCAGTGGCAAGGGCTCAAAGGAGAGAAAAAGTCCTAGGATGGCTATAGAGAAGGCAGCCCAAGGCTCACTTTGGACTGAATTTTCCTGACCATCCTCGAGTGGAACAACAATGGCAGTGACAGCCTTGCTTGGGGTGTCTTTTGTGACTTGGAGATATTTCCCTTTCAGGACCTTCTTCCTTCGTGGCAATTCCCATGATCAGCACATGATGCAAATTGTGATATTAAAGTTTCCATTTCCTCAAACAACCCCAATAATTGGGAATTCTCAAATTGTTCGGAGTGTATTCCTAGATGGCTTGTATTTGTAGCCTTAATTTACCACAGTTGAGGTTTGGTTCTTGAGCTTAGGAATAGCTCACAGCCTTCTTGGTTTCCCCAGCCTCTGGGTAAGGAAATACATCTGTAAGATACTGTTACTCCAGTGTTTATAGACGTCATAGTTAATGTGTATTTTGCAATGGGATGTTCTTTAACAGAAACGTCACCTACCAGCTCTGCAAACAACTCAGGAAGGGATCTGTTCCTGTCAGAAGATGCTTTCTGAGGATGAAGTCTGTTGGTTAAGATACCCAAATGCAAATGTGTGATGTTCATTGCTATTGGATTAATGTCCTGTTCCGATCTGCTATTTGCCCCAGTACCCTTCTCTCTTAGGGGATGACGTCCCCTTGTGACCGGTCTGCCAATCGAGGGAAGGAGTGGCAGGACACTCTTCAGATCTCCAGGCAGTTCTCCACCGACCTGGGACCCTGGAATCCACTGAGGACGCGCCCCTAAAGACACTGTCTGCAGCCTTCCCTCCCCCTCGTATTCCCCTCCCTCTCTCTCCTACACATAGGCAGGGACAGCTCTACACCATGCTCAGCACTGAAGAAACTACAGAAGATCGGGACCTCCGCCCTTTTCCCTTAGACATTTGGAGAGGGGAGGGGATGGCAGGGGGCGCTGAACCAGGGGGGGCCTGAGACTCTGGCCCTCCGGGAGGCTGTGTGGTTCCCCTATGGATGGCTGGGCTGGCCAGATGGCACGACTCACCAGGAGCAGTGGGAAGTCAGCTAGCAAAGGGAATACAGGACCCACTCGCTTCCATTACTTCACTTTCTCCCCCGCCTCTTGGTGTCCCCCTCCCTTGTCACAGAGTATCCCTCAACTGGGAAATACCTTATCCCAGCCGCAGGAGCGCCCTGGCTGTGCCCCCCTTCTGGCCTACAGCCCTGTGTCTCCCCCAGCTCCCTCACTGCCCGCTGCACCCCTCACAATAGTACCCCGAGTGACCTACTATGCCAAGCAGGACCTCCTCTTCCTTAAGGAGGGGGCCTCTGTGCAGCCTTGGGCGGGGAGTGCTGCTTCTGTGTTAACCACTCAGGGATTTTTTTTTTCATTTCAATCTGAGTTTATTGACTATTTCGTCCAGTTGAATTTAAATAGTACATTGACTCCATCAACACTGGCAAGACATTGTGCTAATACTGAAATTAATAATATCAGTCACTGCCATCACTTAAAATTATATTCCTCTTATAGAGCATTAATAGAAATAGTAATAGCTATTCATCTTTACCAGCTTTAGGATCTTATTGCACTTTATTTAAATTTTTTAAAAAAACATTTTTTCTATAAGACCAGCATATATTGCCTGAGCTGTGATCATTTGTTCTTCTTATTAACACCATGAAACTGTACAGATAAAGATCTGTAGAAAAGCATTAATAGTCTGAAGCTTCAATAAAACAAACTTAAAAAAATATATCCATGATATCTATCATCTTTATGTCTGTGCTTTGGTTACATTTCTTAGTGTATACATTTTAATTTATCTGTCTTGAAATGAGTGTATGTCCCTTACTAGTGAAAGAAATACACTTAATAGGAACTATTTATTACATTGCTGAAATGATGTTACAAATGAATTGCCAGGGAGGATTTCAAGATCAATTTAGGCAAATGGAATATGTGGAAATTGGTTCATTTAAACAGAAGTATATTGTCATGTATATATTATGTGTGGCTTCTTTGCATCCTTATGCATGTAACTAATCAAAGGTCTACCAAGCAAAGTACAAAGATCTGTTTGGAATGTCAGGTTTTTCTACAGATATGTTCATTGCAATAAAATACATCCAATGTCAAAAATATACTGGGGAAGCCATTTTTCTCTATCTAGACAGTTTTAAGACCAAAATGTGAGGTTAAAAGAATGATGGAAGAGATAATAAGAAAGGCTCATTCAAGGAGACTAAAGCTTCAGATCTGTTAATCCTTTCAGATGAAAAACACAGAAACAAGTCAATAAATCTTGATTGTGAGAAAATTTTCTCTGATCACACAGTAAAAATATCTCACTATTCTACTGTTTTCTAAATGTCCACCCATTAGCTATCTTTAGTCTCTGCATAACAAGAATCTACTTTCAGTGATACACCCAATCATCTTTTATATTACTTTAAACACCTATAACCTTGAAGTTTAATGTCTAATCTTATATCAAATATATTCTACAGCCAATTGTTACAGATGATATAAACAGTGATATGCATATTGACTATTCAAACAGAAGATGGAATGCAATAGAAAACATTCAAGTACAGTTTGTAAAGTTACTGACAGATTAATAAAATACAGTAAGTTTCCTTGGTCTTTCTCAAAGCCAAGAAGAGCTTGAAATAAAAGCCAACACAAAGAACTAGACACATAAGCAAATGTTTGCTGAAATACTAATTTCAGAAAATCAGATGATATTGATTAAATATAATTTTAATTCACTTTTAAAAATACAGCATTATAAACTGCAATAGTTTGATAGCTTTGAGTGATTTTGTATAATATTATTTTTTAAGTAATTAATAATGTGTAATACAATTCCAAATAATATCAATTATTTCAGAGGGAGGTAGATTCCTCTCTAGGAATTTAAAAACAAAGAGAAAGTGATATACCAAAAAGAAATTCATTATCCATGATCATTATATGGAAAAAATTACCAAGAAAGGGCTTATAACTTTGGCCTTTATTTTATTAAAGAGAGTTGATCTTTGCAAAGTTACTTTGCAAAGTATCTTTTGATTTGAGATTTGAGCTTATGGAAAAGAAGCAGAAATCTGGATCTGTGTTGCACATAACAGAGGTGGTGTCAGAGTATGTGTCAAGAGTGATTTCAGTGCTCTTAATCTTCGGCCTTCTCTGAATCCCTTCTATACATGGAGATCCTTTTGACTTTATATATAGAGGGGGAGGCAAGCTGGATCTATTTTTTTCAATCACCTTCCATTGCTTGATATTTAATGTAAACATTTTTAATCAATTGATCAACAAATATGTCTTAAGTGCCTACTATGTGCCCAGTTTTGTGCTGGATGTGGGCTGTTAAAAATTTCTTCCAAAACAATAACCCTGAAAGTAGCAGGATGTATTTTCTCACAATGATAACACGGTTCTGTGAATTGAGCCATAATTCTAAGTAACGGATTTAGCCAATAAGGTAAATTTGGACACTATGGAGTAATTAACTAACTATAAGAACTTAAATCAAAGAGTTCTTTTTCCAACACTGGAACAATGTATTGGGGTTTGCATGATAATTCTTGAAGTGTTCAAGTCTTCTTCCAATTTATAATCCCTTATTAAAGTACACTCGTTCTAATTCAGGGCTGGTCGCTTTCATCTTGGCTTTCAATTCTGGCTCCAAGCGTGTCACAGACATGGAACTTTTCTGGGGAAACAATGCACAGCACAGAGGCGTAGCAAACACCAAACAGAAACCAACTAATCCAACTTGAATAGGGGCACTCCTCCAGGGGAATCTCTTTAACAATGCTTTCTTCTCCAAAGTGTTCATTATAAATGGAGGAATGGCCATGCCAGGTGCTGCCATGAGAATCCTTGAGACAACCACTTGTGCTACTGCTTGTTGGGCAGCATTGACTGATTCACCTAATCGGTTTCCATTTTCATCTGTAACAGGAATACCAACTTGGCGTTCCCTTTGTCTCATTAATGGAATATTAATGCAATTAGCAGCAGCTACAGCAGCAAAAGGAACCAAACGTCCTATAAAGGGTGAAACATGCTTGGTTAGTGCATGAAGTCCCAGTGCAGTTACTACAGCACCTGTGGTTGCAGATACATAAGCAGTTCCCAATTGACTAACAGTAATAGGGGCATCACCACTCCTGTTTGTATAATTCACAGCAGCATTGAAGGACTGGTTAATCCACTGCCAGAAGAGTACTGCGGGAGTAGTTCTATAAAGAGTCATCATCCAGCCTGTGATTGTCATATTCATAGGAACCTGAGCTGACATTCTTCCTATCCAAATCATCTTCTCACCAGTGTCAGGATGAAAAGCTGAATCATAGACATATTTGGTCTCCACAATTCCTTTTCTGTTAGCCCAGGGGATACAATTCCTTTTCTGTAATCATGCACTATTTGCCTTGCATTTTCTAATTGTTCATTAGTTAATAAAATATTTCGTGGGTCAGTTACAGTAAAAAAATGACTGGCTCTTCCAGTAAAAGTGCTTTGATCCCATCGTGGTTCCTTGATATTCATGTTTAGTGGTATTTCGGCTGACATTGTTAGCCCAAAGTATGAAGCTAGGGAGTTCACAAAATTCTTGAATACACCGTAGTGCTTTATGCTGTCTTCTCATGTTCGCTAGCTCCAGCGGGCCCGCAGGCTCTTCTTGGGATTCTGCAGCTTCCACTCAGGGATTTTTAAGGACTCCCTGAGCAAGCTACGAGAAGGTCTAGAAGCTCTGACGGAAGGAGAGGGAAACTGCCGGCCCCTGGTATGCCGACCCTTTCTCCCTAGTCACGTCCCTCATAGGACCCCCCATAATCTTAACCCTACTCTTGACATTTGGCCCCTGCATTTCTAACCGCCTTGTTTGGCTCATGAAAGACCGGCTGGGTGCCATCCAGGGTTTGGCTCTTCGACAACAATACCGACCCCTAGCCACTACCGAGAGCCACTAGCTGCCCCAGTGGGTAGGCCTTCCCTCTTCCCCCTAAAGGAAAAAGAAGTTGGGAATGAGGGAGGTCAAAATGACCAGCCTTGAAATATAGGAAAACTTTAACAAGCTGGCTGGCCTTGGAAATTAGGAAGACCCCAATAAACATGCAGCTGCAGTAGGTACCAGATAAAGGCCAGGAAGACCCCAATAACATAAGATTGTCAAGGTCCCAAGAATAGTATGTAACCAATAAGGGCTGAGGGGAGCCAAACATGCCAGCAACATTCCAAGAATTGTATGTAGCAGATGAGGGGCTGGAAGAGGGGGCCATACATGCTGGAGAGTACTTAAGGCCCAGCCTCTCAGAAGCAACTGGGAACTCTGATGGCAGAGGTTCCCACTGATGCACGTATCAGTTCAATAAATGGCCTTTCGCTGCCTGTTTGCATTGTCCATGGTCTTCCTTGGTGGTGGGTGAATTCCCAGACCTTAATACACCATCAGCTACCCACCGAGACGCCTGTCTCACAACTCTCAGCTGCCCTTTCAGAGCAAGCGCCCCTTAAGACTACATTACACGGGAGAGCTGGGTAGCACAGTGGATGGAGAGTCAGGCCTAGAGGCAGGAGGTCCTAGGTTCAAATCTAGCCTCAGACACTTTCTAACTGTATAATGCTGGGGATGAGGGGTAAGTGGCTTGCCCACTTAAGTGCTCTTTTGTCTTGGAACCAATACATAGTACTGATTTTCAAGCAGAAGGTGAGGGTTTAAATAATAGCATTAGTTAAGCCTCTGCAATAGGTCAGGAACTGTGCTTAGCCTGGGGATACAAGGAAAGGCACACACAGTTCCTGCTTATTAAGGAGTCCACAGTCTAAAGGGGGAGATAACATTCAAGCCACGGTGGACAAGAACAAGAAATCAACAGAACGTAGGACCGAGAACGAAGGGAAGGCAGGGGAGAGTTTCATACAAGATGGAACTTTAGCTGCGACCTGCAGGAAGCCAAGGAAGGGAGGAGAAGAGAGGAGGAAGGAAACACGTAGTTACTGAGTGCCTTAATGTGCCAGGCTCTGTGCGGAGCGTTTGACAAATGTTTCCTCATTTGATGCTCATAACAACCTTGGGAGAGAGCTGCTATTATTACCTCCATTTTATGGTGTAGGAATTAGAGACAAACAGATTAATGGAGAAGAGAAGAGAGAAGGGGAGAGGGGAAGGGAGGAGAGGAAGAGGGGGGAAGAGAGGAGAGGAAGAGGGGAAGGGAGGAGAGGAAGAGAGGGGAAGAGAGGAGAGGAAGAGAGGGGAAGGGAGGAGAGGAAGAGAGTGGAAGGGAGGAGAGGAAGAGAGGGGAAGGGAGGAGAGGAAGAGAGGGGAAGGGAGGAGAATTATCTAAGTGGATGCTCCTCAGGTGAGCAATGGCTAAACAGATAGTGGCATAGTAGTTAATGTAATGGAATATTATTATACTGTGAGAAATGATGAAAGAGGATTTATGAAAATTCTGGGTAGGAGAACTGACCCAGAGTGAATGGGGTAGAACCAAGAGAATAATATACAAGGAAAATAATATTGTAAAGAAAAATAACTATGAAAGACTAATGAATTCTGATCATGACTCCAGGAGTTAGGACAAAACCTTCTAGTAGAGAAAAAATGGACACAGGATTCAGAAAGTCACATGTTTTCTTTTAAACCCTCACCTTCCATCTTGGAATCAATACTGTGTATTGGCTACAAGGCAGAAGAGTGGGTAAGGGATAGGCAATGGGGGTCAAGTGACTTGCCCAGGGTCACACAGCTGGGAAGTGTCTGAGGCCATATTTTAACCCAGGACCTCCCATGTCTAGACCTGGCTCTCAATCCACTGAGCTACCCAGCTGCCCCTCACATATTTTTTGTATATAGTCACTTTGTGGGTTAGTTTTGCTTAACACGACTTATAAGAAAGTTGTTTTTTCTTTCTTTCTCTAAGATTTTCTATTTGGGAGTGAAGATGGATTTTTATTTGGGAAGAAAGGTGGTTTCAGGAGGAGGGTTATATCATTACTGCAAGAGCAGTGCCAAAAGTGGCCCATTGTTTTAAAACATACAGAAAAGATGATAAAGATCAGAAGAATATATTGCCAAGTATGTCAGTTTTGAAGGTAATATGTTAAATTTGTTGTATATTTGGGGGAAAAAAACCAAATAATTTAGTGGAAATTCCCATTTTTGGTTCTGCTGTGAGTATTAAAATGCTCCTTTTTGTCATTTAAATTCAAGATCAAAAAGTAAAATTAAATTGTCAAAAATATACTCATACTTTTTAATCTAATATTCTATTTTATGATTTCATCAACTCAATTACGGTGATGAAACCATCCTCCTGCCCATTATATAAGTAGTACATATTCACCCAACTCACCTTAGAACACAAGGATTCAATTCTCAGAGTTGTTACATCATTAGGTAATCTGATTTCTAATTGGATGACAGTGTAGGGATTTTCTCTTTTGGGAGTGGCAGAATGAACAAGTGCAAATCCCTGAATTCAAGAAAAGAGGTGTCCTACTTCTCCCCAAGTATCTGTAAACAACCCAAGGAACATGCAAGCAATAATTGATTGAATAGTATGAGGCCAGTTTTCAGATAAAACATTTAGACTCTTTGGGATGTACGATGAGGAGAAAACTCTACATTAATCATTGAATCTGACAGTGTTTCTGGCCAGCATAATCTTGTTCCAGGTTCTCAGCCATGCCAGGCTAGGTTCAAAGAATGCAACAAGGCTTTCTTTCAATTCCCACAATTGTCTAAAATTTTGTCATAAGACAGAATTTGGAGTAGGACTATAACTGAATAAAAGAGGTTAAGTTGGTCACAGAATCAGGCCACAAGATGGAGTCAGTGTCCTTCACTCAATTCCCACAATTAAGCACTTGCTGTCCTAACTCTCTCAATTTCTCTGAGCACAAGGTCTGGGCCAGAGTATTTTGTAAAAGTAGATTTTAGACCTGAATTATTGAATATGTGGGCCAGAATTCCCCCCCCCCCCCCATTACTCCAGTTCTCCCCTTTTGAGAACAAAGCACTTACTGGGATGTCCTTCTGTGGCCTATAGAACTCTAACCATCCACATTGGAGGGAGACTCTTGTTTTTAATGCAGTCAAAGAGTGGAGGTTGAACAGAAACCAAATTCACTAGAGAAACACGCCAACACTGATTTCAGGATACCGAGAAAAGAGATACAAATTGTTATTCAGTCTCTAAAATTGCAAAGCTGTACAATAATTTGTTTCTTCCTATTTATTGTTTGGGACTCAAGTTCATTCTTCCTGCAAATATTTGTTAACTAAATGTCTGTCTTCTGTTAATATTAACTTAATCTAACCAGAATCTATCCCATGGGGTGAAAAAATTTACTTAAAGTTTAAATAAGTTTTATATATGTATTTAGTAGAAGAATCTTAAGTGCCCCTGACTCCTTGGAGACATGTAAATATTCTTCAATTAGACTAATTCTGAACTCTATAAATTTATTTTACTCTGTAACCTGACTTAGTTTACCTATAGTTTGATTAAATTTGTTTCCTTAGAGGATTATGAAACGATGACTTTAAGTAGGTCTAAGTTTATGATATTGGTGGAAATATGCTGTCTTCTCCTTAAACATATGGGCAAAGAGGAATATACAAGACTACAATATGTAAAATAATTTGTTCTCTACCACTCTGACACAATTTTGCATTTAGTAAAGTTTTTGAGAATTATAATGGTTGTTTAGGTATCCTCTGAGGCCTGAGCCTATGCTTAAGCATAGTAATAAAACCTAGATTTTTCTCTTTATAATTTATGCTTTGTGGTAATTATATCTTGAAAATACTTAGAGAGCAGTGTCAGTGGTCTCTCAGAGGGGAGGGTCCTTCTGTTTATGTGTGACAGTCTAGTTGAATTAGAGACACTGAATGCTATTAAATATATAGTTGGCCTTAATATTTTATTTGGTGGTCTCCAGGGATTTTATTTCTAAATCCCAAAATGAATTCCTAAAGTAGAATGGAATTTATGGTAGTTTTATTTACAATAGAGGGAAGATATTAAGGAAGAGAAAAAACAGGAGAGAGAGAGAGAAAGCTCCAGCTTCCTATGAATCAGGAGGAATTCTAAGTCTCAGCCAGGGGAAAGGAGTTTGAAGAAGATGGACCTTTTTCAGAGGTTCACACCTCCAGAAAGGGCAAGGAAACTAAGTCAGCCTTTCATTCACCAAAGTGACTGTCTTAAAGGAAAGCAGTCTGAGGTCTCCTGCACCAGCTACTCCAGGGGCCCCGTTCCACAGCCAAGTGTCTTAACTCCAAGTCTGTATATCTGTCTTCCAGTCTCTCCTCAAGTCTCTGTCTTCCAGTCTTTCTCTGAGTGATTCTTCTTCACTCCAAGCCCAAGTGACTGATCTTGATTCCAGTCCAACTCCAAGTGACTGAATCTTGATTGATCCTTGTGTGCCTCTCTTTCCTCTCTTTAAAGATCTTTTTCTCTTGTGTCACCTCTCCTAAATTTTATGTCTACCAATCACAGCAGGTGCTCCTCTCCAGGCCTGCCCACTCAATGTATGAAATGGGTATTCACAACTTTTGTAGTTAGTTAACATCGGTTTTTTTTAGTTAGTTGACACCTTTTGTAGTTAGTTAACACCTTTTGTAGTTAAAATGAGTAGATCTACTTTAAATACTGAGTTAACACTTTGGGTATTAAAATCAAATATTGACAGGGGATTATAATTTAATCTTCACACTAAACAAGGGATAGCCAAATCCAATCTTCACAATGCCCAGTCCATATTTAGGCATCACCCAGTGTTCTATTTTGGACAGGGTTTGCATTTATTTTATAGGTTCAGTGAGTACACACTTTTTTGGCACACAATCATTTTTCAACATGCATGATCATCTACAGATAATTGGATATGTCACATTATCAAATCACTTAATCAACATTTTATGATTGTTCACTATGTTGCTACAACAAAGATTGAGATAAATGACATGAGTAGGGTGATCTGCCGGTTAGTCCCTCCTGACCTAGGGGATGATCAGTTAGGAGAATCATTGCTACTTTTGGTCAGCTTTCACAATCAATCACAATTACTTATATGATGGGTAATTAGGAGATGGGTAACAACATTTTGTAGCTAGGTACAGGGTTAGATGATAATTTAAGACAGACCAGAATTGGGATTTTCCTTAATTTCTAAGTTGTATATTTCTTGTGCTTGATTCAGGCACCTGGCGAGTTGGCTTGGTTGTTATAAACAGAACAAAACAATGAAGTGCGTCTTTAGCTTGTGTTTCAAAGGAATGATTAATCTACCTGTCATACTTGGTCTGCAATGAGTGTGGAGTGTTTAAGTGTGCCTCTGCTTGAGAGAGAAGGGAGGGGTACTGGATAATGGTCTTTAGGTTTTATTTCTGTGATTATAATCTTTTGGGGTAATAATTTGGGGGGATTTTATATGTGTTAATCCTGTAAGTATTTGCTCTCATGTTATTTTTTGTGTATTGGGGAAAGAACAATAATCATAATAATTCCATTAGAGAAAGAAGTCACACAGAGGGGGATTCAGTGGATGCCTTATTTTTTGAAGGTTGCTTGGCAGTCTCCATTTCCCTGGCTGTAACTCTGTCAGACAGTGGGGGTATGATGGCTTCCCACAATAATAGATACCTATCACATGACTTCAGAGAGGATATATTTCTCCCATAACCATTCCCTGAGGAGTAGGTAGGTGGCACAGTCAGGTGTGGAGTTGCTAGGACCATAGTTCAAATCTGGTCTCAGACACTTTTAGCTTTATGATCCTGGATAAATCACTTAAGTCCATTTACCTAACCTTTGCTTGCCTATCTGTCTTGGAGCTGTTTCAAAGACAGAAACATAAGGGTTTGCCTTTTTTTACTCTGAAGTTCACACTAGATGAAATAGTGATGGAGAAGTACACAAAGATACTCTAGAGAGTAGCATCTTCTGTCCCAGAACCGCAATAAAATCCATCAGCAACTGACTGGTAATAGGCAAGCAGGCAATCTACAAAACCAATGCCAGAGCAGAAAATTAACCCCTTGTGTGGGCATGATGACAGACTGCCTTTTACTCAGGGACCATAACCTGTGCCAAGATGCAAAGAACATGGTAAGAACAACAAGAACATTAAAATTCTATTGGCCCATGATGGGAAGCAAAGTATAAGAAGCATGGAAAAACTCATTGGAGTTGGGTTGTGAGGGGCTTTTTATGCCAAACAGAGCAATTTGTATTTGATACTGAAGCAAGAGGAATTAATTGGAAATAGTGACATGGGCACTGTACCTCCAGAAGCTCAGGCAAACTATTATCAGGAAAATCCCTTTGCTCCCTTACATCCTCGTGACTCCTAGCCTAAAACATCCAATGACCCCTATAGGACCCTGAGATGATTGTCCTCCTTTGATATGTTAGATTTTAAATGGTTGATGTTGTAAACTGTAGTGAGTTAAAATGGTGGAAGATATAAATTGTAATAGATATAAGAGAGGGTGAGTAAATTTGACCGCAGAAAATATGTTTCACTACAATGTCTTGGTTTTTAAATCAAATATAAGGTGGTCGCCAAGAAATATATTCCCAAATTATGAATATGCCCAAGTCAACTGGGTTTTATAGAGAATTTAATTAATAATACAATGAGGAATTGAAGAAAAGGAGAAGGAGAGAGAAAAGGAATTAATGAGAAAAGAATAGGTCGGCCAAGGGCAGGCCTGGCCAATCCAGGCCTAAGCCTTAAGAGAGAAACCAGTCAGTTATCACTCACCACAAGATTTGTCTTAAGTAAGGATGTCTGGGGAACAGAGTCTCCCCAGAGGGAGTTCCAGCCAGAGTCAGCCTCCCAAGGGACTTCTTCTCAAGAGATCTTCAAAGGGCCTCCTCCAAAAGGATCTATCCCCAAGGATCCATCTCCAAGGATCCAAGCCAAGGATCTATCTCCAAGGGTGGATCAGGCTCCCTTGCTCAAGAGATTCCTTTTCTTATATAAGGTTTTTTTTCCTATGTCACCTCCCCTAAGTTCTTCCATCTACCAATCACTGTAGACGTTTTCCGAAGGACTGCCCATCTGAATTCCAGCTAAGTCGACTAATCCCTTCAGTAAGTCTGAACCAGAGAAAACACAGCTGAGTCAACTAATCCCATCAAGAGAAAACCTGCCCAACCTTTATAGGTACCTAGCATCCCATTGTATCAATTCTAAAAACAGGCCTGGCTCAAAGAACTCCTTGCCTCATCATAAGCATGGGTCCAAGTACTTTCATTGTTTAGCAAGGAGTTTTCTCCCCTAAAGCAGTCTTAAGTACGGGTGGAGTAGAGGTCCTCCCATTTCTGATCCTGGCGAGTTCTCACATCAAAATGGAGAATGTTTCCAGTAGGGAATTTGTTCCAATGGAGGATTCCTCAATGTGGAAATTTTTAACATTCAGAAGTCTGAGAAATTTCAAGATTTACAGATCCTCCTTTATATTTAAGATGGACAGAGATGCACCTCCAGGCTACACCTCGATCCTATCAGGCTACATCTCAGACATATGTCTGTTCCCTAAAACGAAGGAATCTTTATGAGGGTCATTCCCTATGTCTCCAAGCAGACCCCAGCCAGATGACCAACCCATCCCACCAAATGCCTAAGTGATGACCACTCTAGAGTCACGTCCACACTATGGCACAGCATTTGTTGCAAGAGTATAAAATCACTATTAAATACTCATTCTTCTGGAAAATATGTTTAGACTCTATTCACATCCTGAAACCTCTTTCCTATTAGGAATTCATTACTGATCTACATTCTTAGTTAGTGTGTAGAAAACAAATAAAAGTTTATTTTTCTTTTTCTACATTTCCCTGCATTTTCTTGAACACTGTTCTCAATATCTTGGGAAGTCAAAAAAGTATTTCCTTGTTTTTTAAAACCCTTATCTTCTACCTTGGAATCAATAGTAATTACTTGTTCTAAGCAGGAAGAGTACTAAGGGCTAGGCAATTGAGGTTAAGTAACTAGCTTAGGGCACATGGCCAGGAAAAATCTGAGGCCTGTTAAAATTTCATTGTGTTTGAGATTGAAATATATTAAATAGGTGTTCACCAGGGATTTAATTTCTAAATCCCAAAATGACATTACTAAAGTAAATGGAATTTATGGAAGTTTATTTACAACATTTACAATGGAAGGAAGATACTAAGGAATGAGAGAGAAAACTCTGGCTTCTTCTGATAGCAGTTAGAATTTCTAAGCCCCAGCCAGGGGAAGATAAAAGCCTGGTCACTAAGTCAGCCTTTCACTCACCAACAGTGACAGTCTAAATGGAAAAAAGTCTGGGTGTCTGTCTTCCAGCTGTTCCTCTGCATCCAAATCTGAGTCAGAGATCCTTCTCCACTCAAAAATCGAATGAAATATCTATGAAATATCTGAATGTCTTCTTCTGGACTTTCTTTCTCTTTTTAATGATCTTTTTCTCTTATGTCACCTCCCCTAAATTTTCACGCCTACCAATCACAGCAGACACCTTTCTCCAGGACTGCCCACTCTTTAGTTCTCACCTTCTCTGGTTAGATTATATCTTTTTGGGTTACTTAACACCTCTTTTGTTAAATTCACCTTTTGTATTTACTTAGCACCTTTTTGTGGTTAAAATGGGCAGATCTACTTAAAAACTAAATTATCATCTTTTTGTGGATTACAATTCTAGCTTCACTATAAAGGAAGAGCTAAGTACCTTCATTGTTACCATCATTGAGATAGCTAAATCCAATCTTCACAGTTCAAATCTGGCCTCAGACACTAATCTGAGATAGTAATAGGGTGGTGATTAATAGGATTAAAGTCAATATATTTTAAAGGTTATTCAGCAGAATTAAGGCTAAGCTAAACAAATGCAACATATTTAGCTATTATATTCTTTATACTGTAATTTTTAAAGCTAGCATTTTGCCATAAGGTGTGACTCAGAAGGCTGATGCCTTCTAAGGAGAAGATCTATGGGTCGTGCCCTCTGAGCAGAAGGCTTGACTATATATTGTACACAGAGATATGTGAACTAGAAAGACATCTACACTGGAAAATCATCTTGATGTAATTGTTGAGAGACATTAGATTTGTGAAAGATTATGGCATATAAGAAGGTGAAACTCTGATTTAGGTGGGAGGAAGCGTAATGAGGGAGATATACTTGAGTGGGAAATAATCTGTATCTTTCTCATAAAGAAGTGCTAAGAACCTAGATAGAAGTTAGTGCTTTTCCTTCTTTTTAGAGCACTGCCCCCCTTCTAAAAACTGCTCATTTTACTCTTCATGATGAGATGTAGGTCTTTTCATGTTTTTCTAAGATTAATCTGCTCATCATTCCATATGGCACAGATATATTCCAACACAATCATATGCCACAGCTTTTTAAGTCATTCCCCAAGTGACGGGCATCTCTTCTAATTCCACCTCTCTGCCACCACAAGGAGAGCTGCTATCAATATTTGAGAACCGTGAGATTCTTTTTTCCCTCATCACCTTAGGACATAAATCTGAGAGTGGTATTTCAGAGCCAATGGTATACACAGTGACGGATTTCAGTTATAATGAATCATGAAGGTATTAAAGACATTTAAAAGCTGACTCTAATGAACAAAGTGTTCCTGGATCAGAATTATGGATATAGTTCTAATAACCACAATTGATTTCTAAATCCTTAAATTGGATGGGATTTTTAAATGTTATCTCATTTGATCTTCACAGCAACTCTGAAAGGCAAGTATTAGCCCTATTTTACAAATGAAGAAAGTGAGGCAAATAGAGGTTAAATGAGCTGCCCAAGGCCACAAAGCTAGAAAGAATGTGAGCTCTTGGCTCTCAATAAACCATACCATCTACTTATAAACTCTGATCATTTACAGGCTGTCACTAAAGCTGGCTCCTTTGACAAGAGTCAGGCCAGCTGAGGTACCATCTGACAACAGCCATTACCAGGCCTGTCACTAGAAAACAATGATTAACTGACCTCTGTCTTTAAGCTGTTCCCTTTCCCACAGCATGGGCCCTCCATGAACCCTTATAAGAACAGGTCCTGGTCCTGATTCAATATTGATCCAAGACTATGAAACTAACATGTCCCTGAATTATGAGAACTATGGGAAAATATCTACTTGGCTTGGCTCTACCTGGTTTTGGAGATGTGGCCTTCCATCTGGCCCATCCCATACATTTATGTAGACAATCCATATGATCAACACAAGCTTTTACTGTTAAAAAAACAGCAGATTGAAAAGAAAGTAGATGAGGGCCTGATTACCTTATAAAAATCCTTATGATTAACTTCATTGCAGAGATAAAGTTCAAATTCTCCTTTTCCCCTCCATCTCCCTTTCTACCCACACTGTCAGGCCAACATGAGCTGGTCATAGAAGAAGTAGAAGCAGAGAACGTACTTCTGGGTCACAGAGAAGACAACAAAAATCCTCCTAGGGGAAGACAGTGAAGGGAAAACTGGTCTACTCTCCATCCTATCTTATGAGATTTTTTTTGGAATGAGAGCCATTCTATAGAGCATGCCAGATAGAAATTCATTGACTGCTCCCAGATGAGCACCAAGTACTTTGGGAGATTGCTCCAAGGAATCTATGACTCAGGAGATTGAAATAGGAGGCGAGAGAGCCTCCTAATTTGATATGGAGCTCAAAGAATTGATGACTTATGGGGTAGGCAAAGGGACCTACTGGTCTTCCCAACTCGCTTCCTGTCTTGCTTCAAAACATGAGAACTTTTTTGAGGTGTGCCTTTAACCCATGGCTGCCCTTGCCTTTTTGTTTTGTTTGTTTATTTGTTAGGGAAAGAATGTCAGGATGGTTTTATCCAGGACTAGTGGACTTCTTGCAAATTCCAAAAGGTAGGTAGCATTCCCTAGTTCCCTAGTCAGTGTTCTTCTGGTTCTGCTTTTTTACAGTGTCCTTAATTTTCTATGGGATTGTCCTGCTTAAAATTACTTAATAAAGATTTTAAGCCAGAGACAATGTGAAGTGCCAGGTTTATTGATCCTAAGGATGAAATAATAAACAACAATGTAACACACAGGAGGGAGTTTCTTTAACAAACTGCAGTTTGGACTCAGCACTCTAAAAATGGCTGGAGCCCTGAGTCTGGGGCTTGCAGGTTTTTTGTCCTGGAGTGGTAGGGGGAATGCACAGGAATTCCTGGGATGGGGGGAGTGAACAGGAACTTAACAGGAACTCCTGTGGCTGTTGGGTTATCAGCTCCTGGCATATGCCAAGAGGGTGAGTGACAGAGACTTCTGAGGTTGGGATCTATCAGCTCCTAGAATATGTCAGGATGTGATGACTTGCCTGCAGGGTTTCTGTGGGTAGGGTTAAGGGAAGGGAGAAAGTAGGTTCCAGGGCTGGTCCTTCATTCCCCACTTCTTCTGCTGTACATGAGGCATCTTCCTCATGTGACTGTATCATCATAAGGGGATTCAGTAGGAGTCAGGGTTCAATAATCCTGGTGAAGGACCATTAGGTGGATGGTATTAATGCAATACTTGGCGAAGGCTACTAGGCAATTAAGAATGCGTGGAATGTAGATTCCTTAAGTAGCCCCATATGATCAGCATAAAAGCAAAGAACAACATATGGTCCTATAAGGGTCATTAGATATTTTAGGCTAGGAGTCACAAGGATGTAAGGGAACAAAGGAATTTCCCTGATAATAGTTTGCCTGAGTTTCTGGGAGTACAATGCCCATGTCTCCCCCCTCTCTAAATATCTAAGGGAAAAATGATGGTGGTCTCAGTTTTCTGTAGCTTCTTCAGAGCTGAGAATGGTTGTAGAAGTGTCCCTGCCTATGGTCAGGAGAGAGAGGTATTGACTGTAGGCAAGGTCCAGGGCTTCAAGCTGGGATGGTTGCTGAGGTTACAGTGGCATCTGTGTGACTCCCATGAGTGCTTTTACCCTAGAAGCAACTAGAGAAGTGACAAGGTTACAAAAGCAAGGTCCACATATCTCACAGGGCAGTAGCCAAAACTTGAACAGGGAGGGAAAGGCTGTGGACATATGGTCTTTAGGGGCCTGTTCTCAGTGAATGCCTGAGTCCTAGGTAGGTGGGGACCTGCTTAGAGATCTGAAGGATGTCCAGTGACTGCTTCTCCCCATTGGCAGTGTGAATCTTAAAACTGCTCAGACTCTACTTCAGAAGATTTGATTAAGCTGTTCCCCATTTTTAACAATGGAGGTACTTGGTCAGGAATATATTGAGAACTTTTAAAATTACTCCACCCTACTCAGACAGTGCCTTAGGGGAAGATAAAGTTGAAAATTCCTGATTGAACAATGAAACGTCCCTAACTCATACTTATTGTAAAGCTAGAACCTTAAGCTAGGTCTATTTTTAGATCTAATACAAAAAAGTGCTAAATACCTATAAAGGTTAAGTTAATCACTAAAAGGCCAAGCAACTCACAAAGGCAAGCTTAGCAAAGAGGTGTGAAGTACTCAGAGGATTTAATCTAACCAGAGAAGGTGAGAACAAAAGAAGATGAGAACTAAGAATAGGCAGTCCTGGGGAAAAGCGTCTACTGTGATTGGTAGATGTGAAAATTTAGAGGAGGTGACATGGGAGAGAATTTCTTTAAAAAGAGAACTCAGTTCAGTTTGGAGTTCAGTTTGGAAGTTGAATTGGAGTTGGACTTCGGAGTGGAAGTAAGGACATTTTGAATGGAGTTTGCAATTGAACCCAGCTTGGGGAAGATCTTGTGGTGAGTGATAAAGACTGACTCTCTCTCCTTTAGGCTCAGGCCTAGGCCCTTTTGGCCTAGGCCCTTTTATACTGGTTGGATCACCCTGAGCCAAAGCAATTAATTCTCCCTCCCTCTCTCTCTCCCTCTCTCTCTCTCTCTCTCTCTCTCTCTCTCTCTCTCTCTCTCTCTCCTTCCCTTAATTCATTTATATTAATTAAAATCTCCATAAAACCCAGCTGACTTGGGTATTTTCATATTTGGGAATTTTCCCATGGTGACCTCTTAATTTTAGATTTTAAATCAAGGTGCTAAAATTATCTTCACAGTTTGGTCGAAACCTTTACAGTTTTGGCAATTCACAGTCTTGGAAAACCACATTTTCACAGTTACAGCAGACAGGTCACAAGAGGAGAATCAGCCCCTAAGATAGAAGTGTAGAAACCAGGACTGGGGCAAACACTAGAACAGCAGATAGAAACAGAGAAAATTAGTACAATAGTAACTGGCATCACACATTTGCATTTGGGCATCTTAACCAACAGAGTTCTCTAGAAATCATCTTCTGACAGGAATAGATCCCTTTAGGAAATCTGATTCCTGAGTTGTTTGCAGAGCTGGTATGTGATGTTTTTGTTATAGAATATCCCATTGCAAAGTACACATTAATATGGCATCTATAAACCCTTGAGTACCCATATTTAACAGATGAATTTTTTATGCCAGATTCTGGGGGAAATTCAGAAAGTTTTGGATTATATTTCCAAATTCAAGAGCCAAACTTTAATTGTGGTAAATGAAGGCTGTCAATACAAGCCATCTATTAATAAACCTCATCTACTTCTCAAAGTATATTCCCTAACAATTTGAGGATTTTCAATTATTAACCTAATAGGTTGTTTGGGGAAATGGAAACTTAAATTTTACAATTTGCATTATGTGCCTATTATGGGAATTTGTCACAAAGAAAAAGGCAGACAGGGGAAACATTTCCTCATGTCCCAAAGGACACAGTGAGTGGCTTCATGTACAAGCCAAGGCTGTCACTGGCTCATGCCATTATTGTTTTATTCAAGGATTAGCAGCCTAGATGGTCAGGAGAGTGCAGTCCAAGGTGAGCCTTGGCTTGCCTTCTCCAACGATCCTAGGGCTTTCTCTCTCCTTAGAGTACTTCGTTGCCATTGGATCCCAGGAGCCTTTTTGCCTTAAAAGATAAGTCTCACTCATTTCAGCTGAGATAAGTTCTGTTTATCAGCAAATAAGAATTTCCATACACCTCAAACAAGCTTTTCTGATCACGTGCCCTCTCTAAGGATTCCTTAAAGCCCATGAGTCTACAAGAGAGCAGTTATTCTTACACATTTGGCAATGATTAATTTATCACAATGTAGTCACAGAGCCTGATCAGGAATATTGAATTCATCAGCTCTACAGTAAATACAAATCAGGGCCAGATCATATGCTGGCCTTAGGCCATGTGAAGGAACTGAGACAAGATCAGTCAGGAATCTCTCTAATGAAATTTCAGAAAAATTCCAGAATTATTTGTGATTTTCCAAAACCACATGTATCGATTCTAGAAATTATCTGTAAGTTAAAGATCCAATTATGAGAGCAGAACATCTATCTTTTCATGTTCACCTTCTCTCTCTCTCTCTCTCTCTCTCTCTCTCTCTCTCTCTCTCTCTCTCTCTCTCTCTTTCTCTCTCTCTCTCTCTCTCCCTCCCTCTGTCTCTGTCTCTGTCTCTCTCTCTCTCCCCCCCCTCTCTCTTTCTCTCTCTCTGTCTGTCTCTACACATGATCACAATTTTGAAATAAAATACCAATAAATACCTCTAATAGAGAGATTTAAGAATTACTTCCTTCTGGCTAGCAGACAGGGAAAGGAGATTTATCAGCACTTCTCATCTATTTCTGTTCACCTCAAAACAGAAGATAATTAATAGGATGTTCTCTAAGTTGAAAAAAACCCTTGATTTTAAAAGTGTCAGACACTGAAAAATCCCCAAAGTAGGGGTGTCTCACCAGTTGTCTTTCTGTGTCCAATCAACCCTCTTGCTCCCTGCAGCAGAGGAGGAGGACAGATCTGATCAGTGAACTGATAGCTTCCTGGTTTCCTTTTTTATCATCTCTGCCTGGATTTCTCAGTGGGTCCTTGCCTTAAAATCCAAGCAAAGAGTAGATTTTGGAGACCTGGGAGCCTGGTGAGGGGGTAAAGCTAAAAGGTAAGGGGCTTCTGTCCATCTGCCCTCTTTCCTGTAAGATATGTCAAATGCCACCCGGTGTTAGAATTTAGGGTATCAAAAAGCCAATTTCCTCGTGTTTTCCCTTTATGTTGCTCAGCTATGCAACAGGAGAGGAAACAAACAAACAAAAACACCCAACTGAATTTTGGCTCAGGCTGCTTAGATTTGATCTCTTCCCAACAGGAGGGGCCTGAGAGGATGCTTTTCCCGCTGTCTTAATTGGGTTGGCGTGTCCCTATCTGGCTCGGACCTCAGGCTTGGTAGCCACTCCACACCTGAGACTTCCCAGATTGAAAAGCGACAAGTCCAGCACAGCCACTACCCAAGTAGAGGACGGTATTACAATTTTAGGGTGCCCTGGGCAGGCCATGCCTCTTGCTTATCGAAGGTCTAACATGGTCATTCAACATTAAAAAGAAATTCATTTTTTTCAAGCTATTTAAAGTCAATTTTTCCCAATTATAAAGGTCACTGGAAGAAATAGCCAATATTGATATACTTGGAGCCCACCCGGAACTGTGGGCCTGATGACCCTGATGGGGAGAGCAGTGGTGGAGGTGGGCTCCTGAGGTTCAGGGGTGCATTGTTAGCTCTGGCTACGAGTGCCATGAGCTGCCCCCCCCTTCTGCCTCATTGGTCTAAGGTGGCATAAGGTGGGGGTAGGGGTGGCACGTCCAGAGTCTCGGGGGATGACTCTGGTAATACAAATGGGGCTGAGGTCTCTGGTTCAGAAGATGTCCCAGCGTGCCTGCACCTCTTTTCTCTCACATCCTCTGAGCGGGTCAAGGCCTTAAGGGCTCCCTTCAAGGGAGCATGGGCATCTGAGGGAAGACAGGACTAGGTCTTGCCAGGAAAGAATATAAGGAATCTGATTGGGATGGCCTTGTGGGCCGGGATCTAAAACCTGGGCTCAGACCTTGGAAATAACCTCTAGGTTGAGGTTCCCCTCACCCCAGGCCAACCCAGACCAAATGCCAGCCACTCTGAAGAGCAGAATGTAACAAGTTGACTCTTTTTGATGGACATGGAGAGACTGTGGTCCCTCACCTTGAAGACAGAGAAATGGGTAGTCATGAGGGAGAGCAGAGTGGACCTCTGGGGTGGACTCTCCCTGTTCCATAATGTCCTGTAGAATGAAAGGAGTTAGTAGGCTGTACACAAAGACAGTGAACCCAAAAGCAGATAGGACAATATGTGACAGACTGGACAGCCAAGACAGACACAAGAAATATGAACGTTGGTTTGGGTGTGCTCCTCTACTCACCCCTAGGGGACAGGGGCTAGTGATCCCCAAACCAGATTGGTGTGGCAGGGCTTCCCCCAGGGCCACACCCCTTCATCCAGTTTGTCCACTGGGTTTCCTACTTCCAACGGGGGGGCTCTAACTACCCTGAATTTCAACCGGGGGGCCTCTAACCACCCCAAATTCCAAACAGGGGGCCTCTAATTAGTCTGAATTCCAACTGGGAGCCCTCTAACTACCCCAAATTCCAACCAGGGGGGCCTCTAACCACCCCAAATAAAGTCAACTAAAATCAAGTGGCCAGAATACCCTACTTAAGGGAGTCGAGTCCAATGGATCCTTCCCACGGCCCATCCAAGGGAGAGGGAGTCGGGAATCCTTAGGTGAAGGTAGCCAAGAGGGGTGTCACAGTCTTTATCCACATGCTTTCCAGGATTTCCAACCTATCCCCTCACAGGAAATAGGGAACTGCGTGCTTTCCCAGTCCACACTCAGAAATGGGTGGGCAGTTCTCCCAAATGAATCTGGCTTGGCAATAGGCTGTCCCATTCAATCTCCAGGCTGGTGACCAGTGGTCAGCTACTTAGCCATATGTGGATGACTCAGGAGACCTTATCCCCTCACTCTCACATGACATTCTCTCCACATTCATTCAACACCTCCAGAGGCTACTCACCAGACCCTACTGTCCTCCACCAAATTGTGACGTGTTCCAGATCCTGTCGTCTCGAGTTCCCCAGTGACAGGGGTCCCCTCCCTCTGTTGGTCATACTCTGTTTCCTTTGTGGGATCCCGGAATGAACCCCCATATGAAGTGCCTGATTCATTGATCGCAAGGATGGAACAATGACCAACAATGTAACACACAGGAGGGAGTTTATTAAACAAACTGCATTTTGGGTTCAGCACTCTAAAAATGGCTGAAGCCCCGAGTCTGGGGCTTGCAGGCTTTTTTTCCTGGAGTGGTAGGGGGAAGTGCATAGGAATTCCTGGGGTGGGGGAAGTGAACAGGAACTTGATAGGAACTCCTAGGGTTGGGCTGTTATCAGTTCCTGGTATATGTCAAGAGGGGGACTGACAGGAACTTCTGGGGTTGGGATCTATCGGCTCCTGGTGAAAGTCAGGATTTGATGACTTGTCTGCAGGGTTTCTATGGGTAGGGGGCCAGGGAAGGGAGAAAACAGGTTCCAGGGCTGGTCCTTTAAATGCACCAGGAATAACCAAATAGAGAGTCTAAACCCAGAAAGTTATCTTTTTAATGAAGCAGCTATTATGCATAAAAGCTAAATAATTGGACCCATGAGAGAGGAAGAGGGATCCCTCTTCAGACAGGTGGGAATGGCTGAATCCAGAGTGACCAGCAACTTTTCTAAGATTCCTGCAGATGGATGCTCTTACATAGGGTATGCCTATCCCTGTAAGTCATCTAACATGTTTTGTTGGAAGGATGGAGAGATGTGATCTCAGGGTTGGCCCATCTTTTAGGAGAGGGGATGAGTCAATAGCTACACATGAATGGCTGTCACTGAAGTGCCGTTGCACTAGGGATATTCTCTTCTCTGCTCTCTGAGAAGAGATATGGAATTGCTGTTCTAGCTATTTACCTCTAACCAGAGACATCTCTGGTCTCCTGGTAAGATTGTGGGCTCAGAAGAAAAGGCATTTCCTTTGTTGCTCTGGGGGAGAAGGTAGCCCTTAGCTCACACTAACCAGCTCACTTCCTCTCCAACAAATGTTGGTCAGGCAAAGGACAGTAAGAAATGGTGCATAGCTAGTAACAGCATTTAATCAAGCAAAACATTACCAGAAATGGAAAAGTTCTATAAATAGAGTGTATGAAAATCAGCAACCTGAACCTTAGTCCAGGCTAAGGTCTGATCATCAGCTTCTGCTGATCACTGCCCCATCCCAATACCTCATTCTTTTCACCAGCCTCTTGGGTGAATGAATAGATGCAGGCCTGACACACCTTCCTCTGCAACTAACCTTAGAGGACTGTAAGCTTTTCTTCCCATTTGGTACCCATTATTACCACTATAGGTTTTTAAATTCATGAATTTATTTGTTACATTCAAATCCCCAGTTAACTCCCCCATGCTTTTATTGAGCAGTTCTTTCTCTTGAGATGGACATGTATAAGTCATTCTTCAAACTACATTTCTGTTGCTATATGTTGCTGGTTCTGCACTTTTCACTCTTCAAAATTTCATGTAGGTCTTTCTTTGTTTTTCCAAAATTAACCTGTTCTTCATTTCTTATAATACAGGGTGCTCTTACCTTTGACTTTGATCACCTTAGAAAATAAATCGAATATTGCTGGGTGAAGAGATATTCACAGATTTATAATTCTTTAGCATAATTCCAGATTGCTCTCCGACGTGGTTAGATCAGTTCACAGTTCCACCAATAGTGTATAAGTGTCTCCATTTCCCCACATTCCCTACAGCACACAACAACCATTCTTGTTTTGTTTCTCTCGATCCCATGCTGGCACTAGAGTCAAGAAAATCATAGAGGAAACATGGACTGTTCTAAGTATTTATCAATGAGGGTGGGGAAATAATGAGAACTGGAACCTTTTTTTTAACCCTTATCTTCTGTGAAAGTATAAATGCTGAGACAACTGTAGCAAGGGCTAGGGAGATGGGCTAAGTGACTTCTCAAGGATAACACAGCTAGAAAATGTCTGAAGTCATATTTGAACCCAGATCCTTCCAACTCTAAGCCTGGCACTCTAGCCACTGTACTATATGGCTACCCCTAGGACTCTGGTTTTAAAGCCATAGGAAGGGGCTGCTTTTGTCTCTTTTGCACTGCAGTGTGTGCCTTAATGGCCACCATCCATATAGTGCCTCCAAACAATCACAGGATTTCCCAGATGAGCACCAACACTACAGGATTAACCTCCAAGTCTCTCAGACTGCTCGAGGTACCTGCAAGTACCCAACTCCTCAGAGTTCCTTGGGAGTGGTGGAGGAATACATTCCTCCTGCTCTCTTTCCAAGCTCATGCATCCCTAGCAATGGACTTCCCTTGAGCTATATCAAAGCAGACAGAACTCTCCTTTCTTCCTCCCCCCTTTTTGAATAAATATTAAGCAAACTTATTAAGAGTATTCAAGACGGAAGCCGTTAGACTGATCTGAAAAGGAAGCCTTTTGCACTATTCTGTTGACCACCCCTTCCAAAACAATGGCGTCCTCTCCTCTTCTAGATCAGCTCAGGAAGAATCTCTTCTGAACATTCATTAGTGCAGTGACAGAAAAGGGTGCTCTAACTGATGAATTTAGGGGTGGCCTAGGCAGACCTAGGGTTTAGGAAAATGACTTTGACAGGTGACTGGAGGAGAATGGACTGAAATGGGGAGAGACTTTAGGCAGGCAAGCCCACCAGGGACTGTTGCAATAGTCTAGGTGAAAAATAACGAGGGCATACCATAAAATGTATGTGGCAGTATCAAAGGAGAGGAGAGGACATCTACAAGTGGGGTGAGGGCTGTCCCTGATATTGGAATTGTAGCATACCAGGCCTGTTGGCATCTGGGAAGTATGATTGATGTATTGATATTGTACTACCTGACACATGGTCAGACCTCTTGATGTTAAAGGGACAGTCCTGGGCACTAGCAAAGGACGGGCAAATTCATGGGCTGGGTCTGGACGGGGCCCCTCTGCCTCAGCTCAGAGTAATGCCATTTACATAGCGCAGTTTGAATGGGAGTGTTGCTCTGCTCGGACTTCATTTACAAAGCGCGGGATGGATTAAAGCTCCACCTCTTTTATCTCATCATTGTCAATTCAGCCAATGTTAAAACCCAAGTCATGTTACATATATGTTCCTAAAACCCTCAATAAGTACTGGGAACAAGTGCAAAACTCCTCCCTGACTAACCCCTCTCTTACCCTTACTTACGCTCTCTTACCAGCTCTCTCTGACTAGTTCTCTCGCCCTTCATTTCCTCTCTCCCTCTGTTCCCTCCACGCCTTACTTTATTATATCTCTTTCATAGCGACTTGGTCACCCCAGTGCCTGCTATTGCCATAGTGGCACCAGGAGTTCAGTCTCCACCTTTCATAGCGACGTGGTCACCCCAGTGCCTCCTATTGCGATAGGAGGCACCAGGAGTAAGACTCCACTTTTCCTAGCAACATTGTCGCCCCCAAAGCAGACTCTCTTGTCTAGGAGTATCTAGGGGTTGATACTCCCCACCTATTCTCTTGTTCCTCTTACTTCCTTGGAGTTCACATTACTCCCCATGTGTTTCCAATTCTGTCTTTGAGTCATTATTATTCTCCCATTTCCTTAGCCACCTCTCCCCACCACAGATAGATGTTACAGGACTCACTTGGGGGGTCGCTATACCTCCCATCTGGGTCACTATAGGAATGAATGTGTCTTTATGTGGCTCAGAGGAAAGTGGCCAGTGCCTTCTTCCCCCTCCTTTCTCCAAGGGAGACATTCATTCCTGATAGAAGATGAAGAAGGAAATTGGAATCAGAGGCCACCATTCTGCTCACCTCAAAAAAAGGGATAATAGGCTAATATATCCATCTGTTCCCCTACATATTATTATACTAGAAGACAACTCCTGATCATTGTTTCATCAGTGGGGTAGAAGAGGACCTGTGACTCTGTATCTCAGTCTTGACTCCCTTCCCACCAACTACCACTTCCATAATGAATGTATATAGCAATTAGCAAAGATATCCATTTATCTAAATCTGAGAAAAAGTGAAATCAGAGCAGGCATACATAGGAGAATATACATAAGACAATACAAAATTGAGGAGCTCTCCTATTAAAATGGGCACTGTACCCCCAGAAGCTCAGGCAAACTATTATCAGGGAAATTCCTTTGCTCCCTTACATCCTCATGACTCCTAGTCTAAAATATCCAATGACCCCTATAAGACCCTGACATGATTGTCCTCCTTTGATCCTCCTTTAGATTTAAGATGGACAGAGAGATGCACCTCCAGGCTACACCTCAATTCTTTTGGGCTGTATCTCAGACATCTGTCTGTTCCCTAAAACCAAAGAATCTTTAATGAGGGTCATTCCCTATGTCTCCAGGCAGACCCCACTTAGATGACCAAACCCCTGACTGAATACCTAAGGGTTTGCTACTCTAGAGTCACGACCACACCATGTTGTAAAGAGTATAAAAGTCTCCAGAACTGATGTCATTTGGGGGACAGCTTTTCCATCCATGCTGTCCTCCCAGGGTCACAGCCTTTCCATCCATGCTGTCCTCCCAAGGAGCAACCTTCCATCTTGCTTTTCCACCTGTACTATCCTCCTGACCATTCTCAACATTACTCTCTAAAGTAATAAATTTCTCTTTTTATTTTTAAGTTAAGTTTTGGAGTCTTGCATTCTTGCACAAAGATAACACTCCCAAACCCCAGGGGTGCACCTCTTCACCTCCAGGACATCTTGGTGCCCAACATTTTTGGCTTTCCTGAAAGCTACTCCTGTACCCTGGATTGTCCATGAGCACAAAGCTTCTCAGGTAGGAAGGAGCTTTTCTTTGACTCCTGAAACCCCCATCGGTAGGGCTGCTGGATTTGGGGTCTATTGGCTCCCCCTTCTGATACTGGAAGATGTTCTGGTGTGTAGGAAGTCTTTCACCTCAGTGTTTAGCTGAGTGTTCTAGGTCGGGCAACTTCTATGGATGCACAGTTGTTGACCCTCTGGTGTGGAATTGGCCATTCCACATCCACATGAGACAGAGATAGAGTATACTCTGAGATTCTCCTTTGGGGTATATACTTAAAAATTGGAAAATTTGGCTCTAAACAGCTTGAAGAAAAAGCAACTAATTTCTTTTTGTAATGTTGAATGACCATTTTACACCTTTGATAAACAAGAAGCCTGGCTTATCCATAGCGTCCTAAAGTTGTAATACCATCCTCTACCTACAACTAAACTTTTCTTTTTTCTTTAATCAGGTCTAGACAGCTTGTATCCTCCATTGGGTATTGGCTGTGCTGGACTTTTTCTGTTTTGGGTCTGGGAAGTCTCAGGTGTGGAGTGGCTACCAAGCTTGAGGTCCGAGCCAGATAGGGACTAACCAACCCAATTAAGACAATGGGAAAAGCATCCTCTCAGGCCTCTCCTGTTGGGAAGAGATCAAATCTAAGTAGTCTGAGCCAAAATTCAATTGGGTGTTTTTGTTTGTTTTTTATTTTTTCTTCTCTCATGTTGCATAGCTGAGCAACATCAAGGGAAAACATGAGGAAATTGGCTTTTTGATACCCTAAATTCTAACACTGGGGGGAAATTGTACATATTTTGCAAGATAGAGGGCAGATGGACAGAAGCCCCTTAACTTTTAGCTTTATCCCCTCACTAGGCTCCCAGGTCTCCAAAATCTACTCTTTACTTGCATTTTAAGGCAAGGACCCACTGAGAAATCCAGGCAGAGATGATAAAAAAGGAAACCAGGAAGCTATCAGTTCATTGATCAGATCTGTCTTCCTCCTCTGCTGCAGGGAGCAAGAGGGCTGATTGGACACAGAAAGACAACTGGTGAGACACCCCTACGTTTGGGATTTTTCAGTGTCTGACACTTTTCAAACTAAGGTTTTGTTTTTTTTTTAAATTTGTAGAACACCCTATTAATTATCCTCTGTTTGGGGGGAAACAGGGATAGATAAGAAGTCCTGATCAATCTCCTTTCCCTGTCTGTTAGCCAGAAGGAAGTAATGCTTCAATCCCTCTAATAGAGGTATTTATTGGTATTTTATTTCAAAATTGTGATCATGTGTATATGTGGGTTTAGAAAATAACATCCTAATTTTAATTTTGTTGGTCAGTAAAATGTCAGTTTGTATAGAAAAGCCACAGATCAGTTTGGTAAAGCAGGATTTTTTTAGCAGTATAGCCTCAAAAAGACGCCATTGCATCCTTATCTACCTTTCCATCACAAGAGGGTTAAAGAAAAAAATATGACTTTAAGTGTTTGAACTGACCATCTAACATTATTATTAAATTTAACTTCCTGGTCTCAAAAATAGATTATCAGCCTGCTTGTCAAAAGGCTTGTTTTAAGGTTACGGCCCTTAAAAGGTTTCAGATCTCTAAATTTAAAATAGATCCCGTAATGCTGAATGCTTTATGAATTTTTTTTTTTTTACGTGTGGTAGCTGGGGAGACCACAGAGTTGTCCTGGACGAGATGTGACTGCCCACCCAACCCCCTTTTACATGACTTCTTCCATCAATGCCCCTTACCTATGAATTGACTTGATTATTATACCCCCTAGTCTCAAAAGAAATAATGCAAGAGCAAAACACCTGGACCCCAATTCCCCAAAACGTCACCAAAAGATCAGACCCGCAAACCCAATCCCAAAAGACTATCATGAGTTAACTTTTGTTTAGGTACATAATTCCCAGCAAAACCGCAGCTACAGACCAAACCAAAAACTCTCCCACCTACAGAAGCCTCTTCTCATGAAGGCAGCACACAAATCAATCATAGAGGCCCAAGTGATAAGTATATCAAGCTTCAGTATGCCTCAGTGACTCGATCATACAAATCAGTAACTCCCTAGAAGCCACCAGTCTAAATTTGAATTGTGTTCCCAGACCCCTCAGCCTCCATGATATGATTGTTGAATTGTCTTCCAAGAACTACTGATTAATCATTCCATTTTATTAAAAGCAATACGTAATTTTCCTTGATTGATTGTAAGCTCAAAACTTCTCACAGGGTAATGAGAAAATCAAGCCACCTGTGACAGAAATCATTTATCTTGTGTACAGCCTTTATTCTGTCTGTAATCACAATACAAGAATATAGAATGTTAATCAAGCCATTTGTTAAAAGTTGATGTATCACTTTTCCAATTATCTCTCTTTGATTTTGTGTATCTGCATGCCAAGAGAATGGGTATAAAAATAAAGATCAGACATCAGGTAAATGGAGCAGCTATTAGATGCAAAGCAATACCATGGCTGTTATGATTAAGTTGTCTTCCATTTTGTTATTTTGTTGACTCATCATTCACCACCAGACAGGATATCCTGGAGTCTGGGGCAAGGGTGGACTTTGCCTGTGATAGTAAACCTGACTGTATAATAGATTCTGTTCAATACTCAGTGGTTACCTCATTTTACCAATTTGTACTATGAACTGAAATTTATAACTGATGAGTACTATGCTAAAGATGCAGTCTTTCCATGATGTAATCCTTTAAATCAGAATTCGTTAGGATCACTGATTAACAATTGAAGTGATACCAACAGAATGTTTGTTTGACTTATAATGGTAAAAGCAAGTCAGAAAAGGTATGTGGGATTTGAATTCTGAAGAAAGAGGGACTTTGATATAAAGTCCATAAAGCTTCAGAATGCAGATTTGTGAAGGAAGAATGGACATCTTGCTCTGCTTTTTAAGCAGAGGGTTTTGGAGGGAGAGAGAAAGAGAGAGAGAGAGAGAGAGAGAGAGAGAGAGAGAGAGAGACAGAGAGAGACAGAGACAGAGACAGAGAGAGAGAGAGACAGAGAGAGACAGAGACAGAGACAGAGAGAGAGGCAGAGACAGAGAAGATGAAAGTGAACAGATAGATGTTCTGCTCTCATAATTGGATCTTTAACTTACAGATAATTTCTAGAATTGATACATGTGGTTTTGGAAAATCACAAATAATTCTGGAATTTTTCTGAAATTTCCTTAGAGAGATTCCTGACTGATCTTGTCTCAGTTCCTTCACATGGCCTAAGGCCAGCATATGATCTGGCCCTGATTTGTATTTACTGTAGAGCTAATGAATTCAACATTCCTGATCAGGCTCTGTGACTACATTGTGATAAATTAATTATTGCCAAATGTGTAAGAATAACGGCTCTCATGTAGACTCATAGGCTTTAAGGAATCCTTAGAGAGGGCCAGTGATCAGAAAAGCTTGTTTGAGGTAATATGGAAATTCTTATTTGCTGATAAACAGAACTTATCTCAGCTGAAATGAGTAAGACTTGTCTTTTAAGGCAAAAAGGCTCCTGGGATCCAATGGCAACGAAGTACTCTAAGGAGAGAGAAAGCCCTAGGATCGTTGGAGAAGGCAAGCCAAGGCTCACCTTGGACTGCACTCTCCTGACCATCTAGGCTGCTAATCCTTGAATAAAACAATAATGGCATGAGCCAGTGACAGCCTTGGCTTGTACATGAAGCCACTCACTGTGTGCTTTGGGACATGAGGAAATGTTTCCCCTGTCTGCCTTTTTCTTTGTGACAAATTCCCATAATCGGCACATAATGAAAATTGTAAAATTAAAGTTTCCATTTCCCCAAACAACCTATTAGGTTAATAATTGAAAATCCTCAAATTGTTAGGGAATATACTTTGAGAAGTAGGTGAGGCTTATTAATAGATGGGTTGTATTGGCAGCCTTCATTTACCACAATTAAAGTTTGGATCTTGAGCTTGGAAATATAATCCAAAACTTTCTGAATTTCCTCCAGAATCTGGCATAAAAAATTCATCTGTTAAATATGGGTACTCAAGGGTTTACAGATGCCATATTAATGTGTACTTTGCAAATGGATATTCTTTAACAGAAACATCACACATCAACTCTGCAAACAACTCAGGAATCATATTTCCTAAAGGAATCTATTCTTGTCAGAAAATGATTTCTGAAGATGAAGTCTGTTGGCTAAGATACCCAAATGCAAATGTGTAATGGCAATTACTATTGTACTAATTTTCTCTGTTTCTATCTGTTGTTCTAGTGTTTGCCCCAGTTCTGGTTTCTACACTTGTGCCTTAGGGACTGATTCTCCTCTTGTGACCTGTCTGCCAATCAGGGGAAGCAGTCACTGGACATGTCCTTCACATCTCCAAGCAGGTCCCCACCCAGGCATTCACTGAGGATACACCCTTAAAGACCCTGTGTCCATAGCCTTTCCCTCCCTGTTATCTTAACCCCTTTTCCTTTAGCTCTTAACTACCTGACCATAACTATTTCTTTCCTTACATTTTGGGTCTTCTCCTATGTTTTAGATCATGCATGCCCAGCCAGCTTGACAGATAATTCTCTGATTCAACTTGGGGAAGCAGTAGCCAAAGCAGGTCCCTCTAACTGTTGGGTGTGTATGAAGCCTACACAAAGCAGAGAGAACCTGAGGCCTCTAGCCTCTGGTCTCAGGGCCTTGGAGGCATACCCAAAACCTAAGGCTTTAAGCTGATTCTCATCTACTACAGTTTTGGTTACTCCCCTGTGGGATATGTGGGCCTTGGATTTGTAATCTTGTCACTTCTCTAGTTGTTTCTAGGGTAAAAGCACTCATGGGAGTCACACAGATGCTACTGCAACCTCTGTAACCATCCCAGCCTGAATCCCTAGACCTTGCCTACAGTCAGTACCTCTCTCTCCTGACCATAGGCAGGGACAGTTCTACAACCATTCTCAGCTCTGAAGAAGCTACAGAAGACTAAGACCATCAACCCTTTCCACTTACATATTTGGAGAGGGGGGAGATGACACGGGCATTTTATCCCCAGATACTCGGGCAAACTATTATCAGGGAAATTGCTTTGCTCCCTTACATCCTTGTGACTTCTAGTCTAAAACATCCAATGACCCCTATAGGACCCTGACATGATTGTCCTCCTTTGATCCTCCTTTAGATTTAAGATGGACAAAGAGATGCACCTCTAGGCTATACCTCAACTCTATTGGGCTGTATCTCAGACATCTGTCTGTTCCCTAAAACCAAAGAATCTTTTATGAGGGTCATTCCCTTTGTCTCCAGGCAGACCCCACTCAGATGACCAAACGCCTGACTGAATGCCTAAGGGTTTGCTACTCTAGAGTCACTTCCATACCATGACATAGCATGTTGTAAAGAGTATAAAATCTCCAGAACTGATGTCATCTGTGGGACAGCTTTTCCACCCATGCTGTCCTCCCAGGGTGATAGTCTTTCTATCCATGCTGTCCTCCTAAGGAGCAGTCTTCCATCTTGCTAATATCTAATATCCTCCTGCCATTCTCAACATTACTCTCTAAAGTAATAAATTTCTCTTTTTATTTTTAAGCTGAGTTTTGGAGACTTGCATTCTTGCACAAAGGTATTCTTCCCGAACCCCGGGGGTGCACCTCTTCACTCCCACAACACTATTGCCAGATATATAACTCATCTGCGCTAAGAAAGAGGGCCTTGGATATAAACCAAAGGGAAATATCCTGATGTCTCTAGGATAGTAAGCTGGGGAGAGGGCCATGATGGAGTCTGCCAGCTCTTCTCTGGTCTTCCAATTGTCTTTCCTTCAGCAACCTGAGATAAAGTTGGCCTCTTCATCTTTTCTCTCCAAGCTAAAAGCCTGAAGCACCAGCAGTGACTAGAGGGCCTGATGAAACTCAAGTGACTAGAAGGAAACTAAAGGTCTCTCCTCTCTCTGGCTCTCAGCAATTCTACCCTGCTTCATACAATACAGGTTATTAATCCCCCAATCGAAGAGAGAATTATATGCCAATGAACTTTGTAACTCAAGTGACATTCCTCCCCTAGGCTGAAATTCTTTATATTCCCTTAAAGACTGGCTAAGTCAGGTCCCAAACTAGTAAGTATACAATATAAACACAAATACCAGCACTTTGTAATGTGAACTTTAGATTACTCCACCCTACTTAGTCTAACAAAAATCAGGAAATTGTGAACTTTAGATTACTCCACCTTACTTAGTCTAACAAAATCAAGAATGTCTACACCCATACTTAAGGATTAAGTATTTAGGAGGATGGCCTATGACACACATGTGCTAGCAAATGACAAATCAGAAACAACAGACAGACCCCTGGGCTGTCCTAAGTCAAGTCTAAGATATCATTGGTACATGTGAGATGCAGGAAAGTGATGTAAAACCATCTATATATTTCTTATCACTTCCTCTCTCCAGGATCTTTTGCGGTGGAGAGGTGGCTGGTGGCAGCTTGCTGAGCATCTTGGCATCTTGGTGTGGCGGTAGCTATTGTCCCGGTTTAGTGGTGAGTGTTCCTTGATACCATACTGGAGGAAGCCTAGTAACCTCGTTCAGGGGAGAGGTCTTCTCTGAGATCTCTTGGAGTTTAGGTTGATTTTTCTCTCCTTTACCTTCCAAACACTATCCTCTTAGAGAAAGCCTCTAATCTTCAAAGATCTTCATGGAGGAGGACTTTGAACTCCCCTTTCCCCCAGGCCAGGTGGGAGAAATCCTATACTTTTCCCTCTTTCTTCTCCTTAATTTCTTTCCTATATATTGAGTAAACCACCATATATTTCCAAAATGACTTGGGTTTTTTATTTGGGATACCTCTTGGCAACCAAAAATTAAATTTAGATTAGGTCACAACCCTAAATTATCCTTACAGTAATAGTAAGGATGAATTTATTGGCATCCCAGGTAACCAATATTTGATACAATTGAAATAAAGCAAATTCTCCTTAACAATACATTCAATATAAATAAATTAGGTGAGCATAGAATAATATAACTTTCAGATCTGTGGGAAAGGAAGGAATTTAATGCCAAGCAAGAGATAGAGAACATTGCAAAAATATAAAATGAATGACTTTAATTATATCACATTAAAAAGATTTTTAGAAAGAAAACCAATGCAACCAAAATTAAAAGGAAAGCAACAAACTGGGAGAACATTTTTATAACAAAACTCTTTGACAATACATTAATATCCCAAATATATAAGGAACCAAGTTAAATTTACAAAAAAATCAATCCATTCCCCAATTGACAATTGGGCAAGAGACATGAACAGGCAGTTTTCATATGATGAAATCAAAACTATCAATAAGCACATGAAAAAGTGTTCTAAATCCCTCCCGATTAAAGAAATGCAAATTAAAACAATTCTGAGGTACCTAGCAGACTGGCCAATATCACAGCAAAAGAAAGTGATAAATGTTGGAGGGGATGTGGCAAAAGTGGTACACTAATACACTGCTGGTGAAGTTGTGAATTGGCCCAATCATTCTGGAAGTCAATTTGGAAGTGTGCACAAAGGGCTTTAAAAGAATGCTTGCCCTATGATCTAGCCATACCATTGCTGGTTTTGTACCCCCAAAGAGATAATAAGGAAAAAGACATGTACAAGAATATTCATAGCTGCACTCTTTGTGGTGGCAAAAGATTGGAAAATAAAGGGGTGTCCATTGATTGGGGAATGGCTGAACAAACTGTGGTATCTGATGGGGTTGGAATACTATTTTGCTGAAAGGAATAATGAACTGGAAGGATTCCATGTGAACTAAAAAGACCTCCAGGAATGGATGCAGAGCGAAAGTAGCAGAACCAGGAGAAAATTGTACACAGAGACTGATACATTGTAGCGCCACTGAATGTAACTGACTTTGCTACTAGCAGAAATGTAATTTCCCAGGACAATCCAGAGGGATTTAGGAGAAAGTACACTATCCACATCCAGAGAAAGAACTGTGGGAGCAGAAACGTAGAAGAAAAACATATGCTCAATCACATGGTTAGATGGGGATAGGAATGAGAATGTTGACTTTAAATGATCACTCTGTTGTAAATAGGAATAACATAGAAGTAGGTTTTGAACAATGATACATGTATAACCCAGTGAAATTGCTTGTCAGCTTTGGGAGGGAGGAGAAAGAAGGGAGGGGGTAGATCATGAATCATGTAACCATGGGAAAATATTCTGAATTAAAAAAAAAAAAGTTCTGCTCCAGTATTCTTGTTAAATTTTGAAGAAGGAGTAAGGTTTTGGTATTTCTGGATATAACAGAAGTGTAGCAATATGAAAGACAACACTACTTTTAATTATCTCTGTGAAATTTTAGAGAAATCCTGAGATGTTGAAATTCATGCACTAGCTATATTTTTAAAGCTTCATTAACCAAATTTTCCATGAACAGGAATTTCCTTTCTAGTACTGAAATGAAAATGAAATGAAAATGCTTTTCAGGAAGTAATCAAAGGCTGTGGCTTTGTGTAGGTTTCAATGACTAGTTCTCCCTTCTAATAGAATGAAGTTGATGGATAAACTGAAAATAGGAGATTAAAAATGTGAACATATTGAATGGCACTCTGCTGAGTGATAGGATTGTATTTTTATAAAATAAAGCTCAAAGACTCTGAGTAATTGATTGAATTCTTATTACTTATAATAAAATAATTGCATATTTGTTGGAAAAAAGAAAAGAATATATGCAGTGTAATAATATAATTCAATAAAATACAAGCTGTGTAGTCAGTGACCTCAGCTTCTGAACCTTTAACCAACTGACTCTGAGGGTTGGACAGCTGACTGGGAGATTGCTGGGCCTAGGTTTCCTGACTAGATATAATATCAAGCTGTGAATGCAGAAAGAGAGGAGCAAATACATATAAGACCATAAACCCTGGAAGATCAGAGTTCCTGATTACAGCCCTAAGACAGAGGGGTAGAAAGGTGTTTACTGTCTCTGGAGAAATAGCAACAGTTAAGAGTGTGGAAGTGGTAGTGTTGCTGGGGTTCTTGCTAAAGATCCCCAGAGAGCTCAGGAAATAACAACAATAGCCACAACCACAAATTAAACCCCCAGACATTGTGCCTTACAAACAAGAAGAAGAATCTGATATTAGTATGAAGGTTACAAATAAAAAAAATAGGCCTCTAAAAGTTAAAAATTAAAAAGTGGGTAAGCAAAAGAGAAAGAAGTCAGCCAGACATGACCTCTATGGAAATAAAAAAGATCAGGGTTGAAGTGCAGAAGACAGTGAAATTAAAGCATCAACTTCCGAAAATTCAGAGAGAAATATTAAATGGTCATAATTGTAAGAAAAGTTCTTTGAGGAGATTTTAAAAAGACTATGAAAAACAAATGAGAGATGATGAGGAAAAATTAGAAGAAAATAAAAGCAATGTAAGAAAAATTATGAAAGAAACATCACTCAATGTGGGGGGAAAGGTCTAAAAACTCACTGAAAAAATAACTCATTAAAGATTAGAATTGGACAAGGGGAAGCTGATAACTTCTTAAGAGAAAAAGAAGTTATAAAACTAAATTTTAGAAAATGAAAAAATAGGAGAGAATCGGAAACATTTTATTGAAGTAGTTTTCTTCAATAATTGAGTCCTCACACCCAGAAGTTCAATTAATGGAGCCAATATTTATTCATTAATCTATTGATTAATAATACATACTTAACTGGTCAGGGCAACCTTCCTAGTGAAAGCTGCCCCGAAGCAAAGTTACAGACAGTTTTTATAGGTTTTCAAACCTGCGGAAGGTAAAAAGGTGAAATGAGCTCATACAAAGCTAGTGAAGGACATATGGCTTTTAAGTTTAAAATAAGTGAAATGTGGTCTTAATGACCCGGGCAGACTAACCAGGGCAATCAAATCTTATCAGACACAAGCCAGATGTACCATCTACTGGGGAGGATGAACATTCTTTGTAGATCTTCTCCTATACCTGATTTATCTCATCCTTGATGAACCATCCCCTGACCATCTGTTGTTACAGCCTGAGAAAGCACATTCTTTAATCCTGCTTTTTATAAGGGGAAATAGACTTTCTTGATTACTACCTTTACCAATTGATCAGGGACTTCATTTTACTCCATTTCATTATTATAAAAGCAACTGATCTGGAAAACAGAATGAGAGGAGGCAGCATAAGAATACTTGGACTACCTGAAGTTATGATGTTGTTCAATCCAGTTCTGGTTTCCCAAATTGGGAGGCACACCAGATAATGTAAAAGCAAGAGGTACTGCTTTATTACAAGGTCGAGCTTGGGTCCCACCACCTCCAAGGCAGATGGGACCCTGAAGAAAGGGGAGAGAAGGATTATATAGGGTAGGTTTGAGTTGCAGAAGAGGATATCTTATCAGAACAGTTGGGTAGCGTTAGGTCCTTGTAGTCAAGTGTCATTATCAGTTCCTGGGAAAGGGGTATGTGTAACTCCTGGGGTTGGGGTCCTTATCATTTCCTAGCACATTCCAGGATATGGTAACTGGTTCTTCATTAACTTGACTGCAGGTGCTCTAGGGGCAAGGAAAACATAGCTTCCAGAGCTGGTCCTTCAATGTTTTGCTCTTTCCAGAAGAGGAAGTTAAAATCTTAAGATACAGAAACTGCAAAAATCTTCATATACAGAAACTGACAACAGAGGGAAAACTGCCCTCAGTTTTCTTTCTAATTCGAGGAAGTTTCCTAAGTCTCAGAGGGCTTATCTGATGCAACATCCACACCAAGTTATGGTTTGAGTAACAAGAGACTGAAAGAAGATGGAGCCAGGATTCATAGTCATAAAGAAAATTGGTCTGAGTGTGTGTGTGTGTGTGTGTGTGTGTGTGTGTGTGTGTGTGTGTGTGTGTGTGACCTGTGGGTCATGAAGAAAAGGAAGAAAAGCTGAATGTGGGTACACTTACCCCTTGGGAATCTTTATTTGCTCATGTTTTGCCCTACAGATTTCCTGGCATGAATTTCAGGGCACATTTGAGAGTGAAAGAAGAGCGTCCTATTGGCTATGCCAACCACAGAGTACCATCCACTGTAGCAAAGATCAGGCTGATGCTTTCCTGGTGCCCAAACAGGACTTCTCTAGTTTTCTTATAATTTTGTCCTGTTTCCCAAAATGTGTGTGGCCACTGCGTGGGTTATCTGTGTAAGAATGTTCAACAAACGAAGACATAGACAAGATGGACATGGGGCTCAGAGTTGAGATGGGTTGACCAAATTAGGTCATTTTAGGACATGTCCTCTATGATCCCCTCAGATCCTGGAGTTGCACCAGGAAGAGCTTTCCTCTTTTGCTTTGCCCTTTCCAGGTCAAGGTTTGGCAGGTCTGGGTTACTTGTGAATAGGCATAAGGAAGACATTACTCAGAGGTCAATTAAAGGACAGTCTATTCATACAGGTGCCAGAGTGGCTGCTTTTCAAGAAGATTGAAGTCCCTGAGGGATTCCCATTGTGTGAGGAAAAATAGCTGAATCCCTCCACTGCATTCCCAATAGCCTATTGTCCACAGAGGATGAGGTTCCTCAGCTTCAGCCCCAGAGTCCCTTGAAGTCAGTCAGAGTGTTACCATATAACTCCACCCCTATAGGTGATCTGGGAAAGGGGAGTAGTAATGGACTAGCAGAGAGAACTTTATTTATTAATTAGATTTTATGGGATAGAAACATTCCTAGGGTTTCCTAAGTATAAAGGAAATGTAAAAGTCATAGGGATAATAGAGTATATAAAAAATAAATTCTCACAGGCTCTCAGGACCAAATGAATGTAAAGAAGGAAGAGGGGGCCTACAAGCAAAGTGTGGGGTATGGAGTGGGAGGCTTCTGTACTCTATGCTTTACTCTAGTTTCTTGATAAATATCCTTTTGTAAAAGAAATAAATGGTGGAATCAATGTGAACAAACTGATGCCACTTATTTAATTTATATTGGAGAGACAGCAACTGGCTAAATGATATGGAGGGAACACAGTGGTGTGGGCTCATTAGCAATGGTGAAGACAGCAACAACTTTGAATCTTCGTGGGATCTCCAAATATGTCAACCTGGAAAAATACAGAACCGCTATAGCGGTTATATAGTTTAGATATAGGTTATATAGGTATATAGGTTAGAAAGAACAAACCTTTAATTAGGACAAGGGACATAGAACTCTTATGACTACACATGGAGTCATGAAATTACATTGCCACCTTCCAACTGGCATTAATTAAAACTTCAAATTAGGGAAGCATTTCTCCCTTATTTTAGTTATGTTCTGTAGTCGAGGATTACCTCCTCTTTTCTTTATTTGTATTTGCTTAAGATAAAGTTGTGGATTCTCTTGTCTTTGCTTCAGACAAAGATGAGGATTGACCTTCGCCCATCCTGGGACCAAGGATGGAACAGTAAACATGAAGGATGCAGGATAACATTTATGAAGGGCAAATTGCAATTAGGTGGGCGCCCATCCCCTTGTCTGCCCCTCTTCCCCTTGTTTGTATTTGTAATAAACGAAGGATGTGGGTTAACCTTTGAACACCTGCCTATCCCTGGACCAAGGTTAGGGTTTCTGGAATGAAGAATCATCAATTCCTGTGGGTTTTGTCTAAGTAGTCTTTGCCTATAAAAGTTCTGGGTGAAGCAAATGAAATGGGCACTATTTCTCTCTTTCATATAGTGTCCATCTCTTCTCTTGTTACTCTTCATTTTTCGTTACCCCAAACAGGATGTCACAGGACTGGCCGACCCTGTGGATGAGTCTTGTAAGCCACAGACTCTCACAAATGGCTGCCCGGACAGGGACTTTCACTCGTAACCCCGATTCCTTTGCTGGTCAAAGGATGATGAAGAGTTAACAGCTTTTGCCCCGAGACGGCAGCTCGGATGGGCAGAAGAATCGAACGGAGAGAGTGCAGTATTTGTGGGCCTCCTCTGTTTCCCAACTTTTTCTCTCTCTTTCGCTTTTTAGTTTAAACTGTCCCCTATTAGGGACCCCCTTCCCCCCATCCTTTTCTTTTCTTGGAACCCTTCCTTCGGTTCTCTTTGGAGAACCCCCAACGCTGTGTGCTGGTCATGCAGTTTCAATACTACAGAGATCCCCTCGGTGGTGAGTATACGAGATACTCTAAGGGTGAGAGGGAAATTGTATTTCTTCTTTAGAATGGATCCTAAAAGACTGATTTTTTCCTTTCAAAGCATGCTTGTCACAATGTTGTGTGTTTCTCTTTATCCTTGTCTTTGTCAAAGTCTCATGTCTGTGTATTCTTGAATTGGACACTCACAAAAAGACAGAATCTAAAATGGGATAGTTGCAAGATCGAACTTGTCTGTCAAAAATCCTCAGCAGAGGACAAAAGCAAATACCTGTTCAATGATTTTTTCCTCTTTCTTCCTTTGGATGGGCCCCCAAAGGAGCGAAAAAGAGAAAAATTCAGAGCAGAAAAGGGAGATTTTTACTCCCCAATTAGAGGCTATTTTTCACTTAAGATTAAGCCTATGGTTTGATGTACGCAATTTGGGAGGATTGTTAATGATTTTGATATGATCTAAATTTAATTTCGTGCAACTATTTGTCAGTTAAATGTGAAATATTAATCAGATTTTATTGGGCACAACAAAACTCCTGGTTAGAAGTTTGTTTTGTTAGATCTTGCCATGCATAATGGTTTCAGTGAATCTGAGAACTGTCTAAATGTGGCTGATAGCCAGACTGACACAGAGAGGGAATGTTTTATTCTATAAGGACAAACAGTTGCACTGCACTGGCTACTTTATCGATGTAAAAGTCATCCTGTTGTTGGGAAGAACTTATTCTAGAGATTAAGTTTGGGATTTTTTCAAATCAGCTTTATTTTAATGCGTGTGCTGTCAGGAGTAGCAACAAGACATCATATGACACCCGAGAAGTTTAAGTGATTAATCTGTTCATGGAATTTATAATAGTAGCATGAAGAATTTGGTGTTTTGCAAGAGAGAATTTCTAAGTGATGTTTTTGATCAGGGTTATATGAATTGTTTTTATATGTGCAAAATGCAAAATGCATAGGAAGAAATTTGTACTCTAGAGATGAACATGTGTGTATTCAGATACCAAATGCTGGAAATTAGTGATGCTGAGTGAATGCAGAATGTGTCTGCGTTTGTATTATGAAGAGAATTAAGTGTTCCACCTGAATAGGTTAGGGGTATGTGATATACACACTGTATGTCCTTTACAAGACAAATTTAACCAGCCCTGAAATCAAGAGGGCTTCTCATGAGGATTAAATACAATTCCATTTAGTGCCTTTCCTCTACTTACAATAATGGTAAAGAGGGAAGCCAGGAGAAACAATGAAGTAGTCCCAATGAGAGAAAATAATTAATTGAAGTAGATAAAGGGGATTTATCCCTTCCTAAGTTTTTTTTTAGGAAACAGACCCAGCCCCTCCCCCTCAGGAGGTCAAACAGTTTTTGCAGGCTGGAAAAAAAAAAGACTCTAATTAGCTGAAGGATAAGAATTAGGAAGGTCGGGAACCAAAAGGAACTTCAGGAATCTCAAAGAGGTCCGGCTGGAATGCCAGGAAACATGCAGCTAACTGGGGATGTGATTAAGTACCTGTGAAAGTAACCAGCCTCTGAGGACCAACTAAGGATCTCTGACCTCACACAACTATGTTGGATTGTCAAATAAGAACCTTTATGTGAAGGGAAATAACTTTCTATCTTATAACCCATCTAGAAAGGTTTATAATTGATTTCGGGGTGTCGGGATTCGTCTTACGAAGTGCTCCACTGCAATAACAGTAATGAAGGGAGATACCAACTGCTATTCTTCAATTCTAGTATGAATTAGATATAACTGTAACAATGTTGATGGAATTGAATCAGGTGTGTAGCAATATTTTAGGCTAAACGACAACTAAACTAGGTTTTATTCTACTTTAGGCAGGTTTTGGGGAGAGCACGTCAATGCTTTGTGCTTCAGTTTGGTGACACTGAGACATGCTAAAGGACTTAATCAGAGTTATTTGGGAGTTGTGGAGTTTAAGCTGAAATCCACTGAGAGTAAGTTATTATGAAGGGGGTGTGATACATGCAATATTCTAGTACGCTCACTCGTTAAAGAAGGACGGGCCAAGGCTGTTAAGTCATACATCTAAATTGAGCCAAGGAGCCTTCCGATCAATTGCTCAGAAGCTATGAACCCCTTCCTTGCACACAGGAAGGAGAAGGAAGTTCCACACTGATACTTGTGAACTGCACTAGGGATCTCAAAGAGGTAACAACCTCTGTGTGATGGAACTCAAGATAAGTGCATTTTAATTGTAGATTCAGAGGTTTTAAGACACTCAAACAAACTCTGCCAGGCCTGGTCTGACCGAGTAGCTTGTTTGAAGCTGTGAATTTTAGTGCAAACATTCCATGTCCAGAATGATAAGATTATCCAGCCAACAAGATGAGCTTCAGCCCTTCATTCTGTGAGACGACACTTTCCTGCTCTGCACGTCGTCCATTAGATGGATGATATTCTTATCGCGGCTGAAGGTGAATCTCGAGTAAGCAAGTGCTATCTATAGTCAACTGGAAATTACCTGGCAAAAATACCATTTAGTCATTGCTCAAGATAAGATTCACAAAACACGTCCCGCACTCTATCGAGGGGCTCCGTTATAGGCAACAGCTGTTATGCCTCACAAATCCAATTACGAAAGGACTGCTTTAATGATGACCAGAAATTGTTAGGTGACATCAACTGGGTCAGGCAATATTCATTTCTTACTACAACTGAACTACAACCGTTATTCACAACACTGGAAGGGAGCTCTGACCTGAATTCCCCTGGAATACTGACACCCGAGGCCTCTCTTGCTTTAGAGATGGTGGAAGATAAATGGAATCAGGCTCCACTCAACCACTATCAGCCTCAATTAGCCGTTGAAGTGACTATTTTTGCAACTTTCATGTTACCAACAGGTGCCTTAACTGAGAAACAGTCATTGAATGGTTACATCTAAACAGCAAAATGGGAAAGTCCTTACAGAGTTATGACTGTCTTATGGCTCAGTTAATATGGAAAGGCAGAGAACATAGAACATAGAACATAGAACATGGGTCTCAGGTCTAGGAGAGTGTCCTCATGAAGTCCAGGTACCCATTGCTAAAGACGTACTACAGAAATATTTAGTCTTTGCTATTAGCATACCCCATTGCTATTACCACCCACACTCCACAAGGCTTATTTTCTTTTTCGTCACAGCATCCTATTGTTTTTCCTCATATTCTAAGAGATCGTCCGGTATCAGGACCTAATGTTTGTGTTGATGCAAATGCTAATTACAAGACAGGCGTATACAAGGAAGGCAGCTCCCCTGTCATTTTTACACTCCTTATTCTTCTACCCAACAAAATGAATTAACAGCTGTTTGACTGGCTTTTTGGTTACTTCAGGAGCCTTTCAGCCTTATAATGGACTCTAAATATGTTTTTCAGTTTTGCAGGGTACAGAACAAGCTGTCATCAGATCCACTCAAAGCAACGTGCAAATGTAAATTACAAACTGTCCTATGACAAAGGACACGTCCAGTATGTGTCATGCACGTACACAGTCATACCGCTCTGCCTGGAAATGATATCACAGATCAAGCTTTGATTGCTCCGTGTTATCTAACTGATATACAATTAGCTGAGGAATCACATCATAGATTTCACCAACATAGTCTTCCTTTATGCCAAATGTTCCAACTCACTAAAGATCAAGCCAGAAGTATTGTTAAAAAGTGTCCTCATTGTGTTCCAAACCACCCCCCAATGCACATTGCTGTGAATCCCGGAGGCTTAAATAGTACAAATGGATGTGACCCATGAATGGTCCTTTGGACGACTTAAATATATCCATGTCACTGTGGATACTTTTCCAGGATTTTTATGGGCTTCCTGCTTGATGGGAGAAAGAAGTTCTCATGCTATTAATCACTACTTAATGACTTTTGAGATGGCCGCCCCCCAGAACATTTACAACAGATAATGGACCTGCTTATACGTCCAAACAAGTTTTTCTTTTTTGCCACACTTGGGCTATTCACCTCACAGGTATCCCACACAATCCACAAGGACTAACTATTGCGGAGCAAGTAATCAGATCTTAAAAACATTTCTTTTAAAACAAAAAGGGGGAGACAGCACCCCGCATCGATGATTGGCAATAGCTGTATGTACTATAAATAATTTGATCTTTACTTCCAATAATATATCCAGAGATGAAAATTTTTCTCTGCATTTTCTTATGAATGAAATTCAGGCACCGCTCCTGTGCTCCCTGGCCCAGAACAAAAACTTGGCAGGTGGAAAGGTGATAATCAAACTTAGCAAGAGGCAAAGACCACCCAATGGTCCTGCAAGGCCGAGGCTCTGTTTGTGTCTACACAGATAAAGACAGAGTTCGGCTCCCTCCCCGCTGAGTTCGAGAAATGGACCATAAAGAGAAGGACAAGGAGAGGACGCAGGAAGCCTCGCAAGGGACTCGATAACGTCTCCATAAGACACTGACTCTGCTGCTTCTATTCCAGACTTTAAGTGCAGCTACTGGAGTAAAGAGATGGTCTTTGGGGAACAACCATCTTGGGTAGAGTATGTCAGCATGGGACTCGCTTTACCAGAAGTCATCTTATATACAAAAACTAACTGATATTCCTGGCATTTACCATTGGGAGAGACAAGCTAAGGACAACAATCAGGCCAACAATTTGTTTGTGTCTTTCAATTGGACTGGACAAGTTGGGGCACCCCCAGTGTGCCTCGCACGAGACCATCCTGCATGCCTGCCCCTCAGATCTCTGCAGGCGCATCATTATGGTCATCCTGACCTGTCAGACTCCTTCTGGACAGGACCTTGTCGTGTAGATAAAAGGGAAAAATATGAAGATTACAGCCAACTGCAATGTCTAGGTTGGCTAGGGGAATCTTGTGATAGTATTTGGGGACAAGAAAGACCTATTTGTCCATATGTGATGGGATATGAACAAAGAGACTCTGTTAATATGTTTCCGCCCTTGCTGTCATGTAGATCTAAAAGGGCATCATGTAGTCATTGGAAAATATGATGTGGGTGTCTTGGCATAACGACACGAGGTGTATTGGAAAGAAACTGGATTCTTATAAACTTCATGATTGTTTTATAGGAGGATACAGCTCGCCTTTGTGGGGGACGCCCCAGAGCTAATTGGTTACATTCTGCTAATTTCACACAGATTTTGACTGATTATGGAAAGCTAGCCCTGGCATTGGATGAAGTAAATATGTCTCATTGTGTTAATGCTACTTATAATGGAAAAGTCCAAAAACCAGTAACTAGAAGTGTTACATTAGACATTCAAGGTAAACACTCAGGGGGGTGGTATCACTCACCGGCAGAGAGAGCAATGGAAAGATTGTCTCAACTAATCAGCCCTAAGAAAAGAAGATGTATTTCTTGCTTAGTTTTAGGAATTGTAGCCCTGATAGCCGCCATAACAGCTACAACGGTCAGTAGTGTTTCTCTAGCACAAAATGTAGCTAATGTACAGACCCTGGAACATGATGCAGAATACTTACATGGGCTAGCACAGAATGTAACATATTAATACAAGGGTTTTTATGCTTTACAACAAATATCTAAAGATGTATCGTTATTAACCAATCAAGTAGAAATTTTAGCTATCAAGGGTAAATTAAGGTGTGATTATCGCTATTCAGCCTTTTGCCTCCTTCCTGTTAAAGCTAACACATCTGATGCATTTGAAAAAATTAGAAATGATTTACAAGGTCTTTGGTTAAAGAGTAACATCTCAGAGGACATCCAACAATTGAACCACATCATTGATGAGATGGATAACTCTTTAGCTGAGGACCTTCGCCCCGAACATATCGCTGATTCCTTATACAACTGGATTAAGTCAGGCCAAAGTTAGCTATCTCCTTTGGCTCAAATGAGTATAACCATATTAACCTTCATACTGTTCATAGTTATCTTAGCGGTCCTTCTTCCCTGTCTGTTCCAACTCCTTTTGTCCAGCTTGGGCAAAATTGGCCGGATCTTGGCTCTCCACAGAATTCTTTTGCAAAACAAATAGGGGGAATTGTAGTCGAGGAATATCTCCTCTTTTCTTTATTTGTATTTGCTTAAGATAAAGTTGTGGACCTACTTATCTTTGCTTCAGACAAAGATGAGGATTGACCTTCACCCATCCTGGGACCAAGGATGGAACAGTAAACATGAAGGAAGCAGGATAACACTTATGAAAGGCAAATTGCGATTAGGTGGGCGCCTATCCCCTTGTCTGCCCCTCTTCCCCTTGTTTGTATTTGTAATAAACGAAGGATGTGGGTTAACCTTTGAACACCTGCCTATCCCTGGACCAAGGTTAGGGTTTCTGGAATGAAGAATCATAAATTCCTGTGGGTTTGTCTAAGTAGTCTCTGCCTATAAAAGTTCTGTGTGAAGCAAATGAAATTGGCACTATTTCCCTCTTTTCATATAGTGTCCATCTCTTCTCTTGTTACTCTTCATTTTTCGTTACCCCAAACAGGATGTCACAGGACTGGCCGACCCTGTGGATGAGTCTTGTAAGCCATAGAGTCTTACAATGTTCCTGTTTTTTTCCTGTGATGACAAATTTTCTATAACTATGAAGGGTGATACCATGGCAAATAGGTTAATGCTAGGTTAATATTATATTAAGGAAGTAGTTTTGTAGGTGGTAACCTTCTTTTATAAAATCCCCAAATTTGCCTTTATGCCTTGCGAACCTTCCTTCATGGAACTCCCAGACTGATCCTTGTCTTGGACTGAACAATTAAGCATCCTGGACAGGAGTGATAGAGATGCTAAAACATTATGTACCTTTTTTTCTTTTGGAAGTTTCTCATATCGTATTTAGGTCTCTCTCAGGCTAGCCTCCCTGTAAGGCAATCCATTGTCTTTCCTTCTTTTGTTCTCCCAAACATATATTTAAGACCCCAACTTCTTCAGTTCCTTGGAAATTCCCATGATGGACATTCCCATTTATGGTACATTTCCCCAGAGACATTGTTGCCAGAGTTCCAGAGCTTGGCTCAGTGTGGTGTATGTTTATGACTCTGTGTGGTGGCCATATGAATTGTCTCCCTTGTCCTGATTAAAGTCTTGTTCCTTGCAAGAGTGCCTTCGCAGTCCAGGTTTTCTCTCCAGCTCTCCCACAATATATGTGCATGTGCAAATGCCCAGAGTCAATCAATTCCTTTGGAGAATGAGGCTACAGATTTCTCATATTCTCTTTTCCAACAAAAAAAGTCCTTAGGAGAACCTGTCTATTACAGAAGAGACTTCTTCAGAGGAAGAAAAAGATCACCGAAGTCTACTTTGGACCCCAAGACATGATAGAGTATAGGAAATGGGGTATCATTTTCTATTGTAAAATTTTGCCATCTTCCAGCTTTTGTCAATGTGAGCTTGCTGGTGGGGAGTGCCCCCCCCCCACAAGAAATTGTGGATGTGTTGGCCCCTTATCTCTCATCTGCCTTTGATTAATTGAGGGCCACTCTGTCTTGACTCCTCACTTGTACAAAATGAATTCAGGCAGCATAATTGACTCTATAACACCTCTTAATGGTAAGTGGTGGAATCATTTTGACCACAGGGGAAGTCAAAACCTTATTTTAGTTCATTCCACTTGTGATTCTCCCAGAGGTGTGTGATGGAGGTCTAATACAAGAACTTGAATGACAGTTTGGAAAGCTGCAGAGGCTTCTCATCCACAACAAGGGAGGGGCTCAAGAGGATTAGAATCAGAAGGGAGGAGGAGAGTCTACGAGTGGAAACCATTGGTCTTTCTCTCTCTGTCTGTCTCTGTCTCTCTGTCTGTCTCTCTTTCTTGGAAGCAAAGGGGAAAGTCTTGTCTGAGACTGGATCCTGAGCACTAGAGTAAATTGAAGTGGGGCACTTCATAAAGTGAGTCCAGACTCCCCAAAAATCCAATTAATGGAACCATTATTTATTGATTAATAAAGAATCTACCAGCTGGGACAGCCTTCCCTAGTGGAAGCCGCATCAGCCTGACATTACAGGATAGCTTACATAGGTTACAAGATACAAAGTTATTTACTTTCACACACAGGTTCTTATTTGACAATCAAACAAACCTCATCACAAACACAGGTATGTATAGTCAGAGACAATCCTCAGGGTATTCAGGGGTTGTTTACTTTCACATGTACTTAATCACTTATCCCTCATTAGCTATAAGTTTTCTTGCATTCCATTCTGACCTCTTCCATATTCCTGAAATTCCTTTGTTTCTTCACCTTCCTAATTCTCATCCCTAGTCTAGTCTGCACCTGCATAAGTTACTTGACCTCCTGGGGGCAGGGGGACTGGGTCTGTTCCCTAAAAGTGCAGAAATAGATTGATCTGCTTTATCTTCTTCAATTATATTATCTTCCCTTATTGGGACTACTTCACCATCCCTCCCACCCACCCACCCAAAGATCTTAGCAAGAAGTGAGGCAGAAACCTGAGAAGAATAAGAAGCAGCCCTAACAGGATCTCTCACAGCTCCTTGACACCCTGGGTCTGTAATAATTAAATTTAGTCTCTAGTAATAGAAATATTATATTTTATGAGGTTTATTAAAGATTATAAGAAATCAAGGAATCAAGAAAATACAAAATAAGAAACCACATGCCTAGGGCTGATTAGTCCATTCAAAGCTTACTACATCTTGAAAAAGCAGGAAGGAGAAGAGGCCAAGGTAGGCGTTACTGCCAGTTTAAATACTCATTGTGATCTCGCCCAGGTGGAGACTCAGGTGAGATTATAGGGAATTTTGGGAAATACCAGGACTTCTGGGTATTGAAATCTAGGGTTCAAATCTCCATTTTACATTCACCCCACCCCTGAGGCCCAAGGAAGACAAGTCTCTCCACTGGGTCTTGTAAGCATACCAACTTTGAAATTACAAGAATTTCAGGATAAGAGGAAAAGAGAACAAAACCAATAATTGCTAGACTCATTGACAAGAAGCCAGTTGGGGGCAGTCCCCTTTGGCATAAGAGTATACATACAAAACAAATGCATTCAAACCCCACACAGTTCAAATCACCACATCCCAAAGTTCCCTTTGGATCTTCTTGTGCAGCTTGTGTTCTGTGGAGACATCTTCATGGTGTCTTCTCCAAACAGTCCAGTTTCTGGATTCAGAGAGATAGCATGTTTCTTAACCTAAAATTACTCTCAAAATGAATTTACACTTTGCAATTTAGAATAATAATAATTTTACATTCCCCTCCTGAAGAGGGTGATTAAGAAACACAGGGATTCATGGCTGAGTTATGAGGTATATGAATCAATTGGTAAGAGAAATCAAAAACATAAAAAAATCCAAATAAAAAAAGATAATTTATGGATGAAATATAGACTATCAAAAATGCTAAGTAAAGGAAAAATAAATCCATAATAGGTCCTTGAATCAGGGCCCAATTAAAATGATTTAAGCAATGATACATTTACCCATTCAGTAGCCAGGACTACAGAAAGTTGCCACATTATGAAAGACAGAATAGGGACTAGATTATAGGAGCCAGGTAGGAGTCAAATTTGAGATACTTGTATGTAAGTATTTTCACAAAGAGTGTGGATAGAAGGAAGGACTATGTCATAATGTTTGTCAAGCTTTGCAACCTCAAGTCTCACACTAGCTTCAAGTCCTTTGTATTGTCTTGGAATTTTCATCAAACACATTGGCATTGGTTGGTCTCTGACCTTGTGCTCGATTGGCACTATGCAATGGCTCTTTTGTAATATCTTGTCCTGGAATCACACATAAACATTAAGCAAAGTCCCATAATTTTTAAAACAATTAGTGGCATCAATTTTACAGTCTCAAGATTTTGGGGCAGGCATTGACATTATTGCAAATATATTTTGAACTTATATTACTGCAAAATCAAAAAAGTTAAAGAAAATCTTAATACTGGTGACATGTGCTTCAAATATAAAAAGGATAGAAAAAATTAAAGACAAATAGTATATTGCACATGCAAGAAAAATATAATAATAAAAGTTTTAAAATTCAAAAATATGGCTTATAAATCATTGACACACTGTATCAGCTAAGGAAATGTTGAATACAAAGGGTTTCTCACCAAAAATAAGATCCATTTTCTCTTCATACCTGGCCATGATCCACTGTGAGTACGAGTAAATGAATTTCACAAAGTAACAGTTTTTAATAAAGAACAGTAGTACAAAATCCCCAAAATTCTCAGTAGCTCAATTAATTGCAATGTCAAAAAACTCACTATCATATTTCACATAAGTTGCTGTATGACATTTAAAGAAAATGGATACTTGTCACAAGTTTTACAGACATAGCAAATCTTTCAACCTTGGTAAACATATTTGTAAACAAAGTAGAACTTATTTGGGTCTAGAACATCATCAAAAAATCTAGATATCATTAAAAAAATGTTGCAGAGGAGTCTAGGAAAAAACCCAAACCCCTGAACGGTTGATGTTGGGTAAAGTGAGCTGAAGAGTTATAAAGGAGAGTTGTTCCTCTTTTGGGAGTCATCCAGGGGTACCGTGCCCTGGGATTAACTTCCCAGTTCCATTGATATGAGACTGTGATGTCCCATCCATTCACATTGTTATAATGTGGGAGGTGGGGATTATAATTGTATTTCACTTCAGCTACTAAAATGGACCTTACCTCCTGTTAGAAATAGGCAAAATGACCAGAGTTGTTGGGGAAAAAATCTAAAAATCATGTCTAAAGACCCCTTAAAATCAATTTGAGATATTTAGCTAAAACTTATTAAATTTTCCAAAGGTTGTTATTGTAAACCTCAAAATTCCTTAGACTTATAAATGTTGGAAATTTCACCATTGGGATATTTCATACTTGGAAAATTTCTTACTGATAGTCTATTGGAATGGGAACTCCATTGGCATGGGAGGTTCCTTCTCTTCCCTTCTTAAGATTACTTTAGGACAGAAACCCTTTGCTGAACAATGGAAAGGACTTTGACCTATGCTTAAGCATAGAACAGGAATTTCTTTGAGTCTTGATTGATTTTAGAATTGATACAATGGAGATACTTGGAATAAATCTCCACCCTATTCAGTCCTAATAGGATTGAGTAAGGGCTGCAGCCTAGATCAAAATTTGATTATTCCAATCTCTACCATACTCAAGTTAACAGGATTTAGAAAGGGCTGTAGCAAAGGAGTATAGATTTAATTATTTGAAAATATGACCTTCAACAGACATGTGCAAAAGCCAGAAACCTCTGGGCGGTCCTGGGTTAAGCGAGAGCCTCCATTGACAGGGAAATTGATGAAGAGTGATTGGTAGATGTGAGGACTGAGGGGAGGCAACTTGGATGGTGTCCTTAAAGATAGGAGGGTCTGGAGAGAGAGAGGATTGAGTTTTTGGTCGGTGTGGTTCCTGGGCTCTGAGGAAGCTTGCTCTGAAGGAAGCTGAAGGTGGGGGCCTCTGAGACTGTTTCTCCATTTTGGACACGTGAGTGAAAGGGACTGATCTCTTTTCTTTGCCCCAGCTATCTAAGGGCTTGGGCCTTTTGGCCCAGCCTAAACAGAAGGGGTATTTAAGCCCTATTCCCTTCTCTCCCCTTTCTCTCTCTATATATATATCTCTAATTCCTTTCTTGCTCCCATTGTAATTAAACTCCAAAAAAGGCTGACGGCTGACTTGAGTTTTTCATTTAGGAATTACATAGCTGATTCCTTGGCGACCTTAAATTAATATATATCAGTCTTTTAAAGTGATTCCCTTGTAACATTGTGGCTGACCACACGGGAGTCTAAAGAATCCTCTCAATAAAACTTTTTCCTTGCCTTTTTACTATACTGTTTCACCACTTAGTCCTTTTTTTTTAACAAAAAACTTGGCTTAAAGACACAGCTGCTAGAACACGTGAGTATAAAAAACTTTTTCTCTTTTCTCCTTAAGTTAAATTGGAATCAGCAGTTTTTTCTTTTTCTTCCCTTTAATCTTAAGGGACAGCTGGGTAGCTCAGCGGATTGAGAGCCAGCCCTAGAGGCAGAAGGTCCTGGGTTCAAATCGGACCTCAGATACTTCCCAGCTGTGTGACTCTGATAGACAGAAAACAGCTGTTTTTAAATCTCAGCAACAGGACTCTAAAGTCCTGGCTGGAAGAACTGTTTCTAAATATCCTTTCCCTTAAGGAACAACTTCCTGGATTAAAAAAAAAAAAAACCCTGTGGAAAGTTTGTTGCTTTGCCCTGCTCCCCACATGTTTTGTGAAATTACAAAATATACATATAAAAATGAGTACTACATTCTTTGACAATTATATGGCAGCTGAAGAAGTAGGGGCATTGAGGAATGAAGGATACCTCCAAATTTTTATATTAATAGGTACTGTCATTTTTGTACTCCTCAATACTATATTTAGAGATGAAAAAATAAAAAATATTGAGGATAAAATAAAACAAAATGAGGATAAAATAAAACAAAATGAGGATAAAATAAAACAAAATGAGGATAAAATAAAACAAAATGAGGATAAAATAGAAAATATTGAGGATAAAATAGAAAATGTTGAGGATAAAATAGAAAATATTGAGGATAAAATAGAAAATATTGAGGATAAAATAGAAAAAATTGAGGATACAATAGAAAAAATTGAGGATACAATAGAAAAAATTGAGGATAAAATAGGAAATATTGAGAATAAAATAGAAAAACTTGAGGATAAAATAGGAAATATTGAGAATAAAATAGGAAATATTGAGGATAAAATGGGAGATATGGAAGATAAAATAGGAAAAATTGAGGATAAAATGCAAGCCCAATTAGAAGATCTAAAATGTTTCTTACAGGATCAATGGGCAAACACCCACTCTACCAGAAACAGACCTGTTTCTGAACCTTTGAATGAGGAAATTTCCTTCCCTGAAATAGAGATGGAAAACACCTTCCCTATAGCCCAGTTAACAGACTGCTTCTCTCGTGCAGTGCAAATCTTGTCTGAATTTAATCCCCAAAACCCTTCCCCTGCAATCCCAGCTTCTCATGTTCCTTCTCCTACAGAAAACCAAATTCCAATGCAAGGGAGATCTTGTCCTCCTAGAGAAACCTGTCCTTGTCAAACTGACCCACAGGTGCAAAATTCAACTAGAGGCCTGTTTCCTCTAAGAGAAGTACCTGAAATAGGACGAAATGGGGATGTGGTGACTTTAAGACATAGGATACCGTTTACTCCCCAAGAAATAAATGAATTTACACGAAATATCCCCACATATGAACAAGATCCTTTTCTAGTAACAAAAAAGATGGGAGACATATTTTTTCAATATAATCCGTCTTACAAGGACGTTGAGAGCTTACTACAGGCTTTTTTAAGTGAACGTGAAAAAAATAAAATAATTGCTCATGTCAACAAAACCCGGGGGTGTAATGCAGCACATTGGCCATCTCAGGATCCCGAATGGGACTATAATAATCCTGAGGACTATCTACAACTATACCGTTGTAGAGAGGCCATCCTCACGGCCATGAAGGAATGTGCGGACAGTACAGATAAGTGGATGGAACTGGAAAAAATTAAGCAAAAGGAAAACGAAACACCCTCCAGATTTATGGACAGAATTATCGAGTTTGGGGACAGATACTTAGATTGGGACTTAAATAAAGAGAATAGTTTAAGACAAGTTAGAAGAATCTTTGTAAATAATTCTTGCAAAGTAATTAAAAATTATTTTAAAACACAATGCCCAAGATGGTCAGATATGGACCTTGAAGAATTGCGAAAAACAGCTATATATGTTTTTAAGGGAAACGAAGAAAAGGAGAAAGAGAATAATGATGACATGGAGGAAATGAAGAAAAAAATGAGATGTGTAATAGATAGGATAACTAAATTAGAAAGTGGGCATGATAATGAACCAACGACAATTGCCCCTCTCCAGAAATCCAATTATCAATCCATTACTTGTCACTTCTGTGAGAAGAAGGGCCACAAAATGATGGAATGTAGAACCTTTCTTAAGATGTTTGGAAGGAATACACAGTTTAATAATAGTTTTAGAAATAATAACTATAGAAATTATGATAATGGTTATAGAAACCAGAATTCTAGAAATTATAATAATGACTATGGAAATAACTATAATGAATATAGAAATAAGAGCTTTAGAAACCAGAATTATAGAAATAGGAATTGGGAATTTAATGACAATGCTCAAATTGAAGAAAATTTTAATGATAATACTCAACAATATATGAGAAATGGCGCTCGTCCAAAAATTACTCGAGGTGCTAATGATCCTCAGAGAGGTGCCCTTCAGGAGGGTGCCCAGGGAACTTCCCAGTATAATAAAGATGATTCTTAGATTGTATTGATTTTGTTGATATTAATTAACCTTTTTCAGTTTTTTTTCTCCTCTCCAAATAGTAGGAAAGATGAATAAAGAACTTAAGACTATGATTGGCAAATTATGCACTGAGACCCATTTAAAATGGCCTGAAATTCTCCCTCTGGCCCTATTTTATCTTAGAAGCAGACCTAGAGGAGACTTACATATTTCACCATTTGAGATGCCTTTTGGACATCCGCCTATACAGGCTAAGCCTTTCTCCCCGGCTTATACATCGCTATTAGGGGGAGATATTACTATTGCTTCCTATATACAGGAGTTACAGCACAAACTACGTGAACTTCATGAATCCGGAGCTGCAGTACAAGCTGGACCATTAGGCTTTTCTCTGCATGACCTGAACCCAGGAGATAAAGTTTATATCAAGAATTTCAAGCGAACTGGAGCAACTGAACCTTCATGGGAAGGACCATTCCAAATATTATTAACTACTCCAACATCTATAAAGATTGGAGAAAGAGACTCTTGGATACACTGCTCACATGTGAAGAAAGCATCTTCTGCTGAGACTGATTAACTCTATCCTATCATATGAATTGTGACTCTATCTTATCATAAGAATTGGAGATAATAATCCATAGACAAATGGATGCTGGTTTTTTTTCTCTCAAGAATATATTGAATTACTGATTTTTTTCTTATTTTTTCTTATTTCTTTTCTTTTATTTTTTATCAGAATATTTGATTTTTTTTCTCATTTTTTGTACTGAAGGTACACATAATTAATATTAATATTTTTTTCCCTTCAGTAATAAAAGTTAATATATATACTCTTGCTATAATATCAATATATGCCTAAAAGCTTTAAACTATGGGAACCTGCCATTTATTGATAAAATATTATAGGACTGTGATTAATGTTTGTGTCTGATTCCAGGAAAAGGGATAAAAACAAGGAGCACAGACTAAACCTGAATAGTGCCAATAGAGCACACATGAAATATTAAAGTGAGACTCAAGGTTGCGATGCTTAACTTATGTTTAAGTCGTAGGACTTCCTTGTATCTACACTCCTTTCGAAGTACTCAAACAAGTACAAAGCTTGACTATCATGCTGGCTCCCTATATCTCTGAAGAAAAAAAAATCAGACAAGGGAATGACATTTCCCCATCAAAATAGAATTCTAATTCTTTTCTTCTTATATTATGGCAACTTCCTGTAGTCTTGGCTACAAATGGCTAAGTGAAATATTACTGTATTCTGTCCTACATACTTGTGGGATAGAAATTACTTTAAACTGGACCTATACAAGGTCTATTTTGAATTTTTCTTATGTTTTTGATTATTTTTCTATTCTTTTGATAATTGACACATACACCCCCATAACTGAACATTGCATTCTGAGCTAAACTTGATTTTTTTTTAAATACTTACTTCAGGGGGGATTGTATTTTAATTTAAAACCTAAGAATTTTTTCATTTTTGAATTTTTTTTGTTTGAGATTGTATTTTTATAAAAATCCAAGACTTTTGTTTAAGATTTTACTGTTATAAAAAAAAATTTTTTTTTGTTCGAGAAAAGATCTTCAAGAAAGAAGCTTGAAACTTTTATATCCAGAGAATGAACTGTTGCAGAAAGATGCCAAAAACCTACACTTCATCAAGAAGATTAAGAATGAACTTTCGATGTGATTGATTGGACTGAACTTTTGATTGAACATTTATTGTAACATTTATGCCAAAAGGGACTGCCCCTAATTTGGCTTTCTGTCAATGCGCCTAGCAAACATTGGTTTTGCTTTCTTTTCTTTTCTATTTCCTCTCTCACTATTCTAATTTCTCCTAGAAAATTGAATATTGTATATATCTTTAGTTAGAAGTGAATTTAGAACTACAAAATGATTATATTAAATGATCAATGGGGAGACTAGTCTCCCAATGATCATCAGGGGGGATTGTAAACCTCAAAATTCCTTAGACTTATAAATGTTGGAAATTTCACCATTGGGATATTTCATACTTGGAAAATTTCTTACTGATAGTCTATTGGAATGGGAACTCCATTGGCATGGGAGGTTCCTTCTCTTCCCTTCTTAAGATTACTTTAGGACAGAAACCCTTTGCTGAACAATGGAAAGGACTTTGACCTATGCTTAAGCATAGAACAGGAATTTCTTTGAGTCTTGATTGATTTTAGAATTGATACAATGGAGATACTTGGAATAAATCTCCACCCTATTCAGTCCTAATAGGATTGAGTAAGGGCTGCAGCCTAGATCAAAATTTAATTATTCCAATCTCTACCATACTCAAGTTAACAGGATTTAGAAAGGGCTGTAGCAAAGGAGTATAGATTTAATCATTTGAAAATATGACCTTCAACAGACATGTGCAAAAGCCAGAAACCTCTGGGCGGTCCTGGGTTAAGCGAGAGCCTCCATTGACAGGGAAATTGATGAAGAGTGATTGGTAGATGTGAGGACTGAGGGGAGGCAACTTGGATGGTGTCCTTAAAGATAGGAGGGTCTGGAGAGAGAGAGGATTGAGTTTTTGGTCAGTGTGGTTCCTGGGCTCTGAGGAAGCTTGCTCTGAAGGAAGCTGAAGGTGGGGGCCTCTGAGACTGTTTCTCCATTTTGGACACGTGAGTGAAAGGGACTGATCTCTTTTCTTTGCCCCAGCTATCTAAGGGCTTGGGCCTTTTGGCCCAGCCTAAACAGAAGGGGTATTTAAGCCCTATTCCCTTCTCTCCCCTTTCTCTCTATATATATATCTCTAATTCCTTTCTTGCTCCTATTGTAATTAAACTCCAAAAAAGGCTGACGGCTGACTTGAGTTTTTCATTTAGGAATTACATAGCTGATTCCTTGGCGACCTTAAATTAATATATATCAGTCTTTTAAAGTGATTCCCTTGTAACATTATACAATTGTAACCAGTTCTGATGAAGTCCATCCATCCTCTATGACAATTTACAAAGTCAAAAATAGAAAAAGGCTGTTTTTATATGTGGACTTATTCAATAATATTTGTTCAGCATAGTTATAGGGGAAAAGCAACAGAAAATAACAGTAGTTAAAACACAGTACATTAAAATGATTCAGTGTAACAGAATAGTATTGAATAAATTAATATATGAACTTAAAACCAACAAAATTAAATCTTAAACAAAACAATGAGCAAAATGCAATAAAATATAGGAATTTTCATAAAACATTGGAATATGAAAAGCCTTAAAAATATAACCTCCAGTCTCTTTAAAGTTTTTTTATATCTATTTAGATGCCTATTGTCAGAAGGCAGAAGATTGGTAAGGGGTAGGCAATGGGGTTCAAGTGACATGTCCAGGGTCACACAACCAGGAAGTGTCTGAGGCCAGATTAGAACCCAGGATGTATTGATTCAGACAGAGGAAGTCATTTTACTGATTCTTTTTACTGATAAATGAAATATATTTTTGCTTAGGGATAACTCTCAAATTCCATGTTCCATATCATCCCCAGAGCTCAGATCAAGTTGAGAGGATGAACAAAGAACTTAAAACTATGATTGGCAAATTATGCAGTTAAAATGGCCTGAAATTCTCCCTCTGGCCCTATTTTATCTTAGAAGCAGGCCTAGAGGAGACTTATACATCTCACCATTTGAGATGCTTTTTGGACATCCACCTATCCAAGCTAAACCTTTCTCCCCTGCATATACATAACTATCAGGGGGAGATACTACTATTGATTCCTATATACAGGAATTACAGCAAAAACTGCATGAACTTCATGAATCCAGAGCTGCAGTACAAGCTGGACCATGAGACTTTTCTCTTCATGACCTGAACCCAGGAGACAAGGTGTATATGAAGAATTTCAAGCATACTGGAACAACTCAGCCTTCGTGGGAAGGACCATTCCAAATATTGTTAACTACTCCAACATCTATAAAGGTTGGAGAAAAGGGCTCTTGGATTCATTGCTCACATGTAAAAAGAGCATTTTCTGTTGAGACTGATTGACTGTATCCTATCATATGCATTGGAGATAATAATCCATTGACAAGTGGATAATGTTTTCAGGAATACACTGAATTCCTGATCCCCCCCCCCCTTGTTTTTGTTATTGCTTTTCTTTTCTTTTGATTAGAATATTTGATTTTTGCCCTTTTTCTCATTTATTGTACTAAAGGTACATACAATTAATATTATCTTTTCTGTAGTAATATAAGTAATATATATATATATATATATATATATATATATATATATATATATACTTGCTATAATATTAATACATACCTAGACAGCTTTAGACTTTAGAACCTGCCATTTATTGATAAAATGTTATGGGACTGTGATTAATGTTTGTGTCTGATTCTGGAAAATGGGATAAAAAACAGGGAGCACAGAGTTAACCTGAATAGTGCAAAAAGAGCACAGATGAAAAACTAGTGTGAGACTCGAGGTTGCGACACTTGACATATGTTAAGTCTTAGGGACTACCATGTATCTACACTCTTTGTGAAGTACTCAGACAAGAACCAAAATTTGACTATCATCCTGGTTCCCCATATCCCTGAGAATGAAAAAAAAAATCAGATCAGGGACACTTCCCTATGAAAAATAAAATTCTAGTTTCTTTTCTTCTTAAGATATGGCAATTTCCTATAGTCTTGGCTGCAAATGGGTAAGTGGAATATTTCTGCATTCTGTCCAACAGACCTATGGGATAGAATCTACGTTAAACTGGACCTTTACAAGGGCCTGTTAGAATTTTATTAAGCCCAAATAAGAACCTATTTTGAATTTTTCCTTTCTTTCTATTTTTCTTTCTTTTCCTTATGTTTTTAGTTGTTTTTCTCTTTTTCTGATAATTAACTCATACATCCATATAACTCAACATTGCATTCTGAGTTGAACTGCATGTTTTTTTTTAACACCCACTTCAGGGGGAATTGTATTTTCATAAAAATCCAAGATTTTGAAATTTCGTTCCAGAAAGATCTTCAAGGAAGAAACTTGCTAACTCCTAAATCCAGAGAATGAAACTGTTGAAGAAAGATGCCAGAAAACCTACACTACCTCAAGAAGATCAAGAATGAATTTTGGCTGTGGTTGATTGAACTGAAGTTTGATTGAACATTTATTATAAATGTGTACTTTTATGCCAAAGGGGACTGCCCCTAATTTGGCTTTTTGTCAATGCGCCCAGCAAACATTGGTTTTGCTGTCTGTCTTTCTTCTATTTCCCTCTTCTATCTAACTATTGTAAATTGTCTCGTAGAAATTGAATATTGTATACATCTGTAGTTAGAAGTGCTTTAGGACTACAAGATGATTATGTTAAATGATCAGTGGAGAGACTAGTCTCTCAATGATCATCAGGGGGGGATTGTGAATTTTTAAAATTACTCCACCCTACTCAGACAGTACTTTAGGGAAGATAAAGTTGTAAACTCCTGATTGAACAATGAAGGTACTTAACTCATACCTTATAGTGAAGCTAAAACTTAAGCCAAGTCTATTTTTAGATCTAATACATAAGTGTGTTAAGTACCTATGAAGGTTAAATTAATCACAAAAAGGTCAATTAACTCACAAAAGGTAAGCTTAACAAAGAAGTGTGAAGTACTCAAAAGATAAAATCTAACCAGAGAAGGTGAGAACTAAAGAGTGGATAGTCCTGGAGAAAATCTAACCAGAGAAGGTGAGAACTAAAGAATGGGCATTCCTGGAGAAAGAGTCTACTGTGATTGGTAGACATGAAAATTTAGGGGAGGTGACATAAGAGAAAATTTCTTTTAAAGGAGGCTAAAAAGTCAGTTCCGGCAATTGAGTTTAGTTCAGAGTGCAATTGGATTCGGAGTTCAGTTCAGGACTGGAACTCAGCCTGGAGGATCTCACTCAGACAGCTTCCTTGGAGATGGTCTCCTGGTGAGTGATAAGACTGACTCCCTTTCCCTTAGGCTCAGGGAGGCCACTTTGGCCAAGGCTTTTAACTACTGCCTGGCTCAGCCTGAGTCAGAGCAGTTTAAATTAATTCTCTCTCTCTCTCTCTCTCTCTCTCTCTCTCTCTCTCTCTCTCTCTCTCTCTCTCTCTCTCTCTCTCTTCTCTCTCTCTCTCTCTCTCTCTCTCTCTTTCTCTCTCTCTGTTTAAATTAATTCTCTCTCTCTCTCTCTCTCTCTCTCTCTCTCTCTCTCTCTCTCTCTCTCTCCCTTAATTCCCTCTCTCTATATTAATTAAAATCACTATAATTAGCAGCTGACTTGGATATTTTATTATTTGGCAATTTTCCCTGGCAACCAATTATTTAGATTTCAAATCACAAGGTAAAACTATCCATACATAATTAGGGCATTGTGGTTGATATATCTTGGTAGTAGTCACTATCACATGACCTCAGAAAAGAGATATTTCCTTTGAGGAGCAATTAGGTGGGACATTGGATAGAATGCCAGGCTTGGAGTTGGGAGGATCTGGTTTCTGTTATAAATAAAAATTAATCTGGAGGCTTATTACAAAATTTATAAACATTTATCAGTAAAGAGAGAGAAAGAAAGGAAAAAATGGTTTTCCGCCTTTTTAACTTTAGGCAAAAAAAAAACAGTCTTCTATTTCAGTCAGTACTCTGAGTTACTATGAGTCACCAAGAGATTGCCAAGTGAAATAAGGTACTGAGCACAGAAAAAAGTTCCAGCCCAGAGACAGGTATAGAAGGAAAGGGAGTGACTCAGATTTCCAAGCTGGCATTTCAAAATGTCCATTCCTCCCTCTGTGGGTCCTAGAGCTGACCCTGATTCTGGCCCTCCCAGGACCCACCAAGTTAGAGGTCCTCTAACTATTTACCTCATATAATCCCCTCCTCTGAATTTCTAAAACAACTTGTTAAGTCTCCCCACTCTTGGTTCTCCAGGAGATTAGCATGGTGGTCTTCCCAGTGAATCATTCTACATAGGGCATCCATACATTTAGGATTTTCTTGCCCTGGGGCACAAGAGCACAAAAGACATTGTACATTTTATGAAAGGAATTACTACAATTTGGGTAATAAAAAGAAAGAGAAGGGGAGAAAGAAAACTGCTTGATAGGTGCATTGACAAAGAGCCATTGTGGGCATTTCCCTTTAGCATAAGTGTTTACAATTAGGATAAATGGAGAGCTCAACCCTTCCTCAGTTCAGTTCATTATAACCAAAGGTTTACTCCAAATCTCATAATATCTGTTTTGCATTCTTTATATGTAATAGAGGTATTTAGAAAGTAGGTTCAGATGGGATATGAATGGATTACTTTGGGCCAGTATCAAGGTTTCCTTGGGTTGAGAACCTAACAGTTAGCTCTCATCTGACCACAGCCTAATCTGGGACCAGCACACAGATTTAATCAGTCACAGAGCTGTATATAGTAACAGTTCACATGGAATCGAGGAATCCCAAACTTGTGGCCTAGTGAGGTCTGATGAACCCTAAGTTTCAAGACTAGCTTATAGGTTGGAGACCCCAAAGCTTGTACATTTTCCCTTTTCCCTGGGAATCTACCCTGAAGGGAATCCCAGGCTAGCAGTTTCAGACTGAGTGGGAAACCCTCAGGGGAATGACAATCCTAGTAGGGTGAGACTAAGCATATGCTAAAGACCCTCTTTGTCTCATGTAGTGTCTCTTTTTGTATCAACCTTTCCCAAGAAGACCCACAGCTGTAACCATCCTTTAGTATCCATTGTAAGCAGTCCCTTCTCTCACCCCAGCCTCTAGGTATGATTCCTTAACCAGGCTTTATTGACATTTTCCTGTCAATGTAGTTTGAATACTCCCATTTTCTTTTAGCTATAGTGATGTCAATCATCTTTCCCTGCCCGTGGACTTCCCAAATGGTATAGAGGTTCCCCAAATTCTTTTGTTCCTTGGAGTCATCTATGTTGTGGCACTCCCAGGGATAATATCCCCAGAATCCAGGGTTACACCCTGTAAAGACTGTGGAGCTGGACTCTGAGTAAAGGGCCAAATACTGGACTTATCCTTAACCTGATTAAAGACTTGGTTTTTCTGACTATATAATAGTTCTGTGTTATTTCCAAGTTAACATAACTGAAAGGTGTAATTTATTTTCCAGAAAGAGAGAGGGTTGAGGGGTAAGGAGAATCCATGTCAGTTATTTATTAACTACAAAACCCCAGAGATAAACCTCCTCAAGGAGGGTCTTCAAAGATTTGTCTACTATTATCTCTCTCTCCTCTCTAATCCATAAACCAGTCCCTGTTCTGGATAACCTGCACTAAACCCTCTCTTGGTTATTACTAGAGGAGATGGTCTGTAACAAAGTTGGCAGGGCCCTGGGTAGGGCCCAGGTCCAAATGGACCCAGAGCTAGGATTACTGGCAGTGTAGACAGCTGGTTCAAGATCACAGGATTCTTTTCCAAGGAAACACAGTAACCAGATAACAACAAGGACAGCAAGCAGGATAGGAAAGCAACCTAAGGACAGGCAGCCACTTTCCTCAGGTTATATCCAGAGAGAGCCAGCTAACCCCCTCAGTTTCATGTTAGCCCCTCCTTCCAGCATTCTGGAATCTTTCCCTGCAGGTCTCACACATCTATCCTCTGCACACTTTCATTTTCCTTCTAAACTTAACTCTTCCTCATAAAACATGGTATATCAGGTTTATTATTTGGTCCTCTGGGGCACCCCTTCATATGGGGGAAGCCTGATTTTTCCATTCCAAATGCTACTTTTGTGAAAAACTGATAAGAGGAAGAGAAGAAAAGAGAAGGCACATCCCCAACTTCTTGTCACCAAGTTGTTATGAATAAAAACTAATGGGGAGGCTTATTACTAGATTTCTAAGGATTTATTAGGAAAGAGAGCCTTTCTAACTTTAGGAAAAAGTCCATTCTTCCATTGCAGCCAGCACTTGGAGTTGCCATGGCTCACCAGAGATTGCCAGATGAGATCAGGTCCTAGCCTAGAGGAAAGAGAGGTATGGAAGCAAAGAGACTGACTCAGCTTTCCATGCTGGCTTTTCAAAATGTCTGCTCCTCTCTTTGTGGATCCTGGTGCTGATATTGATGTTGGCAGGGCTGGGATATGCTCACTTTGAGGTCCCCTAAATATTTACTTCATAACATTCCAATATGGCCTCAAACACTTCCTAGCTCTTTTGTCTTTGTTTTTGTAGTCAGGTGGCAGCCATCCAGTCAGTATTTGATGTAGATGCCCAGGTCTAGATCCATCACAGCATGTCATAATACTTGGGTGAAAAATAGGTTGAATAGTACTGGAGCGAGGACACAGCCTTGTTTCATGCCATTGGAGATGTTGAAGCGATCGGAAGTCTCTCCACCAGATAGGACTTCCCCTGTCATGTTGACATGAAAGAGCTGGATCAGTTTGACGAATTTTGCTGGGCAACCGAGCTTGCTGAGGATCACCCACAATGCATCCCTGTTCACTGTGTCGAACGCTTTTGTCAGGTCTATTAAGCCAATGTAGAGACTCAGGTTCAGAGAGAATCTTACTTGCTTCAACCTCCTGGGGCTTTTGGCCATCACTTTTATTGGCATATTAGCACTAATTGATTAGCTAATTGACATCATAGACAGAACCAACAATGTAGTGGGTTCCATCAAAGTAATCAGTCTTGTTATAACTAGGTCAATAACAAATTTCTATTCCAGTTGAAGGTCATATTTTTCTTGTATGAAATGTTTCCTAGGGAAATAGAAAAGGTGAAAGAAAAAGATGCTTTAAAAAAATATTTAATTGATTAATTTAGAGTATTTTTCCAGGATTACAAAAATCATGTTTTTTTCCCCCAAACCCCCTCCCTTAGCCAATGCACAATTCCACTGGGTTTTATATGTGTGATTGCTCAGGCCGTTATTTCCATATTATTGATATTTGCACTCAAGTGATCATTTAGGGTTTATAACCCCAATCATATCCCCATAGACCCAAGTAATCAAGCAATTGTTTTTCAGCCTCTGAATATGGATAGTTTTCTTCCTCATAAGTTCTTCAGAATTGTCCTTGTCAACTAGAAAAAACGCAGAACTATTAAATAGTCAAAAATCACTCTTTAATCAAGGGAAAAGGGGTTAGCGCTACTAATACGACAACAGAGCTGCTTTCCAAGACTGCACAGAGTCAAGATGCCCTGGTCACCAGCCCCTGGGAGTGCCACTGACTCAGGATGGACTCCAAGGAACAAAAGAATTTGGGGAACCTATATACCACTCTAGATGGCCTGGGGGGTTTAGGATTAGAGGGATAGTTGATTGAATTTACAATGGTAAGAAAGGAAAATGAAGAGTTCTAGACAGGAATAATAGTGAGGGGCAGATGCCCTACAATGGACACAAAAGGAAAAGACCAAACCCATGGCTGGGCCACCTTGTTAATGGACCTTAGCCTAGGGGGAGAAACCATTGGGATAAAAGGGATGCTTAATATTGGATGGGATTAGCTGTTCCCACCCAAACTACCAGGAAGTTCACTGTCTGGTGAAGAGGGACCTTCCCTCAGGGGGAAACCTCTCCTGTGACAAGATCAAAACCTGAGGTTTATACCCTCAAACTAAATAAACTGGGCACCTCTAGATTTCCATGTTGACATCCTTGATCATTGCATTGCTACTGTTAACTTGGAAATAACAGAGAACTATTAAATAGTCAGGAAAAAAACCAAGTCTTTAATCAGGATAAGGATAAGTCCAGTATTTGGCCCTTTATTCAGAGTCCGGTACCACAACCTTTATAGGGAATAAACCCTGGACTCTGGGGATATTATCCCTTGGAGTGCCACAACCCTAGATGACTCAGAGGAACAAAAGAATTTGGGGAACCACTATACCCCAAATTTGGGGAGTCCAGGGGCAAGGAAAGATGATTGACATCACTATAGCTACAAAGAAAATGGGAGTGTTCAAACTACATTGGCAGGATACAATCAAGCTAGTGAAAGGAATCATAGCTAGAGGCTAGGGTAGAAGAGAAGGGGCTGCTTACAATGGATACTAAAGGATGGTTCCTACCCAGGTATGAATCTTCTTGGGAAAGGTTCTAATACAATAGGGGAGATGACCTAAAACAAAGAGGGTCCTTAGCATATGCTTAGTCTCACCCTACTAGGATTGTCATTCCCCTGAGGGTTTCCCACTCAGTCTGAAACTGCTAGCCTGGGATTCCCTTCAGGGTAGATTACCATGGGAAAAGGGAAAATGTACAAGCTTTGGGGTTTCCAACCTATAAGCTAGTCTTGAAAGTTGGGGTTCATCAGACCTCACTAGGCCACAAGTTTGGCATTCCTAGAGTCCATGTTGACACTACTCATGGAGAAGTCCATTACCTTCGATTGTACCATAGTGTATCTGAATCTGTGTACAATGTTCTCCTGCTTCTGCTTTTTTCACTCTGCATCAATTTCTGGAGGTCATTCCATTCCCCAATCAAAGGGTATCCCCTCATTTTCCAATTTTATTTTTGCCACCAGAAAGAGTGCAGCTATAAATATTCTTGTAGAAGTCATTTTCCTTATTATCTCTTTGGGGTACAAACCCAGCAAAACTATGACTGGATCAAAGGGTAGGCAATCTTTTTGCCCTTTTGTGCATAGTTCCAAATTGCATTCCAGAATGGTTGGATCAATTCAAAACTCCTCCAGCAATGCATTAATGTCCCAATTTTGCCACATCCTCTCCAACATTTACTACTTTCCTATGTTTCTCATGTTAGCCAATCTACTAGGTGTGAGGTGGTATCTCAGAGTTGTTTTCATTTGCATTTCTATAATTATTAGAGATTTAGAACATTGTTTCATAAATTTATTGATATTTTTTATTTCTTTATCTGAAAATTGCCTATTCATGTCCCTTGCCCATTTATCAAATGGGGAATAGCTTGATTTTTTATACAACTGATGTAGCTCTTAATAAATTTGAGTAATTAAACCTTTGTCAGAGTTTTTAGTTATGAAGATTTTTCCCAATTTGTTACTTCCCTTCTAATTTTGGTTGCATTGCTTTTGTTTGTACAAAAATTTTTTAATTTAATGTAATCAAGATTATTTATTTTACATTTTGTAATTTTTTCTCAACTCTTACTTGTTCTTAAAATATTTTCTTTCCCAAAGATCTGACAAATATACTATTCTGTGTTCACCTAATTTATTTATAGTTTCTTTCTTGATATTCAAGTAATTCACACATTCTGGGTTTATCTTGATGTAGGGTATGAGATGTTGATCAAAACTAATCTCTCCCATCCTGTTTTCCAATTTTCCCAGAAGTTTTTGTCAAATACTGGATTTTTGTCCCAAAAGTTGGGATCTTTGGGTTTATCATAGACTGTCTTGTTGAGGTCACTTATCCCACATCTATTCCACTGATCCTCTTTTCTGTCTCTTAGCCAGTACCATATTGTTTTGATGACCACTGATTTATAGTTTAGATTCAGGTCTGGTACTGCTAGGCCACCTTCCTTTACATTTTTTCAATATTTCTCCTGATATTCTTGATTTTTTGCTCTTCTGAATGAAGTTTGTTATAATTTTTTTCTAATTCAGTAAAAAAAAAATTTCTTGGTAATTTAATGGGTATGGCACTATATAAGTAAATTAATTTGGGTACGATTCTCATTTTTATTATTTTAGCTCATCCTACCCATGAGCAATTAATGTTTTTCCTATTATTTAGATCTAGTTTTAATTGTGTGGATAGTGTTTTGTAGTTGTGTTCAAATCGTTCCAGTGTTTGTCTTGGCAGATAGATTCCTAAGCATTTTATATTGTCTCAGGTGATTTTAATTGGAATTTCTCTTTCTAACTCTTGCTGTTGAGATGTGTTGGAAATATGTAGAAATGCTGATGATTTGTGTGGGTTTAATTTATAACCTGCAACTTTGCTAAAGTTGTTGATTATTTCCACTAGCTTTTTGGTGGATTCTCTAGGATTCTTTAAGTAGATCATCATATCCTCTGCAAAGAGTCATAGCTTGGCCTTCTCATTACCTATTTTAATTCCTTAAATTTCTTTTTCTTCTCTAATTGCTATTGCTAGTATTTCTAGTACAATGTTAAATAATAGAGGTGATAATGGACATCCTTGTTCCAGACTTGATCTTATTGGGAAGACTTCTAATTTATCCCCATTTCAGATGATACTTGCTGATGGTTTTAGATGTATACTGTTTATTACTCTTAGGAAAGGCTGTTCTATTCCTATACTTTCTGTTGTTTTCAATAGTAATGACTGTTGTATTTTGGTAAAGGCTGTTTCTGCATCTATTGAGATAATCATGTGATTTTTGCTGGTTTGGTTGTTGATGTTGTCAATTATGTGGATGATCTTCCTAATATTAAAACACCTTTGCAATCCTGGTTTAAATCCCACCTTATCATGGTGAATAATCCTTGTGATAACTTGCTGGAGTCTTTTTGCTAGTATTCTATTTACTATTTTTTCATCTATGTCCATTAAGGAGATTTGTCTATAGTTTTCTTTCTCTGTTTTTGACCTGCCTGGTTTGGAATCAGTACCATATTTATGCCATTAAAGGAAGTTGATGGAACTCTTTCTTTGCTTATTATGTCAACTAGTTTGAATAGTATTGGGAGTAGTTGTTCTTTGAATGTTTGATAGCATTCACTTGTGAATCCATCTGACCCTGGGGATTTTTTCTTAGGGAGTTCTTGGATGGCTTGTTCAATTTATTTTTCTGATATGGGGTTATTTAAGCATTCTATTTCTTCTTCTGTTAATGTAGGCAATTTATATTTTTGTAAATATTCATCCATATCACCTAGATTGCCATATAATTGGGCAAAATAGTTTTTTATTGTCTTAATTTCCTTTTCATTAGAGGTGAGGTCTCCCTTTTTCATCTATAATACTGTTAATTTGTTTTTCTTCTTTTCTTTTTTAATTAGGTTGACCAGAACTTTGACTATTTTAATTTTTCAAAGTACCAGCTTCTAGAGTTATTTATTAATTCAGTAGTTCTTTCACTTTCAATTTTATCAATTTCTCTCTTAATTTTTAAGATCTCTAATTTAGTTTTAATCTGGGGATTTTTAATGTGTTCCCTTTCAATTTTTTTTGTTTGCATGCCTAATTCTTTTACCTGTGTCCTCTCTAATTTGTTAATATATGAACCCAAGAATATAAATTTCCCCCTGAGTACTGCTTTGGCTGCATCCCATAGGTTTGGAAAGGATATATCAACATTGTCATTTTCTTCAATGAATTTGTTAATTGTTTCTTTGATTTGTTTTTAACTGGTTTGGGGGAATCATATTATTTAATTTCCAATTAATATTTGACTTGGCTCTTCATGTCCCCTTACAAATTATCATTTTTATGGTATTATGATCTGAAAAGGTTGTATTTATTATTTCTTTTTTTTTCACTTGTTTGCCATGTTTTTATGCCCTAGTACATAGTCAATCATTGTGAATGTATCATCTGCTACTGAAAAGAAGGTGTATTTCTTTTTACCCCTCTTTATTTTTCTCCACCTATCTATTAACTCTAATTTTTCTAAGATTTTATTCACATCTCTTGCCTCTTTCTTATTTATTTTTTGTTTTGATTTATCTAGATCTGATAGAGGAAGGTTCAGGTCTCCCACTAGAATAGTTTTATTATCTATTTCCTCCTTCAACTCCACTAGTTTCTCCTTTAGAAATTTGCATGCTATGCCATTTGATGCATACATGTTGAGTACTGATATTTCCTCATGGCAATTACATCCCTGGGGGTTGTCTTTTGAGGATTTAGTGTAGAGGGTGTTCTATGAACTCTTTCAATGTCTATTTTTCCCTCTTGTTCAAGAACATCAGGGCAGTTTTCTTGGATAATTATTTATAGAATGATGTCAAGGTTTCTTTTTATTTCTGGGTTTTCAGGTAGACCAATGCTTTTCAAATTGTCTCTTCTAGACCTATTTTCTTGGTCAGTCATCTTCTCATTGAGTTATTTCATGTTCCCTTCTATTTTGTCAATCTTTTGATTTTCCTTTATTAATTCTTGTATTTTTGCAAGACCATTGGTTCCTATTTGCCTAATTATGGTCTTTAAAGATCAGTTTTCTGCTAAAATCTTTTGATTTTCCACTATAATCTTTTGATTTTCCTTTTCAGTTTGGTCTATTCCACTTTTCATGGCTTCCAGCTGTTTAATTTTGGTCTAATTTCTGGGCTTCTTTCTCCAATTGGGAGTTCCTGTCTTTTAACCTGTTATTTTCTTTTTGTACTTATTTCCCACTTTTCTTGTCAATATTCTTCCATCTTTTTCATGAGCTCCAATTTAAATTCTTCAAGAGCTTGTGTCCAGTTTCTATTTTTTGGGAAGGTTTAGATGCATTCATTTGTTTGTCGTCTTCTGCTATTTCCTCTGTAGTCTGGATTTTTAATCCACAAAAATTATTCAGGGTCAAAGCTTTCCTCTTGTTCTTCTTGGTGTTGGGAAGTTGTTTTTCCTGGGCATTGTTTGCCATCACTATACTGACTTTTCCTTTTGTAATATTTATTGGGAAAGGAAATGGGATTGGGAAAAATGGGGGAAAATGGGGAATAATGGGAGGTTTGTATAGGGGTAAGGAGGAGTTAAGAGGAGAGAGGGAACACTGCTTGGTGAAGCAGGGGAGGGAGATGCCCCCTGTTGAGAGGAAACCACAGGGGTCCAAAGAGGTCTGTTTGTCTTTGAATGACTGAAACTGAAGTTCAGCTCCCTCTATAAGATAGTCCACTTATCTGACTGGGGATTCAAATAATATAATGTTTAATAACTAGTTGGGATTGGAGTTTTTTTCTCAATTTCAGACCTGAGGCCAGGCCCCAGAGGCTGGTGGAGAGTTTGTCCCACTCCCGTCTACTCTCGTTGTTCTAATTCAGAATCTTAGCAGTACACCGAAAGCAAACAAGAACAATTCTAACCTTTAGAAGCCTGTGTCTTTGGGCTGAACCAAGAAGAGCATGCCACTCCAGACTGGGCTGAACAAGCTCCTCTCTCCTCCAATACCTGGAAGCAAGACCACCCCCTCAGGAAGGACGTGCTAGTCCCCAGTCCCAACTGCCACACCCGGCAGAAAAGAAGTGCTAGTCACAAGACCCAACTGCCACTCTCAGTTGGCCCTTCTCCCACACAAACTGTCAGTCTTGTTTCCTTTCCACAATTGTCCCCCTTTTTTGTTGTGACCTTCCCAAAGTCACATATTTATATTATAGTTACCAATTTACTAAATCTACTCTAAGGAATTCTTAGCAGAAAAATTTGGGCAAGGGTAGTTTGGGGGTTTCATAATAAATTCAGTACAATAAATGTTGAACAAACTATTACAAGAAATTTGAATCTTAGTGCTAATACTACTTACTCTACATTAACTAAAACTAATATCTTATTTACCGAAATTATTTACATATAATACAACAATATACATTGTTCCACATCATAATGTCAGTCAACTAGAAATATCTATTGATCTTTCTATTTGCCTAAGACCTTATGGAACTAACTATATACATATTTACATTTTGCATAAATACAATTTCAGACACTTGTTTATATAAACAAGGTCTCTCAATATGTTAGTGATTTTGTGTTTTGTGTCTAATAGTGTTGTGTTGAATTAATACTTATCGAGTTTCTTCAGATTTCCACTTCTCATGTTGACTGATGGATCTCTTCTTTCTTCCATGCTATGTAGTGATGCATGCTATTTCCCTAATACGTGAAATTACTTTTGTTTTATTATTTCAACACACTCAGTCTTACATATAAATCTCATGTTCAGTCTGTCCTCTTCTTATATAAACAAATTTACAAAGTTCAAAGTCTTAGCTGTCCATTTTAGCTTTTCTTCTTTGTTTCTTGTCTCTAGCATCTTTTCTTGATTTTTTTTCTCTGGGCTGGTTTAAAATCTTTTCCTCTGGGTTGCTTTTCCTCTGGGATGCTTTTCCTCTGGGTTGCTTTTCCTCTGGGCTGCTTTTCCTCTGGGCTGGAAAGTTGTTTCAAACATTATGTGTCACTATTATTTCTTTGTAGTGTGCTTTTATATTAATTAGTTTTTGTTTCCATTTCTCAGCCCTATCTATTGTCTAATTATCTTCGATGTCTGTTACAATGGTGTTGAACTTTTTCTGGTTTCACGTGGGAACAGTGAAACCATGAGTCTTTCCATGCAACTTTTATAGCTGTTGGGGTAGTAAGCAATACTTCATGTGGTGCAGTCCATTTTATGTCTGTAGCCAATTTTCTATTGAAATTTTTTAAGTATACTATGTCTCCTGGTTTGATGTTGTGCAAATTGTAATCCAGGGGTACTGTTTGTTGTATCAAGCCCATTTCATGCAATTCTGCTATTCTTGTCTGTAAAGCTTGTATATATTTTGTTCATTGACAGTCTAGTTTGTGAGAAGTTCTATGTCAGAGAAAGGAAGATGTGATAGGAGCATTACATTGTTTGCTTCTTCTTCCTTTTGTTTTGGATTAGGTATATGATTTTCCTGTATAGCAAATTTAGTGTCTCTATCCACTTTATCCACTTCCACATACTTTTCACAAAGTTCTTCGTAATTCTTGACTCCCATTGCTGCCAGCATTTCTTCTAATGTGATTATGTAGTTTATTTCCTTAACTAACTCTTCTGACTGGATCGTTTGTTCTTGATTTGAGTTGTTAATGTAATTATCTGTCTCCTCCTCTTGTAAAGCTTTTTAATTTTGATTGTAAGGTTTGATATATCCTTAAGTTTCTTGGTCTTCTTCATTTTCTGAATCAAACATTATTGAATATAGTGATTCTGTGTGATTCGCATCTTGCATTGACTCTTGCTTGGTGGTTTCTAGATTCCCCAAGTCTTTTGCAAGCTCTTTAACTTGCATGTAACTTGTGATTTGGCTGTCTTCAGGAGTTGTTTTTAAAACATATTTAGTTGCTCCTGTATCAATAAGAGCTGGGTAGATTTCATTACCCACTTTTATCATAACCCTTGGTTCTGTGTTCTCATTTTGTTGGCACACTTGAACCATAGGTGCCTCTATTTCTATTTTATTCAAATCCCAGTTTTGTTCTTCATCTACAGACTTTTCTTGTTGCTTTGAACATTCATTTTGCAATTCATCATCAGTTTGCAATAGAATTGCATTATCATGGAGACTTAAGGATGGCATAACAATGTTTGTGTTTGCTTTTTCTTGTGCATTTACTATTGGTTGGAATTCTTCTGCATAAGGATTTAAAGTTGACTTTTCTATTATGTCATTGGTATTTTCTTGTGTAATAGCATTCTTGCTTTCAGAATCATTGTCTCCAGGAGGTCTGCTAATTTGAATGTTCTCTGTTATTGCATTTTCCCCCTCATTGGACCCTTCTGTTGTTTGCTTATGTGCTTCAATAAATTCATTTACAGTTTGTGTATTACAGACTATTGCCACTTTTGTTCCTTCTTCTTTCTTTGTAGATTGTTCCACTGTTCCAAAGATTTTCTCTTTAATCTCCCAGTTGGCCCTTCCCCCACACAAACTGTCAGTCTTGTTTCCTTTCCACACTTCCCTTTCCAGTCAGAAGTATGAGTGAGTAGGGCAGGCTCCCTGTGTATGGAGCTAAGGAGTTAGGTTTTTGCCTAAGGCCACCTCTTGAGCTTCTATTGTTTGCAGCACTTCTCTGAGCTATCTCTATGCCCATGGTTTGTGCTCATTCACAGATGAAAAGAGTTTCCCTTCAGAAAAAGAGGAAGGAATCTCCAGACAAGGAAAACATAACCAACTTTGAAATTACAATAATCTGGGGATAAAAGGAAAAGAAAACAAAACCAATGATTGCTGGCTCATTGACAAAAAGCCAATTAGGGGGCAGCCTCCTTCAGCATAGGAGAATACATACAAAAAATGCATTCAACCCCACACAGTTCAAATCACCACATCCCAAAGTTCACTCTGGATCTTCTGATGCAGCATATGTTCTGTGCAGGCATCTTCATGGTACGTTCTACAAACAGTTCACTTTCTGGATTTGGAGAGGTAGTATGTTTCTTATCCCAAAATTACTCTCCAAACAATTTAAACTTTGCATCATAGGATAATTACACATTCCTCCCTAAGGAGGATGGTGAAAATCACTGGGATCCCTCAGGGATCGATGGCTGAGTTGTGAGGTATATGAATCAATTAGCAAGAGAAATCTAAAACATTCAAAAATCTAAATAAAAGAGAAAAAAATAACTGGTGGATGAAATGTAGAATATCAAAGTCATGTGTAAAAATTCTAAGTGAAGGAAAATAAACCTATAACAGAAGGCCTTGAATCAGGGCCTAATTAAAATGATTTATATAATTATGCACTTACCCAATCAATAGTCATGAGTACAGAAATTTCCCTATCCATTTAGATTCCTTTTCTCACACCTTGTAACAAGGGAATCACTTTAAAAGACTGATATATATTAATTTAAGTTCCCCAAGGAATCAGCTATGTAATTCCTAAATGAAAAATTCAAGTCAGCCTTTTTTGGAGTTTAATTACAATAGGAGTAAGAAAGGAATTAGAGATAGAGAGAGAGAGAGAGAAAGGGGAGAGAAGGGAATAGGGCTTAAATACCCCTTCTGTTTAGGCTGGGCCAAAAGGCCCAAGCCCTTAGATAGCTGGAGCAAAGAAAAGAGACCAGTCCCTATTACTCACGTGTCCAAAATGGAGAAACAGTCTCAGGGGCCCCCACCTTCAGCTTCCTTCAGAGCAAGCTCCCTCAGAGCCCAGGAACCACACCGGCCAAAACCTCAACCCCCTCCAGTCTCCAGACCCTCCTATCTTTAAGGACACCATCCAAGTTGCCTCCCCTCAGTCCTCACATCTACCAATCACTCTTCATCAATTTCCCTGTCAATGGAGGCTCTCGCTTAACCCAGGACCGCCCAGAGGTTTCTGGCTTTTGCACATGTCTGTTGAAGGTCATATTTTCAAATGATTAAATCTTTACTCCTTTGCTACAGCCCTTTCTAAATCCTGTTAACTTGAGTATGGTAGAGATTGGAATAATTAAATTTTGATCTATGCTGCAGTCCTTCCTAAATCCTGTTAGGACTGAGTAGGGTGGAGATTGTAAGTTCCAAGACCTGGCTCTGTCATTCCAAGTATCTCCATTGTATCAATTCTAAAATCAATCAAGACTCAAAGAAATTCCTGTTCTATGCTTAAGCATAGGTCAAAGTCCTTTCCATTGTTCAGCAAAGGGTTTCTGTCCTAAAGTAATCTTAAGAAGGGAAGAGAAAGAACCTCCCATGCCAATGGGGTTCCCACTCCAATAGACTATCAGTAAGAAATTTTCCAAGTATGAAATATCCCAATGGTGAAATTTCCAACATTTATAAGTCTAAGGAAATTTGAGGTTTACAACCTTTTGGATCTCCCATAGTGAGGGAGAATTCCTTGATTAACATAGTGTTGAAGAATCCCAAATTGGATATATTTTAAAGACTGGGCAGTCCCAAATGGCAAGGGGTTGTAGGGAGATGAATTTCTCCCCTGAAGCTCAGGAAAGTTAATTGCAATGACCAGTTGGAAGAAAAAGCATCCCAAAAGTGGGAGCTGATTGAGATAGGTAATGCACTGCTCTTTCATAGAATGAGCCATGCTTGCAATTCTACTTCCAGTTTGGAAGAATTCCCTTCCTTCCCCTTCCTCCTTGGGGTAAAATGCTAGGGGCCATGTGCTTCATCAGTCCCATATCCCACAGGCAGAGCATGGAAGTGTATCTGAGTTAGTCAAACAAGGGTAGGTGTGGGTGTGTTCCCCTAGTGAAAAGGGGCTAGTGTAGGCTTGGAAACCCACTTGGGGGGAAGGGATTTACACTTCACTCTCAGCAGAAAAAAAAATGCTTCTAAATGGCACTCCAACCCTTGGACAATTGGGCTCAGACTGCAGTAGCTCACAGACAGCAGAAATGGCAAGGAGGATAATTATTGCCTAAAGGAAACATACCTGGGCTTCCAAGGCAATCAGGGAAGAAGCACTCAGCTGTTGGAAATTTAATTTACCAGCAGCCAGGAGAGGGGCTCCAAGGACTCCCAGCTTGTGTGTTCTAAAGCCTCGGCAATAACAATCAGCAACACCAGTGGCAGCAGCAGCAGCAGGAGGATCAGAAGTGGACAGCTGGGACAACCCAGAGAGTTAACAGCAAGAGGCTGGATCAGCAGGAGCCATGCCAGAGGCAACATCAAGGAATACTGGCTCAAGCAGATAGGTGGGAGGTGTGACTTATCCCTTCTCCACCAAAAAGCCCCAGCTAAGTCACTCAAACTAAAGCAGCCAGGTGGGCAGGGCAGCCAAAAAAATGGGGGAGGGGGGGAAACTGGCAGGAGCAGGGCAGCATGCTCCAAAGAGAGTTTGGGAGTTCTCTTGGAGTTTGGGGGTGTGTGTGAAAAGCTGTGGAGGAGAAATGTGGCCTTTCAAATTTTATCTAGGCTATCTTTAAAAATTTAGAATTCTTTCTCCAACTCCAGTGGTTGCCTTCAATGTAAAAAATAAAATTAATCTACAATAATTTTAAATATTATATTTTATAAGATTTATTAATAATCATTAGAAGTAACAACATAAAACCACATTCCCATGGCTAATCCACCTGTTCAAACAGCCTACTTCACCAATATTCTGACGCAGGAAGGAAAGTGCACTAATCAAAAGACCACCCTAGTTATTCTCCAGTCTATGCCAGCATGTCATGACAGGGAGTCATAGGGCTCCTGGGAAATGTAGTTCAAAGGCAGAAGATTTCCAATTACACAGAAGGATTTCCATAGGCTAGCACAATATTACCCAAGAGGAGAAAAAGATCTGGCCCAATGTGTGGAGGCAGAAAATAGACTGAGAGTGAGAAGAGAGAAGATCCAGTTTTGACACAAGAGGAGGAGAAAGAACTTAAGAAAAGACCCAGGGGACTTCAATTAGGCTCCTTACTCTGCCCATCCCTTGTTCTATGTATGACCCTTGGCATCTCATAGCCTGTCTCTGGTCTTCTGCTTCCTTATCTGTAAAATAGAGGAGTGGGATCCAGTGTCTAAAGACCCTCTGGCTCTGATTCACAGCTGTCTCTCTTTTTTGCTTTTATTCTCTTTTCAAAAGCCTGAAGTGCAGAAAGTCTGACTCCTGATAAGTGGTCTAAGCTGTGTCTGAAAGCCTCATCTGTGGTGAGGCTACAAGAGGGAAGCCAAAGATTGGTGTTATGACAGGATAGTTCTCAGGTCCCATCTCCTTCTATAACTGCTAATGAGGAAAGGAACCTATGGGTCATGTGGTAAAGAAGTTGCAATTAGGTAGACTGACCCCTTGGGAATCCTCATCTCTTTTTCCTTTGACCTGCAGACTTTTTGGCATGAATTTTTGGCTACATTTGAGAGTGAAAGAGGAGCACTCTAATAGCTATTCCCACCACAGTGTCATCCCCCATGGCAGAGATCAGGCTGATGCTTTCTTGGTGCCCAATCAGATCTCCAGTTTTTCTTAGTTTTCTCTTGTTCCCCAAAATGTGTGTGGCCACAGGGTGGGTGATCTGCATGAGAATGTTTGGTAAAGGGAGTCATAGATGAGAAGAGTCTGGGAGGGAATTACTCATTCCCACCTGTGATCATTTCAAGACATCTCTGATTGGTGAACAGTTAATTAGGAGGTTGTCCATTAGCATGTTCAACCCATCCCCATCCAAACAGGTGATCTGAGAAGGGAGAGTAGTGATGTACTAGCAGAAAAAGCCACATCTACTAATTAGGGTTTATGGACCAGAAATACTCCTTGGGTTTCCTAAGAATAAAGGAAATGTAAAATTCAGAGGAATAACAGAGAAAATAAACAATAAATTCTCACATTCTTTCTGGGTCATGTGAATGTAAGGAAGGAAGTGGGGGTCTACAGCAAAGTGTGGGGCATGGGGAGGGATGCTTCTATGCTTTGTGCTTTACTCTAGTTTCTCAGTAAATGTCCTTTTGTAAAAGAAATAAATGTTGGTGGAATCAGTGTGAACTAAGCCATGTCACTTGGATATTGCAGAGAGCAACTGCCTGAAAGGCCTGGTGGGACCACACTGATGGGGACTCATTAGCAATGGGCATTAGGGAAAAGGTGATCCTGTCCTGGGGATGTGAGCTGCCAGTCTGAGAACAGGGAAAATGAGTCCCAGCACGGACACTCTACAGAAGCTAAAGGTCTAGACAATCCTGAGCATAGGTGGAAGCTAGTCGGGTAATACTGAAAAGTACAGAAGAGCCAACTCTGGGCTCTCAGGCAGCCCCTCCCAAAGCTACCCACCCATCAGTCCCTCATTCTGGGCTTTTGGTTTAACTCTTTGACTCCCAGAAGCCAGGAATCACTTTGTGTCTGCTTAGGGGTTGAGCACTGTTTAAGGAGACAAGGCTGAGGGCAGGATCTGGTTGGGAGACTAGTGAGACCAGCAATGGCCAGTTATGGGGGAGAGGAGGGCAGGCAGGAGGCTGCTCCTAAAGCTGACCAGGGGCCTGAATCATCAGGAAAATGCAAGAATTGTTCCATTGGTCTGGCCCCAGATGACTCACCAACCATCTTCCCCTCCACCTTGATCCCTCCCACACACCCTCCCCACTGCATGGCGCCATCAGTCAAGCAAGACCTCCAGAGAGGAAGGAGAAGAGAAGCTGGTCAGAGAGGCTCTGGGTGAGGACACAGTGCAGAGTTGGCTCAGGTCACATCGCGGGCCTCAGACCAGCCCCAGGTCAGCCTCGGTCCCTTCTCCCAGCAGCCTATGGGAGCACCATGACTCCTGCCCTCTCAGTCCTCCTGTGCCTGGGTGAGTCCTCAGCAGCCCCCACCATAGAGGGGACTTTAGCCACCATCAAGTCCTACCTGACCCCCCACCCTTCACTATGCTGAGGAGGAAAGTTTCCTCCAGAGAAGGGGAGTGACAAGTCTAAGGTCACACAGCAAGGGTGGGTTTGGGAGCACAGAAGCTGGGACTCTTGGAGGGGTCTCCTGGGATCCAGCCTCCTTCCCTCCCAGCAGCCCTAATCCCTGGCCCTGAGCTGTCTCTATCCTTCCTGTGGGGATGCTGGGGGGGAGCCGAACGTAATCAGGGTCTTCTCTGCCAGGTCTGTGTCTGTGCAAGGGGACAAGGACCCAGGCAGCAGGTGAGTTCTTCCCCCACAATGCCCCTGCCCAGAGGACACAACTGCCCCAGGAGAGGGAGCTGGGGGAGGTCTGGGCTGGGCTGATAGTCTATAGAGGGGACCTGGGGTGGGGGTGGGGGACCTACAGAAGGGGGATCCCCTGGACCTAACAGCTCTCCTTCCCTTCCAGATGGACTCCCCAAACCCTCCCTCAGGGCAGAGAATGGCTCTCTGGTGCCCCAAGGGAGAAATGTGACCCTCAGGTGCAGGGGATCATGGGAGGCTGAAGAGTGGAGGCTGGAGAAAAAACGAGGATATGAATGGTCAGAGAGCAAAACTGTGAGACAAGCTGGAAATGAGGGCGAGTTTTCCCTCTTATCCGTGACATCAAATGATGCTGGGACCTACCGATGTCTCTACAGACATTCATCCTATGGGTGGGCAGAGCCCAGTGACCCCCTGGAGCTGGTGGTGACAGGTAAGGCAGATCCTCCCCCCAGGCAGGGCTGTCCCTCCTCAGCCCAGCATGGCCCCAAGTGTCCTTCTGACTCTGCCCTTCCTGGCTTCTCCCCTGTGTCTGGCTCAGCTCTCCCCCTGGGGTTGGCAGAAAAGGGGAGGAATAAGCATTTCTGTAGAACCTACTATGTGCCAAACACATTATCCTTGTTGTCTCATTGGATCTTCGCAACAACTCTGCCAGGTCAGGGCTAGTGTAATCACTATTTTACAGATGAGGAAACTGAGGCAGAGAGGACCACATATTAGGAAGGCTGGATTTGAACTCAGGTCTTCCTGACTCCAGGTCCAGGACTCTCCACTTCCCCATGAGCTTCCTCACTCAGCTCCCACCTTGGGGTCAGACAGGAGGCAGGAGAGGCTCAGCTGGGACCTCAGGAGACCAGACAGAGCTGGGGGCTCCCTGGGGATAGGCCAGAGCTAGTGGAGCATCTCCCACTGCCAGCCCTGCCCCTCCCAGAGCCAGGAGAGAGCAGAGGGTGGAGCTGCTGCTGCCCAGGATCCTCTCCCTGCCCAGACCTGGAGCAGAGTGTTGAGGGGGATCAGGAGGCACAGCAGAGCCTCTTCCTCTCCTTCCCAGCCTGTCCCAGGGGGTCCCCTGGGGTCTGGGAGGTGAGCTGGGATCTACTCTGGGGAGCTGATGAAGAGCCCAAACCGCAGAGAAGAGTCTTCAATCCTGACGGGCCGGAGCCCCCTTTCAGCCCTTTTCCTCCAACTATCAGCCCCCCTCCAGGTACCTGCTGGAAGTCTGGCTCAAAGGCAGCTCTTCTGCCTGCTAGAATCCTGCAGCTGCTCCTGCCTTGAGCTGACAGACAGACTATAGACAAAGTGCTATCATGAGCCCATCTGGTCTGTGCCACGCTGAGAGCTCTATGGCCGTCGGGACCCGCTGCCCCTCCCCCCCCCCCCCCCCCCCCCCCCCCCGCAGCCAATGAGAGAAGTCCCAAATGACCAACCATCTACACCTGCCTTTTCCAAATCCCGGAACACGTGTCTGCCCTGCCCAGGTGGGACCCTTTGCTAACTCTCTTGCCATTGGGCCTCCCCCTTCCCCTCTGCTGCATTGACTACACCTTACTGAATCCCCTTCTCTGCTCTCACATTGGCTCCTATGTCAGACCCCCAAATTCTGTTTGGGGAGATTTTATGAGAAAGAACCAGGGAAGGAGGCTGCCAGCCCGGGAGCAGGGGGAGCCTCCTGTCTGCCTCCACCCCAACATCTGCCCTCATTTGGCTATATATCACCTTCTTTCCTTCCTCCTTCTGTCTGTCTGTCTGTCTGTCTGTCCCTCTCCCCCCCCCCCCCCCCCCACCATTCCTGGCCCCAGAGCTGTCCAAGGTCTTTCTCTCCCCTCACACACCTGACATTTCCCCTCTCAGAGCTGAACCTCCCAGCCCAGCCTGGCCTCCTCCCAGCCTCATCTGCCCCCTCCCTGCCCCAGGGCTGCTCCGGCTCTAACTCCAGGGTCTCCCCCCCCAGGCCTCTCTGCCCCGCCCTCCCTGGCAGCCCTGCCCAGCTCTGAGGTGGAGGAAGGACAGAACGTGACCCTGCAGTGTCGGTCAGAGGGATGGTATGACAGTTGTGTCCTGTACAAGGATGGAGAAGAGATCAGCCGCCGCAGCACACAGAGTCATGGAAGGGGGTGTCAGATTGACGTCTTCTTCGCTGCTGTGAATCTGACCCAGGATGGCACTTATCAATGCTTCAGCTTTGATAGTCCTTACCCTCATGAGTGGTCCTCGCCCAGCGCCCCCCTGCTGCTCCGGGTCTCAGGTGAGGCAGCCCCAGCCCCGCCCAGCGTCACTCAGGATCCCTTTCTTCCCTGGGGCTCCTCCCTACCTGCTCAGGGCCTGTCTCATTGACCCCAGAGGCCAGGGGCCTGGGGGAAGAGGAGGCTCAGGGGGAAGGTCACTGGGTCATCCTTAGAGTGTGTAGACAGTGAGGCCTCTCCTCACGACCCCTCTAGACACCCCCATCAGCAGCCCATCAAGTCATGCTGGTCCCTCATCCAGAGAATATTCTATTCAGTCCCAGAAAGGGGTTTGAGGAGGTGGGGGTGGGGCAAGAGGAGGGTAGAGAAGGTCTGAGGTGGGTAATGGAGGAAATGGGAGGGAGGGGAGGCATGTTAAACACCCCCAGGTCCCCCTTCTCCTCTCCTTTTTCCAGGCACCTCAAAGGGTCCTCACCTCCCACAAAGCTCTGATACTTCCCCAGCTCTGACATCCTCCCCACTGTAACAGTTAAAATTAGTTTCTCTCTGTCAAGGAGTATTATATTTCATGAGGTTTATTAAAGGTTAAGTATTAAAGAAAATACAGAATAAGAAAGCACATTGTCTAGGCCTAGAGAGCAACATTCAATTTCACTTATATCAGGCTTTTATAACCACTTAAATAGAACTTTTGATCCTGCCAGGGTGAGGATCTCAGTGAGATTACAAGGCATTCTGGGAGCCAGAGCAAGGACTTCTGGGGTTTGGAGTCCAGAGTTCAAGTCTCCATTTTTACATGCCTGTTTGATCATTATTGGGAAAGAAGTTTCCCCAAAAAGGATCATGAAAGCATAATCAACTTAAACATTACAACAATTTGAAGATAAGGGGAAAAATAATAATTGCTGGACGCATTGATGAAAAATCAGTTAGGGGGCAGTCCCCTTTGGCATAAGAGTGTACATTCAAAATAAATGTTTAATCAACTGCACCCCAAAGCTCATTCCAGATTTTCCTCTAGTGAAAGAGTTTTAGGTATCTTTCTGCAAACAGTTAGTTCTCTGGATTCCATCAGTTAGCAAGCTTCTTCTCTGAAGATCTATCTCGAACAAAATTTAAATCTTGGATTTTATGAAAATACAATCCCCCCTGAAGAACGTGTTGAAAAAACACCAAGTCCAGTTGAGGATGCAAGGTTTAGTTATGGGGGGGTGTGAGTTAATTCAAAAGGAAAACAAAAAAAAGAAAAAACAAAAGAAAAAAGGGATAAAATTGAGGGAAAAATATATAAACCCTTTATGTATATATATATATATATATATATATATTAAAGAAGAATTTAAAATCAGTATCAAAATATCAAAAATCTATGTACACAAAATTTTGAGAAAGCAAGAATAAATTTTCTCACAGGCCCCTGTATTAGGGTCCAGTTAAGTAATTTCTAATCCCACAAGTCTGTAGGACAGAATGCAGCAAATTTCACTTACCCACTTGCAGCCAAAGCGATAGGAACTTGCCATACTATAAGAGAGAAAAAAGGACCAGATTTTTATTTTTATAGGGAAGTGTCATTCCCTCATCTGATTTTACCTTCATTCCCAGGGACGGAGGAAGCCAGGATGGTAGCCAACCTTTGGTACTTGTCTGTAGATATTTTCACTAAGAGTGTGGATACAAGGAAGGCCTACATCTTAACATATGTCAAGTGTCGCAACCCCAAGTCTCACACTAGGTTCAAGTCCTTAGTATTGGCTTAGAAGTGCATCAATCCTATTTGAATTGGTTTTTGATTTTTAGACCTGTGAGTTCTTTTGGCATTATCCAGGTTATCTCTGTGTTCCTTTTTTGATCCCGTTTCTAGAATCAGACACAAACATTAATCATAGTCCCACAACAATTATCAACAAATGGCAGGTTCCCTTAGTCTAAAGCTCTTTGGGTATGTATTAATAATATAGCAAGTATATATATTTAAACTAATATTTTTGTAGAATAAAAATTAATATTGCTTGTATGTACCTTAAGTACATAGAAATGAGGAAAGGGAAAAAATAAAATATTTTAATAAAAGAAAAATAATAATAGAATAAGGAAAAGAGAAAAAGGAAAAAAGAAAAAAAAATTCAGGAATTCAATGTGTCAAAAACAAAATAAAACAATTCCCCTTGTCAATGGGTAATTATATCCAATGCATATATAGGATACAGTCAATCAGTCTCAATAGAAGATCACATGTGAGCAATGAATCCAAGAGTCCTTTTCTCCAATCTTTATAGATGTTGGAGTAGTGAACAATATTTGGAATGGCCCTTCCCAGGAAGGCCGGGTTGCGCCTGAACGCTGGAAGTTCTTTATATACATGTTGTCTTCTGAGTTCAGGTCGTGAAGTGAGAAGTCTAGTGGTCCGGCTTGTACTGCAGCTCCGGATTCATGTAGCTCATGCAGTTTGTGCTGTAACTCCTGTATATAGGAAGCAATAGTAGTATCTCCCCCTAATAGCGATGTATAAGCCGGGGAGAAAGGCTTAGCCTGTATAGGCGGATGTCCAAAAAGCATCTCAAATGGTGAGATGTGTAGGTCTTCTCTAGGCCTGCTTCTAAGATAAAATAGGGCCAGAGGTAGGATTTCAGGCCATTTTAAATGGGTCTCAGTGCATAATTTGCCAATCATAGTCTTAAGTTCTTTATTCATCCTCTCCACTTGGCCTGAGCTCTGGGGGTGATATGGAACATGGAATTTGGGAGTTATCCCCAAGCAAGAATATATTTTATTTAGAAGAGAATCAGTAAAATGACTTCCTCTATCTGAATCAATATGTGCTGGCAGGCTAAAATGAGGAATAATTTCTTTTAAAAGGACCTTAGCAACAAAAGCCGCTATGGCTCGGTTTTAGGAAATGCTTCCAACCATATGGTCAGTTGGTCTACTATGACCAGACAAAATTTATATTGTCCAGCCTTTGGCATCATTATAAAATCTATCTGCAGGTGCTCAAAAGGTGTGTAAGCCAGAGGGTGCCCACCAAAGGCTTTTCCACGAAAGGCATGTTGGTTATATACCTAGCAGGTAGAGCAGGCAGAACATACATTAGAGGCTATGGTAGTTATTCCAGGGGCTATCCATACTCTCTTAACAGAGTCCATGATGCCCTGGGTAACAAAGTGACCGTTTTTATAAAAAGATTGTCAAATTTGGTGGTAGAAATTTGTAGGGAGCAGGGCTTTTCCTTCAGGCAACACCCACACTCCATTGATCTGTTTTGCTTTGAATTTTTGTTTCCATTTTTCCACTTCCTTTTTATTATAGGAAAGTGATAAATTTAAGTCATCAGTGGTTAGTAGTGTCAAAAGTCATTCAGGCCCTTCAATGGCTGCTAGATTTGCAGCAGTATCTGCTTGGTCATTTCCCGTAGAGACAGGGTCAGAACCACCTGTATGGGCAGAGCAATGAACTACAGCTAGGGTTTCAGGCAGATGGAGAGGAGAAAGAACTTCATTAATAATTTCTGCATTAGCTATGGATTTTCCAGCTGAGGTTAAAAATCCTCTCTGGAGCCATAGCATCCCAACTGAGTGACAAATGCCAAAAGCATATCTAGAATCCGTATAAATTGTTGCCCTTTTATACTTGGCAATTATACAAGCTTGTTTTAGAGCTATGAGTTCTGCCCCTTGAGCGCTGATATTAGAGGGCAGTGAAGCTGACCACTCAGTGGCAAATTCTGTGACTACGGCAGCTTCAGTGTAGTGTATGCCATCCCTCATAAAAGAGGAACCATTGGTAAATAAGATCAGGTCTGAGTTCTTTAAGGGAGTGTCCAGGAGATCATCTCGAGGCTTTTCTGCCATGGACACTAGTGTTTCACAATTGTGTAATGGTTCTCCTGAAGTTGGTAAATCTGGAAGCAAGGTGGCAGGGTTAAGGGTTGTACAGCATTTTTGAGTAATATTTTCATTGTTTAGCAATGTTATTTCATACCTTGTAATTCACTGATCAGAAAATGCCTGTGTTCTTTGTCTTAGTAATAATACTTCTACCTCATGTCAGCACATACTTGTTAATGGCCATCCTAATACTAGATCAACGTTTTTAGTCACTAGTAAAGCTGTAGCAGCCACGCCTCTAAGACATGGTGGTGCTCCTGAAGCTATTGGGTCCAGCTGGGCTGAATAATAAGCAACTGGGCACTGAGAAGGCCCCAAAGTCTGAGTTAAAATACCTGAAGCTACTCCTCTTCGCTCATGTACATACAAAGTAAATGGCTTGCTGTAATCTGGGATGCCTAGAGCAGGGGCAGACAGGATAGACTGTTTTAGGTCCGACAGAGCAGACAGGTGTTCTGCTCTAATTTGAAGGGTTCAGGAACTGAATCCTTTGTTAGTGCTATAAGGGGTTTAGTAATTTCCCCATAGCAAGGAATCCATTGTCTGCAAAACCCCGTTGCTCCCAGAATTGCTCTTAACTGTTTGTTAGTGGTAGGAGCACTCAATTTTTGAATATTCTCAATTCGCTTGGGAGAAATAGAACAGGCACCAGCTGTCAGAATGAACCCCAAATATTCTACTTTGGGGAGACACCACTGAACTTTATCCTTCGAGATCTTATGTCCTCTTTTGTGCAATTCCAAAAGAAGGTGTTTACTATCTTCCTGACATGCTTCTGCATCTGTGGAAGCCAAGAGTAGATCATGTACATATTTTATTAATTTGCTGTTTTTAAATTTTATATTATCTGTATCTTGGCTCAAAAATTTGTGCAAATAAGCTCGGGCTCTCTACATAACCTTGCTTCAATCTGGACCAGGAGAATTGAACACCATTCCAGGTGAAAGCAAAAATATGTCTGGAGTTGTCATGTATGGGTATGGAAAAGAAGGCTGAGCACAAGCCCACTACTGTAAAGTATGTAGCTGTTCTAAGAATAGAGGAAATAACAGTATTGATGTTGGAAACTACAGAGTGTCTCTATATAACATGATTGTTCACAGCCCTCAAATCCTGTACAAATCTATAGAGGTGTTTGCCATCAGGCCCCCTTTTTGGTTTTTTAATGGGCAGGATGGGTGTGTTGTATTCAGATTTACAAGTGGAGATTATTTCCTGTTCAATTAATGAGTTTATTATTGGGGTAATGCCCTCTGTTGCCTCCTTGGAGAGAGGATACTGAGGAATGCAAGGAGGTGGGCTGGATTTAGTTTTTATTTGCACAGGAACAGCTGAAGATGTGGCCCAAAGAGACTCCGGTATATCTGTAGGTATTTCAAAGGTGGGATGCCCTTTTGCCTCCTGACTCTCTGAGAGAAGTACAGGGAGTAAATTTAAGGATTCCTTGGGCACTTCTAAGGAGAGGGAGCCATCTGGGGTGCACATTATTGTGGCTTATAATTTGCATAGTAAATCTCTCCCCAGCAAGTTCATGGGGGATCCAGGCGTTAGAAAAAAAGCTAGACATCCCCATCAGCAGCCCATCAAGTCATGTTGGTCCCTCAAACAGAGAATATTCTATTCAGTCCCAGAAAGGGGTTTGAGTAGGTCGGGGGGGGGCAAGAGGAGGGCACAGAATGTCTGAGGTGGGTAATGGAGGAAATGGGAAGGAGGGGAGGCATGTTAAACAGCCCCAGGTCCCCATACTCCTCTCATTTTTCCAGGCACCTCAAAGGGTCCTCACCCCCCACAAAGCTCTGATACTTCCCCAGCTCTCACATCCTTCCCACCAGGTAAGTAACTGCTTCCTCTGAGGACAGGGTAGGGGTCTCTCACTCCTATTGCTGACCACCTTCTATCTAGGCCAGGGCTGAGTCCCCATTTCTCAGAGGGGAAACCAAGGCATGAGGAGGACTGGAGGAAAGGGCAGGGACTGAGGAAACACCAGGCTGGGAAAGAAGGAAGGACAGGGCTGGTAAGGAAGGGAGGGAAGGAGGGGAGCAGAGAGGGGCAGAGAAGCCCTGGGATGGGTTCGAGTGATCCTGAGCTCACAGGTGGCATCCACAACTCTAGAGTGAAGAGACAGCCCATTACTTGAAAGGGATTTTGAGTGAGGTAGAGGCTGAGAAGCAGCTGGCAGGGAAAGTGGGGCTCTGTCAGGTAACCCAAAATGGAGTGTCTGAAGCTTTTCCAGGAGAGCTAGTTGGGTGACAGAACACTGGGGAGGGGCTGGGTGCCTTCTAGGACAGGGGCTGTGGGTGAGGGTCTGGGGGCAACACAGACATCTATCAGGAGATTCACAGATCCCAAAAGGAGGGTACAAGAATTATAACTTTGTCCTTGTCTTGGGGTCTCTCAGGGGCAGTCTTTGGGGAGACAAGTTCAGAGTGAAGAGAAATACCTCAGTTGTTCCAGGAACCTCTGGGTTTCCTGAGTCCCCCTCTATTCCCCTCTCTTGATTTCTGGGTCTCTCTAAAGCCCGAAATGCTCTCCCTGATCTCCCTTTTCCCAGGAGCCCTTGGGCTCTCCCTCTCCTCACCTACACAGCCATAGCTGGGACTGGGGAGGCTCTGCTTCTCTCTGTCTTCCCTAGTATAGAGGGAGGGGGGGTCTTGCAGGCATCCCAATTCCCCAATGCTGGAAGCACCAGAGGGGCCTCCTCCCCCTCATCCCTCCTCCCATCAGCACAGCATCCACTGATCCAGCAGTCTCAGGGTTCTGGCCTGAAGGTTGGGGACAACCCCAGGGCCCTTCAGCCAGGAGAAGGACAGGGCTGAGGACAGGGCTGGGTCTCCTCCCCTCACCCTGGGGCATCTCAGACCACAGGGCTGGGTCTCTCTTCCCCTTGGACAGGGGCCTCCACAAACATCAGTATTATTCTGTCTCCCCCAACCTTGGTCTTCATCTTTGGCTTCCTCAGGTCTCTCCATCCTCCAAGTGAGCATCCGGATGGGCATCTCAGCCTTCCTCATCCTGATCTTCTTCCTCTCCCTCCTTTACTTTCATCACTGTCGGTATCAGCCCAGACTAGGTGAGTTCTTGGGGTTGGGGCCCCCCCCTGACTGAAGGTCAAATTGGGGTTGAGCTGGGACCCACTGAAGCCTGACCCCCCCATTCTCCTTACAGGTAAAGGGGACAGAGAGGCAGACATCAAGACCACCAGGAGGTAGGGGCCCAGAGAAACCCCACATTTTTCCTATAACACCCCAGTGTACTTCCCCCTTCTCAGACCCTCCCCCTCAATTTTCTGTGTCTTCTTCCTTTCCAGCTCAGAACAAGCAGGGAGCACCCTAGAGGAGACTGTGTGTGAGTGACAGGGAGGTGGGGCAGGAGGGCAAAGCCTGCCCTGGGGAGAGCCATGGTCCTGGCTGCTCATCCCTTCTCTTGTCTCCAGATGCTGCTGTGAATGATGACAGACGGACAGAGGAAGCTGGACAAGAGGACATGGCCGTGAGTCACTCACAGATCTCTCCTCCTTTGCCCAGAGATGTCCTTATGGAGGCAATAGAGGGAAAGACCTTCCCCCAGGTCACACACATCTGGGAGGATTGTTTGGTTCAGGGTCCTGCCCCTCCTCAGTTCACCTGCCCCATACTCCACTCATTCCCCTCACCTCCTCCTGCTTCCTCTCCTCCTATTAGGCTCTCCAAAGAGAAGGTCCTCAGGAAGTGACCTACACCCAACTGGATCACAAGAGCCTCAAGTGTGGGGCTGAGCCCCCTCCCCCATCTGGCCCAGTGGAGCCCAGTGTCTATGCTGCCCTTCGGTGAACTTAGCCCAAGCCTGGGGGGCCAGAGGAAGAAGCTGCCCCTTCATTCTCCCTCTGCTTCCTGAGGGCATAATCGGTACTACCTTATTCCCCAAGACACCCTGCCTTTAGGACCTCAGCTTGCCACCCCAACATGAAAAGCAGAAAAGGCAAAAGGCCTAAAACTCTGGGGATTTGTTCTCTCTGGTACTCTGGGAGAGAAATGTGCCCTCTGGAATGCTGGGACCCTGACATCCACAGAGGAGCCAAGCAGCCACTGATTACAAATTAGAAATTATCTGCCCCCCCATAAGAGATCTGTCATTACACTGTAGAGGGGGAATACGCTGTATAAGAGGGGCAGAACAGACTTACCTCTAGAGGAGAGGCAGAGGCAGGCCCTCAGGGGAGGAGGGGTATTGCCTGGGCAGCCCCAGCCCACCAAGCTCCTGTACAGGAAAAAAGATCCCAGAACTTAGACAGATGCTGAAGCCTCAGTCGAGTGGGCAAGCTCTGCTAAATCCAGGACCACTTCTGGCAGCCCCTGCTCTGCTTGCCTTGGCCCAGGTTCCCTCCTCACAGGCTGGGGTTCATCCAAATACAGCATCCCCCAAATCTATACACAGTTTGGTTCATCAATTCAGGTCTTTTCATGGACTTTCAGGGTTACCTAACGAGGCCTGGAATTGGAGATGAAGGACTGGCTCTGCTATTTGCCTGCACAAGTCCCTTTCCTTCTGTGATTTCAGTTTCCTCCTCTGTAAAATAAATACCACTTAGTCCAGCTCCCCATCACTATAGATCCTGGGGTGTTCTTGCCCACAGAGCTCTAGTTTGTAGCCTTGATGGACAAGCTGGCAGGGAAGCCCACAGCTAAGATGCTCCTTCCAGAAGGCATCTATTTGAGGGATTTAAGGAAGTTTTTCCCTTCACCCATCCCAGACCCCAATACTGCTAGGACTGCCCCTTCTCCTCTTCTCCCTCTTGCCTAAAGTGAAAACTAGATTTTAATACCTCATTAATATACTCCCACCCATGATGAAAAGCTGGCTTCTGGCTGGAATAGATGCCTTTATTTATTCATTTTGCATGTCAACACAACTTTATTATTCATTTTCTTATACTTGGCACTCCATGCTTCTCCCTCCCTCTTTCCCAAGATGGCGAGTAGTGACATGCGCTGTCCATGGTGATCATTCAATACATATTTCCACTTCATTATGTAGTGAAAGAAGACACATATTGGCAGCACAAGAGAAAACTGGCTGGTGGAAATAAAGTGAAGAATGGCATGAGAGACGTGTTCATGATGAGTCTCTTGGAGCTGTCCTGGTTGTTAATAATGGTTGTCTTGTTGATAATGTTGATAATTCACTGTTGATCATCCACATTATTGCTGTTATTGTGTTCAATAGTCTCCTGGTTCTGCTCAACTCACTTTGCATCACTCCATCTAAATCTTCCCAGGTTCTTTTGGGATCATCAGGTCCATCATTTCTATTGGCGTGATAGTTCTCCATTACAACCACACACCGCAGCTTGTTCAGCCATTCCCCAATTGATGGACAACCCTTTAGCTCCCAGGTCTTTTCCACTGCAAAAGGAGCTGCTATAAGTATTTTTGAACAAGCTGGTCCTTTCCACCATCTTTGATTTCTTTGGGATACTGACTTGTAGTGCTGTTGCTGATTCAATCAAGACCTTGACTACATTTCCCCCAGACCTTTTACATGCACCCTTTAGTATTACTTTTCTTTGTTGCTGCTCTTGTAATATTTTTGTTAAATAAATGCTTTGGTCACAATGACTATCCCCAAAAAGCAAAAACAAAAACCCAGCCTGGTTGATTAGGGAACAAGGAGGAGCCTGAGACCCACCTGGGGTGCAGGGGATATCAACTCCCTTGTTCCAAAGGTTTCCCGGTGTGCCCTCATCTCATAAAGCTGGTGAGAACTACAGAGACCCTCTGAGGAGAAGATGACCAAACCCTTCCCTCCACACCAACCGTGGTCATCATCCCAGCTGCTAAGATCCCAGACCCCAGCAAAGTAGCAGCTTCTCCCCCCACACCACACCCCAGCTCTGGATGTAGGGCCTCAGTTTGCTTTCAGAGCCTTAATAAATCTTTCTGTATCCTGAAAGAACAAACTGGTTTTGTCCTTTGGAAATGGTTCCAATTTGCTCCCCGGAATGATTGTATCCATTTCACCAACAGCATATTAGTGTTCTAGTTTTACAACATTCTCTCTAACATTCATCATTTGTCTTTCGGTCATATTAGCTACTCTGATAAGTACAAGGTGGTACTTTAGGATTATTTTAATTTTAATTTTTTAATTAATAGTGATTTGGAGCATTTTTAAAATTTTATTTAATTAATTTAGAATATTTTTCCATGGTTCTGGAAAGCACCTAAGGTTCATGTTTTTGAACACCCATCTTCTGTTTTAGTATCAATTCAAAGAAATAAAAGTGGTAAAGGCTGGGCAATGAAGGTAAGTGACATACCCAGGGTCACACAGTAAGGAAGTGTCTGAAGCCAGATTTGAACCCTGCTCTCTCTACTGTGCTAGCAAAACCACATATTTTCTTCTTGCCCAAAGGGCCCCCACCTCGGGCACAGGACAATCCACCTAGGTTCAAGTTACCTCACGTGTGTCCTTGTCTGTAGCACCTCTTATTCCCCTACATGAAGGGGCCCATTTGGGATTTGGGACATGTGGGGGCTCAGTGGTCATTTCCCAGCCTCATAAGACAGGAAGGATGTCTATCAGCTACCACAATATTACTCAAGAGCAGAAGAATTAGGCAAATGTGTGGAGGCAGAAATAGGCAGAGTGAGAGGAGAGCAGAGCCAGTGTAGACACATGTGATGGGAAGAGAACTAGCAGGAGACTCAGAGGGCTTTCATTAGGTCCTGGCTGTGCCCAGCACTTGTTCTAGGACCTCTGGCACCTCCAAACCTATCTCTGGGCTGCTGCTTCCTGCTCTGGGAATTGAAGCAGTGGAGAGCTCAGGCCACTACCCTGCCTTTCTCCCTCCCCTGTCTGCCACTAAAGGCTGCAGGAAGGGCAGGAGGGGGTCTCCTCCCCAGCCCCCAGCCCCAGCCCCATCCCTTGAAAATCGGCACTTTGATTCCTTCTTCCTGGGAGGCACCAGTCTCTGCACCTCCCAAAGGCTAATTACACTCCCTCATCCCCCTGGTCCTACCACCATGTGGGTTGCAGCCCAATGGGCAGCCCCAGGGGCAGGAGGGTTCTGGCATTAGAGTGACCCACTGCTAAGCAAATAGAATGAGCCAAAAAGGTTCTGAGGTGGCATCTCTTCAGGATAGCTGAGCAGAGAACCCTGGAGGCTGCTGCTAAAGCTGACCAGGGCATCCATCCCTGGAAAGGGGGCCTGAATCAGGAAAAAGCAGGAAGTGTTCCAGGATTCTGACCCCAAATGACTCTCCACCATCCTGCCAAACCGCACACAGCCCCTCACCCCATCGGCATGTGCCATCAGTTAAGCAGGACCCACAAAGAGGAAGGAGAAGAGCAGCTGGTCAGAGAGGCTCCGGGTGGGGACACAGTGCAGAGCTGGCCCTGGTGTCATCCTGTGCCTCAGACCAGCCCCAGGTCAGCCTCGGTCCCTTCTCCCACCAGCATCTGGGAGCACCATGACTCCTGCCCTCTCAGCCCTGCTGTGCCTGGGTGAGTCCTCAGCAGCCCCCACCATAGAGGAAACTTTAGCCACCATCAAGTCCTACCTGCCCCCCCCCCCCCACTGTGCTGAGGAGGAAACTTTCCTCCAGAGAAGGGGAGTGACAAGTCTAAGGTCACACAGCAAGGGTGGGGTTGCAGGAGAGAAGCTGGGATTCTTAGAGGGGTCTCCTGGGCTCCAGCCTCCTTCCCTCACAGCAGCCCTAAGCCCTGGCCCTGAGCTGTCTCTATCCTTCCTGTGTGGAGGCTGGGGGGAGCCATGAGTAATCAGGGTCTTCTCTGCCAGGGCTGTGTCTCTGCAAGAGGACAAGGACCCAGGCAGCAGGTGAGTCCTTCCCCCACAATGCCACTGCCAAGAGGACACAACTGACCCAGGAGAGGGAGCTGGGGGAGGTCTGGGCTGGGCTGGGCTGACAGTCTATAGAAAGGGGACCTGGGGTGGGGGCAGGGCTCCTACAGAAGGGGGATCCCCTGGACCTAACAGCTCTCCTTCCCTTCCAGATGGACTCCCCAAGCCCTCCCTCAAGGCAGAGAATGGCTCTTTGGTGCCCCGAGGGGGAGCTGTGACCCTCAAGTGCAGGGGGTCATGGGAGGCTGAAGAGTGGAGGCTGGAGAAAAAATGAGGATATGAATGGTCAGAGATCAAAACTGTGAGACAAGCTGGAAATGAGGGCGAGTTTTCCCTCCCATCCTTGACATCAGATAATGCAGGGACCTACCGATGTCTCTACAGACATTCATCCTATGGGTGGGCAGAGCTCAGTGACGCCCTGGAGCTGGTGGTCACAGGTAAGGCAGATCCTCCCCCCCCCCCCCCCCCCTGGCAAGGCTGGCTCAGGATCTCCACAGCTCTGGGTCCCTCCTCAGCCCAGCCTGGCCCCGAGTGTCCCTCTGGCTCTGCCCATCCCGGCTTCTCCCCCCCCCCCCCCCCCCCCCCGTGTCTGGCTCAGCTCTCCCTCTGGGGTTGGCAGAATAGGGGAGGAATAAGCATTTCTGTGCCAAACACATTATCCTTGTTGTCTCATTGGATCGTCACAACAGCTCTGCCAGGTCAGGGCTAGAGTGATCCCCATTTTACAGATGAGGAAACTGAGCAGGGAGGAAGTGAGGTACCCAGGACCCAGTAGTTGGGATGGCTGGATTTGAACTCGGGCCTTCCTGCCTCCAGACCCAGGACTCTTCACTGCCCCATGAGCTTCCTCACTCAGCTCCCACCTTGGGGCCAGATAGGAGGCAGGAGAGGCTCAGCTTGGACCTCAGGAGACCAGACAGAACTGGGGGCTTCCTGGGGATAGGCCAGGGCTAGTGAGGCATCTCCCAGTGCCATGAGAGAGAGGAGGGTGGAACTGCTGCTGCCCAGGATCATCTCCCAGCCCAGCCCATGCCAGAGTGTTGAGGGGGATCAGGAGGCACAGCAGAGAATCTAACTTTCCTCAAGCCTATTCCAGTGGATCACACAGTGTCCAACCCCCAAATCCCCCTCCACAACCACAACCACAACCACTGGCAAACCCCCCTTGCCCCTCCCAATTCCTTGCCCCGGAGCTGTCCAAGGTCTTTCCCTCCCCTCACACACCTGACATTTCCTCTCTCAGAGCTGAACATCCCAGCCCAGCCCAGGCCTCCTCCCAGCCACATCTGCCCCCTCCCTGCCCCGTCCCTGCCCCAGGGCTGCTCCTGCTCTGACTCCAGGGTCTCCCTCTCACCCCCCCAGGCCTCTCTGCCCCGCCCTCCCTGGCAGCCCTGCCCAGCTCTGCTGTGGTCTCAGGACAGAATGTGACCCTGCAGTGCTGGTCAGAGCTATATTATGGGTGGTTCGCCCTGTGCAAGGACAGAGAAGAGATCTCCGGTGGCAGGACCCGGAGCCATGGAAGGATGTATCAGGCTGACTTCTTCTTCCCTGCTGTGACTCTGACCAACAATGGCAGTTACGGATGCTTCGGCTATCATAGTTCTTCCCCCTCTCTGTGGTCCTCCCCCAGCGCCCCCCTGGTGCTCTGGGTCTCAGGTGAGGCAGCCCCAGCCCCCTCCCAGTCCCTTCCAGCCACCCCCACCCCCCCCAGCTCCCTCAGGCTCCCTCTCTACCCTGGGGTTCCTCCCTGCTTGCTTAGGCCTATCGCAGGGGAATCCTCCAACTCTGATGTCCCCCCCACCCAGTGAGTAACTGCTTCCTCTGAGGACAGGGTGGGGGTCTCTCTCTCTATCTCCCCATTGGTGTCCACCTTCTGTCTAGGCCAGACCTGAGCCCCCCTTTCTCAGGAGAAACAAGGCACAAGGAGGGCTGGAGGGATGGGACAGGGACAGAGGAAACAACAGGCTGGGGAAGAAGGAAGAGCAGGGCTGGTCAGGGAGAGGGAAGGAGGGGGGCAGAGAGGGGCAGAGCAGCCCTTTAAGGGGAAACACTTTTAGCTGAATTATTTTTTGTTCTGTCTCTGTGCTTTTTTTAGAGTTGCTATAGAGCAGGTAATGGCTGTGGGCAGGAAAATAGGTCATATGGGAAGTGTTTGGGTCTCAATAGTATAGGAAATGGGTTTAGGAGGGGGAATAGGTTGGGTGGGAGGAGTTTGAGTACATTTAGAGGTAGTTAGAACTGGATAAGGAGAAGATGTGGTTTGAATATGTGCAGAAATGCATGGGGCAGAGATAGTTGACTCTGATGATGAGGAAGTGTGAAGAAAGAAATCTCTCTTCTTCCTCTGAGAGTTTCTCAAGCTTTCCTCAATGCTTTTTATATGCCTCGAGATCCCCCAAACTCTCTTCCAGTTTCTTCTCAAAGTCACTAGAGTTATTTTCTAATTTTTCTAGTATTCTTTGAAGTTGACCTTTTAGTTCAGCAATTGGTTGAGTGCTAGAAGGGATCATTGGTTGGATTGGATGGAAAAGGCTGAGATGAGTCTCTGATTTGAATCTCTAGGTTACTATGGCTATTTGTCAATCTTCTTTTAATAGAGTAGATAGACTGCAATGTATCCTGTTATTATAAGTATACCCAGGAACAGTGCTAAATATATCCATTGTGACATGTTCTCTGGGAATATGAGCCATTTTAAATAGAAACCCCCCCAACATTTTTGCAACATGGGCTATGCTGTTTAAAATCATAATTATTTTTTGTCTATTTACTATTTGTCAATTTAATTAGTAAAATTGCTAGCAATTCTACTTTTTGTCAGTAGGTGGTACTACTGGCTATGTATTAGGGTTAGGGTATGGTCTTTTTAAGGATTTCAAGTGACACAATTATGAGTACAGGCACACCCTAATCCATCCACTTTTAAGTGGAGGGTGTTAAAAATGTCTTAGCTTGAAACTAAGTTTAGGAGGGACGACAGGAACCAGCAGAAGCTTTGTATATTAGGAAAAAATAAAACACACTTTATCGTGGGTAAAGCTCAGAGAATACAGCCTGAATGTGAGCTAAGAGGTTTGGGAGAGTTTTTTCCTGTCTCTATCCCCTTGAGGGTAAAACTCTAGGACCATATGCTTCTACCCTGTGCTTCCAGGGAGAAGCTTCTAGACCAGGTGGGCAGGAAGCTGCTTCTCTAGGGTGGCCTGGGACAAAATAAGAGCAAAGGTTGTGGGCTGTTGGAATTTTTTCCCTTAGTAGGCTCTAAAAGCTCCTCAGGGTTATGGGGACAGTTTTAAATATCTTTACTTCTACCTGCCCTGACTGTTCTTCCCAGTGTTCCACCTCCCACTTAAGCTAATGGCAAGGGCACATGGGGGCGTAGGAAAAAGGAAAAGAGCAGACTTCTGGGAGCAAAATAAGGCTCAACTTTGTTAATTTAACAACTTCTAATAACAAAAAAAGCTGAGCTGAACTTTTTTACTTCCTCCAGTGCTTTGGAATTTGGGGCTGGGAGACAGAATCTTGTGGGGGGGGCAGGGTTGCTTCCCCCCTGAGGTGAGGGGGGTGGAGTGGAAGTGTCTCCCCAGGTGAAAGCCCTGAGGGCTGGCTAATTGCTGCCTGAGGAAAAACAGTCATTTTATGTTGCTGGTAATTCAGCTGTTTGAAAGATAGTAGAAGGTGAAGGAAATTATCAGAAAATCAAGGGTGCTCCTCAAACCTTGTGGTTGTCAAAAATGTAAGGAATGAAATTTTATGGTTTGACTAAATATATGAGAATTCTAAGATAATGCTTTGGTTGACAATTTAAAAATCTCATAGCACCCCTTAAATTGACTTTCAATAGCTTTGCTTACAAAAAGGTGGAAAGAGTGAAAGTAGAGAAATGTAAAAAGAGGGTAGAGAAGATGTCTAGCCTATCACACTAAATGTTTCTCTGGTCCCTGGTTCCACCCCAACAGGGCTTGTTAACCCCTCAGCCAGAGGACCCAGTGGTGAATTAAACAAGAGTTCAATCCACATGGCTTCCTCCAAGAGGGGAAGTCCTCTCTGGAACTAATCTCTCCAGAAGCCAGGAGAAGGAGGCCAGCTATTCACTCGCCCAAGCCAAGCCAAAAGGAGGAGATCAAGGAATTGTCTTAGCCGAAGCAGTCCAAGAGCCAAAGTCCTAGTTCAAGCCAAAGTCCCAAGGAGCAGTCCAAGCTGAAACTCAAAGAACTCCCTCAGACAGGAAGTTCAGGGCATTTTATAGTACCTTTTCCAGGTCCCTTCCTGTCCCTTCCTCCACTTTACTGAGACCAATTGCAGTCTATCAATTGGCTTAGTGCTGCCTAGGGGGTGGTCAGTTGCTTCTTAGAGTTGTCACTCACTTTAGAAAGTGGCTTGAGGACCTCCCCCACCTCAATATTAAATAGGGGTGTTTAAGTTTTTGTTGATTACTTTAAAAATAGGCTCAGGGAGAGTTAATTCCATCGTCACATCTGGAATGGGTTCCAGTGATCCTGAGCCCCAGGAGGCTTCCACATCTCCAGAATGAAGATGTGGAATGAAGACTCCCCATCCCCCAAATTGAAAGGGATTTTAAGTGAGATGGAGGCCAGGAGGCAGCTGGCAGAGAAAGTGAGTCTCAGACAGGTAACCCAGGATGGAGCTTCTGAGGCTTTGCCAGCAGAGCTAGTTGGGTGACAGAGCCCCGGGGAGGGGCTGGGTGCCTTCTAGGATGGGGGCTGTGGGGAAAGGGTCTGGGGGAGACACAGGCTTCTATCAGGAGATTCACATATCCCAAAAGGAGGGCACAAGAAGGGAGTCTTTGTCCTTTTCTCTGGGCTCTCAGAGACAGTCTTCTCTGGCCAGATGGGTCCAGAGTGTAGAAGAGTCTCTAAGTTGTTCTGGGCACCTCTGTGTGTTCTGAGTCCCCCTCCATGTCACCCTCTCTTTGTTTCTGGGTCCCTCTAAAGCCCTAAAGCCTCTCCCTTCTCTCCCCTGGGGTCTCTCTCTCCTCACCCACACAGCCATAGCTGGGACCAGGGGGCCGGGGCTCTGCTCTTCCCTGGTTTCTCCAGTATAGATGGAGGGGGGTCTCTCAGGCACCCCAATTCCTCTAAGCTGGAAGTACCAGATGGCCTGCTCCCCCTCCTCCCTCCTCTGACCAGCACAGCGTCCCACTGGACCAGCAGACTCTCAGGATTCTGTCCTCAAGGCAGGAGGAAACCTCAGGGCCCTGCAGCAAGGACAAGGAGCCCTGAGAAGGATTCAGAGAGTCGCTGCCTGTCACACCAGTTCCTCCATTTTTCTCCTAGCATCTCTGCCCTTCCCCCAGAGCCCATCCAGCAGAGCAGAGAGGGGTCACAGGAATCACAGGAGCATCAAATAACAGAAGTGGACAGGCCAGGAGAGGTCCTGAGCTCAGGCCCATTTGACAGATGGGAAGGTTAGGCCCAGAGAGAGGAGGGACTGGCCCAACATCCCTCACCCAGCAAGCCTGGGCACAGCTGGGCTCATGCACCACCTTCAGACACTCCAGCTCTCCAGGCCTCTTTGCACCCTCCCCCCCCCCCCCCAGAGCCCCTAACCCTGCCCCTTCCTCATCCCCAGGGACCTTCTCTACAAGCCCTGAATCTGAGAACAAGCCCTCAGGTGAGCACCTGGAGGATTCCTGACAGAGGGTGGAGGGAGGCAGGGGGGCTGGGTGTCCAGTCAGGGTCTGCCTGCCCCTTCCAGGCTCTCCTCATTTACCACCACTCCTGCTGCAGCACTTTATCATTCTTCTTTCACCTCTTGGCCTTTGCCCAGGCTGTGTCCCTCTTCACCTCCTCTTGTAATGCAAAGATGTGTCTGAGACTAAGCTTAGGAGCTGCCTCTAATAGGAAGCTTTTCCTGATCTCCAAACTGGCCCCCCTCAGTAGTTAGTGATTCCACTGCTCAGAAAGAATGGATTTATTTTTAAAGGAGAAAACAGAGCATTGCAGAAAGAGTTTATGTTGCCTTTGTGTCCTCTGTGCCTGGACTAGCACAAGACTTGCCCAGAGTCTGTGTGGTTAATAGAAGTCTGGAGAGATGAATCATTGAATAGGTCTGGGGGCCCCCTGAGGACAGGGCTGGACTGGGGACTCCAGAAACATCAGGATTATCATAACCCCCCTCAAATCACAGTCTTCATCCTGGGCTTTGCCAGGTCTCTCCAGCCTCCCAGCAGGCATCCTGGTAGACGTCTCAGCCTGCCCCATCCTGACCTCCTACAGGAAGCCTCTCCTGATCCCCAGCTTGTCCCCCTCCCCAGCTGTTAGGGATTCCCTCCTCAGAGAGATGATGTATTTGTGTCTATGAGAAGGAGCCTCTCAGGAGAATGTCAGCTCCTGGAGGACAACAGGTAGCTTGGGTTTGATGTTGTATCTTCTGGGATGGGTTAAGTGCAAGGGCTGGGCCAGCATAGGGGATTAATAAAAGTCTGGAGAACTGAATTAAGGAATAAGACTGGGGTCTCTTGAGGTCAGGACTGGGTCTCCTTCTTCCCCTGGGGTATAGCACAGGCAGAAAGTGTTGTCATGGTAACCCATAGAGAGGAAAACATCCCACAAGAAAGGGTAGTCCAGAGTGTCAGGGGGAAGGGGAGGAGGGGGACCCTTAGCCTGGGCAATGAAGACATCGCTGGTGATGTGAGATGGGCAGCTTCTGTCTAGGGAGGAGATCAGCCAGGCTACAGAGAGGGAAGGAGTGAGTGAGGAAAGGATGTATAATCATTGAGGTTAGGGGAAGGAGGGAGCTGGGATGGAATGAGGGAAGAGGAGAGGATGGGCTCAGGGGTAGGAGGAGGCAGGAGGCTGCCCAGCCCCTCAGCCCCTCCCATTGCCTCACCCACAGAGCCAGGCTACCAGGAGGGGAATAACAGGCATCTCTCCAATTCTTGGGATGAAGATCTGAGAGATTGTGGGAGATGATCTCAGTGATCACAGATTAGGTGGGGGCCTGAGCATCTCAGTGACCAACTCTGATTCACAGATGCTGCTGCCCTGGATTACACTGTGGGCAATCTGGTCCGACTCATCTTGGCTGGGCTGGTCCTCATCCTCCTCAGAGTACTGCTGGCTGAACACTGGAAAAGCTCCAGGGAACAATCGGTCCAGGAAGTCCTTGGCTGAGTACTCTGGCCAGAGCAGCCCCCAAGACAGAGGCAAAGAAAGGAATGAATGAACAAAATAATTTAAAAATCTAATTTTAAAAATATAGCAAGGGCTCCCTATGTGCCATGTCTGTGTTAAGCTACAAGACACAAGCAACAAAAGAGCAAAGACAGAGAGATGAGAGAGAATTAAGGAGTTCCTGGCCTCCAAAAAGCTTAGTACCTAAAACAGAGAGAGCCAGGAAAAAGAATTTCATTTTGGGGAGGGAGGCATGGGAAGAGGGGGAGAAATGGATGTGCCATAGTATATAATATTGTAAAATATACTTTTTGTTACTATATTGTTCTATTACTATATCATTATATAGCACAGTGATGGTGAACTAGGATTCAAGTGCCAAAGATGACCCAAAGAGAGCTTCCCCCATCCCCCACCCCTCTGCCAATGGAAGTGCACAGAGGGGAAGGTGGTGGCTCACAGGCAGCAGAGCTGGAGGGGAGCAGGTGCTTGGACCACTCTCCTCCTCTCTACACTTGCTGAGGACATTACTCACTTTACCCATCCCTCCACCCAGGAGCCCAATGGGAGCACTTTCTCCCTCCCTTGTGTTATGTAAGGGGAGAGAGGCATACCCAGACTGTCGTGGCAGGGGCTGGGCCAAACACTCCATCTCTAAAAGATTCTCCATCACTGCTATAGCATAAATTGTTACAATACCAACATATATATGTTGGTAATGTCTTATTGTGTGCTTAACTCATCAATTAAATGTTATTATATATATATATATATATATATATACATTTATATATATCAAAATATCCTTTTCTTTAAGGGGTTGACAGGATTTCACTTATATCCACAGTTTCAGCTATCTTGGTCTTGCAAAATACAGAAACAAGGGTCATGTGTTTTTGATGGAATGGATTTAGGATTACAACAACAACAACAACAAAAATTATCTACCCAGTAACACTGAGCATAATCCTGTGTGAAGATTGGATTTGACTCTCCCCTGATTAAAACAATGAAGGTACTTATCTCTTCTTTTCTTGTGAAGTTTAAATTGTAATCCCCTATCTATTTTTATTTTTTAATCCCCAAAGTGTAAACCCAGCACTTAGTGTAGATCTATCCTTTTTTTGGTTGATTTATTTATTTATTTATTTGATCAATTTCAAACATTATTCTTTGGTTACAAAAATTATTTTCTATTCCTCCCTCCCCTCCCATAGCCGACGCGTAATTCCACTGGGTATTGCATGTATCCTTGACCCGAACCCATTTCCATGTTGTTGGTATTTGCACTACGATGTTCATTTAGAGTCTACATCCTCAACCATATCCCTTCGACCCATGTCATTGAGCACTTGTTTTTCTTTGGTGTTTTCACTCCCACAGTTTTTCCACTGAATGTGGATAGTGTTCTTTCTCCTGTATCCCTCCAGGTTGTTCAGGATCAATGCATTACCACTAATGGAGGAGTCCATTACGTTCGATTATACCACAGTGTATCAGTCTCTGTGGACAATGTTCTCCTGGTTCTCCTCATTTTGCTCTGCATCACTTCCTGGAGGTCGTCCCAGTTCACATGGAATCCTTCCAGTTTATCATTCCTTTGGGCACAATAGTATTCCATCCCTGGTGACCAAAAATTGAATATTCGGATCCAACTGTAAAACCAACACCTGCAAGGGGGAAAAGTGGATATTCAATGAAACAGAGCACTTTCAAGCATTCTTGATAAAAGGCTAGAGCTGAATAGGAAAATACAAGACTCAAGAGAAGTACAAGAAAGATAATAGGGGAGAGAAAGCATAAGAGATTGTGACTATAACAATATGGTTTTTAAGACTGAATTGCCAGAACTGTAAAGATGATTTTGAGCGTCCTGATTTAAATAAAAAATAAATGGTCACCATGGGAAAAATTCCCAAATATGAAAATACCCAAGTCAGCTGGGTTTTATGGAGATTTTAATTAATATAAATGAAGTAATTAAGGAAAGGGAGAGAGAGAGAATAAGAGAAATATAGTATCAAGGGCTTAGGCCAAAATGGCCTAGGCCTGAGCCTTAAGAGAGACTAGTCAGTCTTTAATCACTCACCACAAGATCATCCTAAAGCAAGCTCCAAACCTCCGAACTCCATCTCTAACTATGAACTCCAACTCCCTCAAATTCAGTAAGTCCCTTCCTTTTAAGGAAATTTTCTCTTGTGTCACCTCCCCTAAATTTTCACATATACCAATCACATTAGACGCTTTTCCCAGGACCGCCCATTCTTAGTTCTCACCACTCTTTAGTTCTCACCTTCTCTGGGTAAACTAAAACTTTACACCTCTTTTGTTAAGCTTGCCTTTTGTAAGTTGCTTGACCTTTTAGGTACTAATTTAACCTTTATAGGTACTTAGCAACCTTTTGTATTAGATCTAAAAATAGACCTAGCTTAGGGTTTTTGCTTCACTATGAGTATGAGTTGGGGACTTTTTCATTGTTCCATCAGGAGTTTACAACTTTATCTTCCCATAAAGTATGCCTAAGTATGGGTGGAGTCATGTTAAAATTCCCAATACATGCCTGATCAAGTACCTCCATTTGTTACAATAAGGGAATAGCCTTAACCAAATATTCTAAGGTAGAGTCTGAACAGTTTTAAGATTCACAATCCCCCCCCGATGATCATTGGGAGACTAGTCTCCCCATTGATCATTTAACATAATCATCTTGTAGTCCTAAACATACTTCTAATTACAGATTTATACAATATTCAATTTTGTAAGAAGAAATTACAGTAGTTAGGGAGGAATAGAAAAGAAAGAAAGCAAAGCCAATGTTTTGCTACGCTCATTGACAGAAAGCCAAATTAGGGGAAGTCCCTTTGGCATAAAAGTATACATTTACAATAAATGTTCAATCAAACTTCAGTTCAATCAACCAAACCAAACTTCATTCTTAATCTTCTTGATGTAGTGTGGGTTTTCTGACATCTTTCTGCAACAGCTCATTCTCTGGATTTAGGAGTTAGAAAGCTTCTTCCTTGAATATCTTTTCCCGAACAAAATCAAAATCTTGGATTTTTATAAAAATACAATCTCAAACAAAAAATCAAAAAGCTTGGATTTTGAATTAAAATACAAGATTCAATAAAATTGAACTATTTACATTCCTGTGTGGGAAGATGGTACTTGTAACTCTTAAGGACTTTATCATTATCAGAATTGTAACCTCCTGTAGTTACATCTTAAAATTCTTGTGGGTGGACACCTGAGAAGGAGATTGGAAACTGAGGGAAAATGGATAAAGGAGAGAAAGAGAGACATAGGAATAAAGACTCAGAGAGGAGGAGTTAAAAAATATGGGCTACATGTTGCCATGCTCCCCTGATGGATTGAGAGAGGGCTCCACATGTTCCCTCAAACTTTTATTGGAGAGTTTAGGAATGTGGAGTGGGAGGTAACTAATGCACAGGTGACATGGCATAGGCTTTAACATTGGCTCAATTGACAACCACATAATCAAAAGAGGAGGTTAATCAAACATGTGACTTGGTATGGAATGTGGTCTAACAAGGTGTGAGCTAGGACCCTGTGGCCAATAATGTCCTGCTCAGGAATTCTTTTTTGATGTTTGAACTGAAGATTTGGCAATACAATAATCAATAAGTGACATGACCATGAGTCCGGTAAATGAATACATAGGATACAAAATCAATACATCAATAATACTTCCATGATGCTAATATACCTGGTATGCTACATATCCTCCTTTTTGTTTAAAAATTAAGATCAGAGCATATGATAGTAAAAAGAAATTATAAGCTAAACCAAAAACAACAAAAATAATAATTATAGCAAAAATAAATAAAAAATGAATTCTATATCAAATAGCAAAATTAAATTTAAAAAATTATGTAAGGCCAATAATAAAAATAAAAATGACCTTAAATCACTAGTCATCCTGAATTAATGTGATCAGTTCCATACTCCTCTAGGACAGGTGCATTAATATAACATTTTACCCATGTTCAGCCAGGACTGTAAGAAGTTGCCAGACCTTTAAACCTAAAGAAGGGGACTATAGTTTGAGATGAGAGGGAAGTCTTTCCTTTCCCTTGTCCTGATCATGCATATCTTTGGGATATTGAGTCAGGCCACATAGATATTTGATTAGAACTTTGGTAACAGGCCAACCTCTGTTTGAGGGTGTCAAAACACCGCATCCTTTTACCTCCAACCTTAGCAACCAATATTTATCCATCTCATATGGATCATAGACCTCTCTATGTCTTGGGCTTCCTGCAAAGTGTAATGTATCCATTGCAATCCCTTCTTCTGCAATCAGACAAAATAACTCACCTCAGTCCCATGAGGTTTAACCACTTCTTGCAGGTTTCTACAGTCTAAAGATTTTGGGTAAGTAGGTATAGTAAAGCTCATAGAGACTGTTAACTCATATTTCAGGATCATAATATTAACACTGCTTTCAATGTACTTCTAGTACTTAAAAGAAACTATATGGGGAAAATCATCTGAAAAAATAATCAGGGGAAAATAAAAATGAAATTAATACAAAAATTTAAAGTCATGGCTCACATTTCATGTGTCAGTTTTAGCTAAACCAAAGTGTAATACAAGAATTTTCATTCCAAAATGATTTGTTTCCCTAATTTAAGTTGACAAAAATTCACATTGTAAGTGTGCAAAATTTTCATCATGAAAAGCTTTACAAAAACTTTAATACAACAATTAATGTGAATTTTAAAAGGTACCAACATTCCCATAAATGTTACATTCTGATTGTTTGTTGTTCTATATCATTTTTTAAACAACAGGAATGATGAGAATGAAGCCATATTGTCTCTTCTGGCTGCATATTTCTGATATAAGCCTTATTTAAACCTCTTCATCTATATAAATAAACCAATCAATATAACAACCAAAAATATGACATTGCTAATGTTGGTAAAATGAATTCTGCCAAACCAGTTTTTGGGGTTAATAGAAGCTTCAATTTCTTTCCATTTAGAAGCAATTTCTACAGCTTCTTGCTCATATACAATTTGGTCTAACTCATTAATTTCTTGTTGTAAATGTATAATATCCAACGTGCTATTGTGATGTCCCCAAGCACCTTAAATGTGCTTTACTACAGATTGCCATTCATATGAAACATTATTATATTTTTTAATGTGTAACACAATGTTTTGTTAGGTTGAAATGACGTGGAGAAGTAATTCTAGTGTGCAAAGCTTCAACCTCTTTCCTTAGCCAAAATACAGCATCTTTCAAAATTTCTAATTCATTCTTAAAAGCAACGTCATGACTTTGTTGTGTGTGTCAAAGTTCAGATGAATTAGATACAACCTCTTGTCTAAAACCTTGGTTTTGTATAGTCAGTGAACACAATTGTAGCCATAATTATAGCAATAATTGAAACGGCTGCTCCTATAGTTGTCAATATGAAGCATTTGGAGTGAAGCATAATGATAGTAAATGCTTTGTGAACAAAATGGACAGTTGGAGTAGATGCCCATGTCTGTAAGATTCACAGGTAACCACACCAATGGTGGTTGGTACATAATATCTATATAGGTATTGTCATGAATAGAATCTATACATAGACGTAGATGACAGTTTAAGTAATTTAGGTCCCCAATTAAAAATCTCAAAGTCTATTCTACCTGATGTCTCAACCTTTCTAGGAGTTTGACCAGGACAGTCTGTCCATGATAAATCCCTGTGCAGTGTCTCTACCTGATTTCAACACAATTTTTTGTCGTCAGGGCTACTAGGTCTATGTTGTGGTTGATAAATTCTATCCCCTTCTCCTATGAGAGCCATACCAATGCCTCTATACTTGTTAGCAGTAACATTTCTTAGAATCCAAGTTTGAATTTTACAATGTATACAAAATGAATTCTTTTTGTCAGTACGTAGCGTAGACATACAAAATGAAGGGTTTACAGTAGAGCCTGAATAATTGTAGCCAGTCCCTTCTGATCCCATGGGAATGTCTTTGGCTAAAATTGACCATGGGATCTATCTGGTGTCATTAACATACACAAGTGGGGGCTTGTCCATAATGATAGAGAACATAATTAAGAGAAGTGTAATGTCAGTCTTTGACATGTGTGTAGTCACCAGTGAGCATCTCATCAAGTGTGTCTTGAGTGCATCAGGTCTGCTGGTGATCGATGTTATCTGCGTTGTTTGTCTGCTTCTTTCCCTGGTCCTGTGTCACGTGGCGTGATATGCTTTGTAGGTGTCCAGATGTTTCCATTATCTGTAGAAACACAAGCAAACCCTCGACCCAATGTTATCATCCGGTTGTGTCCCCTTTAGTATTTATATCCTGGAAATATTCAACAAAATTCAGGGCTACTATACAGTGTAATCCATATCATTACAGTCAAAATGCTATTGCATAGGAGTAGCCTATAGCCCTTCTGGGATGGAGAAGTGATTGATGGTTAGGATTACCATTACATCCTCTTTTCATGTAAAAGCTTAAATGCAATTTCCAGCTAAATTGGGTTTTAAATAAGTGTGATTCTAATAAAGACATACTGTTTTTTGCAAATATAAACTGAACTATTTAAGACAATTATCATACATACATTTTGGATAATATAAACAATTCCTGTTGTAATTGAGCAGTATCCAATGTACTGTTATAACATTTCCAATTGTGAAATTTGCTTATTGATCAAATTTGGGTAGCATGGAACAATTCCAATAAAATAATTGCAAGTTATATATTATATAAATACCATTTAAAGGCTTCAGGTACATGAGAAGAATTGATTTTAGAGCAAATACGCATATACTTTTACAACAGAATGTCTGTAAGCAAATTAATGATATTCTTCTGTAGGTAAACTGCCTCTCAGTAAAAGTTCATCTGTGTGGGTAGTGCATTAGACCTGTCCATAAGTCAATAGTTTTGCCTTGTTTGTTCATCTACTGTTTTTTCTGATGCCTGGCCTTTATGTTTTGCCATGGTTGGTGCTGTACAGACATCTGCTTACTCCTCTCTCTAGGCTGGCTTTCTTTGGAAATGCTAGATGACTTTGGTTTTCTTCCATGGACTTCTGGTATCTGCAAAAATAGAAGCAAAATCTCAACCCCAAATGAAAGACTTTTTGGGTCTTATTCAGTTAGAAAGTGACTGAAAATATATCCTTTTTGTTTTTGAATTTGGGGTTTTAAATTTCTTTGAGCCCTTTCTCCAATTGCTGGTGTTTAAGAATTTTCTGGAATACCAGTCTTATGAGAGATGTTCCATGATATGTCCAACTTAGCTCATCTATTGCTGGTAGAAGCACTGTTATACCATTTAAAAACCTGGTTTAGAATGGCCAAATGTGTAAGATTATTTAAAAGATGTGCAATAACTTTTTTATTTTGAACGTTAACTCATACATCATGAGAGTAATTATCTCCAATCACATATTATTTTTCAATTTTTACAACAGGAGCATATTGCAATGCCTCTTTTTGCCAAAATTGTGCAGTTCTTAAAATTCTGCAGTTACCTCTTTGAAGTAAAGGAATGACATTATATGTTCCACAAAATTTTCACTGCCATGTAATTTCACTTGTTTGTATAGAATATTGAGGTTCAATAGATCTGGCACTCTGATATAGTAGTGAGTGCGAATTACCCAATTCCTAAAAAGAAGTGGCTGCTAGTCCATTTACTTTTAAAATTCCCTCATAGATAGGTCAAGGGAGGTTCATGTCAGAGTAAATGTGTGCTATAAAATTTTCACTCCAACAATGAAAGATAGAATTAATTGATGTTTAATATTTATCTTATAAATAAATAACCATATAAGCAACATGCAATGAATCACATATGATTTCACAAGTCTGTGCTCTGATCTTAAGCACGTGTCTAACTGCAGTCAACTCTGCTTTCTGCAAAAAACTATACTGTGCATGCACCAACATTACAGGACTGTCTGATATGGAGCTTCTCCTTTTTCCTGATGTGATGCAGTGAAAGTATGCACAGCATTAGCAACAAGGTGCAATAATTTTATTGTTTTTTAAACAATTATATGTGAATTCATAATTTACCAGATTTTAGTACTAGGAATGGGATTATCAGTTTTTCCTTTCAACCTTGAAAAATTCAATTGCCTAGATCGATACTATACAAGTAACATTTGAACTCGTATTCTTGTCATTGTGTGTAGACTAACATCAGTATCAGGACCAATGCCTGTAATTTGAGTAAGTAGTAGTTCTGTCGATTCTAAACAACTAATAAATAACTCTAGTGTTTAATAAATTAATTAATAAAGTTAACAAATAACTACTGGTTAAAAATTTGAATCCATCCAATAATGTGTTCTTTCTGATGCCATGCATCCATGAGAGTGTGTTTCATCCTTAAGTTGAGCCTAAATCAGTTTGATAATGATTAATTGTAAATAATTTGCATTTGGATAAAGTTGTATCAAGTTTTTGCATTTCTTTCTTAGCCTCAGTTGCAAGTTTTCTAACTTAGGAGAGTACAAAATTTTCTTTAAAAATAACTAATAATTATATCAGCTCTCCTATGTTATTTTTATACTTAAGTCAATGTGCCTCATATAATGTTTCTGAAAATCATTCAGTTTTTAAAACCATTTCTCTTTATTTCTATTCTTTGACTTGTGTCCTCCCTAATTTGTTAATATATGAACCCAAGGATATAAATTTCCCACTGAGTACTGCTTTGGTTGAATCCCATAAGTTTTGAAAGGATGTCTCATCATTGTCATTTTCTTCAATGAAATTATTAATTCTTTCTCTGATTTGTTCTTTAACCAGTTTTGCGGAATCATATAATTTAATTTCCAATCAATTTTTTATTTGACTTTGTACCTTTTTATTTGACCATGTACCCTTACTAATGATCATTTTATTGCATTATGATCTGAAAAGGTTGTATTTATTATTTCTGCATTTTTGCACTTGTTTGCCGTATTTTTATGCCCTAGTACATGATCAATCTTTCTGAATGTATTATCTGCTGCTGAAAAGAAGGTGTATTTCTTTTTGCCCCTCTTTATTTTTCTTCACCTATCTATTAACTCTAATTTTTCTAAGATTTCATTCACATCTCTTGCCTCTTTCTTATTTATTTTTTTGGTTTGATTTATCTAGATCTAATAGAGGAACGTTCAGTTCTCCCACTAGTATAGTTTTATTATCTATTTCCTCCTTCAATTCCACTAGTTTCTCCTTTAGAAATTTGCATGCTATGCCACTTGATGCATACATGTTGAGTACTGATATTTCCTCATGGCATTTACATCCCTGGGGGTTGTGTTTTGGGGATTTAGTGTAGAGGGTGTTCTATGAACTCTTTCAATGTCTATTTTGCCCTCTTGTTCACGAGCATTAGGGCGGTTTTCTTGGATAATTTCTTGTAGTATGATATGAAGGTTTCTTTTTATTTCTGGGTTTTCAGGTACACCAATGCTTCTCAAATTGTCTCATCTAGACCTGTTTTCTTGGTCAGTCATCTTCTCAGTGAGATATTCCATGTTTCCTTCTATTTTGTTAATCTTTTGATTTTGCTTTAATAATTCTTGTGGTTTTGCAAGATCATTGGTTCCTAATTGCCCAATTCTGGTCTTAAAAGTTTGTTTTTCTGCTAAAGTCTTTTGCTTTTCCATATAATATTTTGATTTTCTTTTTCAGTTTGGTCTATCCCACTTTTCATGGCTTCCAGCTGTTTAATTTTGGTCTCTAATTTATTTATCATTTCTTTTAATTTCTGGTCTTCTTTCTCCAATTGGGAGTTCCTGTCTTTTAAACTGTTATTTTCCTTTTGATTTATTTCCCACTTTTCTTGTCAATATTTTTCCATCTTTTTCTTAAGCTCCAATTTAAATTCTTCAAGAACTTGTGGCCAGTTTACATTTTCTGGAAGTTTTAGATGCATTTATTTGTTTGTCCTCTTTTGCTATTTCCTCTGAAGTCTGGATTTTTCCTCCACAAAAATTATCCAGGGTCAAAGCCTTCTTCTTGTTCTTCTTGGTATTGGGAAGTTGTTTTTCCTGGGCATTGTTTGCCATCACTATGCTGGTTTTTCCTTCCCTTTCCAGTCAGAAGTATGAGTGAGTAGGACAGGCTCCCTTTGTATAGAGCTAAGGAGTGAGGTTTTTGCCTGAGGCCACCTCTTGAGACTCTTGAGCTTCTACTGTTTGCAGCACTTCTCTGAGCTATATTTATGCCCAAGGTCTTTGCTCTTCTGCCTGTTGGAGTCTCAAATCTAGCTGCTCTCAGGGGTAGGTTTTTGGTGGTCTTAGCTGCCAAGGACCTAGAGGTGCCCCTCACTCACTCACTGATTCTTGAAAGTACTGGCTCTGAGTCTAGCACTCTGGCTCTGTAGGTAGGGTAGGTGAGGGAAGATCAGCTCATTTTTTTGTGGAAGCTATTCACCCCCTTATAGTGTGGATATGCCCAAATCCCACATACCTTAAATGCTATGCTCTACTGTGGAGTCACTTTCTTCATATGCATTTAATTTATTTGGCCTTTTCATGTAGTCTATATTGGTAGGCAATGAGGCGAGGTAGATTCCTATATCTAAACTGCAGCCATGTTTGCCTGGAAGTCCCTGAAGATTTTTTTGTAGAGAAGTTAAAACTAGGAGATGGTAGGAGTGGTGATTCCTACTACTATATAACTAGAGAGGAGCTTTTGAAATAGAAATTCCCACGTTGGCTGTAAGGATAATCAGAAGTGCCAGAATGGTCACTGTTTGGAGCTGCTGATACTTCCTAGACAGTCTGTTGAGCAATGCCAGATTAATGTGGTCAATTTAGCAGAGAGCCCACTAATTATTTTTGCCATTGAAGGTTTGAACACTCATTAATCCTGTGAGTTCCTGATATGGCCACAACAAGAAAATACCTTGACTATATCTTGTTTTCTACTGGACCTTGACCTTTTCCATGAGGACTCTGTATATGAGCATACCATGCATACATGCATCCCAGGATTGGTCAGTGCTTATTATCACTTCACATACTTCTCCCCCTACTTTCTGACTTGACCTTCAACCCCCAAACCCTATAAGTCAAGAATAGTTGAGAAAGGAGGGAGAAGAGAGGAGAAAGGAGGGAGAAGAGAGAAGAAAAGAGAATTACATCAAATGATAGTCAAGAATGGATGTCCTAGGATTCCTTTATCCTGACCACATAATTTATGATGAAACAATCTGAAATCTCCTCCTTGACCAGGTCTAGGAGCCTGGGAAGCTACTCTGTTCTCATCTTTTACAAACTTGGTCATGAACACAGACTGAGTCAATGACATATGATTCAGACTTGTCCTGGACACAGAGAATCCTGAACTAAATGGAGACTCAGGTCTTGGGCTCCTTAACAAGGGGAGAGATAGGCAACAGAGTGAGCCCCTGGGCAGATGCTGGGAAAAAAGGGCAAAGATGCAAGCCCTGTTCAGGATCCTGAGGAAAGAGGAAAAAGTAATCTAGGCCATGTCTGGGCATTGAGGAGACACAGAAGAAGGAGAAATGGGAAGCTTCAACGTATCCTAAGAAGAAGGGGAGAAGAGTCACAGGTCCTGTGCTGAGCACTGACAAGGATAGGGGCAATAGGATACCACTCTCTATGGAGTCCTAAGGGAGGACCTAGTAGTAAAAAATGCCAAATCCAGCTGAAAGATGGCACCCATTGGGTAGTAGATCTGGTGTTTGAGACCATTCAGAGATGGAGAGTTTAAAAAATCAACATGTAAATAAAAATATATTAAAATACTCACAGGTAAAAAGAGTTTCCTTTCAGAAAAAGAGGAAGGAACCTCCAGACAAGGAAAACCATAACCAACTTTGAAATTACAATTACTTCCAGAATGAGATTATAACCAATTACAAGGTAACTAAGCCTCTTGGGCCCTTTCTCCTTCTGCTATGAGAATATAACAGTTAATAGACCTCTTTCAAATATGCCCCACCCAGTTTATGTGGATATGAGGACTAAATAGTGAAAATCACTTCAGATGTCTCATTCATTATATTTTTAATAAATGCAGAGATGGGGAAAGACAATAGTGCCATTGCACTTCTCTTCAACTACAAATGGACCCTCATATCTTGTTACAAACAATTCAAAGACAGGCAAATGATCAGATGTAATGGTGCTACTAGAGATCTAAAAAGCACTTCTGAAGACGCCTTAAAACCAATTTGTGATATTTAGCTCATTAAAGTCTCCAAAGCTTGTTAGGCAGGTTGATGGAATCCACCCATCATCATCAAGGTGACAATTAACAAAGGCAAAAAAGCAGCTAAAGGCTGTTTAGGCAACATGTGACCTCAATGGATCTCATGACAAGCCCAGCATCCATAAGGGCTTCTGGTTTTGCCAAAGGATTCATACAAAATTTTTATTAACTTTTACAATGGTATTTGGTTCAGTACAATTATAGGGGAAAGGTAGAAATCAAAATAATGTGACAGAATATGTCTAATAGCCAAAACACTGTAGATTAAAATGATTCAGTGTAACAGAATAGTATTGATCAGATTAATATATGAACTTAAAACAACAAAATTAAATTATGAACAAAATATCAGCAAAAAACAATAAGATATAGTGTCTTTCATAAAACAATGGAGTCTGAAAAGGCTTAAAAATTTCACTTCCATACTCTTTAAAGTTCCTTCCCATCCATTTAGATTCCTTTTGTCACACCTCTGGGATCTCCCAGAGTGAGGGAGAATTCCTTGATGACCATAGTGTGGAAGAATCCCAAATTGAATGTATTTTAAAGACTAGGCAGGGCCAAATGGCAAGGGGTTGTAGGGAGATGAATTTCTCCCCTGAAGCTCAGGAAAGATAATTGCAATGACCAGGGCACCCAGGAATGGTAGGAAGAAAAAAGCATCCTAAAAGTGGGAGCTGATTGAGATAGGTAATGCACTGCTCTTTCATAGAGTGAGCCATCCTTGTAATTCTGCTTCCTGTTTGGAATAATTACCTTCCTTCCCCTTCCTCCTTGGGGTAAAATGCTAGGGGCCATGTGCTACATCAGTCCCCTCCCCCACAGGCAGAGCATGGAAGCCCATCTGAGTTCACCAAACTAGGGTAGGTGTGGGTGTGTTCCCCTAGTGAAAAGGGGCTACTGTAGGCTTGGAAACAGACTTGGGGAGCGGGTAAGGGATTTATATTTCACCCTCAGCAGAAAAAAAAGTGCTTTTAAATGAATCTCCAACCCTCAGGTAATTGGACTCAGACTGCAGTAGCTCACAGACAGCAGAAATGGCAAGGAGGATAATTATTGCCTAAGGGAAACACACCTGGGCTTCCAAGGCAAGCCTTGAGAAAGTACTCAGCTGTTGGCAATGTAATACACCAGCTGCCAGGAGAGTGGCTCTAAGGACTCCCAGATTGTGTTCTAAAGACTCAGCAACAGCAATCAGCAACAGCAGAGGCAGCAGTACAGGAGGAGGAGGAGGATCAGGAGTGGACAGCTGAAACAACCCAGGAAGTTAACAGAAGGAGGCTGGATCAGCAGGAGCAATTACAGAGGCAACATCAAGGAATGCTGGCTCAAGCAGATAGGTGGGAGGTGTGACTTATCCCTTCTCCACCAAGAATCCCTGGCCAAGTCACTCATACTAAAGCAGCCCAGTGGCTGGGGCAGCCAAGAAATGGGGGGAAAAACTGGCAAGAGCAGAGCAGCATGCTCCAAAGAGAGTTTGGGTGGTCTCTTGGAGTTTGGGGTGTGTGTGTGTGTGTGTGTGTGTGTGAAAAGCTGTGGCAGGAGAAACATGGCTTTTCAAATTTTATTTACCCTATCTTAAAAAATTCAGAATTCTTTCTCCAACTCCAGTGGTTGCCTTCAATGTAAAAAATAAAATTAATCTACAATAATTTTAAATATTGTATTTTATAAGATTTATTAATAATCATTAGAAGTAACAAAATAAAAGGTAACAAAATAAAACCACATTCACATGTCTAATCTACCTGTTCAAAGAGCCTACTTCACCAATATTCCAACCCAGGAAGGAAAGTGCACTAGCCACAAAAGACCACCCTAGTAATTCTCCTGTCTATGTCAGCATGTTATTACATGTTGTTCCTGTTATTACAGGAAGTCATAGGGCTCCTGGGAAATGTAGTTCAAAGGCAGAAGATTTCCAATTACACAGAAGGATTTCCATAGGCTGGCACAATATTACCCAAGAGGAGAAAAAGATCTGGCCCAATGTGTGGAGGCAGAAAATACACTGAGAATGAGAAGAGAGAAGATCCAGTTTTGACACAAGAGGAGGAGAAAGAACTTAAGAAAAGACCCAGGGGACTTCAATTAGGTTCCTTACTCTGGCCATCCCTTGTTCTATGTATGACCCTTGGCATCTCATAGCCTGTCTCTGGTCTTCTGTTTCCTTATCTGTAAAATGGAGGAGTGGGATCCGGTGTCTAAAGACCCTCTGCCTCTGATTCTCAGCTGTCTCTCTTTTTTGCTTTTATTCTCTTTTCAAAAGCCTGAAGTGCAGGAAGTCTGACTCTGATAAGTGGTCTAAGCTGTGTCTGAAAGCCTCATCTGTGGTGAGGCTACAAGAGGGAAGCCAAAGATTGGTGTTATTCTCAGGTCCCATCTCCTTCTATAACTGCTAATGAGGAAAGAGACGTATGTGTCATGTGGTAAAGAAAGTGAAGCTGGAAAGGGTAGACTGACCCCTTGGGAATCCTCATCTCTTTTTCCTTTGACCTGCAGACTTTTTGGCATGAATTTTTGGCCACATTTGAGAGTGAAAGAGAAGTACTCTAATGGCTATTCCCACCACAGTGTCATCCACCATAGCAGAGATCAGGCTGATGCTTTCTTGGTGCCCAATCAGATCTCCAGTTTTTCTTAGTTTTGTCTTGTTCCCCAAAATGTGTGTGGCCACAGGGTGGGTGATCTGCATGAGAATGTTAGGTAAAGGGAGTCATAGATGAGAAGAGTCTGGGAGGGAATTACTCATTCCCACCTGTGATCATTTCAAGACATCTCTGATTGGTGAACAGTTAATTAGGAGGTTGGCCATTAGCATGTTCAACCCATCCCCATCCCAACAGGTGATCTGAGAAAGGGGAGTAGTGATGTACTAGCAGAAAAAGCCACATCTACTAATTAGGGTTTATGGACCAGAAATACTCCTTGGGTTTCCTAAGAATAAAGGAAATGTAAAATTCAGAGGAATAATAGAGAAAATAAACAATAAATTCTCACATTCTTTCTGGGTCATGTGACTGTAAGGAAGGAAGTGGGGGTCTACAGCAAAGTGTGGGGGATGGGGAGGGATGCTTCTATGCTTTATGCTTTACTCTAGTTTCTCAGTAAATGTCCTTTTGTAAAAGAAATAAATGTTGGTGGAATCCGTGTGAACTAAGCCATGTCACTTGGATATTGCAGAGAGCAACTGCCTGAATGGCATGGTGGGACCACACTGATGGGGACTCTTTAGCAATGGGCATTAGGGAAAAGGTGATCCTGTCCTGGGGATGTGAGCTGCCAGTCTGAGTACAGGGAAAATGAGTCCCAGCACTGACACTCTACAGAAGCTAAAGGTCTAGACAATCCTGAGCCTAGGTGGAAGCTAGTCGGGTAATACTGAAAACTACAGAAGAGCCAACTCTGGGCTCTCAGGCAGCCCCTCCCAAAGCTACCCACCCATCAGCCCCTCATTTTGGGCTTTTGGTTTAACTCTTTCACTCCCAGAAGCCAGGAATCACTTTGTGTCTGGTTAGGGGTTGAGCACTGTTTAAGGAGACAAGGCTGAGGGCAGGATCTGGTTGGGAGACTAGTGAGACCCTCAATGACCAGTTATGGGGGAGAGGAGGGAAGGCAGGAGGCTGCTCCTAAAGCTGACCAGGGGCCTGAATCATCAGGAAAATGCAAGAATTGTTCCATTGGTCTGGCCCCAGATGACTCACCAACCATCTTCCCCTCCACCTTGCTCCCTCCCACATACACCCTCCCCACTGCATGGCGCCATCAGTCAAGCAAGACCTCCAGAGAGGAAGGAGAAGAGAAGCTGGCCAGAGAGGCTCTGGGTGGGGACACAGTGCAGAGCTGGCCCTGGTGTCATCCTGTGCCTCAGACCAGCCCCAGGTCAGCCTCGGTCCCTTCTCCCACCAGCATCTGGGACCACCATGACTCCTGCCCTTTCAGCCTTCCTGTGCCTGGGTGAGTCCTCAGCAGCCCCCACCATAGAGGAAACTTTAGCCACCATCAAGTCTTACCTGCCCCCCCCCCACCTCCCCTGTGCTGAGGAGGAAACTTTCCTCCAGAGAAGGGGAATGACAAGTCTAAGGTCACACAGCAAGGGTGGGGTTGGGAGCACAGAAGCTGGGACTCTTGGAGGGGTCTCCTGGGCTCCAGCCTCCTTCCCTCACAGCAGCCCTAAGCCCTGGCCCTGAGCTCTCTCTGTCCTTCCTGTGGGGATGCTTGGAGAGAACCGTGAGTAATCAGGGTCTTCTCTGCCAGGGCTGTGTCTGTGCAAAAGGACAAGGACCCAGGCAGCAGGTGAGTCCTTCCTCCCACAGTGCCCCTGCCCAGAGGACACAACTGACCCAGGAGAGGGAGCTGGGGGAGGTCTGGGCTGGGCTGACAGTCTATAGAGAGGGGACCCGGGGTGGGGGCGGGGTTCCTACAGAAGGGGGATCCCCTGGACCTAACAGCTCTCCTTCCCTCCCAGACAGACTCCCCAAACCCTTCCTCAAGGCAGAGAGTGGCTCTCTGGTACCCTGAGCCGGAGCTGTGACCCTCAGGTGCAGGGGATCATGGGAGGCTGAATACTGGAGGCTGGAGAAAAGGGGAGAATCTGGATGGTCACTGATCAAAGCTGTGAGACAAGCTGGAAATGAGGGCGAGTTTTCCCTCCCATCTGTGACACCACATGATGCTGGGACCTACCGATGCCTCTACAGAGATTCATCCTACAGGTGGTCAGAGTGCAGTGACCCCCTGGAGCTGGTGGTCACAGGTAAGGCAGATCCTCCCCCCAGGCAGGGCTGACTCAGGGTCTCCACAGCTCTGGGTCCCTCCCCAGCCCAGCCTGGCCCCGAGTGTCCCTCTGGCTCTGCCCTTCCTGGCTTCTCCCCTGTGCCTGCCTCAGCTCTCCCTCTGGGGGTGGGAGAAGAGGGGAGGAGCCAGCATTTTTGTAGCACCTACTATGTGCCAAACACATTGTCCTTGTTGTCTCATTGGAATTATCACAAGTCTGCCAGGTCAGGGCTAGTGTGATTCCCATTTTATAGATGAGGAAACTGAGGCAGAGAGGACCACATATTAGGAAGGCTGGATTTGAACTCAGGTCTTCCTGACTCCTGGCCCAGGGCTCTCTCCACTGCCCCATGAGCTTCCTCACTCAGCTCCCACCTTGGGGTCAGACAGGAGGCAGGAGAGGCTCAGCTGGGACCTCAGGAGACCAGACAGAGCTGGGGGCTCCCTGGGGATAGGCCAGGGCTAGTGAGGCATCTCCCAGAGCCAAGAGAGAGCAGAGGGTGGAGCTGCTGCCGCCCAGGACCCTCTCCCAGCCCAGGCCAGGCCAGAATGCTGAGGGGGATCAGGAGGCACAGCTGAGCCTCTTCCTCTCCTCAGCCTGTCCCAGGGGGTCCCCCAGGGTCTGGGAGGCGAGCAGGGATCTACTCTGGGGACCTGATGAAGAGCCCAAACTGCAGAGAAGAGTCTTCAATCCTGACAGGCCGGAGCCCCCTTTCAGCCCTTTTCCTCCAACTATCAGCCCCCCTCCAGGTACCTGCTGGAAGTCTGGCTCAAAGGCAGCTCTTCTGCCTGCTAGAGCCCTGCAGCTGCTCCTGCCTTGAGCTGACAGACAGACTATAGACAAAGTGCTATCATGAGCCCATCCGGTCTGTGCCACGCTGAGAGCTCCATGGCCGTCGGGACCAGCCCCCCCCCCCCCCCCCACAGCCAATGAGAGAAGTCCCAAATGACCACCCTTCTACACCCGCCTTTTCCAAAGCCCGGAAAGCCTGTCTGCCCTGCCCAGGCGGGACCCTTTGCTAACTCTCTTGGCTTTGGGCCTCCCCCTCCCCCTCTGCTGCACCTACTACACCTTGCGGAATCCCCTCCTCTGGTCTCACATTGGCTCCTATGTCAGACCCCCAAATTCTGTTGGGGGGGGGATTTTATGAGAAAGAAGCAGGGAATGAGGCTGCCAGCCCGGAGCAGGGGGAGCCTCCGGGTCTGCCTCCGCAGCAACATCAGCCCTCATTTGGCTGTTTCTCACCCCTTGTCACTCCTCCCTCTGTCTCTCTCTTCCTCTCCCCTCTCCCCCAATTCCTCTTCCCCGGAGCTGTCCAAGGTCTTTCTCTCCCCTCACACACCTGACATTTCCCCTCTCAGAGCTGAACCTCCCAGCCCAGCCTGGCCTCCTCCCAGCCTCATCTGCCCCCTCCCTGCCCCAGAGCTGCTCCCGCTCTAACTCCAGGGTCTCCCCCTTCCCCTCCCCCCCCCCAGGTCTCTCTGCCCCGCCCTCCTGGCAGCCCTTCCAGGCTCTGAGGTGGCCTCAGGACAGAGCGTGACCCTGCAGTGTCGGTCAGAGCTATATCATGACTGGTGTGTCCTGTGCAAGGAGGGAGAAGAGATCAGGCGGGGCAGGACCCGGAGACATGGAAGGGGGCTTCAGGCTGACTTCTTCTTCCCTGCTGTGACTCCGACCCATGTTGGCGCTTACATTTGCTTCGGCTTTAATAGTTCTTCCCCCTCTCTGTGGTCCTCCCCCAGCGCCCCCCTGCTGCTCCGGGTCTCAGGTGAGGCAGCCCCAGCCCCACCCAGCCCCGCCCAGGACCTCCCATTCCTCCCAGCTCTCCCTGGTTCTCTCTCTGCTCTGGGGCTCCTCCCTGCCAGCTCAGGCCTGTCCCAGGGGACCCCAGAGGCCAGGAGGACTGGGGAAGAGGAGGCTCAGAGGGAGGGCATGGGTCATCCTCAGAGACCCCTCATGACCCCTCTAGACACCCCCCATCAGCAGACCATTGAGTCATGTTGGTCCCACATCCAGAGAATATTCTATTCAGTCCCAGAAAGAGGTTGGGGGGGGGGGCAAGAGGAGGGCAGAGAATGTCTGAGGTGGGTAATGGAGGAAATGGGGGGAGGGGAGGCATGTTAAACACCCCCAGAGCCCTCCTTCTCCTCTCCCTTTTCCAGGCACCTCAGAGGATCCTCACCCCCCCCACCCCCACAAAGCTCTAAGACTCCTCCAGCTCTGACATCCTCCCCACCCAGTAACTGCTTGCTCTGAGGACAGGGTGGGGGTCTCTCACTCTCCTATTGCTGACCACCTTCTGTCTAGGCCAGGCCTGAGCCCCCCTTTCTCAGAGGGGAAACCAAGGCATGAGGAGGACTGGAGGAAAGGGTAGGGACTGAGGAAACAGCAGGCTGGGGAAGAAGGAAAGACAGGGATGATCAGGGAGGAGGAAGGAGGGGAGCAGAGAGGGTCAGAGCAGCCCTGGGATGGGTTCGAGTGATCCTGAGCCCACAGGAGACATCCACACCTCCAGAATGAAGAGACGCCCCATTAATTGAAAGGGATTCCAAGTGAGGTGGAGGCTGAGAGGCAGCTGGCAGGGAAAGTGGGGCTCAGTCAGGTAATCCAAGATAGAGTGTCTGAAGCTTTTCCAGGAGAGCTAGTTGGGTGACAGATCACTGGGAAGGGTCTGGGTGCCTTCTAGGACAGGGTCTGTGGGGGGGTGTCTGGGGGTGACACAGGTGTCTGTCAGGAGATATGCAGATCCCTAAAGGAGGGCACAAGAATGACGTCTTTGTCCTTGTCTTGGGAGCTCTCAGGGACAGTCTTTGGCCAGAGGAGCTCAGAGTGAAGAGAAGTCCCCCAGTTGTTCCGGGCACCTCTGGGTTTCCTGAGTCCCCCTCCATTCCCCTCTCTTTGTTTCTGGATCCCTTTAAAGCCCCAAATGCTCTCCCTGCTCTCCCCTTTCCCAGGAGCCCTTGGGCTCTCCCTCTCCTCACCCACACAGCCATAGCTGGGACTGGGGGGGAGTTGTGCTTCTCCCTGGCTTCCCCAGTATAGAGGGAGGGGGGTCTCTCAGGCACCCCAAGTCCCCTATGCTGGAAGTACCTGATGGCCCTGCTCCCCTTCACTCCTCCTCTGCCCAGAACAGCCTCCCACTGATCCTGCAGAGTCTCAGGGTTCTGGCCTGAAGGCTAGGGGCAACCTCAGGGCCCTTAAGCAAGGACAAGGAGCCCTGAGGAGGATTCAGAGGGTCCCTCCCTGCCACACCAGCTCCTCCATTTTTCTCCCGGGTTCCCTGCCTATCCCCAGAGTCCCCCAGGAGCTCAGAGAGTGGTCACAGGGATCACAGGAGCATCAAATAACAGAAGTGGACAGGCCAGGAGAGGTCCTGAGCTCTGGCCCATTTGATAGATGGGAAAGTTAGGCCCAGAGAGAGGAGGGACTTGCCCAACATCCCTCACCCAGCAAGTCTGGGCACAGCTGGGCTCACACACCATCTCCAGACCCTCCAGCTCTCCAGGCCTCTCTGGACTCACCTGCAGAGCCCCTAACCCTGCTCCCTCTCTCCCCAGGGACCTTCTCTACAAGCCCTGCATCTGAGAACAAGCCCTCAGGTGAGTACCTGGAGGATTCCTGACAGAGGGTGGAGGGAGGCAGGGGGGCTGAGTGTCCAGTCGGGGTCTTCCTGCCCCTTCCAGAGTCTCCTCATTTACCATCACTCCTGCTGTAGCACTTTATCATTCTTCTTTCACCTCTGGGCCTTTGCCCAGGCTGTGTCCCTCTTCACCTCCTCTTGTAATGCAAAGATGTCTCTGAGACTAAGCTTAGGAGTTACCTCTAATTGGAAGCTTTTCCTGATCTCCAAACTGGGCTCCCTCAGTAGTTAGTGATTCCACTGATCAGAAAGAATGGGTGCATTTTTAAAGGAGAAAACAGAGCATTGCAGAAAGAGTTTATGTTGCCTTTGTGTCCTCTGTGCCTGGACTAGCACAAGGCTTGGCCCAGGGTCAGTGTGATTAATAGAAGTCTGGAGGAATGAATCATGGAATAAGTCTGGGGGCCCCTGAGGACAGGGCTGGGTCTCCTTCCCTCCCCCTGGGGGATGGCACAGGCAGAAAGTGTTGTCATGGTAACCCAGAGAGGAGAAAGTCCTACAAGAAAGGGTGGAGGGTGAGGAGGGGACCCTTAGCCTGGGCAATGAAGACATCTCTGGTTATGTGAGATGGGCAGCTTCTGACTAGGGAGGAGATCAATCAGGCTACAGAAGGGGAAGGAGTGAGTGAGGAAAGGATGTATAATCATTGAGGTTAGGGGAAGGAGGGAGCTGGGATGGAATGAGGGAAGAGGAGAGGATGGGCTCAGGGGTAGGAGGAGGCAGGAGGCTGTCCCAACCCCTGAACTCCTCCCATTCCCTCACCCACAGAGTCAGGCTACCAGGAGGGAATAAAAGGCATCTCCCCAGTTAAGGGGAAGGGCCTGGGATGAAGATCTGAGAGATTGTGGGAGATGATCTCAGTGATCACAGATTAGGTGGGGGTCTGAGCATCTCAGTGACCAACTCTGATCCCCAGATGCTGCTGCCCTGGATTACACTGTGGGCAATCTGGTCAGAATCATCTTGGCTGGGCTGATCCTCATCCTCCTGGGGGTCCTGCTGGCTGAACACTGGAAAAGCTCCAGGAAGCAATTGGTCCAGGGAGTCCTTTGCTGAGCACTCTGGCCAGAGCAGACCCCAAGACAGAGGTGATGAAAGGAAGGAATGAACAAAACCGTTTAAAAATCAAATTTTAAAAATATAGCAAGGGCTGCCTATGTGCCATGTCCGTGTTAAGCACCAAGATACAACTAACTAAAGAGCAAAGACAGAGACAGAGAGATGAGAGAGAATTAAGGAGTTCCTGGCCTCCAAAAAACTTAGTACCGAAAAGAGAGAGAGCCAGGAAAAAGAATATCATTCTGGGGAGGGAGGCATGGGAAGAGAGGAGGAATGGATGTGCCATACTATATAATATTGTACAATATACTTTTTTGTTACTGTATTGTTCTATTACTATATCATTATATAGCACAGTGATGGTGAACCTAGGATTTGAGTGCCAAAAATGACCCAAAGAGAGCTCTCTGTGGGCAAGGGGCCACTCTCCCTCCCAACCTCCTACCCAGAGTTCATTGCTGGAAAGGCAGAGGGACTGAGGGGGAGCTGTTCCTCTCCCCCCTCCCCCACCCCTCTGCCAATGAAAGTGCACAGAGGGGAAGGTGGTGGCTCACAGGCAGCAGAGCTGGAGGGGTGCAGGTGCTTGGACCACTCTCCTCCTCTCTACACATGCTGAGGACTTTACTCACTTTACCCATCCCTCCACCCAGGAGACAATGGGAGCACTTTCTCACTCCTTTGTGTTGTGTAAGGGGAAAGAGGCATACCCAGACTGTGGTGGCAGGGGCTGTGCCCATCTCTAAAAGATTCTCCATCACTACTGTAGCATAAATTATTACTATATCAATATACATACATATGTATATATGTTGGTAATGCCTTATTATGTGCTTAACTTATCAATTAAACATTATTACACACACACACACACACACATATATATATATATATATATTTGAATATCCTTTTCTTCAAGGGGTCAACAGGGTTTCACTTATATCCACAGTTTCAGCTATCTTGGTCTTGGAAAATACAGAAACAAGGGTCATGTGTTTTTGATGGAAATGATTTAGGATTACAACAACAAAAAAATTATCTACCCAGTAAAATAGACCACAATCCTGTGTGAATATGGGATTTAGTTCTCCCCTGATTAAAACAATGAAGGTACTTAGCTCTTCTTTTCTTGTGAAGATTAAATTGTAATCCCTTGTCTATTTTTAGTCTTTAATCCCCAAAGTGTAAACCCAGTATTTAAAGTAGATCTATCCATTTTAACCACAAAAGGGTGTGAACTAACTACAAAAAGATGTGAACTAGTCACAAAATGTATGAACATCCATTTCATACATTAAGTGTGAGGTCTGTGACCCATGTGTGAAAGAGTGGGCAATCCTGGAGAGGAGAGCTGGCTGTGATTGGTAGATATAAAATTTAGGGGAAGTAACACAATAGAAAAAGGTCTTTAAATAGTGGAAACAGAGACACACAGGGATTGATTCAACAATCACTCGTTGTTGGACTAGAGGATCAGTCACTCAGAACTGGAGAGAAGAGAGACACTTGAGGAGAGACTGGAGACTCAGATGTGGAGTGACGACACTTGGCTGTGGAACTGGACCCCTGGAGGAACTGGACCTCAGACTGTTTTCCTTTTAGATGGTCACCATGGTGAGTTTAAAGGCTGAATTCCTTCCTTTCCCTTTTTGAAGGTGTGCACATCCTAGAAAGGCCCATCCTCTTGAGACTCCTTTCTCCTGACTGGTACCTTAGAATTTCTAACTGGTTCAGAGGAAGCCAGAGCTCTCTCATTCTCTCTCTCCCCCCTTCTCTCTTCCTTAATATCTTCCCTTTATTGTAAAAGTAAACTACCATTTGCTTTAGTAATTTATTTGGGATTTAGAAATGAAATCCCTGGTGACCAAAAATTAAATATTCAGATCCAACTATAAAACTAACACCTGCAAGGGGAAAAAGTGGATATTTAATAAAACAGAGCACTTTCAAGCATTCTTGATGAAAAGACCAGAGCTGAATAGGAAAATACAAATCTCAAGAGAGCTACAAGAAAGATAATAGGAGAGAGAAAGCATAAGAGATTCAATAAAATTAAAGTATATACATTCCTATATGGGAGGCTGGTACTTGTAACTCTTAAGGACTTAATCATTATCAAGACTGTAACCTCCTGTAGTTATATCTTATAATTCTCATGGGTGGACACCTGAGAAGCAGATTGGAAACTGAGGGAAAATGGATAGAGGAGAGAAAGAGAGAGACATAGGAATAAAGACTCAGAGAGGAGGAGTTAAAAAATATGGGCTACATGTTGCCACGCTCCCCTGATGGAATTGAAAGAGGGCTTCATATGTGCCCTCAAACATTTATTGGAGAGTTTAGGAATGTGGAGTGGGAGGTAACTAATGCACATGTGACATGGCATAGGCTCTAACATTGGCTCAATTGACAACCACATAATCAAAAGAGGAGGAGGTTAATCAAACATGTGATTTGAAAAGGAATGTGGTTTAACAAGGTGTGAGGTAGGACCCTGTGGCAAATAATGTCCTGCTCAGGAATTCTTTTTTGACCTTTGGACTGAAGATTTGGCAATACAATAACCAATAAGTAACATGGCCATGAGTCTGGTAAATGAATACATAGGATACCATATCAATACATCAATAATACTTCCAAGATGCTAATATACCCGGTATGCTACATATCCCCTTTTTGTTTAAAAATTAAGACGAGAGTGTATGATGGTAAAAAGAAATTATAAACTAAACCAAAAACAACCAAAGAATAATTATAGCAAAAATAACAATTAAAAAATGAATTCTATATCAAATAGAAAAATTAAATTAAAAAATTTATGTAAGACCAATAATAAAAATAAAAATGACCTTAAATCACTAGTCATCCTGAATTAATGTGATCAGTCCCATACTCCTCTAGGACAGGTGTATTAATATAACATTTTACCCATGTTCAGCCAGGAATGTAAGAAGTTGCCAGACCTTTAAACCTAAAGAAGGGGACTATAGTTTGAGATGAGAGGGAAGTCTTTCCTTTCCCTTGTCCTGATCATGCATATTCTTTGGGATATTGAGCCAGGCCACATAGATATTTGATTAGAACTTTGGTAAGAGGCCGACCTGTGTTTGAGGGTGTCACAACACTGTGGCCTTTTACCTCCAACCTTCACACCAATATTTATCCATCTCATATGGGTCATAGACCTCTCTATGTCTTAGGCTTCATGGCAAAGTGTAATGTATCCATTGTAATCCCTTCTTCTGCAATCAGACAAAATAACTCACCTCAGTCCCATGAGGTTTAACAACTTCTTGCAGGTTTCTACAGTCTAAAGATTTTGGGTAAGTAGGTATAGTAAAGCTCATAGAGACTGTTAACTCATATTTCAGGATCGTAATATTAACAGTGCTTTCAATGTGCTTCTAGTACTTAAAAGAAAATATATGGGGAAAATCATCTGAAAAAATAATCAGGGAAAATAAAAATGAAATTAATACAAAAATTTAAAGTCATGGCTCACATTTCATGTGTCAGTTTTAGCTAAACCAAAGTGTAATACAAGAATTTTCATTTCAAAATGATTTCTATTTCCCTGACTCATGTTGAATAAGATTCACATTGTAAGTGGGCAAAATTTTTCATCATGAAAAACTTTACAAAAACATTAATACAACAATTAATGCAAATTTTAAAAAGTACCAATATTTCCATAAACAGTACATTCTGATACAAGAATGATGAGAATGAAGTGTCATGGCAACTTCTGGCTGCATATTTCTGATATAAGCCTTACTTAAACCTCTTCATCTGTATGAATAAACCAATCAATATAACAACCAAGAATATGACATTGCTAATGTTTGTAAAATGAATTCTGCCAAACCAATTTTTAGGGTTAATAGAAGCTTAAGTTTCTTTCCATTTAGAAGCAATTTCTACAGCTTCTTGCTCATATACAATTAGGTATACCTCATTAATTTCTTGTTGTGAATGTATAATATCCAACGTGCAGTTGTGATGTCCCCAAGCACTTTAAATGTTCATTACTATGGATTTTCATTCATATTAAACATTACCATATTTTAAAGGTGTAATACATTATCCTGTTTGGTTGAAATGACCTGGAGAAGTAATTCTAGTGTGCAAAGCTTCAACCTCTTTTCTTAGCCAAAATACAGCATCTTTCAAAATTTCTAATTCATTCTTAAAAGCAACGTCATGACTTTGTTGTGTGTGTCAAAGTTCAGATGAATTAGACACAACCTCTTGTATAAAACCTTGGTTTTGTATAGTCAGTGAACACAATTGTAGCCATAATTATAGCAATCATTGAAACTGAGGCTCCTATAATTGTCAATATGAAGCATTTGGAGCAATGCATAATGATAGTAAATGCTTTGTGAACAAAATGGACAGTTGGAGTAGATACCCATGTCTGTAAGATTTACGGGTAACCACACCAATGGTGGTTGGTACATAATAGCTATATAGGTATTGTCATGAATAGAATCTATACATTGATGTAGATGACAGTTTAAGTAATTTAGGTTCCCAATTAAAAATCTCAAAGTCTATTCTACCTGATGTCTCAACCTTTCTAGGAGTTTGACCAGGACAGTCTGTCCATGATAAATCCCTGTGCTGTGTCTCTACCTGATTTTAAACACAATTTTGTTGTTGTTTGTTGTTGTTGTTGTTGTCAAGGCTTCTATGTCTATGTTGTGGTTGATAAATTCTATCCCCTTTTCCTATGAGAGCCATACCAATGCCTCTCTAATTGTTATCAGTAGCATTTCTTACAATCCAAGTTTGAATTTTACAATGTATTGTAAAGGTGAAAATGTGGTTTTGCCAAGACTGTGAATCGCCAAAGCACTGTAAAGTTTTCGGCCAAACTTTAAAGATAATTTGTAGTGTCTTCATTTAAAATCTAAAAAATAAGTGGTCGCCTTTGGAAAATTCCCAAATATGAAAATACCTGAGTCAGCTGGGTTTTATGGAGAATTTAATTAATATTAATGAAGGAATTAAGGGAAGGTGAGAGTGAGAGAGAATGTGAAAGAGAAAGAGAGCAATTCAGTCATTATCACTTACCACAAGACTGTCTCCATGCTGGGTTCTTCCACTCAGAACTGAAATTAGCCTCCAAACTGAATTCCAATTGTAACTGAATTCAATTCCCCTGAACTTGTTCCTTCACTTCCTTTTAAGGAGATTATTCTCTCATGTCACCTCCCCTAAATTTTCACCTCTACCAATCACAGTAGATGCTTTTCCCCAGGACTGCCCATTCTTAGTTCTCACCTTCTCTGGGTAGATTATATCTTCTGAGTAATTCACACCTCTTTTGTTAAGCTTGCCTTTTGTAAATTGCTTGACCTTTTAGGTACTAATTTAACCTTTATAGGTACTTAGCAACCTTTTGTATTAGATCTAAAAATAGACCACCTAGCTTAAGGTTTTAGCTTCACTATAAGTATGAGTTAGGGACTTTCATTGTTCAATCAGGAGTTTACAACTTTATCTTCCCCTAAGTCACTGTCTGAGTAGGGTGGAGTAATTTTAAAAGTTCTCAATACATTCCTGATCAAGTACCTCCATTGTTACAATAGGGGAATTGCTTTAACAAATCTTCTAAGGTATAGTCTGAGCAATTTTAAGATTTACAGTATACAAAATGAATTCTTTTTGTCAGGACATAGTGTAGACATAAAAAATGAAGGGTATACAGTAGAACCTGAATAAATATAGCCAGTCCCTTCTGATTCCATGGGAATGTCTTTGGCTAAAATTGAATATGGGATCTATCTGGTGTCATTAACATACACAAGTGGGAGCTTGTCCATACAAGTTCACATTCAGCATGACAAGTGTCCATCAGGGTAATGATAATGAACATAATTAAGAGAAGTGTAATGTTAGTCTTTGACGTGTGTGTAGTCACCAGTGAGCATCTTGTCAATATATCTTGAGTGCATCTAGACTGCTGGTGATCGATGTTATCTGTGTTGTTTGTCTGCTTCTCTTCCTGGTCCTGTGTCATGTGGCATGATGTGCTTTGTGGGTGTCTAGATGTTTCCATTATCTGTAGAAATACAAGCAAACCCTGGACCCAATGTTAGCATCCTGTTTGGTCCTCTATAGTCTTTAATCTCCTGATAATATTCAACAAAATCCAGGGCTACTATACAGTGTAATTCATATCATTACATTCGAAATATTATTGCATAGGAGTAGACTATAGCCCTTCTGGGATGGAGAAGTGATTTATGGTTAGGATTACCATTATATCCTTCTTTTCATTTAAAAGCTTAAATGCAATTTCCAGCTAAATTGGTTTTTAAATAAGACTGAATCTAATAAAGACATACTGTTTTTTGCAAATATAAACTGAACTATTTAAGACAATTATCATACATACATTTTGGATAAGATAAACAATTTCTGTTGTAATTGAACAGTATCCAATGTGCTGTTATAACATTTCCAATTGTGAAATTTGTTTATTGATCAAATTTGGGTAGCATGGAACAATTCCAATAAAATAATTGCAAGTTACATATTATACAAATACCATTTAAAGTCTTCAGGTACATGAGAAGAATTGATTTTACAGCAAATATGCATATACTTTTAGAATAGAATGTCTGTAAGCAAATTAATGATATTCTTCTGTAGGTAAACTGCCTCTCAGTAAACGTTCATCTGTGTGGGTAGTGCATTAGACCTGTCCCTAAGTCAATAGTTTTGCCTTATTTGTTCCTCTGCTGTTTTTTCTGATGCCTAGCCTCTGTGTTGTGCTGTGATTGGTGAAGCATAGACATCTGCTTATTCCTCTCTCTGGGCTGGCTTTCTTTGGAAATGCTGGATGACTTTTGTTTTGTTCCATGGACTTCTGGTATCTGCAAAAATAGAAGCAAAATCTCAACCCCAAATGAAAGACTTTTGGGGTCTTATTCAGTTAGAAAGTGACAGAAAATATATCCTTTTTGTTTTTGAATTTGGGGTTTTAAATTTCTTTGAGCCCTTTCTCCAATTGCTTGCTTTTAAGAATTTTCTGGAATACCAGTCTTATGAGAGATGTTCCATGATTTGTCCAAATTAGCTCATCTGTTGCTGGTAGAAGCACTGTTATACCAACTAACCTAAGGTGCAGGTGTTACGCTATTCTCGTGGAAGGATCAACTTATCAATCTTCTGAAGTAATTTTCTTTTTAAGATCCAAATAGGTTTAGAAGCAAGTCACATGGCTGGATCAGCCAATGTAACTTCATATCTAATTAAAACCCTTAAAAATTCTATTTGCACTGTGGTCCTTAATCTAAAATTAGACTAAAATTTAGACTAAAATTCATTACAGATAAAATATCTCTTGTCCAAAGAGACTATGGTATATGAAAAATATCAGAAAAAATTTTTACATTCCAAATAAAGAAATATAACCAGATATTTCTTTCTAATTTTCTGTGTCCAATATAAATTTGAGCTATTTTATTTTAAATTTGACTTCATAGTAACTCTATCTTTTATCAAAGATCTGTTTAAAAACAAAAGAATCAGGTGTTTACTTTTTTAAATTACAAATTGCAAAAATGTGAAAAACCTTAGCTGTGATTTGTATCTCTCCCTAACAATGCTTAAAGTTTGTAAATTCTGAGGAATGATGCTTTTGCTTTTAAACAATATTCATGCTGGATTCTCTGGGCCTGTTTTAAAGAAATTTATAGCAGTCTCCCAGATCCCCTTTTGATATGCTAAAATTGCACTGAGCTTTGCATATAAACAAAAGCCTGTTGCTCTGGCTATTTGCTTGAGAGCACAATTTATGCCTGTTTCAACTTTTTTGGGATCTGGAGCCTTTTCTTCTGTGTCCTGGATTTTAAAGGGGCTCAGGATTATTCCACCCATGTTTACATTTTGTTGAGGCTTGTGGTCTCAGCAGACATGGTGTGACCCAATGCTGTTCTGTGGGACATTCTTTGAAAAACTCAGGAGACCATCTCGGCTTTAATTTGGGACATGATCGTTCAAAATGTACAGATTTGTGTTGGGCAAAGCAAACATGTGCTCTCTCTTTTTTTAAATTAATCTGCCATCAGATTCTTGTGGACTAAAGTTTTTATGTCTTGGCATGTTCTCATAGCCCTTTTGTGAGGAATTGTCTCCTCAAAGAACTCTGTAGTATTGTGATGTTTAGTTAGTTAGATTTGCCATGCTCTTTAGCAGCTAGCCCAATGTGATGAAAGGTTTGTTCTGCGTATAACAATTGCCTATTAAGCCTTCAAAATTTCCCTGTGCCAGTTAATTCCTCATAGGGAATGGGCACATGGATTTCCTTGTTTTTTCTAGCTTGTTCCTTGCATAACTGTTGAAATAGCAGTTTTCAAGTTAAGAAATCTTGTGCAATAAGCTTAGATTCAAGTGATACCAATGATCTGGCCTTAGAGATTGCTGGCTTATCTTGTTCTGCAGCTCCTCTGTGTTGGATGCTTCGTTATCATACTGAATTACCCTGCTTTGGGTCTCCTTAAGAATCAGGAATGCAACATTATTGGGCTGTTCTAAATTTACTTCTGCATTCTCAGAATGATTTCTAATTCCTGTTGGAGAAGCTGTTTTACCTGCTTTCTTCTCTAGAGTTAGGATGATTGTAATCCTGCATTAGGTTTTTGTGGAGGTGGAGGTTGAAATTCATGAGGAATGGGGGGAAGGGAGGACAAAGAGAGTCCTCCTAAGGTGAGGGAAGGTCAGACCTACTCTCAGCTTCAGCAGCAGCCTCCAGTAAGGGGGTAGGGAATGAATAAATATAGTCAGTTAAAGCCATAAAAGTTGAAAGCAATAGTGATTTGTTAGTGTTAGTAGAATTAGTGAAAGTTGGGGGGTGGAAACTGAGAAACAGCTCAACTCTCCAGATTTTGTGCAGTATTCTGACTAGATTCCATGCAATCCAAATTGCTGGTAATATTCTGCGTCTTTTTTCCCCTTCATTTCACAGCGTGCCCTATTAAACGCCATTCTTGTTTATTAACTACTCCCTGTTCTAGAAAGTTAGGACAACATTTCAAGATAAAGACTTCACAGTATGAAAAGACAGGTTTTTGCCTTATATTCCAGAATGGAATAGCAACTCACTTCACGGGCCAAGTGTAGGTCTGCTGATCCATCTCCAATCTTGAACCCCTTATATCTCCTCAGGTGATTCTGCCCCATGTTGGGTGCCAAAATGTAACCTCCTATAGTTACATCTTAAAACTCTCCTGGGTGTACACCTGAGAAGGAGATTAGAAACTGAGGGAAATGGATAAAGGACAGAAAGAGAGAGACATAGGAATAAAGACTCAGAGACGAGTTGTTAAAAAATATAGGTTACATGTTGCCATGCTCCCCTGATGGAATTGAGAGAGGGCTCCACATGTGCCCTCAAACTTTTATTGGAGAGTTTAGGAATGTGGGGTGGGAGGTAACTAATGCACACGTGACATGGCATAGGCTCTAACATTGGCTCAATTGACAATCAAGTAATCAAAAGAGGAGGAGGTTAATCAAACATGTGACTTGGTATGGAATATGGTCTAACAAGGTGTGAGCTAGGACCCTGTGGCCAATAATGTCCTGCTCAGGAATTCTTTTTTGACCTTCACAGTGAAGATTTGGCAATACAATAATCAATAAGTAATATGACCATGAGTCAGGTAAATGAACACATTGGATACAAAATCAATACATCAATAATACTTCCATGATGCTAATATACCTGGTATGCTACAAGGATAGATAGAAGAAATATTCAGAGACAGAGAGCATAGGTATCAGTTGACTGTGATGGGATATATAAAAAAATAAAAGTAAGTGATAAGAAAGAGGTGTACATTGTGAGGAGAAAGGGGCAGGTAGGATTGGGTATGTCATTTCACATACGTGGCATAAAAAACTTTAACAATGTATGGGGGAGGAAAGCTGGGTGGCTTTGTGGATTGAGAGTCAAATCTACAGACAGGAGGTCCTAGGTTCAAATCTGGCCTCAGACACTTTGTAGCTGTATGATGCTGGACAAATAACTCAACCCCCATTGCCTAGCCCTTACCACTCTTTTGCCTTGGAATCCATACACAGTATTGATTCTAAGATGGAAGGTAAAGTTTTAAGAAATGAAAGGGGAGCATTGAGGTAGGGGTAAAAGGCACCAATTGAACCTTACTCTCATATGGATTGGCTCAAAGAAGTATTGACACACACTTTCATTGGGTTTAGAAATCTAACTCACCATATAAGGAAGCATGAGGGGTACGGAATAAGGGAAGAGGACCCTGGCAGAAGGGAAGATAAATTGGAGGAGGGAGTGGTGAGAAACACAACACTTTTGAGGAGGGACAAGATAAAAGGAGAAAGACAAGAATAAATAGAAATAGAATGGCAGGAAACACTGCAATCATAAGGATGAAAAAAATTGATAGCCAGTTTCTTCAGTGAATGGCTCATTTCTTAAATGTAGAGATCAGTGAGTCATGCTGATAAGAAAACAAGCCATTCCCCAATTGATAAATGATCAAAGGACATCAACAGGCAATTTTCAAATGAAGAAATCAGAGCTATCTTCATTCACATGAAAAAATGCTGTAAACCATTATTTACTAGAGAACTGCACATCTTAAAAGCATTGAGGTACAACTTCATACTATCAGATTAGTAAATATGATAGAAAAGTAAAATGACAAAATTTAGAGGGAAAGTGGGAAAATGAGGATGCGAGGTTGGGAACTGATCCAACAACCAATCCACAAAGTGGAGAGCACTTTGAAAATCTCTCAAAGGGCCTTCAAATTGTCCAAACCCTTTGAGCCAGCAATGCCACTACTAGGTCTGCATTTAAAGATATCAATGAAAAATGATAAGGGTTTATATATACAGAAATACTCACAGCATCTTTTTGTGGTGGAAATGTATTAGAAATTCAAGGAGATGCCCATCAGTATGAGAATGGCTAAACACCATGTGGCATATGATTTTGATGGAACAGTACTTGGTTATAAGAAATGATGAGAGGATACTTGAAGAGAAATCTGGAGGAATTTTCATGAAGTGATGCAAAGTGAGGTTAGTAGAACCAAGGCTTTGATCTCAGCTCATCTTCACCCCAAGTTTAGTGCACTAGCCACTCCATCAATCTTTTGCTAAAGTTGCTGAAGATTAAAAAGGAGAGGGAAGAGCAGAAGTGAAGACAAAGTGAAGGTCCCAGGAAAGGGCTCTTGGGCTGACTCAGGACAGTGGAGAGGAAGGACTGAGTTGGAGGAGGATGAAGAAGACTGTATCAGCTCCTCCCACTTTCTTCTCTTCCTTGGACCCCCTTCCGTCACCCACATCCTCAAGTTCACAAGCTAGGGAGCAACAAGAACTTCTCAGTTCAGGAGGTAGAGTCTAGACTTGCCTGGTGTTGGGGAAAATTGGAGTAGGGGCAGAGGGGTCTCTGTGCTTACATTTATGGGTGCCTGAGATAAGAGAGGTCTTGTCCCTGTCTCAGTGATGGTCTTCCCTGCCCCCATCCTTCCATGTTCTTGCTTCTGAGATTTCCCTATAGAGAACCTCATCCACCTTAGCCTGGTAAGACTGACTCTCATCATCGTAGGGGTCCTGTTGGCTGCAATTGACATATAGAGTGAGCAAGTTTCTCTGCTAAAATGTCTGATCTTTCTGGCATAGCTGGAGGAGATCACTGAGAAAGAGCTCCAGTATTCCCTGACAGATGGGAAGGCAGAGCTGTGCTTCACTGAATTTGGGGGTCTTAAAGTATCATTGAGAAGTAAAGGCAGTGTTCCTGCCACACTTCAGAGAGGGCAAGGACCCTGCCTTCCCCAGCACCAATCCCTGGCCCAACATGATTATGCCAATTCTTTCCCTTAGTCCTTCCCTTCTTGTCCACTGATCTCACATATACTCCCGCAGACTCCTGTCTATTTCAAAACTTACACATGCTCCCAACAAGGATGATCATTGACAAATTCTGTCAATAATTGAAGAGGAAAAATTATTCTCCAAGAGTATTAAAACATCTCAGGAGTCATAGAAACCTGTCGGCCTCATAATGACCTCCATCAGTGATCAGAGAGTATGTGTGTGCAAGCAGAAAAGATGGTGGAGGCAATCTACCTGGGACTCCTTCTACATGCCTTTGGTCATCATGGTTCTGTTGTTGTTCAGTATCTGTCCAGGTCTGTCTTCACGACTCCAAATTGAGGTTTTCTTGGCAGAGATCCTGGAGTGCTTTGTTATTTCCTTTTACAGCTCACTGTAGAGATGAGAAATTGAGGCAGACCAGATCAAGTGACTTTCCCAGGATCACACAGCTTGTGATCTGAGGCCAGATTTGAATTCATAAGGATGAGTCTCCCTGACTCCAAAAACAATAGTCCATTCAGTGTACCACCTAACTGCCTTCATGTTTTCATGGGGCCAGATATGAAACCACCTGGAGCTGAGGTAAAATCTCCCATCCAATCTGTGAGAAGCACCATGCAGGGACCTACAATTACTAGTGCTAATCCCATTGGTGAGAGCCAAGTGACTCCCTGAAGCTGGTGGTGACTGGGGAAGGGAACCCACTCAGCCCCAAGCCCCCAGGCTTTTCAAAGTCTGTATGAATGGTACTGCATTCAGTATCTATAGGCATCTCCACAATGAAATTATTTCTCTATCGGATGTTGGAGAATTTTAGGAAAGGATAGTGGAGCCCAGGAAGTCTAGAAGCTGCTATGGTTGTAGTAACACGAGATAATTATTTTTAACCCTAAACATTACTGGATAGACTTACCTTTTGGTGTTAAATATTATGGGAATGTAATGAGAAGAAATGCTGTGGAACCTCTGTGTCTATGATGCCAGCAGCCCTAGGAGGTGCCTTCTGGGAACTGCAGGTGAACCTCTTTCTCAAGAGAAAGCTGAGGGAGTAATTGTGCCTTAGAGAGCTTGAAGTCTGTTTTAGGGAGGTGGTTTTGGGGATGGGAAAAGATAGATTAACGTGGGCCAGTATCAAGATGCTAACTGTGGATTGAAAGCCAACCGTACTCTGACCAGGGCAGATCCTGGTCTGAGACCCCACACAGACCACTCAGTAAAATGGTAAGGCAGTTTGATTTTTAAAAGGAAATGGTTAAAAGGGGGATGGGATAACTCTAATGCTAATTTTGCTAACTAAAATCCCAAGAATCTAATGTCTCTTCACAGAGAGTCTTCTCAGAGTTGTTGGTCTACACTAATCCTTCCATCACTTCCTAGGACCTTCCCAGTCCCTGCTCTTGCTAAGCTGTACCCCCTTTAGTTGGTATTAAGGTATTGGTAAGCTTGACAGGGCCCAGGGCCCAGGGAAAGGTCCTGGATCCAATAGATCCCAGACCTGGTCTCACAGTCACTGCACACAGTTGGTCCAGAATCACCATTTCTTCTCCAAGGAAATATAGCACAGAAGACCACAGGCAGGACAGAAATAAGGACAGGATCAGCCACCAAGGAAAAGCAGCCACACTCTCCAGATATCTCCAGAGAGAGCTAACTCCTCAGTTCCAGTCTATCCCTTCCTTCAAAATTCCAGTATCTTTCCCTGTTAGACTCATGCCTCCATCCTCTGCATCTGTCCCCTGCAGACCATCTTCTCATGCTATAACCCTCTCTTACTTATCACAAGTCTCTCCTGGCTGATTTCCCTAGAGTGAAATTGAGCTTTACAACTGGAAGGTTCTCCACGTTTGTTGTGCATCATTGCCCCCTTCCCCCAGCATCAGTTAATACTTCACATTAAGGAAGCACTTGTCCCTTATATTAATCATGTCCCTCTTTTCTCCTGTGATGATAAAGGGTCTGTAATTTACTGTAATCATAAAGGGTCAATTAGGTAAATGCTAAAACATAGGAATTAAAGAAGCAGATCTGTAGATTTTAATTATTCAGTAAGGTAGATGAATATCTAGTTTGTCTTCTACTTCTTGTTCTTTATTTGATCTCTGAAAATATTTGATGTAATATCAACAAGTGGAAAAGGTTGCAGCACTTTGGAAAATGCAAGCATGAAACTATTTAGTCAACTTCAAGTGGTTAATTTGAATGGATGTGGATGTGGGCTGAGAGTGGGCAGTGAGGGGCAGTAATATGAATGGGATCCCCCTACTCTGAAATCTTGCATTCCTCACTAGTTAGCACTGTAAACATGAACTGCAAAACCTGGAGTTTCAGCATTAGTCAAGCCTGAACTGGAGACTGACCAGTTACCCATGCCTGATTAATAACTGACTTTCACTTGGAGTCAATGTTATAATTCTGTCATTGCTTTTCCTTTCATAGCAAATTCCTATAATCAAAGCAAGTGGCCAATGGAAAAAATGAGCATAAGACAAATTGTAATATGTGACTCTTTTATGTCTAATATGGCATTCCATATCACAAACAATCAAATGAATTGGTCACTGAAGCCCTTGATATTTGAATGTTGTAAACCTTAAAATTTCTTAGACTTGTGAATGTTGGAAATTTCACCATTGGAATGTGAACCCCATTGGCAAGGGAGGTTCCTCCTCCTCCCTTCTTAATATTACTTTAGGACAGAAACCTTTTGCTGAACAATGGAAAGGGCTGCAGCATAGATCAAAATGTAATTATTCCAATCTCCACCCTACTCAGGGTAACAGGATTTAGGAAGGGCTGCAGCATAGATCAAAATTTAATTATTCCAATCTCCACCCTCCTCAGAGTAACAGGATTTAGGAAGGGCTGCAGCAAAGGATCAAGATTTAATTATGTGAGAATATGACCTTCAACAGACATGTGCAAAGCCACAGACCTCTGGGCGGTCCTGGGGTTAAGGTAGAGCCACCATTGGCACAGGGAAGACATGGACAGTGATTGGTAGATGTGAGAACTGAGGGGAGGGAACTTGGATGGTTTCCTTAAAGATAGCGGGGTCTGAGGACTAGAGGGGGGTTGGTTGGAGAGGTTCTTGCTCTGAGAGGTAGTGCTCTGAGAAGTTGGCTCTGAAGGAAGCTGGAGGTGGAGGCCCCTGAGACTGTTTCTCCATTTTGGTCACGTGAATGATAGGGACTGATCTCTTTTCTTTGCCTCAGCTATCTAAGGGCTTGGGCCTTTTGGCCCAGCCTAAACAGAGGGGGTATTTAAGCCCTATTCCCTTCTCTCCCCTTTCTCTCTCTCACTCTCTCTCTCTCTAATACCTTTCTTCCTCCTGTTTGTAATTAAATTCCATAAAAGGTTGACTGCTGACTTGAGTTTTCATTTAGGAATTACATAGCAGAATTCCTTGGCGACCTTAAATTAATATATATCAGTCTTTTAAAGTGATTTCCTTGTCACAATGTCCAAGGCAACCAAATAGGTTCCACCACTTATCTAAGTGCCTGTACTCCACCCCAATCTCTTATAAGTTAATTCATTTGTGTAGTTACTGAACATGGAGTGGAGAAATCAATCTATCTACAAGAATGTTGTAACGTATGGGTTCATTAAAGCTCTACTAATCTCTGCTGAGATCTTCTTTGTAAGAGATTTTAGCAGGAACATCTAAAGAATCTCTACAAGGAACATGGAACCAAAGAAGCAAGTCTACTAAAGAGAGATCTATCCAGGACTGTCTGAAAAAAGAGGCTTTGGGGAACTCAGATAACTGAGATCTGAAACAGAGTTTTGTTGACATTGGGGATAAGCTACTAAAATGCAAAGAAGCTGATGTTAGTTTATTTTAATTGCTATTGTATCATCTTTGCTTTCTGTATTACTGAATCTGCATACTCATTGCTTTCTATATATTATTACAGAGTACTTAAGATCCACCATAGTGACACCCAGGCCAAAATCCACCTCAACTGGCCTGATATTTCACCTGTAGTACCTCTCTCCCCAAAAAGGGAGGTCAGAGGTTCACTAATTTGTCTGTCTCTCAGGAAGGGTAGGGCAAATCTAATCCATACTGTCAATGTTTTTCTAAAAACTCTCAGTGGGATCCCCATCATCTTGTGGGCACCCACTTCAAGTAGGGACAATGCCAAAGGAATGGATACCTGAAAACTTGGGGTCCCATGGAGCTCCTGATTTTTTCCATCCTCACCCCATCCTGATTCTTCCATTGATAATATTGTTCCTCTGGTTTTTTGGCCCCTGTCTTCTAAATATTCTCACTAATTTTGTTTCTTCTCAGTTACACTGTATTAGGTATCATTCATTGTCAGCCTGCATGCAACCACTCTCCCTCCCCTGAACCAAGTCCATCAATCCTTTCCAAAACCTCAACTAGGGACAGAAGAAATCACTCTGAAGAAATTACAGAATTTGAGACAACCTCCCATTCTTCCTAGACTTCTTAAGAGGGGGGCTGTGTAGGCTGACAATGGCCAGTAATCAGAATGGAACCCTCATACTCTGAAATCTTGAATTCCTCACTAGAGGAATAGCCTATTCTGAGGAATAGATAACTGGGGAATATGAGAAGATAATAACAATAATGTTGACTTTATACCTGATAGAAAGGTAGATTTCTTGAGTGTAATCTCATAAAGCAAAGATGAGTCATTGATTACTAAGAGGTTCTGATTTGAGGCATTGAAACACCAGCAGGAGAAGCTACAGAAGAGATGGAAAGTTAAGCTGACCTCAGAAGGAATCTTAAGAAGCTGCAAATAGAAGACATAGAAAGCTGTTGTATGGTTATATGAAGCAACATTAAAGCATGAATTGCAGATTGATCCCTTACCCACTCTGTGTATTCGATATGTTATATTCTATACTGGGCATCAGCTTGGTGCCTAATCTGTTTTTATTAATTACTCTTAGAACTGGAAGACATAGTTAATTATCTATAGTGGTCTTTCAATGTCCTGTAGCCATCTCTGCCCCCTTCATGTTCTCATTCTAGAAAGAGGGCAGCAATACCTTTCCCAGATTGACAAATGATGACAAGATGAACAATAGGGGGAACATGGAGCCTGAGCACTGGGGTCTCTGGTCATCCAGAAGAATCCTCTAATCTGGCACATGCTCCTGACTCTCTATGGCATCAAACCCCCAAATATATCTCCACCTGAATTTGGAATGGGATATACCAAGCTCCCAAACCCTAATAAATATACCAACCCTGATCCAAAGATTGTGGAAGCTGCCACCCTATAGTGAAAGCTGCCACTCTACAGCAGAGCTGTTACTACACACTATCAGCTCCAAATAAGTTAGTCTTTGAGCCCCTGGGCTTGGCCATGAGCCATAAGGCTACCTGATTAGCCCCTAGACCCATGATAGTGAACCCATGGCACATGTGCCAAAGATGACACAGAGGCCTCTCTCTGTGGTCATACATACCTGCCAGAGTTAGTTACTAGAAATGAAAAGAGACTCAGGTGGAACTGATCCCTTATCCCTCTTAGTCCTCTCCCTTTCCCTCTTCCCACCAGCCCAATAGCTTACTCGCACCCCTGAGAAGAGTGCCTGGGACACTTCCACCCTTTGTCCCACACTTATCTAGGATAAGGTAGTAGGTAGGGGACACAGTCTGGGGGGGGGGGCAGGGCACAGAACCCAGTCTCAAGGGTGGAACATGGCAAGTAGTGTCTAAAAGGTTCACCATCACTGCCCTAGACTATTTCACCAGCTATTAGGCTATTATACCATCAAAAACCATCTCTTAAAATAAAATTATTTTCTTATGTCTGGATTGAACAAAGTTTGAGTCTTCCGTTTTGGGGGTGAGGTACTGCTACAAACTTGGGTGTGTTTTTCCCACATCAAAATGAGTTATCAATAGAGGAAAATAACCTATGATCTTTTCACCTCAGAAAGACATCCAGTATTTTAGATGTTGTATTTAATTTGAGATTCATTCTTGTATAGAGTGAGCACACTATGAAAGTATCAAAGATTTAAAAAGAATCTGAAATATGTTTTGAAAAAAGTGTCTGGTTTATGTTAGTGAAATGTCTAATACACTTGAGCTCCATTAGAATTATGAAAATAAGCTGAAAAAAGAGTAACTAGGGAGCAGCTGGGTAGCTCAGTGGATTGAGAGCCAGGCCTAGAGATGGAAGGTCCTAGGTTCAAATGTGGCCTCAGATACTTCCCAGCTTTGTGACCCTAGGCAAGGCCTAGGCCCTAGCCTTTACCACTCTTCTGCCTTTGAATCAATACATAGTATCGGCAGAAGTTAAGGGTTTTAGGAAAAAAAGAGTAACTGTATCCATATGTCTTAAGAGGAGATTGTTATTAGATCCTCAGTATCCCATTCTCCACAGGGGAAAAGAAGTGTTTTGAATGAGAATTTTAAAGTTGTTTTGAAACTGAAAATTTTCATCTAAGTGCTTTTAGCATTCACATATTGCACTGGTTATCTGATATATGTTTGAGCAAACATTGCTAAAGATTCTCTTGTTTCTTAATAGAATGTTCAATTAGAATGTTTTGTTTAGTATTATCTCATTTTCTTTTGGTTTGTTCCTTTCCATAAATAGTCATTTGTTTTATTGCCAGGTGTACAACCTTGATAAACCTGTTATGATTTGTTTATTTTAAACTCCTTTATTTTTATAGCTTAGTATTTATCTGCTCTTTAAATGTTGCTTGAACTACCCAACTATTATGGTATTTTTAGGCAAATTATTTTCCTAGCAAGTGTAGTTTACATGCCTACTTGCCACAAGGGGATTTGAAAAGAAATGTAAAAAGATGTTGAAGGATAGATAATGAAGTTACCTTTTTACTAGTGTACTAATCCCCAATGGTGCTTATATATAGTCATATATATGTGCATGTGCAAATGCCTGGAGTCAGTCATTTCCCTTTGAGAATTCAGTTAGAGATTTCTCATATTCTCTTTTCCAGAAAGAAAGCTTTGTTGAGGGGTAAATGACCTTAGCAAGACAGTCTATGATAAACCCAAAGATCCCAGTTTTTAGGATCAAAACCCACTATTTGATAAAAAACTGCTGGGAAAATTGGAAGACAGTATGGGAGAGATTAGGTTTGGATCAACATCTCACACCCTATACCAAGATAAACTCAGAACGGGTGAATGACCTGAATATAAATAAGGAAACTATAAGCAAATTATGTGAACACAGAATAGCATACTTGTCAGATCTTTGGGAAAGGAAAGACTTTAAAACCAAGCAAGAGCTAGAAATAATCACAAAATATAAAATCAATAATTTTGATTCCATCAAATTAGAAAGGTTTTGTACAAACAAAACTAATGCATCCAAAATTAGAAAGGAAGCAACAAATTGGGAAACAATCTTTATTATAAAAACCTCTGACAAAGGTCTAATTAATCAAATTTATAAAGAACTAAACCAGTTGTACAAAAAATCAAGCCATTCTCTAATTGATAAATGGGCAATGGACATGAATAGGCAATTTTCATTTAAAGAAATCAAAACTATAAATAAGCACATGAAAAAAATGTTCTAAATCTCTTATAATCAGAGAGATGCAAATCAAAAAACTCTGAGGTTTCACCTCACACCTAGCAGATTGGCTAACATGACAGCAAAGGAAAGTAATGAATGCTAGAGGGGATGTGGGAAAGTTGGGACATTAATTGATTGCTGGTGGAGTTGTGAATTGATCCAAGCATTCTGGAGGACAATTTGGAACTATGCCCAAAGGGTGATAAAGACTGTCTGCCCTTTGATCCAGCCATAGCACTGCTGGGTTTGTACCCCAAAGAGATAATTAGGAAAAAGACATGTACAACAATATTCATAGCTTCACTGTTTGTGGTGGCAAAAAATTAGAAAATGAGGGGATGCCCTCCAATTGGGGAATGGCTGAACAAACTGTGGTATCTGTTGGTAATGGAATACTATTGTGTTCAAAGGAATAATAAAGTGGAGGAATTCCATGGGGACTGGGAAAACCTCCAGGAACTGATGCACAGTGAGGGGAGCAGAACGGGGAAAACATTGTACACAGAGACTGATACACTGTGGTACAACCGAATGTCATGGAGTTCTCCATTAATGGCAATGCAGTGATCCTGAACAACTTGGAGGAACCTATGAGAAAAACCACTATCCACATCCAGAGGAAACACTGTGGGAGTAAAAACACAGAAGAAAAACAACTGCTTGAATACATAGGTCGAAGGGATATGGTTGGGGATGTAGACTCTAAATGAACATCCTAGCGTAAACAACTACATGAAAATAGGTTCTGATCAAGGACACAAGTAATACCCAATGAAATGTGCATGTTGGCTACCAGAAAAGGGAGGGGAGGGAGGAAAATAATGTGATTATTGTGACCAAGGAATAATGTTCTAAATTGACTAAATAAATTAATCCAAATGGAAAAAAAATTAAAAAAAGAAAGCTTTGTTGAGACTAGTGCAGAAGAGATTTCTGCAAAGGAAGAAAATGATCACTGATGTCTCTATTTCAGACACCAAGATATGATAAACTGAGGGAAATGAGGTACCTTTTTCTGTTGTAATATTTTGCCATTTTCCAGCTTTTGTGCTCCACCATCACCAAGGACAATAAATTGTGAATGTGTCAGCTCCTTATCTCTCAGTCATCTTTGATTAACTGTGGGCCACACTGCCTAGTCTCCTCTCTTGTTCTATAAAATGAATCCAAGCAGCATAATTGACTCTATGGCACCTCCTTATGGTCAATGATGGAATCACTTTGACCACAGGGGAAGTGAAAATCTTTAGTTCATTGCACGTGTGATTCTCTCAGAGGTGCAATGAAAGAACTCAAATGACTGAATCAACTCTGAATCAGTCTTGCCTGGCTCCCAGAAATGTGAAGGACTGCATTGGAATGATTTTTGAATGATTTGATGATCAAATATGAAGACAAAGATTATGAATAATAGGTTTTACACTTTTTCCCAAGGACTTGGTTTAAAGAAAACAATGACCCTTTAAGCACCTGCAGTGACTTCTCAGGCCCTAAGCTTCTTTCACTTTGGGTATCCTTTCATTCCCAACCACTTCTATATTCACATACCATTCTCCCTTTCTCTTCCTAAAACTCTATAGCATTCCATTTTCTGTAGATCAGCATAAATTCCCAGGCATCAGATTACTGTCAGTCTTTCCCAAGGGATTATCACCCCAGGATATTCTCTCTATGTGGTGTTTCTGATCATCATTTCCCTTATCCTGATTAAACACTTGTCCTTAGGGAACTACTCTTTCCTGGTTCTGAAAAAATTTTAGGGGGAAAATCCCCACCTTTTCCAAAACACTGAGAATCCTCAGGCACTGACATCCTCCCAGTCTAGGGTCTCTCTCCCCTATTCCTCTCTATCTCCATTCTCCACCAGAACCAAGGTCCTTCTTTTTCAGAGGAAATCAAGACATGATGGGAGCTGGAGGGTTAGGGACAAAGGGTGATAGAGAAGGTGGTAGGAAGCAGAGATGGGCAGAGGAGCTCAAATTCCTCTCTGTTTTTTGCCTTTGCACAGTAGTTCCTGGAGCCTCCCACTCCTCACTCAGAGTCATGTTGGGGATTATGGGGGGAGGGAAGGCTCTGCTTCTCTTATCCCTGTCTTCTCTGTTGCTCAGGAAGGGACCTCTAAGGTGCCCTCATCCTAATTTTTCTAAGATGGAAGCACCAGAGTGACTTTCTCACCCATTACCCCTCCTCTTGTCAACACAGCTGACACCTGATATAGCAGGGTCAGAAGAGTAACCCAGGTCTTTGGGGTGAGTCAGAAGAAGGGGACTTTAGGACACAGAGGACCCTTCCCTCCCACCCCAGTTCCTCCATTCTTGTCCCAAGGTTTCTCTCATGTCCCCAAAGTTCTGTGAGGAACTAGGAAAGAAGTCACAAGAATCATTGAATCATCAAATCGTAGAACTGGACAGACCAGGAGAGGCTAATAAGCCCAGGTCCCACTGGCAGATCTCAGAGTTTGGGGATATATAATATCCTAATAGCCTAATAACCTTTACTGAATGATCCTGAGCAGTGCTGGTGTTATGGGAGAGCTCTGAAGTGAAATCCCATGTTCTGGACAGGTTTTGCTTTGTAAGTATGCAAGACGCTAGAACTTAGCTTAAAAATAAAAAGAGAAATGTATTCATTTGGAAGTCATGCTGAAAGGCCAGGAGACAATATGTAGGTGGAACACTGCCTCCCCAAGGAGATGGGGTGTGGGGATTTTATATCCTTTTGACAACAGGACCTACATGACTGGAGAAATGATGATGATGGTATGTTATTGGTCCCTGGACTTGAGATGGGTCATGTGGTTATATCCTATGCCTCAAAGTCAAGAGGGGGTGAACTGTCCAGATTGGAGTATAATCAGAAATCTGGGATACCAAGTAGATGTTTATCAGGCTCATCCTGGGAGGTGTCTACCTGTGCTCATCAAGAATGAAAGGAGATGCCAGAGGGGCACAAATTCACTTTCCCTAGCACTGCAGGACTACAAGGAAAAATTAGTCATTTAGGTACTCTCTGACTTGGCCCACAATCTGGGGTACTAGGGTGTCTAGGGGAAGTCTATACCCCCACATTTCTGGGGCTCACTCCCTTTGACTCAGACTCTCCAGCTGTCCAGACATCACTGGTCCCCCCTTCTCAGCTCATTTCTCATCCTCACTATAATAAGTAAAAGATGAATTAACTGAAGAAACAATCTTTGATATTCTGAGCATTTCAATTCAATCAAGTCACTTCCTCAGCTTACAATTAGACCCCATATTTGGGAGAAGAAAGACTTTTATATAGTCAAAACAATTAACCAAATAAGGCCATTTCATCTTGACATGGGCACTGTACCCCAGAAACCCAAGCGAGCTATTATCAGGGAAACTCCCTTATTTTGCCTCTTCCTGACTCTGAGCCTAAAAATACCCAATGACCCCTCTAGGGTCCTGAGATGACTATCTCCCTTTGATCGTCCCCTAGATGGACAGAAAGATGCACCTTCAGGCCACACTTTGATCCTATCAGACAACTGTTTGTTCCCTAAAACTAAGGAATCTTTATGTCCCCAGGCAGATGATGACCCTACCTCATGCCTGAGTGACTAACTCTGTTGTAAAAAAATATAAAATCCCCATAACTGATGTCATCTGGGGGAACAGCCTTTCCTTTCATGCTGCCCTCCCAAGGAATTGCTCCCCATCTTGCTGTCCCACCTGGCTATCCTCCTGGCCACTCTCAACATTACTTTCTAAATTAATAAATCTCCTTTTTGTTTTTAAGCTAAGTTTTGGAGTCTTGCATGCTTGCAAAAGGCATCCTTCCTGAACCCCAAGGTTATCCTTCTTGCCCATAACCTTTTGACACCCAACATTTTTTGGCTCTTCTGAAAGCTACTCTTGTACCCCGGATCGCCCATGAGTACACGGCTTCTCAGGTAGGAAGGAGCCTTTTCTTTGACTCCTGAAACCCCCTTCTTTTGGGTGATATCTTTGTGGGAACTCTTTCGAGCTCTCTCTCCCATTGGCCCCAGATCAGTCTGGCTGCTGGAGTTTGGGGTCTATCTGTCGGCTCCCCGTTATACTGGAAGACGGTTCTAATTTGTGTGGGAAGTCTTGCTGCCTCAGTTTTCAACTGAGTGCTCGCCTCAGTCTTAAACTGAGTGCTCTTGGTCAGGCAACGTCTGTGGACACACAGTTGTTGACTCTTAGGTGTGGAATTGGCCATCCTGCATCTAAATGGGACAGAGACAGAGAGAACCCCAAGATTACCCTTTGGGGTGTATACTTAAAAATTGGAAAAAATTGGCACTAAACAGTTTAAAGAAAAAGCAACCAATTTCTTTTTGTAATGTTGACTGGCCACCTTACATTTTTGATAAGCAAGAGACATGGCCTATCCATGGCAAATCCTTTTTTTTTTCCCAGCCTGAGGTCAAGCCAGATAGGGACTAGCCAACCCAATTAAGACAAAGGGAGAAGCATGCTTGCAGGCCTCTCCTGTTGGGAAAAGATCAAGCCTAAGAAGTCTGAGAGAAAATTCAGTTGGATTTTTTGTTTGTTTGTTTTCTCTCATGTTAAATAGCTGAGTAACATCAAAAAAAAATGATGAGGAAATTGACTTTTTGTTACCCTAAATTCTAAAACCAGGTGGCAATTGGACATATTTTATGGACAGAATCTCTGTACCTTTTAGATTTATTCTCTCACCAGGATCCCAGTTCTCCAAACTCTACTCTTCACTTGGATTTTAAGGCAAGGACCTGCCAAAAAAAAACCCAGGTGGAGATGGGAGGAAGGAAATGGGGAAGTTATCAGTACCTTTTCCTCTACTGCAGAGAGGAAGAAGGATTAATTCTGAGCAGAAAAACTGGTGAGAAAGCCCTATTTTGGGGATTTTTAAATGTCTTACACTTTTAAAACTAAGGTTTTTTCAACTTGTAGAACAATCTATTAATTATCTTCTGTTTTGAGATAAACAGGGGGAGATAAGAAGACCTGATAAATCTCCTTTTCCTGTCTGCTAGCCAGAAGGAAGTAATGCTTAAATTTGTCTAGAGGTATTTATTGGTGTTTTATTTCAAAATTGTGATCATGTATTTATGGGTTTAAAAAATAACATCTTAGTTTTAATTTTGTCAGACAGTGAAATTTGTTTGTATAGAAAAGCCACAGATTGGTTTTGTAAAATAGGTTTTTAGCAGTATAGCCTTGAAAAGACTGCATTCCATCCTTATCTACATTTGCATCATAAGAGATTTAAAGGAAAAAAAGGCTTTAAAGTGTTTAAACTTACCAAAAATGTGTTTTTGTTTAAGATTATCAAATGGTTTTCATTTCAATGGTTTTCATCCCAGTCTATTAAAGTTGGACTAACTTTATTGTTACATTTAACTTCTTTGTCTTGAAAGTAGATAATCTGCCTGCTTGTCAAAAGGCTTACTTTAAGGTTTACAGTCCTTAGAAGGTTTCAAATCTGTAAATTTAAAATAGATCCTGTAATACTAAATGCTTTATGAATTTTTTAATGTTATGTGAGTTGCTGTTGAAATATGTATTTTAAGTATTGTTTGGATGTAAACAAGCTCATTGTAAATCTGACTCTACCATAGATTTTGTTCAATACTCAGTGATTACCTCAGTTTACTAATTTGTTCTATGAGCTGAAATTTATAACTGATGAATACTATGCTAAAGACACACTATTTCAATGATCCTTTAAATCAGAATTCTTTGGGTTACCGATTAGCAATTGAAGTGATACCAAGGGAATGTTTGTTTGACTTATGATGGTAAAAGCAAGTCAGAGAAGGTGAAGAGGTATGTTGGGTTTGGATTCAGAAGAAAGAGGGACTTTGATCTAAAGTCCATAAAGCTTGAGTATGCAGGTTTGTGAAGGAAGAATGGAAGTTGTGTTCTGCTTTTTTTAAGCAGAGAGTTTGAAAAAAGAGAGAGAGAGAGAGAGAGAGAGAGAGAGAGAGAGAGAGGGTGAAGCAAACAGATAGATGTTCTGTTCTTGTAATTGAATCTTTAACTTGGGAATCATTTCTAGAATTGATGTATGTAGTTTTGGAAAATCACAAACAATTCTGGAATTTCTCTGAAAATTCCTTAGAGAGATTCCTGACTGATATTGTCTTAGTTCCTTCAGATGGCCTAAGGTCAGGATATGATCTAGCCTTGATTTGTATTTACTGTAGAGCTAATGAATTCAACATTCCTGTTCAGGTTTTATGATTGAATTGTGACAAATTAATTATTGCCAAAATATGTAAGAATAATTGCTATAATGTAGACTCATAGGCTTTAAGGAATCCTTAGAGAGGCCAAAAGGTCAGAAAAGCTTGTTTGAGGGTATGGAAATTTGGTTTTGGACTGCTGATAAGCAGAATTTCTCTTGAGCTGTAATGGGTGAGACGTGTCCTTTAAGGAAAAGGAAGGCTTCTGGCATCCAGTGGCAAGTGCTCTAAGGAGAGAAAGTCCTAGGATGGTTATAGAGAAGGCAGCCCAAAGCTCACTTTGGACTGAATTTTCCTGACCATATAGGCTGTTAATCCTTGAGTGAAACAATAATGGCAGTGCCAGCCTTGCTTGGTACATGGAGCCACCCACTGTATCCTTTGTCTCATGTGGAAATATTTTCCCTTCTGGGCTTTCTTCCTTCGTGACATCCCCATAATCAGCACATAATCCAAATTGTAAAATTAAAGTTTCCATTTCCCCAAACAACCTATTAGGTTAATAATTGAACATTCTCAAACTGTTAGGGAATATGCTTTGAGAAGTAGGTGAAGTTTATTAATTGATGGCTTGTATTTGCAGCCTTAATTGAAGTTTGGATCTTGAGCTTGGAATAGCTCAAAGCTCTCCTGAATTTTCCCTAAAATCTGGAGTAAAGAAATTCATCTGTAAAATATTGTTACTCAAGTGTTTATAGATGTTATAGTTAATGTGTACTTTGAAAAAGGATATTCTTTAACAGAAACATCACATACCAGCTCTGCAAACAACTCAGGAATCTGATTTCCTAAAGGGATCTATTCCTGTCAGAAGATGATTTCTAGAGAAGTCTGTTGGCTAAGATACCCAAATGGAAATGTGTGATGCCAATTATTATTGTACTAATTTTCTTTGTTTCTATCCCCCCAGTCCTGGTTTCTGCACTTCTATCTTAGGGGTTGAATCTCCCCTTGTGACCTGTCTACCCATCAGGGGAAGCAGTCGCTGGACATCCCTCACATCTCCAAGCAGATTCCCAGCTTTCTAGGACCCAGGCATTCACTGAGGACATGTCCCTAAGACCCTGTGCCCACAGCCTTTCCTTCCCTGCTATCTTAACCCCTTTTACTTTAGCCTTTAACTACCTGGCCATAACTATTTCTTTCCTTAAATTTTGGGTCTTCTTCTATGTTTTAAATCATGCACACCCAGCCAACTAGACATATAACTCCCTGGTTCAGCTTGGGGAAGCAGTAGCCAAAGTGGGTCCCTCTAACTGTTGGGTCTATATGAAGCACCCCCAAAGTGGAGAGAACCCCAGGCCTCTAGCCCAAGGTCTCAGTGCCTCTGAGGTGTATCCAAGACCTGAGGCCTTGAGGAGATTAGCAACCACTCCAATTTTTGCTACTCCCCTGTGGGATATGTGGACCTTGTATTTGTAACCTTGTAATCTCTCTAGTTGCTTCTAGAGTAAAAGCACTCATGGGAGTCACCCAGATGCCAGATGCCACCATAACCTTGGCAACCATCCCAGCCTGACGCTCTGGACATGGCCTACTGTCAATACCTCTCTCTCTCCTAACAGGCAGGGACAACTCTACACCCATTCTCAGCTGTGAAGAAGTTATAGAAGACAGACCGCCATCCCTTTTGCCCTTGCATATTAGCAGAGGGGGAAGATGACATGGGCACTGTATCCCAGAAACCCAGGTGAGCTATTGTCAGGGGAACTCCCTTATTTTGCCTCCTCCTGTTAGGACTCTGAGCCTAAAAATACCCAATGACCCCTCTAGGGTCCTGAGATGACTATCTTCCTTTGATCGTCCCCTAGATGGACAGAAAGATGCACCTTCAGGTCACACCTCGATCCTATCAGACAACTGTTTGTTCCCTAAAACTAAGGAATCTTTATGTCCCCAGGCAGATGATGACCCCACCTCATGCCTGAGTGACTAACTCTGTTGTAAAAAATATAAAATCCCCATAACTGATGTCATCTGGGGGAACAGCCTTTCCTTTCATGCTGTCCTCCCAAGGAACTGCTCCCCATCTTGCTGTTCCACCTGGCTATCCTCCTGGCTACTCTCAACATTACTTTCTAAATTAATAAATCTCCTTTTTGTTTTTAAGCTAAGTTTTAGAGTCTTGCATGCTTGCAAAAGGTATCCTTCCCGCCCCCCAAAGGTATCCTTCCTGCCCATAACATTAGTATTTCTCCAGCTTCTGTTCCTATTATCCTGACTTTCCCCCCTGTAGTTCATAGCTATATGGCCTTGCTTGCCACAAAAAATAACATCATATTATTCATTTTTTCTGCTGCCATCTTTGCCATGTCTCTCAAAGGAGCCAGGATTTCTACAATTGCATTTGTTAAGACAGGGGCTAACATAACTGCCTCTTTTCCCCTGTCTTATCCTTTATTGTCCAAATCCTCCTTTATAACTTTCTCCTTTTCTTCCCTCTCACAGTCTGCAAAAACACATACAGCTGTTCTCTTCAACTGCTCTATGGCCATGTTAGACCAGTCTGGACAATTCTCCTGAAAATATTCTCTAGCTTAGAGTGATTTAGAAAACAATTTCTTGTAATCTGAGAATCCATCTGATTTGAGAAATCAAGACCAAGGAATCTAGCTCCTAATTCTACCATACTATCATATAAGCGGGAGGGATTTTCATCTTTTTCATGGTTAATGTATTAAATTGCACCCAATTCTCTGGTCTTGAGGAGTAAGCCTTCATACCCCTTAACAAAGCCTCCCTGGCTTCATGTAATTGTATATAGTCCTCAGCTCTGTTCGGGTCCCATTTGGACACCCCAAAGCTTGTATTTGTTCCCTGTTCCTGTGGGAATCCACCCTGAAGAGAATCTCAGGCTAGAAGTTTCAGACTGAATAATGGACCCTAAGGGAAATGACAATCCCAGCTAGGAGGACTAAGCAACTGCTAAATCCTCTTTTTGTCTTAAGTAGTCTCCCCCAGTGTATCTGAGAAGACTTTAATACAATGGGAGAAGCTTCTAAAACAAATAAAGGCACTGAGCATTCTGACTCTGTCCACTAATCCCACCCACACTAGGGTCCCCAAGCACTTTTAAAGTCTATAGTTCAACCCCAAACAGGTGTGCTGGGTACTGGGGTTTCAGAGGTAAAATTAGGGTGTCCCGATTTCACTTTGACATTTAAAGGAACACAAGATTGAGATCTCATCAAAACCATCCTTAGTGTGGCTGCTTTCATGTCTCAGGAACCCAGAACTCAAAAAGTAAACCCCAAATTCCATGTTCCAGGGAGCTACTGTGTGGAGTGAGAATTCATGTGTTATTCTCAAGGTAGTAGTTAGCTAACAATATTAATATCTGCACATCAGTACCCCTAGGACTCCAGGAAATGTCAGTAAAATTAGTCCCCTGAGAGCATCCTCCTGCAGGACAGGATTGTCCCACCCCCATTGGGGATACCAGGGCCTCCTAAACCCCCTTTGGACTGAGGGAGGCAGAAACAACCTGAGTCCTTCCTCTAGGAAGTGTTTTAGGAGGTGCCTTTTGAGTTTGAACTTTCAAATGTTTCAAACTGTAATCTAGTGATTTAGGAATTAGTTTATGCACCAGAGGCTCACCTGGCAGTCTTAGTCTTTTACCTGTTCTATTCTCCCCCAGTTTCTTTCCCAAACAACCCAGGATGCTTTCATTTGCATTCTAGAGGCAGGTATCCAAAACCCTACTCCCTTCACCTCTTTCTAGCCCAGCCTATTCAATTAACATTCAAAAGGAGCCTGCCTAGAATGACCCTGGGGCTAGAAGCTCTGAGAAAGCACTATATCAGCTGGTCAGAGGTAGCCACCAGCCCAGGCACCAAAATGTCTCACAAATTGTTCTGGGTTTGTATACAAATTAAAGCATCTGACTCTGACTCCTCATCTTTCCCTAAAACTGTTCATCTGAAGGATCCCCCTACAGGAAGGCTTGAGTGAGTCAGAATGATGTTACTTGAACTGCGGATTGTATTTTCCTATAAATGGGGGGACTTTCTGTCTGTTCTGGGGCATTTCTTTTGAGCTTTAAGCTTGAAAGTGTCAACTAGAAAAAACACAGAACTATTAAATAGTCAAAAATCACTCTTTAATCAAGGGAAAAGGGGTTAGTGGTACTAATGCGACAACAGAGCTGCTTTCCAAGACTGCACAGAGTCAAGCCCTGGTCACCAGCCCCTGGGAGTGCCACTGACTCAGGATGGACTCCAAGGAACAAAAGAACTTGGGGAGCCTATATACCACTCTAGATGACCTGGGGGCTTTAGGATTAGAGGGACAGTTGATTGACTTTACAATGTTGAGAAAGGAAAATGAGGAGTTCCAGACAGGAATAGTGAGGGGCTGGGGCCCTACAATGGACACAAAAGGGAAAGAGTCAGCCTAGGGCTGGGTCACCTTGGTCAAGGACCTTAGCCTAGGGGGAGAAACCATTGGGACAAAAGGGATGTTCAATATTGGATGGGATTAGCTGTTCCCACCCAAACTACCAGGAAGTTCACTGTCTGGTGAAGAGGGACCTTCCCTCAGGGGGAAACCTCTCCTGTTACAAGGTCAAAACCTGGGGTTTCTACACTCAAACTAAATAAACTGGGGATCTCTAGATTTCCCTGTTGACACCCCCCCCCTTTTGGTCAAGACCAAACGTCACTGACCCAATATATGGACAAATGAGTAATGCTACATGGGATTGGACTCCATCCCCTACTGGAGGGAAAGTCTAGGGACACAGGTATTGGTCATTGGCATTTGGGGGCGTTCCCTAATGCCTGCGCATTGACAATTGATCCAGAAAGGCAGGCAATCTGCCTTTGGCTAAAAACTGACTAACAATCAAAACAGGACCCCAATTCCCAAAGTCTGAAGTCTTTCACTTCTGGTGGGTCCCGATGATGCCTTCAGCCTCCTCTCTAGCAGACTTCTGTCCTCCTGCAGGCTCCTCCTTTGGTATCAGCCAGCTTCCTCGCTGCTGCAAGAGAAAACTAAGAAATCCATAAACACATTCTTTAACAGGACTTGATCTACTCCCTATATGCTTACTCACTACAAGGATTATCTATGCTACTAACCTTAAATCTGCAATTACATCTCATTAATTTTAGTAGTATCTTTTCCACAAATTATAAAATCGCATAATTTACCTGCTTAATCAGAAAGATTGCCTTACTTTACCAAAATATAAAAACCCTACAAACTGTAGAAATATAAAAATAGAAACAAAATCCATATCACAGGTTATTCAGTACTTGGTAAATCTGGAAATGGCCCTACCTCCTGTTTGTGGCCAAAAATTAAAATATTTTGTTTAGCACCAAGTAAGCTTCTAACTAGATATTCTATCATCCAAAAATCCAAAACCACATTAGAATGACAACTTCATCCTCAAAACTATTTTAAAAATCAAATTTAAGTTTCAATATTGTAATGGAATTCTCACTATTAAAAATGCTTCTAAATTTTCCTAAATTTAAAACCTTATACACGCAACTCACACACCCCCCTTTGGGGAATTTGAGATGCTAGGGATTTTGAAACTGTTTTCATTCACCTCTAACTACTTAATAACCATAACCCTGCTTAAATAGCTTAGGCTTTTTTACTCCTATTATTGAGTATGAAAAAAATAACATTGCAACTGAGTCAGCTAATGTAAAGTCTGTAGATAAAAATTTGTCAAAATAATTCTCCTGATTTGACTGAGTTGTAGCCTTAAATTAGTTTGGGTACACATTTCATTTTCCTGAGTATTTATTCATTGGCAATAAGGACTCATTTACCATTGAACTTCTGCCTAAATCTATAGGTGAATAGATTTATTCACCTATAATAGAAGGTGACTTTCCTAGTCACAAAGGTTCTCTTCTTATCTCCAGGTTTCCTGCCATGAGGCTTCAAAATGTATAAACTTTACTGGTACTAGGGAGCCATTCAGTGTTCTATCAGAACCTTCTTTATTAAAAGTGCTGCTAAGAATCTACTATTTATGTGCAAGGTCTCCCTTCTTTTGGCACTGATATTTTGCTAGGTTTTCCTTAAGTCTTCCTTTGAAGAAAAGAGACTTCTTTGAATTTGCTTACTCATTATAATGGCTAAACATTTCTATCTGCCTCCACAATTTCCATAGTCTATGCCTTGCCTTCCTGAGGCTCCTTTCACCATGTAGAAAATTTGCTATTAACAGAAGAAAAGTGGGAAGTCACTTCAAATGAGGGAGAATTGGCCATGATCAGCATCACCTGTAGAACTTGACAGAAACTCAGCCCTTCCATTCACCCTTGTGACTGTACCAATAACCAATTTCCTCCATAGCTTTTCTTTTTCCCAATTATCTTCCCCTATAATTCACTATTAGATGGCAATTCTCTCTAACCAGGTTCCAGATTTAAAATAAATTTATCTTCTGTTACTAACAGTCATTTCTAGACTCCATCATTCTCTTCCCAACTTCTTCTGATACTCCTTTGAGACAAACTAGCACTCTGGAATCTCAGCTGCAAACACTCAAATGAGCAGATGTTACTTTCAAACCTTAGTCAGGTAAAATGCTCCTATTTTAAACTTTTCCTACTTCAACTGGATCTGGGGACTAGCTGTGTCCTTTCTAGGTTCTCTACTTAAAGGGACTTTGCTCAGGGTAAATAGAATCTTCAGGGGAAATAAAATGGCCGGTTTATGTCTGCTACAGAAACATTTCTAGATAATGCAAATGACGAGAAACAAGACTTATCTGGATCCAATATCTTGGGGCTCCTTCGGATTTCTCATAGATTCTTCTTCAGGAATTCTCCAGATTCGAGGCTGCAGGACAATCTGGTCCAGGCTTTTGGCTCCTAAGAACGTCTTGGGGTAAAACTTTAATAGGCTTTAATCACTTCACCGGCACTCCAGAACTGGGGTGGTCAATCCAGGGCATTCCTAGAAATTTGAGAGTTTCCCAGGTGAGGAATTCCTTTCTCTATTAGCTATCATGTGCCAAAGATCATCAGAAATAAAGATCACAAAACCATTAGTTCTCTCCACTTAAAAAGTAAAATTAGTTAAAAGTAATCACTGGTCTTTGTAATTGTAATGGTTGCACTCTGGAAATTTACCTTAAAATCTCAAAAATCAGTTTATAGTTTATGATCCTTTTACTTTTTCAGAATCTAAAACCAGTAACATGTTTTTCCAAACACAAAATTTAGGATTACTAAGAAAGCTTAAAAATGACCTTTAACTCTGAAGACCTCTACAATTCCTTTTTCTTTCTTTCCTTTTTTTTTTTTGCTCCAATTTACTTTTGGCTCCAAGTTTCCCTTTCTCTTATCCTTGCCTCAAGCCACTTTGGCCTAAGGCTAAATTTGTTGGGTCAGTTTAAAATGTTCCGGGTTTCCTTACCATTTAAAGCAATGCCTTTTGCCCATTATTTCTTGTCATTTACACCAATTCAATGACCAGTCAGGTCTGTAGTTACCATATTAAAATGAAATTTCTTCACTCCAGAACTCACACACACCTTGCTATTGGAAAACAATTAACAGCTTGGGGGAAGAAAAGTGAAGTTAGAGCCCTCAAATAACCAAGTTAGTACCTAGAATAAAATACACCTTGTTACTAATATCAACTGCGCTTGATACACAATATTTCACCCATTAACCAGACCAAAACTTTGGGAAGAAAAATTAGACCTTAAAGTTAAGAATTTCTGCACCTCCTTTTGCCTCCTGCTGGATCACCAGCTCTGGTCTCTACTCAACTTTTGGGAGGAATCCATTAACACAACTTACAGACATTATTTGCTAACATTTAAATCACCAGCATTTGAGGTTATTAGCGATCTCAGCCTAAGAAATCCATTACACATATAATACAAGCAAAAGCCCACAGAAAAAATGAGAAGAAATCCAGAACTCAAGTTCTTAAGCTTCTATGAGCTTTTTTCTTTTCTTTTCTTTTCTTTTCTTTTCTTTTCTTTTCTTTTCTTTTCTTTTCTTTTCTTTTCTTTTCTTTTCTTTTCTTTTCTTTTCTTTTCTTTTCTTTTCTTTTCTCTTCTTTTCTTTTCTTTTCTCTTCTTTTCTTTTTAACTTTATAACCATTTAAACCTTAAGCCATGGCATTTCAATTCATGAAGAAACTCTCTCTTTTAACCAACTTAAAGCAGTTACTCAGACTTTCAATTGAACACTCAGGCTCTCACACTCCAAACTCCAGTTTCCCATTCAAAGTTTTCAGCCAACCATCCACTCCTCTGACCAGCTCTTCTGGCCCTCACTTCTCTCTGGTTCTTCCCAGTCTCCCGTTCTGGACCGTTCTGACCTGGTTTTTCTTCGGGTGCATTCCTCCAGCCTTTGGTTGAAGACTTCTTCAATCTCTCGACCTGCTTTGCTTAAAACAGACTGCAGAAACAATTATCTTTTCCTCATTAAATGAACCCCACCTTGGCCACCTTACCTTTGGATTGGCCTTTGTCATCGCTTGCCACTTCTCTAAATACTTGTTTGCATCAGGTCCATACTTCGAAACCCTGTAACTTGCGGCCATATTTCTAGGTGGTTCTTTGGGCTACTGACCACCCTCACCAAATTTTGGGACAACAGACAAGCTGTTACCCATGTCCAATAGCACCCGGGTGGCTATGGACCATGCGGCTGTGTACCCCACAGACGCTCGACTAAGGATCCCTTAATTAAAGAGCGAGTTACTCCCAAAAACGAGATGCGAGTCCTACCTCCAAGAGAGCCTCTTACCTGGCCCTTGCTAACTGGACTCCTGACCCAACCCCAAACAGGTTGTGTGAGGTACCTCAAGTCTCGGAGTCCTCATTAGCAGGAGGGCTAAGGCCATGGGGACTTCGGATCTCGCTGGGGCCTCCATCAATGTCAACTAGAAAAAACACAGAACTATTAAATAGTCAAAAATCACTCTTTAATCAAGGGAAAAGGGGTTAGCGCTACTAATACGACAACAGAGCTGCTTTCCAAGACTGCACAGAGTCAAGACACCCTGGTCACCAGCCCCTGGGAGTGCCAATGACTCAGGATGGACTCCGAGGAACAAAAGAACTTGGGGAGCCTATATACCACTCTAGATGACCTGGGGATTACAGGGACAGTTGATTGACTTTACAATGTTGAGAAAAGAAAATGAGGAGTTCCAGACAGGAATAGTGAGGGGCTAGGGCCCTACAATGGACACAAAAGGGAAAGAGTCAGCCTAGGGCTGGGTCACCTTGGTCATGGACCTTAGCCTAGGGGGAGAAACCATTGGGACAAAAGGGATGTTCAATATTGGATGGGATTAGCTGTTCCCACCCAAACTACCAGGAAGTTCACTGTCTGGTGAAGAGGAACCTTCCCTCAGTGGAAAACCTCTCCTGTAACAAGGTCAAAACCTGGGGTTTCTATACTCAAACTAAATAAACTGGGGATCCCTAGATTTCCATGTTGACACAAGAATGTGCCCCCTCCTGAGAATAAAGCAGTATCTGTTTTGCATTCTTTATCTGTAATAGAGGTATTTAGAAAGTAGGTTCAGATGGGACATGAATGGGTTACTTTGGGCCAGTATCAAGGTTTCCTTGGGTTGAGAACCTAACAGTTAGCTCTCATCAGACCAAAGCCTAATCTGGTACCAGCACACAGATTTAATCAGTCACAGAGCTGCATATAGTAACTGAAAGGTATAATTCATTTTCCAGAAAGAGACAGGGTTGAGGGGTAAGGGGAATCCCTGTCACTTATTTACTAACTACAAAACCCCAGAGCTAAACCTCCTCAAGGAGGGTCTTCAGAGATTTAATTGTTTAAAGTAGTTCAAAAAAGGTGCAATAGAAAAATTAAAAGGAGATAAAGAAGATAGACCCCTGCCAGCATTTTTAAGGAACAGTACTGGCTTCCCTCCCCCAGGAAGTCAAGCTGTTTATGCAGATGACAAACTAGTCTCTACTTAGCTTGGGAGATGTGAATTAGAAAGGGGCAGGAGACAAAGAAGAATTTCAGGAATATCAAAAGGTCAGGATGATAGATAATATATGGTTAATGGATATGAAAGTAAAGAACTCCTAAGTAACAGCTCCCTCATGAATCTCAGGATTGCCTCCTTATCTCAGATGCCAAATCCCACACTCCTGCTTTAAGGTTTGTTTTATTGTCAGATAAGAACCTGTATAACTCTGTAAGGCATATAAGCTATCCTGTAATGTCAATCTGATGCAGTCTTCCACTAGGGAGGACTGTCCCAGCTGGTAGATTTTTTATTTGTTCTTTAATTAATAAATTGAGGATCCAATAATTGAAATTCTAGGTGTTTGAACTGATTTCTGAAGTGTACTACTTCAGTCAACTATTATTTCCCTCTCCTCTCTAATCCATAAATCCAGTACCTGTTCTAGATAACCTGCATTAAACCCTCTCTTGGTTATTACTAGAGGTGATGGTCTATGACAAAGTTGGCAGGGCTCTGGGTAGGTCCCAGGTCCAAATGGACCCAGAGCTAGGATTACTGGCAGTGTAGACAGCTGGTTCAAGATCACAGGATTCTTTTCCAAGGAAACACAGTAACCAGATAACAACAAGGACATCAAGCAGGATAGGAAAGCAACCTAAGGCAGCCACTTTCCTCAGGTTATATCCAGAGAGAGCCAGCCAACTCCCTCAGATTCATCTTAACCCCTCCTTCCAGCATTCTGGAATCTTTCCCTGTAGATCTCACACATCTATCTTCTGCACACTTTTATTTTCCTACTAAACTTATCTCTTCCTCATAAAACATGGTATATCAGGTTTATTATTTGGTGCTCTGGGGTACCCCTTCATATGGGGGATCCCTGATTTTTCCATTCCAAATGCTACTTTTGTGAAAAACTGATAAGAGGAAGAGAAGAAAAGAGAAGGCACATCCCCAACTTCTTGTCACCAAGTTGTTATGAATAAAAAGTAATTGAGAGGCTTATTACTAGATTTCTAAGCATTTATTAGGAAAGAGAGCCTTTCTAACTTTAGGTAAAAATCCATTCTTCCATTGCAGCCAGCACTTGGAATTGCCATGGCTCACCAGAGATTGCCAGATGAGATCAGGTCCTAGCCTAGAGGAAAGAGAGAGGTAAGGAAGCAAAGAGATTGACTCAACTTTCCTTCTGGCTTTTCAAAATGTCTGCTCCTCTCTTTGTGGATTCTGGTGCTAATATTGATGCTGGCAGGGCTGGGATATGCTCTCTTAGAGGTCCCCTAAATATTTACTTCATACAATTCAAATACAGCCTCAAACAGTTCCTAGTTATTTGACCCTGGACAAGTCACTGGTTGCCTAGCCCTCATTTGCCCTTCTGTCTTTAAGTTGTTACCAAGACAGAAACATGAGGGCAAAAAATAAATTCTAAAACACATACCAGATCAAATGATTGAGAAGTCCCAAGTGAACTCCATAAAGGAGCTTCTTTTGCTCCAGAACTGCACCCAGAATTCACAAAAAGCCCACCAGCCTTCATCAAAGGGACAATCCAGGGTTGCTCAGTGGGTTAAGAGCCAAGGCTAGTGACAGGAGGTCCTGTTGTGGGGGGCTCCTGGGGTTCAGGATGGGTACCCTTTGTAAGAATGCAAGACTCCATAACTTAGTTTAGAAATAAAAAGAGAAATGTATTAAGTCATGTTGAAGTGGCTGGGAGGATAGTGTGCAGGAATTGATACTGCCTCCTCAAAGGGATGAACTCTTTTTACAGCAGGTGATATGTGACTCAGGAAGGGTATGAATTCAAGTAAAAGTGTGGGGGAAGGGTCACCTGACCATGGTCAGAGCAGTGTCTTATGTCCTGAAGACACAGGGCTATATCTATGTATATCTATGTCTCTTTGAGACCTAGGGAAGAATCCAAGGAGGATCATTCTCTCAAGGGTCATTAATCTCAAGGGTCATCATCCTCATACAAGGAAGCAAAGGAATTTTCCTGTTTATAGTATGACCTGAAGCACTTCCGTACTTGGGGTGGGGAGGGTGCAAGATAAATCCAGAGTCCCATCCCAGTACTCAGAGACTTTAGCTGTGTGATCCTGGGCAAGTCCCTTAACCCCCATTGCCTAGTTCTTACTGCTCTTCTGCCTTGGAACCCATACATAGTATTGATTCTAAGATGAAAGATGAGGGTTTAAAAAAAAAAAGGACTACCCAAAAAGCCAATGCCAGAGCATGGAGGTGGTATATTAAAAAACTAACATTATATCAAACATAATATTCTAGATGTAATGTTTAGAAATTGGTTTTGAAATATAATATTATTAAAAAATTGGTGTGGTCGCCATTTATAAAATAATTAACCCTTAAGTCATGAGGATGATAGTAGCTTTTAACAATTAGGTTTTAATATAAATATAGTCTAAGAAAGAAATGAAGAGGGAAGGAAATAAAAAAATTCTAATTCTAGCCTACCAGCCCACCAGAGTGCCTTCTGCCTCAGCCACCAACCTCCAAAGAGTGTCCAGCCCAGAACTCCAGTCCCCCAAAACCCTTTTTTCTATGTCCCTTCATTTCACTGTGGGCTGGTCTAGCACATCTCAGGAACCAAAGTCTCTCTGACTCAGACATGTAACCCAATGTTCTGGGTGAATCTCCTAGGGCTTGTTTGGTCGAGTAGAAAGTTCCTTGTCCTGAGAGGAAGGGGTTCCCTTTCCACAGAGGGCAGGGCAGAAGGCCTTCTGTTCATGGAGCACAGTCTATACCAAGGTACAGAGAAGTGTGGAAACCAAAAGAAGGTCAAACCAACTTCTCTGGAGTCCATGATGTGAAAACAAATATAATACCAACATAACATAATATAATAAACATAAGCACTCTGAAAGTGGTGGGCACCTGGTCCCCCAGTACATTCCAAATTCCTATAGACACCACAGGTCAAAGATGACATGAGGAATTCACCTTGTAGGGCTGGCATCTGAACAAACAGAGGGTCCTCTACCTCTACGCTTTGGATGTATTTACACTAGCCTTAAGATAAGGGTCTGAACACAAGGGGATACCTCTTGTTTATGGCTCAAACACACTAGGTTTCCAGAGATAACTTAGCCACCTTTATGATCCCTACATCTCCAACATCACTTATGATCTCCAACAGGCCAGGTTTCTCAAGATCACTTTATGATCAGAATGTCATAAACAATGTATGCTCATGTTTAAGCCCCCAGACCCAAAGGCATCCATTTTGTTGCCTATTCTCCCTTGACTGGCCCCCCTGGTTGTTCCCATTGTTCATCCCCTTCCCCATCTTTCCTTTCCAAGTCACATAGACCCCATCCCTTTAGAATATAAAAATCTTGATATAACAATCTTGCCAGCGGTTGTTATATCCTTTGTGGGTTATAACTTGAGAAGGAGAAAGGAGCCTGAGGAAGATGGGTGATAAATGAAGACTCAAAGGCAAGTTAATTGATATGGGGGGGTGCTGGCTCCTTATGATATTCTCCTTTGAGAATTAATTAAAGGAAAATATGAGAAATACGAGAACACGTGGAAGAAAGAATTCCGAGATAGAAAGCATGTGGTCGAGTAGGAGAGATAGGGAGAGAGATAGAAGGAAATATTCTGAGGATGCTGGAATCAAGAGAGTCAAGAGGGTCAAGAGGAAGAATAGGGCAGCCCTCTCCGCATTTATTGAGGTGTGGATTGGGAGGTGTGCAATGAATATGTAACATAGCATGGGTCTTAACATTGGTTGAATTGATAACAAGAACAAAGAGGTGGAGCTAAGTCCAACCTGCACTTTGCAAATGAGTGCACTCCATTGACCTTGCTCCAAACAGAGGCAGCATGGCCAATTCAAGAGCCAGCTCATGAATCATACAATGACCATCAAGAGGTCTGACCATGTGTCTGGTAATACAATATCAAGACATCAATCATACTTCCCAGATGCCAATATGCCTGGTATGCTACACTTGAACTTTTCTCTGTTCAGGGAGGCAGTTGGTCCTGCATGCTGCCTTCTGTAAAAAAAAAAAAAAAATAGACTCGAATATAGGACTACAATCCCCACAATTCCTTGCTCCACTTCCCCAGAATGCTTTGTAATCTCACCTGGGCTGAGATGGAGAAGGTATTTAAACTGATTGCAAAAGCTTTTGGATATCTTTTTGGACTTCCGTTTTGGAGCAGAGGCGTCTCTTCCATGATGTGAGATTATCTTGTCTAGGCCACTCTGGCCTAGGCACATGTTTCTTATCCTGTCTTTTCTTTAATCCTTAATCTTTAATAAACCTCATAAAATATAATACTCCTTGCAGAGAGAAACTAATTTCTACCTGCCTCAGTCTCCCCTAAATTTTAATCTTTACAGTTTGGCGTAACCACTTTGGGAAAATGAAATATCTCAATCTTCTGATTTAATCTCTAATAGTTAGTGCCTAGAAAAATTTTTTTTGAGCCACATTACTCTGGCTGAGGGTTTTTTTTTTACCCTCGCAAAGCTGCTCATTCCAGCCATTAGCTCCCGGCCCTGCCTGCCTGTTTGCTGTTTGCCTCTCACCTGTTTCCTGGCTGCTTAGTTCTGCCTGACTGTTTTTTCCTGCCGCCACCATCCGCTTTGGACTGCCAACCCCAGCTGCCCGCTTCGCTCGGCCTTGCTTGTCTGCACTCCAGCTCTGGCCCTGGCCCTGCCCACCTCAGCGGTTTTTTCTCTTGCTCACCTGGCCCACCTGATTCAACCAAGATTGCAATCACCTGGTGACCTGCATGCCCAACAAACCCAGGTCCTGGGCTGGTAACAAAATGGGAGGGGGGTAATTGGCTCCACGTGGGCAGCCTGGGCTCCACGTAGACTGGGGCAGGAGGAGATATCAGAGCAGGGGAAAGAGAGAAAGGGAGAGGAGAAGAAACAGACTTTTCAAACAGACTTTTAATCAATGGGCTGTTTAAAAGGATACCTTTTGACTGTTCTGGTAATTTCATTGATTTCACCTGCGTGCCAGAAGAAAGATTCAGCCCAAAGATTCAACTTTGGGGAGGCAAATGGGTGGCTCAGCGAACTGAGAGCCAGACCTGAGGACATGTGGTCCTGGGTTAAAATCTGGCCTCAGATACTGCCCAGCAGTGGGGCCCTGAGCAGATCCCTTAACCCTCATTGCTTAGCCCTTACCACTCTGCCTTTGGACAATAGACATTTAAATGGATAATTAATTAAAAGAAAACAAAAACAAAAAAACACACACCTAAGGAACTTTAAAGACTGGAGGTTATGGTTCAAAGGCATTTCAGACTCCAATGGCTTATAAAAAATCTCTGTATTTCTATTGCATTTCCTGATTGTTCTGTTTAAGATATAACTTTCTGATTTTAAGTTCATATATTACTGGATTCAATATTCTGTTACACTGAAGGTTGATTGAATTTATTTTAAATGTACTGAGTTAACTACTGTTAAATTCTGTTGTTTTTCCCCTATAACTATGCTGAACAAATATTATTGTAATTAAGCCCATATGAAAAACAAACAAACAAACAGTTTTTCTATTTTTCATTTTGTAAATTGTCATAGAGGAGAGATGGTCTTCAGAACTGGTTATAATTGTATTAACAACCTTTGGAAAATTTAATATGCTAAATATCTCAAATGATTTTAATGGTTTTTTTAAGTATGATTTTTGTAATTTTTTTTAACAATCTCTAGTTATTTTTGCCTGCCCCTACCACGAAGTAAGGCCAATTCTAGCTGAAGTGAAATATATTTTATTTATAACCCCCAACATTCCTGCATTTCTAAATATGTGAATGGAAGTTGGGCAGTTAATCTCAGGGCATTTGTACCCCTAAAAAGCCTCCAAAAAAGGAGCACCCCTTTATTTATACTCTTCAGCTCACTATTTTACTTCTACCAGAATGATATATAGATTTCTTGATTATTTTCTTAACCCAAGATGAGTTTTACTTTTTTTAAAAATGTATGTTTAAATACCAAGGTTGAAAGATTGATACATTTGTAAAAATTGTGACTAATAACCATCAATTCATAGGTTTTTAAATGTCATACAACTTATGTGAAATGTGAAAGTGTGTTTGTTTGCTATTGTAATTAATTGGGCTATTGAGAATTTTGGGGATATTGATAACTACATATTTGTACTACTGTTCAATTCATTTGCCTTCTACTCACAGTGATCATGGCCAGATACAAAGAGGAATGGATCTCATTTTTGGTGAGAAAGCCTTGCAATCTTTACTTTCTTAGCTGACACAGTGTGTCAATGATTATAAGCTATATTTTTGAATTTTAAAAGATCTTTTTTATTATATTTTTCTTGCACGTGTAATATACTTTTTCATTTTTTTTTATTTTTTTACTCTCCTTTTATATTTGAAGCACATGTCACCAGCATTAAGATTTTCTTTAACCTTTTGATTTTTCAGTACTACAAGTTTAAGATACATTTGCTAATGCATGCCCTAAAAAGCTTGTGACTATAAAAACGATGCCACTAATTATTTAAATAAATCATGAGATTTTGCTTAATGATTCTGTCTGATTCCAGGACAAGATATACACAACAGAGCCATTTCACAGAGCCAAAGAAAAGTCAATCCAGGATGGATTGATGCACTTCTATGCCAATACAAAGGTCTTGAACCTAGTGTGAGACTTAGGGTGGTGACACTTGACTTATGTTAATATGTAGGCCTTCCTTGTGTCCACACTCACTCTAAAGATACTCAAAGACAAGTATCCCCAAACCTTGGCTTCTATAATCTGGTCCCTTTCTTTTCTGCCTCTCATAGTGTGGCAACTTTCTGTAGTCCTGGCTACTGACTGGGTAAATGCATCATTGCTTAGATCATTTTAATTGGGTCCTGATTCAAGGACCTGTTATAGATTTATTTTTCTTTTCACTTGGAATTTTTACACATAAGACTTTGATAGTCTATATTTTCATCCAGAAATTTTTCTTTTCTTTTTGATTTTTCTGATGTCTTTTTAATATTTCTTGCCAATTGATTCATATACCTCATACCTTAGCCATGCATCCCTAAGTGATCATGTATTTTTCAATCACCCTCTTAATGGGGCAATGTAAAAAAAAATATCATTATTTAAATTGCAAAGTTTAAATTTCTTTTGAGAAGAAGTTTAGGTAAAGAAGATGCTACCTCTCTGAATCTAGAACTGAACTGTTGGAGAAGCCACCATGAAGAAGCCTCCAGACCACAAGCTTTGGGTGTGGTTGACTGAACATTTATTTATTTCTGTACTTTCATGCCAAAGGGGACTTCCCCCTAACTGGCTTTTTGTCAATGCGTCCAGTAATTATTGGTTTTGTTCTTTTTTTTTCTTTCTTTTATCCTCAAATTATTGTAATGTTTAAGTTGATTATGTTCTCATGATCCCTTTTGGGGAAACTTTGCTCCCAACAACAATCAAACAGGGGGATGTAAAAAAATAGACTCAAATACAGGACGACAATCCCCACAATTCCTTGCTCCACTTCCCCAGAATGCTTTGTAATCTCACCTGGGCCGAGATTGAGAAGGTATTTAACCTGATTGCAAAAGCTTTTGGGTCTCTTTTTGGACTTCCATTTTGGAGCAGATGTGTCTCTTCCATGATGTGAGATTATCTTGTCTAGGCCACTCTGGCCTAGGCATGTGTTTCTTGTCCTGTCTGTTCTTTAATCCTTAATCTTTAATAAACCTCATAAAATATAATACTCCTTGCAGAGAGAAACTAATTTCTACCTGCCTCAGTCTCCCCCTAAATTTTAATCTTTACACTCCCAACTATTCAACCTAAATAAATCTCTACCTTTAAAGGATGTTCTAGCTTCACTACAAGGTAAGAGCTAAGTACCTTCATTGTTCAATCAGGAGATTACAACTTTATCTTCCCCAAAAGTAAGGTCTAAGTAGGGTGGAGTAATTTAAAGTTCACACACCAGAGTCTGCTATTTTTGAGAGGTTGCCCTCCGTGGACCAACAGTTACTCTCCAGCCCCCCATAACATGTATGTTTGGCAGTAAATGAACTGAACAGAGCAGGTTCTCTGGTTAAGAGACAAGACCAAAAATCAGACTCAAGTCAGAGTCCTCAGCTGTCTTCTCATTACCAATAAACACACTTTTACCATCATATGGAAGTGGTTTGCTCCTCTCCAGCAAAGTTTCCAGGGGTTTAAGTCTATCCAGGCCATTTTGGTGAGGTACTTTGACATTTTCTTTCCTGAGTTTGCTTCACTGAACAGGGTAAGGCCAGACCAAGATTGCCTTTAACAGAGCAATTATATAGCAACAGAAAAAAGCCAAATCAGTTTAGATAAATTCACCAAACTTCTCCAAATCAGTCCATCACAATAAAAAATGGCATTAAAACAATTTCAGGAATTAATCAGGAACCAAATTATCTGTGACTAAAGCCTGACCTCCTCTCTGCAAAGAAAAATGCAAATAAAATGCTTCCCTCCTTCCAGAAGAGGAAGCAAAAAGCTTCAGATACAGAAACTGCAAAAACCTTCATACACAGAAACTGAAAGCAGAGGAAAAACTGCCCTCAGCTTTCTAATTCAAGGACGTCTCCTAAACTTGTCTAAGGCAATAACCAATTAAAGCAATGGGTTGAGTAAAATTATGAGACTGAAAGAAAATGGATATGAAGGCGGAAGATTTTTAAAGATCCTGGAAAAATTGGGGGCAAAAAAGTGTATTTAAGTAGCCCCATCCAGAACTCTGGGAGATAATAATAATAATAATAATAATAATAATATATATATGTATATATATATATATATATTTCCATGTTTCCATGATACATTTTCTTTCCCTCCCCCCTCCCAGTGCTGATAAGCAATTCCACTGGGTAATACAAATGTTATCACTTGTTACCTATTCCCATAGTATTCATTTTTGCAATAGAGTGATATTTTTTAATCCTAAACCCCAAATCATGTATCCATATGGATAAATTATATTATTTTATTCTGCATTTCTACTCCCACAGTTCCTTCTTTCAATGTGGATAGCATTTTTTCTCATACATTCTGAGAGACTTTTGAGAAAATAAAATACTTAAGAGTCACAGGACAGAATGAAAATTGCCTCAATGTTCTAGAGGAACTAGTACACACACACAGACACACACAATTTCCTGCAAAACTGAGCAACCACAAATTATGTTCCTATGAACAAAGCTTCCACTTAGGGGAAAGGATGTTCCTCCATAAAGCACTGGGGTGTCATTGTGTAATTCAAAGGGAGGCAGAAACAAAATCTCTCATCACTTCTTCCCAAACACTCAGTTAAGGATTTCTTTCTTTAGAGATTTGAAAAATTGTTACAGGATTTGTTATGTAAAACTATGTTCATGTAAACTCCCTTACCTAAACCACCTTCCTATCCCATTCTTAGCTTAGATGTAGGTAGACAGAATAGCTAAGATAAGTTAGGATTTTGCTATGGGGGGGGTAAGGTAATATTTCAGATGGTACAGAGTTAAGAATAGATAGATAGAACTATAATTAAGGTAAGTATCATTAAAAATGCAAGGTACATTTAAAAAGGGGGGGATTGTGGAAGAGGCATGCTTGCAAACAAAGTGAGGGACCTCATCTATCAATGAAAGTGAAGGTTCCAAAAGAGAATGTTCCCAATAAAATTCAGTTAAAGGCAAGCCAGGCTGAAGACTTCCTTGGTGGCTGGCGGAAGGGGAAGAAACTCTGAACTGATATTATTAACTTCTGCCCCAGGCTGAAGGACCCTTGAGGTGGGCTGCTGGAGTTAAGGCTGAGAAGAACTCAACTTTTGTTGGTGGCTTTGCGAAAGTTAAGAAGAAAGAATATTTTACCTGCTGTCCTCCATCTCTCTGACTGTCCTTGAGTCACAGCTGTGACTAGACTGACATTTCCCAAAACCCTCCTAATTCTCCTTGTATATTAGGGTCACCTTTATCCCTCTTACCTCAGTCCTCATCCTGTTGTTCCCCAAAAAAACCCTGACTTGAAAAAGGAAAAGAGTTTTTCCTCATAAATATCATAGTCCACTCAGTGGGGAGGGGCAAAGCCACAGGCTTCAGATGAAACTGGGAGGGAGAGGGTGGAAGAAGGGAGGGAGTGAAGGAGGAGGTGGGTAAGAAATAGAATGATCTATCTGCCATCAATAGGGATCAACAGACAACCTCAGAGCATTCCCCTGTAGCAGCATCTCTCTCACTATCTCTCATGTATCTCCATTATAACTAAGCAGCCTCAACTTCCCCTAGCCATTCTCTAGCAACCAGAAATTGTATCCACAGATTATTTCTTTATTACATTTCACAGTTGTGATAATGCTGTTCAGTATAACTAAAACCATGGCTGGCAAAATCCAGGCCTGAGAAGACTTGTAGTTTGGGCAGAGATCATCTCATCTGTTTGGCCTCAAATAATGGGAGTGCTTCACTCTGAAGAATTTCTTCAGGAGTATTTTGCCCAATTTAATTAATTTTTAAAATCCATATCTGCAATGGTAGAATCCATACTGTATACAGGTACCCAAATGGAAGAGTAGTAGGGACCAGGCAATAAGGGTTGTGTTACTTGCCCAGGGTTACAAAACTAGGAAGTGTCTGAGGCCGGATTTGAACCCAGGGTCCCCTGTATCTGGGCCTGGCTCTCAATCCACTGAGTCACTAAATATGCTGTGAAGATTAAATTTAACTCTCCCCTGATTATAACAATGAAAATACTTAATACTTCCCTGATTATGAAGATAAAATTGTAAGATCTGCTTATTTTTAGATTTAATCCCTATAAGAGTAAAGACCCTACTCAAAAGTTAAGTATGGAGATCTGCCCATTTTTAGATCTAATCACCAAAAGTGCAAATATCCCACTTAATCATGAAGCGGGAGGTCTGTGACCCACATTTGAAATAGGGGGGTGATGAATCAGAAGTGACTGACTGCCCAGGAGGGCAGTCCTAAAACAAAGTGTCAACTGTGATAGGTAAACTTAAAATTAGGGGAAGACACAGGAAGTGACACAAAAGAAGCATCTTTAAAAGGATCTGTTACTTCCTGTGGGAAGCCAATTCTTCATTATGTGATCTGCTGACTCAACTTGAGACCCAGTTCCAGACTTGACTGACAGGGGGTGAGTGAAAAGCTGACTCTTAACTCGTGGATTTTTCTGAAGAGACTTCCCCAGGTCATGGGCTACAAGGGCCGAGGCCTATCCGGTTAAGCACTAAACCCCTCTGCCCAGCTTTTGAGCCAAGGGTCCAATATAAATTACTTTGTGCTTAAGCTAGATATCTTACTTTATCCTCACTTTGATTTCTTACTTCACTCTTTCTACATTTTTGTAATGAAATTGTAAATAAATGTCTTTTGAATAATATAAATTCCTGGTGACTACCCTCTTAAATAAATTAACCCCTTTCCCTTATACAATTCCCCTCCACAGTTGAATTAAACTACTTAAGTATAACTTTGAAGTCTGAGGGATAGTGCTGAAAACAGTGCCTGACACATTGAAGATACTGAAGTGTCCAGTAAATAGATCCCAAGGATGAAATAATGATCAACAATGGGACACACAGGAGGGAATTTATTAAACAAACTGCAGTTTGGGCTCAGCACTCTAAAAATGGCTGGAGCCCCATTTTTGGGGCTTGCAGGCTTTTTATACACTTTTGGGGTAGAGGGAGTACACAGGAATTCCTGGGGCTGGGGTGTTATCAGTTCCTGGCATATGTCAGGAGGGGGAGTTACAAGAACTCTTGGGGTTGCAGGACGGGGAGGGGAAAGAAGGGGTTTGGGAGCTGGCTCTTCAATACTTATCTTAGTTCTTTTCTGTTGGTAGAGCCCTAACACTTTTGGGGGAAGGCAAGGAACGCTGAATGTAAGAGGGAGCAAGTGACCAGAACTTAAAGCAATGTTAGGGATTCTAAGTGGTCAAGGTGAGAGAGGACATCCCAAGAAAGGAGGACCATAATTGAAAGACAGAGATGGGGATATTGGATTCAACCATGAGTACATTAACAAGTTTCCCCAGATTAGTGAGTGTGTGACAGGGACTGAGTTCAGAGAGAAGAGGGATCTGAACCCAGGAGTTTTAGGGCTGATGGCATGCTCAGGGTCAGTTTCCTTACTTCCCTTGGCTATGTACCCAATAGCAAAGGTGTATACTACTCTGGAGTCCCCCTAGGATGTTAAGCTCTTACTTCCTGCCATGATCATGGGAGAATGAGATCAATGGCTCTGGTACAACCTAGAATTCAGGAAGTTTGGTGTTTTGACTGATCCCTGATGAAGACCTTTGATGTCACCTTGCTACAGCTGACCCAGCACAGAGCACAGAAGGTGAAAAATAAGCAGCCACCCTGGGGGAGGAGCACCAACTGTCTCATTTTTTTTTAAACCCTTACCTTCTGTCTTAGAATCAATACTGCGTATTGGTTCCAAGGCAGAAGAGCTGTGGGCTAGGCAATGGGGGTTAATTTACTTGCCCAGGGTCACATACCTGGGAAGTGTCTGAGGTTAGATTTGAAAGTAAGACCTCCCATCTGTGGATCTCGGTCACACATCTTTAGGTCTGGCTCTCAGTCCTCTGAGCCACTCAGCTTCCCCTGAAACAACTGTTTCTGCTACAGAGGTCTCATACTTTTCCATCCCATGTAACATAATCAGAGAAGGTTCTAAACTATGGAGGAGCTGCCAGCACAAAATATGGAAGGTAAGAAAGGAAAAAAGGAGAAAGAAGAAAAGAGACTTCAACGCAGTATTAGGTTCAGAGAGAATCTTACTTGCCTCTACCTCCTGGAGCTTTTGGCCATCACTTTTATTGGCACATTAGCACTCATTGATTATCTGATTGACATCATAGACAGACAGAACCAACAATGCAGTGGGTTCCATCAAAGTAATCAGTCTTGTTACAACTGGCCCAATAACAAATTTCTATTCCAGTTGAAGGTCATATTTTTCTTGTAGGAAATGTTTGCTATGGAAATAGAAAAGATGAAAGAAAGAAGATGTTTTTCAAATTTTATTTAATTGATTAATTTAGAGTTTTTTCCCAGGATTACAAAAATCATGTTCTTTCCCTCCAACACCCTCCCTTAGCCGATGCACAGTTCCTCTGGGTTTTATATGTGTGATTGGTCAAGTCGTATTTCCATATTATTGATATTTATAACCCCAATCATATCCCCTTAGATCCATGTGCTCAAGCAATTGTTCTTCAGCCTCTGAATATGGATAGTGTTCTTTCTCATAAGTCCTTCAGAATTATTCTGGATCATTTCATTGCTACTCATAGAGAAGTCCATTACATTCGATTGTACCACAGTGTATCAGTCTCGGTATACAATGTTCTCCTGCTTCTGCTCCTTTCACTCTGCATCAGTTCCTGGAGGTCATTCCATTCCCCAATCAAAGGGCATCCCCTCATTTTCCAATTTTATTTTTGCCTCCACAAAGAGCACAGCTATGAATATTCTTGTATAAGTCATTTTCCTCATTATTGCTTTGGGGTACAAACCCAGCAATGCTATGACTGGATCAAAGGGTAGGCAGTGTTTTAGCACCCTTTTGGGCATAGTTCCAAACTGTCTTCCAAAATCTTTGTGAATGTACCATATGCTGATGAAAGAAGGTGCCTTTCTTTTTGCCCCTCTTTATTTTCTCCACCTATCTATTAAATATAATTTATCTAAGATTCCATTTTTATCTCTTGCCTTTTTATTATTTTTTTTTGATTTATCTAGATCTGATAGAGGAAGATTCAGTTCTCCCACTAGTATAGTTTTATTATCTATTTCCTCCTTCAACTCCACTTGTTTCTCCTTTAGAAATTTGAATGCTATGTCATTTGATGCATACATGTTGAGTACTGATATTTCCTCATGGCAATTACATCCCTGGGGGTTGTCTTTTGAGGATTTAGTGTAGAGGATGTACTACAAACTCTTTCAATGTCTATTTTACCCCCTTGTTCAATAACATCAGGGCAGTTTTCTTGGATAATTTTTTTACAGTATGATGTCAAGATTTCTTTTTATTTCTGGGTTTTCAGGCACACCAGTGCTTCTCAAATTGTTTCTTCTACATCTGTTTTCTTGGTAAGTCATCTTCTCAGTGAGATATTTCATGTTTCCTTCTATTTTGTCAATCTTTTGAGTTCGCTTTAATAATTCTTTTGGTTTTACAAGATCATTGGTTCCTAATTGCCTAATTCTGGTCTTTAAAGATCAGTTTCATGCTATAGTCTTTTGATTTTCCACTATAATGTTTTCATTTTCCTTTTCAGCTTGGTCTATGCTACTTTTCATGGCTTCCAACTGCTTAGTTTTGGTCTCCAATTTATTTATCATTTCATTTAATTTCTGGGCTTCATTCTTCAATTGGGAGTTTCTGTCTTTTAAATTGTAATTTCCTTTTTGAACTATTTCTCACTTTTCTTGTCAATATTCTTCCATCTTTTTCATGAGCTCCGATTTAAATTCTTCAAGGGCTTGTGGCCAGTTCCCATTTTTTGGGAAGGTTTAGGTGCATTTATTTGTTTGTCCTCTTCTTCTATTTCCTCTGTAGTCTGGATTTTTCATCCACAAAAATTATTCAGGGTCAACGCCTTCTTCTTCTTCTTCTTCTTGGAGTTGGGAAGTTATTTTTCCTGGGCATTGTTTGACATCACTATGCTGGTTTTTCATTCCCTTTCCAGTCAGAAGTCTGAGTGAGTAGGGCAGGCTCCCTGTGTATGGAGTTAAGGAGTGAGGTTTTTACCTGTGGCCACCTCTTGAGTCTCTTAAACTTCTAGTGTTTGCATCACTTCTCTGACCTATCTCTATGCCCAAGGTCTATGCTCTTCCACCTGTTGGGGTCTCAAGTCTATCTGCTCTCAGGGGTAGGTTTTTGGTGGTCTTAGTCAGCTGCAATGGACCTAGAGGTGCCCCTCACTCACTCACTGATTCTAGCGAGTGCTGGCTCTGAGTCTAGCACATTGGCTCTGTAGGTGGGGTGGATGAGGGTAGATCAGCTCATGTTTTTGTGGAAGCTATTTCACCCCCTTATAGTGTGGATATACCCAAATCCCACATACCTTCAAAGCTATGCCCTACTGTGGATTCCCTTTCTTCATATGAATTTGGTTTATTTGACCTTTTGATGTAGTCTATATTGGTAGGCAATGAGGAGAGGTAGATTCCTACATCTAAACACCAGCCATGTTTACCTGGAAGTACTTGATACTTGATAGAGAAGTTAAAATTAGGAGATGGTAGGACTGGCAATTCCTACTACTATATAACTAGAGAGGAGCTTTTGAAATAGAAATCCCATGTTCGGTGTAAAGATAATTAGAAGTGTCAGAATGGTCACTGTTTGGAGCTGCTGAAGCTTCCTAGACAGTCTATTGAGCAATGCCAGACTAACGTGTTAGCAGAGAGCCCACTTATTATTTTTGCCGTTGAAGGTTTGAACACTCATTAATCCTGTGAGTTCCTGATGTGGCCACAACAAGAAAATGCCTTTACCATATCTTGTTTTCTACTGGACCTTGACCTTTGCCATGAGGACTCAGTATGAGCATACCATGCATCACAGGACTGGTCAGTGCTTATTATCACTTCACATACATCTCCCTGTACTTCCTGACTTGTCTTCCAAACCCAAAACCCTATAAGTCAAGAATAGTTGAGAAAGGAGGGAGAAGAGAGAAGAGAATTACATCAAATGATAGTCAAGGATGGATGTCCTAGGATCCCTTTATCCTGACCACATAACTTATAATGAAACAATCTGAAATCTCCTCCTTGATCAGGTCTACCAGCCCGGGAAGCTACTCTGTTGTCATCTTTTACAAACTGGTTCATGAGCACAGACTGAGTCAATGACATGATTCAGGCTTGTCCTGGACACTGAGAATCCTGAACAAAAAGGAGACTTAGATCTTGGGTTCCTTAACAAGGGGAAAGATATGCAATAGACTGAGCCCCTGGGCAGATGCTGAGGGAAAAGGGGGAAGATCCAAACCCTGTTCAGGATACTGAGGAAAGAGGAAAAAGTAATCTAGACCATGTCTGGGTATTGAGGAGACACAGAAGAAGGAGATATGGGAAGTTTCAATGTACCATATGTGAGATTTAAAATGGTTGAGGTCTTAAACTGTAGTGATTAAAATAGTGGAAGATATAAATTGTGATAGATATAAGAGAGGGTGAATAAATTTGACCGCAGAAATATGTTTCACTACAGTGTCTTGGGCTTAAAATCAAATATAAGGTGGTCGCCAGGGAAATATTCCCAATTATTCAAATACCCAAGTCAATTGGGTTTTATAGAGATTTTAATTAACAATACAATGAGTAGTCAAAGAAAGAGAGAGAGAGTAAGAAAGGAATAAGTATGAAGGGCTTCAAACCAATATGGTCTAGACCTGAATCTTAAAAGAGAAATCAGTCAGTTTTTTATAACTCACCATAAGATCTTTCTAAGTAAGGATTTCTAATGACACCAGGCCAGCAGCATCTCAGCTGCTTTCACCAGCTCCCTCCTCCATCTGAATGTTTCAGAATCAGTCTCCTCAGAATGAGTCTCTCCAATCTGAATGTTTCAGAATGACTTTTTTTTTTCCTGAGCTCTTATTTTTAAGGGCAAAATCTCCTTTGTCACCTCCCCTAAGTCCTTACATCTACCAATCACTGTAGATGTTTTTAAAGGACTGCCCATTCTTAGTCCACACCTAAGAAGGTGTGGATTTTTGAGTAATTCACACCAAGAAAGCTCTGAGTAAGTTTTCCAGTTCTTTGTTCCTTGTAAATTCACAAGTTGCTTGACCTTTATAGGTACTTAGCTTAAGAAAAGTATGGGTTTAAGTACTTTTCATGGTTCAGAAAAGAGTTTGCAACTTTATCTTCCCCTAGGGCAGACCCAAGTAGGTAAAGTAGAGTTCTCACATTCCTGCTTTAAGTAGAGTTCACTGCCCAAATGGGGAATGGTCTTAATCCAATCTTATAAAGTAGGGTCTGGGAAATTTTAAGGTTTACACCTGAGAAGAAGGGGAGAAGAGTCCTAGGTCCTGTGCTGAGCACTGACAAGGACAGGGGAAATAGGATACCACCCTCTATGGAGTCCTAAGGTAACTTCTAGTAGTAAAAAAAATGCCAAATCCAGCTGAAAGATGGTACCCATTGGGTAGTAGATCTTGTGTTTGAGATCATTCAGAGATGGAGGGTTCAAAAAATCAACCGGTAAATAAAAATATATTAAAACACTCTCAGGTGTAAAGAGTTTCCCTTCAGAAAAAAGAAGGAAACTCCAGACAAGGAAAACATAACCAATTTTGAAATCACAATAATTTGGGGATAAAAGGAAAAGAGATCAAAATCAATGATTACTGGCGTATTGACAAAAAGCCAATAAGGGGGCAGCCTCTTTCAGCATGAGAGAATGCATACAAAACAAATGCATTCAATCCCACACAGATCAAATCACCACATCCAAGAGTTCAATCTGGATTTTCTGATGCAGCATATGGTCTGTGCAGGCATCTTCATGTTGCCTTCTACAAACAGTTCACTTTCTGGATTTGGAGAGGTAGCATGTTTGTTATCCCAAAATTACACTCCAAAGAATTTACACTTTGCATCATGGGATAATTACACGTTCCTCCCTTAAGAGGATGGTCAGAGGGCTCCTGGGAAATGTAGTTCAAAAGCATAAGATTTCCAATTACACAGAAGGATTTCCATAGGCTGGCACAATATTACCCAAGAGGAGAAAAAGATCTGGGCCAATGTGTGGAGGCAGAAAATACACTGAGAGTGAGAAGAGAGAAGATCCAGTTTTGACACAAGTGGAGGAGAAAGAACTTAAGAAAAGACCCAAGGGACTTCAATTAGGTTCCTTACTCTGCCCATCCCTTGTTCTATGTATGACCCTTGGCATCTCATAGCCTGTCTCTGGTCTTCTGCTTCCTTATCTGTAAAATGGAGGAGTGGGATCCAGTGTCTAAAGACCCTCTGGCTCTGATTCTCAGCTGTCTCTCTTTTTTGCTTTTATTCTGTTTTCAAAAGCCTGAGTGCAGGAAGTCTGACTCCTGATAAGTGGTCTAAGCTGTGTCTGAAAGCCTCATCTGTGGTGAGGCTACAAGAGGGAAGTCAAAGATTGGTGTTATGACAGGATGGTTCTCAGCGTCCCATATCCTTCTGGAACTGCTAATGAGGAAAGAGACGTATGGGTCATGTGGTAAAGAAAGTGAAGCTGGAAACGGTAGGCTAACCCATTGGGAATCCTCATTTCTTTTTCCTTTGACCTGCAGACTTCTTGGCATGAATTTTTGGCCTCATTTGAGAGTGAAAGAGGAGCACTCTAATGGCTATGCCAACCACAGTGTCATCCACCATGGCAGAGATCAGGCTGATGCTTTCTTGGTGCCCAATCAGATCTCCAGTTTTTCTTAGTTTTGTCTTGTTCCCCAAAATGTGTGGGGCCATAGGGTGGGTGTCCTGCATGAGAATATTTGGTAAAGGGAGTCATAGATGAGAAGAGTCTGGGAGGGAATTACTCATTCCCACCTGTGATCATTTCAAGACATCTCTGATTGGTGAACAGTTAATTAGGAGGTTGTCCATTAGCATGTTCAACCCATCCCCATCCCAATAGGTGATCTGAGAAGGGGGAGTAGTGATGTACTAGCAGAAAAAAAATCTATTAATTAGGGTTTATGGACCAGAAATACTCCTTGGCTTTCCTAAGAATAAAGGAAATGAAAAATTCAGAGGAATAATAGAGAAAATAAACAATAAATTCTCACATTCTTTCTGGGTCATGTGAATGTACGGAAGGAAGTGGGGGTCTACAGCAAAGTGTGGGGCATGGGGAGGGATGCTTCTATGCTTTGTGCTTTACTCTAGTTTCTCAGTAAATGTCCTTTTGTAAAAGAAATGAATGTTGGTGGAATCAGTGTGAACTAAGCCATGTCACTTGGATATTGCAGAGAGCAACTGCCTGAATGGCATGGTGGGACCACACTGATGGGGACTCCTAAGCAATGGGCATTAGGGAAAAGGTGATCCTGTCCTGGGGATGTGACCTGCCGGTCTGAGTACAGGGAAAATGAGTCCTAGCACGGACACTCTACAGAAGCTAAAGGTCTAGACAACCCTGAGCATAGGTGGAAGCTAGTCGGGTAATACTGAAAAGTACAGAAGAGCCAACTCTGGGCTCTCAGGCAGCCCCTCCCAAAGCTACCCACCCATCAGCCCCTCATTCTGGGGTTTTGGTTTAACTCTTTGACTCCCAGAAGCCAGGAATCACTTTGTGTCTGCTTAGGGGTTGAGCACTGTTTAAGGAGACAAGGCTGGGGGCAGGAGCTGGTTGGGAGACTCTAGTGAGACCCGCAATGGCCAGTTATGGGGGAGAGGAGGGCAGGCAGGAGGCTGCTCCTAAAGCTGACCAGGGGCCTGAATCATCAGGAAAATGCAAGAATTGTTCCATCATTCTGACCCCAGATGACTCACCAACCATCTTCCCCTCCATCTTGCTCCCTCCCACACACACCCTCCCCACAGCAGGGTGCCATCAGTCAAGCAAGACCTCCAGAGAGGAAGGAGAAGAGAAGCTGGTCAGAGAGGCTCCAGGTGGGGACACAGTGCAGAGCTGGCCCCGGTGTCATCCTGTGCCTCAGACCAGCCCCAGCTCAGCCTCAGTCCCTTCTTCCAGCAGCCTCTGGGAGCACCATGACTCCTGCCCTCTCAGTCCTGCTGTGCCTGGGTGAGTCCTCAGCAGCCCCCACCCTAGAGGGGACTTTAGCCACCATCAAGCCCTACCTGACCCCCCTCCATCTCCTCCACTGTGCTGAGGAGGAAACTTTCCTCCAGAGAAGGGGAGTGACAAGTCTAAGGTCACACAGCAAGGGTGGGGTTGCAGGAGAGAAGCTGGGACTCTTGGAGGGGTCTCCTGGGCTCCAGCCTCCTTCCCTCCCAGCAGCCCTAAGCCCTGGCCCTGAGCTGTCTCTCTCCTTCCTGTGGGGATGCTGGAGGAAGCCGAGAGTAATCAGGGTCTTCTCTGCCAGGGCTGTGTCTGTGCAAGAGGACAAGGACCCAGGCAGCAGGTGAGTCCTTCCCCCACAATGCCCCTGCCCAGAGGACACAACTGCCCCAGGAGAAGGAGCTGGGGGAGGTCTGGGCTGGGCTGACAGTCTATAGAGAGGGGACCTGGGGTGGGGGCGGGGTTCCTACAGAAGGGGGATCCCCTGGACCTAACAGCTCTCCTTCCCTTCTAGACAGACTCCACAAACCCTCCCTCAGGGCAGAGAATGGCTCTGTGGTGCCCCATGGGGGAGCTGTGACCCTCAGGTGCAGGGGATCATGGGAGGCTGTAGAGTGGAGGCTGGAAAAAAGGGGAGGATCTGGATGGTCAGATATCAAAACCATGAGACAAGCTGGAAATGAGGCCAAGTTCCCTCTTCCATCTGTGACATCACATGATGCTGGGACCTACCAGTGCCTCTACAGACATTCATCCTCTTGGTGGTCAGACCGCAGTGACCCCCTGGAGCTGGTGGTGACAGGTAAGGCAGATCCTCCCCCCAGGCTGGGCTCGCTCAGGGTCTCCACAGCTCTGGGTCCCTCCCCAGCCACAGTGTCCCTCTGGCTCTGCCCTTCCTGGCTTCTCCCCTGTGTCTGCCTCAGCTCTTTTTCTGGAGTTGGCAGAAGAGGGGAGGAGCCAGTCTTTCTGTAGCACCTACTATGTGCCAAACACATTATCCTTGTTGTCTCATTGGATCCTCACAACAACTCTGCCAGGTCAGGGCCAGTGTGATCCCCATTTTAAAGATGAGGAAACTGAGGCAGAGAGGAAGTGACATGCTGAGGATTACATAGTTGGGAGGGCTGGATTTGAACTCAGGCCTTCCTGACTCCAGGCTCAGGACTCTACACTGCCCCATGAGCTTCCTCACTCAGTTCTCACGTTGGGGTCAGACAGGAGTCAGGAGAGGCTCAGTTTGGACCTCAGGAGACCAGACAGAGCTGGGGGCTCCCTGGGGATAGGCCAGGGCTAGTGAGGCATCTCCCAGAGCCAGGAGAGAGCAGAGGGTGGAGTTGCTGCTGCCCAGGACCCTCTCCCAGCCGAGGCCAGGCCAGAGTGTTGAGGGGGATCAGGAGGCACAGCTGAGCCTCTTCCTCCCCTTCCCAGCCTGTCCCAGGGGGTCCCCCGGGGTCTGGGAGGCGAGCAGGGATCTACCATGGGGAGGTGATAAAGAGCCAAACCGCAGAGAAGAGTCTTCAATCCTGACGGGCCAGAGCCCCCTTTCAGCCCTTTTCCTCCAACTATCAGCCCCCCTCCAGGTACCTGCTGGAAGTCTGGCTCAAAGGCAGCTCTTCTGCCTGCTAGAACCCTGCAGCTGCTCCTGCCTTGAGCTGACAGACAGACTATAGACAAAGTGCTATCATGAGCCCATCTGGTCTGTGCCACGCTGAGAGCTCCATGGCCTCGGGACCCGCTGCCCCTCCCCCCCCCCCACAGCCAATGAGAGAAGTCCCAAATGACCAACCGTCTACACCAGCCCTTTCCAAATCCCGGAACACGTGTCTGCCCTGCCCAGGCCTTTGCCAACTCTCTTGGCTTTGGGTCTCCCCCTCCCCCACCCCGCACCTTGCGGAATCCCCTCCTCTAGTCTCACATTGGCTCCTATGTCAGACCCCCAAATTCTGTGCAGGGAGATTGTATGAAAAAGAAGCAGGGAAGGAGGCTGCCAGCCCGGGGCATGGGGAGCCTCTGTGTCTGCCTCCGCCCGAGCATCAGCCCTCATTTGGCTATTTCTCACCTCCTGTCCTTCCTCCTTCTGTCTGTCTGTCCCTTTCTCTCTCCCCCCCACCTCCCCTCACTTCCCCCATTCCTGGCCCCAGAGGGAGCTGTCCAAGGCCTTTCTCTTCCCTCCTACATTTCCCCTCTCAGAGCTGAACCTCCCAGCCCAGCCTGGCCTCCTCCCAGCCTCATCTGCCCCCTCCCTGCCCCAGGGCTGCTCCGGCTCTAACTCCAGGGTCTCCCCTCCCCCCCCCAGGCCTCTCTGCCCCGCCCTCCCTGGCAGCCCTGCCCAGCTCTGAGGTGGCCCCAGGACAGAACGTGACCCTGCAGTGCTGGTCAGAGCGATGGTATGACTGGTGTGTCCTGTGCAAGGATGGAGAAGAGATCAGCCGGGGCAGGACCCGGAGCCATGGAAGGTGGTGTCAGATTGACGTCTTCTTCCCTGCTGTGACTCCGACCCAGGAAGGCACTTACAGATGCTTCGGCTTTAATAGTTCTTCCCCCTCCCTGTGGTCCTCCCCCAGCGCCACCCTGCTGCTCCGGGTCTCAGGTGAGGCAGCCCCAGCCCCGCCCAGCCCCGCCCAGCCCCTCCCCAGCTCTCCCAGGCTCCCTCTCTCTGCCCTGGGGCTCCTCCCTGTCTGCTCAGGCCTGTCGGGGGACCCCAGAGGTCAGGAGGGCTGGGGAAGAGGAGGCTCAGAGGGAGGGCACTGGGGTATCCTCAGAGAGTGTAGACAGTGAGGCCTCTCCTCGCGACCCCTCTAGACACCCCCCATCAGCAGACCATTGAGTCATGTTGGTCCCAAATCCAGAGAATATTCTATTCAGTCCCAGAAAGGGGTTTGGGGGGGGGGGGGAGAGGTCGGCAGAGCAGGCCTGAGGTGGGTAATGGAGGAAATGGGAGGAGGGGAGGCATGTTAAAAACTTCCAGAGCCCCCCTCTCCTCTCCCTGTTCCAAGAACCTCAAAGGATCCTCACCTCCCCCAAAGCTCTGAGACTCCCTCACCCAGTGAGTAACTGCTTCCTCTGGGGACAGGGTGGGGGTCTCTCTCTCTCTCCCATTGCTGTCCACCTTCTGTCTAGGCCAGGCCCGAGCCCCCCTTTCTCAGAGGGGAAAGCAGGGCACAAGAAGGGCTGGAGGGAAGGTATGGGGACAAAGAAAACACCAGGTTGGGGAAGAAGGAAGGACAGGGCTGGTCAGGGAGGGGGGGAAGCTGGGGGGTCAGAAAGGGGCAGAGCAGCCCCCACCCTTCTCCCTTCTCCCCCCTTCCCCAGGAGTCCCTGGACCCTCCCTCTCCTCATCCACAGAGCCATAGCTGGGACTACGGGGCTGGGGCTCTGTTCTTTCCTGGTTTCTCCAGTATGGATGGAGGGGGATCTCTCAGGCACCCCAATTCCCCTAAGCTGGAAGCACCCGAGGGCCCTCCTCCCCCTCCTCCCTCCTCTGCCCAGCCCAGCCTCCCACTGATCCAGCAGTCTCAGGATTCTGGCCCCAAGGAAGGGGGAACCTCAGGGCCCTGCAGCCAGCCAGGAGAAGGAGCCCTGAGGAGGATTCAGAGAGTCCCTCCCTGCCACAGCAGCTCCTCCATTCTTCTTCCATGGTCCCTGCCTGTTCCCAGCATCCCCCAGAGCTCAGAGGGGGTCCCAGGACTCACAGGAGCATCAAGTCTCAGAATGAGGCCAGGAGAGGTCCTGAGCTCAGGCCCATTTGACAGATGGGAAATCCTTGAGGCCCACAGAGAGGAGGGACTTACCCAGCATCCCTCATCCAGCAAGTCTGGGCACAGCTGGGCTCACACCCATCTACAGACCCTCCAACTCTCCAGGACTATCTGGAGGCCTGCAGAGCCCCCAAATCTCCTCTTTCCTCCTCTCCAGGGACCTCTCCAAGCCCTGAGTCTGAGAACAAGCCCTCAGGTGAGTACCTGGAGGATTCCTGACAGAGTAGAGAGAGGCAGCGGGGCTGGCTGTCCAGTCAGGGTCTGCCTGTCCCATCCAGGCTATCCTCATTTCTTACTACTCCTGATACTCCTTCTGAATCTTCTCTCTCACCTCTTAGCCTTTGCCTAGGCTGTGCCCTCTGCCTGGAATGCTCTGCTTCCTCACCTATTTCTCTTACTATGCAAAGATGTTTCTGAGACTGATCTTAGAAGTCACCTCCTACAGGAAGCCTGTCCTGATCTACAACATTTGTCCAATTCCCCAGGTATTAATGATCAAAGTCCTCAGAGGAGATCAAATGATTTTTATAGGGGGTAACAGAACATTGCAGGAGAATGTGAGCCCCTGGAGGGCAGGAGCTTTTCTGTTTTCTCTTTCCCCTGGGCCTGGCCTGGCACAGAGTGTAGACCAGAGTGCGTAATTAAGAGAAGTCTGGAGAACTGAATGACTGAGTGAGCCTGGGGGGTCCCTGAGGACAGGGCTGGGTCTCCCCTCACCCTGGGGCATCTCAGACCACAGGGCTGGGTCTCTCTTCCCCCTGGACAGGGGCCTCCACAAACATCAGTATTATTCTGTCTCCCCCAACCTTGGTCTTCATCTTTGGCTTCCTCAGGTCTCTCCATCCTCCAAGTGAGCATCCTGGTGGGCATCTCAGCCTTCCTCATCCTGATCTTCTTCCTCTCCCTCCTTTACTTTCATCACTGTCGGTATCAGCCCAGACTGGGTGAGTTCTTGGGGTTGGGGGCCCCCTGGGCTGAAGGTCAAATTGGGGTTGAGCTGGGACCCACTGAAGCCTGACTCCCCCTCTCCTTACAGGGAAAGGGGACAGAGAGGCAGACATCAAGACCACCAGGAGGTAGGGGCCCAGAGAAACCCCACATTTTCCTATAACACCCCAGTGTACTCCCCCCTTTTCAGATCCTACCCCTCAATTTTCTGTGTCTTCTTCCTCCCCAGCTCAGAACAAGCAGGGAGCACCCTAGAGGAGACTGTGTGTGAGTGACAGGGAGGTGGGGCAGGAGGGCAAAGCCTGCCCTGGGGAGAGCCAGCTTCCTGGCCCCTCATCCCTTCTCTTGTCTCCAGGTGCTGATGTGAATGATGTCAGACAGACAGAGGAGGCTGGACAAGAGGACACATCCGTGAGTCACTCACAGATCTCTCCTCCTTTGCCCAGAGATGTCCTTATGGAGGGAAGAGAGGGGGAGACCTTCCCCCAGGTCACACTCAGCTGGGAGGGCTGCTGGGTTCAGGGTCCTGCCCCTCCTGCCCCAATGCCCCCTCAGTCCCCTCACCTCCTTCTGCTTCCTCTTCTCCTGTCAGGCTCTCCAAAGAGAAGACCCTCAGGAAGTGACCTACGCCCAGCTGGACCACAAGAGGCTCAAGCGTGGGGCTGAGCCCCCTCCCCAGTCTGGCCCAGTGGAGCCCAGTGTCTATGCTGCCCTTCGGTGAGCTTAGCCCAAGCCTGGGGGACCAGAGGTAGAAGCCGCCCCTTCATTCTCCCTCTGCTTCCTGAGGGCCGACCCTGTCCTACCTCATCCCCAAGTCACCCTGCCATTAGGACCTCGGCTTGTCACCCCAAGAGGAAAAGCAGAAAAGGCAGAAAAAGCACGCTGGGACCCTGATATCCACAGAGGAGCCAACCAGCCACTGATTACAAATGATTAGTTATCTGGGTCCCCCCATAGTAGATCTGTCATTACACTGTAGAGGGGGAATACGCTGTATAAGAGGGGCAGAACAGACTTACCTCTAGAGGAGAGGCGGAGGCTGGCCCTCAGGGGAGGAGGGGTATTGCCTGGGCAGCCCCAGCCCACCAAGCTCCTGTACAGGAAAAAAGATGCCAGAACTTAGACAGATGCTGAAGCCTCAGACGAGTGGGCAAGCTCTGCTAAATCCAGGACCGTTTCTGGCAGCCCCTGCTCTGCTTGCCTTGGCCCAGGTTCCCTCCTCACAGGCTGGGGTTCATCCAAATACAGCATCCCCCAAATCTATACACAGTTTGGCCCATCAATTAAGGCCTTTTCATGGACTTTCAGGGTTACCTAAAGAGGCCTGGAATTGGAGATGAAGGACCAGGGGTTGGACCTGGCTCTGCTATTTGCCTGCACAAGTCCCTTTCCTTCTGTGATTTCAGTTTCCTCCTCTGTAAAATAAATACCAGTTAGTCCAGCTCCCCATCACTACAGATCCTGGGGTGTTCTCCTGTGACCCACAGAGCTCTGGTCAGCAGCCTTGATGGGACAAGCTAGAAGGGAAGCTCACAGTTCAGATGCTCCTTCCAGAAGTGCATCTATATTAGGGATTTAAGGAAGTTTTTCCCTTCATCCATCCCAGACCCCAATACTGCTAGGACTGTCCCTTCTCCTCTTCTCCCTCTTGCCTAAAGGGAAAACCAGATTTTAATATCTCATTAATATACTCCCACCCATGGTGAAAAGCTGGCTTCTGGTTGGAATAGATGCCTTTATTTATTCATTTTGCGTGTCAATACAACTTTAATATTCATTTTCTTATACTTGGCACTCCATGCTTCTCCCTCCCTCTTTCCCAAGATGGCGAGTAGTGACATGTGCTGTCCATGGTGATCATTCAATACATATTTCCACGTTCATTATGTAGTGAAAGAAGACACATATTGGCAGCACAAGAGAAAACTGGCTGGTGGAAATAAAGTGAAGAATGGCATGAGAGACGTGTTCATGATGAGTCTCTTGGAGCTGCCCTGGTTGTTAATAATGGTTGTCTTGTTGATAATGGTTCAATTATTCACTGTTGATCATCCACATTATTGCTGTTATTGTATTCAATAGTCTCCTGGTTCTGCTCAACTCACTTTGCATCACTCCATCTAAATCTTCCCAGGTTCTTTTGGGATCATCAGGTCCATCATTTCTATTGGCATGATAGTTCTCCATTACAACCACACACCACAGCTTGTTCAGCCATTCCCCAATTGATGGACAACCCTTTAGCTCCCAGGTCTTTTCCACTGCAAAAGGAGCTGCTATAAGTATTTTTGAACAAGTTGGTCCTTTCCACCATCTTTGATTTCTTTGGGATACTGTAAACCTTAAAATTTCTTAGACTTATAAATGTTGGAAATTTCACCATTGGGAAATTTCATACTTGGAAAATTTCTTACTGATAGTCTATTGGAATGTGAACCCCATTGGCATGGGAGGTTCCTCCTCCTCCCTTCTTAAGATTACTTTAGGACAGAAACCTTTTGCTGAACAATGGAAAGGACTTTGACCTATGCTTAAGCATAGAACAGGAATTTCTTTGAGTCATGATTGATTTTAGAATTGATACAATGGAGATACTTGGAATCAATCTCCACCCTACTCAGTCCTAACAGGATTGTGAAGGGCCACAGCATAGATCAAAATTTAATTATTTGAGAATATGACCTTCAACAAACATGTGCAAAGCCAGAGACCTCTGGGCGGTCCTGGGTTAAGCTAGAGCCACCATTGGCACAGGGAAATTGATGGACAGTGATTGGTAGATGTGAGAACTGAGGGGAAGGAACTTGGATGGTTTCCTTAAAGATAGAGGGGTCTGAAGGTGGGGGTGGTTGAGGAGTTTGTCTGAGTGGTTGGAGTGTGCTCTGAGAAGCTTGCTCTGAAGGAAGCTGAAGGTGGGGGCCTTTGAGACTGTTTCTCCATTTTGGTCACGTGAGTAATAGGGACTGATCTCTTTGCCCCAGCTATCTAAGGGCTTGGGCCTTTTGGCCCAGCCTAAACTGAGGGGGTATTTAAGCCCTATTCCCTTCTCTCTCCTTTCTCTCTCTCTCTCTCTCTCTCTATCTCCAATTCCTTTCTTCCTCCTGTTTGTAATTAAACTCTATAAAAGGCTGACTTGAGTTTTCATTTAGGAATTACATAGCTGAATTCCTTGGCGACCTTAAATTAATATATATCAGTCTTTTAAAGTGATTTCCTGTTTCCTTAATCTCCTATCTCTGGTCCTAGCTCTCAGTGCACTGAGAAACACACCCCTTCCCAATCAAATTGAACGTAAGTATAACTTTGAAGTCTGAGGGACAGTGTTGAAAATATCACTTGACACATTGGATGTACTGAACTTCATTCTTTCCTATTGGTAAAGCCTCAGCAATTTGGGGAAAGGGAGGAGTCAAGTCAAGAAAGGCTGCATGTAAGAGGAAGGGAGGGACCAGAACTTGCAGCAATGTTGGGGGTTCTGCCTGGTAAAGGTGAGGAAGTGGATCCCAGGAAAGGGGATCCCTAATGGAAAGGCAGAGATGGGCATGTTGAGTTCAGCCAAGAGGACAGCAACAGGGATTGTGTCCAGACCCAGCAGTTCCAGGGCCAATGACATGCCCAGACCCAGTTTGGTTCCTCCCCCATGGCTGTGCTCCCAGGACCAAAGATGTCTGCAACCCTGGAGTCCTCTCCGAGGATGTTTAGCTCCTACTTCCTGTCAGATGGACGATCATGGCTGACGCAGAAGCCCTGACAGGCTGTGAGCAAAAGCCATGCTACAGGCTAGACTCAGGAAGGTTGGTGCTTTGGCTGATCCCTGATGGGGGTCTCTGATCTCACCTTGCCACGAATGGTCCAGCTTGGAGCAGGAACAGTGGAGTCTGCAGCCAGTCTGGGGGAGGAGCACCAGCTGTTTCTGCTACTGAGGTTCCATACCTCCCCCTACTTCCTGCCATGTCCTCCGACCCCAAAGCCCAATATTTCAGGCATAGTTGAGAAAGGAGAAGGGAGAGAAGAGAATGACATCGAGTGATAGCTGAGGGCAGCTGTCCCAGGAGCCCTTCATCCTGGCCAGCTGACTTATGCTGAACCCACCTGGGATCTCCTTGATCAGGTCCAGCTGCTGGAGGAGCTTCTCTGTTGGCATCTCCTACAAACTGGTCCTTGAGGACAGACTGGGACAAAGAGGCCGATGACAGGCCTGTCCTGGAGGCTGAGAAGTCTGATCTGAGAGGAGACTCGGGCCCTGGACTCCTTATCTAGGGATGAATGGGAAACAGAGCAGAGCAGGATGCTGAGAGCAGAGAGAAGGGAAATCCAAGGCCTGGGCTGGAGGCTGAGGAAAGAGAAGAAGGCGATGTGGGCCATGTGCTGGGCCCTGAGGAGACACAGAAGGAGACACAGATCCTTGACTGCAGCCTGAGAAGGGGAGTAGAGCTCACATCCTGTGCTGAGCCCTAGCAAGGACACGGAGGAATGGGACGCAGCTCCTCAGGAGCACCCAGGGGGGAAGATGCCAAATCCAGCTGAAAGATGGCACCCATTGGGTGGTGGCTCTGGTGTGTGCGACCATTCAGAGTTGGAGGGTTTAAATAATCCACCCTTCAGAAAGGTATATTAAAACACTCAAAGGTGAAAACGGTTCCTCAAAAAATGAAGGGAAGCTTCAGGTAAGGAAGTGAAAAGGCATCAGTACTGAGGATCCTTGAGGACTCTGGAGCTTCCCACCTAAGGCTCATGTTTTTGAACACCCATCTTCTGTTTTAGTATCAATTCTAAGAAATAAAAGTGGTAAAGGCTGGGCAATCAAGGTAAGTGACTTGCCCAGGGTCACACAGTAAGGAAGTGTCTGAAGCCAGATTTGAACCCTGTTCTGTCCCCTGTGCTAGCAAAACCACATCTATTCTTGCCCAAAGGGCCCCCACCTAGGGCACAGGACAATCCACCTAGGCTCAAGTTACCACCTCATGAGGGCCCTCGTCTGTAGCACGTCTTATTCCCCTACAAGGGGCCCATTTGCGATTTTGGACATATGGGGGCTCAGCGGTCATTTCCCAGCCTTGTATGACAGGAAGGATGTCTATCAGCTACCACAATATTACCCAAGAGCAGAAGAAGTGGGCAACAACAACAACTCTGATGTACCCCCAACTCAATGAGTAACCACTTGCTCTGAGGACAGTGGGGGGGGGTCCCTCTCTCTCCCCCATTGCTGTCTACCTTCTGTCTAGGCCAGGCCTGAGCCCCCCTTTCTCAGGAAAAACCAAGGCATGAGGAGGACTGGAGGGAAGGGACAGGGACAGAGGAAACACCAGTCTGGTGAAGAAGGAAAGACAGGGCTGGCCAAGGGAGGCGGGGACGATGGGAAACAGAGAGGGGCAGAGCAGCCCTTTAAGGGAAAACACTTTTAGCTGAATTATGTTTGTTCTGTCTCTAGGCTTTTTTTAGAGTTGCTATAGAGCAGGTAATGGCTGTGGGTAGGAAAATAGGTCATATGGGAAGAGTTTGGGTCTCAACAGTATAGGAAATGGGTTTAGGAGAGGGAATAGTTTGGGTGGGAGGAGTTTGAGCACATTTAGAGGTAGTTAGAACTGGATAAGGAGAAGATGTGGTTTGAGTATGAGGAGAACTGCATGGAGCAATGGGACAGAGACTAAGTTGACTCTGATGATGAGGGAGTGTGGAGAAATAAATCTGTTCTTCCTCTGAGAGTTTCTCAAGCTTTTCTTAATGCTTTTTATATGTCTTGAGATCCCCCAAACTCTCTTCCAGTTTCTTCTCAAAGTCAGTTGAGTTATTTTCTAGATTTTCTAATTTTCTTTAAAGTTAACCTTTTAGTTCAGCAATTGGTTGGGTGCAGAAGGGATCATTGGTTGGATTGGATGGAAAAGGCTGAGATGAGTCTCTGATTTGAATCTCTAGGTTACTATGGCTATTTGTCAATCTTCTTTTAATAGAGTAGATAGACTGCAATGTATCCTGTTATTATAAGTATACCCAGGAACAGTGCTAAATATATCCATTGTGACATGTTCTCTGGGAATATGAGCCATTTTAAATAGAAAACCCCCCAACATTTTTGCAACATGGGCTATGCTGTTTAAAATCATAATTATTTTTTGTCTATTTACTATTTGTCAATTTAATTAGTAAAATTGCTAGCAATTCTACTTTTTGTCAGTAGGTGGTACTACTGGCTACGGATTAGGGTTAGGGTATGGTCTTTTTAAGGATTTCAAGTGAGACAATTATGAGTACAGGCACACCCTAATCAATCCACTTTTAAGTGGAGGGTATTAAAAATGTCTTCGCTAGAAACTAAGTTTAGGAGGGACAACAGGAACCAGCAGAAGCTTTGTATATTAGGAAAAAATGAAACACACTTTATCGTGGGTAAAGCTCAGAGAATACAGCCTGAATTTGAGCTAAGAGGTTTGGGAGAGTTTTTTTCTGTCTCTATCCTCTTGAGGGTAAAATGCTAGGACCATATGCTTCTACCCTGTGCTTCCAGGGAGCAGCTTCTAGACCAGGTGGGCAGGAAGCTGCTTCTCTAAGCTGGCCTGGGACAAAAAAACATTTGAGTGTAGAGTAAAGGTTGTGGGCTATTGAAATTTTTTCCCTTAGTAGGCTCTAAAAGCTCCTCAGGGTTATGGGAGCAGTTTTAAGTATCTTTACTTCTACCCTCCCTGATGGTTCTCCCCAATGTTCCACCTCCAACTTAAGCTAATGGCAAAGGCACACGGGGGCTTAGAAAAAAGGAAAAGAGCAGACTTCTGGGAGCAAAATAAGGCTCAACTTTGTTAATTTAATAACTTCTAATAACAAAAAGCTGAGCTGAACTTTTTCACTTCCTCCAGTGCTTTGGAATTTGGGGCTGGGAGGCAGAATCTTGTGGGGGGCAGGGTTGCTTCCCCCCTGAGGTGAGGGGGGTGGAGTGGAAGTGTCTCCCCAGGTGAAAGCCCTGAGGGCTGGCTAATTGCTGTCTGAGGAAAAACAGTGGATTTATGCTGCTCGTAATTCAGTTGTTTGAAAGATAGTAGAAGGTGAAGGAAATTATCAAAAAATCAAGGGTATTCCTCAAACCTTGTGGTTGTCAAAAATGTAAGGAATGAAATTTCATGGTTTGACTAAATATATGAGAAATAAGATAATGTTTTGTTTGACAATTTAAAATTCTCATAGCTCCACTCAAATTGATTTTCAATAGCTTTGTTTACAAAAAGCTGGAAAGAGTGAAAGTAGAGAAATGTAAAAAGAGGGTCTAGAAGATGTCTAGCCTATCACACTAAATGTTTCTCTGGTCCCTGGTTCCACCCCAACAGGGCTTGTTAACCCCTCAGCCAGAAGACCCAGTGGTGAATTAAACAAAAGTTCAATCCACATGGCTTCCTCCAAGAGGGGAAGGCCTCTCTGGAACTAATCTCTCCAGAAGCAAGGAGAAGGAGACCAGCTATTCACTCACCCAAGTTAAGCCCAAAGGAGTAGATCAAGGAGCTGTCTTAGCCTAAGCAGTCCAAGAGCCAAAGTCCTAGTTCAAGCCAAAGTCCCAACTAGCAGTCCAAGCTGAAACTCAAAGAACTCCCTCAGACAGAAAGTTCAGGGCATTTTATAGTCCCTTTTCCAGGTCCCTTCCTGTCCCTTCCTCCACTTTACTGGGACCAACTGCAGTCTACCAATTGGCTTAGTGCTGCCTAGGGGACAGTCAGTTGCTTCTTGGAGTTGTCACTCACCTTAGGAAGTGGCTTGAGGACCTCCCCCACCTCAGTATTAACTAGGGGTGTTTATGTTTTTGTTGATTAATTTAAAAATACGCTCAGGGAGAGTTGATCCTATCTTCACATCTGGAATGTTTTCCAGTGATCCTGAGCCCCAGGAGGCTTCCACATCTCCAGAATGAAGAGATAACACCCCCACCCCTGTAAATTGAAAGGGATTTTAAGTGAGATGGAGGCTAGGAGGCAGCTGGCAGAGAAAGTGGGTCTCAGACAGGTAACCCAGGATGGAGCTTCTGAGGCTTTGCCAGCAGAGCTAGTTGGGTGACAGAGCCCCGGGGAGTGGCTGGGTGCCTTCTAGGATGGGGGCTGTGGGGAAAGGGTCTGGGGGTGACACAGGCTTCTATCAGGAGATTCACATATCCCAAAAGGAGGGCACAAGAATGGAGTCTTTGTCCTTTTCTCTGGGTTCTCAGAGACAGTCTTCTCTGGCCAGATGGGTCCAGAGTGTAGAGGAGTCTCTGAGTTGTTCTGGGCACCTTTGGGTGTCCTGAGTCCCCCTCCATGTCACCCTCTCTTTGTTTCTGGGTCCCTCTAAAGCCCTAAAGCCTCTCCCTTCTTTCCCCTGAGTCCTCTCTCTCCTCACCCACACAGCCATAGCTGGGACCAGGGGGCTGGGGCTCTGCTCTTCTCTCGTTTCTCCAGTATAGATGGAGGGGGGTCTCTCAGGCACCCCAATTTCCCTAAGCTGTGTAAAGATTAAAATTTAGGGGAGACTGAGGCAGGTAGAAATTAGTTTCTCTATGTAAGAAGTATTATATTTTTATGAGGTTTATTAAAGATTAAGTATTAAAGAAAATACAGGATAAGAAAACATGTGCCTAGGCCAGAGAAGCCTAGACAACACCTCACCTACATTATGAAAGAGCCATATCTGCTCCAAAACGGAAGTCCAAAAGAAGCCCCAAAGCCTTTTCAATCAGGTTAAATCCCTTCTCGATCTCGGCCCACCTGAGAATTCGGTGAGATTACAAAGCATTTTGGGGAAGTGGAGCAAGGAATTGTGGGGATTGAAGTCCAGAGTTCAAGTCCATTTTTTACAGCTGGAAGCACCAGATGGGCCTCCTCCCCCTCATTCCTCCTCCAACACAGCAGCCTCCCCCTGATCCAGCAGACTCTCAGGATTCTGTCCCCAAGGCAGGAGGCAACCTCAGGGCCCTTCAGCCAGCCAGGATAAGGACCCCTGAGGAGGATTCAGAGGGTCCCTCCCTGCCACAGCTCCTCCATTCTTCTCTTGGTATCTCTGCCCATCCCCCAGAGCCCTTCCAGAAGCTAAGAGAGGGGTCACAGGAATCACAGGAGCATCAAATCTCAGAAGTGGACAGGCCAGGAGAGGTCCTGAGCTCTGGCCCATTTGACATATTGGAAAATTAGACCCAGAGAGAGGAGGGACTGGCCCAACATCCCACACCAAGCAAGGCTGGGCACAGCTGGGCTCACATCCTGTCTCCAGACTCTTCAGCTCTCCAGGCCTCTTTGGACCCCCCTGCAGAACCCCTAACTCTGCCCCTTCCTCATCCCCAGGGACCTTCTCTCCAAGCCCTGCATCTGAGAACAAGATTTCAGGTGAGCACCTGGAGGATTCCTGACAGAGGGTGGAGGGAGGCAGGGGGGCTGGGTGTCCAGTCAGGGTCTGCCTGTCCCTTCCAGGGTCTCCTCATTTACCACCACTCCTGCTGCAGCACATTATCATTCTTCTTTCACCTCTGGACCTTTGCTCAGGCTGTGTCCCTCTTCACCTCCTCTTGTAATGCAAAGATGTCTCTGAGACTAAGCTTAGGAGCTGCCTCTAATAGGAAGCCTTTCCTGATCTCCAAACTGTGCCATCCCCACTTGTTAGTGATTCCACTGCTCAGAAAGAATGGATTTATTTTTATAGGAGCAAACAGAGCATTGCAGAAAGAGTTTATATTGCCTTTGTGTCCTCTGCCTAGACTAGCACAAGGCTTGGCCCAGAGTCTGTGTGGTTAATTAAAGTCTGGGGGCCCCCTGAGGCCAGGAATAGACAGGGGACTCCAGAAACATCAGGATTATCTTATCCCCTCAAATGTCCATTTTCATCCTGGGCTTTGCCAGGTCTCTCCAGGCTCCAAGCAGGCATCCTGGTAGATGTCTCATCTTGGGTTACTCATCCTGATGTCCTACAGGAAACATCTCCTGATCCCCAGCTTGTCCCCCTCCCCAATTGTTAGGGATCCCACATCTCAGAGGGATGATTTATTTGTGTCTATAAGAAGGAGCTTCTCAGGAGAATGTCAGCTCCTAGAGGACAAAACACTCTCCACACAACTAAAACTAGACTTGAGCAATTGGAAAAACATTAACTGCTCATAGGTAGGACGAGCCAATATAGTAAAAATGACCATCCTTCCCAAACTTATCTATCTATTTAGTCCCATACCCATTGAACTTCCAAAAAATTTCTTTACTGAATTAGAAAAAACATAACAAAGTTCATATGGAATAACAAAGGATCAAGGATATCCAGGGAAATAATGAAAAAAAAAGTACAAAGGAAGGAGGACATGCAGTCCCAGATCTCAAACTATATTACAAAGCAGCAGTCATCAAAACAATTTGGTACTGGCTAAGAGACAGAAAGGAGGATCAGTGGAATAGACTGGGGCAAACGACCTCAGCAAGACAGTATATGACAAACCCAAAGATCCCAGCTTTTGGGTCAAAAATCCAATATTTGATAAAAACTGCTGGGAAAATTGGAAAACAGTGTGGGAGAGATTAGGTTTGGATCAACACCTCACACCCTACACAAAGATAAATTCAAAATGGGTGAATGACTTGAACATAAAGAAGGAAACTATAAGTAAATTAGGCAAACACAGAATAATATACATGTCAGACCTTTGGGAAGGGAAAGACTTTAAAACCAAGCAAGACATAGAAAGAGTCACAAAATATAAAATAAATAATTTCGACTACATCAAATTTAAAAGCTTTTGTACAAACAAAACCAATATTACTAAAATCAGAAGGGAAGCAACAAATTGGGAAACAATCTTCATAAAAACCTCTGACAAAGGTTTAATTACTCAAATTTACAAAGAACTAAATCAATTGTACAAAAAATCAAGCCATTCTCCAATTGATAAATGGGCAAGGGACACTAATTCATTGCTGGTGGAGTTGTAAATTGATCCAACCATTCTGGAGGGCAATTTGGAACTATGCCCAAAGGGCGATAAAAGACTGTCTGCCCTTTGATCCAGCCATAGTACTGCTGGGCTTGTACCCCAAAGAGATAATAAGGAAAAAGACATGTACAAGAATATTCATAGCAGCACTCTTTGTGGTGGCCAAAAATTGGAAAATGAGGGGATGCCCTTCAATTGGGGAATGGCTGAACACACTGTAGTATATGTTGGTGATGGAATACTATTGTGCTAAAAGGAATAATAAAGTGGAGGAGTTCCATGGAGACTGGAACAACCTCCAGGAAGTGATGCAAAGTGAAAGGAGCAGAACCAGGAAAACATTGTACACAGAGGCTAATACACTGTGGTACAATCGAAGGTAATGGACTTCTCCATTAGGGTCAATGAAATGTCCCTGAACAACTTGCAGGGATCTAAAAAACATTATCCACAACCAGAGGATAACCTGTGGGAGTAAAAACACCGAAGGAAAGCAAGTGCTTGACTATAGGGGCTGAGGGGAAATGACTGAGGAGAGACTCTAAATGAACACTCTAGTGCAAATACCAACAACTTGGAAATGGGTTCGAATCAAGAACACATGTGATACCCAGTGGAATCGTGCGTCAGCTATGGGAGAGGTGGTGGGAGGGGGCAGGGGGAGGAAAAGAAAATAATCATTGTTTCCAATGAATAATGTTTCTCAATGACCAAATAAAATAATGTTAAAAAAAAGAATGGATGTCCTAGGATCCCTCTATCCTGACCATATAACTTATGATGAAATAATCTGAAATCTCCTCCTTGACCAGGACTAGGAGCCTGGGAAGCTACTCTGTTGTCATCTTTTACAAACTTGGTCATGAACACAGACTGAGTCAATGACATATGATTCAGGCTTGTCCTGGACACAGAGAATCCTGAACTAAATGGAGACTCAGGTCTTGGGCTCCTTAACAAGGGGAGAGATATGCAATAGACTGAGCCCCTGGACAGATGCTGGGAAAAAAGGGCAAAGATGTAAGCACTGTTCAGGATACTGAGGAAAGAGGAAAAAGTAATCTAGGCCATGTCTGGGCATTGAGGAGACACAGAAGGAGAAATGGGAAGTTTTAATATATCCTAAGAAGAAGGGGAGAAGAGTTCCAAGTCCTGTGCTGAGTACTGACAAGGATGGGGGCAATAGGATACCACTCTCTATGGAGTCTTAAGGGAGGACCTAGTAGTAAAAAATGCCAAATCCAGCTGAAAGATGGCACCCATTGGGTAGTAGATCTGGTGTTTGAGACCATTCAGAGATGGAGAGTTTAAAAAATCAACATGTAAATAAAAATATATTAAAACACTCACAGGTAAAAAGAGTTTCCTTTCAGAAAAAGAGGAAGGAACCTCCAGACAAGGAAAACATAAGCAACTTTGAAATTACAATAATTTGGGGATATCAGGAAAAGAGAACAAAATCAATGATTGCTAGGTGCATTGATAAAAAAGTCAATTAGGGGTAAGTCTCCTTTGGCATAAGAGAATACATACAAAACAAATGCATTCAACCCCACATAGTCCAAATCACCACATCCCAAAGTTCACTGTGGATCTGATGCAGCATATGTTTTGTGTACGCATATTCATGGTGCCTTCTACAAACAGTTTCTGGATTTGGAGAGGTAGCATGTTTCTTATCATAAAATTACTCTCCAAAGAATTTAAATTTTGCATTATAGGATAATTACACATTCTTCCCTGAAGAGGATGGTGAAAAACACAGGGATCCCTCAGGGATCCATGGCTGAGTTATGAGGTATATGAATCAATTAGAAGAGAAATCTAAAACATTAAAAAATCTAAATAAAAGAGAAAAAATAACTGGTGGAACAAATGTAGAATATCAAAGATATGTGTAAAAATTCTAAGTAAACAAAAATAAACCTATAACAGAGGTCCTTGAATCAGGGCTTAACTAAAGTGATTTATGTAATTATGTATTTACCCAATCAATAGTCAGGACTACAAACAGTTTGCCACATTATGAAAGACAGAAAAGGAACTATATTATAGGAGCCAGGAAGGCAGCCTAAGTGAGGTGCTTGATTGAATGTGGGGTTTAGGGAAGACCTGCCTCTGACATATGTCAAAATAGCCAAAACCTCAAAACCCAAATAAACTCAAGTCCTCTTATATTGGCTCAAAATTTTATCAATTCCATTGGGATTAGTTAATCTCTTTGAACTTGGGCTTGATAGGCACTATTCAGGTTATCTTTGTGCTTCTTTGGCATTTTGCAGTGGCTCTTTTTGTATTCCTTTTTTTCCTGGAATCAGACAATCATTAAGCAAAATCCCATAATTTTTTAAACAATCAATGATATTATTTCTATAGTCTAAAGCTTTGGGGGTATGTATTGACATTAGGTCAAATGTATGATAAACTTATATTACTGCAAAGTCAAAAAAGTTAAAGAAAAATCTTAATGCTGGTGATGTTCTTCAAACACAAAAAAAGGAGAGAAAAAATAAAATTCAAATATTATATTGCACATGCAAAGAAAAACAATAGTATAAAAGTTTTAAAAATCAAAAAGATATAGTTTACAATCAGTGACACACTGTGGCATCCAAGGAGAGGTAGAATACAAAGGTTTCTCACCCCAAAATGCAATTCATTTCCTTTTTTAACTTGGCCATAAGCTACTAGGTGAGTGCAAATGGTTTTCACAAATAATAACTTTATAAAATAGTAGTACAGTGTGTGAGTCTTGAAATTTCTCAGACTTGTGAATGTTAAAAAAATTCCCCATTGGGGAATTCTCCATTGGAACAATTCCCTACTGGGACCTTTCCCCATTTGGAAAGTGAAAACTCTACTTAGATCAGAAATGGGAAGACCTCTACTCCACCTGTACTTAAGATTGCTTTAGGAAAAAAAAAACTCCTTGCTGAACAATGAAAAGTACTTAAACCCGTACTTAACCCATGCCTATTTTTAGAAAGGGGTGCTAAGTACCTATAAAGGTCAGGCAACTTGTGAACTTACAAGGAGCAAAGAGGTGAAAACTTGCTCAGAGCTTTCCTGATGTGAATTACTCAGAAGTTTTAGTCTACCCAGAAAAGGTGAGAGCAAGATGTGAATTAAGAAGGTGATATCAAAATGTGAATTAAGAATGACCAGTCCTTTGGAAAACGTCTACTGTGATTGGTAGGTGTAAGGACTTAGGGGAGGTGACATAGGAGAAATTGCACTTTACAAGTAGACGAAAAACTCTCTCTGGAAGCAGTCAGCTGGGAAAGGCTGCCTTGAAGGGTCTCTCTCAAGACTCTCTTGGGGACATTTCAGATTGAGGATTGAGCTGGTGAAGTCAGCGGAGATGGAGCTGGCCTGGTGTCACTGGAATCCTTGCTTGGACAGATCTTGTGGTGAGTGTTTAAGGACTGACTGATCTTTTCTCTTAAAGCTTAGGCCTGGGTTGGCCAGGATTGGCCAGGGCCGGCTTATCCCTTTCTCATTCTTTCCTTTTTCTCTCTTTCTCTCTTTCTTTAATTCCTCATTGTATTATTAATTAAAATTCTCTATAAAACCCAGTTGACTTGGGTATATTCATAATTGGGAATATTTCCCTGGCGACCACCTTATATTTGATAAAAAAACAAGACACTGTAGTGAAAACATATTTCCTGCAGTCACAATTTACTCACCCACTCTTATATCTACTAAAATTTATATCTTCCACTATTTTACTCACTACAGTTTACAACCTCAACCATTTTAACTCTTACAGTTTATGGCATCCACTCTTTTAAATGCCACAAGTGGATAATGCATATTCAAAGAAAGTACCAAGAGAATATAATATAGACTTCCGGTCAAGATGGCGGCTTAGAAGCTGTGAAAGTTCAGACCTCAGAAACCCTTCCTTACCAATCGCAAACTGAGAGCTGCTTGGACACTGAAATTCAAGCTGGACAACAGGACAGACCCTCCTCCCGGACCTGGATCAAAAGGTATGGCCCCCCAAAAGCCAAAACCCTAAATCACTCAGATCTAAGGGGCAGGCAGAAGGAAGGTCCCAGGAACCATCCCCCCCAACCCAGAGTGCTGAGCCCACAGCAGCAGCGGGAACTTCAGGGTCGGCAAAAGGGCCCCAGGGCTGGCTATTTTGAAGGATTCACCTTGAAAGCAACCTGAACCAGTCTCCAGGACACCCAACACAGATGGCAGGGAAACATAGAGAGAAGGGGGAAGCCTGCAGACCCCTGGCTGGGGCCTTCCAATTGAGTCTCAAGGGAGGTCCCAGCTTTAGGGCACCAGCTGAACCCAATCCCATCAGGAGCCCTCAGAGCTACTGAAAGGAGAGAAATCTTAGGGCCAGCAAAGGGGTTGCTCCGAAGAGCTTACCTTGAAATTAACCTGGGCCAGTCTCAGGGCATTCAACACAGATTGTGGAGGAGGAGGTTGGTTTTTTTCTTCTTTTTCTTTATTTTTGGCTCGCACCAGATGATCCTAATATCATCAAGAGCCCTCAGAGCTTCTGAAAGAACAGAAACAGGGCCGGCGAAGAGCTTACATTGAAAGCAACCTGGGCCAGTCTCCGGGCATTCAACACAGATTGTGGAGAAGGAGGTTTTTTACTTTAGGGCTCATTCAGTACAAACAAGCTGAACCTAATCCCATCAGGAGCCCTCAGAGCCCAGGGAGGCCACGATCCCACCCCCTTAGAGAGCAGAATCTTCTGAACCAACCAGCTGAATCTAATCCCATCAAAAGTCTTCAGAACACAGGGAAGCCCAGGATCCCCACCCATCCTCATTGACTGCTGGACTTTAAGCCAATCAAAAGCCTCCAGAGAACAGGGAAGCTCAAACCCCCAACAACCCTCCCCCAGAGACTACACCAAGAGATCTTCTGTTAAAGCTCCAAGAGGGGAGACTGATAGAAGTCCCCCCAAAACAAAGAAAACAAGAGGAATAAGAGCACAGACAAATACGGGGAGTAAAGAAGGGGTGAATTTGAGCAAACAACAGAAGAAGAAGAAAGAAACTACAATAGACAGCTACTACTCACCAAATGTAACAGAGGGGGAGAGATCAGCAAATGATAAACCAGAAATCCCAGCAAATTGGATACAGGCTGTGGAAGAACTCAAAACACAACTAAGAGAGGCTGAAGACAATTGGGAAAAGAACTTAAAAATTAAGATAAGTCATCTGGAAACAGAGGCACTTGAACTAAAACAAGAAAATAGTTTCTTGAAATCCAAAATCAACCAGCTGGAAAATGAGGCAAAGGAGATGAAAGATGAGGTAAAGAGGATGAAAGACGATCTTCAAAGAAAATCAGACCAGGAGGAAAAAGATGACCAAAAAGCCACAGATGAAATCCAATCTTTAAGAACCAGAGTAAAACAACTAGAATCAATTGACCTCATAAGGCAGCAGGACACTATAAAACAAAACAAAAAGAATGAAAAAATTGAGGAAAATGTGAAGCATCTCATTCACAAAACAGATGATTTTGAAAATCGTTCAAGAAGAGACAATTTAAGAATAATTGGACTACCAGAAGATCACGACAAAAGAAAAAGCCTGGACATAATACTAGAGGAAATTATCCAGGGAAACTGTCCCGAGATCCTAGAACAAGAGGGGAAAGTGGAGATTGAAAGAATCCACAGATCACCCCCTGTATTTAATCCCCAACTGACAACACCAAGAAATGTTATAGCCAAATTAAAAAACAATCAGATGAAAGAAAAAGATATTACAAGCTGCCAAGAAGAAGCCATTCAGACACCATGGAAACACGGTGAGGTTAACACAGGATCTGGCTGCATCCACACTGAAGGACCGAAAGGCATGGAATATGATATTCCAGAAAGCAAGGGAACTAGGTCTACAACCAAGAATAAAATACCCATCAGAACTGACTATATTCTTACAGAGGAAAGTATGGCCATTCAACACAACAGAAGAGTTCCAAGTATTCATGAATAAAAGACCAGACCTGAACAGAAAATTTGATGTCCAACCACAAAACTCAAGAGAATCATCAAAAGGTAATTAAAAAAGAGGGGAAAAAACAAACAAAACAACAACAAAAATTTTATAAGAGACTCAATAAGTTAAAATGATATGTATCCCTATAAGAAAAGAGGTCATTGGTAACTCTTAAAAACTGTTGCTATCACCTGAGCAGCTAGAAGAATTACACTCAGAGGGAACATTGACAAACTGTATAGGATGAAAGGACAAGACATAAATAGGTATATAGATATATGCATACATAAATACATATACATGTGTATGCATATATATACATATATATACATGACTAGAGCGAAAAAAGAAAAGAGGTTATGACTAAAAGAAATGGGAAATGAAACAAATGGGGATAAATTTATATCTCACAAAGAATCTCATGGATGGAGGGGGGAGAACATCAATACGCTGGAAGGGTAAAGAGGTTGGAGACAGGAAATACTCAACTCCTACATACTTTGAAACTGATCCAAAGAGGGAAGAACAACCCAATACATTGGGGAAGAGAATAGATCTGCACCCTATAGGGGAGAAGAAGGGTAAAAAAAATGGACTGGTGGGGAGGGAAGCAATACAAGGGAGGGAGAGGGTGGGGGGAAATTTTTAAAAGACTACAGGGGAAAATAAGGGAGGGAATAAGAAGGGAGGGGGTAGAAAGAGAAGTAAAATAAGGGAGGGAATGGGGGGGCACTGACTATAAACAAACATTGGGATAGAAAGAAATAATGAAAGAAGAAAAGGCAGGACCTGCAGTAGAAATCAAAATGCTGGAAAATACACAGCTAGTAATCACAACTTTGAATGTGAATGGAATGAACTCACCCATGAAATGCAAGGGAATAGCAGAGTGGATTAGAATTCAAAACCCTACCATATGCTGTCTGCAAGAAACACACATGAGGAAGGTAGATATGCATAGGGTGAAAGTAAGAGGATGGAGCCAAATCTATTGGGCATCAAATGATAAAAAGAAGGCAGGAGTAGCAATCATGATATTGGACAAAGCCAAAGTAAAAATAAATCTAGTTAAAAGAGATAGGGAAGGTAATTATATCCTGATAAAAGGCAGTATAGACAACGTGGAAATATCTGTACTCAATATGTATGCACCAAATGGCAGAGCATCCAAATTTTTATAGAAGAAAATAGAGGACCTCAAGGATGAAATAGATAGAAAAACTATACTAGTGGGAGATCTGAACCTTCCCCTATCTGAGCTAGATAAATCAAATAAATAAATAAATAAGAAAGAGGTGAGAGAAGCAAATGAAATCTTAGAAAAATTAGAGTTAGTAGACATATGGAGACAAATAAATAGGGACAAAAAGGAATACACCTTTTTTTCAGCAGTACATGGTACATTCACAAAAACTGACCATGTACTAGGGCACAAAATCATTGCAAACAAGTGCAAAAGGGCAGAAATAATGAATGCAAACTTCTCAGTACACAGTGCAATAAAAATAATAATTAGTAAGGGTTCATGGATAGATAAATCAAAAATTAATTGGAAATTAAACAATATGATTCTCCAAAACCAGCTAGTTAAAGAACAAATCGTAGAAACAATTAATAACTTCATTGAAGAAAATGACAATGGTGAGACATCCTTTCAAAACCTATGGGATGCAGCCAAAGCAGTACTCAGGGGGAAATTTATATCCTTGAGTTCATATATAAACAAATTAAGAAGGGCAGAGGTCAATGAATTGGGCATGCAAATTAAAAAACTAGAAAGTGAACAAATTAAAAATCCTCAGATGAAGACTAAATTAGAGATCCTAAAAATTAAAGGAGAAATTAATAAAATTGAAAGTCAAAGAACTATTGATTTAATAAATAAGACTAGAATCTGGTACATTAAAAAAAACAAATAAAATTGACAAAGTACTAGTCAGTCTAATTAAAAAAAGGAAAGAAAAAAACCAAATTGAGAGTATCCAAGATGAAAAGGGAGACCTCACCTCTAATGAAGAGAAAATCAAGGCAATCATTAAAAACTACTATGCCCAATTATATGGCAAAAAATTATGGCAATCTAAGTGATATGGATGAATACTTACAAAAATATAAATTGCCTAGACTAAAAGGAGAAGAAATAAATTACCTAAACAACCCCATATCAGAAAAAGAAATTGAACAAGCCATCAAAGAACTCCCTAAGAAAAAATCCCCGGGTCCAGATGGATTCACAAATGAATTCTATCAAACATTCAAAGAACAGCTAACTGCAATACTATACAAACTATTTGACAGAATAAGCCAAGGAGGGGTTCTACCAAATTCTTTTTACGACACAAACATGGTACTGATCCCAAAGCCAGGCAGGTTAAAAACAGAGAAAGAAAACTATAGGCCAATCTCTCTAATGAATATAGATGCAAAAATCTTAAATAGGATACTAGCAAAAAGACTCCAGCAAGTCATCACAAGGGTTATCCACTATGATCAGGTAGGATTCATTCCAGGAATGCAAGGATGGTTCAATATTAGGAAAACCATCCACATAATTGACCATATAAACAAGCAAACCGACAAAAATCACATGATTATTTCAATAGATGCAGAAAAAGCCTTTGACAAAATACAACACCATTACCTATTGAAAACACTAGAAAATATAGGAATAGAAGGGCCTTTCCTAAAAATAATAAACAGTATATACCTAAAACCATCAGCAAACATCTTCTGCAATGGGGAAAAACTCAAAGCCTTCCCAATAAGATCAGGAGTCAAACAAGGATGCCCATTATCACCTTTATTATTTAATATTGTACTAGAAACACTAGCAGTAGCAATTAGAGAAGAAAAAGAAATTGAAGGTATTAAAATTGGCAATGAGGAGACCAAGCTGTCACTCTTTGTGGATGATATGATGATTTACTTAAAGAATCCCAGGGAATCAACCAAAAAGCTAATCGAAATAATCAACAACTTTAGCAAAGTTGCAGGATACAAAATAAACCCACATAAGTCATCAGCATTTTTATATATCTCCAACCCAGTTCAGCAGCAAGAATTAGAAAGAAAAATTCCATTTAAAGTCACCTGAGACAATATAAAATACTTAGGAATCTATCTGCTGAGACAAACACAGGAACTATATGAACACAACTACAAAACACTCTCCACACAATTAAAACTAGATCTAAACAATTGGAAAAACATTGATTGCTCATGGATGGGAAGACCATCCTACCCAAACTTATCTATCTATTTAGTGCCATACCCATTGAACTACCAAAAAACTATTTTACTGAATTAGAGAAAACCATAACAAAGTTCATTTGGAAGAATAAAGGATCAAGGATATCCAGGGAAATAATGAAAAAAAAAATACAAAGGAAGGTGGCCTTGCAGTCCCAGATCTCAAACTATATTACAAAGCAGTGGTCATCAAAACAATTTGGTACTGGCTAAGAGACAGAAAGGAGAATCAGTGGAATAGACTTGGGGTAAATGACCTCAGTAAGACAGTCTTTGACAAACCCAAAGACCCCAGCTTTTGGGACAAAAACCCAATATTTGATAAAAACTGCTGAGAAAATTGGAAGACAGTGTGGGAGAGATTAGGTTTGGATCAACACCTCACACCCTACACCAAGATAAACTCAGAATGGAGGAATGACATGAATATAAAGAAGGAAACTATAATTAAATTAGGTGTACACAGAATAGTATACATGTCAGACCTTTGGGAAGGGAAAGACTTTAAAACCAAGCAAGACTTAGAAAGAGTCACAAAATGCAAAATAAATAATTTTGACTACATCAAATTAAGAAGTTTTTGTACAAACAAAACCAATGTAACTAAAATTAGAAGGAAAGCAACAAATTGGGAAACAATCTTCATAACAAAAACCTCTGACAAAGGTCTAATTACTCAAATCTATAAAGAGCTAAACCAGTTGTACAAAAAATCAAGTCATTCTCCAATTGAAAAATGGGCAAGGCTTTGCTTTATTAGTTCTTGCTTTAAAGCCTGGTTTTCTTTTACAGTTTGGTCAAACTAGTTTTGTAGATGCGTAAATTTCTTTTGCATTATTTCCCACTTTTCTTTCCAGAAGGCTTCCATCTTTTTGATCATTTCAGATTCAAATTCTTCATGGGTTTGTGGAGAGTTTCCATTTCCTTTGGAAGGTTTCGGAGCATTTGCTTGTGTTTCCTCTTCTATCTCCTCTGTGTTTTGTATTTTTGCTCCATAAAATGTGTCCAAAGTCGCCCCCTTCTTCTTGTTTTTTTTTTTTTAATTTTGGGACTTTTGTGCTTCTGTGGAGTTTGTCATCTCTATGTGAGTGGGGGGGATTAGCTTTTCTTATCTCTGTCTGGTGTTCAGAGGTTTTAGCCCTAGGAATATTGTGCATTCTATGCAGTTGTTGTTCTGTCTTCCCGGGAAGCCAGGAGTTGCTGGTGTGTCCCTGTTACTGCCCTCCTCTCCTCGGCACCCTCCTGATGCTTCTCTGTTGCCTTACTTCCACGCTCTAAGCCTAGCTTGGCCCTTGTTCCTGTGCCTTAGCCTGTCAGCAGCAGCACTCTGCGGGGGGAGGGGCCGAGGCTTCCGGGAGCTTTGAGGGCTCCTAATGAGATTAGCTTTCCCTGGATTGAATTTAGTATGCCTTGAGGCAGGGAATTTTTTCGTGAGACTACAATGGAAGGATCCAGCCAGAGGGATACAGGCTCCCCCCTCTCTCTCTGTTTCCCTGCTGTCTGGGTGCCCCTTCAACTGTGTTAGGTTGTTTTCAGGATGTGGTCTTCAGAAAAGCCGGCTCCGAGGCCCTTTTGCCAGTCCTGAGGGTTGCTGTTGTTTCAGAAGACCCTACTTTCTGAGGGGGAGGGGCCATGGCTTCCAGGAGCTCAGGGTGAGTGCTCCTGATAAGAAGATTAGCTTTCCCTGGGTTGAACTGAGATTCGGATGGAAGGTTCCAGCCAGGGTGTTAGGAGCTCCCCCATCTCTCTCTGTTTCCCTGATGTCTGGGTGCCCCCACAACTGGGTAAGGTTGTTTTCAGGGTGTGGCCTTCAGAATAGCTGGCTCCCGAGGTCCTTTTGCCAGCCCTGAAGGTTACTGTTGTTTCCCACGACCCTGCTCTCTGAGGGGGAGGGGCCGCAGCTTCCTGGAGCTCTGGGCATGGGCTCCTGATAAGAAGATTAGCTTTCCCTGGGTTGAATTGAGTGTGCCCTGAGGCAAGGATCTGAGACTTGGATGGAGGGATCCAGCCAGGGGGTTATAAGCTCCCCCCCATCTCTTAGTTTCCCTGCTCTCTGGGTGCCCCCTCGACTGGGTTAGGTTGTTTTCAGTATGTAGCCTTCAGAATAGCCAGCTCCCGAGATCCTTTTGCCAGTCCTGAGGGTTGCTGTTGTTTCAGAAGACCCTGCTCTCTGAGGGGGAGGGGCCGCAGCTTCCTGGAGCTCCGAGAGCTCCTCCCAGGGGGTTACGGGCTCCCCCATCCCTCTCTGTTTCCCTGCTGTCTGGGTGCCCCCTTGATTGGGTCAGGTTGTTTTCAGGATGTGGCCTTCAGAATACCCAGCTCCCGAGGTCAATTTGCCAGTCCTGAGGGTTGCTGTTGTTTCAGAAGACCCTGCTCTCTGTGACACGGAAATCACTTTAAAGACTGATATATATTAATTTAAGGTCGCCAAGGAATTCAGCTATGTAATTCCTAAATGAAAACTCAAATCAGCCGTCAGCTTTCTTTAGAGTTTAATTACAGACAAGAGGAAGAAAGGAATTAGAGGTAGAGAGAGAGGGAGAGAGAGAAAGGGGAGAGAAGGGAATAGGGCTTAAATACCCCTTCTGTTTAGGCTGGGCCAAAAGGCCCAAGCCCTTAGATAGCTGAGGCAAAGAAAAGAGATCAGTCCCTATTACTCAGGTGACCAAAATGGAGAAACAGTTTCAAAGGCCCCCACCTTCAGCTTCCTTCAGAGCAAGCTTCTCAGAGCACACTCCAACCACTCAGACAAACTCCTCCACCCCCCCCCACCTGTCTTCAGACCCCTCTATCTTTAAGGAAACCATCCAAGTTGCCTCCCCTCAGTTCGCACATCTACCAATCACTGTCCATCAATTTCCCTGTGCCAATGGAGGCTCTAGCTTAATCCAGGACCGCCCAGAGGTCTCTGACTTTGCACATGTCTGTTGAAGGTCATATTTTCAAATAATTAAATCTTTGATCCTTTGCTACAGCCCTTCCTAAATCCTGTTAACCTGAGTAGGGTAGAGATTGGAATAATTAAATTTTGATCTATGCTGCAGCCCTTCCTCAATCCTGTTAGGACTGAGTAGGGTGGAGATTGATTCCAAGTATCTCCATTGTATCAATTCTAAAATCAATCATGACTCAAAGAAATTCCTGTTCTATGCTTAAGCATAGGTCAAAGTCCTTTCCATTGTTCAGCAAAAGGTTTCTGTCCTAAAGTAATCTTAAGAAGGGAGGAGGAGGAACTTCCCATGCCAATGGGGTTCACATTCCAATAGACTATCAGTAAGAAATTTTCCAAGTATGAAATTTCCCAATGGTGAAATTTCCAACATTTATAAGTCTAAGGAATTTTAAGGTTTACCATCCCCCCTGATGATCTTTGGGAGACTAGTCTCCCCATTGATCATTTAACATAATCATTTTGTAGTTCTAAATTCACTTCTAACTAAAGATATACACAATATTCAATTTTCTAAGAGAAATTAGAATAGTGAGAGAGGAAATAGAAAAGAAAAGAAAGCAAAACCAATGTTTTGCTAGGCGCATTGACAGAAAGCCAAATTAGGGGCAGTCCCTTTTGGCATAAATGTGTACAGTTACAATAAATGTTCAATCAAAAGTTCAGTCCAATCAATCACATCCAAAGTTCATTCTTGATCTTCTTGATGAAGTGTAGGTTTTCGGCATCTTTCTGCAACAGTTCATTCTCTGGATATAAAAATTTCAAGCTTCTTTCTTGAAGATCTTTTCTCAAACAGAATCAAAATCTTTGAATTTTTTTTTTATAAAAGTAAAATTTTAAACAAAATTCTTGGATTTTTATAAAAATACAATCTCAAACAAAAAAAATTCAAAAATTCTAAGATTTTAAATTAAAATACAATCCCTCCTGAAGTAAGTATTTAAAAAAAATATCAAGTTTAGCTCAGAATGCAATGTTCAGTTATGGGGGTGTATGTGTCAATTATCAAAAGAATAGAAAAATAATCAAAAACATAAGAAAAATTCAAAATAGACCTTGTATAGGTCCAGTTTAAAGTAATTTCTATCCCACAAGTATGTAGGACAGAATGCAGTAATATTTTACATAGTCATTTGTAGCCAAGACTACAGGAAGTTGCCATAATATAAGAAGAAAAGAATTAGAATTCTATTTTGATGAAGAAATGTCATTCCCTTGTCTGATTTTTTCCTCAGGGATATAGGGAGCCAGCATGATAGTCAAGCTTTGTACTTGTTTGAGTATTTCAAAAAGAGTGTAGATACAAGGAAGTCCTACGACTTAAACATAAGTTAAGCATCGCAACCTCGAGTCTCACTTTAATATTTCTTGTGTGCTCTATTGGCACTATTCAGGTTTAGTCTGTGCTCCTTTTTTTTTATCCCTTTTCCTGGAATCAGACACAAACATTAATCACAGTCCTATAATATTTTATCAATAAATGGCAGGTTCCCATAGTTTAAAGCTTTTAGGCATATTTTGATATTATAGCAAGAGTATATATATTAACTTGTATTACTGCAGGGAAAAATAATATTAATATTAATTATGTGTACCTTCAGTACAAAAAATGAGAAAAAAAATCAAATATTCTGATCAAAAAATAAAAGAAAAGAAATAAGAAAAAATAAGTAATTTAATATATTCTTGAAAAAAAAAACCAGCATCCATTTGTCTATGGATTATTATCTCCAATTCTTATTATAAGATAGAGTCACAATTCATATGATAGGATAGAGTCAATCAGTCTCAGCAGAAGATGCTTTCTTCACATGTGAGCAGTGAATCCAAGAGTCTCTTTCTCCAATCTTTATAGATGTTGGAGTAGTTAATAATATTTGGAATGGTCCTTCCCATGAAGGTTGAGTTGCTCTAGTTTGCTTGAAATTCTTGATATAAACTTTATCTCCTGGGTTCAGGTCATGCAGAGAAAAGTCTAATGGTCCGGCTTGTACTGCAGCTCCGGATTCATGAAGTTCACGTAGTTTGTGCTGTAACTCCTGTATAGAGGAAGCAATAGTAATATCTCCCCCTAATAGCGATGTATAAGCCGGGGAGAAAGGCTTAGCCTGTATAGGCGGATGTCCAAAAAGCATCTCAAATGGTGAAATATGTAAGTCTCCTCTAGGCCTGCTTCTAAGATAAAATAGGGCCAGAGGGAGAATTTCAGGCCATTTTAAATGTGTCTCAGTGCATAATTTGCCAATCATAGTCTTAAGTTCTTTATTCATCCTTTCCTACTATTTGGAGAGGAGAAAAAAAACTGAAAAAGGTTAATTAATATCAACAAAATCAATACAATCTAAGAAGAATAATATTCATTATATTAGGAAGTTCCTTGGGCACCCTCCTGAAGGGCACCTCTCTGAGGTTCATTAGCACCTCGAGCATGTTTTGGATGAGCGCCATTTCTCATATATTGTTGTTGAGTATTATTATTTTCTTCATTTGGAGAATTGTCATTATTTTCCCAATTCCTATTTCTCTAATTTTGGTTTCTAAAGTTCTTATTTCTATATTCATTATAGTTATTTCCATAGTCATTATTATAATTTCTAGAATTCTGGTTTTTATAACCATTATCATCATTTCTATAGTTATTATTTCTAAAGCTATTATTAAACTGTGTATTCCTTCCAATCATCTTAAGAAAGGTTCTACATTCCATCATTTTGTGGTCCTTCTTCTCACAGAAGTGGCAAGTAATGGATTGATAATTGGATTTCTGGAGAGGGGCAATTGTCGTTGGTTCATTGTCATGCCCACTTTCTAATTTAGTCATCCTATCAAATATCTCATTTTTTTCTTTATTTCCTCTATGACATCATTATTTTCTTCCTCCTTTTCCTTGTTTCCCTTTAAAACATATATAGATGTTTTTCGCAACTCTTCAAGGTCCATATCTGACCATCTTGGGCAATGTGTTCTAAAATAATTCTTAATTGCTTTGCAAGAGTTATTTACGAAGATTCTTCTAACTTGTCTTAAACTACTCTCTTTAGTTAAGTCCCAATCTAAAGTATCTGTCCCCAAACTCGATAATTCTATCCATAAATCTGGACGGTGATTCTTCTTCCTTTTGCTTAATTTTTTCCAGTTCCATCCACTTATCTGTACTGTCTACACATTCCTTCATAGCCGTGAGGATGGCCTCTCTACAATGGTATAGTTGTAGATAATCCTCAGGATTGTTATAGTCCCATTCGGGATCCTGAGATGGCCAATGTGCTGCATTACGCCCCCGGGTTTTGTTGACATGAACAATTATTTTATTTTTTTCACGTTCACTTAAAAAAGCCTGTAGTAAGTTCTCAACGTCCTTGTAAGATGGATTATACTGAAAAAATATGTCTCCCATCTTTTTTGTTACTAGAAAAGGATCTTGTTCATATGTGGGGATATTTCGTGTAAATTCATTTATTTCTTGGGGAGTAAATGGTATCCTATGTCTTAAAGTCACCACATCCCCATTCCGTCCTATTTCAGGTACTTCTCTTAGAGGAAACAGGACTCTAGTTGAATTTTGTACCTGTGGGTCAGTTTGACAAGGACAGGTTTCTGTAGGAGGACAAGATCTCCCTTGCATTGGAATTTGGTTTTCTGTAGGAGAAGGAACATGAGAAACTGGGATTGCAGGGGAAGGGTGTTGGGGATTAAATTCAGACAAGATTTGCACTACACGAGAGAAGCAGTCTGTTAACTGGGCTATAGGGAAGGTGTTTTCCGTCTCTATTTCAGGGAAGGAAATTTCCTCATTCAAAGGTTCAGAAACAGGTCTGTTTCTGGTAGAGTGGTTGTTTGCCAATTGATCCTGTAAGAAACTTTTTAGATCTTCTAATTGGGCTTGCATTTTATCCTCAATTTTTCCTATTTTATCCTCCATATTTCCCATTTTATCCTCAATATTCCCTATTTTATCCTTATTTTTTTTGTCACATTGTGGCGACCACGAAGGGACATCTCTGAGGGGGAGGGGCTGCGGCTTCCCGGAGCTCCGAGGGCTCCTCTCAGGGGGTTACGAGCTCCCCCATCTCTCTCTGTTTCCCTGCTGTCTGGGTGCCCCCTCGACTGGGTTAGGTTGTTTTCAGGATGTGACCTTCAGAATAGCAGGCCGTGGGGCTCTGAGGTTGCTTCTGCTGCCTTGGACTCGGACTCGGCGCTCTGAGTTGGGGGGGATGGGTCCTAGGACCTTCCTTCTGACTACCCCTTAGGTCCGAGTGGTCTCGGGTTCTTAAATATCTCACTGACACATTCTAAAATATCTCACTAACAAAGTGACAGATTTGGAAAATAGAGGGAGAAGAGATAATTTAAGAATAATTGGACTTCCAGAAAAGCCAGAAATAAACAGGAAACTCAACATCGTAATACAAGAGATAATCAAAGAAAATTGCCCAGAGATTCTAGAACAAGGGGGCAATACAGCCACTGACAGAGCTCACAGAACATCCTCTACACTAAACCCCAAAAGACAACTCCCAGGAATGTAATTGCCAAATTCCAAAACTCTCAAACAAAAGAAAAAATCCTGCAAGAAGCCAGAAAAAGACAATTTAGATATAAAGGAATGCCAACCAGGGTCACACAAGACCTTGCAAGTTCTACTCTAAATGACCGTAAGGCATGGAACATGATCTTCAGAAAGGCAAGAGAGCTGGGTCTCCAACCAAGAATCAGCTACCCAGCAAAACTGACTATATACTTCCAAGGGAAAGTATGGGCATTCAACAAAATAGAAGACTTCCAACTTTTTGCAAAGAAAAGACCAGAGCTCTGTGGAAAGTTTGATACTGAAAATCAAAGAGCAAGGAATACCTGAAAAGGTAAATATTAAGGAAAGGGGAAAAATGTTATCTTCTTCTTTTACTCAAACTCTCTTCTATAAGGACTACATTTATATCAATCTATGTATACTAATATGTGGGGAAAATGTAATGTATAAATAGGGGGTAAAGAAAGACCAAATAGAATAATCTTTCTCACACAAAGATTCACATGGGAAGGGGAGGGGAAGAAAACTCCTATAAGAAGGAGAGGAAGAGAGTTTTTACTTAAACCTTACTCTCAGAGATATCAACTCTGAGAAGGAAAAACATCCAGATCCATTGGGATCTTGAATTCTATCTTACCCAACAAGGGTAGGGAGAAGGGAAAAGCAAGGTGGGGAGGGGGAGAGGGAGAACAAAAGGGGAGGGAAAGAGAGGGGGGAAGGGGAGGAAACAAAAAGGGAGGGACTAAAAAGGAACACATATCAAGGGAGGGGACAAGGGGGATCAATTTAAAGTAAATCACTGGACTAAAAGGTAGAGCCAAAGAAGAAAAGGTTAGAACCAGGGAAAGATATCAAAATGCCAGGGAGTCCACAAATGACAGTCATAACTTTGAACGTGAATGGGATGAACTCACCCATAAAACGTAGACGAATAGCAGAATAGATTAGAATCCAAAACCCTACCATATGTTGTCTTCAAGAAACACACATGAGGCGGGTTGACACCCACAAGGTCAGAATTAAAGAATGGAGTAAGACCTTCTGGGCCTCAACTGACAGAAAGAAGGCAGGAGTGGTAATCATGATATCTGATAAAGCCAAAGCACAAACAGACCTGATCAAAAGGGATAGGGAAGGTAATTATATTTTGCTAAAAGGGACTTTAGATAATGAGGAAATATCACTAATCAACATGTATGCACCAAATAATATAGCACCCAAATTTCTAATGGAGAAACTAGGAGAACTATAACACCATATTAGTGGGAGACTTAAACCAGCCATTATCAAATTTAGATAAATCAAACCAAAAAATAAATAAGAAACAGGTGAAAGAAGTGAATGAAATCTTAGAAAAATTAGAGTTAATAGGCATATGGAGAAAAATAAATAGGGATAAAAAGGAATACACCTTCTTCTCAGCACCACATGGCACATTCACAAAAATTGACCATACATTAGGTCACAGAAACATAGCACACAAATGCAGAAAAGCAGAAATAATAAATGCATGCTTCTCAGATCACAAGGCAATAAATATAATGATCAGTAAAGGTACATGGAAAGTCAAATCAAAAACTAATTGGAAATTAAACAATATGATACTCCAAAATCGTTTAGTTAGAGAAGAAATCATAGAAACAATTAATAATTTTATCGAGGAAAATGACAATGGCGAGACATCCTTTCAAACCTTTTGGGATGCAGCAAAAGCGGTAATCAGAGGTAAATTCATATCCCTGAGTGCATATATCAACAAACTAGGGAGAGCAGAGATCAATCAATTGGAAATATAAATAAAAAAACTCAAAAGTGATCAAATTTAAACCCCCCAGCAGAAAACCAAACTAGAAATCCTAAAAATTAAGAGAGAAATTAATAAAATCAAAAGTGATAGAACTATTGATTTAATAAATAAGACAAGAAGCTGGTACTTTGAAAAAACAAACAAAATAGACAAAGTACTGGTCAATCTAATTTAAAAAAGGAAGGAAGAAAAGCAAATTAACAGCATCAAAGATGAAAAGGGGGACAGCACCTCCAAGAAAGAGGAAATTAAGGCAATCATTAAAAATTACTTTGTCCAATTATATGGCAATAAATACACCAATTTAGGAGATATGGATGAATATATACAAAAATACAAACTGCCTAGACTAACAGAAGAGGAAATAGAATTCTTAAATAATCCCATATCAGAAAATGAAATCCAACAAGCCATCAAAGAACTTCCTAAGAAAAAATCCCCAGGGCCTGATGGATTCACCAGTGAATTCTATCAAACATTCAGAGAACAGTTAATCCCAATACTATACAAACTATTTGACATAATAAGCAAAGAGGGAGTTCTACCAAACTCCTTTTACAACACAAACATGGTACTGATTCCAAAACCAGGAAGGTCAAAAACAGAGAAAAAAAACTATAGACCAATCTCCCTAATGAATATAGATGCAAAAATCTTAAATAGGATACTAGCTAAAAGGCTCCAGCAAGTGATCAGAAGGGTCATCCACCATGATTAAGTAGGATTTATACCAGGGATGCAGGGCTGGTTCAATATTAGGAAAACAATCCACAAAATTGACCACATCAACAAACAAACCAACAAGAATCACATGATTATCTCAATAGACGCAGAAAAAGCCTTTGATAAAATACAACACCCATTCCTATTAAAAACACTAGAAAGCATAAGAATAGAAGGGTCGTTCCTAAAAATAATAAACAGTATATATCTAAAACCATCAGCTAATATCATCTGCAATGGGGATAAACTAGATGCATTCCCAATAAGATCAGGAGTGAAACAAGGATGTTCATTATCACCTCTACTATTTGATATTGTACTAGAAACACTAGCAGTTGCAATTAGAGAAGAAAAAGAAATTGAAGGTATCAAAATAGTCAAGGAGGAGACCAAGTTATCACTCTTTGCAGATGGCATGATGGTCTACTTAAAGAATCCTAGAGATTCAACCAAAAAGCTAATTGAAATAATCAACAAATTTAGCAAAGTTGCAGGATACAAAATAAACCCACATAAGTCATCAGCTTTTCTATATATCTCCAACACAGCTCAGCAGCAAAAACTAGAAAGAGAAATCCCATTCAAAATCACCTTAGACAAAATAAAATACCTAGGAATCTATCTCCCAAGACAAACACAGGAACTATATGAACATAACTACAAAACACTCTCCACACAACTAAAACTAGACTTGAACAATTGGAAAAATATTAACTGCTCATGGATAGGACGAGCCAATAAAATAAAAATGACCATCCTACCCAAACTTATTTATCTATTTAGTGCCATACCCATTGAACTCCCAAAATATTTCTTTACTGATTTAGAAAAAACCATAACAAAATTCATTTGGAATAACAAAAGATCAAGGATATCCAGGGAAATAATGAAAAAAAAAAAACACATATGATGGGGGCCTTGCAGTCCCAGACCTTAAACTATATTACAAAGCAGCAGTCATCAAAACAATTTGGTATTGGCTAAGAAACAGAAAGGAAGATCAGTGGAATAGACTTGGGGCAAGTGACCTCAGCAAGACAGTATACGATAAACCCAAAGATCCCAGCTTTTGGGACAAAAATCCACTATTCCATAAAAACTGCTAGGAAAATTGGAAGACAGTGTGGGAGAGACTAGGAATAGATTAATACCTCACACCCTACACCAAGGTAAATTCAAAATGGGTGAATGACTTAAACATAAAGAAGGAAACCATAAGTAAATTGGGTAAACACAGAATAGTATACATGTTAGACCTTTGGGAAGGGAAAGGCTTTAAAACCAAGCAAGACATAGAAAGAAGCACAAAATGTAAAATAAATAATTTTGACTACATCAAATTAAAAAGCTTTTGTACAAACAAAACCAATGTAACTAAAATCAGAAGGGAAACAACAAATTGGGAAAAAATCTTCATAGAAACCTCTGACAAAGGTTTAATTACTCAAATTTATAAAGAGCTAAATCAATTGTACAAAAAATCAAGTCATTCTCCAATTGATAAATGGTCAAGGGACATGGATAGGCAGTTCTCAGATAAAGAAATCAAAACTATTAATAAGCACATGAAGAAGTGTTCTAAATCTCTTATAATCAGAGAGATGCAAATCAAAACAACTCTGAGGTATTACCTCACACCTAGCAGACTGGCTAACATGACAGCAAAGGAAAGTAATGAATGCTGGAGGGGATGTGGCAAAGTAGGGACATTAATTCATTGCTGGTGGAGTTGTGAACTGATCCAACCATTCTGGAGGGCAATTTGGAACTATGCCCAAAGGGCAACAAAAGAATGTCTACCCTTTGATCCAGCCATAGCACTGCTGGGTCTGTACCCCAAAGAGATAATGGACAAAAAGACTTGTACAAGAATATTCATAGCTGCGCTCTTTGTGGTGGCCAAAAACTGGAAAGCGAGGGCATGCCCATCAATTGGGGAATGGCTGAACAAATTGTGGTATATGTTGGTGATGGAATACTATTCTGCTAAAAAGAATAATAAAATGGAGGAATTCCATGGAGACTGGAACAACCTCCAGGAAGTGATGCAGAGGGAGAGGAGCAGAACCAGGATAACATTGTACACAGAGACTAATACACTGTGGTATAATCGAATGTAATGGACTTCTCCATTGGTGGTGGTGTAATGTCCCAGAACAATCTGCAGGGATCTAGGAGAAAAAACACTATTCATAAGCAAAGGATAAACTATGGGAGTGGAAACACCAAGGAAAAGCAACTGCCTGACTTCAGTGGTTAAGGGGACATGACAGAGGAGAGACTAAACGAAACTCTAATGCAAATATTGACAACATAGAAATGGATTTGAATCAAGAACAGATGTGACACCCAGTGGAATCACGCGTCGCCTATGGGGGGGTGGGGGGGAGGAAAAGAAAATGATCTTTGTCTTTAATGAATAATGCTTGGAAATGATCAAATAAAATATTATTAAAAAAAGAAAAATGGGCAAGGGACATGAATAGACAATTTTCAGTTAAAGAAATCAAGACTATTAATAAGCACATGAAAAAGTGTTCTAGATCTCTAATAATCAGAGAGATGCAAATCAAAACAACTCTGAGGTATCACCTCACACCTAGCAGATTGTTCAACATGACAGCAAAGGAAAGTAATCAATGCTGGAGGGGATGTGGCAAAGTAGGGACATTAATGCATTGCTGGTGGAGTTGTGAATTGCTCCAACCATTCTGGAGGGCAATCTGGAACTATGCCCAAAGGGCGATAAAAGACTATCTGCCCTTTGATCCAGCCATAGCATTGCTGGGTTTGTACCCCAAAGAGATAATAAGGAAAAAGACTTGTACAAGAATATTCATAGCTGCACTCTTTGTGGTGGGCAAAAATTGGAAAATGGGGGGATGCCTTTCAATTGGGGAATGGCTGAACAAATTGTGGTATATGTTGGTGATGGAATACTATTGTGCTAAAAGGAATAATAAAGTGGAGGAATTCCATGGAGACTGGAACAACCTCCAGGAAGTGATGCAGAGTGAGAGGAGCAGAACCAGGAGAACACTGTACACAGAGACTGACACATTGTGGTACAAGAGAATGTAATAGACTTCTCCAGTAATGGCTTTACAATGTCCCTGAACAACCTGCAGTGATCCAAAAGAAAAAAAAAACTAAACTATCCTCAAGCAGAGGACAAACTGAGGGAGTAAAAACACCGAGGAAAGGCAACTGCTTGACTACAGAGGTTGAGGGGACATGATTGAGGAGAGACACTAAATGAGTGCCCTCATGCAAATACCAACAACAAGGAAATGGGTTCAGAGCAAGGACACATGTGATACCCAGACGAATTGCATGTCGGCTAGGGAAGGGGTGAGGGGGTGTGTGGGGGGAGGAAAAGAAAATGATCTGTTTCCAATGAACGATGTATGAAAATGACCAAATAAAATAATGTTTAAAAAAAGTACCAAAATACTGAAAATTATAATAGCCCAGTTAATGACAATAGCAAATGGACCTACTATCATTAAAATTCACATGAGTTTCTATATAGTCACTTGCTGTATGACATTTAAAAAACATTAGAAGGTAATGGATGCTTGTCACTAGTTTTTCAGGTGTAGCAAATCTTTCAACTTTGGCTGAGATATTTTTAACAAAATGTATAACTGTCAGCATTCAAAAATGAGGCAGAAGACCCCAGAAAAAACCACAAACCTCTGTACTGTTGATGAAAATCTTTTCTGGCTCAAAAAGTCACCAAGAATATAGATAGTTCTGGTGTTAGGGTAGAGTAAGCTGAAGAGTTACAATATTTATGCAGAGGCTACTTTACACTTCATGCTTTATATATAAAACTTTTTGGAAGGACATTTTGTCCTCTACCTTTTATTCAACATTTTTATTATATATATTATATATATATTCAGATATATAATATTCAGCTACAAGACTTCACAGAAAAAAATCTTTCATACTTCCATAATGAGCTTATAACCAATTACAAGGTAACTAAGCCTCTTGGGCCCTTTCTCCTTCTGCTATGAGAATATAACAGTTAATAGACCTCTTTCAAATATGCCCCACCCAGTTTATGTGGATCTGAGGACTAAATAGTGAAAATCACTCCAGATGTCTCATCCATTATATTTTTAATAAATGCAGAGATGGGGAAATACAATAGTGACATTGCACTTCTCTTCAACTACAAATGGACCCTCGTATCTTGTTACAAACAATTCAAAGACAGGCAAATGATCAGATGTAATGGTGCTACTAGAGATCAAAAAAGCACTTCTGAAGAAGCCTTAAAACCATTTTGTGATATTTAGCTCATTAAAGTCTCCAAAGCTTCTTAGGCAGGTTGATGGAATCCACCCATCATCATCAAGGTGACAATTAACAAAGGCAAAAAGAAGCAAACGTCTGTTTAGGCAACATGTGACCTCAATGGATCTCATGACAAGCCCAGCATCCATAAGGGCTTATGGTTTTGCCAAAGGATTCATGCAAAATTTTTATGAACTTTTACAATGGTATTTGATTCAGTACAATTATAGGGGAAAGGTAGAAATCAAAATAATGTGACAGAATATGTCTAATAGCCAAAACACTGTAGATTAAAATGATTCAGTATAACAGAATAGTATTGATCAGATTAGTATATGAATTTAAAATGACAAAATTAAATTATAAACAAAATATCAGCAAAAAACAATAAGATATAGTGACTTTCATAAAACAATGGAGTCTGAAAAGGCTTAAAAATTTCACTTCCATACTCTTTAAAGTTCCTTCCCATTAATTTAGATTCCTTTTGTCACACCTCTGGGATCTCCCATAGTGAGGGACAATTCCTTGATGACCATAGTGTGGAAGAATCCCAAATTGGATGTATTTTAAAAACTGGGAAGGCCCAAATGGCAAGGGGTTGTAGGGAGATGAATTTCTCCCCTGAAGCTCAGCAAAGATAATTGCAATGACCAGGGTACCCAGGAATGCTAGGAAGAAAAAAGAATACTAAAAGTGGGAGCTGTTTGAGATAGGTAATGCACTGCTCTTTCATAGAGTGAGACATACTTGCAATTCTGCTTCCTGTTTGGAAGAATTACCTTCCTTCCCCTTCCTCCTTGGGGTAAAATGTTAGGGGCCATGTGCTTCATCAGTTCCCTCCCCCACGGGCAGAGCATGGAAGCCCATCTGAGTTCACCAAACTAGGGTAGGTGTGGGTGTGTTCCCCTAGTGAAAAGGGGCTACTGTAGGCTTGGAAACAGACTTGGGGAGCGGGTAAGGGATTTATATTTCACCCTCAGCAGAAAAAAAAGTGCTTTTAAATGAATCTCCAACCCTCAGGTACTTGGACTGAGACTGCAGTAGCTCAAAGACTGCAGAAATGGCAAGGAGGATAATTATTACCTAAGGGAAACACACTTGGGCTTCCAAGGCAAGCCTTGAGAAAGTACTCAGCTGTTGGCAATGCAATAAACCAGCTGCCAGGAGAGTGGCTCTAAGGACTCCCAGATTGTGTGTTCTAAAGACTCAGCAACAGCAATCAGCAACAGCAGAGGCAGCAGTACAGGAGGAGGAGGAGGATCAGGAGTGGACAGCTGGAACAACCCAGGAAGTTAACAGAAGGAGGCTGGATCAGCAGGAGCAATTCCAGAGGCAACATCAAGGAATGCTGGCTCAAGCAGATAGGTGGGAGGTGTGACTTATCCCTTCTCCACCAAGAATCCCTGGCCAAGTCACTCATACTAAAGCAGCCCAGTGGCCGGGGTAGCCAAGAAATGGGGGGAAAAACTGGCAAGAGCAGAGCAGCATGCTCTAAAGAGAGTTTGGGTGGTCTCTTGGAGTTTGGGGTGTGTGTGTGTGTGTGTGTGTGTGTGTGTGTGTGTGTGTGTGTGTGTGTGAAAAGCTGTGGCAGGAGAAACATGGCTTTTCAGAATTTATCTAGGCTATCTTAAAAAATTCAGAATTCTTTCTCCAACTCCAGTGGTTGCCTTCAATGTAAAAAATAAAATGAAGCTACAATAATTTCAAATATTGTATTTTACAAGATATATTAATAATGACAGGAAGTAACAAAATAAAAGGTAATGACATAAAACCACATTCCCATGGCTAATCTACCTGTTCAAACAGCCTACTTCACCAATATTACAACCAAGGAAAGAAAGTGCACTAGCCACAAAAGACCACACTAGTTATTCTCCTGTCTATGTCAGTATGTTATTACATGTTGTTCCTGTTATTACAGGAAGTCATAGGGCTCCTGGGAAATCTAGTTCAAAGGCACAAATTTCCAATTACACAGAAGGATTTCCATAGGCTAGCACAATATTACCCAAGAGGAGAAAAAGATCTGGGCCAATGTGTGGAGGGAGAAAATACACTGAGAGTGAGAAGAGAGAAGATCCAGTTTTGACACAAGTGGAGGAGAAAAAACTTAAGAAAAGACCCAGGGAACTTCAATTAGGTTCCTTACTCTGCCCATCCCTTGTTCTATGTATGACCCTTGGCATCTCATAGCCTGTCTCTAGTCTTCTGTGTAAACCTCAAAATTTCTCAGACTTATGAATGTTAAGGGTTTCCCCCATTGGGGAACCTTCTACTTAAAAAATTCCCTAGCAGATGGTGAGAACTCTACTTGAGTGTGGGGGCTCCTTGCCTTGGGAATATCCCTACTCCACCCTACTTAGGACTGTTTTAGGACAGAGAGCTCCTTGAGAACAATGAAAAGTACTTTGATCCATGCTTATGGAAGGGACAGGAAGTTCTTTGAGTCATGACTGTTTTAGAATTGATACAATGGGATACTAAGTACCTATAAAGATGGGGTAACTTGTAAACTACTTAAACCTAAAAGGGTGATAACTTATTCAAAGGTTTTTTCTTGATTTAATTTGTCGACACAGCAGCATTTTTTCTGACTTACTAAAGAGATTACTCTACTCAGCTGTGAATTCAAAATGGGCTGTCTTTTAGAAAAACATCTACTGTGATTGGTAGATGTAAGGACTTAGGGGAGGTGACATAGGAGATTTTGCCCTTAATAATAAGAGCTCAGGGAAGAACTGGGAAGTCATTCTGAAACATTCAGATTAGAGAGAATCATTCTGAGGAGACTGATTCTGAAACATTCAGATGGAGGAGGGAGCTGGTGAAAGCAGCTGAGAAGCTGCTGGCCTGGTGTCATTAGAAATCAGATCTTATGGTGAGTTATAAAAAACTGACTGATTTCTCTTTTAAGACTCACGTCTAGGCCATATTGGCTTGAGGCCCTTCATACTTATTCCTTTCTTACTCTCTCTCTCTCTTTCTTTGATTACTCATTGTATTGTTAATTAAAATCTCTATAAAACCCAATTGACTTGGGTATTTGATTAATTGGGAATATTTCCCTGGTGACCACCTTATATTTGATTTTAAAACCCAAGACACTGTAGTGAAACATATTTCTGCAGTCAAATTTACTCACCCTCTCTTATATCTATCACAATTTATATCTTCCACTATTTTAATCACTATAGTTTAAGACCTCAACCATTTTAAATCTCACATCTGTTTCCTTATCTGTAAAATGGAGGAGTGGGGTCCAGTGTCTAAAGACTCTCTGCCTCTGATTCTCAGCTGACTCTCTTTTTTGCTTTTCTTCTCTTTTCAAAAGGCTGAAGTGCAGGAAGTCTGACTCCTGATAAGTGGTCTAAGCTGTATCTGAAAGCCTCATCTGTGGTGAGGCTAAAAGACGGAAGCCAAATATTTGGTGTTATGACAGGATAGTTCTGAGCGTCCCATCTCCTTCTGGAACTGCTAATGAGGAAAGGAATCTATGGGTCATGTGGTAAAGAAAGTGAAGCTGGAAAGGGTAGACCGACCCCTTGGCAATCCTCATTTCTTTTTCCTTTGACCTGCAGACTTCGTGGTATGAATTTCTGGCCACATTTGAGAGTGAAAGAGGAGCACTCTAATAGCTATTCCCACCACAGTGTCATCCACCATGGCAGAGATCAGGCTGATGCTTTCTTGGTGCCCAATCAGATCTCCAATTTTACTTAGTTTTGTCTTTTTCCCCAAAATGTGTGGGGCCATAGGATGTGTGACCTGCATGAGAATGTTTGGTAAAGGGAGTCATAGATGAGAAGAGTCTGGGAGGGAATTACTCATTCCCACCTGTGATCATTTCAAGACATCTCTGATTGGTGAACAGTTAATTAGAAGGTTGGCCATTAGCCTGTTCAACCCATCCCCATCCCAACAGGTGATCTGAGAAAGGGGAGTAGTGATGTACTAGCAGAAAAAGCCACATCTACTAATTAGGGTTTATGGACCAGAAATACTCCTTGGGTTTCCTAAGAATAAAGGAAATGTAAAATTCAGAGGAATAATAGAGAAAATAAACAATAAATTCTCACATTCTTTCTGGGTCATGTGAATGTAAGGAAGGAAGTGGGGGTCTACAGCAAAGTGTGGGGGATGGGGAGGGATGCTTCTATGCTTTGTGCTTTACTCTAGTTTCTCAGTAAATGTCCTTTTGTAAAAGAAATAAATGTTGGTGGAATCAGTGTGAACTAAGCCACGTCACTTGGATATTGCAGAGAGCAACTGCCTGAATGGCATGGTGGGACCACACTGATGGGGACTCATTAGCAATGGGCATTAGGGAAAAGGTGATCCTGTCCTGGGGATGTGACCTGCCGGTGTGAGTACAGGGAAAATGAGTCCCAGCACGGACACTCTACAGAAGCTAAAGGTCTAGACAATCCTGAGCATAGGTGGAAGCTAGTCGGGTAATACTGAAAACCACAGAAGAGCCAACTCTGGGCTCTCAGGCAGCCCCTCCCAAAGCTACCCACCCATCAGTCCCTCATTCTGGGGTGTTGGTTTAACTCTTTGACTCCCAGAAGCCAGGAATCACTTTGTCTGGTTAGGGGTTGAGCACTGTTTAAGGAGACAAGGCTGGGGGCAGGATCTGGTTGGGAGACTAGTGAGACCAGCAATGGCCAGTTATGGGGGAGAGGAGGGCAGGCAGGAGGCTGCTCCTAAAGCTGACCAGGGGCCTGAATCATCAGGAAAATGCAAGAATTGTTCCATCATTCTGACCCCAGATGACTCATCAACCATCTTCCCCTCCATCTTGCTCCCTCCCACACACCCTCCCCACTGTATGGCGCCATCAGTCAAGCAAGACCTCCAGAGAGAAAGGAGAAGAGAAGCTGGTCAGAGAGGCTCTGGGTGGGGACACAGTGCAGAGCTGGCCCTGGTGTCATCCTGTGCCTCAGACCAGCCCCAGCTCAGCCTCGGTCCCTTCTCCCAGCAGCCTATGGGAGCACCATGACTCCTGCCCTCTCAGTCCTGCTGTGCCTGGGTGAGTCCTCAGAAGCCCCCACCATAGAGGAAACTTTAGCCACCATCAAGTCCTACCTGACCCCCCCCCACACACACACACACACTGTGCTGCAAAGGAAACTTTCCTCCAGAGAAGGGGAGTGACAAGTCTAAGGTCACACAGCAAGGTTGGGGTTGGGAGCAGAAAAGCTGGTAGTCTTAGAGGGGTCTCCTGGGCTCCAGCCTCCTTCCCTCCCAGCAGTCCTAAGCCCTGGCCCTGAGCTGTCTCTCTCCTTCCTGTGGGGGTGCTGGGGGGAAGCCATGAGTAATCAGGGTCTTCTCTGCCAGGGCTGTGTCTGTGCAAGAGGACAAGGACCCAGGCAGCAGGTGAGTCCTTCCCCCACAATGCCCCTGCCCAAAGGACACAACTGCCCCAGGAGAGGGAGCTGGGGGAGGTCTGGGCTGGGCTGACAGTCTATAGAGAGGGGACCTGGGGTGGGGGTGGGGTACCTACAGAAGGGGGATCCCCTGGACCTAACAGCTCTCCTTCCCTTCCAGACAGACTCCCCAAACCCTCCCTCAGGGCAGAGAATGGCTCTTTGGTGCCCCAAGGGGGAGCTGTGACCCTCAGGTGCAGGGGATCATGGGAGGCTGAAGAGTGGAGGCTGGAGAAAAAACGAAGATATGAATGGTCAGAGATCAAATCTGTGAGACAAGCTAGAAATGAGGGAGAGTTTTCCCTCCCATCTGTGACATCACATCATGCAGGGACTTATGGATGCCTCTACAGACATTCATCCTTTGGGTGGTCAGAGCGCAGTGACCCCCTGGAGCTGGTGGTCACAGGTAAGGCAGATCCTCCCCCCAGGCAGGGCTGGCTCAGGGTCTCCACAGCTCTGGATTCCTCCCAGCCCAGCCTGGCCCCGAGTGTCCCTCTGGCTCTGCCCATCCTGGCTTCTCCCTTGTGTCTGCCTCAGCTCTTTTTCTGGAGTTGGCAGAAGAGGGGAGGAACCAGTCTTTCTGTAGCACCTACTATGTGCCAAACACATTATCCTTGTTGTCTCATTGGATCCTCACAACAGCTCTGCTAGGTCAGGGCCAGTGTGATCCCCATTTTATAGATGAGGAAACTGAGGCAGAGAGGAAGTGACATGCTGAGGATCACATACTGGGAAGGCTGCCTTTGAACTTAGGACTTCTTGACTCCAGACCCAGGACTCTCCACTGCCACATGAGCTTCCTCACTCAGCTCCCACCTTGGGGTCAGACAGGAGGCAGGAGAGGCTCAGCTTGGACCTCAGGAGAGCAGACAGAGCTGGGGGCTCCCTGGGGATAGGCCAGGGCTAGTGCGGAATCTCCCACTGCCAGCCCTGCCCCTCCCAGAGCCTGGAGAGAGCAGAGGGTGGAGCTGCTGCTGCCCAGGATCGTCTCCCAGCCCAGGTCTGGAGCAGAGTGTTGAGGAGGATCAGGAGGCACAGGGGAGCCTCTTCCTCCCCTTCTCAGCTGTCCCGGGGGTCCCCCGGGGTCTGGAGGGCGAGCAGGGATCTACCATGGGGAGGTGATGAAGAGCCAAACCGCAGAGAAGAGTCTTCAATCCTGAGGGGCCGGAGCCCCCTTTCAGCCTTTTTCCTCCAACTATCAGCCCCCCTCCAGGTACCTGCTGGAAGTCTGGCTCAAAGGCAGCTCTTCTGCCTGCTAGAGCCCTGCAGCTGCTCCTGCCTTGAGCTGACAGACAGATTTAGACAAATTGCTATCATGAGCCCATCCGGTCTGTGCCACGCTGAGAACTCCATGGCCGTCGGGACCCGCTGCCCCTCCCCTCCCCCCCCGCAGCCAATGAGAGAAGTCCCAAATGACCAACCGTCTACACCTGCCTTTTCCAAATCCCGGAACACGTGTCTGCCCTGCCCAGGCCTTTGCCAACTCTCTTGGCTTTGGGTCTCCCCCCCCCCCCCTGTTGCACCGACTACACCTTGCTGAATCCCCTCCTCTGGTCTCACATTGGCTCCTATGTCAGACCCCCAAATTCTGTGCAGGGAGATTGTATGAGAAAGAACCAGGGAATGAGGCTGCCAGCCCGGGGCAGGGGGAGCCTCCGTGTCTGCCTCCGCCCAAACATCAGCCCTCATTTGGCTATTTCTCACCTCCTGTCCTTCCTCCTTCTGTCTGTCTGTCCCTTTCTCTCTCCCCCCCCACCTCCCCTCACTTCCCCCATTCCTGGCCCCAGAGCTGTCCAAGGTCTTTCTCTCCCCTCACACACCAGACATTTCCTCTCTCAGAGCTGAACCTCCCAGCCCAGCCTGGCCTCCTCCCAGCCTCATCTGCCTCCTCCCTGCCCCAGGGCTGCTCCGGCTCTAACTCCAGGGTCTCCCCCCCCCAGGGCCTCTCTGCCCCGCCCTCCCTGACAGCCCTGCCCAGCTCTGAGGTGGCCTCAGGACAGAGCGTGACCCTGCAGTGTCGGTCAGAGCGATGGTTTGACTGGTTCGTCCTATGCAAGGACGGAGAAGAGATCAGCTGCGGCAGGACCCGGAGACCTGGATGGATGTATCAGGCTGACTTCTTCTTCCCTGCAGTGAATCTGACCCAGGAAGGCACTTACCGATGCTTCGGCTTTTATAGTTCTTCCCCCTCCCTGTGGTCCTTCCCCAGCGCCCCCCTGCTGCTCCGGGTCTCAGGTGAGGCAGCCCCAGCCCCGCCCAGGCCCTCCCAGCCCCTCCCAGTCTCCCCCCCCCCCAGTTCTCCCAGGCTCCCTCTCTGTCCTTGGTCTCCTCCCTGCCTACTCAGGCCTGTCCAGGGGACCCCAGAGGCCGGGAGGGTTGGGGGAAGAGGAGGCTCAGAGGGATGGGCACTGGGTCATCCTCAGAGAGTGTAGACAGTGAGGCCTCTCCTCATGACCCCTCTAGACACCCCCCATCAGCAGGCCATCCAGTCATGTTGGTCCCACATCCAGAGAATATTCTATTCAGTCCCAGAAAGAGGTTGGGGGGGGGGGCAAGAGGAGGGCAGAGAAGGTCTGAGGTGGGTAATGGAGGAAATGGGGGGAGGGGAGGCATGTTAAACACCCCCAGAGCCCTTCTCCTCCTCTTCCTTTTCCAGGCACCTCAGAGGATCCTCACTCCCCACAAAGCTCTGAGACTCCCCCAGCTCGGACATCCTCCCCACCCAGTGAGTAACCGCTTGCTCTGAGGACAGGGTGGGGGTCTCTCACTCTCCTATTGCTGACCACCTTCTGTCTAGGCCAGGCCTGAGTCCCCCTTTCTCAGAGGGGAAACACAGGCATGAGGAGGACTGGAGGAAAGGGTAGGGACTGAGGAAACAGCAGGCTGGGGAAGAAGGAAGGACAGAGATGATCAGGGAGGAGGAAGGAGGGGAGCAGAGAGGGGCAGAGCAGCCCTGGGATGGGTTCGAGTGATCCTGAGCCCCCAGGAGGCATCCACACCTCCAGAATGAAGAAACACCCCCTTAATTGAAAGGGATTCTGAGTGAGGTGGAGGTTGAGAGGCAGCTGGCAGGGAAAGTGGGGCTCCGCCAGGTAAACCAAGATGGAGTGTCTGAAGCTTTTCCAGGAGAGCTAGTTGGGTGACAGATCACTGGGAAGGGTCTGGGTGCCTTCTAGGACAGGGGCTGTGGGGGAAGATCTGGGGGTGACAGAGGCATCTATCAGGAGATTCGCAGATCCCAAAAGGAGGGAGTTAGAATGGGGTCTCTCAGGGACAGTCTTTGGCCAGATGAGTTCAGAGTGAAGTCCCTCAGTTGTTGCTGGCACCTCTGGGTTTCCTGAGTCCCCCTCCATTCCCCTCTCTTGATTTCTGGATCCCTCTAAAGCCGCATATGCTCTTCCTTCCTCCTCTTCCCTAGGAGCCCTTGGGCTCTCCCTCTCCTCACCCACACAGCCATAGCTTGGACTAGGGGGCCAGGGCTCTGCTTCTTCCTGTCTTCCCTAGTATAGAGGGAGGGGGGTCTCTCAGGCACCCCAATTCCCCTATGCTGGAAGCACCTGATGGCCCTGCTCCCCCTCACTCCTCCTCTGCCCACCAAAGCATCCACTGATCCAGTAGAGGCTCAGGGTTCTGGCCTGAAGGCTGGGGGCAACCTCAGGGCCTGTCAGCCAAGACAAAGAGCCCTGAGGAGGATTCAGAGGGTTCCTCCGTGCCACACCAGCTCCTTCATTCTTCTCCTGGAGTCCCTGCCTGACCCCAGATTTCCCTAGGAGCTCATAGAAGGGTCACAGGAATCACAGGAGCATCAAGTCTCAGAACTAGGCCAGGAGAGGTCCAGAACTCAGGCCCATTTGACGGATGGGAAGGTTAGGCCCAGAGAGAGGAGGGACTGGCCCAACATCCCACACCCAGAAAGTCTGGTCACAGCTGGGCTCATACACCACCTCCAGACCCTCCAGCTCTCCAGGCCTCTCTGGACCCCCCTGCAGAGCCCCTAATCCTGCTCCTTCCTCATCCTCAGAGACCTTCTCTACAAGCCCTGCATCTGAGAAGAAGCCCTCAGGTGAGCACCTGGGGGATTCCTGACAGAGGGTGAAGGGAGGCAGCGGGGCTGGGTGTCTAGTCAGGGTCTGCCTGCCCCTTCCAGGGTCTCCTCATTTACCACCACTCCTGCTGCAGCACTTTATCATGCTTCTTTCACCTCTGGGCCTTTGCCCAGGCTGTGTCCCTCTTCACCTCCTCTTGTAAAGCAAAGATGTCTCTGAGACTAAGCTTAGGAGCTGCCTCTAATAGGAAGCCTTTCCTGATGTCAAAACTGGGCCCCCTCAGTTGTTAGTGACCCCACTGCTCAGATAGAATGGATTTTTTTATAGGAGCAAACAGAGCATTGCAGAAAGAATTCATGTTGCCTTTGTAATCTCTGTGCCTGGACTAGCACAGGGCCTGGCCCAGGGTCTGTGTGGTTAATAGAAGTCTTGAATAAGACTGGGAGCCCCCTGAGGACAGGGCTGGGTCTCCTTCCCTCCCTCTGGGGGTTAACAGAGGCAGAAAGTGTTTTCATGGTAACCCAGAGAGGAGAATGTCCTACAAGAAAGGGTGGAGGGTGAGGAGGGGATCCTTAGCCTGGGCAATGAAGGCATCTCTGGTGACTTTGTGGGGCAGCTTCTGTCTAGGAAGGAGCTGTGAGTCAGGCTACAGAGAGGGAAGGAGTGAGTGAGGAAAGGATGTATAATCATTGAGGTTAGGGGAAGGAGGGAGCTGGGATGGAATGAGGGAAGAGGAGAGGATGGGCTCAGGGGTAGGAGGAGGCAGGAGGCTGTCCCAACCCCTGAACTCTTCCCATTCCCTCACCCACAGAGTCAGGGTACCAGGAGGGGTATAACAGGCATCTCCCCAGATAAGTGGAAGGGTCTGGGATGAAGATCTGAGAGATTGTGGGAGATGATCTCAGTGATCACAGGTTAGGTGAGGGCCTGAGCATCTCAGTGACCATCTCTGATCCCCAGATGCTGCTGCCCTGGATTACACTGTGGGCAATCTGGTCCGACTCATCTTGGCTGGGCTGGTTCTCGTCCTCCTGGGGGTCCTGCTAATTGAGCACTGGAAAAGCTCCAGGGAGCAACTGGTCCAGGGAGTCCTTGGCTGAGCACTCTGGCCAGAGCAGCCCCCAAGACAGAGATGAAGAAAGGAAGGAATGAACAAAACCATTTGAATAACAAATTTTAAAAATATAGCAATGGCTCCCTATGTGCCATGTCTGTGTTAAGCACCAAGATACAACTAACTAAAGAGCAAAGACAGAGACAGAGAGATGAGAGAGAATTAAGGTCTTCCTTGCCTTCAAAAAACTTAGTACCTAAAAGAGAGAGAGCCAGGAAAAAGAATTTCATTCTGGGGAGGGAGGCATGGGAAGAGAGGAGGAATGGATGTGCCATAATATATAATATTGTACAATATACTTTTTTGTTACTATATTGTTATATTACTATATAATTATATTGCACAGTGATGGTGAACCTAGGAATTGAGTGCCAAAAATGACCCAAAGAGAGCTCTCTGTGGGCAAGGGGCCACTCTCCCTCCCCACCGCCTACCCAGAGCTCATTGATAGAAAGGCAGAGGGACTGAGGGGGAGGTGTTCCTCTGCCCCCCTGCCCCAACCCTTTGCCAATGGAAGTGCACAAGAGGAAGGTGGTGGCTCACAGGCAGCAGAGCTGGAGGAGAGCAGAGTGCTTGGACCACTCTCCTCCTCTCTACATGTGCTGAGGACTTTACTCACTTTACCCATCCCTCCACCCAGGAGACAATGGGAGCACTTTCTCACTCCTTTTGGTTGTGTAAGGGGAGAGAGGAATACCCAGATTGTGGTGGCAGGGGCTGTGCCCAGTACTCCATCTCTAAAAGATTCTCCATCACTGCTGTAGCATAAATTATTACTATATCAATATACATACATATATACATACACACACACATACACACACACACACACACACACACACACATATATATATATATATATTTGAATATCCTTTTCTTCAAGGGGTCAACAGGGTTTCACTTATATCCACAATTTCAGCTATCTTGGTCTTAGAAAATACAGAAACAAGAGTCATGTGTTTTTGATGGAAATGATTTAGGATTACAACAAAAAATTATCTACCCAGTAAAATAGAGCATTATCCTGTGTGAATATGGGATTTGATTATCCCCTGATTAAAACAATGAAAGTATTTAGCTCCTCTTTTCTTATGAAGATTAAATTGTAATCCCTTATCTATTTTTAGCCTTTAATCCCCAAAGTGTAAACCCAGTATTTAAAGTAGACCTATCCATTTTAACCACAAAAAGGTGTGAACTAACTACAAAAAGATGTGAACTAGTCACAAAATGTATGAACATCCATTTCATACAGTAAGTGTGAAGTCTGTGACCCATGTGTGAAAGAGTGGGCAATCCTGGAGAGGAGCACTGGCTGTGATTGGTAGATGTAAAATTTAGGGGTGGTGACACAAGAGAAAAAGGTCTTTAAATAGTGGAAACAGAGACACACAGGGATTGATTCAACAGTCACTGGAGTTGGACTAGAGGATCAGTCAATCAGAGCTGGAGGGAAGACAGACACTTGACGAAAGACTGGAGACTCAGACATGGAGTGAAGACACTTGGCTGTGGAACTGGACCCCTGGAGGAACTGGACCTCAGACTGTTTTCCTTTTATATGGTCACCATGGTGAGTGTAAAGACTGACTTCCTTCCTTTCCCTTTCTGAAGGTGTACATGTAACTTCTTGGCCCACGAGAAGCCAAGCCACAAGGTATGAAAGATAGAGAAAGGATAGAATTTTAGGATACCACGAGAGGTGTGGCAGAGCCAAGTTATAGATATGAGATGGCAGAAATGAGTCAGAAACCAGGCCGTATTGATTACAAATGAGCCATAGCAGAACTCAGATCTATTTGGACAACTTTCAGAAAGGCTAATTCTGTCCAATGATCCAAATTTAATACCACACAGGTCAGAGACATGATAGAGAAAAGAAAGTGCCTGGCCTAAGGCCAGGTCCCAGGTGAGAGAGATAGAGAAGGAAAGTAATTAAAGATGGAGCTTGGCCAGAGACAGACATAGGTGAGAGCTAAGATCCAAGAGAGAGAGAGAGAGAGGGCAGAGATTGCTGTGGCTCCCCTTTTAATCTCTTTGATATGCAAATATACACAATAGATAGGGATGATTATCATTGGTTAATGACAAGGTATAGGTGTGTTTTATCTTAGCCAGGTGAACACAAAGAAACCTGTTTTTCCTGTCTAACCTGGGGGAAGCTGGGATCAAGGGTCAGAGGATTTCCTAGCCATGTGCAAGACTGAGCATGCTCTCTTCTAAGCCACTCTGTACATTCTAACTGTTTCCCTTGTCCCTAGATAGGGGTGGACTGCTACATCTCCCCTCTTTTGTTTAACATAACATTAAGTAGTGCAATATCAAAATGTAACAAAATTATAGCATTAACAAATACAAACACTCTGGTGCATAATCATATCCTGATACAGAGATGAAAAACCAAACCAGATTGTAAAACCTGAATATAAAAATCAAGTGTGATCATCAGCATAAACTGATTCAGTGATAAATCTAAAAAACCCAAACTGATCTTCCTATCCACCTGTCTGCATATCAAAATCAATTTAGCAGTCTTAGTAAATATAAAAATGTTAAGAAAATAATTTTCACTCTACTGATCCTGGTTTAATGAGGTAGGAATCCTATGGCTCACAGGACAGGTGCACTAATCAGAGATGCCACCTTTCACAGTCAGGACTATCAGAACCTGTCAGTCTTTTCAACAGTTAGCAAAAATATTCTCTCTGGAGACAAAGGATGAATCCTTCCTTTCTCTCGTACTGATACTGCATCTTTGGGATCTATTCGTGCTCACTTCCAGATGCCTGCTACATAGGAAAACTGTTGGAAGTTTAATGCCAGGACATCCAGTGACTGAGAGCATCAGTACACCATGTCTCTCCATCCCCAACCTTAAACATCCATTTCATATGGAATGTGCATCAGTGTGTGACTATGGCTGTCTGGTCCATAATGAAAGATTCATTATGAATCCCCTTTCATGCAATCAGACATCACTCTCCAGAATAGTCATCTGAAAATTAACAAATGCTGTCATGTTCTTGTAATATCAGACTTCCAGGTGTCTAGAACAGTAAAAATGCTTGCACCTTTGTAACTCTGGATCAGAGCATCAACAGTACTTCCCATGTACTAAAACTTTTGGCAACAGTTGTGCAAAAGAAAAATCAAAGTTGAATACTTGAAAATGAATCAAAAGTGTTCTATCAAATGAAAATACTGACATCTTTAAGATTCTTCTCCCTTTTGTTTTTGTTTTGTTTGTTTGTTGGGAGAGATCCCTTCAAAGAAAAACATTCTCTCTGAACAATTCTGGAGGATCATGTGTATAACATATCAAATAATCTGTGAGAATGATCCTGGGATCCTGATCCCAAAATTAATATAAAATTTTAGACTGGTGGAATATCAGCATGTACATTCCAAATGATTTCCAATTCCTAATCTAAATTGACCAAAATTCACCTTTATATGAACATAATTTTGCACCATTAAAGGCCCTTGCAAAAACATTAATACAACAATTATTGTGAAATTTTTAACAAATACCAATATTCCCATACACTTTACATTCCGACTTGTAGCTTAAATAACCAGGATGATGATAATGAAGTGACATTTCAAGTTCTGACTGCATATTTCTTATATCATCCTTATTTAAATCTCTGCTTGTATAAATAAACCCATCAATATGATAACCAAGCATATAATATTACCAATATTTGCAAAATCCAGTCTACCAAACCAATATTTGGGTAAATATAAGCTTAAGTTTCTTTTCACATAGAAGCAATTTCTACCGTTTCTTGTACCTATAGAATTTGACATAGCTTTTTCTTTCCTAGTTGTCAACGTATAATATTCAATATACTTTTTCTACAAGTTTATCTGTGCCGATTGTGTCATATTTTCAATATTTTCTCCAAAAAAGAGAAACTTAGATTATACTTTGCCCTTGCTCCATGTTTTTGTGTAATAATTTGTTCCACCCGGGAGAGACAATGACTGTGTGTCCACAGAAATTGTCAAACCCAGAATCCTCAGTTTGCTACTGAGGTCTTACTTTCATATACTAGAACGTCTTCCAGTATGTGAAAGGGAAGCCAATAGACACCGAATCCAGCGGCCGCCTGAATTCTGGGACTGTTGGGAGAGAGCAAGAAACCATTTCCTTCCATAAAGCTATTACCCAACAAGACAGGGTTTCAGGAGTAATGGTTAACAATGGTATTAACACTTAACTACACTCATGGTGGTCGGCACATAATGTGCACCTAGGTATTATCATGAACATGATATTTGCATAGCTGTAAATGATCTTTTACCATAACTTAGGTTCCTGATTAAAAATTTCATAGTGCATTTTGCCTGATCTCTCATCCTTTCTTGTAACATCAGGATCATCTGTCCATTAAACATGCCTGTGCAGCATCTTCTGCTTAGCACCTCACTTTTATTGTCAGAGGTATCAGATCTATGCTATGAATGAACGTTTTCTGTCTCCGACTCTTTGGAGAGTCATACCAATGTCTATACCCTTGTTGACAGTAGCATTTCTTACAATACAAGTAGTGGTTTTACACTGCATACAAAATAAATTCCTTTTGACAGTATCAAAGAAATGCAAAATGCAAGGTACACATTAGTAGCTAAACAATTGTAGCTATTTCATCTCAATCCCCTAGTAGAGTCTTTGGAGTGTGGGATATAGCTAAAGTCTTAGACACGGGTGTGTTTTAGTCCATATGAGTTAACATACTTGATGTTGTTCTAGGTACAATATCTCAATGGATGTCAGCATGACCAGTGTCCATCAGTGGCCTAATGGCAAATATCTCTAATAGTGTAATGTCATCATTCTGGAGTGATATTAGTCACCAGAGAAGTGTCCTTCCAGCATGCCTGAATTGTGACTGGCATGTAGTTAGGTGATGCCAACAGCGTCCATCTGCTTCTCTTCCTGGTCTGTGTCAGCTGGCATGAAGCATGACGTGGGTGACCAGATGTTTTCACTATCTGTGAACATACAAACAAGACCTCAACCCAATGTTATCATCCCCTTGGGTCCCTTACAGTCTTAATATCTTGTTGATATTCAACCCAATTCAGGTAAATCATACAACGTAATCTTTATCATTACATTCAATAGTGTTATTGCATAGCTTTAACTTATATTCCTTCTGGGGTGTAGGAGAAATAGATGATTCGTGATACCAAAGTTGGAATGCCACAGCTTAACTAAATTGACTGCTAGATAAGTCTGATTCTCATAAAGACATGTTGTTTGCAAATATAATGTACCCTTTAAGACAATAATCATAACTACATTTTGCATAGTAATAACATCTTGTGCTGCAATTGGACAGTATTCATTGTGGTGTCATAACATTCTCAATTGTACCATTTGATATTGGATCAAATTTAGCTAACATGGAACAATTCCCATAAACTGATTATAAGTTACATCTTAAACTAATAGCATTTGAAATTTTCAGTCATGTGATAAAGTTAGATCTTATAACAAATACCCATATATGCATAGAACAGAATATCTGTCAGTGACTTGACAATATTCTTCTGCATGTAAATTGTTTTTCATACAAGTGCATTCGCATGGAGAGTGTGTTAGACCTGCCTATAAGGCCGTGTTATTGCCTTTGCAGTGCATGTGCTGTGTTTCTGGTGTCCTGTTCCCAACACCTCTGCCATCTGGCCTTCTTCTGGGCAGATTTTCTTGCCATCAGGTGCTCTTGGTCATTCTCCATGGACTTCATGTATCTGAGAAAATAGACAGAAAACCTCGACCCCAAATGAAAGCCTCATTGGGTCTTAGAAAGTTAGAAAGTGACAGAACATCTATACCTTCAGTTTTTTGAACCTTGGGGCTCATAAATGCCTTGGAGCTCTTTTTACCAAAGCTTGCATTTGAGCCATGAGCTAGTCGATTCAGCCCAACCATCGCTGTTGAAAGCACTGCTATCTCGAGATGTTTGGAATAGACAGTTGTGCACAATTATTTACAAGATCTGTCATCACTTTGCTCACTTCTTCATTTGACCTTAAACCCATAAACCAGGAGAGTAAGTACCTCCTATCACTTTTCACAGTTCAACCTTTGTCTCAGGAGCATGTCGGAATACATCCTTTGCTCCAAAATGTGAAGTGGATGTCTTACAGAGGTGAAAAGAATCCACAACTTGTTGCATTGGCAAGCAATATCACTTGCTTGTACAGGATATAGATGTACAATAGATATGGCCCTCTGCTAGAGCAGAGAATGCCAGCAGCTGTCTGCTCAAAGCAAGCAGATTCACAGGTAGTTATGTCAGACTTTGCAAAACAGCATGCATAGATGCTTAAACATTTGCCTTTGCAAACCCATCATCATAAGATCATCATACCAGAAATCACGTATAATTTTACCCATGTGTGCCGTGATCTTAAGCATTTGTCTGTCGGTATACTATTGTTTGCTTTTTGCCAAAATTCATATTGTGCAATCATTAACTGTCTTATGCTGTAAAAGTATGCACAGAACTTGACCCCCATTGCCTAGCCCTTACCACTCTTCTGCCTTGGAGCCAATACACAGTATTGACTCCAAGACGGAAGGTGAGGGTTTAAAAAAAAAAAAAACTATGCACAGAATTATCAAGTGGTTGTACAGGTGCTATTATTTCTGAACTATAACAGTTAACTTCCTAACTGAAAAGATCTTGATACTGTGACTAGAATTATTAATTTTATCTACCAACTTTGCAAAATTTCACTGTAAAAATAGATCATATTGTGCAAGTAACATTTAAATTTGTATTATTATCATAGGTCTCACTTTAATATCATGATCAGCTTCAATATCTGTAATTTGAGTGAGTGGCAGTATTGCCCATTTTAAATGACTAATAAATCATTTTACTGGTTAACAAATTACTTAATAACCTTGATAATTAACTACTGGCAAACAGATTGAATCTTTCCAACCATGCTTCCACTGTGCTGAGCCTGTGTCTTATTTTTATAATTGAAGCTATACCAGTTATAAATCATTTGCTTTCCGGATACAGTTGCATTAATATGCCTCATAAAAAGTTTCTGAACTGGATACAGATTGTTTAAATAATCTCTGCCCAATATTTATCTTGTTGCCCTTATGTCCTGCTTAGGAAAGTGTCAATAATTCCTCCATAGTTAAAATTAGAAAGCATAAGAAATTCCTTTAAATCATATTCCAATTCATGCTTGTCATGTCTTAGTATTAAATTTTTCTTCTAGCCAATTACAGCATTTGTGATAAAAACTGGGAACCTCAGCTGCAATGATGCTGACTCTCTAGTTGGCTTAGGTAAGCCACGTGGCTGAGAGAGAAAAAAAAAAATCCATGCAGCTTCATATCTAAGCCCAAACCTTAAAAATTTCCGTTTGCATCTTAACTACATAGTAATTTATGCCAACATTTCATTGCAAATCAAACATCTCTTGTCCTGATATTCTGCAGCATATCACAAAAGTCAGAGAAAGGTTTTTATCCTTTTCAACTTTTTCTATCACGAAATATAAGCAGACATTCCTTTATAATTTTGCCTGGTCCAACCCAAATTAGAACAATTTAAATTCTTAAATGTTATTTCACTGTGATTTTATCCTGTAAAGTCAGATGTTTCCTTCAACAAAAGCTTGCCTTCACCTGCAAGGACCTCAGACAAAGGATTTCCTAGAACCCCTTTTCAAATGCTAAAGTTGTGGCGAGGTTTGCAGATAAGAGAAAAGCAGTTTGCCTGGTCTTGCAAAATATCTTTTCACACTAGGCTTTTCTGAAGTTTAAAATGTCTCAGGATTGTTTCATTAAGTTATTAATTTTGCTCAAACCTGTGGTTTTGTTAGAAAAGTATTTAGAAATTATCTCTGTCGCAAATGGATTCTGCTTTGTTTGAGACCAAGCAAGCATGTGGTCTGCCTTTCCAGGTGAATTGCACAATTGCCTGCTAAAGCTTCCAAATTTATCTGAGCCAGACAACTTCTGAGAATGCACAGGAACTTTCTTGTGAAAATTAGCTTGCTCCCTGCACCACTTTTGGAATAACCAGTGTGTAAGTCAAGAACTCTTTTGCAATGAACTTAGATATGCAGTAGCTGCTGCCTTGTTTACCTAGCCTTTCCTCCTTTTTAAAGAACCTGATTAACATAGGGCGCCTTTTACATTTGTATAGAAGCCTGGCTCTCGGTGCCTCTTTTCTCAGGCCTTTGTGAATTAGCCTGGCAGCTTCCCAGATGAAATCTTAGTTCCTGTTGGAGAAGCATTGTCTGCCTGCCTTTTACTTGCATTGTAGACGTGACATTCTGACTTTCCCTTGGTAATACAGGGAAAGCTAAATGTTCTGCTTTCTTTTTTAGTGCTGAGAGGAACTGCCTGAGCTCCGGGGGAGCGGCTGCGCATTGCCCTCCCCCATCTCGGAATGCAGTCACTCCCCGAGGTCTGCTTCCTAGCTGCTCCCCTTGAAATTCGCTATGCTAAGGTAAATCTGGCAGAATTAAGCTTTGTGATCAGCTGCCTGGTTTAGGTAGAGGAGATTTCCTAGGTTACCAAAATCTTAACCCTGAGAGGCTGGGGGTGCGGTTACAGCCTTCAAGGCTTCAGAAGTCCTTCCCTAAAGGCAGACCCAGCCGCCAGCTACCAGTCATGGTGGTGAGGGTTTGCTGGGTTAGATTCTCCTCCTCCTCCCCCAACTCAGACTTCGCTGAGGCCTCAGCTTTCCAAGCCTGTTGTTTTGTATTTGTTTAAAAGTCTGGATCTGGGAGCTTAACCTTAGGAGATCCAGGAGGGGGAGAGGAGGCCACGGCAGAGCATTGTACCTGTGGCCCCCGTGGTGGGGGAGGGGAGTGGCATTAGTGATCTCCTGAAGCTCTGGCCAGCTCCTTTTTGTTACTGCTTTCAGCCCATACTGAAGCCTGGGAAGTGTTGCTTTCTAAAGCCTGCGGCTTTGTTTCCTGCTTTTGTGATGTTGCTTTCTCCCCAGAACTAGAAGTTTGGAAAGGTAAAACAGCTCAAATCATACTCCAACCGACCATGTGTTCAATATTTTTTTCCTGCCTCAGTTTCCCTCATTCTGATATTCTTCCAGGTAGTTTAGCTTTTGAGAACTTACTTCCTCCCCTGTCAATCAATGACATTAAGAGTCGAACAGGTTTGAGAGGAATCAGATTGTCCCACCTCTGGCAGAGGGTGGCTGACCTTTGCAGGCCAAGCGTTAGGCAAACACTCTTCTGGCTCCATCACGACCAGCCTTTCCTTTTGTTCTTTCCCTCGTGTGATTAGACGCGTCTTGCCCTGGCTGTGTGAAATAAAGGGTTAAGAGCCACGTGGGCGCCAGGTGTAACTTCTTGGCCCGCAAGAAGCCACAAGGTATGAAAGATAGAGAAAGGATAGAATTTTAGGATACTGCAAGGGGTGTGGCGCAGCCAAGTTATAGATATGAGATGGCAGAAATGAGTCAGAAACCAGGCCGTATTGATTACAAACGAGCCACAGCAGAACTCAGATCTATCTGGACAACTTTCAGAAAGGCTAATTCTGTCCAATGATCCAAATTTAATACCACACAGGTCGGAGACATGATAGAGAAAAGAAAGTGCTTGGCCAAAGGCCAGGTCCCAGGTGAGAGAGATAGAGAAGGAAAGGAATTAAAGATGGAGCTTGGCCAGACAGACATAGGTGAGAGCTAAGATCCAAGAGAGAGAGAGAGAGAGGGCTGAGATTGCTGTGGCTCCCCTTTTAATGTCTTTGATATACAAATATACACAATACATAGGAATGATTATCATTGGTTAATGACAAGGTATAGTTGTGCTTTATCTTAGCCAGGTGAACACAAAGAAACCTGTTTTTCCTGTCTAACCTGGGTTAAGCTGGGATCAAGGGTCAGAGGCTTTCCTAGCCATGTGCAAGACTGAGCATGCTCTCTTCTAAGCCACTCTGTACATTCTAACTGTTTCCCTTGTCCCTAGATAGGGGTGGACTGCTACAGTACACATCCGAGAAAGGCCCATCCTCTTGATACTCCTTTCTCCTGACTGGTACCTTAGAATTTCTAACTGGTTCAGAGGAAGCCAGAGCTCTTTCACTCTCTCTCTCTCCCCTTTTCTCTCTTCCTTAATATCTTCCCTCTATTGTAAAAGTAAACTACCATTTGCTTTAGTAATATATTTGGGATTTAGAAATGAAATCCCTGGTGACCAAAAATTAAATATTCAGATCTAACTATAAAACTAACACCTGCAAGGGGGAAAAAATGGATATTTAATGAAAGAGAGCACTTTCAAGCATTCTTGATGAAAAGACCAGAGCTGAATAGGAAAATACAAATCTCAAGAGAACTACAAGAAAGATAATAGGAGAAAGAAAGCATAATAGATTCAATAAAATTAAAGTATTTACATTCCTATATGGGAAGCTGGTACTTGTAACTCTTAAGGACTTAATCATTATCAAGACTGTAACCTCCTATAGTTATATCTTAAAATTCTCATGGGTGGACACCTGAGAAGGAGATTGGAAACTGAGGGAAAATGGATAGAGGAGAGAAAGAGAGAGACATAGGAATAAAGATTCAGAGAGGAGGAGTTAAAAAATATGGGCTACATGTTGCCATGCTCCCCTGATGGAATTGAAAGAGGGCTTCACATGTGCCCTCAAACTTTTATGGGAGAGTTTAGGAATGTGGAGTGGGAGGTAACTAATGCACATGTGACATGGCATAGGCTCTAACATTGGCTCAATTGACAATCACCTAATCAAAAGAGGAGGAGGTTAATCAAACATGTGATTTGAAAAGGAATGTGGTTTAACAAGGTGTGAGGTAGGACCCTGTGGCAAATAATGTCCTGCTCAGGAATTCTTTCTTGACCTTCACAGTGAAGATTTGGCAATACAATAACCAATAAGTAACATGGCCATGAGTCTGGTAAATGAATACATAGGATACAAAATCAATACATCAATCATACTTTCAGGATGCTAATATACCTGGTATGCTACATATCCCCTTTTGTCTTAAAAATTAAGATGAGAGTGTATAATGGTAAAAAGAAATTATAAACTAAATCAAAAACAACAAAATAGTAATTATAGCAAAAATATCAATTAAAAAATGAATTCTATATCAAATAGCAAAATTAAATTAAAAATTTATGTAAGACCAATAATAAAAATAAAAATGACCTTAAATCACTAGTCATCCTGAATTAATGTGATCAGTCCCATACTCCTCTAGGACAGGTGCATTAGTATAACATTTTACCCATGTTCAGCCAGGACTGTAAGAAGTTGCCAGACCTTTAAATCTAAAGAAGGGGACTATAGTTTGAGATGAGAGGGAAGTCTTTCCTTTCCCTTGTCCTGATCATGCATATTCTTTGGGATATTGAAGTCAGGCCATGGAGATATTTGATTGCAACTTTGGTAAGAGGCCGACCTGTGTTTGAGGGTGTCAAAACACCGCGGACTTTTACCTCCAACCTTAGCAACCAATATTTATCCATCTCATATGGGTCATAGACCTCTCTATGTCTTAGGCTTCCTGGCAAAGTGTAATGTATCCATTGAAATCCCTTCTTCTGTAATCAGACAAAATAACTCACCTCAGTCCCATGAGGTTTAACAACTTCTTGCAGGTTTCTACAGTCTAAAGATTTTGGGTAAGTAGGTATAGTAAAGCTCATAGAGACTGTTAACTCATATTTCAGGATGATGATATTAACATTGCTTTCAATGTGCTTCTAGTACTTAAAAGAAAATATATGGGGAAAATCATCTGAAAAAATAATTAGGGAAAATAAAAATGAAATTAATACAAAATTTTATACTTGTGGCTCACATTTCATGTGTCAGTTTTAGCTAAGCCAACGTGTAATACAAGAATTTTTATTCCAAAATGATTTCTGTTTCTCTAATTTAAGTTGACCAAGATTCACATTGTAAGTGGGCAAAATTTTTCATCATGAAAAAAATCTTTACAAAAACATTAATACAACAATTAATGCAAATTTTAAAAAGTACCAATATTTCCATAAACAGTACATTCTGATACAAGAATGATGAGAATGAAGTGTCATGGCAACTTCTGGCTGCATATTTCTGATATAAGCCTTATTTAAACCTCTTCATCTGTATGAATAAACCAATCAATATGACAACCAAGAATATGACATTGCTAATGTTTGTAAAATGAATTCTGCCAAACCAATTTTTAGGGTTAATAGAAGCTTAAGTTTCTTTCCATTTAGAAGCAATTTCTACAGCTTCTTGCTCATATACAATTAGGTATACCTCATTAATTTCTTGTTGTAAATGTATAATATCCAACGTGCAGTTGTGATGTCCCCAAGCACCGTAATTGTTCATTATTATGGATTTTCATTCATATTAAACATTACCATATTTTAAAGGTGTAATACATTATCCTGTTTGGTTGAAATGACCTGGAGAAGTAATTCTAGTGTGCAAAGCTTCAACCTCTTTTCTTAGCCAAAATACAGCATCTTTCAAAATTTCTAATTCATTCTTAAAAGCAAGGTCATGACTTTGTTGTGTGTGTCAAAGTTCAGATGAATTAGATACAACCACTTGTCTAAAACCTTGGTTTTGTATCGTCAGTGAACACAATTGTAGCCATAATTATAGCAATAATTGAAACTGAGGCTTCTATAATTGTCAATATAAAGCATTTGGAGCAATGCATAATGATAGTAAATGCTTTGTGAACAAAATGGACAGTTGGAGTAGATGCCCATGTCTGTAAGATTTATGGGTAACCACACCAATGGTGGTTGGTACATAATAGCTATATAGGTATTGTCATGAATAGAATCTACACATTGATGTAGATGACAGTTTAAGTAATTTAGGTTCCCAATTAAAAATCTCAAAGTCTATTCTACCTGATGTCTCAACCTTTCTAGGAGTTTGACCAGGACAGTCTGTCCATGATAAATCCCTGTGCAGTGTCTCTACCTGATTTAAACACAATTTTGTTGTTGTTTGTTGTTGTTGTTGTCAAGGCTTCTATGTCTATGTTGTGGTTGATAAATTCTATCCCCTTTTCCTATGAGAGCCATACCAATGCCTCTATAATTGTTATCAGTAGCATTTCTTACAATCCAAGTTTGAATTTTACAATGTATTGTAAAGGTGAAAATGTGGTTTTGCCAAGACTGTGAATTGCCAAAGCACTGTAAAGTTTTCGGCCAAACTTTAAAGATAATTTGTAGTGTCTTCATTTAAAAGAAAAAAATCTAAAAAATAAGTGGTCGCCATTGGAAAATTCCCAAATATGAAAATACCTGAGTCAGCTGGGTTTTATGGAGAATTTAATTAATATTAATGAAGGAATTAAGGGAAGGTGAGAGTGAAAGAGAAAGTGAAAGAGAAAGAGAGCAATTCAGTCATTATCACTCACCACAAGATTGTCTCCACGCTGGGTTCTTCCACTCAGAACTGAAATTAGCCTCCAAACTGAATTCCAATTGTAACTGAATTCAATTCCCCTGAACTTGTTCCTTCACTTCCTTTTAAAGAGATTATTCTCTCATGTCACCTCCCCTAAATTTTCACCTCTACCAATCACAGTAGATGCTTTCCCCCAGGACTGCCCATTCTTAGTTCTCACCACTATTTAGTTCTCACCTTCTCTGGGTAGATTATATCTTCTGAGTAATTCACATCTCTTTTGTTAAGCTTGCCTTTTGTATGTTGCTTGACCTTTTAGGTACTAATTTAACCTTTATAGATACTTAGCAACTTTTTGTATTAGATTTAAAAATGGACCACCTAGCTTAAGGTTTTAGCTTCACTTCATTGTTCCATCAGGAGTTTACAAGTTTATCTTCCCCTAAGGCACTGTCTGAGTAGGGTGGAGTAATTTTAAAAGTTCTCAATACATTCCTGATGTAACAGTTAAAATTTAGGGCAGACAGGGAGACTGAGGTAGGTAGAAATTAGTTTCTCTCTGCAAGGAGTATCATATTTTTTTAGAGGTTTATTGAAGATTAAGGATTAAAGAAAATACAGGATAAGAAACACGTGTTGAGGCCATAGAGTGGCCTAGACACAACCTCACTTACATTATGAAAAAAAGCCACGCCTACCCAAAAAGAGAAATCCAAGAGCCAAGAGCCCTCAAAAGCCTTTGAATCAGCTTAAATACCTTCTTAATCTCGGCCCGGGTGAGATTACAAGGCATTCTGGGGAAGTGGAGCAAAGGCTCGTGGGGATTGTAGTCCTGTATTCGAGTCTATTTTTTACAATTCTCCGTGTGATCATTTTTGGAAAAATTAATTTTTCCCCAAAAGGATCATAAAAACATAATAAACTTAAAAGATTACAATAATGTGAAGATAAGAGAAAAAAGAATAAAACCAATAATTGATGAACACATTGACAAAAAGACATTAGGGGGCATTCCCCTTTGGCATAAAAGTATACATACAAATAAATGTTCAATCAACCACACCCAAAGTTCAATTTGATCTTGTGCAGCTTGTGGTCTGGAGGCTTGGGATACTCATCTGTAAGTATTTTCAGAAAGAGTGGGGATACAAAGAAGGCCTACGTCTTAACGTATATTGTGTTACAACCTTGAGTCTTCACACTAGGTTCGAGTCCATTGTATTGGCTTAGAAGTGCATCAGTCCTTCCTGGATTGGTTTATTTGTTGACCTGTGTGCTCTTTTGGCACAAAATCAGGTTTAGCTTTTCTTCTTTGGCCCAGTGAAATGGCTCTTTTGTATATCCTGTCCTGGAATCAGACAGAATCATTAAGCAAAGTCCCATATTTTTTTAAACAATTAGTGGCATCATTTTTATAGTCTCAGGCTTTTGGGGAATGAATTGACATTATAACAAACGTATTTTAAACTTATATTATTGCAAAATCAAAAAGTTAAACAAAATCTTAATACTGTTGACATGTGCTTCAAATATAAAAAGGAGAGAAAAAGTAAAAAAAACTGAAATAGTATTTTGCACATGCAAGAAAAATATAATAATAAAAGAGTTTTAAAAATAAAAAATGTAGCTTATAATCATTGACACAATTTGTCAGCTAAGGAAATATAGAATACAAGGCTTTCTCACCAAAAATGAGATCAATTTCCTCTACATATCTGGCCATGATCCATTATGATTACAAGCAAATGAATTTCACAAGGTAACAGTTTTTTTAAATAAAGAACAGTAGTACAAATATGTAGGTATCAATATCCCCAAAATTCTCAATAGCCCAGCTAATTACAATAACCAACAAACCACTATCATTTTTTACATGAGTCTGCTGTATGACATTTAAAGAAAATGGATACTTGTCACAAGTTTTTACAGACATAACAAATCTTTCAACCTTGGTAAACATATTTTTAAACAAAGTAAAACTTATTTAGGGTTTTGAACATCATCACGAATTCTAGATATCATTCTGGTGTAAGTAAAGTAGTGAACTGAAGAGTTATAAATGAGAGATGCTCCTCCTTTTTGGGGAGAACTCCAGGGGTACAATGCCCTGGGATTAACGTCCCAGCTTCCATTCACATTTTTATAAATGCAGGAATCGGGGATTAAATTTGTATTTCACTCCAGCTACTAAAATGGGCCTTACCTCCTGTTAGGGGCAGGCAAAATGACCAGAGATTGTTAAGAAAAATGCTAAAAATCATGTCTAAAGAACCCTTAAAACCAATTTGAGATATTTGGCCCATTAAATTTTCCAAAGGTTGTTATACAATTGTAGCAATTTTCTGATGGAGTCCATCTATCCTCTATGTGACAATTTACAAAGTCAAAAGTAGAAAAGCTGTTTTTATATGGGCTTACTCAATAATATTTGTTCAGTATAGTCATGGGGAAAAGCAAGAGAATTTAACAGTAGTTGAAAAACCAGTACATTAAAATGATTGTGACAAGGAAATCATCAGTGTAACAGAATAGTACTGAATTGAGTAATATATGAACTTAAAATCACAAAGTTATATCTTAAACATAACAATCAGGAAAATGCAGTAAAATACAAAGATTTTTATAAAACATTGGAGTCTGAAATGCCTTAAAAATATAACCTCCACTCTCTTTAAAGTTCATTGGGTTTTTTTTAATTATCCATTTAGATGCCTATTGTCAGAAGGCAGAAGATTGATAAAGGATAGGCAATGGGAGTTAAGCAACCCGCCCAGGGCCACACAGCTGGGAAGTGGCTGAGGCCAGATTTTAACCCAGGAGCTCCCGTCTCTAGGCCTGGCTCTAAATTCACTGAGCCACTGAGCTGCCTCCCCATAATGAGAGTGGGTTTTTCGAATCTCAAATTTGGCTAAAGAGTTGCAGGGAGTTGAATTTTTCCCCTGAATCTCAGGTGAGATAAATGAAAGAATCAATGCAGTTCAAAGATATCCTTTTAAATCAGTCATGCTTGTAAGTTCCTGTTTGGAAAAGTCACGTCTTTCTCCTCTTTCTCCCCCTCTGTTATCCCTTGTCCCTTTCCATGTGGAGGGTAATTGTAGCCTAATGAAAAATCATCCCCGTTTTTTACCAGCTGGTGGAAGTGAGTCCTGGAGAAACTGGGGCAGCTATCAGCAGCCTGTGTCCTGGGGCTGGGCTGGGGAGATCTGGCTCTGAGGCTGGAGATCATCAGGGGTTGAGGATCAGCTAGGCCAGGTGAGCAAGAGAGACCAGGAGAGGGATCCAGATCCTGAGCTGAGATGGGCTGCTAGAGGATGAGCGATCTGAATCAAACAGGTATAGATTGCAGGAGATCAAGAGGGTTTTCTGAAAATTCTTGGAGGAACTTGGCTTAAAAAATCTAGGCACTAGCTGTTAAAAGCTGAACTTAGTCACAGTAGAGAAAAGATTTAGGAAAGTTAAGAAGGTTGAGGGTATTTTGTCTCAACTCATGTGGTCATCCAAACTGTTAAAATTAAATTAGTTTCTCTACTGAAAGTATTATATTTTATGAGTTTTATTAAAGATTATTAGAATTAAGAAATAAAGAAAATACAAAATAAGAAAGCATGTGCCTAGGCTCAGAGCCCATTCACAGCCTTACATCTTGCCTGTGTGTGCTTAGAAGAGGAAGCTGAGAGGGCAAGTAGGTGGTACACTCAGTTTTAATACAAATTTTGTTCTCGGCCCAGGTGGATATTCTCGTGAGATTTTAGGGAAATCTGGGAACTACCAAGGACTCCTGGGAATTGAAGTTTGGGGTTCAAATCTCCATTTTTACACCACTATATGAGGAGAAAGCTTAGGAACATTTTGAGACTTCTTTACACCTACCACATTTAAAGAACCAATAGAATTACATTCAGAAGTAGATCTGCTCACTAAGACTAATGTAGAAACTCCAGTTGCTGGGGACCATCCATCCACAACTCCTTGACAGACTCATACATGGTAGCTGGAGAGACCCCAGAGTGGTTCTTGGCGAGATGTGACTGCCCACTCTATCCCCCTTGCATGACCTCTTTCATCGATGCCCCTCACCTATGAATTGACATGGTTATTATTCCCCCTAGTCTCAAAAGAAATAATGCAAGAGCAAAACACCTGTACCCCAATTCTCTAAAACATCACCAAAAGATCAGACCCTCAAACCCAACCCCAAAAGACCATCATGGGTTAACTTTAACTTAGGTACACAATTCCCAGCAAAACTGCAGCTACAGGCCAAGCCCAAAACTTTCCCAGGAAGCCAGCACACAAATCAATCACAGAAGCCCATACAATAGGTACAGGTACAGTGCAGGCACACTAAGCTTCAGTATGTCTCAGTGACTCAATTACACAAATCAGTAACTCAAACTCCCTAGTAAGCCACCTGTGACGAAATCATTTATCTTGTATTCTGTCTGTAATCACAATACAAAATATAGAATGTTAATCCAGTGATTTGTTAAAAGTTAATGTTTCACTTTTCCAATTATCTCTCTTTGAACATGTGTGTTATGTGATATAATTTGCATGCCAAGAAAATGGGTATAAAAATAAAAATCAAGCCTGGGAATGGGGAGCAGCTGAGATGCAAAGCAGTCCCAAGGCCATGATTAAGCTGTCTTCTGTTTGTTATTTATTATATTTTATTTATTTTGATTGATCTTTTGCCACCAGTTGGGAACCCTGGAGTCATGAGTGAGGCTAGATCCCGCCCATGGCACCTAGTATCTAGAAAACAATCACAATAAATATCACATGTGGTTCTCTGTTAGGGAGAGAGGAGAAGACTGGAATAACTGGCACTAAAACGTCAGGTTCTAGGAAGGAATAGACCTCACCCTCAGATTCCAAGGTCTCTTCCCCTCTCTCACACCATCATAAAATCCTTTAGCTATTTCTCTGGTATCCCTCACACTGATTGCAAGTTCCCTGATAGATGCTCTGGTTAGAGGCACAATTTACCTCATTAGAATTATTAGCCCTCTTGGAGGGTCTAGTATTAGTATTTCTCCAGCTTCTGTTCCTATTATCCTGACTTTCCCCCCTGTAGTTCATAGCTATATGGCCTTGCTTGCCACAAAAAATAACATCATATTATTCATTTTTTCTGCTGCCATCTTTGCCATGTCTCTCAAAGGAGCCAGGATTTCTACAATTGCATTTGTTAAGACAGGGGCTAACATAACCGCCTCTTTTCCCCTGTCTTATCCTTTATTGTCCAAATCCTCCTTTATAACTTTCTCCTTTTCTTCCCTCTCACAGTCTGCAAAAACACATACAGCTGTTCTCTTCAACTGCTCTATGGCCATGTTAGACCAGTCTGGACAATTCTCCTGAAAATAGTCTCTAGCTTAGAGTGATTTAGAAAACAATTTCTTGCAATCTGAGAATCCATCTGATTTGAGAAATCAAGACCAAGGAATCTAGCTCCTAATTCTACCATACTATCATATAAGCGGGAGGGATTTGCATCTTTTTCATGGTTAATGTATTAAATTGCACCCAATTCTCTGGTCTTGAGGAGTAAGCCTTCATACCCCTTAACAAAACTTCCCTGGCTTCACGTAATTGTATATAGTCCTGAGTTCTGTTCAGGTCCCATTTGGGGTCTTTTAGAGGCCATTTTTTGTGCATTCTCATCTAGAGCTTTATTAGTGACTGCTAGGGTGATATATCTACCCCCCCCCCCCCCAGTAAGTAAGGCACACATGAAATCCATTGCATCAACCCAGCTTGCATTATATGTCCTAAAAATATTTTCAAACCCTGGACCACAAGCAAGAGTTCAGCATTAAAAGGAGTGTGGTCTACCCATCTATCTGTGTGCCCCTGAAAAGACACATGATTTCTGATTGCTACTAAGTTTCTTCTATAGTCATGAAAGGTAACTTCCATCAGAGGAAACAAGCTTTCACTTGGGGCTTCATTAGCTTCTACCAAGTCTGAAGTCTGAGTAGAATTGGAAGAGAAGACCTGTGGGGGCAGGAAGAGGAGAAAGCAAAAGGGATGGAGTAGGAGGGGTAGGGGAGGAGTAGAAGAAGAGGGGGAGAAAGGGGTGGGGCAGGAGGGGGAGAAAGAGCTGAAGGAGGAGGGGCTGAAAGAGCAAGGGAAGAGTAGAAGGAAGGAACTGAAGAAAGAGGAAGAGGAGGAGAAACAGGAGGAGGGGGGAGGATACAGGGCACTAAGCCCAGGAGGACTGAAGGCCAGGGCAGAAAGAAGGGGTGTGGTCAGAGAGGGCAGAGGAGGAGAAGAGTGGAAAGCTGTAGTGCCCTATTGAAAATCAGATCTTCTTGGGAAAGAAGTAAAGCAGGGTTCTGGGAAGAGAGAAACAGAAGGTAAAGGAGGTTCAACAGGAAATTGCAGGGAGCAGGGTGATGTAGAGATCGCCTCAGTGGAACTGTCCATCAAAATCCCCAAACAAACCAGTAATAAAGTTCCTTGAGATTATCTGCTCCTATAGCCATCTAAAACTCCTTTAATGTTTTATAGTCAAACAAACTCTTTCTAGGCCATGAGAAAATCCGTTTTGACCAAGATTTACAGAAATAAATTGCTTCTTTCTTAATCATCCATGACTTGATGGGAACTCCCTTATCTCCTGTTGACATGGAGTCTAGAATCCCCCAAACTTGTAGCCTAGTAATATCTGATGAACCCCGAGTTTTAGGATTAGTTTGTAAATTGGACACCCCAAAGCTTGTATTTGTTCCCTGTTCCTGTGGGAATCCACCCTGAAGAGAATCTCAGGCTAGAAGTTTCAGACTGAATAATGGACCCTAAGGGAAATGACAATCCCAGCTAGGAGGACTAAGCAACTGCTAAATCCTCTTTTTGTCTTAAGTAGTTTCCCCCAGTGTATCTGAGAAGACTTTAATACAATGGGAGAAGCTTCTAAAACAAATAAAGGCACTGAGCATTCTGACTCTGTCCACTAATCCCACCCACACTAGGGTCCCCAAGCACTTTTAAAGTCTATAGTTCAACCCCAAACAGGTGTGCTGGGTACTGGGGTTTCAGAGGTAAAATTAGGGTGTCCCGATTTCACTTTGACATTTAAAAGAACACAAGATTGAGATCTCATCAAAACCATCCTTAGTGTGGCTGCTTTCATGTCTCAGGAACCCAGAACTCAAAAAGTAAACCCCAAATTCCATTTTCCAGGAAGCTACTGTGTGGAGTGAGAATTCATGTGTTATTCTCAAGGTAGCAGTTAGCTAACAATATTAATATCTGCACATCAGTACCCCTAGGACTCCAGGAAATGTCAGTAAAATGAGCCCCCTGAGAGCATCCTCCTGCAGGACAGGATTGTCCCACCCCCATTGGGGATACCAAGACCTCCTAAGCCCCCTTTGGCCTGAGGGAGGCAGAAACAACCTGTGTCCTTCCTCTAGGAAGTGTTTCAGGAGGTGCCTTTTGAGTTTGAACTTTCAAATGTTTCAAACTGTAATCTAGTGATTTAGGAATTAGTTTATGCACCAGAGGCTCACCTGGCAGTCTTAGTCTTTTACCTGTTCTATTCTCCCCCAGTTTCTTTCCCAAACAACCCAGGATGCTTTCATTTGCATTCTAGAGGCAGGTATCCAAAACCCTACTCCCTTCACCTCTTTCTAGCCCAGCCTATTCAATTAACATTCAAAAGGAGCCTGCCTAGAATGACCCTGGGGCTAGAAGCTCTGAGAAAGCACTATATCAGCTGGTCAGAGGTAGCCACCAGCCCAGGCACCAAAATGTGTCACAAATTGTTCTGGGTTTGTATACAAATTAAAGCATCTGACTCTGACTCCTCATCTTACCCTAAAACTCTTCATTTGAAGGATCCCTCTATAGGAAGGCTTGAGTGAGTCAGAATGATGTTACTTGAACTGGGGATTGTATTTTCCTATAAATTGGGGGACTTTCTGTCTGTTCTGGGGCATTTCTTTTGAGCTTTAAGCTTGGAAGGATGTGTCCCCTCCTGAGAATAAAGCAGTATCTGTTTTATATTCTTTATCTGTAATAGAGGTATTTAGAAAGTAGGTTCAGATGGGACATGAATGGGTTACTTTGGGCCAGTATCAAGGTTTCCTTGGGTTGAGAACCTAACAGTTAGCTCTCATCAGACCAGAGTCTAATCTGGGACCAGCACACAGATTTAATCAGTCACAGAGCTGCATATAGTAACTGAAAGGTGTAATTCATTTTCCAGAAAGAGACAGGGTTGAGGGGTAAGGGGAATCCCTGTCACTTATTTACTAACTACAAAACCCCAGAGCTAAACCTCCTCAAGGAGGGTTTTCAAAGATTTAATTGTCTGAAGTAGCTCAAAAAAGGTGCAATAGAAAAATTAAAAGGAGATAAAGAAGATAGACCCCTGCCAGCATTTTTAAGGAACAGTACTGGCTTCCCTCCCCCAGGAAGTCAAGCTGTTTATGCAGATGACAAACTAGTCTCTACTTAGCTTGGGAGATGTGAATTAGAAAGGGGCAGGAGACAAAGAATTTTAGGAATATCAAAAGGTCTGGATGGAAGATAATATATGGTTAATGGATGTGAAAGTAAAGAGCTCCTAAATAACAGACCCCTCATAAATCTCAGGATTGCCTCCTTATCTCAGATGCTACATCCCACATTCCTGCTTTAAGGTTTGTTTTATTGTCAGATAAGAACCTGTATAACTCTGTAATGCAGATAAGCTATCCTGTAATATCAATCTGATGCAGTCTTCCACTAGGGAGGACTGTCCCAGCTGGTAGATTTTTATTTGTTCTTTAATTAGTAAATTAATGTTCCAATAATTGAAATTCTAGGTGTTTGAACTGATTTTTGAAGTGTACTACTTCAGTCAACTATTATCTCCCTCTCCTCTCTAATCCATAAACCCAGTCCCTGTTCTAGATAACCTGCATTAAACCCTCTCTTGGTTATTACTAGAGGTGATGGTCTGTGACAAAGTTGGCAGGGCCCTGGGTAGGTCCCAGGTCCAAATGGACCCAGAGCTAGGATTACTGGCAGTGTAGACTGCTGGTTCAAGATCACAGGATTCTTTTCCAAGGAAACACAGTAACCAGATAACAACAAGGACAGCAAGCAGGATAGGAAAGCAACCTAAGGCAGCCACTTTCCTCAGGTTATATCCAGAGAGAGCCAACCAACTCTCTCAGATTCATCTTAACCCCTCCTTCCAGCATTCTGGAATCTTTCCCTGTAGATCTCACACATCTATCCTCTGCACACTTTTATTTTCCTACTAAACTTATCTCTTCCTCATAAAACATGGTATATCAGGTTTATTATTTGGTGCTCTGGGGTACCCCTTCATATGGGGGATCCCTGATTTTTCCATTCCAAATGCTACTTTTGTGAAAAACTGATAAGAGGAAGAGAAGAAAAGAGAAGGCACATCCCCAACTTCTTGTCACCAAGTTGTTATGAATAAAAAGTAATCGGGAGGCTTATTACTAGATTTCTAAGCATTTATTAGGAAAGAGAGCCTTTCTAACTTTAGGTAAAAATCCATTCTTCCATTGCAGCCAGCACTTGGAATTGTCATGGCTCACTAGAGATTGCCAGATGACATCAGGTCCTAGCCTAGAGGAAAGAGAGAGGTAAGGAAGCAGAGAGACTGACTCAACTTTCCTTCTGGCTTTTCAAAATGTCTGCTCCTCTCTTTGTGGATTTTGGTGCTAATATTGATGCTGGCAGGGCTGGGATATGCTCTCTTAGAGGTCCCCTAAATATTTACTTCATACAATTCAAATAAGGCCTTAAACAGTTCCTAGTTATTTGACCCTGGACAAGTCACTGGTTGCCTAGCCCTCATTTGCCCTTCTGTCTTTAAGTTGTTACCAAGACAGAAACATGAGGGTTAAAAATAAACCCTGAAACCCATATCAGATCAAATGACTGAGAAGTCCCAAGTGAACTCCAGAGAGGAGCTTCTTTTGCTCCAGAACTGCACCCAGAATTCATGAAAAGCCCACCAGCCTTCATCAAAGGGACAATCCAGGGTTTCTCAGTGGGTTAAGAATCAAGGCTAGTGATAGGAGGTCCTGTTGTGGGGGGCTCCTGGGGTTCAGGATGGGTACCCTTTGCAAGAATGCAAGACTCCATAACTTAGTTTAGAAATAAAAAGAGAAATGTATTAAGTCATGTTGAAGTGGCTGGGAGGATAGTGTGCAGGAATTGATACTGCCTCCTCAAAGGGATGAACTCTTTTTACAGCAGGTGATATGTGACTCAGGAAGGGTATGAATTTGGGTAAAAGTGTGGGTGGAGGGTCTCCTGACCATGGTCAGAGCAGTGTCTTATGTCCTGAAGACACAGAGCTATATCTATGTATATCTATGATTCTTTGGAAACCTAGGGAAGAATCCAAGAAGGATCATTCTCTCAAGGGTCATTAATCTCAAGGGTCATCATCCTCATACAAGGAAGCAAAGGAATTTTCCTGATTATAGTATGACCTGAAGCACTTCTGTAATTGGGGGGTGGGGGGGGCTAGAAAAATCCAGAGTCCTATTCCAGTCCTCAGAGATTTTAGCTGTGTGATCCTGGGCAAGTCACTTAACCCTCATTGCCTACTTCTTACTGCTCTTATGCCTTGGAACCCATACATAGTATTGATTCTAAGATGAAAGGTGAGGGTTTAAAAAAAAAAGCCAATGCCAGAGCATGGAGGTGGGATATTAAAAATTAATATTATATCAAATGTAATATTCTAGATGTAATGTTTAAAAATTAGTTTTGAAATATAAAATTAGTAAAAAAATTGGTGTGGTCGCCATTTATAAAATAATTGAACCTTAAGTCATGAGGATGATAGTAGCTTTTAACAATTAGGTTTTAATATAAATATAATCTAAGAAAGAAATGAAGAGGGAAGGAAATTTAAAAAAAAATTCCCAGCCTACCAGCCCACCAGAGTGCCTTCTGCCTCAACCACCAACCTCCAGAGAGTGCCCTGCTCAGAACTCCAGACCCCAAAACCCTTTTTTTCTATGTCACTTCCTTTCACTGTGGGCTGGTCTAGCACATCTCAGGAACCAAAGTCTCTCTGACTCAGACATGTAACCCAATGTTCTGGGTGAAGCTCCTAGGGCTTGTTTGGTTGAGTAGAAAGTTCCTTGTCCTGAGAGGAAGGGGTTCCCTTTACACAGAGGGCAGGGCAGAGGGCCTTCTGTTCATGGAGCACAGTCTATACCAAGGTACAGAGAAGTGTAGAAACCAAAAGAAGGTCAAACCAACTTCTCTGGAGTCTATGATGTGGAAACAAATATAATAACAACACATAATATAATAAACATAAGCACTCTCAAAGTGGTGGGCACCGGGTCCCCCAGTACACCACAAGTTCCTAGAGATACCACAGGTCGAAGATGACATGAGGAATTCACCTTGTAGGGCTGGCATCAGAACAAACAGCGGGTCCTCTATCTCTACGCTTTGGATGTATTTACACTAGTCTTAAGATAAGGGTCTGAACACAAAGGGATACCTCTTGTTTATGGCTCAAACACACTAGGTTTCCAGAGATAACTTAGCCACCTTTATGATCCCTACATCTCCAACATCACTTATGATCTCCAATAGGCCAGGTTTCTCAAGACCAGTAGCTTATCCACTTTATGATCAGGATGTCATAAACAATATATACTTATGTTTAAGCCCTCAGACACAAAGGCTTTCATTTTGTTTCCTATTCTCCCTTGACTGTCCCCCCTGGTTGTTCCCATTGTTCATCCCCCTCTCCATCTTTTCTTTCCAAGTCAAATAGACCCCATCCGTTTAGAATATAAAAATCTTGATATAACAATCTGGCCAGCGGTTGTTATATCCTTTGTGGGTTATAACTTGAGAAGGAGAAAGGAGCCTGAGGAAGATGGGTGATAAATGAAGACTCAAAGGCAAGTTAATTGATATGGGGAGTGGTGCTGGCTCCTTATAATATTCTCCTTTGAAAATTAATTAAAGGAAAATATGAGAAATAAGAGAACATGTGGAATAAAGAATTCCGAGATAGAAAGCATGTGGGCCAGTAGGTCGCTAAGAGAGATAGGGAGAGTGATATAAGGAAGTATTCTGAGGATGCAGGAATCAAGAGAATCAAGAGGGTCAAGAGGAAGAATATTGCTGCCCTCTCCACATTTATTGAGGTGTGGATTGGGAAGTGTTCAATGAATACATAACACAGCATAGGTCTTAATATTGGTTGAATTGATAATGACGAGAACAAAGAGGTGGAGGTAAGTCCAACCTGTGCTTTGCAAATGAGTGCACTCCAATGACCTTGCTCTAAACAGAGGCAGCATGGCCAATTCAAGAGCCAGCTCATGAATCATACAATGACCATCAAGAGTTCTGACCATGTGTCTGGTAATACAATATCAATACATCAATCATACTTCCCAGATGCCAATATGCCTAGTATGCTACACTTGAACTTTTCCCTGTTCAGGGAGGCAGTTGGTCCTGCATGCTGCCTCCCAACTATTCAACCTAAACAAATCTCTCTAACTTTAAAGGGTGTTCTAGCTTCACTATAAGGTAAGAGCTAAATACCTTCATTGTTCAATCAGGAGATTATAACTTTATCTTCCCCGAAAGTAAGGTCTAAGTAGGGTGGAGTAATTTAAAGTTCACACACCAGAGTCTGCTATTTTTGAGAGGTTGCCCTCCCTGGACTAACAGTTACTCTCCAGCCCCCCATAACATGTATGTTTGGCAGTAAATGAACTGAACAGAGCAGGTTCTCTGGTTAAGAGACAAGACCAAAAATCAGACTCAAGTCATAGTCATTAGCTGTCTTCTCATTACCAATCAACACACTTTTACCATCATATGGAAGTGATTTGCACCTCTCCAGCAAAGCTTCCAGGGGTTTAAGTCTATCCAGGCCATTTTGGTGAGGTACTTTGACATTTCCTTTCCTGAGTTTGCTTCACTGAACGGGGCAAGGCCAGAACAAGATTGCCTTTAACACAGCAATTATATAGCAATAGGAAAAAGCCAAATCAGTTTAGATAAATTCACCAAACTTCCCCAAATCAGTCCATCACAATAAAAAAATGACATTAAAACAATTCCAGGAATTAATCAGGAACCAAATTATCTGTGACTAAAGCCTGACCTCCTCTCTGCAAAGAAAAATGCAAATAAAATGCTTCCCTCCTTCCAGAAGAGGAAGCAAAAATCTTCAGATACAGAAACTGCAAAAACCTTCATACACAGAAACTGAAAGCAGAGGAAAAACTGCCCTCAGCTTTCTAATTCAAGGAAGTCTCCTAAGACTGTCTAGGGCAATAGCCAATTAAATCAATGGGTTGAGTAAAATTATGAGACTGAAAGAAGATGGATATGAAGGCTGGAGCTTTTTAAAGAACCTGGCAAAATTGGGGGCAAAAAAGTATATTTAAGTAGCCCCATCCAGAACTCTGGGAGATAATTTAAAATATATATATTTTTCCATGTTTCCATGATACATTTTCTCTCCCTCCCCCCTCCCAGTGCTGATAAGCAATTCCACTGGATAATACAAATGTTATCACTTGTTACCTATTCCCACAGTATTCATTTTTGCAATAGAGTGATATTTTTAAAGCCTAAACCCCAAATCATGTATCCATATGGATAAATTATATTATTGTATGCTGCATTTCTACTCCCACAGTCCCTTCTTTCAATGTGGATAGCATTTTTTCTCATACATTCCGAGAGACTTTTGAGAAAATAAAATACTGAAGAGTCACAGGACAGAATGAAAATTGCCTCAATGTTCTAGAGGAACTAGTACACACACACAGACACACACAATTTCCTGCAAAACTGAGCAACCACAAATTATGTTCCTATGAACAAAGCTTCCACTTAGGGGAAGGGATGTTCCTCCATAAAGCACTGGGGTGTCATTGTGTAATTCAAAGGGAGGCAGAAACAAAATCTCTCATCACTTCTTCCCAAACACTCAGGTAAGGATTTCTTTCTTTAGAGATTTGAAAAATTGTTACAGGATTTGTTATGTAAAACTATGTTCATGTAAACTCCCTTACCTAAACCACCTTCCTATCCCATTCTTAGCTTAGATGTAGGTAGACAGAATAGCTAAGATAAGTTAGGATTTTGCTATGGGGGGGGGGGGTAAGGTAATATTTCAGATGGTACAGAGTTAAGAATAGATAGATAGAATTATAATTAAGGTAAGCATCATTAAAAATGCAAGGTACGTTTAAAAAGGGGGGATTGTGGAAGAGGCATGCTTGCAAACAAAGTGAGGGACCCCATCTGTCAATGAAAATGAAGGTTCCAAACGAGAATGTTCCCAGTAAAATTCAGTTAGAGGCAAGCTAGGCTGAAGACTTCCTTGGTGGCTGGCAGAAGGGGAAGAAACTCTGAACTGATATTATTAACTTCTGCCCGAGGCTGAAGGACCCTTGAGGGGGTCTGCTGGAGTTAAGGCTGAGAAGAACTCAACTTTTGTTGGTGGCTTTGTGAAATTTAAGAAGAAGATTTTAACCTTTGTCCTCCATCTCTCTGACTGCCCTTGAGTCACAGCTGTGACTAGACTGACATTTCCCCAAACCCTCCTAATTCTCCTTGTATATTAGGGTCACCTTTATCCCTCTTACCTCAGTCCTCATCCTGTTGTTCCCAATAAACCCCTGACTTGAAAAAGGAAAAGAGTTTTTCCTCATAAATATCATAGTCTACTCAGTGGGGAGGGGCAAAGCCACAGGCTTCAGATGAAACTAGAAGGGAGAGGGTGGAAGAAGGGAGGGAGTGAAGGAGGAGGTGGGTAAGAAATAGAATGATCTATCTGCCATCAATAGGGATCAATAGACCACCTCAGGGCATTCCCCTGTAGCAGCATCTCTCTCACTATCTCTTATTATATCTCATCTATCTCCATTATAACTAAGCAGCCTCAACTTCCCCTAGCAATTCTCTAGCAACCAGAAATTGTATCCACAGATTATTTCTTTATCACAATTCACAGTTGTGACAATGCTGTTCAGTATAACTAAAACCATGGCTGGCAGAATCTAGGCCTGAGAAGACTTGTAGTTTGGGCAGTGTGGGGTTTTCCTTAATGGACTTCCCTGACCAGCAATGCTTGGGATGCTACAGGCAGAGATCATCTCACCTGTTTGATCTCAAGTAATGGGAGTGCTTCACTCTGAAGAATTTCTTCAGGAGTATTTTTCCCAATTTAATTAATTTTTAAAACCCATATCTACAATGGTAGAATCCATACTATGTACGGGTACCCAAATGGAAGAGTAGTAGAGACCAGGCAATTAGGGTTGTGACTTGCCCAGGGTTACAAAGCTAGGAAGTGTCTGAGGCCAGATTTGAACCCAGGATCCCCTGTGTCTGGACCTGGCTCTCAATCCACCGAGTCACTCAATATGCTGTGACGATTAAATTTAACTCTCCCCTGATTATAACAATGAAAATACTTAACACTCACCTGAGTATGAAGATGAAATTGTAAGATCTGCTTATTTTTAGATTTAATCCCTGTAAGAGTAAAGACCCTACTCAAAAGTTAAGTATGGAGATCTGCCCATTTTTAGATCTAATCACCAAAAGTGCAAACATCCCACTTAATCATGAAGTGAGAAGTCTGTGATCCACATGTGAAATAGGGGGTGATGAATCAGAATCAACTGACTGCCCAGGGAGGGCAGTCCTAAAACAAAGTGTCAACTGTGATAGGTAGATGTAAAATTAGGGGAAGACACAGGAAGTGACGCAAAAGAAGCATCTTTAAAAGGATCTGTTATTTCCTGTGAGAATACAATTCTTCATTCTGTGATCTGCTGTCTGGACCTGAGACCCTGTTCCAGACTGGAGTGACACAGGGTGAGTGAAAAGCTGACTCTTAAGTGCTGGATTTCTCTGAAGAGACTTCCCCAGGTCATGGGCTAAAAGGGCCAATGCCTATCCCATTAAGCACTCAACCCCTCTGCCCAGTTTTTGAGCCAAGGGTCAGAGATAAATTACTTAGTGCTTAAGCTAGATATCTTACCTTATCCTCTCTCTGATTTCTTACTTCACTCTTTCTACATTTTTGTAATGAAATTGTAAATAAATCTCTTTGGAATAATATAAATTCCTGGTGACCACACTCTCACAATCAAGTCCAACCCTATATAAATTAACCCCTTTCACTTATATAATGCCCCTCCACAGTTGAATTAAACTGCTTAAGTATAACTTTGAAGACTGAGGGATAGTGCTGACAACAGTGCCTGCCACATTGAAGATACTGAAGTGTCCGGTAAATAGATCCCAAGGATGAAACAATGACCAACAACGGGACACACAGGAGGGAGTTTATTAAACAAACTGCTGTTTGGGCTCAGCACTCTAAAATGACTGGAGCCCCGTTCCTGGGGCTTGCAGGCTTTTTATACACTTTCGTGGTAGGGGGAGTACACAGGAATTCCTGGGGTTAGGGGGCCAGGGAGGGGAAAGAAGGGGTTTGGGAGCTGGCTCTTCAATACTTCTCTTAGTTCTTTTCTGTTGGTAGAGCCCTAACACTTTGGGGGAAGGCAAGGAAGGCTGAATGTAAGAGGGAGCAAGTGGCCAGAACTTAAGGCAATGTTAGGGATTCTAGGTGGTCAAGGTGAGAGAGGACATCCCAAGAAAAGGGGACCATAATGGAAAGACAGAGATGGGGATATTGGATTCAGTCAAGAGTATAGTAACAAGTTTCCCCAGATTAGTGAGTGTGTGACAGGGACTGAGTTCAGAGAGAAGAGAGATTTGAACCCAGGAGTTCTAGGGCTGATGGCATGCTCAGGGTCAGTTTCCTTACTTCCCCTTGGCTATGCACCCAGGAGCAAAGATGTATGCTACTCTGGAGTCCCCCTAGGATGTTAATCTCTTACTTCCTGCCATGATCATGGGAGAATGAGATCAAAGGCTCTGGTACAACCTAGAATTCAGGACGTTTGGTGATTTGACTGATCCCTGATGAAGACCTCTGATGTCACCTTGACACAGCTGACCCAGCACAGAGCACAGAAGGTGAAAAATAAGCAGCCACCCTGGGGGAGGAGCACCAACTGTCTCATTTTTTTTTTTAAACCCTTACCTTCTGTCTTAGAATCAATACTGTGTATTGGTTCCAAGGCAGAAGAGTGGTAAGGGCTAGGCAATGGGGGTTAATATACTTGCCACATACCTGGGAAGTGCCTGAGGTTGGATTTGAACCTAAGACCTCCCACCTATGAATCGCAGTCACACATCTTTAGGTCTGGCTCTCAGTCTACTGAGCCACCCAGCTTCCCCTGAACCAAATGTTTCTGCTACAGAGGTCTCATACTTTTCCATCCCATGTAACATAAAGAATCAGAGAAGGTTCTAAACTATGGAGGAGCTGCCAGCACAAAATATGGAAGGTAAGAAAGGAAAAAAGGAGAAAGAAGAAAAGAGACTTCAACGCAGTATTAGGTTCAGAGAGAATCTTACTTGCCTCTACCTCCTGGAGCTTTTGGCCATCACTTTTATTGGCACATTAGCACTCATTGATTACCTGATTGACATCATAGACAGACAGAATCAACAATGCAGTGGGTTCCATCAAAGTAATCAGTCTTGTTACAACTGGCCCAATAACAAATTTCTATTCCAGTTGAAGGTCATATTTTTCTTGTAGGAAATGTTTGCTACGGAAATAGAAAAGATGAAAGAAAGAAGATGTTTTTCAAATTTTATTTAATTGATTAATTTAGAGTATTTTTCCAGGATTACAAAATCATGTTCTTTCCCTCCAACACCCTCCCTTAGCCGATGCACAATTCCACTGGGTTTTATATGTGTGATTGGTCAAGTCGTTATTTCCATATTATTGATATTTGCACTCAAGTGATCATTTAGGGTTTATAACTCCAATCATATCCCCATAGACCCATGTAATCAAGCAATTGTTTTTCAGCCTCTAAATATGGATAGTGTTCTTTCTCATAAGTCCTTCAGAATTATTCTGGATCATTGCATTGCTACTCATAGAGAAGTCCATTACATTCGATTGTACCACAGTGTATCAGTCTTGGTGTACAATGTTCTCCTGGCTCTGCTTCTTTCACTCTGCATCAGTTCCTGGAGGTCATTCCATTCCCCAATCAAAGGGCATCCCCTCATTTTCCAATTTTATTTTTGCCTCCACAAAGAGCACATCTATGAATATTCTTGTATAAGTCATTTTCCTTATTATATCTTTGGGGTACAAATCCAGCAATGCTATGACTGGATCAAAGGGTAGGCAGCGTTTTAGCACCCTTTTGGGCATAGTTCCAAATTGCCTTCCAGAATGTTTGGATCAATTCACAACTCCACCAGCAATGCATTAATACCCCAATTTTGCCACATCCCCTCCAACATTTACTAGGTAGATTCCTACATCTAAACACCAGCCATGTTTACCTGGAAGTCCTCAAAGATTCTTGATAGAGAAGTTAAAACTAGGAGATGGTAGGTCTGGTGATTTCTACTACTATATAACTAGAGAGGATCTTTTGAAATAGAAATTCCCATATTCCGTGTAAGGGTAATCAGATATGTCAGAATGGTCACTGTTTGGAGCTGCTGAAGCTTCCTAGACAGTCTGTTGAGCAATGCCAAACTAACATGTTCAGTTTAGCAGAGAGCCCACTAATTATTTTTGCCATTGAAAGTTTGAACACTCATTAATCCTGTGAGTTCCTGATGTGGCCACAACAAGAAAATGCCTTTACAATATCTTGTTTTCTACTGGACCTTGATCTTTGCCATGAGGACCAAGTATGAGCATACCATGCATCGCAGGACTGGTCAGTGCTTATTATCACTTCACATACATCTCCCTGTACTTCCTGACTTGTCTTCCAACCCCAAAACCCTATAAGTCAAAAATAGTTGAGAAAGGAGGGAGAAGAGAGAAGAGAATTACATCAAATGATAGTCAAGGATGGATGTCCTAGGATCCCTTTATCCTGACCACTTAACTTATTATGAAACAATCTGAAATCTCCTCCTTGAGCAGGTCTAGCAGCTGTAAACCTCAAAATTTCTCAGACTTATGAATGTTAGGGGTTTCCCCCATTGGGGAATCTTCTACTTAAAAAAATTCCCTAGCAGATGGTGAGAACTCTACTTGAATGTGAGGGCTCCTTGCCTTGGGAATATCCCTACTCCACCCTACTTAGGACTGTTTTAGGACAGAGAGCTCCTTGAGAACAATGAAAAGTACTTTGATCCATGCTTATGGAAGGAACAGGAAGTTCTTTGAGTCATGACTGTTTTAGAATTGATACAATGGGATACTAAGTACCTATAAAGGTGGGGCAACTTGTAAACTACTTAAACCTAAAAGGGTGATAACTTATTCAGAGGTTTTTTTCTAATGAAATTTGTCGACACAGCAGCATTTTTTTCCTGACTTACTAAAGAGATTAAAACTACTCAGCTGTAAATTCAAAATGGGCGGTCCTTTAGAAACATCTACAGTTATTGGTAGATGTAAGGACTTATGGGTGGTGACAGAGAAGATTTTGCCCTTAAAAATAAGAGCTCAGGGAAGAGCTGGGAAGTCATTCTGAAACATTCAGATTGGAGAGACTCATTCTGAGGAGACTGATTCTGAAACATTCAGATGGAGGAGGGAGCTGGTGAAAGCAGCTGAGATGCTGTTGGCCTGGTGTCATTAGAAATCAGATCTTATGATGAGTTATAAAAAACTGACTGATTTCTCTTTTAAGACTCAGGTCTAGGCCATATTGGCTTGAGGCCCTTCATACTTATTCCTTTTTACTCTCTCTCTCTCTCTCTCTCTCTTTGATTACTCATTGTATTGTTAATTAAAATCTCTATAAAACCCAATTGACTTGGGCATTTGAATAATTGGGAATATTTCCCTGGGACCACCTTATATTTGATTTTAAAGCCAAGACACTGTAGTGAAACATATTTCTGCGGTCAGATTTGCTCACCCTCTCTTATATCTATCACAATTTATATCTTCCACTATTTTAACCACTACAGTTTAAGACCTCAACCATTTTAAATCTCACACAGCCCAGGAAGATATTCTGTTGTCATCTTTTACAAACTGGTTCATGAGCACACATATGATTCAGGCTTGTTCTGGACACTGAGAATTCTGAACTAAAAGGAGACTTATGTATTGGGTTCCTTAACAAGGGGAGAGATATGCAATAGACTGAGCCCCTGGGCAGATGCTGGGAGAAAAGTGGGAAGATCCAAACCCTGTTCAGGATACTGAGGAAAGAGGAAAAAGTAATCTAGACCATTTCTGGGCATTGAGGAGACACAGAAGAAGGAGATATGGGAAGTTTCAATGTACCCTAAGAAGAAGGGGAGAAGAGTCCCATGTCCTGTGCTGAGCACTGACAAGGACAGGGGAAATAGGATACCACCCTCTATGGAGTCCTAAGGTAACTTCTAGTAGTAAAAAAATGCCAAATCCAGCTAAAAGATGGCACCCATTGGGTAGTAGATCTGGTGTTTGAGACCATTCAGAGATGGAGGGTTCAAAAAATCAACCTGTAAATTAAAATATATTAAAACACTCTCAGGTGTAAAGAGTTTCCCTTCAGAAAAAGAGGAAGGAAACCAGACAAGGAAAACATAACCAACTTTGAAATCACAATAATTTGGGGATAAAAGGAAAAGAGAACAAAATCAATGATTACTGGCATATTGACAAAAAGCCAATAAGGGGGCAGCCTCTTTCAGCATAAGAGAATGCATACAAAACAAATGCATTCAATCCCACACAGATCAAATCACCACATCCAAGAGTTCAATCTGGATTTTCTGATGCAGCATATGGTCTGTGCAGGCATCTTCATGTTGCCTTCTACAAACAGTTCACTTTCTGGATTTGGAGAGGTAGCATGTTTGTTATCCCAAAATTACTCTCCAAAGAATTTACACTTTGCATCATAGGATAATTACACGTTCCTCCCTGAAGAGGATGGTCAGAGGGCTCCTGGGAAATGTAGTTCAAAAGCACAAGATTTCCAATTACACAGAAGGATTTCCATAGGCTGGCACAATATTACCCAAGAGGAGAAAAAGATCTGGCCCAATGTGTGGAGGCAGAAAATACACTGAGAGTGAGAAGAGAGCAGATCCAGTTTTGACACAAGTGGAGGAGAAAGAACTTAAGAAAAGACCCAGGGGACTTCAATTAGGTTACTTACTCTGGCCATCCCTTGTTCTATGTATGACCCTTGGCATCTCATAGCCTGTCTCTGGTCTTCTGTTTCCTTATCTGTAAAATGGAGGAGTGGGATCCGGTGTCTAAAGACCCTCTGGCTCTGATTCTCAGCTGTCTCTCTTTTTTGCTTTTATTCTCTTTTCAAAAGCCTGAAGTGCAGGAAGTCTGACTCCTGATAAGTGGTCTAAGCTGTGTCTGAAAGCCTCATCTGTGGTGAGGCTAAAAGAGGGAAGCCAAAGATTGGTGTTATGACATGATAGTTCTCAGCATCCCATTGCCTTCTGGAGCTGCTAATGAGGAAAGAGACCTATGGGTCATGTGGTAAAGAAAGTGAAGCTGGAAAGGGTAGACTGACCCCTTGGCAATCCTCATTTCTTTTTCCTTTCACCTGCAGGCTTCTTGGCATGAATTTTTGGCCTCATTTGAGAGTGAAAGAGGAGCACTCTAATAACTATGCCAACCACAGTGTTATCCACCATAGCAGAGATCAGGCTGATGCTTTCTTGGTGCCCAATCAGATCTCCAGTTTTTCTTAGTTTTGTTTTGTTCCCCAAAATGTGTGTGGCCACAGGGTGGGTGATCTGCATGAGAATGTTTGGTAAAGTGAGTCATAGATGAGAAGAGTCTGGGAGGGAATTACTCATTCCCACCTGTGATCATTTCAAGACATCTTTGATTGGTGAACAGTTAATTAGGAGGTTGTCCATTAGCATGTTCAACCAATCCCCATCCCCATAGGTGATCTGAGAAAGGGGAGTAGTGATGTACTAGCAGAAAAAGCCACATCTACTAATTAGGGTTTATGGACCAGAAATACTCCATGGGTTTCCTAAGAATAAAGGAAATGTAAAATTCAGAGGAATAACAGAGAAAATAAACAATAAATTCTCACATTCTTTCTGGGTCGTGTGAATGTAAGGAAGGAAGTGGGGGTCTACAGGAAAGTGTGGGGCATGGGGAGGGATGCTTCTATGCTTTGTGCTTTACTCTAGTTTCTCAGTAAATGTCCTTTTGTAAAAGAAATGAATGTTGGTGGAATCAGTGTGAACTAAGCCATGTCACTTGGATATTGCAGAGAGCAACTGCCTGAATGGCATGGTGGGACCACACTGATGGGGACTCTATAGCAATGGGCATTAGGGAAAAGGTGATCCTGTCCTGAGGATGTGACCTGCCAGTCTGAGTACAGGGAAAATGAGTCCCAGCACGGACACTCTACAGAAGCTAAAGGTCTAGACAATCCTGAGCATAGGTGGAAGCTAGTCAGGTAATACTGAAAACCACAGAAGAGCCAACTCTGGGCTCTCAGGCAGCCCCTCCCAAAGCTACCCACCCATCAGTCCCTCATTCTGGGCTTTTGGTTTAACTCTTTGACTCCCAGAAGCCAGGAATCACTTTGTGTCTGGTTAGGGGTTGAGCACTGTTTAAGGAGACAAGGCTGGGGGCAGGATCTGGTTGGGAGACTAGTGAGACCCGCAATGGCCAGTTATGGGGGAGAGGAGGGAAGGCAGGAGGCTGCTCCTAAAGCTGACCAGGGGCCTGAATCATCAGGAAAATGCAAGAATAGTTCCATGGTTCTGGCCCCAGATGACTCACCAACCATCTTCCCCTCCACCTTGATCCCTCCCACATACACCCTCCCCACTGCATGGCGCCATCAGTCAAGCAAGACCTCCAGAGAGGAAGGAGAAGAGAAGCTGGTCAGAGAGGCTCTGGGTGGGGACACAGTGCAGAGCTGGCCCTGCTGTCATCCTGTGCCTCAGACCAGCCCCAGGGCAGCCTCGGTCCCTTCTCCCACTAGCCTCTGGGAGCACCATGACTCCTGCCCTCTCAGTCCTGCTGTGCCTGGGTGAGTCCTCAGCAGCCCCCACCCTAGAGGGAACTTTAGCCACCAACACGTCCTACCTGACCCCCCCCCCCCACACACACACTGTGCTGCAAAGGAAACTTTCCTCCAGAGAAGGGGAGTGACAAGTCTAAGGTCACACAGTAAGGTTGGGGTTGGGAGCAGAAAAGCTGGGACTCTTACAGGGGTCTCCTGGGCTCCAGCCTCCTTCCCTCACAGCAGTCCTAAGCCCTGGCCCTGAGCTGTCTCTGTCCTTCCTGTGGGGAGGCTGGGGGGAGCCGAGAGTAATCAGGGTCTTCTCTGCCAGGGCTGTGTCTGTGCAAGGGGACAAGGACCCAGGCAGCAGGTGAGTCCTTCCTCCCACAATGCCCCTGCCAAGAGGACACAACTGCCCCAGGAGAGGGAGCTTGGGGAGGTTTGGGCTGGGCTGACAGTCTATAGAGAGGGGACCCGGGGTGGGGGCGGGTTCCTACAGAAGGGGGATCCCCTGGACCTAACAGCTCTCCTTCCCTTCCAGATAGACTCCCCAAACCCTCCCTCAGGGCAGAGAATGGCTTTTTGGTGCCCCAAGGGGGAGCTGTGACCCTCAGGTGCAGGGGATCATGGGAGGCTGAAGAGTGGAGGCTGGAGAAAAAACGAAGATATGAATGGTCAGAGATCAAACCTGTGAGACAAGCTAGAAATGAGGGAGAGTTTTCCCTTCCATATGTGACATCACATGATGCTGGGACCTACCGATGCCTCTACAGACATTCATCCTTTGGGTGGTCAAAGCGCAGTGACCCCCTGGAGCTGGTGGTCACAGGTAAGGCAGATCCTCCCCCCTAGACAGTGCTGGCTCAGGGTCTCCACAGCTCTGGGTTCCTCCCAGCCCAGCCTGGCCCTGAGTGTTCCTCTGGCTCTGCCCTTCCTGGCTTCTCCCCTGTGTCTGCCTCACCTCTTCCTCTGGGGGTGGGAGAAGAGGGGAGGAATCAGCATTTCTGTAGCACCTACTATGTGCCAAACACATTATTCTTGTTGTCTCATTGGATCCTCACAATAGCTCTGCCAGGTCAGGGCCAATGTGATCCCCATTTTATAGATGAGGAAACTGAGGCAGAGAGGAAGTGACATGCTGAGGATCACATACTGGGAAGGCTGCCTTTGAACTCAGGACTTCCTGACTCCAGATCCAGGAATCTCTCCATTGCCCCATGACCTTCCTCACTCAGCTCCCATCTTGGGGTCAGACAGGAGGCAGGAGAGGCTCAGCTTGGACCTCAGGAGACCAGACAGAGCTGGGGGCTCCCTGGGGATAGGCCAGGGCTAGTGGGGCATCTCCCAGTGCCAGCCCTGCCCCTCCCAGAGCCTGGAGATAGCAGAGGGTGGAGCTGCTGCTGCCCAGGATCCTCTCCCAGCCCAGGTCTGGAGCAGAGTGTTGAGGAGGATCAGGGGGCACAGCAGAGCCTCTTCCTCTCTTCAGCCTGTCCCAGGGGGTCCCCCAGGGTCTGGGAGGCGAGCAGGGATCTACCATGGGGAGGTGATAAAGAGCCAAACCGCAGAGAAGAGCCTTCAATCCTGACGGGCCGGAGCCCCCTTTCAGCCCTTTTCCTCCAACTATCAGCCCCCCTCCAGGTACCTGCTGGAAGTCTGGCTCAAAGGCAGCTCTTCTGCCTGCTAGAACCCTGCAGCTGCTCCTGCCTTGAGCTGACAGACAGATTTAGACAAATTGCTATCATGAGCCCATCTGGTCTGTGCCACGCTGAGAGCTCCATGGCCTCGGGACCCGCTGCCCCTCCTCCCCCCCCCCCCCCCCCCCCCCGCAGCCAATGAGAGATGTCCCAAATGACCAACCGTCTACACCCGCCTTTTCCAAATCCCGGAACACGTGTCTGCCCTGCCCAGGCCTTTGCCAACTCTCTTGGCTTTGGGTCTCCCCCTCTGCTGCTACACCTTGCGGAATCCCCTCCTCTGGTCTCACTTTGGCTTCTATGTCAGACCCCCAAATTCTGTGCTGGGAGATTGTATGAGAAAGAAGCAGGGAATGAGGCTGCCAGCCCGGGGCAGGGGGAGCCTCCTGTCTGCCTCCGCCTGAGCATCAGCCCTCATTTGGCTATTTCTCACCTCCTGTCCTTCCTCCTTCTGTCTGTCTGTCCCTCTCCCTCCCCCCCCCCCCTCACCTCCCCTCACTTCCCCCATTCCTGGCCCCGGAGCTGTCCAAGGTCTTTCTTTCCCCTCAGACACCTGACATTTCCCCTCTCAGAGCTGAACCTCCCAGCCTCATCTGCCCCCTCCCTGCCCCAGGGCTGCTCCTGCTCTAACTCCAGGGTCTCCCCCCCCCCAGGCCTCTCTGCCCCGCCCTCCCTGGCAGCCCTGCCCAGCTCTGAGGTGGCCGAAGGACAGAACGTGACCCTGCAGTGTCGGTCAGAGCGATGGTATGACTGGTTCGCCCTGTGCAAGGAGGGAGAAGAGATCAGGCGGGGCGGGACCCGGAGACATGGATGGATGTATCAGACTGACTTCTTCTTCCCTGCTGTGACTCCAACCCAGGAAGGCACTTACCGATGTTACGGCTTTGATAGTTCTTCCCCCTCTGTGTGGTCCTCCCCCAGCGCCCCCCTGCTGCTCTGGCTCTCAGGTGAGGCAGCCCCAGCCCCGCCCAGGCCCTCCCAGCCCCTCCCAAACTCCCCCCCCCCAGTTCTCCCAGGCTCCCTCTCTGTCCTTGGTCTCCTCCCTGCCTGCTCAGGCCTGTCCAGGGGACCCCAGAGGCCGGGAGGGTTGGGGGAAGAGGAGGCTCAGAGGGAGGGCACTGGGTCATCCTCAGAGAGTGTAGACAGTGAGGCCGCTCCTCCTGACCCCTCTAGACACTCCCATCAGCAGGCCACTGAGTCATGTTGGTCCCACATCCAGAGAATATTCTATTCAGTCCCAGAAAGAGGTTGGGGGGGGGGGCAAGAGGAGGGCAGAGAAGGTCTGAGGTGGGTAATGGAGGAAATGGGAGGAGGAGAGGCATGTTAAACACCCCCAGAGCCCTTCTCCTCCTCTTCCTTTTCCAGGCACTTCAGAGGATCTTCACCCCCCACAAAGCTCTAAGACTCCCCCAGCTCGGACATCCTCCCCACCCAGTGAGTAACCGCTTGCTCTGAGGACAGGGTGGGGGTCTCTCACTCTCTCCTATTGCTGACCACCTTCTGTCTAGGCCAGGCCTGAGTCCCCCTTTCTCAGAGGGGAAACACAGGCATGAGGAGGACTGGAGGAGGGGGACAAAGGAAACACCAGGCTGGGGAAGGAAGGACAGGGATGATCAGGGAGGGGGAAGGAGGGGAGCAGAGAGGGTCAGAGCAGCCCTGGGATGGGTTCAAGTGATCCTGAGCCCACAGGAGACATCCACACCTCCATAATGAAGAAACACCCCATTAATTGAAGGGGATTCTGAGTGAGGTGGAGGCTGAGAGGCAGCTGGCAGGGAAAGTGGGGCTCCGCCAGGTAAACCAAGATGGAGTGTCTGAGGCTTTTCCAGGAGAGCTAGTTGGGTGACAGAACACTGGGGAAGGGCTGGATGCCTTCTAGGACAGGGGATGTGGGGGGGTGTCTGTGGGTGACACAGGTGTCTGTCAGGAGATATGCAGATCCCAAAAGGAGGGCACAAGAATGACGTCTTTGTCCTTGTCTTGGGAGCTCTCAGGGACAGTCTTTGGCCAGAGGAGCTCAGAGTGAAGAGAAGTCCCTCAGTTGTTGCTGGCACCTCTGGGTTTCCTGAGTCCCCCTCCATTCTCCTCTCTTGATTTCTGGGTCCCTCTAAAGCCCCAAATGCTCTCCCGTATCTCCCCTTCCCCAGAAGCCCTTGGGCTCTCCTCCTCACCCATGCAGCCATAGCTGGGACTGGGGGGGTGCTCTGCTCTTTCCTGGCTTCCCCAGTATAGAGGGGGGTCTCTCAGGCACCCCAATTCCCCTATGCACCTGATGGCCCTCCTCCCCCTCCTCCCTCCTCTGCCCAGCACAGCATCCACTGATCCTGCAGTCTCAGGGTTCTGGCCCGAAGGCTGGGTACAACCTCAGGGCCCTTCAGCCAGGACAAGGAGCCCTGAGGAGGATTCAGAGGGTCCCTCCCTGCCACACCAGCTCCTTCATTCTCCTCCTGGAGTCCCTGCCTGCCCCCAGGAGCTCAGAGAGGGGTCACAGCAATCACAGGAGCACCAAGTCTCAGAATGAGGCCAGGAGAGGTCCTGAGCTCAGACCCATTTGACAGATGGGAAATCCATGAAGCCCATAGAGAGGAGGGACTAGTCCAACATCCCTCACCCAGCAAGTCTAGGCACAGCTGGGCTCATACACTGTCTCCAGACCCTCCAGCTCTCCAGGCCTCTCTGGGCCTCCCTGCAGAGCCCCTAACTCTGCCCCTTCCTCATCCTCAGAGACCTTCTCTACAGGCCCTGAGTCTGAGAACAAGCCCTCAGGTGAGAACCTGGAGGAATCCTGACAGAAAGTAGAGGGAGGCAGCGGGGCTGGGTGTCCAGTCAGGGTCTGCCTGTTCCATCCAGGCTATCCTCATTTCTTACTACTCCTGAAGCTCCTTCTGAATCTTCTCTCTCACCTCTGAGCCTTTGCCTAGGCTGTGTCCTCTGCCTGGAATGCTCTGCTTCTTCACTTATTTCTCTTACTATGCAAAGGTGTCTCTGAGACTAATCTTAGAAGTCACCTCCTACCGGAAGCCTGTCCTGATCTACAACATTTGTCCCATTCCCCAGCTCAGTGGATTGAGTGAGAGCCAAGCCTAGAGATGAGAGGTCCTAGGTTCAAATCTGGCTTCAGCCACTTCCCAGCTGTGTGAACCTGGGCAAGTCACTTGACCCCCATTGCCTAGCCCTTACCACTCTTCTGCCTTGGAGCCAATACACAGTATATACATATATATATATATATATATATATATATATATATATATATATAATATACAGTATATATATAAGGGTTTAAAAAAAAGAAATAACTTGACTGGCATCAATGGATGGAGGAAATCAAGTTATTTTTAGAGGGCCTAACAATATTGCAGGAGAATGTGAACACCTGGATGGCAAGAGCTTTTCTGTTTTCTCTGTGTATTCTCTGGGCTGCCTGGCACAGGGTCTAGCCCAGGGTGGGTGATTCAGAGAAGTCTGGAGAACTGAATGACTGAGGGAGCCTGGGGGGTCCCTGAGGACAGGGCTGGGTCTCCTCCCCTCACCCTGGGGCATCTCAGACCACAGGGCTGGGTCTCTCTTCCCCCTTGGACTGGGGCCTCCACAAACATCAGTATTATTCTGTCTCCCCCAACCTTGGTCTTCCTCTTTGGCTTCCTCAGGTCTCTCCATCCTCCAAGTGAGCATCCTGGTGGGCATCTCAGCCTTCCTCATCCTGATCTTCCTCTTCCTCTCCCTCCTTTACTTTCATCACTGTCAGTATCAGCCCAGACTGGGTGAGTTCTTGGGGCTGTGGGGCCTCCCGGGCTGAAGGTCTAATTGGGGTTGAGCTGGGACCCACTGAAGCCTGACCTCCCCCCCACTCTCCTTACAGGGAAAAGGGACAGAGAGGCAGACATCAAGACCACCAGAAGGTAGGGACCCCAAAAAACCCCACATTTTTCCTATAACACCCCAGTGTATTCCCCCTTCTCAGACCCTCCCCCTCAATTTTCTGTGTCTTCTTCCTCCCCAGCTCAGAACAAGCAGGGAGCACCCTAGAGGAGACTGTGTGTGAGTGACAGGGAGGTGGGGCAGGAGGGCAAAGCCTGCCCTGGGGAGAGCCATCTTCCTGGCCCCTCATCCCTTCTCCTCTTGTCTCCAGATGCTGCTGTGAATGATGACACACAGACAGAGGAAGCTGGACAAGAGGACACATCCGTGAGTCACTCAGAGATCTCTCCTCCTTTGCCCAGAGATCTTCTTATGGAGGGAAGAGAGGGGGAGACCTTCCCTTTAGTCACACACAGCTGGAAGGGTTGCTGGGTTCAGGGTCCTGCCCCTCCTTCCCCAATGCCCCCTCAGTCCCCTCACCTCCTCCTGCTTCCTCTTCTCCTGTCAGGCTCTCCAAAGAGAAGGCCCTCAGGAAGTGACCTACGCCCAGCTGGACCACAAGAGCCTCAAGTGTGGGGCTGAGCCCCCTCCCCCATCTGTTCCAATGGAGCCCAGTGTCTATGCTGCCCTTCGGTGAGCTTAGCCCAAGCCTGGGGGGCCAGAAGAAGAAGCTGCTCCTTCATTCTCCCTCTGCTTCCTGAGGGCAGACCCTGTCCTACCTTATTCCCCAAGTCACCCTGCCATTAGAACTTTGGCTTGTCACCCCAAGAGGAAAAGCACAAATGCAAAAAGGCCTAAAACTCTGGGGATTTGTTCTCTCTGGTACTCTGGGGGGGAGAAATGTGCCCTCTGGAATGCTGGGACCCTGACATCCACAGAGGGGCGACCAGCCACTGATTACAAATTAGAAATTATCTGCCCCCCCATAAGAGATCTGTCATTACACTGTAGAGGGGGAATACGCTGTATAAGAGGGGCAGAACAGACTTAACTCTAGAGGAGAGGCGGAGGCTGGCCCTCAGGGGAGGAGGGGTATTGCCTGGGCAGCCCCAGCCCACCAAGCTCCTGTACAGGAAAAAAGATGCCAGAACTTACACTCAGATGCTGAAGCCTCAGACGAGTGGGCAAGCTCTGCTAAACCCAGGACCGTTTCTGGCAGCCCCTGCTCTGCTTCCCTTGGCCCAGGTTCCCTCCTCACAGGCTGGGGTTCATCCAAATACAGCATCCCCCAAATCTATACACAGTTTGGTCCATCAATTCAGGTCTTTTCATGGACTTTCAGGGTTACCTAACGAGGCCTGGAATTGGAGATGAAGGACCAGGGGTTGGACCTGGCTCTGCTATTTGCCTGCACAAGTCCCTTTCCTTCTGTGATTTCAGTTTCCTCCTCTGTAAAATAAATACCACTTAGTCCAGCTCCCCATCACTACAGATCCTGGGGTGTTCTTGCCCACAGAGCTCTAGTTTGTAGCCTTGATGGAGAAGCTAGCAGGGAAGTCCACAGCTCAGATGCTCCTTCCAGAAGTGCATCTATTTGAGGGATTTAAGGAACTTTTTCCCTTCATCCATCCCAGACCCCAATACTGCTAGGACTGCCCCTTCTCCTCTTCTCCCTCTTGTCTAAAGAGAAAACCAGATTTTCATACCTCATTAATATACTCCCACCCATGATGAAAAGCTGGCTTCTGGCTGGAATAGATGCCTTTATTTATTCATTTTGCATGTCAATACAACTTTAATATTCATTTTCTTATACTTGGCACTCCATGCTTCTCCCTCCCTCTTTCCCAAGATGGCGAGTAGTGACATGTGCTGTCCATGGTGATCATTCAATACATATTTCCACTTCATTATGTAGTGAAAGAAGACACATATTGGCAGCACAAGAGAAAACTGGCTGGTGGAAATAAAGTGAAGAATGGCATGAGAGACGTGTTCATGAGGAGTCTCTTGGAGCTGTCCTGGTTGTTAATAATGGTTGTTTTGTTGATAATGGCTCAGTTATTCAGTGTTGATCATCCACATTATTGCTGTTATTGTGTTCAATAGTCTGCTGGTTCTGCTCAACTCGCTTTGCATCACTCCATCTAAATCTTCCCAGGTTCTTTTGGGATCATCAGGTCCATCATTTCTATTGGCATGATAGTTCTCCATTACAACCACACACCACAGCTTGTTCAGCCATTCCCCAATTGATGGACAACCCTTTAGCTCCCAGGTCTTTTCCACTGCAAAAGGAGCTGCTATAAGTATTTTTGAACAAGTTGGTCCTTTCCACCATCTTTGATTTCTTTGGGATACTGACTTGTAGTGCTGTTGTTGAGTCAATCAAGACCTCGACTGCATTTCCCCAGACCCTTTATTGCACCCTTTAGTATTACTTTTCGTTGCTGCTGCTCTTGTAATATTTTTGTTAAATAAATGGTTTGGTCACAGTGACTCCCCCCAAAAAGCAAAAACAAAAACCCAGCCTGGTTGATTAGGGAACAAGGAGGAGCCTGAGACCCACTTGGGGTGCAGGGGATATCGACTCCCTTGTTCCAAAGGTTTCCCAGTGTGCCCTCACCTCATAAAGCTGGTGAGAACCACAGAGACCCTCTGAGGAGAAGATGACCAAACCTTTGCCTCCACACCAACCCTGGCCATCATCTCAGCTGCTGAGATCCCAGACCCCAGCAAAGTAGCAGCTTCTCCCCCCACACCACACCCCAGCTCTGGATGTAGGGCCTCAGTTTGCTTTCAGAGCCTTAATAAATCTTTCTGTATCCTGAAAGAACAAACTGGTTTTGTCCTTTGGAAATGGTTCCAATTTGCTCTCCAGAATGATTGTATCCATTTCACCAACAGCATATTAGTGTTCTAGTTTTATAAAATTCTCTTTAACATTCATCATTTGTCTTTTGGTCATATTAGCTACTCTGATAACTACAAGGTGGTATCTCAGGATTATTTTTATTTTAATTTCTTTAATTAATAGTTATTTGGAGCATTTTTAAAATTTTCTATAATTAATTCAGAATATGTTTCCATGGTTACATGATTCATGTTTTTTCCCCTCCCTTCTTCCACCACGCTCCCACAGCCAATGAGCAGTTCCACTGGGTTTTACATGTGTCATTGATCAAGACCTGTTTCCATATTATTGCTATTTGCTGAAGTGTTCCAGGGATGAAGGAACCATGAAAGTATTAAAGATGTATTCAAAAGCTGACTCTGATGAGCAAGGTGTTCATGGACCAGCCTCATGGGGATATTTCTGGTATTTCCCATGATTGATTTCTGGATCCTTGAATTGAATTGGGGCTCCAGTTTTGTGGAGCTCAAACCTCCCCCCTTGTCTGCAGTCTGAAAGGCTGGCATGCAATTTCTATAGCTTCTATGTAATGGCAAAGACACACTCAGTATTTGGATGAGAGGGTGCGAGGCTTGTAGAGGAAGTAGGACTATGAATTGAGCTTCTGGTCTGGGAACTCACTGGGCCAGTGTGTTGTGTTCCTTTCTTTTCTGTTGTTGTTGATTGCCACTATGATGCTAATGTCTCTATCACACCTCCTGTTTGATTGGCTCTCCCACATCCCCCATTCCTGGAAACCTCAATAAAACTCAGTTCACCTGTCAGTGGGACATTCTCTCTCTCACCATCAGAGGAAGAGCTGACAGGCTGGATGTGATGCTGTGCCTCTGTGGCTATTTTCCCTCTTTATGTCCTTCCTACCTTATTGTTTAACCCTTCCACCCATATTCCCCCAGGTCCTGGTTTCCCTTTTAGGTGCTCAAACCCATGCAAGAATACCTTGTAGCTGTAGGTCAGCTACATTTGCAATAGAGTGATCATTTAGCAGGTACATCCCCCATCATATCCCCCTTGACCCAAGTAATCAAGCAGCTGCTTTTCTTCTGTGTTTCTGCTCCCACAGTTCTTCCTCTGGATGTGGATGTCATTCTTTCTCATAAATCTCTCAGAATTGTCCTGAATCACTTCATTACTGCTAGTAGAGAAGTCCATTATGTTAAATTGTGCCTTAGCATATCTGTCTCTGTGTACAACATTTTGCTGGTTCTGCTCCTCTCACTGCATCATTCCAGTTCACATGGAATCCCTCCAGTTTATTATTCCTTTGAACACATTATTATTCCATCACCAACACACACCACCTGGTCTTTGGCTCTCTTTCTGTGTGTGTGTGTGTGTGTGTGTGTGTGTGTGTGTGTGTGTGTGTGTGTGTCTTGCTCCAGAAAACCTACAACTTGATCTTGTCATCCCACCCCCTCTCAGCCAGGTGCCATCAGTTATGTCCTGTGCCTGCCTCAAAGTCACAAGGAGGTTAACTGTCCAATTTGGAGGATATTCAGTTTCTCAGGAGCAATCTGGGAGTTGCCTGTCTGTGTTCATCAAAACTAGAGAGCCCAGAGAGGGGCTTCCTCTTAATCAAAGTCACCTTCCCTTAGCACTGCAGGGATGTCAGGAGAAATGAGTCTTTTATGCACTCTCAGACTTCACTCACAATCTGGGGTGTTGGGGTGTCTAGGGGAGGCTTGTACCCCCATATCAGAAGACTCACCTCCCTGTTGTCTTCATGTGGCTCAAGGACCCTGGGTCCAGGTGGTGCACTTGCGTATTTCACCGTTGTGACCATGCTGTTGAGTGAAGCTAAAACCCAGACTAGCAGAATCCAGGTCCAAGGATGACTTGTAGTTTGGGCAGAGATCATCTCACCTGTTTAGGTCTCAGGTAATGGGAGTGCTTGACTGAAGAATCTCTTCTGGGGCATGTTCCCCACTCTAATTATTTTTAAGCCCTCATCTTCCATGTTAGAGTCAATACTTTGTAGTGGTTCCAAGGCAGGAGAGCAGAAAGGGCCAGGCAATGAGGGTTAAGTGACTTGCCCAGGGTCACACAGCCAAGAAAAATCTGAGGCCAGATTTAAACACAGGATCTCCTGCCTCTGGTCCTAGCTCAGTGCACTGAGCAACACACCCCTTCCCAATCAAATTGAAGGTCAGTATAACTTTGAAGTCTGAGGGACAGTGTTGAAAGTATCACTTGACATGTTGGATGTACTGAACTTCATTCTTTCCTGTTGGTAAAGCCTCAGCAATTTGGGGAAAGGGAGGAGTCAAGTCAAGAAAGGCTGCATGTAAGAGGAAGGGAGGGACCAGAACTTGCAGCAATGTTGGGGGTTCTGCCTGGTAAAGGTGAGGAAGTGGATCCCAGGAAAGGGGATCCCTAATGGAAAGGCAGAGATGGGCATGTTGAGTTCAGCCAAGAGGACAGCAACAGGGATTGTGTCCAGACCCAGCAGTTCCAGGGCCAATGACATGCCCAGACCCAGTTTGGTTCCTCCCCCATGGCTGCGCTCCCAGGACCAAAGATGGCTGCAACCCTGGAGTCCTCTCTGAGGATGTTTAGCTTCTACTTCCTGTCAGATGGACGATCATGGCTGACGCAGAAGCCCTGACAGGCTGTGAGCAAAAGCCATGCTACAGGCTAGACTCAGGAAGGTTGGTGCTTTGGCTGATCCCTGATGGGGGTCTCTGATCTCACCTTGCCACGAATGGCCCAGCGTGGAGCAGGAACAGTGGAGTCAGCAGCCAGTCTGGGGGAGGAGCACCAGCTGTTTCTGCTACTGAGGTTCCATACCTCCCCCTACTTCCTGCCATGTCCTCCGACCCCAAAGCCCAATATTTCAGGCATAGTTGAGAAAGGAGAAGGGAGGAGGAGGCAGAGAAGAGAATGGCATCCAGTGATAGCCAAGGGCAGCTCCTGGCCACCTGACTTATGCTGAACCCACCTGGGATCTCCTCCTTGACCAGGTCCAGCTGCTGGAGGAGCTTCTCTGTTGGCATCTCCTACAAACTGGTCCTTGAGGACAGACTGGGACAAAGAGGCCGATGACAGGCCTGTCCTGGAGGCTGAGAAGTCTGATCTGAGAGGAGACTCGGGCCCTGGACTCCTTATCTAGGGATGGATGGGAAACAGAGCAGAGCAGGATGCTGAGAGCAGAGAGAAGGGAAATCCAAGGCCTGGGCTGGAGGCTGAGGAAAGAGAAGAAGGCGATGTGGGCCACGTGCTGGGCCCTGAGGAGACACAGAAGGAGACACAGATCCTTGACTGCAGCCTGAGAAGGGGAGTAGAGCTCACATCCTGTGCTGAGCCCTAGCAAGGACACGGAGGAAGAGGACGCAGCTCCTCAGGAGCACCCAGGGGGGAAGATGCCAAATCCAGCTGAAAGATGGCACCCATTGGGTGGTGGCTCTGGTGTGTGCGACCATTCAGAGTTAGAGGGTTTAAATAATCCACCCTTCAGAAAGGTATATTAAAACACTCAAAGGTGAAAACGGTTCCTCAAAAAATGAAGGGAAGCTTCAGGTAAGGAAGTGAAAAGGCATCAGTACTGAGGATCCTTGAGGACTCTGGAGCTTCCCACCTAAGGCTCATGTTTTTGAACACCCATCTTCTGTTTTAGTATCAATTCTAAGAAATAAAAGTGGTAAAGGCTGGGCAATCAAGGTAAGTGACTTGCCCAGGGTCACACAGTAAGGAAGTGTCTGAAGCCAGATTTGAACCCTGCTCTGTCCCCTGTGCTAGCAAAACCACATCTATTCTTCTTGCCCAAAGGGCCCCCACCTAGGGCACAGGACAATCCACCTAGGCTCAAGTTACCACCTCATGAGGGCCCTCGTCTGTAGCACGTCTTATTCCCCTTCAAGGGGCCCATTTGCGATTTTGGACATATGGGGGCTCAGCGGTCATTTCCCAGCCTCTTAAGACAGGAAGGATGTCTATCAGCTACCACAATATTACTCAAGAGCAGAAGAAGTGGGCAAGTGTGTGGAGGCAGAACTAGGCTGAGTGAGAGGAGAGCAGAGCCAGTGTAGACACATGTGATGGGAAGAGAACTAGCAGGAGACTCAGAGGGCTTTCATTAGGTCCTGGCTGTGCCCAGCACTTGTTCTAGGACCTCTGGCACCTCCAATCCTATCTCTGGGCTGCTGCTTCCTGCTCTGGGAAATGGAGCAGTGGAGAGCTCAGGCCACTACCCTGCCTTTCTCCCTCCCCTGTCTGCCACTAAAGGCTGCAGGGAGGGCAGGAGGGGGTCTCCTCCCCAGCCCCCAGCCCTTAAAAGAGGTGACTGCACCTCCCAAAGGCTAATTACACTCCCTCATCCCCCTGGTCCTACCACCATGTGGGTTGCAACCCAATGGGCAGCCCCAGGGGCAGGAGGGTTCTGGCATTAGAGTGACCCACTGCTAAGCAAATAGAATCAGCCCAAAAGGCTCTGAGGTGGCATCTCTTCAGGAGAGCTGAGCAGAGAACCCTGGAAGCTGCTGCTAAAGCTGACCAGGGCACCCGTCCCTGGAAAGGGGGCCTGAATCAGGAAAAAGCAGGGAGTGTTCCAGGATTCTGACCCCAGATGACTCTCCACCATCCTGCCAAACCCACACACAGCCCCTCACCCCATCGGCATGTGCCATCAGTTAAGCAGGACCCACAAAGAGGAAGGAGAAGAGAAGCTGGTCAGAGAGGCTCCGGGTGGGGACACAGTGCAGAGCTGGCCCTGATGTCATCCTGTGCCTCAGACCAGCCCCAGGTCAGCCTCAGTCCCTTCTCCCACCAGGCTCTGGGAGCACCATGACTCCTGCCCTCTCAGTCCTGCTGTGCCTCAGTGAGTCCTCAGCAGCTCCCACCCTAGAGGGGACTTTACCCACCATCAAGTCCTACCTGACCCCCCCACCCCCCCCACACACTGTGCTGAGGGGGAAACTTTCCTCCAGAGAAGGGGAGTGACAAGTCTAAGGTCACACAGCAAGGGTGGGGTTGGAGAGAGAAGCTGGGACCCTTAGAGAGGTCTCCTGGGCTCCAGCCTCCTTCCCTCCCAGCAGCCCTAAGCCCTGGTCCTGAGCTGTCTCTGTCCTTCCTGTGGGGATGCTGGGGGAGCCGAGAGTAATCAGGGTCTTCTCTGCCAGGGCTGTGTCTGTGCAAGGGGACAAGGACCCAGGCAGCAGGTGAGTCCTTCCTCCCACAGTGCCCCTCCCAGAGGACACAACTGACCCAGGGGAGGGAGCTGGGGGAGGTCTGGGCTGGGCTGACAGTCTATAGAGAGGGGACCAGGGTGGGGGCATCATACCTACAGAAGGGGGAGCTCCTGGACCTAACAGCTCTCCTTCCCTTCCAGATGGACTCCCCAAACCCTCCCTCAGGGCAGAGAAAGGCTCTTTGGTGTCCCAAGGGGGAGCTGTGACCCTCAGGTGCAGGGGGCCATGGCGGCCTTTCCGGTGGCTGCTGGAGAAAAATGGAAGATCTGGATGGTCACAGATCAAAGCTGTGAGACAAACTGGAAATGAGTTTGAGTTTTCCCTCCCATCGGTGACATCACATGATGCAGAGACTTACTGGTGCTTCTAAGGACATCCATTCTATGGATGGTCAGAGCTCAGTGACCCCCTGGAGCTGGTGGTCACAGGTAAGGCAGATCCTCCCCCCAGGCAGGGCTGGCTCAGGGTCTCCACAGCTCTGGGTCCCTCCCCAGCCCAGCCTGGCCCCGAGTATCCCTCTGGCTCTGCCCTTCCTGGCTTCTCCCCTGTGTCTGCCTCAGCTCTCCTTCTGGGGTTGGCAGAAGAGGGAAAGAACCAGCATTTCTGTAGTACCTACTATGTGCCAAACACATTATCCTTGTTATCTCATTGGACCTTCACAGCAACTCTGCCAGGTCAGGGCCAGTGTGATCCCCATTTTACAGATGAGAAAACTGAGTCAGAGAGGAAGTGACATGCTGAGGATCACTTAGTTGGGATGGCTGGATTTGAACTCAGGCCTTCCTGACTCCAGGCCCAGGGCTCTCTCCACTGCCCCATGAGCTTCCTCACTCAGCTCCCATCTTGGGGTCAGAAAGAAGACAGGAGAAGCTTAACTTGGACTTCAGGAGACCAGGCAGAGCTGGGGGCTCCCTGGGGATAGGCCAGGGCTAGTGAGGCATCTCCCAGTGACAACGTAGCCCCTCACCAAGCCAGGAGAGAGCAGAGGGTGGAGCTGTTGCTGCCCAGGACCCTCTCCCAGCCTAGGCCAGAGTGTTGAGGGAGATCAGGAGGCACAGCTGAGCATCTAACTTTCCTCAAGCCTATCCCAGTAGATCACAAAGCCCCCTCCCCCCCCTTCCTTGCTCCAGAGCTGTCCAAGGTCTTTCTCTCCCCTCACACACCTGATATTTCCTCTCTCAAAGCTGAACCTTCCAGCCCAGCCCAGGCCTCCTCCCAGCCTCATCTGCCCCCTCCCTGCCCCAGGGCTGCTCCTGCTCTAACTCCAGGGTCTCCCCCCCCCCCCAGGCCTCTCTGCCCCGCCCTCCCTGGCAGCCCTGCCCAGCTCTGAGGTGGCCTCAGGACAGAGCCTGACCCTGCAGTGTCCGTCAGAGCAATGGTATGACTGGTGCATCCTGTGCAAGGATGGAGAAGAGATCAACCGGGGCAGGACCGGCATCCATAGAGGGATGTATCAGGCTGACTTCTTCCTTGCTGTGAATCTAACCCATGATGGCACTTACCAATGCTATGGCTTTCATAGTTCTTCCCACTATCAGTGGTCCTCCCCCAGAGCCCCTCTGGTGTTCCTTGTCTCAGGTGAGGCAGCCTGAGCCCCTCCCAGCCCCCCTAGCTCTCCCAGGCTCCCTCTGCCCTAGGGCTCTTCCCTGCCTGATCAGGCCTGTCCCAGGGGACCCCAGAGGCCAGGAGGGCTGGGGAAGAGGAGACTCAGAGGGAAGGGCACTGGGTCATCCTCAGAGAGTGTAGACAGTGAGGCCTCTCCTAATGATCCCTCTAGACACCCCTCATCCAGAAAATATTCTATTCAGCCCAGGAAGGGGTTTGAGGAAGTTATAGGGGAACAAGAGGAGGGCAGAGCAGCCCTGAGGTGGGGGATGGGGATATGGGGGGAGGGGAGGCATGTTAAACACCCCCAAGTTTTCCCACCTCCTCCTCTCTCTGTTCCAGGCACCAAAAAGATCATTACCTCCCCCAAGGCTCTGAGACTCCCCCAGCTCTGATGTCCCCCCAACCCAATGAGTAACCACTTGCTCTGAGGGCAGGATGGGGGTCTCTCTCTCTTCCCCATTGCTGTCTACCTTCTGTCTAGGCCAGGCTGGAGTCCACCTTTCTCAGGAAAAACCAAGGCATGAGGAGGAAAGGGCAGGGACAGAGGAAACACCAGGCTGGTGAAGAAGGAAGGACAGGGCTGGCCAGGGAGGCGGGGACGATGGGAAACAGAGAGGGGCAGAGCAGCCCTTTAAGGGGAAACACTTTTAGCTGAATTATTTTTGTTCTGTCTCTAGGCTTTTTTTAGAGTTTCTATAGAGCAGGTAATGGCTGTGGGTAGGGAAATAGGTCATATGGGAAGAGTTTGGGTCTCAATAGTATAGGAAATGGGTTTAGGAGAGGGAATAGTTTGGGTGGGAGGAGTTTGAGCAGATTTAGAGGTAGTTAGAACTGGATAAGGAGAAGATGTGGTTTGAGTATGAGCAGAAATGCATGGAGCAATGGGACAGAGACTAAGTTGACTCTGATGATGAGGGAGAGTGGAGAAATAAATCTCTTCTTCCTCTGAGAGTTTCTCAAGCTTTCCTCAATGCTTTTTATATGTCTTCAGATCCCCCAAACTCTCTTCCAGTTTCTTCTCAAAGTCACTTGAGTTATTTTCTAGTTTTTCTAGTTTTCTTTGAAGTTGACCTTTTACTTCAGCAATTGGTTGGGTGCTAGAAGGGATCATTGGTTGGATTGGATGGAAAATGCATCAGACAGAACGAGGCTGAGATGAATCTATTATTTGAATCTCTAGGTTACTAAGGCTATTTATTTGTCAGTCTTCTTTTAATAGAGAGAGATAGACTGCAATGTATCCTGTTATTATAAATATACCCAGGAACAGGGCTAAATATATCCATTGTGAAATGTTCTCTGGGGTTATGAGCCATTTTAAATCAAAAAGAAATCGCATTTTCCCAACTTGGGCTATGCTGTTTAAAATCAGAATTACTTTTTTGTTTATTTACTATTGTTCAATTTAATTAGTAAAATTGCTTGCAATTCTACTTTTTTGTTAGTAGATGGCACTACTGGCTACAGGTTAGGGTTAGAGTATGGTCTTTTTAAGGATTTCAAATGAGACAATTATAAGTACAGGCACACCCTAATCAATCCACTTTTAAGTGGAGGGTGTTGAAAATGTCTTCAGGAACCAGCAAAAGCTTTGTATTTTAGGAAAAAATAAAACACACTTTATTGTGGGTAAAGCTCACAGAATACAGACTGAATTTTAGCTAAGATGTTTGGGAGAGATTTTTCTTGCCTCCAACCCCTTGAGGGTAAAATGCTAGGACCATATGCTTCTACATTGTGCTTCCAGGGAGCAGCTTCTAGACCAGGTGGGCAGGAAGCTGCTTCTCTAAGCTGGCCTGGGACAAAAAAACATTTGAGTGTAGAGCAAAGGTTGTGGGCTGTTGGAATATTTTCCCTTAGTAGGCTCTAAAAGCTTCTCATGGTTAAGGGAGCAGTTTTAGATATCTTTACTTCTACCCTCCCTGATGGTTCTCCCCAATGTTCCACCTCCAACTTAAGCTAATGTTAAAGGCACACGGGGGCTAGGAAAAAAGGAAAAGAACAGGCTTCTGGGAACAAAATAAGGCTCAACTTTGTTAATTTAACAATTTCTAATAACAAAAAGCTGAGCTGAACTTTTTCACTTCCTCCAGTGCTTTGGAATTTGGGGCTGGGAGGCAGAATCTTATGGGGGGAAGGGTTGCTTCCCACATGAGGTGAGGGGGGTGGAGTGGAAGTGTCTCCCCAGGTGAAAGCCCTGAGGGCTGGCTAATTGCTATCTGAGGAAAAACAGTCACTCTATGCTGCTGGTAATTCAGCTGTTTTAAAGATAGTAGAAGGTAAAGGAAATTATCAGAAAATCAAGGGTGCTCCTCAAACCTTGTGGTTGTCAAAAATGTAAGGAATGAAATTTTATGGTTTGACTAAATATATGAGAATTCTAAGAATGATTTGGTTGACAATTTAAATTTCTCTTAGCTCAACTCAAATTGACTTTCTATAGCTTTATTTACAAAAAGGTGGAAAGAGTGAAAATAGAGAAATGGAAAAAGAGGGTCTAGAAGATGTCTAGCCTATCACACTAAATGTTTCTCTGGTCCCTGGTTCCACCCCAGCAGGGCTTGTTAACCCCTCAGCCAGAGGACCCAGTGGTGAATTAAACAAAAGTTCAATCCACATGGCTTCCTCCAAGAGGGGGAAGGCCTCTGAGAAACTAATCTCTCCAGAAGCCAGGAAAAGGGGGCCAACTATTCACTCACCCAAGCTAAGCTCCAAAGGAGGAGATCAAGGAGCAGTCTTAACAGAAGTAGTCCAAGAGCCAAAGTCCTAGTTGAAGCCAAAGTCCCAAGGAGCAGTCCAAGCTGAAACTCAAAGAACTTCTTCAGACAGGAAGTTCAGGGCATTTTATAGTCCCTTTTCCAGGTCCCTTCCTGTCCCTTCCTCCACTTTACTGGGACCAACTGCAGTCTACCAATTGGCTTACTGCTGCCTAGTGTAAACCTTAAAATTTCTTAGCCTTGTGAATGTTGGAAATTTCACCATTGGAATGTGAACACCATTGGCAAGGGAGGTTCCTCCTCCTTCTTTCTTAAGATTACTTTAGGACAGAAACCTTTTGCTGAACAATGGAAAGGGCTGCAGCATAGATCAAAATTTAATTATTCCAATCTCCACCCTACTCAGGGTAACAGGATTTAGGAAGGGCTGTAGCAAAGGATCAAGATTTAATTATTTGAGAATATGACCTTCAACAGACATGTGCAAAGCCAGAGACCTCTGGGCAGTCCTGGGTTAAGCTAGAGCCACAATTGGCACAGGAAAGACATGGACAGTGATTGGTAGATGTGAGAACTGAGGGGAGGGAACTTGGATGGTTTCCTTAAAGATAGCCGGGTCTGAGGACTGGAGTTGGTTGGTTGGGGAGGTTTTGCTCTAAGCGAGGTGGCTCTGAAGGAGGACTGAGGAGGTTGCTCTGTGGGAGGACCAGGAGAGAAGCCTGGCTCTGAAGGAGGAGAATTCTCTGGAAACATTTCTTGAAAGGAGGCTCTCTTGAAGGTGGAGCCTGAGGTTGGCATGAGAAGCCTTACCTAGAGAGATCTTGGGTGAGTGATAAAACCAACTGACTGATTTATTCATTCTTATTCATTTCTTACTTTCTCTCTTTTTTCTATTGATTAATCAGTGTATTATATATTAAATTTCTCTATAAAACCCAGTTGGCTTGGGCATATTCATAAATTGGAAATATATTCCCTGACAAACATCTTATATTTATATAAAACCAAGACATAGTAGAAAACATATTTCAGTGGTCATAATTGATATATATATTTCCCTTGATCCCAAACATTTTAATTATCACAGTTTGTGGCTGACCACACGGGAGTCTAAAAGAATTCTCTCAATAAACTACTGAAATTCCTTGCCTTTTTACTCTACCATCTCACCACTTAGTCCCTTTTAACAACAAACTTGGCTTAAAGACACAGCTGCTAGAACACGTGAGTATAAAAATTTTTTTTTCTCTCTTCTCTTTTCTCCTTAAGTTAAATTGGAATCAGCAGTTTTTCTTTTTCTTCCCTTTAATCTTAAGGGACAGCTGGGTAGCTCAGCGGATTGAGAGCCAGGCCTAGAGACAGAAGGTCCTGGGTTCAAATCGGACCTCGGATACTTCCCAGCTATGTGACTCTGATAGACAGAAAACAGCTGTTTTAAATCTCAGCAACAGGACCCTAAAGCCCTGGCTGGAAGAGCTGTTTCTAAATATCCTTTCCCTTAAGGAACAACTTCCTGGATTAGAAAAAAAAAACCCTGTGGAAAGTTTGTTGCTTTGCCCTGCTCCCCACGTGTTTTGTGAAATTACAAAATATATATATATATAAATGAGTACTACATTCTTTGACAATTATATGGCAGCTGAAGAATTAGGAGCATTGAGGAATGCAGGACACCTCCAAATTTTTATATTAATAGGTACTGTCATTTTTGTACTCCTCAATACTATATTTAGAGATGCTAAAATAAAAAATATTGAGGATAAAATAGAAAATATTGAGGATAAAATAGAAAAAATTGAGAATAAAATGCAAGCCCAGTTAGAAGATCTAAAAAGTTTCTTACAGGATCAATTGGCAAACAACCACTCTACCAGAAACAGACCTGTTTCTGAACCTTTGAATGAGGAAATTTCCTTCCCTGAAATAGAGATGGAAAACACCTTCCCTATAGCCCAGTTAACAGACTGCTTCTCTCGTGCAGTGCAAATCTTGACTGAATTTAATCCCCAAAACCCTTCCCCTGCAATCTCAGTTTCTCATGTTCCCTCTCCTACAGAAAACCAAATTCCAATGCAAGGGAGATCTTGTCCTCCTAGAGAAACCTGTCCTTGTCAAACTGACCCACAGGTGCAAAATCCAACTAGAGGCCTGTTTCCTCTAAGAGAAGTACCTGAAATAGGACGAAATGGGGATGTGGTGACTTTAAGACATAGAATACCGTTTACTCCCCAAGAAATAAATGAATTTACACGAAATATCCCCACATATGAACAAGATCCTTTTCTAGTAACAAAAAAGATGGGAGACATATTTTTTCAGTATAATCCGTCTTACAAGGATGTTGAGAGCTTACTACAGGCTTTTTTAAGTGAACATGAAAAAAATAAAATAATTGCTCATGTCAACAAAACCCGGGGGCGTAATGCAGCACATTGGCCATCTCAGGATCCCGAATGGGACTATAATAATCCTGAGGACTATCTACAACTATACCGTTGTAGAGAGGCCATCCTCACGGCCATGAAGGAATGTGCGGACAATACAGATAAGTGGATGGAACTGGAAAAAATTAAGCAAAAGGAAAACGAAACACCCTCCAGATTTATGGACAGAATTATCGAGTTTGGGGACAGTTACTTAGATTGGGACTTAAATAAAGAGAATAGTTTAAGACAAGTTAGAAGAATCTTTGTAAATAACTCTTGCAAAGTAATTAAAAATTATTTTAAAACACAATGCCCAAGATGGTCAGATATGGACCTTGAAGAATTGCGAAAAACAGCTATATATGTTTTTAAGGGAAACGAAGAAAAGGAGAAAGAAAATAATGATGACATGGAGGAAATGAAGAAAAAAATGAGATGTGTAATAGATAGGATAACTAAATTAGAAAGTGGGCATGATAATGAACCAACGACAATTGCCCCTCTCCAGAAATCCAATTATCAATCCATTACTTGGCACTTCTGTGAGAAGAAGGGCCACAAAATGATGGAATGTAGAACCTTTCTTAAGATGTTTGGAAGGAATACACAGTTTAATAATGGTTTTAGAAATAATAACTATAGAAATTATGATAATGGTTATAGAAATCAGAATTCTAGAAATTATAATAATGACTATGGAAATAACTATAATGAATATAGAAATAAGAACTTTAGAAACCAGAATTATAGAAATAGGAATTGGGAATTTAATGACAATGCTCAAATTGAAGAAAATTTTAATGATAATACTCAACAATATATGAGAAATGGCGCTCGTCCAAAAATTACTCGAGGTACTAATGACCCTCAGAGAGGTGCCCTTCAGGGGGGTGCCCAAGGAATATCCCAAACACAATGATGGTGCCCGGGGGGGGCTGGGGCACAGGAATCAGAGGATACAACCTTTGATTTCCCAGACCCTGATGTCCTACTACCCATTGTCCCTATCCACTGCTCCCCCCATACTAATGAACCCCATGTTACCTTAAACACCTATTATGATTGTCTATTAGACACTGGAGCTTCCTGGTCTGTATTAAAGAGAACACCTGATTTACAATGTTATTCTGTTGGCTCAGAGAATGTAATGGGAGTATCAGGAATAACCCAAAGAGTTAAAAGACTTCCTCCTAGAATGGTGTCTGTAGGACCCCTAGAGGTACAACACTCCTTCCTTTTGATGCCTGACTCCCCTTTAAATTTGCTGGGGAGGGACCTTCTATGCAAACTCAGAGCCACAATAATCTGCTCCCCAGATGGCTCATTATCATTAGAAGTACATCTAGAACATCTACAGATAGATTTCATAACGATGCCAAAGGCTGGACGTTATAAATTTTGTCTAGTAATTGTAGATAAACTAACCAGATGGCCGGAAGCATTTCCTACGACCCGAGCCACATCAGATTTTGTTGCAAAGATACTTTTAAAGGAAATTATTCCTCATTTTGGCCTGCCAGCACGTATTGACTCCAATAGAGGGAGTCATTTTACCGATTCTGTCTTAAACCAAATATATTCTTGCTTGGGGATAACTCCAAAATTCCATGTTCCATATCACCCCCAGAGCTCAGGCCAAGTGGAGAGGATGAATAAAGAACTTAAGACTATGATTGTCAAATTATGCACTGAGACCCATTTAAAATGGCCTGAAATTCTCCCTCTGGCCCTATTTTATCTTAGAAGCAGGCCTAGAGGAGACTTACATATTTCACCATTTGAGATGCTTTTTGGACATCCGCCTATACAGGCTAAGCCTTTCTCCCCGGCTTATACATTGCTATTAGGGGGAGATATTACTATTGCTTCCTCTATACAGGAGTTACAGCACAAACTACATGAACTTCATGAATCTGGAGCCGCAGTACAAGCCAGACCATTAGACTTTTCTCTGCATGACCTGAACCCAGGAGATAAAGTTTATATCAAGAATTTCAAGCGAACTGGAGCAACTCAACCATCATGGGAAGGACCATTCCAAATATTATTAACTACTCCAACATCTATAAAGATTGGAGAAAGAGACTCTTGGATTCACTGCTCACATGTGAAGAAAGCATCTTCTGCTGAGACTGATTGACTCTATCCTATCATATGAATTGTGACTCTATCTTATCATATGAATTGGAGATAATAATCCATAGACAAATGGATGGCTTTTTTTTTCAAGAATATATTGAATTACTGATTTTTTTCTTATTTTTCTTATTTCTTTTCTTTTCTTTTTTGATCAGAATATTTGATTTTTTTCTCATTTTTTGTACTGAAGGTACACATAATTAATATTAATATTATTTTTTCCCCTGCAGTAATACAAGTTAATATATATACTCTTGCTATAATATCAATATATGCCTAAAAGCTTTAAACTATGGGAACCTGCCATTTATTGATAAAATATTATAGGACTATGATTAATGTTTGTGTCTGATTCCAGGAAAAGGGATAAAAACCAGGAGCACAGACTAAACCTGGATAGTGCCAATAGAGCACACAAGAAATATTAAAGTGAGACTCGAGGTTGCGACGCTTAACTTATGTTTAAGTCGTAGGACTTCCTTGTATCTACACTCTTTACGAAGTACTCAAACAAGTATGAAGCTTGACTATCATGCTGGCTCCCTATATCCCTGAGAATGAAAAAAAAATCAGACAAGGGAATGACATTTCCCCATCAAAATAGAATTCTAATTCTTTTCTTCTTATATTATGGCAACTTCCTGTAGTCTTGGCTACAAATGACTATGTAAAATATTACTGCATTCTGTCCTACATACTTGTGGGATAGAAATTACTTTAAACTGGACCTATACAAGGTCTATTTTGAATTTTTCTTATGTTTTTGATTATTTTTCTATTCTTTTGATAATTGACACATACACCCCCATAACTGAACATTGCATTCTGAGCTAAACTTGATATTTTTTTAATACTTAGTTCAGGGGGGATTGTATTTTAATTTAAATTCTAAGAATTTTTGAATTTTTTTTGTTTAAGATTGTAGTTTTATAAAAATCCAAGAATTTTGAATTTTGTTTAAGATTGTACTTTTGTAAAAATTCAAGATTTGATTTTGTTCGAGAAAAGATCTTCATGAAAGAAGCTTGAAACTTTTATATTCAGGGAATGAACTGTTGCAGAAAGATGCCGAAAACCTACACTTTATCAAGAAGATCAAGAATGAACTTTGGATGTGATTGATTGGACTGAACTTTTGATTGAACATTTATTGTAATTGTACACATTTATGCCAAAAGGGACTGCCCCTAATTTGGCTTTCTGTCAATGCGCCTAGCAAAACATTGGTTTTGCTTTCTTTTCTTTACTATTTCTTCTCTCACTATTCTAATTTCTCTTAGAAAATTGAATATTGTGTATATCTATAGTTAGAAGTGCATTTAGAACTACAAAATGATTATGTTAAATGATCAATGGGGAGACTAGTCTCCCAATGATCATCAGGGGGGATTGTAAACCTTAAAATTTCTTAGACTTGTGAATGTTGGAAATTTCACCATTGGAATGTGAACACCATTGGCAAGGGAGGTTCCTCCTCCTCCCTTCTTAAGATTACTTTAAGACAGAAACCTTTTGCTGAACAATGGAAAGGGCTGCAGCATAGATCAAAATTTAATTATTCCAATCTCCACCCTACTCAGGGTAACAGGATTTAGGAAGGGCTGTAGCAAAGGATCAAGATTTAATTATTTGAGAATATGACCTTTAACAGACATGTGCAAAGCCACAGACCTCTGGGAGGTCCTGGGTTAAGCTAGAGCCACCATTGGCACAGGGAAGACATGGACAGTGATTGGTAGATGTGAGAACTGAGGGGAGGGAACTTGGATGGTTTCCTTAAAGATAGCGGGGTCTGAGGACTGGAATTGGTTGGTTGGAGAGGTTGTTCTCTGAGAAGCTTGCTCTGAAGGAAGCTGGAGGTGGAGGCCCCTGAGACTGTTTCTCCATTTTGGTCACGTGAGTGATAGGGACTGATCTCTTTTCTTTGCCTCAGCTATCTAAGGGCTTGGGCCTTTTGGCCCAGCCTAAACAGAAGGGGTATTTAAGCCCTATTCCCTTCTCTCCCTTTTCTCTCTCCCTCTTTCTCTCTATCTCTAATATCTTTCTTCCTCCTGTTTGTAATTAAACTCCATAAAAGGTTGACTGCTGACTTGAGTTTTCATTTAGGAATTACATAGCTGAATTCCTTGGCAACCTTAAATTAATATATATCAGTCTTTTAAAGTGATTTCCTTCCCACACTAGGGCATGATCAGTTGCTTCTTAGAGTTGTCACTCACATTAGTAAGTGCCTTGAGGACCTTCCCTCCTCAGTATTAACTAGGGGTGTTTAAGTTTTTGTTGATTAATTTAAAAATAGGCTAAGGGAGCATTAATCCTATCTTCACATCTGGAATGGGTTCCAGTGATCCTGAGCCCCAGGAGGCTTCCACATCTCCAGAATGAAGAGACAACACCCCCCTCCCCCCATAAATTGAAAGAGATTTTAAGAGAGATGGAGGCTAGGAGGCAGCTGGCAGACAAAGTGGGTCTCAGACAGGTAACCCAAGATGGAGCTTCTGAGGCTTTGCCAGAAGAGTTAGTTGGGTGACAGAACCCTGGGCAGGGGCTGGGTGCCTTCTAGGATGGGGGTTTTGTGGGAAGGTTCTGGGGGTGACACAGGCTTCTATCAGGAGATTCACATATCCCAAAAGGATTACACAAGAATGGAGTCTTTGTCCTTTTCTCTGGGCTCTCAGGGACAGTGTTCTCTGGCCAGATGGTTCCAGAGTGAAGAGGAGTCTCTGAGTTGTTCTGGGCACCTCTGGGTGTCCTGAGTTCCCCTCCACATCACCCTCTCTTTGTTTCTGGGTCTCCTTAAAGCCCTAAAGCCTCTGCCTTCTGCTTATCCATAGCTGGGACTAGGGGCCTGGGGGCTCTGCTCTTCCCTAGCTTCTAACTATAGAGGGAGGGGGTCTCTCAGGCACCCCCATTCCCCTAAGCTAGAAGCACCAGAGGGCCCTGCTCCCCCTCATCCCTCCTCTGACTAGAACAGCCTCCCACTGATCCAGCAGTGTCAGGGTTCTGGCCCCAAGGCAGGAGGCAATCTCAGGGTCCTTCATCCAGGACAAGGAGCCGTGAGAGGATTCAGAGGGTCCCTCACGGCCACACCCATTCCTCCATTCTTCTCCTGGGATCCCTGCCCTTCCAGCAGAGCCCTTCCAGCAGAGCAGAGAGGGGTCACAGGAATCACAGGAGCATCAAATAACAGAAGTGGACAGGCCAGGAGAGGTCCTGAGCTCAGGCCCATTTGACAGATGGGAAATTTAGGCCCAGAGAGTGGAGGGACTGGCCCAATGTCACACACCCAGCAAGCCTGGGCACAGCTGGGCTCATGAACCACCTCCAGATACTCTAGCTCCCCAGCCCTCTTTGGACCACCCCTGCAGAGCCCCTTACCCTGCCCTTCCTTACCCCCAGGGACCTTCTCTACAAGCCCTGCATCTGAGAACAAGACCTCAGGTGAGTACCTGGAGGATTCCTGACAGAGGGTGGAGGGAGGCAGGGGTGCTGAGTGTTCAGTCAGGGTCTGCCTGCCCCATCCAAGGTCTCCTAATTTACCACCACTCCTGCTGCAGCACTTTATCATTGTTCTTTCACCTCTTGGCCTTTGCCCAGGCTGTGTCCCTCTTCACCTCCTCTTGTAAAGCAAAGATGTCTCTGAGACTAAGCTTAGGAGCTGCCTCTAATAGGAATCCTTTCCTGATCTCCAATCTGTGCCCCCTCAGTTGTTAGTGATTCCACTGCTCAGAATGGATTTATTTTTATAGGAGAAAACAGAGCATTGCATGAAGATTTTATGTTGCCTTTGACTCCTCTGTGCCTCGACTAGCACAAGGCTTGGCCCAGGGTCAGTGTGATTAATAGAAGTCTGGAGAAATGAATCATTGAATAAGACTGGGGGCCCCCTGAGGACAGGGCTAAACAGGGGACTCCAGAAACATCAGGATTATCATAACCTCCCCCCAAATGCCCATCTTCTTCCTGGGCTTTTCCAGGTCTCTCCAGGCTCCCAGCAGGTATCCTGGTAGATGTCTCAGCCTGGCTCTTCCTGACCTCCTACAGGAAACCTCTCCTGATCTCCACCTTGTCCCCTTCCCTAGTTGATAGGGATTCCCTCCTCAGAGAGATGATTTATTTGTGTCTATTAGAAGGAGCCTCTCAGGAGAATGTCAGCTCCTGGAGGACAACAGGTAGCTTGGGTTTGATGTTGTATCTTCAGGGATGGGTTAAGTGCAAGGGCTGGGCCAGGGTAGGGGATTAATAAAAGTCTGGAGAACTGAATTAAGGAATAAGACTTGGGGTCTCCTGAGGACAGAGCTGGATTTCCTTCCCACCCCCTGGGGGACAGTATAGGCACAACTTTTGTCATGGTAACCCAGAGAGAGGAAAACATCCCACAAGAAAGGTTGGTTCAGAGTGTCAGGTGGAGGGGGAGGAGGGGGACCCTTATCCTGGGCATTGAAGACATCCCGGGTGATGTGAGATGGGCAGCTTCTGTCTAGGGAGGAGATCAGGGCCAGGCTACAAAGAGGTGTAAACCTCAAAATTTCTCAGACTTATGAATGTTAGGGGTTTCCCCCATTGGGGAATCTTCTACTTGAAAAATTCCCTAGTAGATGGTGAGAACTCTACTTGAGTGTGGGGGCTCCTAGCTATGGGAGTGTCCCTGCTCCACCCTACTTAAGACTGCTTTAGGACAGAAAACGGCTTGCTAAACAATGAACGTACTTTGATCCATGCTTATGGAAGGGATAGGAAGTTCTTTGAGTCATGACTGTTTTAGAATTGATACAATGGGATACTAAGTACCTATAAAGGTGGGGAAACTTGTAAAGTACTTAAACCTAAAAGGGTGAGAACTTATTCAGAGGTTTTTTCTAATGAAATTTGTCGACACAGCAGCATTTTTTTCTGACTTACTAAAGAGATTAAAACTACTCAGCTGTGAATTCAAAATGGGCGGTCCTTTAGAAACATCTACAGTGATTGATAGATGTAAGGACTTAGGGGAGGTGACAGAGGAGATTTTGCCCTTAAAAATAAGAGCTTGGATCTCATTCGGGATCTTGATTTCTGACTCTCATTCTGAAGGAGAGCTCCTTGAGGAGCTCCTCTGAGGGGCTCTGTCCCTCTGGGGTAGGAGCTCTGGAGGCTCTTGAGAAAGGCCCTTTGAAACAATCTCTGGCTGGAAGACTCTTTGAGGAAGGACGCTGGCCTGGTGTCACTAATATCCTTGTTTAGTCAGACCTTGTGCTGAATACTAAAAAAACTGACTGATTTCTCTTTTAAGACTCAGGTCTAGGCCATATTGGCTTGAGGCCCTTCATACTTATTCCTTTCTTACTCTCTCTCTCTCTCTTTGATTACTCATTGTATTGTTAATTAAAATCTCTATAAAACCCAATCGACTTGGGTATTTGAATAATTGGGAATATTTCCCTGGCAACCACCTTATATTTGATTTTAAAACCCAAGACACTGTAGTGAAACATATTTCTGCAGTCAAATTTACTCACCCTCTCTTATATCTATCACAATTTATATCTTCCACTATTTTAATCACTACAGTTTAAGGGCTTAACCATTTTAAATCTCACAGAGGGAAGGAGTGAGTGAGTAAAGGATGTATAATCATTGAGGTTAGGGGAAGGAGGGAGCTGGGATGGAATCAGGGAAGAGGAGAGGATGGGCTCAGGAGTAGGAGGAGGCAGGAGCCTATCCCAGCCCCTCAGTCCCTCCCATTCCTTCACCCACAGAGCCAGGGTACCAGGAGGGGAATAACAGACATCTCCCCAGTTAAGGGGAAGGGTCTGGGATGAAGATCTGAGAGATAGTGGGAGATGATCTCAGTGATCACAGGTTAGGTGGGGGCCTGAGCATCTCAGTGACCAACTCTGATTCACAGATGCTGCTGCCCTGGATTACACTGTGGGCAATCTGGTCCGACTCATTTTGGCTGGACTGATCCTCATCCTCCTGGGAGTACTTCTGGCTGAGCACTGGAAAAGCTCCAGGGAACAACCCATCCAGGAAGTCCTTGTCTGAGCACTCTGGCCAGACCAGCCCCCAAGAGAGAGGTGAAGAAAGGAAGGAATGAACAAAACCATTTAAAAATCAAATTTTAAAAATATAGCAAGGGCTCCCTATGTGCCATGTCTGTATTAAGCAGCAAGATACAATTAACAAAAGGGCAAAGACAGAGACAGAGAGATGAGAGAGAATTAAGGAGTTCCTGGCCTCCAAAAAACTTAGTACCGAAAAGAGAGAGAGCCAGGAAATAGAATTTCATTTTGGGGAGGGAGGCATGGGAAGAAGGGGAGGAATGGATGTGCTATACTATACAATAATTGTACAATATACTTTTTGGTTACTATATTGTTCTATTACTATGTCATTATATAGCACAGTAATGGTGAACCAAGGATTCAAGTGCCAAAGATGACCCAAAGAGAGCTCTCTGTGGGCACTGGGCTACTCTCCCTCCCCACCTCGTATCCAGAGTTCATTGCTAGAAAGGCAGAGGGACTGAGGGGGAGTTCTTCCTCTCCCCCCCCTTCCCCCCCTCTGCCAATGGAAGTGCACAGAGCAGAAGTTGGTGGCTCACAGGCAGTAGAGCTGGAGGGGAGCAGAGTGCTTGTACCACTCTCCTCCTCTCTACACATGCTGAGGACATTACTCACTTTACCCATTCCTCCATCCAGGAGCCCAATGGGAGCACTTTCTCCCTCCCTTGTGCTGTGTAAGGGGAGAGAGGCATACCCAGACTGTGGTGGCAGGGGCTGGGCCCAGCACTCCATCTCTAAAAGATTCTCCATCACTGCTATAGCATAAATTGTTACTTTACCAACATATATATGTTGGTAATGCCTTATTGTGTGCTTAACTTATCAATTAAACCATATATATAATATAAATATATATATATATCAATCAGAATATCCTTTTCTTTAAGGGGTTAACAGGGTTTCACTTATATCCACAGTTTCAGCTATCTTGTTCTTGGAAAATACAGAAACAAGGGTCATGTGTTTTGATGGAATGGATTTAGGATTACAACAAAAAGATTATCTATCCAGTAACACTGAGAATAATCCTGTGTGAAGATTGGATTTGGCTTCCTTCTGATTAAAACAATGAAGATACTTAGTTCTTTTATTGTGAAGATTAAATTGTAATCCCCTGTCTATTTTTAGTTTTTAATCCCCAAAGTGTAAACCCAGTATTTAAAGTAGATCTATCTATTTTAACCACAAAAGGTGTGAAATAACTATAAAAAGGTGTGAACTACTCAGAAAATGTATGAATACCCATTTCATACATTGAGTGGGAGGTCTGTGACCCATGTGTGAAAGACTGGGCAATCCTGGAGAGGAGCACTGGCTGTGATTGGTAGATGTAAAATTTCGGGGTGGTGACACAAGAGAAAAAGGTCTTTAAATAGTGGAAACAGAGACACACAGGGATTGATTCAACAGTCACTCAGAGTTGGACTAGAGGATCAGTCAATCAGAGCTAGAGAGAAGACAGATACTGGAGGAGAGACTGGAGACTCAGACTTGGAGTGAAGGCACTTGACTGTGGAACTGGACCCCTGGTGGAACTGGACCTCAGACTGCTTTTCTTTTAAATGGTCACTGTGGTGAGTGTAAAGGCTTGCCCTTTCTGGAGGTGTGAACCTCTGAGAAAGGCCCATCTTCTTGAGACTCCTTTCCGCTGAGTGGTACCTTAGAATTTCTAACTGGTTCAGAGAAACCAGAGCGCTCTCTCTCTCTCTCTCTCTCTCTCTCTCTCTCTCTCTCTCTCTCTCTCTCTCTCTCTCTCTCTCTCTCTTCCCTCTATTGTAAAAATAAACTGGCCCTGAAGTGCATCCCCTGGACTGCCGACCCCAGCATCAGAGGCCACCTCACACAGGCTCCAGCCCTGGGCCTCCCAGACTGTAGCAGAGACTTTAACTCCTTTGTAGCCAAGAACACTGCTTCAACCAGGCTTCCTCTGGGGGGCATCCCTATCCCCTGCTCTCCCTACCATAGAGTTCCCTGTCAGAAGACCCAAACCCCCAGATTGTGACTGGCCAGAAATAATGGTGAAAGTGGATTCCAATCACCCTGGTCTTCCTGTCTGACTTTTTTATGGATGGCAGCCCTCTCCTTAAGGGGGGTGGGGTGGGAGGAGAAGGTATGCTGATCCGAACAATGGGTCCCAATGTGGATTTGTGGCCTTTTCTGGTTCAAGGGATTAGGCTGGAAACCTAGCAAAGTCAATTTAAAAAACTGATTGTTCAGTCAGGAAAATGGGAGTTCTAATCCTCTCTGTGAGCCTTAGCCAATCACTGAACCTGTCTGATCATCAGTTACCTCATTCATAAAAAGGATCAGAGGATTTTTCAGAGCCTGCCTCCTGGGATTGTTATGAGACTCAAATGAAACAATGAAGGTAAATCATTGTAAAAACTGTTAAGTGCCACTTATTGAATATTTGATAAATTCTTGTGAATGGATGTACACTTCTGTCTAATCTAAATTTTAGGGTTTCAAGAATGACTGCTAAAATGTAAATACCTATTCAAATAAGTGCAATTTGTTATAATTTGATTCTTTCTCCTCACAATCAAATTATGATTTATGTTATGAACTGAAGTAATGTTTGAGGTGAATTGGATATTGTTGAAACCCCCCCCCCAGGGGGGCAGAACTGGGACTAGAGTTCCACAGGTAAAGTTGGGGAAAATAATAAGAGGAAATACAAATTAGAAGAACCTCACCTGTAGGTAAGGATGAGGGAAAAGATAAGAATCAAAGACACAGACCCAGTGTGAGGTCTGTAAATACAGTTTGTTGCATGCTGCTAACAGCGTTTAAAACTACAGATCACAAAGAATGAAAGCATTTCTCTGAGATGGGTCCTTGGGAAAGTGCTGAGACAGTCCTTGGGAAAGTGCAATCATTATGGTCGATATGACACCTGGAGCAGGACAAGGATTCCGGGAATTACAATGAGATGATAGTTCCAGGAATTAGGGCAGAAGAATAGTTTCAAGAAATGTAGATAGGTTCCTGGGGTAAAACAATGATTCAAACACCATCCAGGGTTCATAGAATGATCAGCAACATGTCTTTGCCAGCAATAGACATATATTACTATGAGAGGTCTAAAGAAGGGGGTGGGGAGAGGGTACTTGGATTCGTTCTCAGACAGACTCTGAGTTCTTGACCTCTTGACAGAGGGCACTCAGATCTTTATTTTAGATGGGTTCCAAGTTATCAACCTCTGACAGGATATGCAAATGTGCAAAAATATTATGTGTATTATGTATGTGGATATTGCATTTGTTAATAAGATTGATAACCTGGGCTCTTTGGAGTCATTCATAGTAGATAGAAATGATACCTGGTAGAGTGGATTTAAGCAGGTGACTGTTTCATCTTCCTGTATTACCGTGAAGGAGGGAGAAGTTGAATAACCCTGAGTATTCTCATAGCAGTGGATAAATGTAAGGTACCTTCAGTTGGATCTGTAATAGAGCAAAAGTGAAATAGCAGATAATTCATTTGTAAACTAGTAAGATGTTGAAAAGTCAGCAGAGAGGGCAAACAGGTGAGACCAAAAGCTTGTTTGGGTTATCTGGAACCTTTGGATAATGAAATTAGCTTCAAGCTATAAGGAGCAAGATTTGTCATTTAATGGTAAAAGACTTTTGGGATCTCAACTGAAGCTGTTATAAGCTTGAAATTGTGATAAAGAATGAAAAGGTTTGCAAAAAGTGTTGCAAAAAAACCTGAGAGATGCAAACCTGAGGGAATGATTGACAGGAGCATATGATCAAGGGTCACATGGGAGCCTGAGAGATCTAGGTGAAAATTCCATCTGCCCAATGGATTTCTTCTCTCCTGAAGAAGTTGAGATTAAGGCTTGAAGAAGATTTTCCCTGTGATCAATGGAGGAAGGAGGTTTTCTGGATCTGACTGCTGGCAGCATCAGTGAGAAGATCTCTGGACTTACTTGGACATCTAACAACTTAAGATCCTGACCCTATTTGATTTTGTCTCCTGGTGTGAGATTGGGATATTTGGGAAGTTAATGTTTTAGCTTACTAAAACAGTTTAGTTAGTTATAATCTTTTAAATTAAGTATGAGAATAAGTATATTCCTAAACCCTCATTCCTTCCTACCCTTCCCAAACAATAAACCAAAATTTATTTCTATGTTTTCCTCTTGTTTTTCCTTCACCCCAAATCCTATCATATCTAGGCTATTAAAAGCTTGAAATCCAGCTATGACTGTCTGGTGACAAGGTACTCAGATGAGATCATGATCCCTGAGAAGAAGTTACCATTGACTGACGGCTTGGGCCTTTATGTGAAGTACAATTAAAGATCTTTTTCCTTTTTTGCAAAATTCCCATAATCACCACATAATGCAAATTGTAAAATGAAAGTTTCCATTTCCAAGCAACCAAATACGGCTGTAGTCGAAGAAGAGAATTTTTAAGTGCTAGCTCCAGCTAAGTGGGGTTTGTTAAACAATGACCTGTATTTGCAGCCTTGATTTACCACAATCAAAGTTTGGATCTTGGACTTAGAAATGTGACCCAGAGCTTTCTGTATTTTTCCAGACCATGCTATAGAGAAACCTGTCTGTCTGTTTCTGGTTTTTGCCTCAGCCTTGGCTTCTACCCTTCTGCCTTAGAGACTGACCCTCCTGTGAATTTCAAAATTCTCCATCTTGGTCTAGCACCCCGGATTGTGCACACCCACACTACACAGGCATGTGCTAGTCAATGACAAGTCAGAAATAACTAACTGCCCACCTGGGCTGTCCTAAGCCAAGCTTGAGCCACCATTGGCACTTGTGAGGCACAGGAAGTGAGGTAGGGAACAGCCTCTGGAATTCCCTCACTTCCTGTGGAGAGAGCGAGAGGGAGTAGGTGTTAGAAGCTTGGACAGGGAGGACGCCCCCAGACAGCTTCCCTTCAGATCGGTCATGTGAGTCAAGGACTGATTCTTCTTCTCTACCTTGGCCCTTTGGGCCTAAAACTCCCTCTGCCTTGGTCAGAGGTTGAGTAGCCCCTTTCCCTTTTCTCTTCTCTCCCTCTCCTTTCCCTACTCCCAGTGTGATTAAACCTCCATAAACTCCATTCTGACTTGAGTGTTTCATTTTAGGAATTCCATAAGTAAATTCCTTGGCGGCCATTGTTCAATATTACAACAATCTTAAAAAGGTGAAATTTCCACCATTACACTCCCCCTTGTGCTCATCTGCCAATTAAGGGAAACAATCTCCTGGATGAGTCCTTCAGATCCCCAGCTACTATGACCCAGGCATTCCCTTAGGACAGGTCCTCAGAACTCCAGTGTCCACAGCCCCTCGCCCCCTTTCTCCCTCTCAGGGACAGCTGGACCCCCATGACGAGCTTTGAAGAAACTATAGAAGACAGTCCATCTCCCTTCTCTCCATTAGAATCTAAAGAGGGGTAATGACATGGGAGCGCGGACTTCCCTTAGACAACTCAGAATTCCAGATCGTGTGCCAGGTCAGAGTGTACATAACAGAGAATTTAATTATTAGTGTCTGTCTATCTTGACAAGGGCAGACAGTCCAGATCCAGGGTTTTTACCTTAAAGCTCTCCCACAATAAAAACACTTGATAAGGCAATTAGACAAGTCTGTAAGGCAGTCCCGGAATGGGAACCCATCCCCCTAGGGATCTATAGTTTGTTTACGTGAGGGCCTAGAAAAAGGAACTCCTCCAACCCCAAACACTCTTACAGGGATTATGATAAGTGAACAATTGGACTGTGACCTCTGTTCCTGCCATCCTACCAGACCATGAACAACAGAGGCCACGGAATGCTGAATACCTCCCCACAGACCAGTCTGAAATTGAGGATGTGGAACTTGTTTTTTATCCTACTTTTCTTTCTTCTTCTAAGGACATTGGCAGACCTGCCAGTTCAGAGGGTTTCCTGTTTCCTTAGAAGGCAAGTCCTGATATGGGATGCCTGTGGCACGTACAACACCCTCCCCACCATTTTTTTTTAAACCCTTACTTCTGTCTTGGAGTCAATACTGTATATTGGCTCCAAGGCAGAAGAGTGGTAAGGGCTAGGCAATGGGGGTCAAGTGACTTGCCCAGGGTCACACAGCTGGGAAGTGTCTGAGGTCAGATTTGAACCCAGGACCTCCCATCTCTGGGCCTGGCTCTCAATCCACTGAGCTACCCAGCTGCCCCCTGCACCACCATTTTTGTGACACTTTGACCTGTATTTCTTCTGGGAACTCAGGGTGCCCAGGGAGCTCTGAACTCCCCCCATCAGACTCACTCATGAATAGAGTGACAGATTCTTGGAATTAACTAGGCAACAGAGGGCAATGTTGATGTACAAATGACCTCCTCTGCTTCTTTTAAGGCCAGCTAAAATCCAGCCTTCTGCAGGAAATAAAAATTGGTTTTGTTCCCTCCATACTGCTAAACATCAGTGAATTAAATATTTGAATCTAGATCATAGAACAATACCTTCCATATTCAATAATTAATATAATAAATCAATCGTTATTCATGTTGAAATATTCACTAGGTTACATTTCAAAAGACAGTGTGATTGGTTAAAGAAAAACACAAAATGCTAGCTTCTCCCCTCAAAAGAATCCTTCATTTTTTTCTTCTAGTGGAACTTTCTGCCTCTAAGGAATGCAATCAATCCCAATAGGAAATGCCTCCAATATTTCCCTGCCAGTGCAAAGGACAGCACTCTCTCCTCCCAAAGCCTGAAGATCAGACAATTACCTCCCAGGAAAGCCTGCCTCTAACTGTGAATTGGGAAGGAAGCCCTAACCAGAAAACATAGAGGAGGAACTCTAGGAAGCAGAGAGGGACAAGGCAACTCAATTTTGCTCTGTGTGAGTGGGGAGAGGGGAATACAAATAAGAAATTTGGAGGAAGTCAAATGAACAAAGCTTGACAGTTAATTGGATGTATGGAGAAAAGAAGAGGGAAGCCATGAGTTTGTCATTCTAGATCATTGGGAAGATGGTGGTCTCAACTGAAATTGAGAAGAGGGAAGGATTAGGAGATAAAGCTAATGACTCTGTCTCAGATAGGTTGAGCATGAGGTGCCTAGGAGGCAGTCAATTCAAAATGCCTAATGTAAGGGGGAAACAGGACTAGAACTCAGGAGAGGAAAAAGTCAAGATGATGTAAATTGAGGGAATTTTTGGTCTAGGTAGGAATAGGAAAACAGATGGAGAGATCTGTGGATACTGGGAACAGATCAGGCCAGGAGAAAAATGCACAGAGCATTCCAACATAGGAAGAGACTTGGTTACAGGTGCTGGGGGCCATCAGTCCACAACACCTTGTCAGAGTCACACGTGGTAGCTGGGGAGACCACAGAGTGGTCCTTGGAGAGATGTGACTGCCCACTCAATCCCCCTTGCATGATTTCTTTCATCAATGCCCCTTACCTATGAATTGACATGATTATTATTCCTCCTAGTCTCAAAAGAAATAATGCAAGAGCAAAACACCTGGACCCTAATTCCCCAATACCTCACCAAAAGACCAGACCCTTAAACCCAATCCCAAAAGACTATCATGGGTTAACTTTTACTTAGGGACATAATTCCCAGCAAAACGGCAGCTACAGGCCAAACCCAGAACTTCCCCACTCACAGAAGCCTATTCTCAGGAAGCCAGCACACAATCAATCATAGAGGCCCAAGCAATAAGTATATCAAGCTTCAGTATGCCTCAGTGACTCGATCATACAAATCAGTAACTCCTTAGAAGCCACCAGTCTAAATTTGAATTGTGTTCCCAGACCCCTCAGCCTCCATGATATGATTGTTGAATTGTCTTCTAAGAACTGCTGATTAATGATTCCATTTTATTAAAAGCAATTCGTAATTTTCCTTGATTGTTTGTAAGCTCAAAACGTCTCACAGGGTAATGAGAAAATCAAGCCACCTGTGACAGAAATCATTGATCTTGTGTTCAACCTTTATTCTGTCTGTAATCACAATACAAGAATATAGAATGTTAATCAAGTGATTTGTTAAAAGTTGATGTATCGCTTTTCCAATGATCTCTCTTTGATTTTGTGTATATGTGTGCCAAGGGAATGGGTATAAAAATAAAGGTCAGACATTGGGAAAGCAGAGCAACCGTCAGATGCAAAGCAATCCCATGGCTGTTGTGATTAAGCTGTTTTTTGTTGACTGATCGTTCGCCACCAGTCCAGATACCCTGGAGTCTCGGGCAAGGGTGGACTTTGCCCGTGACATGCAGGGAAAGAGAATGTCTCTCAGATCCAGCTCAGAGGATCCTAAACATGTAAGGAACAAAAAAATATGTCCCTACTACCAAGTTCTGGATCATGGATTGAGGGCACCCTCAGGAGGTCACCTTACTTCAACCATGGCATTCCAGAATCATGGATGACAGGGTCTTGGGCTGGGGACTGAATGAGGAGCAAGTTTGGAAGTCAGCAGCACCAAAAACAGTGTTCACAGTCAGACCACAGAGGTAGAGTTACTAACTTTTAGCCACCATCCAGTCTGACACTTGCAATGAAATAACCAAGGCAGGAAGCCTAGAGAAAAGGGAAGCCTATATCTCTGTCATTCTGACCCATGTAGTAGAGGCATGGAGAGAAACTGAAAGAACAGATAAACCAAGATGCAAGAAAATGGAGACCTATCTGTCAATCAAAAGAAGGAGTTTCCAAAACGGAATGTTCCCAGGAGTTGGCAGTTTGAGCTGACAGGGGGAGGGGGCTGGAAGACTGGCTCTCTCTCTGGAGGTTGGAAGCTGACTGAAAGACCCTTGTGGGGCTGACTTGGTTTTTTGAGGTTCTCTGGTTTTGGACAGTTGAAGTTGACAAGAAGGAGAAATTTGGCTTTTGAGTTGGTGGTCTATATGAGAGTTGAGCTGGCCAGGAGAAACTGAGAGACTTTGAACTTTGTTTCTCTCTGGGGTTGAAGCTGAGAAAGGAGACAAGCCAGGCTGATTTTGTGAAGAAGAAGAAGAAGAAGAAAGAAGATTTTGAACTGCTGTTGTCCTCCATCTCCCTAACTGTCTTAGAGTCATAGTTTATGACTGGACTACTTCCTCAAACCTTCCTAAAATTATCCCCGTAGTTTAGGGAAATCGTCATCCCTCTTACCTCAGTTTCCCATCTTGTTATCACAATAAACCCCTTACATGAGGGGAAAAAAAAAACTAGAGTATTTTATAGTCCACTCAGGGTGGGGAGGGAGGAAGCCAAAGGCTTCAAGAAGAACTGGGAGGAGAGGGTTGGAAAAGGGAGGGAATGAGGGGGGAAGAGGTTAGAAAGATATACTAATCCATCAGCCATTAGTAGGGATCAGTAGGCAAATCCCAGAGCAGACCCTAGAGCAGTGGTTCTCAACCTCTCAATTTGTAGCAATGAGAATACATAATGCATATCAGGTATTTATATTCCAAATCATAAGTGTAGTAAAATTACAGTATTGAAGTAGCCACCAAAATAATTTTTTGGTTTGGGGTCACTGCAACATGAGGAACTGTATTGCGGAGTCACAACATTAGAAAGGTTGAGAACCACTGCTCTAGAGCATTCCCTTGTAAGCCGTTCCCCTGTGTACCAGTATCCCTATGTGGCATCCCTCAGCATTTCTCATTTCTACTTCCATACAAATAAGCAGTTTCAGGTTCCCTTAGCAGCTCTCTCTAGTCATAAGCCAGAGAACAGCAGTCATGGAAGAAGAAACAGTTTTCCCTCAGTTTACCTTCTTTATTTCAATCAGTTTACTATTATTCTATCTCACCCAGCACAGTCTCCCAGCATGACTGGCAAGGACAGAGTCCAGCAGCAGTTTACTGAAACTCTCAAATGTATAAGCACGCAGGTCTTCTGTTCACATTCAAATCCAGACTGAGACTTTAACAAAGCTCAGAACAGGGGAACAGTGATCAGACATTTTGCCCTAGAACCAACCATTTGGGAAGTAAAAACTAGCAGATCCCCAGTTTGAGATATCACTGAGGTTTTCAAGTCGCTCAACTTAACACCACAAGAAAGGATGGGCCAACACTTCACCTCAGAAGTTTGCAGAATCCAGCTCCAACATCAAATGTGAAGTCAAATAATAGACCGGAAGAATGAGAAAAGAAACAAACAAAAAGGAATCCTTCCATCAAAAGGTATTATGGTAACAGGGACACTCAAGACACAAATACAGAAGCAGGGATTGACTCTGTTGTAAGGGATTTCTAACAGGGCATAACAAGATAGGCTGATATCATGGGATGCTGCAAAACCAAGATTCCACAGAGCAAGGACTGGGCCAACATTCTAAGCACTGGGTAGCTGAGAGGTAGAGCAGACCCTAGAGCATTCCCTTGTAAGCAGTTCCCCTGTGTACCAGTATCCCTATGTGGCATCCCTCATGGCATCCCATGGAATGACAGTTGGGAACTGAGAGTGCCTCTCTGGAAGAAGACAGAGAAGGTGTGGAAGTCTCTCTCTAGAGGAAAACACCTTTGGAGCTGCCAGGGAATTGGACCATCTTCAAGAAGCGATTGAATGAGTGATTACCTCACACTGGTAGACAGTGTGTGTGTGTGTTAATCCTCATTCCCCCTTGAATCCTATGAGGACGCCATTTTGAGACTGCTGTTTGACCCAAAGGAGGACTCTGGTGTCTTGAGAATCTTGGGCCCTGTTGATTTTACAAATCCCTCTTTATCTTTAATTACTCCTTTAATTAGTTAAGATAATTTAGAAAGTTTAAAATTTTAATATCTTCCCTTCCTTTCTCCCTTTAGTTAAATAAACTTTTATTTTATATTTATATATAGTTTGAGCCCTTCCTTTAACCCTTCCCATAACAACTCCAAAATACTTACAGGCAAAAACCTCAGAGAAAAATATTTCTTGGACACACATTCCACTAGAATTGCTGCAAGAAATAAAGAAAGAGTTGTTAAAAATAGAGTTCAGGGACAACCCAGAGGGATCTATGAGAAAGAACACTATCCACATTCAGAGGAAGAACTGTGGGAGTAGAAACACAGAAGAAAAACACCTGCCAGATCACATGGGTCGAAGGGGTCGATTGGGGATGCAGACTCTAAATGAACATCCTGATGCAAACACCAACAACATGGAAATAGGTTCTGATCAAGGACATGTGTAAAACCCAATGGAATTGCATGTAGGCTATGGGAAGGGATGGGGGAGGGGAGGGAGGGAAATAATATGATTCTTGTAACCAAGGAATAATGTTCTAAATTGACTAAATAAAATAAAAAAAAATAGAATTCAGGGGACACAGTGGTTTGAGAGCCAGGCCTAGATATGGGAGGTCCTTGGTTCAAATCTAGTCTCAGACACTTCTTAGTTGTGTGACCCTGGGCAAGTCACTTCACCCCCATTGCTTAGCTCTTATCAGTCTTCTGTCTTGGAACCAATACACAGTATTGATTCTAAAATGGAAGCTAAGGGTTTAAAAAATAGAGTACAAAAAGGTTTTCCAAATTAAATCAGAGCATTAGAGGAAAAAATTAGAAAAGAAATGAGAGGCATAGAAGAAAGTTGGAAAGGGAATGTATAAGTGAATAAGGAGTTGTAGAAATCAGACTACATCAATGTTATCCCAAAAGGACCTTTAAGGATCCTGGAATCCAACCCCATCCCAACCCCTCTTTGTCACAGATGAGAAAATGAGGTGCAGAGAGAGGAAATTAACTTGTCTTCCAATTAATACTAGGCCCAGGACTGGAACTCAGGTCTCCAGACTATCAACCCAGGCAGGCTCTATGCTAGCCCAGCCCCGTTCTTAATCCAATTTCCTCCCTTATGTTTAGGAATTTCCTCTCCAAAGCATTCTGATATGCTGTTTGGTGAGTAGTTAGAAGATTCCTGGTTTAGCCAGTAGAGGGAGGTCCTAAATTGGATGTTAACTGAGAGCCAAAGTGCTCCTACTTATTCCTCCTCCCCAAGTACTGGGGCTTCATTAATTTCCCAATACTTCCTCTTTTTTATGAAAAATCCTTTCCTTCAGTCTTAGACTCAATACTAAGTATTGGTTACAAGATGGAAGAGCAATGGGGGTTAAGTGACTTGCCCAGAATCACATAGCTAGGAAGTATCTGAGGTCAGATTTGAATCCAGGACTTTCTGATTCTATCCATTAAGTCACTTAGCTGCTCCCTACACCCCATATTACTTCCTCTTGAGCACCTCTTTTGTCTTCTCCCCTTACTGTGGCAGTTGTCCAGAGAAAGGAAATCCCAAGACAGAGCCCATGTCTCCCCCTCAAACTGGGGGTTGCATCATCCCTTGAATTTTAAATGGGAAGATATCCCCAAGAACCATCTTGGTGCTAACACTCTCCTCCCATACCAAGGTGTCACCAGGCTCCTAGCAAACATCCTGATGGACATATTAGCCCTCATCATTCAGCTCTTCCTCTTCCTTCCCTCCCTCATCTTTCAACACCACAGTCAACATCAGTCTAACTTCAGTGAGGTCTTGGGGATGGAGGTGACCTTGGTCAAAAGCCTGGTGGTACACTGGCCAACCCCTCTGGATTCTCACTTAGAATCTCCTTGTAGAGACTAGAAGCAAAGAAGGAGAAATCAAGGAGAAACTGAGAAGCTAGGGGATCTAGATTGAGAGATGCCCCTATTCCCCGCAGGTCCCTTTTCCATAGTGATTCCACCTACCCTCTCAGACACTCCCCATCCATTTTCATTGCCTTCTTGTTCCCCAGTTCTGAGCCATCTGGGAACCCCCTGGAGGAAAGTCCCTGTGAGAGAAGGATGTGGGGCATGAGGGTCAGTTTCAGAGGTTGAGCCAGAATCCTGAGCACCCATCCCTTCTTCCCTTCTCTCCAGATGCTACTGTGAAGAAAGACAGACTGAGGAGGCCAGAAAAGCGGACACAACACTGTATTGAATCACTCAGATCTCTCCTCATTTCTCCCCATTCTCTCTTTATGGAGGGAGCAATGGGAAGAGACTTCCCTAAGACCACACATAGACAATAAATGGAAGAGCTGGGAGGGTGCTTAGTTTTGGACTCTTTGCATTCCTCCTGTCTAATACCATCCTTTCCCCTCCTCCTTCATCTCCCCCTGACAGGATCCCAAAAGGGAAGACCCTCAGGAAGTGCCTACACCCAGTTGAACCCCAAGAATCTCAAGCATGGGGTTCAGAACCTTCCCCCCCTCTAACTCAATGGAGCCCAGGGTATATGCTGAATTCACTCTAAGATAAGGGGACCCCAGTGGGATGGAGACCCTTCCCCACTTGTGGCTCTGTTTTCTGGGCTCAGATGCTGCAGAGAGAGATCCTACTGTTATAAACCTTTTCTATTCCAGCACCTACACAGTAATGCTCTTTCTATTGTGACAGCAGCCAGGCTGGGAATGTCATTGGTTGAACTCACAGGTAGCATTAGCAACCTGCAGGAGCTCATCTTCTGCATTCTTCAACCAAAACACACACACACACACACACACACACACACACACACACACACACACACACACAAATGGTCTCCCACTCTAATGGGTTAATTTGCAAACAGACAAGCCTCCAACTCCAGAGAGGAGAGGCTTCAAGCTACTCCCATCACCTGTCTGTGTGTCTTTCTCTGCATTTCCACTTTCTCTCTCTTTCCTTTCCCTATCTCTTGTCCATAGTTCACTTTACAGGTTAAAAACCCAGGTCCTTTCATGTTGTGTTGGACACAATAGTTTTAGGTCTTAATAAGGTTTAAGCATTAGCCTTTCCATTGATTGCAACTGGAGTCACAAATTGCTACTGAATCTTGTTATTCTTGCTCATTCTGTTCTTATATGTTGTGATTCTCCCATGATTAGCAGTTCTTTCTGGATAGGAGTAAACCACCTACCTGGACTTGGTTTACATTGCCTACTGACTCCCTCTTTTGCAGGCCCCCTTTTGTCCCTCCAGTGACTGCCTCTCTAAATCTGGCTCTGTCTGGAGAACATGTCTCTATCCCCTACACTGTATCTTCTGACACCCAGTGAGACAAGCAGTTCTGCATTTGGGCTCAAGAAGATGTCTCTAGTGAAGTGTGTTTTCAAGGGATGAACAAAAAAAACTATCTCCCTATCCCAGTAGAATAGAAGTCATGTGCTGGGAGCCATCAGGCCATGATGCCTTGACAGTCACATGTGGTAGCTGGGGAGACCCCAGAGTGGTCCCTGGCGAGATGTGGCTGCCCACTCTATCCCCCTTGAATGACTTCTTTCATCAATGCCCCTTACCTATGAATTGACATGATTATTATTCCCCCTAGTCTCAAAAGAAATAATGCAAGAGCAAAACACCTGTACCCCAATTCCCCAAAACATCACCAAAAGATCAGACCCTTAAACCCAATCCCAAAAAGACTATCATGAGTTAACTTTTATGTAGGTACATAATTCCCAGCAAAACTGCAGCTCTAGGCCAAGCCCAGAACTTCCCCACTCATAGAAACCTATTTCTCATAAAGTCAGCATACAAATCAATCATAGAGGCTCATACAATAAATACAAGTACATCAAGCTTCAGTATGCCTCAGTGACTTGACTTCACAAACCAGTAACTTACCAGTGGAAAACTCCCTAGTAAGAACCCTGAGAAATGACCAGTCTAAATTTGAATTATGCTCCCAGTACCCCTCAGCCTCAATGATATGATTGTTGAATTGTCTTCTAAGAACTGCTGATTAATGATTCCATTTTATTAAAAGCAATAAGTAATTTTCCTTGATTATTTGTAAGCTCAAAACTTCTCACAGGGTAATGAGAAAATTAAGCCACCTGTGATGAAATCATTTATCTTGTATTCTGTTTGTAATCACAATACAAAAATATAGAATGTTAATCAAGTGATTTGTTAAAAGTTAATGTTTCACTTTTCCAATAATATCTCTTTGAACATGTGTGTTAGGTAATGCAATCTGAATGCCAAGAAAATGGGTATAAAAATTAAAATCAGGCCTGGGAATGGTGGAGCAGCTATCAAGATGCAAAGCAGTCCCATGGCCATAATGATTATGCTGTCTTCCATTTGTTATTTATTTTGACTGATCGTTTGCCACCAGTCAGTAACCCCTGGAGTCGCAAGTGAGGCTGGACCCTGACCTCGGTGGTCATGTACTGTTATTCCTCAGCTGGTGGGAAGAGACTAAATCATCAATACATTACACCAATAATTTTGGCAATTTTGGTACAATGAACTTCCAGTTTCCTTGAATTCATATTCTTTCTTTATTTTTCCTCATAATGGAACAAGATCACTTTTGTTATTCTTCTGGCACCTAAAGTCAATTTTTTACAGTAGTTAAACTGTTTTTGATTCTCTAGCTCTTCATAGAGTGTCTCCTGGACAAATAGTTTTAATGTACTGCAAAGAAATAGTGGCTATTATTCACTGATCAGAACAACACTAAGCTAAACAAATAAGTACTTCTCTAGAAAAGCCTAGTCATAGGTCAAATAATGTGGTACTTGAGGGAACTACTGACCTTTTTGCGTCTATGTCTGCTGTTGAACATGGTGTGGACTGTGACTTGCTATAATCATCAGATATAGTCCTTTCCCACCTAAAATGTTTCTACCACTGAAATCTAGGGAAGAAGAGACCATGTCTCTGAGATCCTCCTCACCAAGACTTTCTCCAACAGCACTGGGAGAGCAGGTCTTCTTTTATTTAATGAATTTGTACCCAAGAATCTAACTCAGTGAAGTGCCTGGCTCATAGTAGGCAGTGACTAAATGCTCATTGATTAATTAGTTGATTGGGGTCCCTGAAGCCTAAGAGTAGGTCAATAATGAGCACTTAGCTTAAAATGATTTCCATATACATTCTCTGAAGTTTTAAGAGTCAAATGGTCTCCCTCCATCCTTCTCTCTTCCCTCCTAAAGATCGTATCCTGACCTGGACTATACTTGCCTTCTCATGAAAAACATTTTTCCAGATTGGCCATTTTGGTAAGAGAATACTCATATAAAACCAAACACAAAATATTAACACAAATTGAAGTGAAAAATATGCTTCGATCTGTACTTTGATTCCAAAAGTTCTTTCTGTGGATGTGGATAGCCATAAGTTCTTAGAATGATCCTGAATCATTGTATTGTTGAGAGTAACTAAGTCTTTCACACATGGTATTTATAGAATATTGCTGTTGCTGGGTACACTGTTCTCCTGGTTCTGCTTTTTTCATTCCTCATAATTTCCTGTAGGACTTTCTAGATTAAAATAACTTTTTATTTTTATTTTTTTTAAACCCTTACCTTCCATCAATACTGTATATTGGCTCCAAGGCAGAAGAGTGGTAAGGGCTAGGCAATGGGGGTCAAGTGACTTGCCCAGGGTCACACAGCTGGGAAGTGGCTGAGGTCAGATTTGAACCTAGGACCTCCCATCTCTAGGCCTGGCTCTCAATCCACTGAGCTACCTGGCTGCCCCCTAAAGTAACTTTTAAAAAGGCATTATGACAAGGAGACTATGCATCAGGAATAACATATATAGAAATAATCTGAACATAGAAAGTAATTTTTTTGTGATTTGAAACAATTTATTTAATATTAAGGATATTTTCCTATGGTTACATGATTAATGTTCTTTCTCTACTCCTCCCACTCTTTTTTGGTAGTCCAAACAATTTTTACTTCAAGTTTCACAAACCATAGTTTATTTGGTTACATTTTATTTATCCTTGATCAAGACTTATTTCCACATTATTAATATTTGCACTCGGGTGATTGTCTAGAGTCTACATGCCCAATCTTATCCCCATTGAACCATGTGATGAAGCACTTGTTTTTTCTTCTGTGTTTTGAATGCTTCATGAATTGGTGTGTCATCCTTGTGCAGGGGCCATGCTAATCTTCTCTGCATCATTCCAATTTTAGTATATGTGCTGCAGAAGTGAGCACCGAAAGTGATCTTTTTAATGAGGAAGTTATTATATATAGAAACTCAGCAACTGGGCCAATGGTTGGGGAAGAGGGATCCCTCTCTACATGAAGGGAATGGTTGAACCCAGAGAGACCAGCAATTCTTCTGATGATTTTGCGGATGGGCACTCTAACATAGCATATACCTGTCCCTGTGAGTTATCTAATATATTTTGTTGGAAGAAAGGAGAGGTTTGATCTGAAGTCTGACCCATATTTTAGGAGAAGGGACAAGCCAATAGCCATGCATGAATGGATAGACACTAAAGTGCCACTGAAGTTCGGATGGTCTTTTCTCTACTTTCTGAGAGCTGATATGAGGCTACTAACCTCTCCCCAGAGATGTCTCTGGTCTACAGGTAAGAGAGTGGATTCAGAAGAAAAGGCATTTCCTTTGTTGCTCTGGGAGGAGGTGGTAGCCTTTAACTTACACTAATCAGCTTATTTCTTCTCCACCAAATGATGGTCCCACAAAGTGACATGGGCATTGTACCCCCAGAAACTCAGACAAACTATTATCCTTTGCTCCCTTATATCCTGATGACTCCTAGCTCAAAACATCTCATAACCCCTATAAAACCCTGAGAGGATTATCCTCCTTTGATCCTCCTTTAGATTTAAGATGGACAGAGAGATGCACCTCCAGGCTGTACCTTGATAGTATGGGGCCATATTTTAGACATCTGTCTGTTCCCTAAAACTAAAGAATCTTTCATGAGGGTCATTCCCTATGCCTCCAGGCAGACCCCACTCAGATGATCAACCCACCCCCCCAAAGCCTGAGTGGCTACCACTCTAGAGTCACATCCACACCATGACATAGCATCTATTGTAAAGAGTATAAAATCCCCAGAATTGATGCTGTCTGAAGGACACCATTTCCATCCATGCTGTCTTCCCAAGGAGCAGCCTTCCATCTTGCTGTTCCACCTGTACTATCCTCCTGGCCATTCTCAACATTACTTTATAAATTAATAAATTTCTCTTTTTATTTCTAAGCTAAGTTTCCGAGTCTTGTATTCTTGCAGAAAGGTATCCTTCCTGAACCCAAGGGGTGCACCTTTTCACCCCCCACAACAAAAGGACACTCAAAATGGTGACCAGCTAGTAAATACATTTATCCAAGCAAAAGAGTAAGTAGAAATGGAAAAGTTCTACAAATGAGTGTATGCAATTTAGCAAGGTGAACCCAAATCCAGACTCTGATCTGATCATCAACTTCTGCTAACCACTGCCTCGTCCCTTTCACCATCCTTCTGGTTGAAGGAATTGATGCAGGCTTGATCCATCTCTCTCTGCAATAAACTTGAATGATTGAGAGCAGTAGTAGTGGTAGTCTCTCGTGATCGAGAATGATGATAGTCTTTGTGCAGTTTCATCTACGGTGTACTGTGACAAGGAAATCACTTTTAAAAGACTGATATATATTAAGGTCACCAAGGAATTCAGCTATGTAATTCCTTAATGAAAACTCAAGTCAGCCGTCAACCTTTTATGGAGTTTTAATTACAAACAGGAGGAAGAAAGGAATTAGAGATAGAGAGATAGAGGGAGAGAGAAAGGGGAGAGAAGGGAATAGGGCTTAAATACCCCTTCTGTTTAGGCTGGACCAAAAGGCCCAAGCCCTTAGATAGCTGGGGCAATGAAAGGAGATCAGTCCCTATTACTCACGTGACCAAAAATGGAGAAACAGTCTCCGGGGCCCCCACCTTCAGCTTCCTTCAGAGCAAGCTTCTCAGAGCACACCGCAACCACTCCGACAAACTCCTCAACCCCCTCCTCCTTCAGACCCCCCTATCCTTAAGGAAACCATCCAAGTTCCCTCCCCTGAGTCCTCACATCTACCAATCACCTGTCCATCAATTTCCCTGTGCCAATGGAGGCTCTAGCTTAACCCAGGACCGCCCAGAGGTCTCTGGCTTTGCACATGTCTGTTGAAGGTCATATTTTCAAATAATTAAATCTTTGCTCCTTTGCTACAGCCCTTTCTAAATCCTGTTAACCTGAGTAGGGTAGAGATTGGAATAATTAAATTATGATCTAGGCTGCAGCCCTTACTCAATCTTGTTAGGACTGAATAGGGTGGAGATTGATTCCAAGTATCTCCATTGTATCAATTCTAAAATCAATCATGACTCAAAGAAATTCCTGTTCTATGCTTAAGCATAGGTCAAAGTCCTTTCCATTGTTCAGCAAAAGGTTTCTGTCCTAAAGTAATCTTAAGAAGGGAGGAGAAGGAACCTCCCATGCCAATGGGGTTCACATTCCAATAGTCAAGACCCACTATCAATAGGAAATTTTTCAAGTATGAAATTTCCCAATGGTGAAATTTCCAACATTTATAAGTCTAAGAAATTTTGAGGTTTACAGTACCCTCATGTGGCTTTGGAGTCCACAGGCTGAGGCGCACACTGTGTGGCACATGGGGCCTGGGACGCCCTTTGTTACGGGAGGTGCGGGTGTGGCCTGGTGTCGGAGTTCACGCGCAGCTGCAAGACGTCGGCGTCGCTCATCTTCAAAGGTGGTGGCGGCATGGTGAATGTGGGTTCGCCAGCTGCTTCTGTCAGAGGCAGTGAGTTCTAGTTGCTCTGGTGTCATGCCAGCCCACTTCAACTTGGACTTTAGCTGATCCTTGAATCTTTTCTTTGGTCAACCTTGTTTCCTGAGTCCAGCTGACAGTTCGCCATAGAATACCTGTCTTGGTATTCACTGTGGGTCCATGCGGATGACGTGTCCAGACCATTGTAGCTGGGTTTTGAGGACCAGGACTTCGATGCTGGTGGAGTTGGCTCTGTCGAGGACTTCCTGGTTGGTGATTCAGTCCTGCAATCGGATCCTCATGACTGACCGGAGGGAGCGTTGGTGGAATTGCTCCAGCTGGTTCATGTGCTTCCAGTACAGTGTCCATGTCTCACAACTGTACAGGAGCGAGTTGAGGACCACTGCGTTGTACACTTTGAGCTTCGTCGCAGTGCTTACACCTCTGTGTTGGAGGACTTTGCAGCACAGCTGCCGGAGTGCCTGGCTGGCCTTTTGGATCCTGGCATTGATCTCGTGGTCTAGGGACCCGTCGTTGGAGATGGTGCTGCCCAAGTACTTGAAAGTGTTGACGTTAGAAAGCTGTGTGCCATCGATTGTAATGCACAGCTGGTTAGTTGGCCTCCCTGGTGCGGGTTGGAACAGCACCTCTGTTTTGCTGAGGCTGATAGTCAGGCCAAACAGTTTTGTTGCGGTAGAGAACCTGTCCACAACGGTTTGGAGATGCTTTTCTTGGTGGGCCATGAGAGCACAGTCATCTGCAAAGAGAGCTTCCAGGATGAGTCTCTCTGTTGTCTTTGTTTTTGCAGTCAGGCTGCGAAGGTCGAATAGTGAGCCATCCAGTCAGTATTTGATGTAGACGCCCAGGTCTAGATCCATCACAGCATGTTGTAATACTTGGGTGAAAAATAGGTTGAATAGTACCGGAGCAAGGACAAAGCCTTGTTTCACGCCATTGGAGATGTTGGAGTGATTGGAAGTCTCTCCACCAGATAGGACTTCCCCTGTCATGTCGACATGAAAGAGCTGGATCAGTTTGACGAATTTTGCTGGGCACCCGAGCTTGCTGAGGATCACCCACAATGCATCCCTGTTCACTGTGTCGAACGCCTTTGTCAGGTCTATGAAGACAATGTAGAGACTCAGGTTCTGCTCAAGGCATTTTTCCTGCATTTGCCTCACCATGAAGACCATGTTGATGGTGCTGCGATCTGGTTGGAAGCCACATTGTGATTCAGGCAGGTTCTGCTCTGAAACAGATGACAGGAGTCTGTTGAGTATAACAGGGGCGAGGATCTTTCCAGCAGTGGAGAGTAGTGAGATGCCTCTGTAGTTGTCACAGGCTTCTCGTGAGCCTTTGTTCTTGTATAGGGCTACGATGGAGGCATCTCTGAGTTCTGGGGGCATGTCTTCCTCTTCCCATATGCTGGTCAGCACTATGTGGAATGCCTGGAGCGCCTTTCCCTTTAAGGCCTTGTACACCTCGGTTGGGATCCCGTCTTTACTGGGTGCCTTGCCTACATTCATTTGTTTAATGGCTTTTTGGACTTCCTCTATTGAAGGAGGGATGTCAAGTTGTTCAATGGAGCGGTTTTGGGGGATCTGGTCAAGGGCGCTTTGGTCAACTGAAGAGGGTTGGTTGAGAAGCTGACTGAAGCTGACTGAATGATTGAGAGCACCTCTTCCCATTCATTACTTATTACAACTATAGTTTTGTTTTTTATTTTAAATTTATTGGTTTGTTTTGTACATTCAAATATCCAGTTGACTCTCTTTCTACCTCCCCTCCACTCATTAGGGAAAAAATAATTTGGCAAAAAGATATGGATTGCTATATGTTGCTGGTTCTGCACATTTCATTCTTTGAAATTTCAGATAGGTCTTTCCATGTTTTTCCAAAATTATCCTGCTCTTCATTTCTTAGGATACAGGTTTCTCTTTTGCTTTTCTCCTGATATCCTTAGAAAATTAACCTAATATTGCTGGGTCAAAAAAATTGTTACTGCTGTCTCAAGAGAGAGAACACAGATTTATAATTCTCTGAGTATTATTCCAGATTGGTCTCCAACATGGGTGGATCAGTTCACAGTTCCACCAAGTGTATTAGTGTCTCCATTTTCCCACATTCCCTACAATTTTTCATTCCCATTTTTCTCTCTATCCCATTTTGGCATTAGAGTTAAGAATAACATGAAAGAAATACAGATTTATCTAAGTATTTATCAATGTGGGTGATAAAGTAATAAGAATCCCAGGGTTTTTCAACCCTTATATTCTGATGCAGTAGCAACTTTAAGACAGAAGAATAGCATGGGCCAGGCAGTTGGGTGAAGTAACTAATTAAGGATAATATAGGTATAAATAAATAAATAAATGTCTGAGGCCATATTCAAACCAAGATCCTTCCAACTCTAGGCCTGGCACTCTAGACACTGTGAAGAGTGAATCAAACTTTCTTTGTCTATCAATAAGCAACTTTTAAATTAATCAATCAAAAACTTAAGTACCCCTACTTGACATTAAGTAAGAGAGTTCAGAAGTCACTTACTAAAGTGGATGACAACTCCAGAGGCCACTGCCCTGCCTCTTGGCAGGGCTAGGCAAATTGAAAGACTGAAATTGGTTCCTGTAAAGTGGAGGAAGGGACAGGAAGTTATGTAGGAAAAGGGCTATAAAAAGGCATGAACTTCCTGTCCAAGGGACTTTGAACTTTGGCTTTTGGACTTCTTCTTGGAGGACTGCTCCTGGGGCTTCTCCTTTGGACTTCCATTTGGGAGGAGTTTGCCTTGGGACTTGGACTTCTCCTTTGGAGTTCATCTTGTGTGGGTGAGTAGATGACCTTCCTTTCCTGGCTTCTGGAGAGATTGGTTACAGATATTCCTGCTTTTGTTTTGGAGGAGGCTGTGTTGGTGGAACTCTAGCTGAAACACCACTGGACATGGGGAAGCCCTGCAGGGCTGAGCTTCATTTCACCAGAGAAGGGCTGGTAGGCTTGTTAAACTCTTTATCTACATTTTTCCATTTTTACTCCTTCCACCTCTTTGTAAATAAAGTTACTAAAAGTCATTTTGACTTAAGCTATAATATCTTTAAATCAGCAACCACAATGTTACTTTAGAATTCTCATATTTGGTCAAAACCCTAAATTTTAATTTATTATAACCACTGTGCAACCTGGATATCCCTACAGCTTTAGTTTTAAAGACAGAGGATGTGTTTGGTTCTGTCTCTTTTACTCTGTAGTGTGTGCCATCTTCCATGTAGTTCCCCCCACTCCTCATAGAATTTTCCAGACAATTACCAACACCACAGGATTAAATTCATACTGTCTCAGAGTCCTCAAGGTACCTGCAGGCCCTAAACTCCTCAGAGTCCTTTGGGGGTATTGGAGAAATATACTCCTTTTGCTCTCCATTCTAGCTCATGAGTCTTCAGCAATGTACTTTCCTTTAATCTATATTGAAGTATATAGAATTCTCCTTTCTCCCTCTCCTTTTTACAAATATTAAGAAAACCTATAAAAAATATTGGAGTCTGAAGTCTTTAGACTGAACTGGAAAAGAAGCCTTGACACACTCTTTTCTTAACTACTACTTCCAAAACAATGTTCTCTCCTCTTTCAGATCAGCTCAGGAAGAATTTCTTCTGAACATTCATTAGGGTAGTGACAGACAAGGGCAAGGGTACTCTAACTGATGACTATAGGGGTGACACAGGCTAGGGTTTAGGAATATCACTTTGACAGGTAAGTAGAGGAACATGCACTGAAATGGGGAGAGACTTCAGGCAGGCAGGCCCACCAGGGGCTGTTGCAGTACTCCAGGTACAAAATAATGAGGGCACGCATTGGTATGTATGTATTAGTATCAGAGGAGAGAAGGACTTCTATATAAGTGTGGTGAGGGCTGTTCCTGACATGTCACATGGAAATTTCATTGTATGGCTCAAAGGCAAATAACTAGTGTTTTCTTCCCCCATCCTTCCCCAAGAGAACCTTCCATTCCTGATAGGTGACAAAGAAGTTAACTGAGGCCCGAGATCACCACTCTGCTCACCTCAGAGAAAAGACTAATAGGCTAGAAATATACCTGTCTGATCCTTTAATTGTCATTAGTCTAGAGGTTATGGTTTTCATGTTCAAGCTAACTCCTGATCATTGTTTCATTAATAGGGGAGAAAAGAGGATGCTAAGATCTGTATCTCAATCTTGACTCCCTTGCCAGCAAACACCAGTTCCATAATGAATGTATATAGCAATTTGCAAAGATATCCATTTATCCAAATCTTAACAAAACTGAAATCATAGAAGGAATACTGTAGCAGTCCACAGTTGTGTTTACTCTAGTGTAACAGTTAAAATTTAGGGGAGATGGGGAGACTGAGGCATCTGAAATTAGTTTCTCTCTGCAAGAAGTATTATATTTTTTAGAGGTTTATTAAAGGTTAAAGATGAAAGAATATACAAGTAAGAAGCATGTGCCTAGGCCAGAGGCCTAGACAAAATAACCTCACATCACGCAAGAGATGCGCCTGCTCCAAAACGGAAGTCCAAAAAGAGCTGAGAGAGCACCCTCAAAAGCCTTTGAATCAGCTTAAATACCTTCTCAATCTCGGCCCAGGTGAGATTACAAGGCATTCTGGGGAAGTGGAGCAAAGGCTCGTGGGGATTGTAGTCCTGTATTCGAGTCTATTTTTTACACTAGAGAGATAATTAAGCTGTAAAGTTGGTCTTAGGAGAGCACATTCTCTGTCCAGTAAGGCACTGACTCTTGACCCCCACAGGTTTAGGTGCGAAATCAGGTTTCTTTGTTCTCCCCAGGCTGTGAAAAGGATCCGCCCTTATCTTATGACAACTTACCTTTCTACCACTGATAATCCGCTATGTCTTTAATTAATATGTAGTATGTATCTTTGCATGTGGAAATCAATAAAAGACGAGCTCGCAGACACAGCCCAGCTTTTACCACTCATCTCTCTTCCTTACTACTATCTCTCTCTCTCTCTCTCTCTCTCTCTCTCTCTCTCTCTCTCTCTCTCTCTCTCTCTCTCTCTCTCGGAGCTGTCCTCTGGCCATGCTCAGCACCTCTGTTTCTCTAACCCCTATCATTAAGCCGTAACAGCCAGTGCAAAAAGCACAGCTTTAAGGACTGTGGCTTGTCTCTACTGATCTCTAAGCTTATTTCTGATGCCCACGATGTTGTGTTATGGTCTCCTCACTGACTCATGTATCAATAAAGTGGAAGGCCGGAGCTAAAGTCTGTGGGCTCGATTTACGTATCCGGTGCCTGGTTCTCTCTCTTGCCATCCCTCCGGCTTCAGATTCCGTTCCCCCGAAGAGATAAACTTCTATCTTTCCTCTTGTGTGAGGGCTGCTGGCCAGTCTCTCCCACAAATACATAGGGGAATATACATGAGATAATCCAAATTGAGGAGCTCTCCCCTTGGCAGCAACATCACTCAACTGTACCAAGAAAGAGCTCCCTGGATGTCACCCAAAGGGAAATGCCCTGAAGTCTCTGGGGTAGGAAGGCAGGGAGAGGGATATGAAGGAGACTGCCAACTGCTCTCTTAACTTCCAAGTGTCTTTCCTCCAACAACCTGAGATAAAGTTGGCCTCTTCATCTTCTGTCTCCCAGCTGAAAACCTGAAGCACCAGCAGTGACTAGAGAGCCTTCAGAGACTCAGGCGACTAGAAGAAAACTCAAGGTCTCTCCTCTCTCTGGCTCTCAGCAATTGTACCCCGTCTCTCACACAGGACAGGTTATTAATCCCCCCAAACAAAGGGAGTTTTATGCTAATGGGATTTGAAACTCAGGTGATATTCTGCTACTAGGCTGAAACTTTTACTTCCTTTCAAAAATTGCCAAAGTCAGATCACAAACCTGTAACTATACAACATAACCACAAACACCAGCACTTTGTAACAACAAGGATGAGTATTCTGGCATCTCAAGTAACTCATCTCTGATGCAATTGAAATGAAATAAATACTCCTTAAGAATACAGGCAATATAACAATATAATACAATATAATATTAGCTGTATAGTCAGTCTGTGATCTCAGGTTCTGATTGTGGGAGGGTTAGATGTGTGACAAGGAGAAGATCGTGTGGCCTCTGTTTCCTGACTAGATCCAGTATTAAGCTGTGGCTGCAGAAAAGAAGGAGCAAGTACATGACGTAATGGAGAGAACACTAGGAGATCAAAGTTCCTGATTACTGCCCCAGGATAAAGGGGTAAAAGGGTGCTCATCACCTATGGAAAAACAGCAGGATTAACAGTTTTGGAATTGGTAGAATTGCTGAGGATTCTCCACCATAGAAATTGGAGAAACAAGATATCAAAGATCTCCAGAGAGCTCAGGAAACAACAACAACCACAGCCATTAACTAAAGCTTGTGATGTTGTACCTTATGTTAAGGAGGAAGAACCTGATGCTAGTATGAAGTTTCAAATAAAAAATAAGCCTCTAGAAGTTTAAAAAAGAAAAGCGAGTAAGCAACAGAGAAAGAAGTCAACCAGGGATAACTTCTATGGAAATCAAGAAGATAAGTGTTGAAATGCAGTAGACAATGAAATTAAAACTTCTAATTCCAAAACATCAGAGAAAAACATGTTATGAACATAATCCTAAGAAGAGGTCCTTGAAGAGATTTTTAAAGACTATAAAAACCAAATGAGAGATGTTGAGGAAGAATTAGGAGAAAAAAGCATTGTAAGAAAATCATGAAGGAAAGTGGAAAAATGTCTAATGTGGGAAAAAATCTAAAAACTCACTAATAAAATAATGCATTAAAAATTAGAATTGGGCAAGTAGTTAATAACTTTTTAATAGAAAAAGAAATTGCTAAACTAAATTTCAAAAAACAAAAAAGGAGAGAATAGGAAAAAACTTTTTATCACAAAACCAACTGACCTAGAAAACAGATGGAGAGGAGGCATCAGGAGCATACTTTGCCTACCTGAAAATTATGATAAAAGAATTTAGACACTTTACTACAAGAAATTATTAAAATTAATTGCCCAGAAGTTTTTGAACTAGAAGATGAAGTAAGACAAAACAATTCATTGATCATCATATATAAGAGTTTCCAACAAGAAAAAAGAAGAGATAAACTTCTATCTTTCCTCTTGTGTGAGGGCTGCTGGCCAGTCCCTCCCACAAATACATAGGAGAATATACATGAGATAATACCAAATTGAGGAGCTCTCCCCTTGGCAGCAACATCACTTTAAAAAAGATCTACTCTCTGCAAAGAAAAAATGCAAATAAATGCTCCCTCCACTTCCAGAAGAGGAAGCAAAAATCTTTATATACAGCAACTGACACCAGAGGAAAAGCTGCCCTCAGCTGCCCTGTGATTCAAGGAAGTCTCCCAGCCTCAGAGGGCTTGTCTAAGGCAGTGAAGAGCCATTCAGAGCAATGGGTGGAGGAGAATCAGGAGACAGAGAGAAGATGGACATGAAGGCTGCAGCTTTGTTAAGAGCCTGGAACAATTTGGGATTAAAAAAATATTTAAGTAGCCCTATTCAGAACTCTGGAAGAGAATTTTGAGAAAATGAAATACTGAAGAGGCATAGGACAGAAAGAAAATTGTCTCAGCTATTTAAAGGAATTAGCACACACACACACACTGTAAAGATTAAAATTTAGGGGAGACTGAAAGCAGGTAGAAATTAGTTTCTCTCTGTAAGGAGTATTATATTTTTATGAGGTTTATTAAAGATTAAGGATTAAAGAAAATACGGGATAAGAAACACATGCCTAGGTCAGAGAGGCCTAGACAAGATAATCTCACATCATGGAAGAGACGGGTCTGCTCCAAAATGGAAGTCCAAAAGCCCACAAAAGCCTTTGCAATCAGATTAAATCCCTTCTGGATCTCTGCCCACCTGAGAATTCAGTGAGATTACAAAGCACTCTGGGGAAGTGAAGCAAGGGCTTGTGGGGATTGAAGTCCAGAGTTCAAATCCATTTTTTACAACACACAATTTCTTGCAAAACTGAGCAACCACAAATTATATTCCAATGGATAAAGCTTCCTCATTTAGAGAGGGATGTTCCTCCATATAGAATTGTGGGTGTCATTTTGAGACTCAAAGGGAGGCAGAATCAAAATCTCTCACCTCTTCTTCCCAAACACTTAAAGAGTTGTGAGATTTAAAATGGTTGAGGTCTTAAACTGTAGTGATTAAAATAGTGGAAGATATAAATTGTGATAGATATAAGAGAGGGTGAGTAAATTTGACCGCAGAAATATGTTTCACTACAGTGTCTTGGGTTTTAAAATCAAATATAAGGTGGTCGCCAGGGAAATATTCCCAATTATTCAAATGCCCAAGTCAATTGGGTTTTATAGAGATTTTAATTAACAATACAATGAGTAATCAAAGAAAGAGAGAGAGAGTAAGAAAGGAATAAGTATGAAGGGCCTCAAGCCAATATGGCCTAGACCTGAGTCTTAAGAGAGAAATCAGTCAGTTTTTTTAACACTCACCACAAGGGCTGACTAAACAAGGATTCTAGTAACACCAGGCCAGCGTCCTTCCTCAAAGAGTCTTCCAGACAGAGACTGTTTCAAAGGGCCTCTCTCAAGAGCCTCAAGAGCTCCTACCCCAGAGGGACAGAGCCCCTCAGAGGAGCTCCTCAAGGTGCTCTCCTTCAGAATGAGATTTCCTCCAAGAGCACTTCTCCTCAAAGAGATCTATCTCCAAGGAAAGAGCCCTCAAGCATCAGTCCTCAAGGAAATGAGTCTCTCAGAATGAGATCCTCCAGAATGAGAGTCAGAAATCGAGATTCCTGAATGAGATCCAAGCTCTTATTTTTAAGGGCAAAATCTCCTTTGTCACCTCCCCTAAGTCCTTACATCTACCAATCACTGTAGATGTTTCTAAAGGACCGCCCATTTTGAATTCACAGGTGAGTAGTTTTAATCTCTTTAGTAAGTTAGAAAAAAATGCTGCTGTGTTGACAAATTTTATTAAGAAAAAACCTCTGAATAAGTTATCACCCTTTTAGGTTTAAGTAGTTTACAAGTTGCCCCACCTATATGGGTACCTAGCATCCCATTGTATCAATTTTAAAAACAGGCATGACTCAAAGAACTTCCTGTCCTTTCCATAAGCATGGGTCAAAGCACTTTCATTGTTTAGCAATGAGTTTTCTCCCCTAAAGCAGTCTTAAGTACAGGTGGAGTAGAGGTCCTCCCATTTCTGATCCTGGCGAGTTCTCACATCAAAATGGGGAATGTTTCTCAGTAGGGAATTTGTTCCAATTAAGAATTCCTTGATGGGGAAATTTTTAACATTCACAAGTCTGAGAGATTTCAAGATTTACACTTTTCATGATGGGTGGGAGTATATTAACGAGATATTAAAATCTGGTTTTCCCTTTAGGCAAGAGGGAGAAGAGGAGAAGGGACAGTCCTAGCAGTATTGGGGTCTGGGATGGATGAAGGGAAAAACTTCTGTAAATCCCTAATATAGATGCACCTCTGGAAGGAGCATCTGAGCTGTGGGCTTCCCTGCTAGCTTGTCCATCAAGGCTGCTGACTAGAGCTCTGTGGGTCACCCCAGGATCTATAGTAATGGGGAACTGGACTAATTGGTATTTATTTTACAGAGGAGGAAACTGAAATCACAGAAGGAAAGGGACTTGTCCAGGCAAATAGCAGAGCCAGGTCCAACCCCTGGTCCTTCATCTCCAATTCCAGGCCTCTTTAGGTAACCCTGAAAGTTCATGAAAAGGCTTTAATTGATGGACCAAACTGTGTATAGATTTGGGGGATGCTGTATTTGGATGAACCCCAGCCTGTGAGGAGGGAACCTGGGCCAAGGCAAGCAGAGCAGGGGCTGCCAGAAATGGTCCTAGATTTAGCAGAACTTGCTGCTGTAACAGTTAAAATTTAGGAATATGGGGAGACTGAGGCATCTGAAATTAGTTTCTCTCTGCAAGGAGTATTATATTTTTTAAAGGTTTATTAATGATTAAGCATTAAAGAATATACAAGTAAGAAACATGTGCCTAGGCCAGAGGCCTAGACAAAATAACCTCACATCACAGAAGAGATGCATCTGCTCCAAAACGGAAGTCCAAAAGAGGCCCAAAAACCTTTGCCACCAGCTTAAATCCTTCCTCGATCTTGGCCCACCTCAGAATTCCCGTGAGATTACAAAGCATTTTGGGGAAGTGGAGCAAAGGCTTGTGGGGATTGTAGTCCTGTATTCGAGTCTATTTTTTACACTGCCTAGTCTGAGGCTTCAGCATCTGTCTGTAAGTTCTGGGATCTTTTTTCCTGTACAGGAGCTTGGTGGGCTGGGGCTGCCCAGGCAATACCCCTCCTCACCTGAGGGCCAGCCTCCGCCTCTCCTCTAGAGGTAAGTCTGTTCTGCCCTCTCTTATACAGTGTATTCCCCCTCTACAGTGTAATGACAGATCTCTTATGGGGGGGGGGGGGCAGATAATTTCTAATTTGTAATCAGTGGCTGGTCGCCCGTCTGTGGATGTCAGGGTCCCAGCATTCCAGAGGGCACATTTCTCCCCCCCAGAGTACCAGACAGTACAATTCCCCAGAGTTTTAGGCCTTTTTGTCTTTTCTGCTTTTCCTCTTGGGGTGACAAGCCGAGGTCCTAATGGCAGGGTGACTTGCAGATGAGGTAGGACAGGGTCGGCCCTCAGGAAGCAGAGGGAGAATGAAGGGGCGGCTCTACCTCTGGCCCCCCAGGCTTGGGCTAAGTTCACGGAAGGGCAGCATAGACACTGGGCTCCACTGGGCCAGATGGGGGAGGGGGCTCCGCCCCACGATTGAGCCTCTTGTGGTCCAGCTGGGTGTAGGTCACTTCCTGAGGGGCTTCTCTTTGGAAAGCCTGATGGGACAGGAAGCAGGAGGAAGTGAGAGGATTGATGGGGCATTGGGGCAGGAGGAGCAGGACCCTGAGCCCAGCAGCCCTCCCAGCTGAGTGTGACCTGGGGGAAGGTCTCCCCCTCTGTTCCCTCCATAAGGACATCTCTGGGCAAAGGAGGAGAGATCTGTGAGTGACTCACGGATGTGTCCTCTTGTCCAGCTTCCTCTGTCCGTCTGTCATCATTCACAGCAGCATCTGGAGACAAGAGAAGGGATGAGCAGCCAGGACCATGGCTCTCCCCAGGGCAGGCTTTGCCCTCCTGCCCCACCTCCCTGTCACTCACACACGGTCTCCTCTAGGGTGCTCCCAGCTAGTTCTGAGCTGGGGAAAAGAAGACATAGAACGATGAGGGGGACGTTCTGAGAAGGGGAGCTTGTTCTCGGGAGTGGTCTAAGAAGAATGTGGGGCATGTCAGGGCTCCTACCTCCTGGTGGTCTTGATGTCGGTCTCTCTGTCCCCTTTCCCTATAAGGGGGGGACGAGTCAGGCTTTAGGGGTTCCAGCTCAGCCCCATCAGATCCCCAGCCCGAGGGGCCCCCCAATCCCAAGAACTCACCCAGGCTGGGCTGATACCGACAGCGATGAAAGTAAAGAAGGGAGAGGAAGAGGAAGGTCAGGATGAGGAAGGCTGAGATGCCCACCAGGATGCTCACTTGGAGGATGGAGTGACCTGAGGAAGCCGAAGATGAAGACCAAGATTGGGGGAGACAGAATAATACTGATGTTTGTGGCAGCCCCAGTCCAAGGGGAAGAGAGACCCAGCCCTGTGGTCTGAGATGCCCCAGTGGGAGGGGAGACCCAGCCCTGTCCTCAGGGACCCCCCAGGCTCCCTCAGTCATTCAGTTCTCCAGACTTCTCTGAATCACCCACCTGGGGCTAGACTGTGTGCCAGGCAGCCCAGAGAATACAAAGAGAAAACAGAAAAGTTCCTGCCCTCCAGGGGCTCACATTCTCCTGCATTGCTATTATCACCTATAAAAATCACTTGGTCTCCTCTGAGGAGTGGGATGATTAATAACAGGGGAATGGGACAAATGTAGATCAGGAAAGACTTCTTGTGGGAGGTGACTCCTAAGCTTAGTCTCAGAGACACCTTTGCATAGTAAGAGGTATAGATGAGGAAGCAGAGCATTCCAGGCAGGGGACACAGCCTGGGCAAAGGTCCAGAGGTACAAGAATAAGGTGCTGCAGCAGGAATTGTGACAAATGAGGAAACCCTGAATAGGGCAGGCAGACTCTGACTGGACACCCAGCTCTGCTGCCTCTCTCCACCCTCTGTTGGGAATTCTCCAAGTACTCACCCGAGGGCCCGTTCTCAGACCTGGGGCTTGGAGAGGTCCCTGGAGAAGAGGAAAGAGGAGGGTTGGGGGCTCTGCAAGGAGGTCCAGAGAAGCCTGGAGAGCTGCAGGGTCTGGAGATGGAGTGTGAGCCCTGCTGTGCCCAAAGTTGCTGGGTGAGGGATGTTGGGTAAGTCCCTCCTCTCTGTGGGCCTAACTTTCCCATCTGTCAAATGGGTCTGAGCTCAGGACTTCTCCTGGCCTAGTTCTGAGACTTGATGCTCCTGTGATTCCTGTGACCTCCTCTGAGCTCCTGGAGGGCTCTGGGAAAAGGCAGGGATTCCAGGAAGAGAATGGAGGAGCTGGGGTGGCAGGGAGGGACCCTCTGAATCCTCCTCAGGGCTCCTTATCCTGGCTGGTTGTAAGACCCTGAGGTCCCCCCTGCCTTGGGGCCAGAGCCCTGAGACTGCTGGATCAGTGGGAGGCTGGGCTGGGCAGAGGAGGGAGGAGGGACAGGAGGTCCCTCTGGTGCTTCCATCTTAAGGAAACTGGGGTGCAGGCACCTGGGGGATCCCCCCTTCCTCTATACTGGGGAAGGCAGGGAGAAGTAGACCCCAGCTCCCTAGTTCCAGCTATGGCTGTGTGGGTGAGGAGAGGGAGGGCCCAGGGGCTCCTGGGGCAGGGGGGAGAAGGGAGAAGGGTGGGCGCTGCTCTGCCCCTCTCTGATCCCTACCTTTCTTCTCGCCCTCGTGACCAGCCCTGTCCTTCCTTCTTCCCCAGCCTGGTGTTCCTCTGTCCCTGTCCCTTCCCTCCAGCCCTCCTTGTGCCTTGGTTTCCCCTGAGAAAGGGGGACTCAGCCCTGGCCTAGACAGAGGTGAATAGCAATGGGGGAGAGAGAGAGAGACCCCCACCCTGTCCTCAGAGCAAGCGGTTACTCACTGGGTGGGGAAGACGTCACTGCTGGGGGATTCCCAGGGATTTGGGGGAGGTGAGGACCCTTTGCGGTGCCTGGAACAGGGAGAGGAGCTGCAGGAGAGGCATGGAGGTGTTTACCATGCCTCCCCTCCCCCCACTTCCCCAACCACCCCACCTCTGGCCTGCTCTGCCCTCCTCTTGTCCCCCTCTGCCCTCCACAAACCCCTTCCAGGGACCAGTAGACGTATTGTCTGGATGTGGGACCAAAACAACTGCTGCTGATGGTGGGGGGTGTCTAGAGGGGTCATGAGAGGCCTCACTGTCTACACTCTGAGGATGCCCCAGTGCCCTCCCTCTGAGCTTCCTCTTAACCTGGTACAGGCCCTGAGCAGGCAGGGAGGAGCCCCAGGGCACAGAGGGAGCCTGGGAGGGGGGGGGCTGGGCGGGGCTGGGGCTGCCTCACCTGAGACCCGGAGCAGCAGGGGGGCGCTGGGGGAGGACCACAGAGAGGGGGAAGAACTATAAAAGCCGAAGCATCGGTAAGTGCCATCCTGGGTTGGATTCACAGCAGGGAAGAAGAAGTCAGTCTGATACATCCATCCATGGCTCCGGGTCCTGCCGCGGCTGATCTCTTCTCTGTCCTTGCACAGGACGCACCAGTCATACCATAGCTCTGACCGACACTGCAGGGTCACGTTCTGTCCTGGGGCCACCTCAGAGCCGGGCAGGGCTGCCAGGGAGGGCGGGGCAGAGAGGCCTGGGGGGGGGGGGGGAAGACCCTGGAGTTAGAGCCAGAGCAGCCCTGGGGCAGGGAGGGGGCAGATGAGGCTGGGAGGAGGCCTGTGCTGGGCAAGAGAGAGAGAGACAGAGAGAGAGAGAGAGGAACTGGGAAAGGAAGAAGGGAGGAGACAAAGAGAAGGAGGGAGGAGAGGAAGCCTTGGTGATCCCTGGGGACAGGACAGAAGGAGAGGAAGAGGAAGAGGCTCAGCTGTGCCTCCTCCTTCCCCTCCTTCTCCCCTTCCCCACAACACTGTTCCAGACCTGGTCTGGGAGAGGGTCCTGGGCAGCAGCAGCTCCACCCTCTGCTCTCTCCTGGCTCTGGGAGGTGCCTCACTAGCCCTGGCCTATCCCCAGGGAGCCCCCAGCTCTCTCTGGTCTCCTGAGGTCCCAGCTGAGCCTCTCCTGCCTCCAGTCAGACCCCAAGGTGGGAGCTGAGTGAGAAGCTCATGGGGCAGTGGAGAGAGCCCTGGGTCTGAAGTCAGGAAGGTCTGAGTTCAAATCCAGCCATCCCAACTATGTGATCCTGGGTACCTCACTTCCTCTCTGTCTCAGTTTCCTCATCTAAAAAATGGGGATCACACTAGTCCTGACTTGGCAGAGCTGTTGTGAGAATCCAATGAGACAACAAGGATAATGTGTTTGGCACATAGTAGGTGCTTCAGAAATCCTGGCTCCTCCCCTCTTCTCCCACCCCCAGAGGGAGAGCTGAGGCAGACACAGGGGAGAAGCCAGGAAGGGCAGAGCCAGAGGGACACTCGGGCCAGGCTGGGCTGGGGAGGGATTCAGAGCTGTGGAGACCCTGAGCCAGCCCATCCTGGGGGGAGGATCTGCCTTACCTGTCACCACCAGCTCCAGGGGGTCACTCAGCTGTGACCACCAGGAGGATGAATGTCTGTAGAAGCACCTGTAGGTCCCAGCATCATGTGGTGTCACAGATGGGAGGGAAAACTGTCCCTCATTTCCAGCTTGTCTCACAACTTTGATCAGTGACCATCCAGATCTTCCCCTTTTCTCCAGCAGCCACTCTACAGCCTCCCATGATCCCCTGCACCTGAGGGTCACAGCTCCCCCTCGGGGCACCACAGAGCCATTCTCTGCCCTGAGGGAGGGCTTGGGGAATCCATCTGGAAAGGAAGGAGAGCTGTTAGGTCCAGGGGATCCCCCTTCTGTAGGTACCCCGCCCCCACCCCAGGTCTCCTCTCTATAGACTGTCAGCCCAGCCCAGACCTCCCCCAGCTCCCTCTCCTGGGGCAGTTGTGTCCTCTGGGCAGGGGCATTGTGGGAGGAAGGACTCACCTGCTGCCTGGGTCCTTGTCCTCTTGCACAGACACAGCCCTGGCAGAGAAGACCCTGATTACTCTCGGCTCCCCCCAGCATCCCCACAGGAAGGAGAGAGACAGCTCAGAGCCAGGGCTTAGGGCTGCTGGGAGGGAAGGAGGCTGGAGCCCAGGAGACCCCTCCAAGAGTCCCAGCTTCTCTCCTGCAACCCCACACTTGCTGTGTGACCTTAGACTTGTCACTCCCCTTCTCTGGAGGAAAGTTTCCTCCTCAGCACAGTGGAGGAGATGGAGGGGGGTCAGGTAGGACTTGATGGTGGCTAAAGTTTCCTCTAGGGTGGGGGCTGCTGAGGACTCACCCAGGCACAGCAGGACTGAGAGGGCAGGAGTCATGGTGCTCCCAGAGGCTGGTGGGAGAAGGGACCGAGGCTGACCTCTGGCTGGTCTGAGGCACAGAATGACACCGGGGCCAGCTCTGCACTGTGTCCCCACCCAAAGCCTCTCTGACCAGCTTCTCTTCTCCTTCCTCTCTGTGGGTCCTGCTTGACTGATGGTGCCATGCAGTTGAGGGGGAGGAGGTGTGTGGGGGTGGGATGGTGGTTGGAGAGTCATCTGGGGTCAGAGTGATGGAACAATTCTTGCTCTTTCCTGATGATTCAGGCCCCATTGCCAGGGACAGATCCCCTGGTCAGCTTTAGGAGCAGCCTCCTGCCTTCCCTCCTCTCCCCCATAACTGGCCAATTCTGGTCTCTCTAGAGTCTCCCAACCAGATCCTGCCCTCAGACTGCCCTGTCCTCCCTCCCCTACCTTGTTAAACAGGGCTCAATCTCTAACTAGACACAGAAGGATTCCTGGGTTCTGAGAAACAAGGGGTTAAACCAAAACCCTAGAATAAGAGGTTGATGGGTGGGCAGCTTGGGGAGTTGCTACCTTAGCATCCAGGATGGTCTCTATGGTAGTTTTCATTGTTACCTGACTAGCTTCAGCCTATACTCAGGAATGTCTACACCTCTAGCTTCTGTAGAGTGTAGGTGCTGGGACTCAGTCTCCCAACCTGTACTCACACTGGCAGTTCAGGTCCTCAGGACAGAGTCATCATTTCCCTAATGCCGATTGCTAATGAGCCCCCACCAGTGCGGTCCCACTATGCCATTTAGCCAGTTGCTGTCTCTCCTGTATCAATTAACCAAGTGACATGGCTTAGCTCACACTGATTCCCCCAACATTTATTTCTTTTACAAAAGGATATTTACTGAGAACCTAAAGTAGGAAGTACAGAAGCTTCCCTCCTTATACCCCACACTTAGCTGTAGGCTCCTCTTCCTTCTTTACACTCACTTGGACCTTAGAGACTGAAAATTTATTTTTTATCTAATCTAATATCCCTCTGACTTTTACATTTCCTTCATTCTTAGGAAACCCAAGAATTATTTCTAGTCCATAAAACTTAACTAGTAGATAAGGCTCTTCCTGCTAATACTGTGTTGGCAAAGGCATTGCATGCATGCCCTGTTGTGCTGGAGGGGGCTGCTCCATTTCCCCTCTCCACTGCACCTGTGGACAATTTTCACATGCCCCACTCCTCTGCCGAACCACCCAATGTGAGCACTATCTCCCTCCACTGTCTGGGATAATGAGGGGAGGGGGCTGGGGTGGAGTGGGGGGCGCACAGGCAGCTTGAGACTATAGTTTGGGCACAAGATCTCTAACAGTTTTACCAATCCTCATGTTACCTCCCAGACTGTATTTCTACACCAGCTTGTAAAAACTTCCTTACCTTTAATCATAGAGAGGATCAATGACTCAATGACTTATTCATTTATTTCTGAAATAAAAAGCATATTCAGTAAAGTGAAATTCATACCCCCAAACTAGTCTCTAGAATATTTTAATAGTAACAAGACATCGATCTCAAACTTTAAGTGCTTCCTGGGAAAATGGCGAACCATCTTTGGTTGTGTTTGCACCCAGGGGTCTGAATTCGATTTAAGTGATACTCCTACTTTGGTACTTAAATTCTCAAGAGACTTCTAGGTCCTCTCATCTGATCCCCTCTCCTCACATCATGGAGTCTCTGCTGTTGGAGACTCAACTATTGACACAAATTGGGGAATTGGAGCTAAGATAGTTGTGTGTGTGTGTGTGCGTGTGTGTGTGTGTGTGTGTGTGTGTGTGTGTGTGTGTGTGTGTGTATGATTATACACAAGGAAAAGGAGTCAGGAACATGTTCAGGAAGGACACTTCCTAAATCCTAATGGGTTATAGTATCAGTTCCTTAGCTATGGAATAACCTAATACTACTTCACTGAGGAAGTCAACAAAAGGAACAATGCCCTACACTTCCTCAGAAATGGGACATCATGCTATATCTAATGGGAATCCCTCAGGACCTTTTACTTCTTGATGGACTGCCACATTAGCACCTGCCTGAAAAGACTCTCCCTTAATTGATCTCTGAAGAATGTCTTCCTTATGCCTATTCATAAGTAACCCAGACCCACCAAACCTTGACCTGGAAAGGACTGGGCAAGAGAAGAGCCCTCACTGGTCCAGCTCCAGAATCTGAGGGGATGATAGAGAACATGCCCTAAAATGACCAAATTAGCAGCACATCTCACCTCTAGCTCTGAGCCCCCATGTCCATCTTCTTGTCTATGACCCTCTTTATCACACATTCGTATACAGATAATCCACACTGTGGACACACACACTTTGGGGAATAGGACACACCTACAGAAAAACTAGAGACGTTCTGGTTGGACACCTGGAAAGCATCAGCCTGATCTCTGTTGTGGTGCGTGGCACTCTGTGGTTGGCATAACTTCTTTCACTCTCAAATGTGCCCTGAAATTCATGACAGGAAATCTGCAGATCAAAGGATGAAGAAATGAAAATTCCCAAGGTGTTGGTGCACCCACATCCAGTCTCCCTTTCTTTTCCTCATGACTCACAGTTTTCTCTCCCTATTAGCAGTTCCAGAAGGAGAAGAGGGCCTCAGAATTTCCCTGTTATAACACCAATCCCCGACTTCCTTCCTTCAGCCTAATAACAGATGAGGCTTTCAGAAAAAAAGTTTAGATCACTTATCAGGAATCTGAACTTTCTGCATCTCAGTCTTTTGAAAAGATAAGGGAAAAAAAAACAAAAAAAGAGAGATGGCTCCGAGTCAGAGGCAGGAGGGCTTCTAGATAGTGGATCCCACTTCTCCATTTTATGTGGGAGGAAACAAGTCCAGAGATACGATATGCGGTGGGGTAGAGCCAGGAACCTAATTAAAGTCATCTGAGTCTCCTAGGTCAATGATGGCAAAACTTTTAGAGACCTCATACTATGTCCCACCCCTGCCCTCAAGAGACTATGTTTCATGCCCTATCCCCCCCCCCCCCCAGAGAGCTGGGTATGCTCTGCCTCCCCTTACCTCACACAGGAGAGGGAGAAAGTGCTCACATCAGGCTGCTGGGCAGAGGGGCAAGTGATGTAAAAAAATTTTGTTAGGTGGAGTGAGGGAAGAAAGCAGCTCCACCTGAGTCCCTCAGCCTTTCTAGTAATAAGTTCTGGTGGAGGCATGGTGATGAGTGTGGTGCCCATGCTCACAGAAAGCACTCTGTGTGCCATCTTTGGAATGTATGCCATAGGTTCATCATCATTGTTCTAGGTTCTTTTCCAAAAACTTGTGCCAGCACTGGATCTGGCCTCCTTTCTCACTCTCAGCATATTTTCTCCCTCCACATATTTGTCTACTTCTCCTTTTCCTGTTGGGTAATCTTGTGCTAACTTATAGAAATCCTTCTTGTCTTAAGAGGCTGGGGAGATGTGAGTTAACCCCTAACATGCCCAAAATCTTAATTGGGACTGTTGAAAGGGAATAAGGCATGCTTCAGTCAAGTGCCAATTTGAGTTAACTTGATCCTAGGTGGATTGCCCAATGGCCTAGGTGTGGGTCCTTTGGACAAAAAGAATATAAGTGTGGCTTTGGAAGAACAAGAGATAACGTGTCAATATTGGGGTCAGAAGCACCTGTGTTCAAATTTGGCCTCAGACACTTCCTAGCTGTGTAACCCTGGGCATGCCATCTTAATTGCCTAGATCTTGACAATTTTCTTTCTTAGAATTGATACTAAAACCAAAAATAGTGGTTTTTAAAAAATTAGCCTTGAGATGGGATGCTACAGAATTCTCAGGGATTTTTATTACTGATTCCTATTTTTTCCAGGTTTTCAGGTAGACCAATGATATTCTTGAACAAAAGGACACAATAGATATTAAAAGAGTCCATAGGTCACTCTCTATATTAAATCTTCAGAAGACAACCCCCAGAAATGTAATTGCCAAATTCAAGAGCTTCCAAGCCAAGGAGAAAATATTACAAGAAGCCAGAGAGAGAGACAATTCACCTACAAGGAGCCCCAGCCAGTATTACACAGGATCTGGCAGTTTCCACACAGTTTCCACCAAAGGACCACAAGGCTTGGAATATGATATTTGGAAAGGTAAGAGAATTGGGTCTACAATCAAGGATAACCTATCAATTGAAAATTACTGTATACTTTCAGGGGAAAGTATGGACATTTAACAAAATGGAAGATTTCCAAGTATTTGTAAAGAAAAGACATGAACTAAATGGAAAATTTGATGTCTAAACACAAAACTCAAGAGAAAAATGAAAGCGTAAACAACAAGAAAGAGGGTTTCTGTAAGGTCAAATTATTTATATTCCTGTATGGAAAAATGATATTTGTAACTCTCAAAAGTTGTTTTCATTATGTAAAGAAAAGATTATCGCACAAGATGGCTTTTGCAAGAAAAAGCAAGATATGGAATGTTGAATGAACAGTCAATCAACCAGAGAGAGAGAGAGAGAAGATTCCAAAAGAATCTGGTCAGGAGGCAGTTAAGCAGATGGAACTGAGACATTTCTTCCTGGCTGACTGTTGGCAAGAGACTGCCAGACAAACTTGCTCTGAACTTCTGATTACCTATTGCCTGAATACTAAGGAGATTGGGAGCTTAGCTCTGAAAAACCTTGTCGGTTTTGTATCCATATCTCCCCATAGAATATTAACTCTGTTTCCTGAATCAACACCTAGGGAGAATCTTTCAATCAATAGGAAACCCTTAGAGATTAGGGAAACTTTATTCCACTCTCACCTCCTCCATTTCCCTTCTTTCCTTTACTTCAAGAATAAAATCCCTTTTAGTAAAGTCCTAGATTGTGAAATCAGTCCTTGAAAAATCCTCTTAAATCTTATGATTCAAAGAGAAGCCATTTGAAGTCAGCTGAGAGAAATAGGAAGTGGTGTGGGGGGAGGAGTACAAAACCCAGCCTTTTCTCTAGCCGGTTTCCTGTGTCCTGATCCCTTTTATCATATATATTCGAGTAATAGCATCTATTACAACTATCACAGTAGTTAGAAGAACTATTCATAGGTAGAGATTGGGGTACTATACTAGTGGGAGACCTGAACCTTCCTCTATCAGCTCTGGGTAAATCACACAAAAATAAATAAGAAAGAGGTAAGAGATGTGAATTAAATCTTAGAAAAATTAGTTAATAGATATGTGGAGAAAAATAAATAGGGACAAAAAAGAATACACTTTCTTCTCAGTAGCACATGGTATATTCACAAAGATTGGCCACGTACTAGGGAATAAAAACATAACAAACAAGTACAAAAAAGCAGAAATAATAAATGCAACCTTTTCAGATCATAATGCAATAGAAATAATAATTAGTAAGAGTATGTGGAGAGGCAAATCAAAAATTAAATGGAAATTAAATAGTATGATTCCCCAAACTGGTTAAATAACAAATCATAGAAGCAATCAATAATTTCATTGAAGAGGATAACAATGAGGAGACATCCTTCCAAAATCTATGAGATGCATCCAAAGAAGTACTCATGGAAAATTTATATACCTGAGTATATCAACAAGTCAGAAAGGGAAGAGGTCAATGAATCAAGCATGCAAATTAAAAATAAGCCTAGAAAGAGAACAAATAAAAAATCCCCAGATAAAAACTACATTGGAAATCCTAAAAAGTAAAGGATAAATTAATAAAATTGAAAGTAAAAGAACTATTGAACCAATAAATAAGACTGGTATTTTGAAAAACAAATAAAACAGACAAAGTACTGGTTAATCTAATTTTTAAAAGGAAAGAAGAAAGTCAAATTAACAATATCAAAGATGAAATCTCATCTCTAATGAATAGGAAATTAAGGTAATTATTAAGAACTATTTTGTCCAATTATATGGCAATAAATACAGCAATCTAGGTGAAATGGGTATCTACAAAAATATAAATTGCCTAAATTAACAAAAGATCTTAGAAAAAGAAATTGAAAAGAATTCATCAAAGAATTCCCTCAGAAAAATCTTCAGGGGCAGGTGGATTCACAAGGGAATTGTATCAAACAATTAAAGAACAATTAATCTCAATACTATACAAACTATTTGACAAAATAAGTAAAGTGGGAGTTTTACCAAATTCCTTTTATGACACAATATGGTATTGATTCCAAAGCCAGGCAGACCAAAAACAGAGGAAGAAAACTACAGACTAATTTCCTTAATAAATATAGATGAAAAAATCTTAAATAAAATACTACCACAAAGACTCCAGCAAGTGGATTATTCACTATGATAATGTGGGATTTATACTAGGATTGCAAGGATAGTTTAATATTAGGAAGACCATCCACATAATTGACCACATCAACAACCAAACCAACAGAAATCAAATGATTATCTCAATAGATGCAGAAAAAGCCTTTGACAAAATACAACACTCATTCCTATTGGAAACACTAGAAAGTATAGAAATAGGAGGGCCTTTCCTAAAAATAGTAAGCAGTATTTATTTAAAACCATCATAAAGTATCATCTGCAATGGGGATAATTTAGAAGCCTTCCCAATGTGAAGATTGGATTTGGCTCTCCCTTGATTGTAACAATGAAGATACTTAGCTCTTCCTTTATTGTGAAGATTAAATTATAATCCCCTGTCTATTTATATATATATATATTTTTTTATGATAAATTTCTGTATTTAGCTCAGGAACCACTAAGAAACTTACATTATAATGTTCAAAAAACATTTTCTTAAAGAAATCTCAGGAAACTCTGGTCTATTCACACTCATTCATTCAACATTATTGAGCAATGCAAATGGGGATCCAAAAAAAAATAAAAAGAAGGCAGCTAGATGTCTCAGTGGATAGAGAGCTAGGTCTAGAGATGAGAGGTCCTGGGTTCAAATCTAGCCTCAGACAGTTCCAGGCTGTGTAACCCTGAGGAAGTCACTCAACCACAACTGCCTATCCCTTACCACTCTTCTATCTATACTTTGTATCCATTCTAAGAAGGGAGGTAAGGTTTTTTTTTTAATTTTATAGTCTTTTATTTGATCATTTCCATGCATTATTCATTAAAGACAAAGATCATTTTCTTTTCCTCCCTCCCACCCCCCGTAGCCGACGCGTGATTCCACTGGGTATCACATGTGTTCTTGATTCGAACCCATTGCCATGTTTTAATATTTGCATTAGAGTGTTCATTTAGAGTCTCTCCTCAGACATGTCCCCTCAACCGCTGTAGTCAAGCAGTTGCTTTTCCTTGGTGTTTCTACTCCCATAGTTTGTCCTCTGCTTGTGGATAGTGTTTTTCTCCTAGATCCCTGCAGATTGTTCAGGGACATTTCACCGCCACTAATGGAGAATTCCATTACATTTGATTATACCACAGTGTTTGTCTCTGTGTACAATGTTCTCCTGGTTCTGCTCCTTTCACTCTGCATCACTTCCTGGAGGTCGTTCCAGTCTCCATGGAATTCCTCCACTTTATTATTCCTTTTAGCACAATAGTATTCCATCACCAACATATACCACAATTTGTTCAGCCATTCCCCAATTGATGGGCATCCCCTCGTTTTCCAATTTTTGGCCACCACAAAGAGTGCAGCTATGAATATTTTTGTACAAGTCTTTTTGTCCATTATCTCTTTGGGGTACAGACCCAGCAGTGCTATGGCTGGATCAAAGGGTAGACATTCTTTTATCACCCAATGATTATAAGTTATATTTTTGAATTTTAAAATTCTTTTATTATTATATTTTTCTTGCATGTACAATATACTATTTCAGTTTTTTTAAATTTTTCTCTCCTTTTTATATTTGAAGCACATGCCACCAGTATTAAGAGTTTAAAATATAACTCTTTTGATTTTGCAGTAATATAAGTTTAAAATACATGTGCTATGATATCAATGCATACCCAAAAAGCTTGAGACTATAAAAATGATGCCATTGATTGTTTAAAATATTTTATGGGACTTTGCTTAATGATTCTGTCTGATTCCAGGACAAGAGAAAAATAAAAAGAGTCACTGCACAGTGCCAAAGAAGCAAGTGAAATATTACTGCATTTTGTCCTACAGACTTGTGGGATAGAAATCATTTTAATTGGACCCTGATTCAAGGACCTGTTATAGATTTATTTTTCCTTTACTTAGAATTTTTACACATAAGACTTTTATAGTCTATATTTCATCCAGGAATTATCTTTTTTATTTGGATTTTTTTTGGTAAGTTCACATTTTGTAGTTACTTAACACCTTTTTTGTAGTTAAAATCTAAAAATAGATTGTAGCTTAAAATTCTAGCTTCATTACAAAGGAAGAGCTAAGTGCCTTACTTGTTACAATCAGGAGATTACTATTTTATCTTCACAATAAAGAAAGAGCTAAGTATCGTTATTGTTACAATCAGGAGACAGCTAAATCCAATTTTCACAAACTAAATGATGATACAGTACTGAATGAGATAAAATTAGCAGAGTGCGAACAATATCAGATACCTGACTTATATGTTGAAGAACATGCAGTTATCCTTGGAGTCTGGACAAATTTCCAGAAGACCAACCAATCCCAATGGGATTCATGAAAATTTTGAGCCAAGACAAGAGGAATTGAACTTGTTTGGGTTTTGAGGTTGCAGCTGTTTAACATGTGTTAAAGGCAGGTCTTCCTTGTTTCACATTCTACCAAGTATCTCAAATTTGGCTCCTACCTGAAACATATAATCTAGTCCCTTTTCTGTCTTTCATGGTGTAGTAAACTTTCTATAGTCCTGGCTACTGATTGGGTAAATGCATAATTACTTAAATCTTTTTAATTGGGCCCTGATTCAAGGACCTGTTATGGATTTATTTTTACTTTACTTGGAATTTTTACACATAAGACTTTGATAGTCTATATTTCATCCAGAACTTATTTTTTATTTGTATTTTTTTGTATTTTTTATTTCTCTTGTCAATTGATTTATATATCTTATAACTCAACCATGCATCCCTAAGTTATCCCTGTGTTTTTCAACACCCTCTTCAGGTGAGAATGTATTATTATTTTAAATTGCAAATTTTTTCTTTTTGAGAGTAATTTTAGGGCAAGAAACATGCTACCTCTCCAAATTAAAAAAAATACCTCTTCTTAAAAGGCACCATGAAGGTGCCTCCACAGACCGCAAGCTACATCAAGAAGACCCAGAATGAACTTTGGGTGTGGTTGATTGAACTGAAGGTTGATTGAACATTTAATTTGAATGTATATTCTTCTGCCAAAAGGGGACTTCCCCCAACTGGATTTTTGTCAATGTGCCTAGCAATTATTGGTTTTGTTCTCTTTTCCTCTCATCCTCAAATTATTGCAATTTCAAAGTTGGTATGTTTACAAGACCCGCTGGAGAAACTAGTCTTCCATGGGTCTCAGGGGGGATCTATGATTGAAAATCTGTAACCCTGAAAAAGAACTACATATCCCAAGAACTCACTGACTTCCTGTCATTACGTACTTCCTGTAGACAGGGGATAAAAGGCATGGGCTTTGGAGGCTCCCACGCTCTGATATAGAATCAGCATTGATGGTGGGGAGTGAGGTTGACTAAAAAGTGGCTAACCAGACACAGGCATGTGATCTTTATTTTGTATCTTCTTTATTCCTTGATTTCTAATGATCATTAATAAATCTCTTAAAATATAATTATTATTACTGAGATTTAATTTTAACTTTTACACCTATACAACCTGCTCTGATCTATCCAGTCACCTGAATATCATGGAGTTTGTCAAAGGACTGGATACTCCTACAGTTGCAGCTACACTGGATTTCTTTATCCTCCTTATTTTTATACTGTTTGATTTATGGGTTCCATCTCAGTTATGGACCTTATTACATGTTCTCAAAACTACATATCATGTCTGCTTGAACTGATACCATTCTGGGAACCAAGGACCTTGCACTACAAGTGTGTGAGTCATGGTTTGTCTCTGTTGTTTATGTAGAGACTCATTGTGTGGTCCCTTTATACATTTTTACCATTGGGTGGAAACTCTATCCTGAAATATAAAGTGGATAGGCCAAGAGTTTCATTTTTAGAGAAGGGGAGATATTTTAAAAGGTAAGCAGAAAATACTAATTTCTATCTAGATTCTTGAAAATATTGGGGTATAGCATAAAAGGCTTAAAGAAATACTTCTTATAAAAAAAAAACAACACAGATTCTATCCCACTCACCTCTCACTAAAACTTTCTCCAACAGGGCTGGAAGAGCAGGTCTTCTTTTGTTTAATGAATTTGTATCAAAGAATGTAACTCAGTGAAGTACCTAGATCATATCAGGCAATGATTAAATGCTCATTGACTAATTAATTGATTGGTTAGGCTACCTGAAGAGTAAGCGAAGGGTAACAATTAGCAATTAGTTGCAAATGACTTTTTAAAAAAAGATACTTTGTTTTCCCAATTACATGTGATAAAATTTCCCCCATAGTTTTCTGAAGTTTTTTAAGATCCAAAATGTCTCCCTTTCTCCTTTCCTCCCCTCTCCTGGAGATTGCAACCAATTTGATCTAGATTATATACATCTCCTCATCCAAAACATACGTCCACATTGGTCATTTTTATTTGAGAATACTCCAATAAAACCAAAGCACAAAATAGAAATACAAATAAACTAAAGTGAAAAATGTTAAAATCTGATCTTCATTTGGACTCCAACAGTTCTTTCCCTGCAAGTGGGTAGCAGTCTTTGCCATAAGTTCTTAGAATTATCCTGGATCATTATATGGCTGAGACTAACTAAATCTTTCACACATGATCATTATACAATATTAGTGTTACTGGGTTCTCCTGGTTCTGCTTTTTTCTGTTTTCATCATTTCCTGTAGGACTTTCTAGCTTAAAAATAACTTTTTAAAAGGCATTAAGACAAAGAGAGAATGCCCCAGTAATAACCATATATAGAGATAGTCTGAATGCAGAAAGTGATCTTTTTAATGAGGAAACTATTATATATAGAAACTCAGCAACTGGGCCACTCATTGAGAGAGAGGGGACCCCTCTATAGAAGAATGGGATGGTTGAATCCAGAGTGATTAGCAATTATTCTAATATTCTTGCAGATGGGCACTCTAACATAGAATATGCCTGTCCCTGCAAGTTGTCTAACATGTTTTTTTGGAAGAATGGATAGATATGATCTGAGGGCTGGCCCATGTTTTAGAAGGAACAAGACAAAGCCATGCATGAATGGATGGACACTGAAGTGCTACTGAAATTGGAATATTCTTTAGTCTCTGAGAGGAGATATGAGGCTACTCTTCTATCTATTTACCTCTAGATATTGCTGGTCTAAGCATTAGAGGATGGGTTCAAAAGAAAAGACCTCTCCTTTGTTGCACTGGGAGGAGGAGGTAGTCTTTAGCTTACATCAACCAGTTTATTTCTTCTCCACCAAATGATGGTGCCACAAAGGACAGTCACAAATGGCAAACAGCTAGTAAAAACATTTATCAAAAACAAAACAAAACAGGAAACAGAAATTGAAAAGTTCTACAGATTAGACTGCATGCAATTCAGCAGGCTGAACCCAGATCCAGACTCTGACTTGATCCCTAATTTCTGCTGACCATAGCCCTATCCCAATGCTTCATCCCTTTCACCAGGCTCCTGGGTGAAGAAACTGATGCAGGTCTGATCCACCTCTGCCTGCAACAACCTCAAAGGACTTTGAGCTTCTCTTCCCATTTTCCTCATTGTTACCATCAGAGTTTTGTTTTTCATTTTAAATTGTAAAAATTGTGTTGTACTGGTATTAATAATGAATGGTTTGGCTCACTGGTTGAGGTGTTATATCAGTGAGGAATTAGGTGGATCAAGTGAACAGGAACAGGGATTGAGGTAAAACCTATGAGAAAGGAAATGGCAACACCTCTCTCTCTCTCTCTCTCTCTCACCCTGGAGTGAGCAGAAACAGGGGCTGAGGTGAGATCTATGAGAGATGGAATGGCAATTGCTCTCTCTCTCCTTCTCAAGTGATAACAAACAGTCTGTATCACTTGAATCCCTTTTGATGCAATGGCTGAGGGGATGAGATGTCAGTATTCCCGATCAGCACCTCTAGAGGAAGGTTTCTATACTACCTTCCCCTAAGGAAATATGTGGCAGGCCTTGTTTGGCCTTGCCACAGACTGGCCTCAAGCTTGAGGCCTGTCCCCAGTTACTTGAAGTTCCCTTCTACAAGATATAAGGTCAAATGAAGATCTGACTGCTATCAAGGGATTTTATTGATGGGATTATGGGAATCGATTGAGGAGAGAGGGTGAGGGCAGCCCTTTCAAGTCCTAAGCAGTCCTTGATCCAATGGGCCAATAACTGTGCCCATGGACTTCTTTGCCCCTTTCCCAGCTAATTGCCCTTCTATAAACTAAACACTATCTCCTAAAGGAATAAACTAGAGACAGTTCTGTGAGGCATAGAGGTTTCAGGAGGTCTGAGCTCTGGCTGAGAGTTCCAGCCAGCACCCCCTCAGGGTTCTCTGATGTTTGCACCCTTTTAATTAATCCTGGGGTTCCTTCCAGGCTGTGGACTAGGGATAGGAGCTCCCTGACCCCTCTCCCCCAATTTTGAAAACATGTGGCCACTGACTAAGCTTTGGGGGATGGGAAATTGAATTTTTACACAGAATGTTCTCTTTAAATTTTTCTCAGCCCTCCTCTACCCTCAAATTTTCCTGGCAGCCTGCCAGCCTCCTTTAGCATATCAAAAGCCACTCAAACCTTCCTTGAAGACTGCCAGCCTTTCTTTAGCATATTAAAAACTACACTTGTTTTTCTTTCTCTTTATCTGAGTGAGAACTTTGCATCTCCATTTTTTTAAAAGTTTTAGATATGTTTCCTTGTTTAAGCTGACCATTTAGCAATACTCAAACTAGTTTAAATAAGACATACAAACTATACAATATGGGAAATACTGCAACACATCACAGGAAATCAGGAAATATTCCTTCTGATTCATCCCTGCATAGACTTTTAAATTCCTGGGAAGATCCTAATTTGCCTAAGGAGAATTGGAGGACAAAGGAAGAAGCTAGAAAGCTTTGTTGGATAGACATATCTTTTACCTGGCCAAAGTATGGCTCTTTTGACTTCAAGATCTTAAAAGGTTTTGTGAAAATTGGATTTGGCTCTCCCCTGATTGTAACAATGAAGTTATTCCTTTATTGTGAATATTGAATTATAATCCTCTGTCTACTTTCAGATTTTAATCCCCAAAGTGTTAACTCAATATATGAAGTAGATCTACCCATTTTAACTACAAAAAGGTGTTAAATAACCAAAAAAAGGTGTTAACTAATTATAAAAGGTATAAATTAACTATAAAAAGGTATGAAAACCCATTTCATACATTAAGTGGGAGGTCTGTGACCCACACGTGAGGAGTGGGCAGTCCTGGAGAGGAGTGTCTGCTGTGATTGGTAGATGCAAAATTTAAGGGAGGTGACACACACACACACACACACACACACACAAAGATCTTTAAATAGTGGACTGCAGAGACACACAGTATCAATCATCATCACTCAGGCATGGACTGGAATCAGCAGTTACTTGGAATTGAACTAGAAGACAAACACTTGAGGAGAGCCTGGAAGACAGACACTCAGACTTGGAGTGAAGACACTTGGCTGTGGAACTGGACCCCTGGAGGAGCTCATGCAGGAGACCTCAGACTGCTTTCCTTTTAGACAGTCACTGTGGTGAGTGTAAAAGGATGATTTAGTTTTCTTGCCCTTTCTGAAGGTATGAACCTCTGAGAAAGGCCCATAGTCTTGAGACTCCTTTCCCCTGGCTAGGGGCTTAGAATTCTAACTGTCTCAGAGGAAGCTGGAGAGTTTTTTTTTTCTCTGCCTCTCCCCTTTTCTCTCTTCCTTAATATCTTCCCACTATTGTAAAAATAATCTACTATAATTCCATTTACTTGAGTAATTCATTTTGGGATTTAGTCATTAAATCCCTGGTGACCAACAATTGAATATTAAGTCAAACCACATGAAATTTAACACTGGTTGAGTCTCATCAAGAATCCAGTTATGACTCTGAGTCCAAACCAAAGACGAGGTTTTTCATTGATCTTCTCAGATATAAATCAATCTATAAAAACTGCAATAGATATTCAATAGTGTTTCCCAAGTTGGGAAAGGAAAACACGGAGCTCCTTCAGATCTTTCCCTTGGACAGAGAGAGAGGCAAAGATGTTCCCTCCTCCAGCCCTGAGAGAGAATCTCTGAGTGTGTCTCTGCCAACTGCCAGAGAGGGTAACTGACATAGAAAAATGGTTATAAGTATCACATTAGAAATCAACACTCTCAGCTCTGCTTCAAACTCCAGTTCTTTTCTCAAGCAGCCACTTTACTTCTTATTCCTAAACTAATAAAACAATACTTATTTTCTAATATCATCCTTTCAATTTTCCCCCTTCGAGCATATGGAGAGATGAAAAAATCTCTCCCATATGCTTGCTATTCTATGTAATTGTAAAGCTATACTTAACCTTACTATTATTATATTGCCTAAAAATAGTCTTAATCTCATACTTATCCTATTCTAATTGCTATACTTTATCTATGCTAACCTGTACTAGGGATATGAATGAAACAAAAAAATATTTCAATGAAATCATATTTGCACAAATACAAGTGCAAAACAAACAATTACAGAAATTCAAAATGAAAAAAACAAATACAAACTAACTTATGTTTTACAAAAAATTAAGTCTATCTAAAATAACTATGCAAAACTCAAAACAATGAAATATGCAGATCTGTACAATATGAATAGCTGTGTATATGTTATGCATAAACTATATATTGCAGGAGAAAAATAAACTGCCCCTCCTTAAGATAGTCTAAGGAAAACTTAAAAGATTTTCTTTAGAAAGTTATGTATGTTTTCTTTTTTCTTTCTTTCTTTTTTTAAATTTAAACCCTTACCTTCTGTCTTGGAGTCAATACTGTGTATTGGCTCCAAGGCAGAAAAGTGGTAAGGGCTAGGCAATGGGGGTTAAGTGACTTGCCCAGAGTCACACAGCTGGGAAGTGTCTGAGGCCAGATTTGAACCTAGGACCTCCCATCTGTAGGCTTGGCTTTCAATCCATGGAACCACCTAGATGCCCCCTATGTATGTTTTCTTGATTTTATCTTCAAGGAACACATAAAGTTTTCCAGTGAGATAAGATCTTATTATTTTAATGTGTAGAGTTATTATTATTTTCCCAAGGTGATTTATCTGAATTTATTTATTTCTATGGATACTCATCACCTGATTATGATGTTGCAGAGTTTGTGTGAAATGTGTCCTATATGTAAATGTTATTTTGTAGTGAATACTTACTAAGTTTTTTAAGTCACCTCCTCTGCTATTGTCTTCTGTCTTCATGTTGTTACTATGTAGTGTTTGTTTGCAACTATAATGAAAGTGTGTAGTGTTATAATAGTGCAAAAATCTTACAGTTCATGTCCTTAATCAGTCAGTGTTCCTCTTCTCTGTTGATTTTTTCTGCAATGTCTTTGTTACAGTTCAATTGTCTTTTTTGCTGTCATCTATGTTTCTTTTATGTTGTCTTCTCCTTTGTCTTGGTCATGATTTCTGTTTTCATTTCATGCTTCTTCTTCTGATATCTTTTTTACTATAGTCAGGTTGTCTGAAGTAATCTCTTCTGCTGTTGCTTTTTTCACAGGCCATGCTTCTTTCTATAATACACAAAAAGGACTTTCAGGTAAGCATGGCAGCAGTCTAGATGTGGGACACTTCCTCTCCCCAGCACCAACCGATATAGACTACCTCAAAAGACCATTTTCATAAGAACGGAGGGACTTTACAGTAGGGCATAGCATTGAAGGTATATGGGATTTGGGCATTTCTACACTATAAGAGGATGAAAAAGCTTCCACTCAAATGTGAGCTGATCTACCCTCCCCCACTCCACCTATGGAGCCAGAATCAGAGCCAGCAAGTTCCAGAATCAGCAAGTGAGAAAGGGGCACCTTTAGAGCAAGCAAGAGGCACCTCTAGGCCCTTGGGAGCTCACTAAGACCACCAAAGCTGTGCCCTTGAGAGAAGCTGCACCTGAAACCCTGGTGGGCGGAAGAGCGCAGACCGTGGGTGATCCTAAGAAGGCAGCTCAGAGAGGAGCTGCAAACAGTAGAGGCTGCAGAGATTTGAGAGCTTGCCTCAGGCAAAATTCTTGCTCCTTAACTCCATACACAGAGAACCTGCCCAGCTCATTCAGATATCTGACTAAAAAGGGAAGGTAAAACATCCACAGTGATGGCAAATTGTGCACAGGAGCAGCAACCACCCTCCAAGAAAAACAAAGAAAAGGCAGTGACCCTCGACAATTTTTGTGGAGGAAAAACCCAGGTTACAGAGGAAATACAGGAGGAAATTCAAACAAAGACAAAACTTTCTAAAATATGGAAATTGTCCACAAGCTTTGGAAGAACTTAAATTGGAGCTTATCAAAAAGATGGAAGCCTTCTGGCAAGAGAAGTGGGAAATGGTTCAAAGAGAAAATTAAAAAAAAATTATAGCAGAAAATCAAAAGATTAAAGCAGAAAACCAGGCCTTAAAGACCAGAATTGAGTGACTGGAAATTAATGATCTTGCAAAACAGCAAGAATTAATAAAGCAAAGTCAAAAGACTGACAAAATAGAAGAAAACATAAAATATCTCACTGACAAGGTGACAGATCAGGAAAACAGAGGAAGGAGAGCCAATTTGAGAATCATTCGTCTACCTGAAAAGCCAGAAATAAACAGAAATCTTGACATCATACTACAAGAAATCATCCACAAAAACTTCCATAATGTTCTTGAACACGGGGACAAAGTAGACATTGAAAGAGTTCATAGAACACCCTCTACACTAAATCTCCAAAAGACAACTCACAGGAATATAATTGCCAAATTCCAGAGCTTTCAAACTAAGGAGAAAAATCTACAAGAAGCCAAAAAGGGACAATTCAGATACCAAGAAGCACCAATCCAGATCACACAAGAACTGGCAGCTTTCACACTAAAGGACTGCAAGTCCTGGAACACGATATTCAGAAAGGCAAGAGAAATAGGTCTTCAACCAAGAATCACCTATGCATCAAAACTGACTATATACTTCCAGGGGAAAGTATGGGCATTCAATAAAATAGAAGCTTTCCAAGTATTTGTAAAGAAAAGACCAGAACTAAGTGGAAAGTTTGATAACCAAACAAATAGATCAACAGAAGCATGAAAAGGTAAATAAGAAAGAGAGGAAAAGGGGAAAATAGTTTTTAATTCAAACTCTCTTCTTTAAGGGCTACAATTAGATCAAATTATATATATATATATATATATTAATATATGGGGAAATGTTATTTGTAATTCTCAAAAATTATATTCATTATTATAGTAATTAGAAGAATCACTCATAGGAAAAGATTGGATCATTAAGGGCTATAAGATGATATGCAAAAAAAAGGGGGGGACTGAAGATGGTACCAAGAGATACTTGAAGAAATAAAATAAATATAACAATCTTTTTCGCACAGATACACATGGGAAGGGGAGGGGAAGAATAATCTTATAAGAAGGAGAGGAAGAGAGTGCTAATAGGTAATACTTAAACCTTACTCTCAGTGAAATCAGTTCTGAGAGGGAAGAGCATCTAGATCCATTTGGGATCTTGAATTCTATCATATCCTACAGGGCAAGGGAGAAGGAAAAACTAAGGGGCAAGAAGGGAGGGAGTACAAGCAGGGAGGGAAGGAGAGGGGGGAGGGAACATAAAAGACCCTAAAAAAAAACAAGAAGGGAACAAGAAGGGAGGGACCAGAAAGGGAAGCATGTCAAGGGAGGGGATTAGGGGGGTTGATTAAAAGTAAACCACTGGTTTAAAAGGATATAGTAGAAGAAGAAAGGACAGAATTGGAGATGATAACAAAATTCTAGGAAATTCACAAGTGACAATCATAACTTTGAATGTGAATGGGATGAACTCAACCATAAAATGTAGATGAATAGGAGAATGGATTAGAATCCAAAATCCTACCATATGTTGTCTACAAGAAACATACCTGAGGCAGGTAGATACTCACAAGGTCTGAATTTAAGGTTGGAGCAAGACCTATTGGGCCTCAACTGATAGAAAGAAGGCAGGAGTTGCAATCATGATATCTGACAAAGTCAAAGTAAAAATAGACCTGATTAAAAGGGATAGGGAAGATAAATACATCCTGATAAAAGGGATATAGACAATGAGGAAATATCACTAATCAACATGTATGCACCAAATGGCATAGCACCCAAATTTCTAAAGAAGAAACTAGTAGAATTGAAGGAGGAAATAGATAGTAAAACTATACTAGTGGGAGACCTGAACTATCAAATTTAGATAAATCAAATCAAAAAATAAATAAGAAAGAGGTAAAAGATGTGAATGAAATCATAGAAAAATTAGAGTTAATAGATATATGGAGAAAAATAAATGGGGACAAAAAGGAATACACCTTTTCAGCAGCACATGGTACACTCACAGATTGACCATATACTATGTCATAAAAACATGGCACACAAATGAAGAAAAGCAGAAATAATAAATGCAACCTTTTCAGATCATAAGGCAATAAAAATAATGATCCATAAGGGTACATGGAAAGCCAAATCAAAAATTAATTGGAAATCTAATACACAAATAGCTGACAGTGTTGTTAAAATAATATGGAAAGGTCCTACCCATAATGGTTGTGTTGTGCTAGTTCTATTAAGATTTTTTTATGTAAACGGAATCCCCAGGTTTTATCGAATGGGATGAATCTAACAGACCCCCTTGAGTTAAAATTCCCATTTCTTGTTAATTCTTTAACTCTATTTTGTAACTCTGTGATATGTTCAGCAAGTGCAAGATCCCCTACAATCATAGATACATAAGGCTCTTTTAAAAGTCTTTGCCTGCAATGGTGAATGTCCAAATAACATTTCATATGGTGAGATATGCATATCTCCTCTTGGTCTAGTGCTCAGATAGAATAGCACTAGAGGCAAAATCTCTGACCACTTCAAATGAGTTTCCATGCATAATTTCCCAACCGAAGTTTTGATTTCTCTGCTTAGTCTCTCCACCTGCCCAGAACTTTGGGGGTGATATGGGACATGATGAAATTGACCATTTCATTTCTTTTTATTTCAGCTTCTATCCAGACTTCAGCAGTCTGAAGAAGTGTTGGCTTTTCCATCATCTTTATTAAAGTTAGAAGCCAGAAGCACCTGAGATATAGCTAACCTCTGCTCCATCTCCAGTTCTACTCTTTCCCTCACAGACATGCAAGGCATTGGTCTCCCACCAAAAGCAAAGTGTCCCATATCACTGGGTGTGGAGACTGAGGTTACACAAAGAAATCATGAATGGTTCCAGGGAATAGGGGAGTCAAGTCAAGTCAATCCCAGTCAAGTAGGATTTATTATCTTAAAGTATGTCAGAGACTGTGCTGAGTTGAGAATACAAAAAGCAGCAGAAAGAAAGACAATCACTGTGTCCATGGTCCTTACATTCTAATGGGGAAATTTCAATATGTAAAAGGGAAAAGGAAGGAGTGGGAAAGAAAGTCTCTGGGGAATTATAGAGATAGCTGGGGACACTCAGGAGTGCAGAAAGGGAAGGAATGAAGATCTGGCTGGTGTGGGGCATCAATCCTCTTCAAGTAGAGGGAGGTTTGGGGTGAAAGTATTCAATTAGAGGGAGACATTGAAAGGGAGGAGGGGAATTCCAGTGTGTGGAGTTCTGAAGTAAAGGCGAGGAGTAGAGTTAGCTTGTAGGATGAAGACGTTTTTAGGACCTCACCTATGTCAAGTAATTCAGGAGGGTAGTGCAGACAAGGACAAAGAAAGGGGGTGGGAGGGACTTGTCCCATTTTATTCTAAGACAGAAAAAGGGGTTGTCTCTTTTTTCAAGCCCCCATCTCCAAATCCTGGGCACCAAGCAATTCAGCCAGCATCAGGAAGCCCATTCTGCAGGAGACATCATGGGCAAATCCATAGCCTCATGGAAAAACATAGGATGCCAATTCAAGGCTCAGCTCCCTATTGTTTTCATGTTGCTATAGGGCCCTACATCCAGTTGGTGCACTTACTTAGTTCACAGATGTTACAAGGCTGTTTAGTATAGCTAAAACCCCGGCTGGCATAATCCAGATCCAGAATGACTTGTAGTTTGGTCAGAGATCATTTTCCTTGTTTGGGTCTCAAAAAATGGGAGTGCTTAACTCTGAAGAATTTCTTCAGAAGAATTTTCCCCAACATAATTATTTTTAAACCCTTACCTTCCATGTTAGAATCAATAGTTTGTGTTGGTTCCAAGGCAGTGAAACAGAAAGGGCTAGGCAATGAGGGTTAAATGACTTACCCAGGGCCATACAGCTAAAAAAAATATGAGGCCAGATTTGAACCCAGGATCTCCTGTCTCTTGGCCTGGTTTTCAATGCACTGAGTCACCCTATATGCCCCTCCCTAGTTAAGTTAAAATGCTTCACTATAACTTTGAAGTCCAAGGAATAGTGCTGAAAACAGTGATTGACACATTGGAGATATTTATCTTTGTTCTTTACTGTTGGTAGAGCCCTAACCATTTGGGGAAAGGGAGGAGTCAAGGCAAGAAAGGCTGAATGTAAGAGGAAGGGAGTGACCAGAACTTGCAGCAATGTTGGGGGTTCTGCCTGGTAAAGGTGAGGAAGAGCATCCCAGGAAAGGGGATCCCTAATGGAAAGGCAGAGATGGGCATGTTGAGTTCAGCCAAGAGGACATTAACAGGGATTGTGTCCAGACCCAACAGTTCCAGGGCCAATGACATGCCCAGACTCAGTTTGGTTCCTCCCCCATGGCTGAGCTCCCAGGAGCAAAGATGTCTACAACCCTGGAGTCCTCTCCAAGGATGTTTAGCTCCTACTTCCTGTAAGACTGATGATCATGGCAGAAGCCCTGACAGGCTGTGAGTAAAAGCCATGCTACAGGCTAGAACTCAGGAAGGTTGGTGCTTTGGCTGATACCTGATGGGGGTCTCTGATCTCACCTTGCCACAGCTGGCCCAGTGTGGAGCAGGAAGAGTGGAGTCAGCAGCCAGTCTGGGGGAGGAGCACCAGCTATTTCTGTTACAGACATCCCCTACCTCCCCCTACTTCCTGCCATGTCCTCCGACCCCAAAGCCCAATATTTCAGGTAAAGGTGAGAAGAGGAGGAGGGAAAGAAGAGAATGACATCAAGTGATAGTCAAGGGCAGTTGTCCCAGGAGCCCTTCATCCTGGCCACCTGACTTATGCTGAACCCACCTGGGATCTCCTCCTTGACCAGGTCTAGTTGCTGGAGGAGCTTCTGTGTTGGCATCTCCTACAAACTGGTCCTTGAGGACAGACTGGGACAAAGAGGCCGATGACAGGCCTGTCCTGGAGGCTGAGAAGTCTGATCTGAGAGGAGACTCGGGCTCTGGACTCCTTATCTAGGGATGGATGGGAAACAGAGCAGAGCACCTGAGTAGGATGCTGAGAGCTAAGAAAAGGGAAATCCAAAGCCTGGTTGGATGCTGAGGAAAGAGAAAAAAGGGATCTGGGCCATGTGCTGGGCCCTGAGGAGACACAGAAGGAGGAGACAGAAATCCTTTACTGCAGCCTGAGAAGGAGAGTAGAGCTCACATCCTGTGCTGAGCCCTGACATGGACATGGGGGAATGGGATGTAGCTCCTCAGGAGCACAGGGGGAGGGGGTGGGAGAGGGGGAGGAAGATGCCAAATCCAGCTGAAAGATGGTACCCATTGGGTGGTGGCTCTGGTGTTTGAGACCATTGAGAGTTGGATGATTTAAATAATCCACCCTATTAAAAATGTATATTAAAACACTCACAGGTGAAAAGAGTTTCCCTAAAATTAAAAAAAAAAATGAAGGGAAGCTCCAGGCAAGGAAATGAAAAGGAATCAATAATGACGATCCCTGAGGACTCTGGAGCATCCCACATAAGTGTTATGTTTTTTAATCCACTTGACTCTTAGTCATCCTCTCCTGTCACATTGAGGGAAGTAGAGAACAGGATTCTGCAAAATCCCCTTTATATTCTCACACCCATCACCTGTGAGAGAATGTCCAATAGGCACAAAAAATGGAATGCAGAGTCAGCCCACAACCTAGGAGGGGGTGGAAATTCTCTTTACACTTTAAAAATAAAGAAAATGTAAAAGTCAGAGGAATAGCAGAGTATTTAAAAAAATAAATTCTCACAGTCTCTTAGGACCAAGTGAGTGTGAAGAAGGAAGAGGAGCCTATAGCTATGTGTGGGGTATGGAGAAGGAGGCTTTTGTAGTAGTAGTAGTAGTCTCTCAGTGACCGAGAATGACTATTGTCTTTGTGCAGTTTCATCTACGGTGTACCCTCATGTGGCTTTGGAGTCCAAAGGCTGAGGTGCACAGTTTGTGGCACATGGGGCATGGGACGCCAGTTGTTACGGGAGGTGTGGTTGTGGCTTGGTGTCGGCGTTCACGCGCAGCGGCAAGACGTCAACGTTGCTCATCTTCAAAGGTGGTGGCGGCATGGTGAATGTGGGCTCGCCAGCTGCTTCTGTCAGAGGCAGCGAGTTCTAGTTGCTTTGGTGTCATGCCAGCCCACTTCAAGTTTGACTTTAGCTGATCCTTGAATCTTTTCTTTGGTCGGCCTTGTTTCCTGAGTCCAGCTGTGACAAGGAAATCACTTTAAAAGACTGATATATATTAATTTAAGGTCGCCAAGGAATTCAGCTATGTAATTCCTAAATGAAAACTCAAGTCAGCCGTCAACCTTTTATAGAGTTTAATTACAAACAGGAGGAAGAAAGGAATTAGAGATAGAGAGAGAGAGGGAGAGAGAAAGGGGAGAGAAGGGAATAGGGCTTAAATACCCCTTCTGTTTAGGCTGGGCCAAAAGGCCCAAGCCCTTAGATAGCTGGGGCAAAGAAAGGAGATCAGTCCCTATTACTCATGTGACCAAAATGGAGAAAGTCTCAGGAGCCTCCACCTCCAGCTTCCTTCAGAGCAAGCTTCTCAGAGCACCTCTCCAACCACTCAGAGCCAAAACTCTCCAACCAACAACCCTCAGTCCTCAGACCCTGCTATCTTTAAGGAAACCCTCCAAGTTCCCTCCCCTCAGTTCTCACATCTACCAATCACTGTCCATGTCTTCCCTGTGCCAATGGTGGCTCTAGCTTAACCGAGGACCACCCAGAGGTCTGTAGCTTTGCACATGTCTGTTGTAGGTCATATTCTCAAATAATTAAATCTTGATCCTTTGCTACAGCCCTTCCTAAATCCTGTTACCCTGAGTAGGGTAGAGATTGGAATAATTAAATTTTGGTCTATGCTGCAGCCCTTCCTAAATCCTGTTAGGACTGAGTAGGGTGGAGATTGTAATTTCCAAGACCTGGTTCTGTGATTCCAAGTATCTCTATTGTATGAATTCTAAAATCAATCATGAGTCAAAGAACTTCCTGTTCTATGCTTAAGCATAGGTCAAAGCCCTTTCCATTGTTCAGCAAAAGGGTTCTGTCCTAAAGTAATCTTAAGAAAGGAGGAGGAGGAACCTCCCATGCCAATGGGGTTCACATTCCAATAGAGTTCCCACTATCGATAGGAAATTTTTCAAGTATGAAATTTCCCAATGGTGAAATTTCCAACATTTATAAGTCTAAGAAATTTTAAGGTTTACACAGCTGACAGTTCACCATAGAATACCTGTCTTGGTATTCGCTGTGGGTCCATGCAGATGACGTCTCCAGACCATCGTAGCTGGGTTTTGAGGACCTTAACTTCGATGCTGGTGGAGTTGGCTCTGTCAAGGACTTCCTGGTTGGTGATTCGGTCCTGCCATCGGATCCTCATGATTGACTGGAGGGAGCGTTGGTGGAATTGCTCCAGCTGTTTCATGTGCTTCTGGTACAGTGTCCATGTCTTGCAACCTTACAGGAGTGAGCTGAGGACCACTGCGTTGTACACTTTGAGCTTCGTCGCAGTGCTTACACCTCTGTGTTGGAGGACTTTGCAGCACAGCCGCCGGAGTGCCTGGCTGGCCTTTTGGATCCTGGCATTAATCTTGTGGTCTAGGGACTCATCATTGGCGATGGTGCTGCCCAGGCACTTGAAAGTGTTAACATTAGAAAGCTGTATGCTGTCGATTGTAATGCATGGCTGGTTCGTTGGCCTCCCTGGTACAGATTGGAACAGCACCTCTGTTTTGCTGAGGCTGATAGTCAGGCCAAACCATTTTGTTGCGGTGGAGAACCTGTCCACAATGGTTTGAAGATGATTTTCTTGGTGGGCCATAAGAGCACAGTCATCTGCCAAGAGAGCTTCCAGGATGAGTCTCTCTGTTGTCTTTGTTTTTGCAGTTAGGCGGTGAAGGTCAAATAGTGAGCCATCCAGTCTTTTATATAGATGCCCAGGTCTAGATCCATCACAGCATGTCATAATACTTGGGTGAAAAATAGGTTGAATAGCACCAGAGCGAGGACACAGCCTTGTTTCACGTCATTGAAGATGTTGAAGTGATCAGAAGTCTCTCCACCAGATAGGACTTCCCCTGTCATGTCGACATGAAAGAGCTGGATCAGTTTGACAAATTTTACTGGGCAACCGAGCTTGCTGAGTATCACCCACAATGCGTCCCTGTTCACTGTGTCGAACACCTTTGTCAGGTCTATGAAGACAATGTAGAGACTCAGGTTCTGCTCAAGGCATTTTTCCTGCATTTGCCTCACCATGAAGACCATGTCGATGGTGCTGCGATCTGGTCGGAGGCCACATTTTGATTCAGGCAGGTTCTGCTCTGAAACAGATGACAGGAGTCTGTTGAGTATAACACAGGCGAGGATCTTTCTGGCAGTGGAGAGTAGTGAGATGCCTCTGTAGTTGTCACATGCTGCTCGTGAGCCTTTGTTCTTGTATAGGGCTACGATGGAGGCATCTCTGAGTTCTGGGGGCATATCTTCCTCTTCTCATATGCTGGTCAGCACTATGTGGAATGCCTGAAGCACCTTTCCCTTTAAGGCCTTGTACACCTCGGTTGGGATCCTGTCTTTACCGGGTGCCTTGCCTGCACTCATTTGTTTAATGGCTCTTTGGACTTCCTCTATTGAAGGACGGACGTCAAGTTGTTCAATGGTGCGGTTTTGGGAGATCTGGTCAAGGGCGCTTTGGTCGACTGAAGAGGGTCGGTTGAGAAGCTGACTGAAGTGTTCTTTCCACCTGTTGCTGATGCCTTTTTTATCTTTTATGAGAGTGTCACCATCAGAGGATAGCAAGGGAGTGGTGGTGAGTTTTAATGGCCCATAGAGAGTCTTGAGGGCACTGAAAAATTGTTTGTAGTTTTTCGTATCAGCAAAGCGCTGGATTTCTTCTGCCTTTTTTTCCCACCATCAGTCTTGTATCTTCCTGATCTCACACTGCGCTGTGGCTTGGAGAGACTTGAATCTGTCCTTTTTAGGAGAAGAGTTTGGGTTATTTTGCCACTCCATAAAGGTTTTGTTCTTTTTGCTCAATAGGTCTTCAAAGCAGTGTTGTTCTCATTGAACCAGTCCTGGTGGTTGCGTTGTTTGGAACCTAGGACTGCCTTTGATGTTTCCTTCACTGCATCTCTGAACTGGTTCCTGAACTTCCAGTGAGTGAGTGGTCCCTTGACAGACAGCTTGTCTTCCAGGCAGGACTGGAATGTTTGCAAATAAGATGGATCTTGTAATAATTAAAATAGTGGAAGACATAAACTGTAGTAGATAAAAGAGAGGATTGCTTAAATTGTGACCACAAAGATATGTTTTCAAGACAATTTCTTGTTTTAAATCAAATATAAGGTGGTCGCCAGGGAAAAATTCCCAAATATGAAAATATATCTAAGTCAACTGGATATATAGAGATTTTAATTAATACAAATGGGGAATTAGAGAGAGAGAGAGAGAGAGAGAGAGAGAGAGAGAGAGAGAGAGAATCAGTCAGTTTTTTATCCACTCACCATAAGATTTGTCCAAGCATAGATTCTAGTGTTCAGAGAGACACCAGTTCAGCCAGCTCCATCTCCAGAGAGAGATTCTTCTGACAGTCCCTGAGACAGTCCCGAGAGAGAGAGAGAGTCCAGAGGGACAGAGTCTCCTCAGAGGGAGCTCCAGCAAGAGAGTCCTTCTGAGACTGTCCTCAGACTCAGTTTCTCATCTCCTTTTAAAGGGAATTTTCTCCTATGTCACCTCCCCTAAGTTCTCACATCTACCAATCACAGTAGACGTTTTCCAAAGGACAGACCATTCTTAATTCACACCTGAGTAAACTAAACTTTTGAGTAATTCACACCTGAGTAGACTAAAACCTCTGAGTAAGTTTCTCCCCTCTTTTCTGCTTGTAAGTTCACAAGTTGCCTGACCTTTATAGGTACTTAGCACCCTTTTGTATTAGATCTAAAAATAGACACAGCTTAAGAACTTTTGTCTTACTATAAGTATGGGTTTAAGTACTTTTCATTGTTCAGCAAAGAGTTTACAACTTTATCTTCCCCTAAGGCATGCCCAAGTAGGGGTAGAGTAGAGATCTCACATTCCTGATCTAAGTCCCTTCATTGTTTAAAATGGGGAATGGCCTTAACCAAATCTTATGAAGTACGGTCTGAGAATTTTTAAGGTTCACAATCTCTAAGATGACTCACATTGTAAAATGCTTGAACTGTCTGGGCGCGTTTTGGATGGCGAGGCGCAATGCGCATTTGAAGAGTCGCTCTAACCAATCGGTGGTCTGTCCAGCATTCAGCTCCTCTCATGGCTCTGGTGATCTTTACATCCCGGATGTCTCGCCGGCGTACAATGATGTAGTCAATGAGATGCCACTGTTTTGATCTTGGGTGCATCCACGTTCTTTTATATTTGTTCGCCATTCTGAACACTGTTCGTGATGGTGAGTTCGAACTCTGAGCATTTGCTGATTAGCAGTAGGCCGTTGTTGTTCATTTTTCCCACACCGTGTTTGCCGAGCACTCCTTTTCATCTTTCATGGTCATGGCCAACGCGGGCGTTGAAGTCTCCCAGTAGTATCAGCTTGTCATTTGTGGGCACTGAGTGCAGGACGGCACTCAGGTCAGAGTAGAACTGCTCGATGGTCTCCTCTGTGCTGGTCAGTGTTGGGGCATATGCGCTGATGATTGTGGCATACCGGTCTTTGCTGAGAGGTAAACGGATCTTCATGAGCCTCTCACTGATGCCCACAGGCAAGTCTGGCAGCTGTTTGAGCAAACTGGTCTTTATAGCCAGGCCAACACCATGGATTCTGTCTTCATTTGAGGCTCTACCTTTCCAGAAGAAGGTGTATCCAGTGGTGGGTTCGCTGAGTGATCCCTCTTCTGGTAAGCGTGTTTCGCTTAAGGCTGCGATGTTGATGTTATATCGCTCCAGTTCTTTACCGATTAGAGTTGTTCTTCTCTCAGGTCTTGGGGTATTCTCTCTATCAAGTAATGTCCTGATGTTCCATGCTCTTAGTAGGAGTTTCTTTGTATTTTGTTTTCTTTGGTTTCGACCACTTAAAGGGATGACCCGCCAGCTGCGGTGTGCTGACCGGGTGTTCGTAGGGCAGCCAATGTTTGGGACACCTTTTCTAGTCCCCTCCCTTGATTAGGGTGAGCAGTGCTGTCCTAGAGAGGGCTGCTCAGTCGCCCCGGATGCTGCCGAACGTCCCTGCTGCCCTACAGGGCCGAGCGACCACTGGTCCGTGGGCCACCTATGTGCAGGATTGTGACTACAACTGCCAGTGGTCACCTCCACCTGTTGCGTCGTCACTCCCCCATCGCCGCAGGTCTTGAAGAGGGTGGACGGGGTTAGGATAGATGAGTGTGCACAAAGATACTTGTGCGTGAAGGAGATTTAAGTGGAAAAGCCGATGCACAGAGACAGTCCCACTCTCTTGGCGTTGGAAGCCTGGGTCCAGTGGTACGAAAAATTGTTACGTCTGGAGACTTCCTCAGCTGCATTGGATGGCCGTACTCTAGTTTCTCAGTAAATATCCTTTTGTAAAAGAAATAAATGTTGGGGGAATCAGTGTGAGCTAAGCCATGTCACTTGGTTAATTGATACTGGAGAGACAGCAACTGGCTAAATGGCATAGTGGGACCACACTGGTGGGGGCTCATTAGCAATGGGCATTAGGAAAATGATGACCCTGGCCTGGAAACCTGACCTGCCAGTGTGAGTGCAGGTTGGGAGAATGAGTACCAGCACCTACAATCTACAGAAGTTAGAGGTCTAGACATTCTTGAGCCTAAGTATAAGCTATTTGAGTGACAATGAAAACTACAGAAGAGACCACACTGGGTTCTAGGGCAATAGCTCCCCCAACCTACACACCCATCAACCCTTTATTCTGGGGTTTTGTTTTAACCCCTTGTCTCCCAGAACACAGGAATCCTTGTCTGTCTGTCTGGAGGATAAGCCCTGTTTAATGAAGCAGGGCTGGGGGCAGGATCTGGTCGGGAGATTCTAGTAAGACCAGCACTGGCCAGTTATGGGAGAGAGGAGGGAAGGCAGGAGGCTGCTCCTAAGGCTGACCAGGGGATCTTCCCCTGGCAATGGGGCCTGAATCATCATGTAAAAGCAGGAATTGTTCCATCATTCTAACCCCAGATGACTCTCCAAACACCTACATGCCTCACCTTGCTACTTCCAACACACCCTCCCCACTGCATGGCTACATCAGTCAAGCAGGACCCACAGAGAGGAAGGAGAAGTGAAGCTTGTCAGGGTGGGGAAACAGTACACAGCTGGTCCTGGTCACATCCTGTGCCTCAGACCAGCCCCAGGTCAGCCTGGATTCCTTCTCTCACCAGCCTCTGGAAGCACCATGACTCCTGCCCTCTCAGTGCTGCTGTGCCTCGGTGAGTCCTCAGCAGCCCCCACCCTAGAGGGGACTTTAGCCACCATCAATTCTTACCTGCCCCCCCCCCCACCTCCACTGTGCTGAGGAGGAAACTTTCCTCCAGAGAAGGGGAGTGACAAGTCTAAGTTCACACAGCATGGGTGGGGTTGGAGGAGAGAAGCTGGGACTCTTAGAGGGGTCTCCTGGGCTCCAGCCTCCTTCCCTCCCAGCAGGCCTAAGCCCTGGCCCTGAGCTGTCTCTGTCCTTCCTGTGGGGATGCTGGGGGAGCCGAGAGTAATCAGGGTCTTCTCTGCCAGGGCTGTGTCTGTGCAAGAGGACAAGGACCCAGGCAGCAGGTGAGTCCTTCCCCCCACAGAGCCCCTGCCCAAAGGACACAATTGACCAAGGAGAGGGAGCTGGGCTGAGAGTATAGAGAGAGGGGACCCGGGGTGGGGGTGGGGCTCCTACAGAAGGGGGATCCCCTGGACCTAACAGCTCTCCTTCCCTTCCAGATAGATTCCACAAACCCTCCCTCTGGGCAGAGAATGGCTCTCTGGTGCCTCAAGGGGGAGCTGTGACCTTCTTTTGCTGGGGATCATGGAAGGCTGTAGAGTGGAGGCTGGAGAAAAACGGAGGATCTAGATGTTCAGAGATCAAAGCTATGGAAGGAGCTAGAAATGAGGGCAAGTTTTCACTTCCATCTGTGACAGCTGATAACGCAGGGACCTACTGTTGCAGCTACAGACATTTATTCTATGGGTGGTCAGAGCACAGTGACCCCCTGGAGCTGGTGGTCACAGGTAAGGCAGATCCTCCCTCCAGGCAGGGCTGGCTCAGGGTCTCCACAGCTCTGGGTCCCTCCCCAGCCCAGTGAGTGTCCCTCTGGCTCTGCCCTTCCTGGCTTCTCCCCTGTGTCTGCCTCAGCTCTATGTCTGGAGCTGGGAGAAGAGGGGAGGAACCAGCATTTCTATAGCACCTACTACGTGCCAAACACATTATCCTTGTTGTCTCATTGGATTCTCACAAAAGCTCTGCCAAGTCAGGACTAGTGTGATCCCCATTTTACAGATGAAGAAACTGAGTCAGAGAGTAAGTGACTTGTCCAGGATCACGTAGTTGGGATGGCTGGATGTGAACTCAGGTCTTTTTAATTCCAGGCCCAGGACTCTGCACTACCCCATGAGCTTCCTCACTCAGCTCCCATCTTGGGGTCAGATAGGAGGCAGGAGAGGTTCAGCTTAGACCTCAGGAGACCAGTCAGAGCTGGGGGCTCCCTGGGGATAGGCCAGGGCTAGTGAGGCATCTCCCAGTTCCAAAGCCAGGAGAGAGCAGAGGGTGGAGCTGCTGCTGCCCAGGACCCTCTCCCAGCCCAGGTCTGGAGCAGTGTTGAGGGGGATCAGAAGGCACAGCTGAGTCTTTTCCTTCCCTTCTCATCCTGTCCCAAGGGATCACCTAGACTTCCTCTCCTCCTTCTTTGTCTCTCTCTGTCTCTGTCTGTCTGTTTGTCTGTCTGTCTCTCCCCCACCCGCACCCCCCCTTCCTGGCCCCAGAGCTGTCCAAGGTCTTTCTCTCCCCTCCTACAATTCCTCTCTCAGAGCTGAACCTCCCAGCCCAGCCTGGCCCCCTCCCAGCCTCATCTGCCCCCTCCCTGCCCCAGGGCTGCTCCCGCTCTAACTCCAGGGTCTCCCCCCCCCCTCAGGCCTCTCTGCCCCGCCCTCCCTGGCTGCCCTGCCCAGCTCTGAGGTGGCCCCAGGACAGAACGTGACCCTGCAGTGCTGGTCGGAGCTATATTATGACTGGTGCGTCCTGTGCAAGGATGGAGAAGAGATCAGCCGGGGCAGGACCCAGTGCCATGGAAGGGGGCGTCAGGCTGAGTTCCTCTTCCCTGCTGTGACTCCGACCCAGAATGGCACTTACAGATGCTTCGGCTTTCCTAGTTCTTCCCCCTCTCAGTGGTCCGCCCCCAGCGCCCCCCTGGTGCTCTGGGTCTCAGGTGAGGCAGCCCCAGCCCCTCCCAGCCCCTCTCAGCCCCTCCCCCCCACCCAGCCCTCCCAGGCTCCCTCTCTGCCCTGGGGCACCTCCCTGCTTGCTCAGGGCCTGTCTCATTGACCCCAGAGGCCAGGGGGGCTGGGGAAGAGGAGGCTCAGAAGGAAGGGCACTGGTCCCCCTCAGAAAGTGTAGACAGAGAGACCTCTCTCCTCATGACCCCTCTAAATACACCCCACCAGTCAGGTTGGCCCCACATCCAGGCAATATTCTATACTGTCCCAGGAAGGTGTTTGAGGAGAGCAGAGCATGCCTGAGGTGGGAAGTTGGAGGAAATGGTAGGAAGGGAAGTATGTTAAACACCCCAACAGCCCCTCCTCCCCCTCTCCCTGTTCCAGGCACCTCAAAGAATCCTCACCTCTCCCAAAGCTCTGAGGCTCTCCCAGCTCTGATCTCCTCCCCCCCTCGCCCCCGAGGGAGTAACCACTTTTTCTGAGGACAGGGTGGGGGTCTCTCTCTCCCCCATTGCTGACCACCATCTTTTTAGCCAGGCCTGGGCACCCATTTCTCAGAGGGGTAATCAAGGCACAGGAGGGCTGGAGGGAAGGGACAGGGACAGAGGAAGCACCAGGCTGGGGAAGAAGAAAGGACAGGGCTGGTTAGGGAATGGGGAGCAGAGAGAGGCAGAGCAGCCCTGGGATGCTTTCGAGTGATCCTGAGCCCCCAGGAGGCATCCAAACCTCCAGAATGAACAGAGGCACCGTTAATTGAAAGGCTTTCTTTGTGAGCTGAAGGCTGGGAAGCAGCTGGCAGGGAAAGTGGACCTCAGCCAGGTAACCCAAGATGGAGCTTCTGAGGCTTTGCTAGGAGAGTTAGTTGGGTGACAGAACTCTGGAGGAGGGGCTTCTGGGACAGGAGCTGTGGGGGATGGTCTGGGGAGGTCACAGGGGTTTATCAGGACATTCACAGATCCCAAAAGAAGGGCACAAGAATGGTGTCTTTGTCCTTGTCTCGGGGGCTCTCAGGGACAGTCTTTGACCAGACAGGTCCAGAGTGAAGAGGAGTCCTTCAGTTGTTCCAGGCAGCTCTGGGGTGCCTGAGTCCTTCTCCATTCCCCTCTTTGTTTCTGAGTCCCTCTAGAGCCCCAAAGGCTCTTTCTTCTCTCCCTTTCCTCAGGAGCCCTGGGGCCCTGCCTCTCCTTATCCTCACAGGCATAGCTAGGATTAGAGGACTGGGAGCTCTACTTCTCCCTGACTTCCCCAGTATAGGGGGGGTGTCTCTCATGTGCCTGACCCCCATTTCCCCTAAACTGGAAGCACCAGAAGGACCATCTCCCCCCTCACCATTTCTTTGCCCAGCAAAGCCTCTCACTGATCCAGCAGTCTCAGGGCTCTGGCCCCAAAGCAGGGGGAGAACTAGGGGTTCTACAGCCAGCCAGGACAAGGATCCCTGAGGAGGATTCAGGGGGTCCCTCCCTGTTACACCAGCTCCTCCATTCTTCTCCCGGGGTCCCTGCCTGTCCCCAGAGGCCCACAGGAGCTCAGAGAGGGGTTACAGGAATCACAGGAGCATCAAGTCTCAGAACCAGACCAGGAGAGGTGCTGAGCTCAGGCCCATTTGACAGATGGGAAATTCATGAGGCCCAGAAAGAGGAGGGACTTGCCCAACATCCCTCACCCAGCAACTTTGGGCACAGCTGGGTTCACACCCCATTTCCAGACCCTCCAGCTCTCCAGGCCTCTCTGCACTGCCCTGCAGAGTCCCTAACCCTACCCCTTCCTCATCCCCAGGGACCTTCTCTCTAAGCTCTGAATCTGAGGACAGGCTGTCAGGTGAGTACCTGGAGGATCCCCAGCAGAGGGTGGAGGGATGCACGGGGGCTGGGTGTCCAGTCAGGGTCTGCCTGCCCCATCCAGCTCTCTTCATTTACCACCACTTCTTCTGCAGCACTTTATCATCCTTCTCCCATCTCTGAGCCTTTGCCCAGGCTGTGTCCCCTGCCTGAAATGCTCTCCCTTTTCACCTCATCTTATAATGCAAAGATGTCTAAGACTAAGCTTAGGAGCTGCCTCCTATAGGAAGCCTTTCCTGATCTCCAACCTGTCCCCTTCCTAGTTAGTGACTACACTGCTTAGATGGTACTGATTCATTTTTATAGGAGAAAACAGATTATTGTAGGGGAGTGTAAGCCCCTGGAGTTTACCAACTATTCTCTATCCTATCTCTAGCCTTTGTATCCTCTGAGCCTGGATTAGCACAAGGGCTGGCCCAGGGTCAGCGGTTAATAGAAGTCTGGTGAAATTAATCATGGAATAAAATGGGGGGCCCCCTGAGGACAGGGCTGGACAGGGGACTCCACAAACATCAGGATTATCTTAATCACCACCACCACCATCCCCCCCACCCCCAACCTTGATCTTCATCCTGGGCTTGGCCAGGTCTCTCCAGTCTCCAAGCAGGCATTCTTGTAGATGTCTCAGCATGCCCCATCCAGATCTCCTACAGGAAACCTCTCCTGATCCCCAGCTTGTCCCCCTCCCCAGCTGTTAGGGATTCCCTCCTCAGAGAGATGATTTATTTGTGTCTATGAGAAGGAGCCCCTGGAGGGCAGGAGTTAGCTTGGTTTTGACTTTGTATCTTATCGGATGGGCACAGGGTGGGGCATTAATAAAAGACTGGAGACCTGAATCATGGAATAAGACTGGGAGCCCCCTGAAGACAGGGCTGGGTCTCCTTCCATCCCCCTGGGGGTTAGCACAGGCAGAAAGTGTTGTCATGGTAACCCAGAGAGAGGAGAATGTCTTATAAGAAAGGGTGGTTCACAGTGTCAGGTGTAGAGTGCCTTTAGCCTGGGCAATGAAGACTTTTCTGATGACTTCGACGGGCAGCTTCTGTCTAGGGAGATCAGAGTTAGGCTATAGAGGAGGAAGGAGCAATCTTGGAGAGAAAGTATAAACTTGGAAGCTTGGAGGTTCAGGGAAGGAGGAAGCTCAGATGAACTGAAGGGAGAGGAAAGGAAGGACTTGGGAAGAATGAGGCAGGAGGCTGTCCAGGCCCCTCCCCTTTCCTCATCCATAGAGTCAGACCACCAGGAGGGGAATAACAGGCATCTCCCCAGTTCAAGGGAAGGGTCTGGGAGGAGGATCTGAGTGCTTGTGGGAGATGATCTCAGTGAGCACAGGTGAAATGTGGCCTGAGCACAGGGCATCCTTATCTAAGTGACCCACTCTGATCCCCAGATGCTGCTGCCCAGGATCACACTGTGAGCAATCTGGTCCACCTCATCTTGGCTGGGCTGGTCCTCCTCCTCCTGGGGGTCCTGCTGGCTGAGCACTGGAAAAGCTCCCGAGGGCAACCCCTCCAGTCCATGGCTGAGCACTCTGGCCAGACCAGTCCCTAAGACAAAGGAAGGAAGGAATGAACAAAACCATTTAAAAATCAAATTTTAAAAATGTAGTGAGGGCTGCCTATGTTCCATATTTGTATTAAGCACCAAGGTACAAATTATTAACAGAGTCAGACAGAGTCAGAGGGAAGAGACAATCTCTCTTGGTCAGTGATTATTTATCTGACTGAGCATTGAGAAGATCATTGGAGCTTAGCTCAGAAGAAACCCTGTCAGCCTTTGCTGTTAACATCTCACCTTAAAGAAAATAACTTTATTTCTTGATTTGAACATATTGTGAAATCTCCAATCAAGAATTCATAGGAAGTTAGTTGTCCTCTTTCCCCCTCCTGCTCTTTCCTTCCTCTCTCTAAAAGAATAAACCCTCTTAGTTAAAAGACCTAAATTGTGAGGTTAGTTATTGGGGAAACACCTTCAAGCTTACCATTTCTGAGAAGAATAGTTGGAAAGGGAAACAGGAAGTAGTATGTGTGGGAGGAACACAAGATCTAGCCTGTCCCCTAGATTATTTCCTAGTATTATTGCCCCAACATCTCCCTGTTACCATAAATCTTCTAATAGCAGCATCTATTACAGACTTATGCTTGCCAGGGCTGAGGGTTGTATAATTATTTGCAAATTCACTAAGGAGAATCAAGAAATTCACAATACAATAGATTATTGAAATTATCTGCTTCCACATAGACAAATTCTTGGGAAAGGATGTTCAGGCCTGATTTTTCTGATTCTAAAAATTAAACACAACATATAAACCTGTTTCCTGTGAGTTATTATGTTGTACTGAAGTGCCTGGTTATGAATCCGAAGGATGAAACAAAGACCAACAATGTAACACACAGGAGGGAGTTTATTAAACAAACTGCAGTTTGGGCTCAGTACTCTAAAAATGGCTGGACCCTGAGTCTGGGGCTTGCAGGCTTTTTATACACTTTTGTGGTAGGGAAGTGCACAGGAATTCCTGGGGTGGGGGAAGTGAACAGGAACTCCTGGGGTTAGGATCATTATGGCTCCTGTCATATGTCAGGTTGGGGAGTGACAGGAACTTCTGGGGTTAGATGTCATTATGGCTCCTAGCATATGTCAGGAAGGGATGTGACAAGAACTCTTGGGGTTAGGGGTCAGGGAGGGGAAAGAAGAGGTTTGGGAACTAGCTCTTCATGCCCCACTTCTGCTGTACATGAGGATTTTTCCTCATGTGACTATATCATCGTAAGGAGATTCAGTAGGAGTCAGGGTTTGATATTGCTGGTGAAGGACCATAGCTTGACAGTATTAATGAGATCCTTGATGAAGGCTACTAGGTGATTAAGAATGCATGGAACATAGATTCCTTAACTAGCCCCCTATGATCAGCATAAAAGCAAAGAACAACATAGGGTCTTATAGGGGTCATTAGATGACTTAGGCTAGGAGTCATGAGGATGTAAGGGAGTAAAGGAACTTCCGTAGACAATACTCTGCCTGAGTTTCTGGGGGTACAATGCCCATGTCATCTCCCCCCCTCTCCAAATATCTAAGGGAAGGGAAAAGGGTTGATGGTCTCAATATTTGTAGCTTCTTCAGAGCTGAGAATGGTTGTAGAGCTGTCCCTGCCTATTGTCAAGAGAGAGGTTTTGGCTGTAGGCAACGTCCAGGGCTTCAGGCTGGGATCATTGCAGAGGTAACAGTGGCATCTGGGTGACTCCCATGAGTGCCTTTACCCTAGAAGCAACTAGAGAAGTGACAAGGTTTCAAATGCAAGGTCCACATATCCCACAGGGGAGTAGTCAAAACTTGAACAGGGAGGGAAAGGCTGTAGGCACAGGGTTATTAGGGGTGTGTCCTCAGTGAATGCCTGGGTCCTAGGTAGGTGGGGACCTGCTTGGAGATTTAAAGGATGTCCAGCAACTGCTTCCCCTGATTGGCAGACAGGTCACAAGGGGGGGAGTCAGCCCCTAAGATAGAAGTGTAAAAACCAGAACTGGGTCAAAAAGTAGAGCAACAGATATAAACAGAGAAAATTAATACAATAGAAATTGATATTACACATGTGCATTTGGGTATCTTAGCCAACAGAGTCCATCTTCAGAAATCATCTTCTGATAGGAATAGGTCCCTTTAGGAAATTAGATTTCTGAGTTGTTTGCAGAGTTGGTATGTGATGTTTCTGTTAAAGAATATCCTTTTGCAAAGTATACATTAACTATAAACATCTATAAACACTTGAGTAACAATATTTTACCGATGAATTTCTTTACCCCAGATTCTGGGGGAAATTCAAGAAAGCTTTGAGCTATATTTCCAAGCACAAGATCCAAACTTCAACTATGGCAAATTAAGGCTACAAATACTGTGAACCTTAAAATTTCTTAGACTTGTGAATGTTGGAAATTTCACCATTGGAAGGTTTCATGCTTGTAGGTAATTTCCTACTGATAGTGGGAACTCTATTGGAATGTGAATCCCATTGGCATGGGAGGTTCCTCCTCCTCCCTTCTTAAGATTACTTTAGGACAGAAACCTTTTGCTGAACAATGGAAAGGGCTTTGACCTATGCTTAAGAATAGAACAGGAAGTTCTTTGACTCATGATTGATTTTAGAATTGATACAATAGAGATACTTGGAATGACAGAACCAGGTCTTGGAACTTACAGTCTCCACCCTACTCAGTCCTAACAGGATTTAGGAAGGGCTGCAGCATAGATCAAAATTTAATTATTCCAATCTCCACCCTACTCAGGGTAACAGGATTTAGGAAGGGCTGCAGCAAAGGATCAAGATTTAATTATTTGAGAATATGACCTTCAACAGACATGTGCAAAGCCGCAGACCTCTGGGAGGTCCTGGGTTAAGCTAGAGCCACCACTGGCACAGGGAAAATGATGGACAGTGATTGGTAGATGTGAGAACTGAGGGGAGGGAACTTGGATGGTTTCCTTAAAGATAGCAGGGTCTGAGGACTGAGGGGTGGTTGGAGAGGTTTTGCTCTGAGAGGTTGTGCTCTGAGAAGCTTGCTCTGAAGGAAGCTGGAGGTGGAGGCCCCTGAGACTGTTTCTCCATTTTGGTCACGTGAGTGATAGGAACTGATCTCTTTTCTTGCCTCAGCTATCTAAGGGCTTGGGCCTTCTGGCCCAGCCTAAACAGAGGGGGTATTTAAGCCCTATTCCCTTCTCTCCCTTTTCTCTCTCTCTCTCTAATACTTTTCTTCCTCCTGTTTGTAATTAAACTCCATAAAAAATTGACTGCTGACTTGAGTTTTCATTAAGGAATTACATAGCTGAATTCCTTGGCGACCTTAAATTAATATATATCAGTCTTTTAAAGTGATTTCCTTGTCACAATACAAACCATCTATGAATAAACTTCACCTACTTCTCAAAGAATGTTCCTTAACAATTTAAGAATTTTCAATTATTAACCTAATATGTTGTTTGAGCAAATGGAAACTAGTTTTACAATTTGCATTATGTACTGATTATGGGAATTTGTCACAAAGGAAAAGGCAGACAGGGAAGATATTTCCTCACATCACAAGGGACACATAGTGAGGGCTTCATGTATAGGCCAAAGCTATCACTGGCTCCTGCCATCATTATATCACTCAAGGATTAACAGTCTATATGGTCAGAAAAAGTCCATTCCCAGGTGAGCCCAGAATATGCCTCTGTAACCATCCCAGGATGTTCTCTGTCCTTTGTGTACTTTGTCACTATTAGATCCCAGAAGCCTTCTTTTTCCTTAAAAGATAAGTCTTACCCATTGCAGCTGAAAGCAATTCTGCTTATTGGCAAATAAGAATTTCCATATACCTCAAAACAAGCTCTTATGACCATTTATCCTCTCTAAGGATTCCTTAAAGCAACGAGTCTACATTATAGCAGTTATTCTTACATATTTTGACAATAATTAATTTATCACTATTTAGTCACAAAGCCTGAACAGGAATGTTGAATTCATTAGCTCTACAGTAAATACAAATCAGGGCTAGATCATGTCCTGGCCTTAGGCCATCTGAAGGAACTAAGAAAAAATGAGTCAGGAATCACTTCAGGGTAACTGTCCAGAGAAATTATAGAATCATTTGTGATTTTACAACAACACATATAAATATTTTAGAAATTATCCCTAAGTCAAGGATCCAATTATAAGAGTAGAACATCTATCTGTTCTCTTTCACCTCCCTATGTGTCTCCTCCCTCCCTCTACTCTCTCTCTCTCTCTCTCTCCCTCTCCCTCTCTCTGTCTCTCTCTCTCTCTGTCTCTCCCTCTCCCTTTCTCTCTCTGTCTCCCTCTCTCTCTCTCTCTCTCTCTCTCTCTCTGTCTCTCTCTCTCTCTCTCTCTCTCTCTCTCCCTCTCTCTCTCTCCCTCTCTCTCTCCCTCCCTCTCTCTCTCTCTCCCTTCAAAACCCTCTGCTTAAAAAGCAGAACAAAACTTCCATTCTTCCTTCACAAATCTGCATACTCAAGCTTTATGGACTTTAGAGCAAAGTACCTTTCTTCTGAATTCAAATCCAACATACCTTTCCACCATTTCTGACTTGTTTAAGTCAAATAAACATTCTGTTGGTATCACTTCAATGGCTAATCGGTAACCTAAAAGAATTCTGATTTAAAGAATTACATCATTGAACCACTGCATCTTTAGCATAGTCCTCATCAATTATAAGTTTTTGATCATTTTAGCAACAAGTCCCATAAGAATCGTAAAATTCTGAGGAAGCATTTTTCACATATATGTCATTTTTAACACCCTACCCACTTCTTGGCTACTATTTGCAATATATATCTTCATACAGATCAAAATGTAATCAAAATATCAACCAACATATTCGCAAAGTTCACGTGAGCTAACTTATCAATTACATATCACTCAACTCATTGTATTATTCTGGACATGGAATGTTTGCATTAAGATTCCACAGCTTCAAACAAGCTACTTGGTCAGACAGGGCTGGCAACATTTACTTGCTTGAGCATCTTAAAGCCTCCAAAATATACAATTAAAATATACTCATCTTTAAGTTCTATCACACAGTGGTTGTCAACTCTTTGAGGTCCCTATTTCAGTCCCTAAGTATCAGTGTGGAACAATTATAAGCACTTCTTTCTACTTCCTGTGTGCAAGGAAGGAGTTAATAGCTTCTGAGCAATTTATCCTAAGGCTGCTTGACTTGATTTAGGTTTTATTACTTAAAAAATCCTTGTCCCATCCTTCTTTAACAAGTGAGCTTACTACAATTTAAAATTTTGAATGTATCAAACCCCCTTCACAATAATTTGCTCTCAGTGGATTTTATTTTGAACTCCACAACTCCCAAATAACTTTGATGAAGTCCTTTAGCAATCTTTCATTGTATAACCAAACTGATTTAAAGCATTTCCCTGTACTCCTCTCAAACCTCTGTCTAAAGTAGAATAGACCTTCCAGTTTAGTTTTCTTTTAGCTCAAAACATTGCTATATACCTGATTAAATTCCATCAACATTATTCCAATTTATAATTTGTTGTATCTATTTCACACTAGAATCCATAGTATCAACTAGTATCTATCAATTACTCTTATTTTTTCTGGCTTCTCCTCTTTACAATTATTTTAAGTAGAGGAAAGGTACTGTACTGAATTGTATTTAATCTTCATGACAAGCCCCTCTTGATTTCTGGGCTGGTCAAATTTGTCTTGTTAAGGACATACAGTTTGCATATCACATACCTTTAACTTATTTAGGTGAAAAACTTAATTCTCTTCATAGTACAAATGCATATATATTTTGTATTGACTCATCATTACTTTCCAGAAATTTGTGTCTGAATACATGTTCATCTCTGGATCACAAATTCCTTCCTATACATTGTGCACATTAAAAAAAAAACAATTCATATAACCTTTGTCAAAGACAATACCATTTAGAAATTCCCTCTTTTGCAAAATACCAAATTTTTAGTACTTGTATTATTAAATCCCTTGCAGAGATTGACCACTTAAAAAAAAAACTTCTTGTGTGTCATATGATTTCTTGTTGCTAGTTCTGACAGCACATACATTAAAATAACATCTGATTTTTAAAATTCCAAGTTTAAATTTTAGAATAAGTTCTTTTCAACAACATAACAACTTTTTCTGGATGACTTTTACATTTACAAAATAGCCAGAACAATTTCTGTCCTTCTAGAATAAAATATTCCCTCTCTGTGTCAGGCTGTCTATCAATCACATTTAGACAATTCTCAAATTCATTGAAACCATTATTCATTGCAAAATCTAACAAAAAAACTTCTAACCATGAGTTTTGTTATGCTCAATAAAATCTGGCTAACATTTCACATTTAGTTGACAGTTACCACAATACATGAAATTACATTTGTATCATATCAAAATCATTAGCAATCCTCCCAAGTTGCATGCAGAAACCCTTAGAATTAATCTTAAGTGAAAAGTGCCTCTAACTGTGGAGTAAAAATCTCCCTTTTCTGCTCTGAATTTTTCTCTTTTTCTTTCCTTTGCGGGCCCATCCAAAGGAAGAAGCAGGAAGAAATTGTTGAATAGATATTTGCTTTTGTCCTCTGCTAAGGATTTTTTTATTGGGGGAATTTCAAACTTGCAACTCCCCCATTTTCCTTTTTGTGAGTGTCCAATTTAAGAATACATAGATACTGTGACAAAGACAACGATAAACAGAAGCATCCCAAAAGTAGGTTTGTCTTACCAGTTGTCTTTCTGTTCAGAATCACCCCCTCTTCCTCCCTGCAGCAGAGGAGGAAAGCAGATATAATCAATGAACTGATAGCTTCCCAGTTTCCTTTTTTATCATCTCTGCCTGGATTTCTCGGCAGGCCTTGCCTTAAAATCCAAGCAAAGAGTAGAGTTTGGAGAACTGGGAGCCTAGTGAGGGGATAAAACTAAAAGGTAAGGAGCTTCTGTACATATTATGCCATCTTTCCTGCAAAATATGTCCAATTGTCACCTAATGTTAGAATTTAGGGTATCAAAAAGCCAATTTCCTCATTTTTTTCTTGATGTTGCTCCACTATGCAACATGAGAGGAAACAAACAAACAAACAAAAACACCCAATTGAATTTTCGCTGGCAGCTTAGATTTGATCTCTTCCCAACAGGAGGATTCTGCAAGGGTGCTTTTCCCTTTGTCTTAATTGGGTTGGCTAGTCCCAATCGAACTCAAACCTCAGACTTGGTGGCCACTCCACACCTGAGGCTTCCCAGACTGAAAAGAAGTCCAGCACAGCCACTACCCAAGTAGAGGATGGTATTACAATTTTACAGTGCAATGGATAGGCCATGCCTCTTGCTTATCAAAGGTGTAACATGGTCATTCAACATTAAAAAGAAATTAGTTTTTTTTTCTTTCAAGCTATTTAGAGCCAATTTTTCCCAATTATAAAGGTCACTAGAAGAAAATGGCCAATGAGATTGTGGGCCCTCTCTTTGAAGTCAGAGAAATGGGTAGTCATGAGGGAGAGTACAGTGGACCTCTGGGGTGGACTCTCCCTGTCCCATAATATCCTATAGAATGAAAGGAGTTAGTGGGCTGTACACAAAGACAGTGAACATGAAAGAAGACAGGGCAATACATGATGGACTGGACAGCCAAGACAGACACAACAAATATGAACGTTGTGTTGGATGTGCTCCTCTACTCACCCCAAGGGGCAAGGGGTGAATAGTCCCCAAAACAGAGAAGTGTGGCCTGGCTTCCCCTGGGGTCTTACCCCCTTCCTCCAGTGCATGAACTGGGTTTCTTACTTCCAACAAGGGGCCTCTAACCACCCCAAGTTCCAACCAGGGGGCCTCTAACCACCCTGAATTCCAAATAGGGGACCTCTAACCACTCTGAATTCCAACCAGGGGGCCTATAACCACCCTGAATTCCAACCAGGGGGCCTCTAATCACCCCAAATAAAGTCAACTAAAATCAACTAGCCAGAATACCCTATTTAAGGGAGTCGAGTCTGACGGATCCTTCCCATGGCCCATCCAAAGAAGAGGGAGTCGGGGATCCTTACCAGGTGATGGTAGCCAAGAGGGGTGTTACAGTCTTTGTCCACACGCTTTCAAGGATTTCCAACCTATCCCCTCATGGGAAATAGAAACTGCGTACTTTCCCAGTCCACACTCAGAAATAGGTGGCAGTTCTCCGGAATGAGTCTGGCTTGGCAATAGGCCATACTGTACATTCCCCAGGCTGGTGACCAGTGGTCAGCCACTTAGTCATATGTCGATGACTCAGGAGATTGATATGAAGGCTGCAGCTTTGTTAGGAGCCTAGAAAACTTTGGGGGTAAAAAAGTACATTTAAGTAGCTCCATCCATAACTCTGGGAGACACTTTGGGAAGATAAAAGGCTGCTCCTAAATCTGACCAGGGGATTCATCCTTGGCAATGGGGTCTGAATCAGAAAAAGGAAGAAGTGATCCACCAATCTGACCCAGATGACTCTCCAACCACCTCTCCAACACCTTGCTTCCTCCCCCATACCCTCCCCACTGCATGGCATCATCAGTCAAGCAGGACCCACAGAGAGGAAGGAGAAGAGAAGCTGGTCAGAGAGGCTCCGGGTGGGGACACAGTGCAGACCCAGGTCACATCCTATGCCTCAGACCAGCCCCAGGTGAGCCTCGGTCCCCTCTCCAACCAGCCTCTGGGAGCACCATGAATCCTACCCTCTAAGTCCTGTTGTGCATTAGTGAGTCCTCAGCATCCCCCACCTAGAGGAGACTTTACCCACTGTGAAGATTGGATTTGGATCTCCCCTGTGTATCAAGGAAGATCATCCATCCCCTCCCCTTCCTGAGTAACTTTATCTGTCTATCAAACATTCCTGACATATCACAGTTGCACCAGGGTTGCATTGGTGTACTTTCTGGCAGGCTAGGCACCACTCGGTCAGGTTACTTATAGGAACATTGTCTACCATTCCAATAAACTTTATTAAAAAAAAAAATATATATATATACATATGTATGTATGTGTGTGTGTATATATATATATGGGTAGAGAAAATATTATTTTTAATTATTACACCTGATTATAACAATGAAGTTACTTAGCTCTTCCTTTATCATGAAGATTAAATTGTAATCTCTTGTCTACTTTTAGATTTTAATCCCCAAATTATAAACTCAGTATTTAAAGTAGATCTATCCATTTTAAGTACAAAAGGTGTTAACTAACTACAAAAAGGTGTGAACACCCATTTCATACATTGAGTGGGAGGTCTGTGACCCACGTGTGAAAGAGTGGGCAGTCCTGGAGTGGAGCATCTGCTATGATTGGTAGACATGAAATTTAGGGGAGGTGACCCAAGAGAAAAAGGTCTTTAAATAGTGAAAACACACAGGGATGAATCAGTCACTCAGAATTGGAGTGAAGACAGACAATCACACTTGGAGTGAACATAAACACTTGGAGTGAAGAGAAACACTTAGAGTGAAGCCTGCTGGAGTTGAGGCTGATAAAAGAATCTGCTGATTGAACTGATAAGGTGGTGAGTGTAAAGACTGATTTAGTTCCTTGCCCTTCTGGAGGTGTGAACCTCTGAGGAAGGTCCATCATTTTGAGATTCCTTTCCCCTGACTGGTGCCTTAGAATTTCTACCTGGCTCAGAGGAAGTTGGAGCTTTCTCCCTCTCTCTCTCCCCTTTTCTCTCTTCATTTATTGTAAAATAAACTACCATAATTCCATTTACTTGAGTAATTCATTTTGGGATTTAGAAATTAAATCCCTGGTGACCATCAATTAAATATTCGGTCCAAACCATAAATTTAACACCACCTTAAGTCCTATCTGCCCCACACACACACCTCCACTGTGCGTGCGAGGAGGAAACATTGCTCCAGAGAAGGGGCATGACAAGTCTAAGGTCACACAGCAAGGTTGGAGTTGGAGGAGAGAAGCTGGGACTCTTAAAGGGGTCTCCTAGGGTCCAGCCTGCTTCACTCACAGCAGCCCTGACCCTGAGCTGTCTCTGTCCTTCCTGTGGGGATGCTGGGGGTGGGGGGAGCCAAGAATAATCAGGGTCTTCTCTGCCAGGGCTGTGACTGTGCAAGGGGACATGGACCCAGGAAGCAGGTGAGTCCTTCCCCCCACAATCCCCCTGCCCAGAGGACAAGATGGAGCTGGAGGAGGTCTGGACTGGGCTGACAGTCTATAGAGAGAGGGAACCCGGGGTGGGGGTGGGGTACCTACAGAAGGGGGATCCCCTGGAACTAACAGCTCTCCTTTCCCTCCTGATGGACTCCCCAAACCCTCCCTCAGGGCAGAGAATGACTCTTTGGTGCCCCAAGGGGGAGCTGTGACCCTCAGATGCAGGGGATCATGGGAGGCTGAAGAGTGGAAGCTGGAGAAAAACGGAGGATCTGGATGGTCAGAGATAAAACCTGTGAGGATAGCTGGAAATGAGGGCGAATTTTCCCTCCCATCTGTTACATCATATGATGCCTAGCAGTGCAGTTACAGATATTCATCCTGTACCTGTGGTCAGCATTCAGTGACCCCCCTGCCCCTGAAGCTGGTGGCCATATGTAAGGCAGATTATACCCTGCCCCCAGGATCCCTCCCCAGGCAGGGCTATCTCAGGGTCTCTCCAGCTCTGGTTCCCTCCCCAGCCCAACCAGGCCACAAGTGTCTCTCTGGCTTTGCCCTTCCTAGCTTCTCCCCTGTATCTGCCTCAGCTCTCCCACTTGGCGTTGGCAGAAGAGAGGAGGGATAAGCATTTCTATAGCACCTACCATGTAGCAAATACATTACCCTTGTTTTCTCATTCGATCTTCACAACAACTCTGCCAATTCAGGGCTAGTATGATCCCCTTTTTACAGATGAGGAAACTGAGGTAGAGAGGAACTGGCATGCTAAGAATCACATAGTTGGGATGGCTGGATTTGAAATCAGGCCTTCCTGAATCCAGCCCCAGGGTTCTCTCCACTGCCCCAAGAGCTTCCTCACTCAGCTCCCACCTTGGGGTCAGTAGACAGGAGGCAGGAGAAGCTCAGCTTGGACCTCAGGAGACAAGACAGAGCTGCAGGCTCCCTGGGAGGGGCCAGGGTGTGGGGCATCTCTTACTTCCAGCCCTGCCCATCCCAAAGCCTGGAGAGGAAGCAGAGGGTGGAGCTGCTGCTGCCCAGGACCCTCTCCCAGCCCAGACCTGGGGTAGAGTGTTGAGGGGAATCAGAAGGCACAGCCGAGCCTCTTCCTCTCCTTCGGAGGCTTATCCCAGGGGATCACCAAGGCTCCTTCCCTCTCTGTCTCAGTCTCTGGTGTCTCTGTTTCTCTCTCTTTCTCACGCACAACTCACCCCCACCCCCATTCCTTGCCCCAGAGCTGTCCAAGGTCTTTCTCTCCCCGCCTACACCTGACATTTCCTCTCAGTGCAGACTTTCCCAGCCCAGCCCTGGCCTCCTCCAGCCACATCTGCCCCCTCCCTGCACCAAGGATATTCGGGCTCTAACTCCAGGGTCTCCCCAACCCCCCAGGTCTCTCTGCCCCACCCTCCCTGGCAGCCTTGCCCAGCTCTGAGGTGGCCTCAGGACAGGATGTGACCCTGCAGTGTCAGTCAGAGCTATTGTATGACTGGTGTGCCTTGTTCAAGGATGGAGAAGAGATCACCTGTGGCAGGATGCAGAGCCATGGGTGGGGTCATCCAGCTGACTTTTTCCCTGTGGTGACTCCGATGAACAATGGCACTTATTGATGCTTCTGCTTTCATAGTTCTTCCCCCTCTCTGTGGTTCTCCCCCATTGCGCCTCCCCCCCCACCCCCTGTCTTAGGTGAGAGCCATAGCCTCTCCCAGTCCCAGCCTCTCCCAGTCCCCCAGCTCCCCCAGGATCCCTCTCTGCCCCGGGGCACCTCCCTGAATATTCAGGCCTGTCCCAGGGGACCCCAGAGTCCAGAGGGGATGGGGGAAGAGGAGACTCAGAGGGAAGGGAAGTGGATCATCCTCAGAGAATGTAGACAGTGAGTCCTCTCCTAGTGACCCCTCTACACCCCCCCCCATCAACAGCCTGTCTAGTCGTGTTGGTCCCACATCTAGACAATATTTTGTTTGGCATCGGGAAGGGGTTTGAGGAGGTCAGAGGGGGACAAGAGGAGGGCAGAGCAGGCCTGAGGTGGGGGTGGTACAATGGAGGCTAGGAGAGGCATGTAAAACACCCCCAAGCACCCTGTCATCCCCCTCCTCTCTCTGTTCCAGGCACCTCAAAGGATATTCACCTCTCAAAAAGCCCTGGGAATCCCCTAGCTCTGATATCCTCCCCACTCAGGGAATAACCACTTCATCTGAGGACAGGGTGGGGGTCGCTCTCTCTTCTCTCTTTCTCTCTCTCTTTTTCTCCCCTAATACTACTGTCCACCTTCTGTCTAGGCCATATCTGAGACCCCCTTTCTCAAGGGAAACCAAGGCAAGAGGAGGCCTGGAGGGAAGGGACAGGGACAGAGGAAACACCAGGCTGGGGAATAAGGAAGGACAGGGCTGGTCAGGAAGTGGGTAAGTGGGATGGAATAGAGAGGGGCAGAGCAGCCCCCACACTTCTCCCTTCTCTCCCCTTCCCTAGGAGTCCCTGGGCCCTCCCACATTCAATATATATTTCCACATTTATTATGTTGTGAAAGAAGTCATATATTGCTTACATGAGAAAAACTTCTTGAAGGAAATAAAGTGAAGAGTGGCATGGTTGAATCTGCATTCAGATTCTGTCACTTTCTTGTATCTTGATGGAAAGCTTTTTTTAAAAAATGAGTCTCTTGGAGATTTCCTGTATTCTTGGCTTGTTGATAATAGTTAAGTCATTCTCAGTTGACCATCACCATTATTGCTGTTATTGTGTTCATTAGTCTTGTGGTTCTGCTCGATTCACTTTGCATCACTTCATCTAAATCTTTCCAGGTTTTTTAGGGATCATCATGTTCTTCATTTCTAGTGGCACAATAGTGTTCCATTTGATGATTCTGGAACTAATGAATCTTGAGTTTAAAAATATAGTCAAAGCTGAACCTGAAGAAAATGGTCTAGAGACAGTTGAAAGCAAGATTTAATTGCAAAGGCAATTTTCTTGTGGCTATTGTGAAGATTGGATTTAGTTATCTCCTGATTGTAACAATGAAGATATTTGGCTCTTCCTTTATTGGGAAGATTGAATTGTAATCCAGAATCTATTTTTAGATTTTAATCCCCAAAAGGTGGTAAATCAATATTTAAAGTACATCTACCCATTTTAATCTACAAAAATGTTAACTCAGTATTTGAAGTAGATCTACCCATTTTAACTACAAAAAGGTGTTAATTAACTACAAAAGGTGAACTAACCAAAAAAAAAAAAGGTATTAACTAACAACCAAAGGTATAACTAAACACAAAAAGGTGTGAACACCCATTTCATGCATTGAATGGGAGGTCTGTGACCCATGTGTGAATGAGTGGGCAGTCCTGGTTATAAGCATCTGCTGTGATTGGTAGATGTGAAATTTAGGGGAGGTCACACAAGAGAAAAAGATCTTTAAATAGAGGATATATTTGAGATTGGAGGGAGATCAAAGAACTCTCACTCAGAGGAGAGACTGGAAAGCAGACACTTGGACTTGGATGTGGAAGGGGATCCCTGGAGGAGCTCATGCAGGAGACTTTAGGCTGCTTTTCTTTTATATGGTGACCATTGGTGAGTGAAAGGTTGACTTAGTGACCTTGTCTTTCTGGAGGTGTGAACCTCCAAGATAGGCCCATCATCTTGAAACTCTTTTCCCTGATTCAGGCCTGAGAATTTCTACCTGAGACTCAGAGGAAACCGGAGTTTTCTCTCTCTTTTTCATTCTTTAATATCTTCCCTCTATTGTAAGTAAAACTACCATAAATTATAGCTTACTATAGTAATTCATTTGGGGATTCAGAAATTAAATCCCTGGGGACCACCTATTAAATATTAAGTCCAACCACAAAAAATTTTAACACTATATTAAAATTCACAAGATTAATAAGTGCTGAAAACTTCAAAGAATTGATTTGGATTTAAAAAATGAGAATGCAGAAGATATGATGAAAATATTGCAAGAAAGTGTTTGGAATGTTAGAGAGAGGGTTGATGGGAAGTGAATGCAGGTGGAGGGGGAAAGAGAGATTTGGAGAGTGAGAGTTTCTCTTGAGGAAACTCTTGACTGGACCTTGAGACTGAAAGGAGCTCTTTCCCTGCCTCCCAGGGGATAGAAAACTACCTGGATTCCTGGATTTTCCCAACTGTTTATTCTATTGACTTCCTGTGGATGGTGCCATCAAACAAAAGGATTTAAGGGGAGCTGCTTGAACTGTAGCATGTAAGATTTAAAATGGTTGTCTGCCATAAACTGTGGCAGTTAAAAGAGCGGGAGCCATAAACTGTTATAATTAAAATTGTTGATGTTGTAAACTGTAGTGAGTTAAAATGGTGGAAGATATAAATTATGATAGATATAAGAGTGGGTGAGTAAATATGACTGCAGAAAATATGTTTCACTACAGTGTCTTGGTTTTTAAATCAAATATAAGGTGGTCGCCAGGGAATATATTCCCAATTATGAATATGCCCAAGTCAACTGGGTTTTATAGAGAATTTAATTAATAATACAATGAGGAATTAAAGAAAGAGAGAAGGAGAGTAAGAAAGGAATAAGTATGAAGGGCCTTAAGCCAATATGGCCTAGATCTGAGTCTTAAAAGAGAGAAATCAGTCAGTCCTTTATCACTCACCACAAGATCTGTCTAAGCAAGGATTCTAGTGACACCAGGCCAGCATCATCTCAGCTGCTTTCACCAGCTCCATCCTCAATCTGAATGTTTCAGAATGACCCCTCAAGCTCCTATCTGAGCTCTTATTTAAAGGGCAATTTCTCCTATGTCACCTCCCCTAAGTCCTTACATCTACCAATCACAGTAGACGTTTTCCAAAGGACAACCCATTCTGAATTCACAGCTGAGTAGATCAATCCTTTTTAGTAAGTTTGAACCAGAGAAAACACAGCTGAGTTGACTAATCCCCTCAGTAAGTCTTAAGTATGGGTGGAGTAGAGGTCCTCCCATTTCTGATCCTGGTGAGTTCTCACATCAAAATGGGGAATGTTTCCAGTAGGGAATTGTTCCAATGGAGGATTCCCCAATGGAGAAATTTTTAACATTCATAAGTCTGAGAAATTTCAAGATTCACAAGCACTGGTCTTAAGGGGGTATTAGCCTGAATAGACAGGCCCAACCAGCACTGAACATCAGATTCTCTTAGATATAGTGTAGAATAGAAAAAAAGAAAACCCTCCACAAGCCTGCAAGAGGCCTGCCCTCCGCTCAAAAGCTGAGAGACTTGAAAACCTTATCTTTATCAAAGTATAGAACAAATCCCTACTCCCTCTACCCTGATACCTTCCCAGTTTTAACTTGTTATTAAATCATCTTTAGTTAATTAAATGCAGTCAGATAATCTTTGTAAGGGAGAGGGGGCCCTGAAGGGAGAAAGGGATTCTTAGGGGAGGAGGTTCTAGGTAACCTCAAGTAAGCTAAATCTTGAGGTGCCCTGCTGTGCCTCTCCCCCTTTTACCATGGTAAAATATATGTAAAGAGGGTATTTTCTTAAAAAGGCAGGAAACAAACTTAATTTAGCTCTTTCTCAAAAGAAATGCATCCTCCTAGCTTCCCAAATCTTCAGAGGAAACAGATTAGTTATCTCTCAGCTCTCCAAAAGCCACATAGTAAGCAGATCTCATTATCTACATAAGCACACAATAGCTAGAAAAAGACACTATAGATAAATACATAGCACAGAATGTTCAATAAGGCCCAGGCTACATCATACTTTCCAGGAAATCAGATATGTCTATTGTAACATTTTTAGAATATTGGAAATTAGGAAGTAACATTGTTCATCAACAGTTTTTCTATTATCTTTTTGGAAACAGAAGTTGTAACTTTGAATGAAACATTGTAATTCTTATCCAGATGTATTCCTAAACTAATTATCAAGTATCTTATCAAGTATTCCTAAACTAATTGGTCAATTTGCAAATAAATACAGAAGCCAAAGCTCCTGCTAGGTGAAGAGGCTTCAGGCTCCTTCCAATATCCATATTTGTATATTTTTTGTGCCTTGCTTTCTCCCTTTCTCTATATTCATGCCCACAGTTCCCTTCACAAGTTAAAAACTCACTTGTCTTTTTATGTTGTGCTGGGTCGAACATCCATTATAATCACACATCACAACTTGTTCAGCCATTCCTCAATTGATGGACAAGTCTTCAGTTTCCAGTTCTTTTCCACTACAAAAGGAGATGCTATAAATATTTTTGCACAGGAGGTCCTTTTACCTTTGATTTCTTTGGGATACAGATTAAGAAGTTCTGTGACTGGTTCAAACAGTATGCACAGATTTATGGCCCTTTGGGCATTGGTCCAGTGTGCTCTCCAGAGTGAATGTATCAGTTCACACTTCCACCAACAGTATATTAATGTCCTAGTTTTACAAAATCTTCTCTAATATTGTCATTTTTCTTTCTAGTCCTATTAGCCACTATGATATTTGTAAGGTGGTTCCTCGGGATTATTTTAATTTTCAGTTCCCTAATTAATAGTAATTTGGACCATTTTTTATATAACTAAAATAATTTTACTTTCTTCATCTGAGAATTTCCTGTTTATGTCCTTTGAGCATTGGTCCATCAGGAAATGTTTTGTATTTTTATAAATCTGACTCAGTTTTCTATATATTGGAAGAATTAGGCTTTTGTTAGAGACATTTGCAAAAAAATTTCTTTCCAAATTTATTGTTTTCATTTTAATCTTGGTTGCATTGATTTTCCTTATGCCAAAATGTTTAAATTTAATTTAGTCAAAATTATTTATATTTTGTAATCTTCTCTATCTCTTCTTTGGATAGAAATTCTTTCCTTATCCATAAATCTGACAGGTTAAATATTTCATGCACCTCTAATTTGTTTAATATATCCTGCTCTTTCTTTCTTCCTTTTTAAAAAACTCTTATCTTCCATCTTAGATTCAATACTGTGTATTGGTTCCAAGGTAGGAAAGTGGTAAGGCCTTTCAGTTAGTCTATCAATGTAAGTAGCAGGGTATTCATTTTTTTTTTCTTGGACCATCCTGTCAATCTTGCTCCAAGCATTTAGTCTAGAGCAAAATGATCTAATTGCTTGCAGGTCTTCCCTTCATCTTTTGAGATATGTGAAATTAGCCGGTCTGGCATAATAGAAATCCTCACATTTGTGTACCCTGGGCCAGGCAGTCAAGCTCACATCATGCCTGGTCTTTTCCAAAAACTGTCTCTGTTAATGGGGGCTAAAAACTTCTCCCAATACCATCAAAATCGGGCTCATAAACTTCAAATGCCCTCTTCAGCTCTTTTAAACATTTGTAAGGCTCAGAGACGAATTTTAGAAATAATTTTTTCAGCAACTCTAAGTCTTGGATGGTAAAAGATTTGTGCACCTTCTTGTGCAAAATGACGGATCCATCAGTGATTTGTGCCACGTCATGGAGAGGCATGATTTTGTGAGCACCTATGACCTCTGTTGTTGTGTTGTCCAGTTTGCTACCATCCTTAGTATTGTCAAACAACTTTTCCATAACTGTAGTGTCATTGGTTCTGTTTTTGTCATTTCCTGAATTAACTTTGTCCTCAACCCTATTTGTTTCAGCCATCTCTCTAACATTTTCCTTATCTTTGTTTGCCAAGTAGTCATTACATATTTTCTTTACAAGGTCTTCCAGTTTGCTATCTAAAACTAGTATTTGTACAAACTTTCTTGGTAACACCATCCTCAAAACAGATTTTAGATAAGAGAGGGTTTGTATGGTAGCCATAAGGATCACGCCATAAGGATCACATAGATTTAGGTCACCACTTGCCAAACTACTGCGTTGGAGAATGGTATCATTGTAATAAACGAGGTGGTATTCGCAATCAGTTCCCCTATTGCTGTGGGGTGGGTCAGCCTCCCACAGGGGATGGGGTCTTGGAGGTGGGACACTGTGGGTGAAATGATGGATAGGACACAGCTTTCACATTTAACCCGCAGCACAGGTTTCACAGGATGAACTGCTCCTCCTTGACTGAGGCCTGGCTTTATTTTATACCCTTATGATCACACATCCACTTGGCACACAGTTTCATTCCCAACATGCATGTTTCTATGGAACCTAACAACAGACAGGAAGCCTAGGGAGATAGTCAATGAAACATTGTTACTAAGGGCAGGATCAGTGGATAGAATCAACATGACCCAGACTGCTTTGCAGTCCCCAGTTTCCATGTGGACCATGTCAAACAGCATGGTCTTTGATGGCTCCCAGCACACTGTATCCATCATTACAGATGTTACAGTGTTATAAATGACACAATATGTCCAATATATTATTAGTGCCATGAGCACAGATGCCTAGAAAAATATTTGTAACATTGTGTTTTTCTCTCAGAAACTCTTCAGTCCTTGACCCTTCAAAATGGCTACTTTTGTTTAGGGGTTCCAACTGACAACCCTACTTTCAATTGCCTGGGATGGATTTTGGCTTTTTCCTTGGGTGCCAAAATTGTATTAGCAAGAGAGGCTTTAAAGAAGAGGAACCAATATTCAGCTAATTGGGGGAATAACTATAAGGTGACACTTCCTTCTTTCCTTCCCTCCCCACAAGTTGAGCTGTTTACCAATGGAGTCAGTCAATCTAAACTAAAGGGTAAGTCTGTTTTTTCCCCTCAGCCTTCTTAACTGATGGGCTTGAAGTTCCCCTTCTAACACATGGACTCTGATTCAAGTTCTTTTTTAAATCAAGATGACTAATTTATTTGGATATAAAGAGTTGAAAGTGTAATGAAAGGATAGGGAGAAGAGGAGATTCCTAAGGTATCTTTCCTATATAGTTTTTGAGGGTTTGACCTAGGTAATCTTCAGAAATAAGCTCTGGGTTCCTCTAAGGCAGTGATTCTCAACCTTTCTAATGCTGCAACCCTACAATACAGTTCCTCATGTTGCGGTGACCCCAAACCAAAAAATTATTTTGGTGGCTACTTCAAAACTGTAATTTTGTTACAGTTATGATTCAGAATGTACATACCTGATATGCATTATGTGTTCTCATTGCTACAAATCAAAAATAATTTAAACATAGTGATTAATCACAAAAACAATATTTAATTATATGTTGATAAATATTAATTCCAGCAGGAGGCAGCCTGAGTGCTAGGGCTGGTGATAAGTCCTGCCTGGGGAGGGGGTCCACAGACGCTGCCTTCTTCTTCCTGTTGTCTCCCTCCAGCTTGAGCTGAGGCTTCACTTTGCTGGGGTTACTCAGCTCCGTTATCTGCTCCAGGAGTTATCCTCTCCAGGACTTGTTTTTAAGCCCTCCGGAGCCAGCACCTGGATGCTCTCTCTGGGTCTCTGTTTGAATCTGGTCTCCAGGCCACAGGGTAAATCCATCGCCCCTCATAGGGGGAGGGCTGCTGATAGGTAACTAATATTAGTACAATGTTTGGGCAGCAGGGTCCCCGTTCTTTCTGAGATTTTGCTGTAAAGTAGCGCGATTTTCCGATGGCTTTAGGCGACTCCTGTGTTTTGGTCATTTGACCCCCACCAGGGTTGCGACCTACAGGTTGAGAACCACTGCTCTAAGGAGAAAAGGGAATCTTTATCCCAAAGATTACCACCAGTCGAGAATTGAGATCTTCTTTCTTCTGCTGAGATAAAGGATTGAGAGATTTGGATATCCTAATAACCAAGTAGTTTTCCCTCCCAACTCCAAAGAGCCCATGCCAAGAAGAACATTAATTTTTCTCTTCCAACTGCTTTTGAGTCTGGCTGGAATTCCATCCCATCCCCCCAGGTCTTGTGGGATTCCATCTGCTTATCTTCTGAGGCATCTCTTCAAAATTCAAATTTCTCTTTCCTTCTGGTCATCCCCTTGTATACAGTAGTTAATCCACTTGCCATTGTAACCTGACACTCTTCCAAACTCTGAATTTATAGTTTGGGATCTGCAGTTTCACCACTAATGCTTGTGTGGTGTTGCATAAACTCTCAGGAAATCAAAATTGAATCAGCTCTTGCAGTTTCACAGATTAGATTACATGAGGTCACAGTTTTAGGGCAGTAATTTTGTGCAGGTTAAATTCTAAAATTCTGAATTTTCATAGGAATTGTTTTCATCTGTTTTCATCTTTCTGTTTCATTTGAAATCTGCCTTTCTCTTTCTCACATAGATTCCCGTCACAGATCTGCATATTCAAGCTTTATGGACTTTAGATCAAAGTCCCTCTTTCTTCTGTATTCAAACACAATATATCCCTTCACCTTCTCTGATTTGCTTTTACCATCATAACAATAAACATTCCATTTGGTATCCCTACAAGTGCTAATCAATAACTCCCAAGAATCTTGATTTAAAAGGCCGTCCAGCTGCTGTTATAAAAAGAATTTTCCTTTGTGGGTTGGGGCTCGAGAAGGATCAAGGAGTCTGAGAAAATGGGTGAAGAATAAGGAATTAAGTCAGCATTTTTGATAGGGAAAGCGTGAAACCCTATGACATTCTCCTTGGTAAGAAAATTAAAGGAAAATGTGAGAGCTAATGATACACATGAAAATGAGAGAAAATAGAATAAGAGTATCAAGAGTGAGAATGCAAAGTCCAAGAGAGAAAGTCACGGGACCCCCTTCCAAATTTATTTCAGTGTGGTTTGGGAGGTGCTCAATGAATACGTAACAAAGTATAGATAATTCAGGGATGGTAATGATGACACCTTTTGGGCCTGTTGACTTCAACCCATGCTTTTACAAAGGAATTTGACTCCGCGCAAAATGTTAATGAGTTTGCCTTGACCAAAGGCAGCATGGCTAGGTCAATAGACCGCCCACAAATATGGAGTTTAACCCTGTGTCTGAAGACACAATAACCATACAATCATTTATATTTCTTAGATGTGAATATGCTTGGAATGCTACAATTACATCATTGAGTCACTGTATCTTTAGCTTAGTGCTCATCAGTTATAAATTTTAGGTCATATTAGCAGCAATTCACATAAGTCATAAAATTGTGAGCAAGCGTTTTTCACACATACGCCATTTTTTAAAGTCCTGCCTGCTCCTTGTCTACTGTTTGGAACTATATATCTTTATACAGATCAATATTTAATAAAACTATCAACTAACATCTGGGGGTCTCTCAAGTTATATTCCCAAAGTTCGTGTGAGGTAACCCATCACTTATGTATTACTCAACTCATTTTATCATTCTGGACATGGAATGCTTGCATTAAGATTCCATGGCTTCAAACAAGCTTATTGATTTGACACAGCTGGCAACTTTTACTTTCTAGACTATCTCCTTAAAACCTCTGAAGTATATAATTAAAGTAGACTCATCTTTAAGTTTATCACACAGTGGCTGTCAACTTTTTGAAGTTCTGTGTTGTTATTTCAGGCCCTAAGTATCCATGTGAAATAATTATAAGCACTTCTTTCTCCTTCCTATGTGCAAGGAAGGGGTTAATAAGCTTGTGAGCAATTTATCCTAGGGCTGCCTGGCTTGACTTGGGTTTTTATTACTTAACAACCTTGTCTCTTATCCCTCTTTAACAAGTGAGATCACCACGATTTAAAATTTTGCATGTATCAAAAATAATAAATTATTCTCAGTGGATTTTAGTTTGAACTCCACAAATTCCAAATGAAGTCCTTTAGCAATCTTTCAATATTTAAACAAACTGAAGTTCAAAGAATTTTACTCTCACTGCTTTAAAGCAGGGATCCCCAAACTATGACCCGCAGGCCCCCTGAGGCCATTTATCAGACCCCCATCACACTTCCAGAAGGGGCACCTCTTTCATTGGTGGTTAGTGAGAGGAGCACAGGGTGTATCCACATCCGGTGACATAATCTTTTCTATGGCGCCTTGTGCTAAGAGTAACTGAATGAGAACGAGGTACCTGGCAAAGGATCATGAGGCTGCACAATGGAAGATGTCAGCATGGTGAGGGCGATCTGGGGGAGGGGATTCCACACTGTGTATACTGCTGCCCGGTATAGTGGTGGCAGTGATGGGCGTGTTCAAGGTGTGACAAGCCCATCCCAGCCAGTGCTGTAGCCTCCACTATCCCAGACAGCAGTATACAGTGTCACAAGCCCAGCACCACCTCGAGTACTGTACACAGGCATCAGATATTGGCATTTGTTCCCGTTTTGGTGTTTTTCTTTAAAATAAGATATGTGCAGTGTGCATAGGGGTTTGTTCATAATTTTTTTTATTGTCTGGCCCTCCAATGGTCTGAGGGACTGACCCCCTGTGTAAAAAGTTTGGGGGCCCCTGCTTTAAAGCCTCAGTTTAAAGCAGAACAAAACCTCCAGTTTAGTTTCTTTTACCTCAAAACATTGCTATATAACTGATTAACTTTCATCAATATTATTCTGATTTATCATTTGTTGTATCTATTTTGCACTAGAATTCACACCTATTATTTCCTTCTCCATTACTCCTATTTCTTCTGGCTTCTCCTCCTTTACCAATATTGCAAATAGAAGAAAGATGCTGTATTTAATTGCATGTAATCCTCAGATCAAGCCCTACTTGATTTCTGGGCTGGTCAAATTTTGCTTGTTAAGTGCATACAGTTTGCATATCATATATACTTAAGCTATTCAGGTGAAAAACTGAACCCTCTTTTGCATTAGGGGGGTTTGGGGAGATAGAATCAGCTGGGATAGCAATGGATTACTTGGGGCTAGTATCAGGGTGTCCACACTGTGGGTTGAAGGGCCTAACTGTTAGATTTACTGTCACAGAACTGGATATCGTAAATGGAAGGTGTAGTTCCTTTCCAGAGAGAGCGGTTGGAAGGGTAAGGGGAATCCCTGTCTCTAATTCACTAGCTAGACTTAATGGTCTATGCTTATGACCCTCTCCTCTCTAATCTATAAACCCAGGCCCTATTCTGGATACCTTGCACTAAACCCTCTCTTGGTTATTACTAGAGGTGCTGGCCTGTGACAGTTTGGGCAGGGACCCTGGGGTGGGTGCCAGGTCCAAAAGGACCCAGCCTCAGCTTACTGACAGTGTCGATAGCTGGTTCAGGCTGATATCAGGCTCACGGCTTTCTTCTCCCAAGGAAACACAGAAACAGGATAAGAACAAGGACAGCAAGCAGGATAGGATCAGAGACCTCAGGACTGGCAGCCTCTCTCCCCAGGTTACAGCCAGAGAGAGCCAGCCAACCATTCCTCAGTTCCAACTTAACCCCTCCTTCCAGCATTCCGGAATCTTTCTCTGCAGGTCTCATGCATCTGTCCTCTGCAAACCTTCATTTTTCTACTAAACTTATGTCTTCCTCGTAACGCTTTACAGTAAAAATCCATACATATTTTGTATTCACTCATTATTTTCTAACAAATTGTGTCTGAAAACATATTCATCTCTACATCACAACTTCCTTCTTCTATATGGTCCCCATTTTTTAAAACAATTCCTATATCTTTAGTCAAAGAAAACCCTGTTTAGAAATTCCTTCTTTTGCAATATACCAAATTCTTAGTACTGTATTCAATTCCGTGCACAGATTAAGCACTTTTAAAGCTTCCTGTGTATCCGATGATCACTGATTGCTAGTGCTGACAGCACATACTTTACAGTAACATCTCATTTGAAAGATGCCCAGTTTAAATCCTAGAAGTTCTCCTCAACAATATCACATTTTTTCTGAATTGCTTTTACATCGTATGCTATACAAAGTAGCTGGTATAGACTATGGCAAAGACACTATAAACAAAAACCTAAGTTATGACAAGCATGCTTTGAAAGGGAAAAAAATCAGTGTTTTAGGATCCATTCCTAAAAAGAAATATTTGCAGTGAAAAATGTCATTAAAACAGTTTCAGCCTACTTTCCCTTTAAGCTGCTGCTAAGCTAGATGCATTGGGCAGCATTGACGGCTCACAATTGGCTGAGCTGACTTCCTGGAATTCTCAGATTCCCTAACTTTCCCTGCACCATGCATGGGCTGATTGATCTAACCTGTCTTCCTTTTAGTCTGTGATTTCTAAAAAAGTGCTCTTGTAACATCTGGACCAAAGTGCTATCTGCTTTTGGGGCTAGGGGGGTTGGAGGTGGAAGGAGTAGGGAACAGCAGCTATCCCCTTTGTGATCTGCATCTCAAACTCTTTCTGCCTCTTCCTCCCTAACTCTTTGCCTTTGTTTAATCTTCCTGCTAGTCACAGAGGGCCAAAACAAAGACTCAACAGAAATCTACGCTAACCCTAAGCCTAAGCCTAAGCCTAAAACTCTAACCCTAAGCCTAACCCTAAATTCATTCCCTCTCACACATTCATACCCTTTGAATGCAAATGGTTTCCCTGAAGTCCTGGGTAACATCTTGCCCATCCCTGAGCTGTGGAAATTAGCACCACATCTGGCAAAGCACAGCCCCCTCCTGAATCCAGTTTCAGAACATACAGGCAGACTTACAGACAGCTGGTTCCATACTGATAAAAATCTGGTCTGAGAGGTCATGAGAGGTAGGGACAGACCTCAGAGAAGGCTGCACCTGCTTCCGAGGGTTTCTGTACCACATCCTTGAGGACTATGTGAAATAGAGAAGTAATCTGTGGAGAAACTATTACTACTTGCAATGACTGTGATGCTCTGGCTTATGACTATGACTAGAGAGCAGTTGCTGATGTGGGGACACACCTAAGGATTGCCTAGTTACAGTGGTGGAGATAGAACTACTACAGAGATAGAGAAAGACTGAGAGATACTGCCACAGGGAAATGCTGCCAGAGGGGGAATGCTCTGAGGTTTTCCTATTGATCCCTACTAATGGCTGATGGGTCAATGTATCTTCCCTAACCTCCTCCTCCTTTTCACTCCCTCCCTTCTCCAACCCTCTGCTCCCTGTCTCCCTTCACCTCCCAATTCTTCTTGAAGCCCTTGGCTTCTTCCCTCCCCTAGAGTGAACTATAAAGATCTTTTCTTTTCCTTTTCAAATCAAGGGGTTTATTGGAATAACAGGATGGGAAAACTGAGGAAAGTGGGATGAGGATTTCCCTAATATATAAAGGGAATTTGAAAAGGTTATGGAAATAGTCCAGTAACCAAGGTGAGAAGAGGAACAATTAGATAAATGGAGGGCAACAGCTAAGATCTTCTTTCTTCTTTTTTTTTTTTAAACCCTTACCTTCCAAACTTGGAGTCAATACTGTGTATTGGCTCCAAGGCAGAAGAGTGGTAAGGGCTAGGCAATGGGGGTCAAGTGACTTGCCCAGGGTCACACAGCTAGGAAGTGGCTGAGGCTGGATTTGAACCTAGGACCTCCCATCTCTAGGCCTGGCTCTCAATCCACTGAGCTACCCAGCTGCCCCCTTTCTTTCTTCTTTTACAACACCATCAAGGTCTTTCAGTTTCTCCTTCTCTTCTCTCCGTGTCTAGAAGAAACCCCAACTCTTGGTCAGTCAAAATCTCAGAAAGCGCAGAGGTCTCCCCTTGCTCAGAAAGCCCCCAAAAACCAGCCAGCACAATCTGGATCTTTAGCCAGCCTCAACGGCCAGCCTCAACTTCCAGAGAGAGAGTGTTCCCTAGTCCCCTCCCCCTCATCAGCTCAACTGCCACTCCTCCTGGGAACATTCTGTTTTAGAATCTTCGTCTTGATTGACAAAACAGGTCCCCAGCTTAGTCTCTTGCATCTTGGCTTGTCCTTCAAAACCTTTCTCTCTTCATTCCCCTTCCACATATGGGAGCTGCGTACTCCCTCAGATCGCTCCCCGCTCTGTGCTAGAAATATCTCCCCAGGGCCTCCATCTGTTATGGAGCAAACTAATACAGTAAGAACAGACACCCAGAAGTCCAAATTATAGGAACCCTAACCTTTATCCCTGGCCAGTGGGCTGTCCCAGAGGGGAGTCCCCCCCCCCAAAAAAAGGGGCTGAGGTGGTTTTTAGAGAGGGACACAGGGGCAAGAAAGGAGTGGATTGGTACATTTGGACAAAGGCATACATGTATATTCCTTATAAGACTGGCAGAAGCAGCCACTAAATTACAGAAAGAGAAGTGGCTCTTAGTACATTGCAATGGTTATCAGTGGAGGAATTTCATCCTGCCATAAATTTACCCCTGATTGCAATGGGTCTGAGTCTCTACAGTTCCCTGGGGGGAAGTTGCTGCTTTCAGGGGAGACTGGCAGGTGCTGCCTGGGGATATAGGGTTTTTGTCTACTTCAGTCTCATACCTCTCCCCCTACTTCCTGCCATGTCCTCCAACCCCAAAACCCAATAAGTCAGGAACAGTTGAGAAAGGAGAGAGGAGGAGAGGAGAGAAGACAATTAAATCAGTGGTAGTCAAGGGTAGCTGTCTTAGCACCCCTTCACCCTGAGCACATGACAGGCTGAGATCGCCTCCTTGACAAGGTCTAACAGCTGGAGAAGCTACTCTGTTGTCATCTACTACAAACTGGTCCTTGAGGACAGACTGAGAAAGAGACATGTGACTCAGGCTTGTCCTGGACCTGAGAACCCGGATATGAAAGGAAACAGGTCTTGGGCTCCTTAACAAGGGAAGAGATGGGAAAAATCCCTGAGTAGATGCTGAGAGAAAAGGGGGAAGATCCAAACCCTGTTCTGGACACTGAGGAAAGAGGAAAAAGGAATATGGGCCATGTACTGGGCATTGAGGAGACCCAGAAGGAGGAGACATAGGAACCTTCATTGCACCCTGAGAACAGGGAGAGAAGAGTCTCATGTCTGTGCTAAGGACTGACAAGGATGGAGGGAGTGGGACACCATTCTCTATGGAGTCCAGAAAGAGCTCCCAGTGAGAAAAGATGCCGAATCCAGTTTAAAGATGGCACCCATTGGGTGGTGAATCTGGTGTCTGAGACCATTCAGAGCTGGAGGCATTAAAAATTCAACACCTAAATAAAAATATATTAAAACACAGCTGAAAACAGTACCCTCCAAAAAAAAAGGAAGGAACCTTCAGGCAAGGAAATTAAAAGGAATCAGTAATGAAGATTCCTGAGGACTCTTGAGCAAGCTATCTAAATTTTATGTTTTTAAACCACTACTTTCTGTTTTAGTATCAATTCTAAGAAAAAAAAGTGGCAAGAGCTAGGCAATTAAGGTGACATGCCCAGGGTCACACAGCTAGGAAGTGTCTGAGAGCAGATTTGAATAAGGGTCCTTCTGACTCTAAGACTGACATGCTATCTACCACCTAGGATCAAATTAACTTAAAGTGGTCCTTGTCTGCAGCATGGATTATACCCTTGCAAAAGTCCCCATTAAGATGTGGATTATGTTAGGGGTCAATTCACATTTCCCCAGCCTTGTAAGACAGGAAGAATTCCTATGAGGCAGCACAATATTATCCAAGAGGAAAAGAAGTGAGCAAATGTGTGGAGGCAGAAAATACACTGAGAGAAGAGAGCAGCTCCAATGTTAACACAACTGGAGGTGAAAGCATCTAGGGAAAGACACAGGGGACTTCAATTAGGTTTCTGACTCTGACCAATCCTTGTTCTATATATGAACTTTGGCATCTCTACTTTATATGTAAAATGGAGAAGTGGAATCCAGTACCTAAAGGTCCTCTGGCTCTGATTCTGAGCTGTCACTTCTTTTCTTTTTTCTCACCTTCTCAAAAGGCTGAGGTGTAGGAAGTACTGACCCCTGATCAGTGGTCTAAACTGTGCCAGGTCTAAGGGAGGCTGGCCAGCAGCCTCCCCCAAGAAAGGAAAGATAGGAGTTTTACCACTTGGGGGAAGAGTCTGAAGTCGGGAGGGATGGAAGAAAGAATCAGCCACGAATCCTTAGTAATATTCGAGCCCACAGATTAAGCTCAGTCCCTCAACTCCCAAGGACAGGAGACTATGAGGTGACCACAACACCATGGGATCAGAACTGTGTTCAGAAACAGATAAAGAGCAAGCCCAGTCCCATCTAGCCTGGCTTGATGCACGGACTTTTATGGCTCATGGTTAGGGAGTAGAGCAGGAAAGTGCCTCAGAGAGACAACAGAGTGAAAGGAGTGAACATAGGGCAGGAAGAAAGGAAGAAAGGTGAGAGAGAGAGAGAGAGTGAGAGAGAGAGAGAGTGGGCTGGCCGCTTCGTGGCTTGTCTTTTATTAATATTCATATGCAAATGTTCATAATACATATTAATAGGAGACATAGTGGATTATCATTGGTAGAAAGGTAAATTGTCATAAGATAAGGGTGGATCCTTTTTCAGCCTGGGGAGAACAAAGAAACCTGATTTCGCACCCAAACTAGTTGGGATCAAAGTTCATTGCCTTACTGGCCATGCGCAGGACAGAGAATGCGCTCTCCTTAGGCCAACTTTATAGCTTAATTATCTCTCTTGAATAAACACAGCTGTGGGCTGCTACAATGAGGATAGGGGTGACAGACACCAATTGAACCTCTCTCTCATATGAATTGGCTGAAAGAAGGAAGAACATACATATTCAGTGGGTATAAAAATCTAACTTACCATATAGGGAATTTGGGGGTGCCAGGGACCACCAAAGCCACTCTATTTGACATAGTCATGGAAACCAGAGGTCACAAAGTGACCCCCAGGAAGGATGGAGACATCCACTCAGCCCCCCCGCCCCATTGTGGTTTCTCTCACTAACATTCCTTATTATTGGAATTGCTATGATTATTGTTCTCTCCCTAGCTTCAGGAAAAATAATGAGAACAAAATGCTTGTAGGATTAATACTAATGTTCCACATTATCCCTGTAGAATGTTACCAAAAGATAACACTCACAAAATCAAACCTAAAGACTCTTATGTGCTAAAACTTTTAGGAAGACTGCACTCAGAATTCCCCACCCAATATACAGGTCAGGAACAAGTTCTCATAAGCTAGTAGATTAATTACCCTTCAGGGAGAAACTTGTACTGTGAATTTCAAATCTATTCCACCCTAATCAGACCATTCTTTAGAAGATCTGATTTAGCTATTTCCTGATCAATAACAATAGAGATACTTGGAATAACAGAATCAGGTCTTGGAAACTCTACATTCTCCACTCTTCTTAGTTTAACAAGATTAGAAAGGTCTGCATCAAATTCAAGATTTAATTATCTGAGAACATGGACTTCAATAGACATGTGCAAAAAAAGGACAGACCTCTTGGCTGTCCTAAGTCAAGCTTGAGTCACCATTGGCACATGTGAGATGTAGGAACTGAGGTAGAAGATAGCCTCTGGAGTTGCCGTGACTTCCTGTGGAGAGGGCTAGCCTTGAGTTCAAACCTGGAGCTCGAGCTTGGAGAAGCCCCACAGACAGCTTTCCTTCAGACCGGTCATGTGAGTGATAATGACTGACTCCCTTCTCTGTCTTGGCTCTCCAGGGCCTTAGGTTCCCGCTTTGGCTCAGCCTGAGCCAGAGTGGTTTTGAGTTAAACTCCTATCCTTCTCTCCCTATCTCTCTCTCCCTCTAATATTTTCTGCCTCCTGTTGTAATTAAATCACCATAAAATTTCCAGCTTAGTTTGGGTGTTTCATTAGGATTTTATAGATAAAATCCTTGGCAATCAAATAGAATTATTACATTCAGTCTCAACCATAATTTTAACCCTTACAGTACACCATGCCTTAGTGACTTGTTTTACCAAATAAAATCTGTCTTGGAAACCCCCAATGAAACATTAGAAAAAATGATCAGCTTCATATTAAAAACCTTGGCAACAGTGTTTTGTTGATTATCTTCTAAAGACATCCTTATTGATTATCTATTTTGTTAAAAGTAACAAATGATCTTTCTTAGATTGTACACAAGCTTAAGCACCTCACAGGTTAATGAAAGAACTAACCTCTAGCTACACCACCTGGGACAAAATAATTTATCTTTTGCAAAAGCTTTGTGTAGTTTGTCAGAATCAATAATAACAATATAAGTATATAGAATGAACACAGGATGTTAATCAAATGATTTGTTAAAAGTTATTGTATCACTTATCCAATTATCTGCATCGAAAATATATGTTGAATAGTGTAGCTCTTTGCCAAGAACCATTGAGGGATATAAAAATAAACACAACTCTGGGCTGGATGGAGCAGTTCCATGCAAAGCCTGACCCAGGCTGACACTCTCAACTGTCTTCCCATCACTCATTCTTGCCTTCACCTTCACACCTAGTCAAGGAACCATGCAGGGCTAGACCCAAATCCGAGGCATGTGGGGAAGGAAATAAGGGGAGGAGGACTAGGAGAATAGAGGATAAACTGGGGGAGGCAATGGTGAAAAACAAAACACTTTTGAGGAGGGATAGGGTAAAAGAGAAAGAAAAAAGGATAAATGGAAATAGGATGGAAAAAAAGACTGTGTAATCATGAGAATGAAAAAAATTCACAGCAAGTTTCTTCAGTGATTGGCCTCATTTCTTAAATGTAGAGAAATGAGTCACACTGACAAGAGCACAAGTCATTCCCCAAATGATAAATGGTTAAAGGACATAAACGGGCAGTTTTCAAATGAAGAAATCAGAGCTATCTTCATTCATATGAAAAAATGCTCCAAATCACTTCTTCCTAAGAAATGTACATCTTCAAAGCACTGAGATACCACTTCATGCTTCAGTGGCTGGAGAGCTGCCCTAGAAGGGCACGACAAGCCCTCCATACCAGAGATATTACCCCTCCCTGAGCACCCCATACACTCCACCCTCACCTGACATCCAGCTCTCACTTGTGGCTCCTAGTAGCTGCTAGCATGCGGTATCGGCCACACCCCGGGCAACGGCTTCGACAGGCCGGCTAAACCTTGTGAGGGTAGCCATCGGGTCAACGTCGACCCCTGGTGAACTAGGGCTTTGCTCACCCAGCATGTGAAGACTGCTTCGGCAGAACAGGTGGAAGAAACCAACAAGAAGGTTCAACGGCTGAGATGGCGATGCAGCAAGGCACTGTGGAGTGCTTAGGGCATGATGGAGCACAAAAGACAACACGGCCATCCAATGCAGCTGAGGAAGTTAACCTCACTAATCTCATCTTGGTAGAGCTGACTCTCATCATCTTCAGAGTCCTGTTTGCTGCACCTAGCATACAGAGTGATCATGACATTCACAGCAAGTTTCTCTTATAAAAGGTCTCATTTTTCTGTCATAGCTGGAGGAGATTACTGAGAAGAAGCTCCAGGATACCCTGACAAATGGGAAGACAGCACTGTGTTTTGTTGAATGTAGGAATCCTAAAGAGTCATTGAGGATTAAAAGCAATAGCACTGCCCAAATTCAGACAGAGGGAAGGGCCCTGCCCTCCCCAGGACCAAATCCTGGCCCAACATGATTGATTATGCCAGGTCTTTCCCATAGTCCTTCCCCTCTTCCCCACTGGTACTGCTGTAACCCCACACATAACCCCACAAATACTGACTCACTTCAAAACTTTCCCACACTTTAAAAAAGTATGATCATTGAAAATATCTGTCAATAATTGAATTATATGAATTAAATAATTGAAAAGGAAAAAAAAATATTTCCCAACAGTGTTAATGTATCTCAGGAGTCATAGAAACCTATAGGCTTTATAATTACCTCCATCAATGATCCGAGATTTTAGGGATGGAAATAGAAAAGATAGTGGGAGCAATCTACCCAGGTTGGACATCATGGTTCTGTTCTTGTTCAGTTCTGTCAGACTCTGCCTGATCCAATTTGAGCTTTTCTTGGCAGAGATCCTGGAGTGGTTTGTTATTTTCTTTTCCAGATCACTGTAGAGACAACGTACTGAGGCAAACTAGGTTTAGTAACTTGTATAATAAATAATAGTAATGGACTATATTTGATTGATAATTGATAACTAAAGATCAGGAAATTATCTTCTTTTGTCTACCCTCCCTTCTTCCCATTTCCTTGCTCTCTTCAGCCCCCCTTTTCTCCCCTCCCCCCTTCCTTCTTCTTCTTCTTTCTTCTTCTTCTAAATCACCCAGGGTGAGTTTATGATATTTCACATGAAATACTCTTTCTATTCTTTATCTTAAGTAAGGGGTTTATTTGGGGAAGACAGGAAAGGATAAAGAATGGAGGTAAGAGGGGTTGGGGTTTCCCTAATACTACAGTGAGTCTTAGATTGGAGGATGTTGGAATATAGTTCATATTGAGAGAAATGGTTGATAGGTCTGGGATTTCAGTCACTATCATCAATACAGCAAGTCAGAGAGATATCTGGACTATTGTCCTTTTTCCTTCTGCCTTCAAAATCACCAGGCCACCTCCAGCTTGAGTTTCCAAATTCCAAGAGAGAGAAAAAAAAACTCCTTCTTTCTTCCCTGATACAAAGCAACAAGTTGCAGCCCACAGTTGATCTGGCTCTCAACTGCCTTTCCTGGTAACATTCCAAATCAGAATACACTCATTTGACTGACAGCTGCTCCAAACTCAGCTACTACAAAATCATTCTCAATTTCTCTCTTCCACACTTGCCCAGGGTCACACAGTAGTAAATATCTGAGGGCAGATTTTAACTCATAAGGATGAGTCGTCCTGATTCCAAACCAGATGGTTTATTCAGTGCACCACCTAATTTCCCTCTTGTTTTCAAGGGGCCAGATGTGAAAAGACCTGGAAATGAGGTTGAGTTTCCCATCCCAGCTGTGAGAGAGCACCATGCAGGGACCTACAATTGCTGGTTCAGATACGCACGCCAAGAGTCAGAGTCCAGTGACTCCCTGGAGCTGGTAGTGACTGTGAGGGGGACCCAGCCAACCCCAGAACTCCCAGTTTTTCATGCATTCAGTAACTCTTTAGAATTCCACAATGAAGAAGGACTTCTGGATAAACATGGTGGCAGTCTAGACACAGGACTCTTCCTTTCCTCACCACCTACCTGTATAAACTACCTCAAAAGACCAAAAAAACCCAAATTCATATGAACAAAGGGACTCTACAGTAGGGCACAGAATGGAAGGTGTGTGGGATTTGGGCATTTCCACACTAGAAGGGGGTGAAAAAGCTTCCAACAAAATGTGAGTTCATCTACCCTTCCCTACCCCACCTATGGATCCAGAGTCAGAGCCAGTGCCCACTAGAATCAATGAGTGAGTGAGGGGCACTTCTAGAGAGAGTGAGGGGCACCTCTATGTCCTTGGCAGCTAAGACCACCAAAGACCTACCCCTGAGAGCAGCTAAACCTGAAACCCCAGCAGGCTGAAGAGTACAGACTGTGGGCTCCCATGGGGAATCCCAGAGCCCAGAGAAGGGCAGCAAATAGTAGAAGCAGAAGAGGTGGCCTCTCAAGAGGTGGCCTCAGGCTCCATACACAGAGAGCCTGTCCTCCTCATTCAGATTTCTGACTGTAAAGGGAAGGAAAAACCACCATAGCAATGGCAAACAGTGCCCAGGAACACCTTTCCAACACCAAAAAAAGCAAGAAGAAGGAGATGACCTTGGATAATTTTTATGGGGGAAAAATCCAGACTACAGAGGAAATTGCAGAAGAGGAAATACAAATAAATGCACCAAAATCTTCCCCCCCAAAATGGAAATTGGCCACAAGCTGTTGAAGAATTTAAATTGGAGCTCATAAAAATGATGGAAACCTTCTGGCAAGAAAAGTGGGAAATAATTCAAAAAGAAAATAACAGTTTAAAGGACAAGAATGTCCAGTTGGAGAAGCAGCTGGAAGCCACAAAAAGCAGGATAGACCAAACCAAAAAGGAAAATCAAAAGATTATAGCAGAAAACCAGACCCTCAAGACCAGAATTGGGCAATTGGAAGCCAATCATCTTGCAAAACAGCAAGGATTAATAAAGTAAAGTAAAAAAAAAACTGACAAAAATAGAAGAAAACCTAGAATATTTCACTGACAAGATCACATATCAGAAAAACCAATCACAAAGAGACAATTTGAGAATCATTGGTCTACCTAGAATTCCACAATGAAGTAATTTTCTTAATCTGATGTCAGAGGATTTTAGGAAAGAACAACAGAGCCTGGGAATTTTACAAATTGATATAGTTGTAAAAACATGAGATAATTATATTTAACCCTAAACATGATTGGACAGATTAAATGTTATTCAGTTTTATACCTGGAAAGTTGTATACATGTGTCAGCCTGGAAAAACACAGAACCACTGTCCTTAATCAAGATAAGGGAGACAGAGTTCTCAAGGCCACAACACAGAGCCAAGCTCTGGACTCTGGAAACAATGTTTCCAGGAAAAAGCACCATGAATAGGAATGACTATCATTGGAATTTCAAAAGAATTGAAGAATTTGGGGTCTTGTATACCCTTTGGGGAATAAAGGAAAGGAAGGCCACCTGATTGCATTACATGAAGGTTAGGGAAGGAGGCTTCCAGTCAGGGGTTAGTCTACCTGGCAGAGGCCTAGATACCATGGGAGAAACTTCTAAGACAGAAGAGTATTTAAGATTTAATTATCTCTTTCACTCCTACTCAGGGTGCTTGATGGGCACTTGATGACTTATTGTTCAATCTGGAACAAGGATCAGATTGAGAGTTCCTTAAAGGCAAGTTCCCAAGGGACAAAGGTAAATGTGGGAGTTCCATGAAACAAAGTTCTCATTTCTCCCTTTTGGACAGAGCAATTTCATCTTTGACCATAACAAAGAAATAAAGGGTAGTGAGCCCAGGAAAGTCTGACCCTCTGTTACTAAGGGAAGAAGGGAGACAAGGGGCCAAAGCATAGATAATTTGTTTCTAGGGGCACTCTCCATAAGGGTCAATGCATTAACAGTTAGTCAGAAGATAATCTTAACAATAAAAACTGCCCCATTTCCCAAAGTCTGTCAGATTCTTAAAGTCCTGTGGGTCCAGATATAGGCTTCAGAGTCCTTTCTCTTCTTTTGTAAAAGCTTCCTTTGCAATAGACAGGTTCTTGAGAGTTTCATTCTTATAAAAGAAAATAAGAAATCCATACCTAAATTCCCCAATAGGAGCTGGTTGACTGGATATTTGCTAGTCATAGGAGACATTCAGTAATTTTGGCCTGATTTAAATGCTCTGTCAGTCCTTCAAAACTACTTGATACTTGAACAACAGGGAAAAATAACTTCTACATATACAAAATAAAATTCTAAATAAGAATCCTATTATAGTCCCCAAACAATATTAAAATATGAGTGCATGATTATTTCAGTTTCAAAAAAGTTTTAATTCAATTTAATATTCCCAAAATTAAAAATTAAGTTCAAAAATTCAAAATAATGCTTCTTATTTCCCTTGTGGAGAATGAGATACTAATTTAACACTCTCATTCAGCACTTCTGGAGAATGAAGTGCTGAAGATGTAAAAACAAAATCTTTCATTTACTTTTACTGCTTATTATTTATTAGTTATTTACAAACCCTTTTTCTTCTGCCTTAGAATCAGTGCTATGTATTATTAGTTCTAATGCAGAAAAGGCTAGGCAATTGTAAAGGCTAGGCAATGGGGGAGAAGTTACTTGCCCAAGGTTACATAGCTAAGAAGTGTCTGAGCATTAATGCATTGCTGGTGGAGTTGTGAATTGATCCAACCATTCTGGAGGGCAATTTGGAACTATGCCCATAGGGCACTAAAAGACGGTCTGCCCTTTGATCCAGCCATAGCACTGCTGGGTTTGTACCCCAAAGAGATAATAAGGAAAAAAACTTGTACAAGAATATGCATAGCTGCACTCTTTGTGGTGGCCAAAAATTGAAAAACGAGGGGATGCCCATCAATTGGGGAATGGCTGAACAAACTGTGGTATATGTTGGTGATGAAATACTATTGTGCTCAAAGGAATAATATAGTGGAGGAATTCCATATGAACTGGAACAACTTCTAGGAATTGATGCAGAGTGAAAGAAGAAGAACCAGGAGGACATTATACAAAGAGACTGATACACTGGTACAATTGAATGTAATGTACTTCTCTACTAGCAGCAAAGGAATGATCCAGGACAATGCAGAGGGAGTTATGAAAAAGAATGCCATCTACATTCAGAGAAAGAACTGTGGGAGTAGAAACACTGAAGAAAAACATGGGTCAATGGAGATATGATTGGGGATGACTCTAAGTGATTACCCTCATGCAAATATTAATAGTATGGAAATAGGTCGTGATCAATGACACATGTTAAACCCAGTGGAATTACTTGTTCACTATGAGAGGAGAGTGGGAGGAGGGGAGGGAAAGAACATGAATCATGTAACCATGAAAATTATATTAAATTAATTAATTAATTTAAAATAAATATCTGAGGCCTGATTTGAGCCTAGGACCCTCCCAATCCACTGTTCTACCCAGCTACCTCCTTTACTATTTATTTAACAATCATAATCATGCTCAAATTAATTAGGCATTCATCTACATTGTAAGGATGGGGGGCAGGGAAGATTTGGAACCCTGACATGAGGAAGGAGAGAACGAGTGATAGTTGAGGAGCAAGAACTTCTGGGAGGAAAGATGGACCTGGGGGAATTTTGAGGAGCCTCTCTACTTCTGAGCTGGGACCTAAAGCTGTCAGGACCTGCTTTGGGGGGCTGATGAATCACTGAAGCCATTTGAGAAGATCCTACTTCTTCCTTCAAGATTGTAGCTGATCTCCCTCCAAACAAACAACTACTACTTCCCTCAACCTGAAGAAAAGACATCTCAGATCCCTAAGGGGGGGGGGTGCTGTGGACTCCCAGAAGGAGAGCATAGCTCTCTTGTTCTTCTCCGCCTCCCTTAACTTATTCCTTCATATTTCTCTTAGACCTAAAGATAAATAAGTTATTAGAAAGGGTTATTTAAGCTGGGAATGGACAGAGACATCTGATTAAGCAGTATTACATGCCTTTCAGATTACAGACTGTGTAGGATTTTTAACAGGGCTGTCTATCCTCTCTTCCCTCATCCAGCTCACCTAAAAGCCATTAATAAACCCTTTAAAGCAGTCAGATATTCTTTTTAGACTCACAATGATATTTGGAAAGGTTACTTCAAGAAACTAGGGACATTTCTCACAAAGAGCACCTGAGGCCTTTCCCTCTGAGACAAGATCCGTGGCTGGGGCGTGCCTCTAGATCCTCTCTGAGGGAAAGGCACTGAAGCTATCCATAAGTGTAGATAATAGGGGAGTCTGTCATAAAATCCCCTTCAGCCACTTCTTCTGGAGAAACAGTGTGATAAATGACATCCTGTTATCACAAGGAAAAAGGAGGGAGACAATTGCTTCACTCATACTAGCCTGGGCTCCCTCCCTCACACCCGGTTCCTGTTCCCATAACATATTCCCATAATCTCAATACATTACTGATATACCACCATTATCAGTGAAGGGAACCTTTTATTATAACATGTAGGATTTTTAATAATAATTAAAAGAGAGGGGAAAGAAAAAAAAAGGTTCTTTCCGTCAAGTGAGCAGAGAAAAGAGAGTAAGACACATACCTACAGCACTTTACCAAAAGCACAAGCTCCAAAAAAAGAGCCCATAGTGTGGGGTCTCAGCCAAATTTATCTCCTAAGCATCCTTATGTAAAATTAGGACATAACTTAAAAGGATGCTGGGAATGTAGCTCAGTTGTTGCAAATTTTCCATCTGCACAATCCCCCTGTGATCATTTGGGAGAGCAGTCTCCCCAATGGATCATTTTATTTATTTTTAATAAAAAACAAATTTTATTTCTCATATGACAGAAACAGTACAGCTAAACAATTAAACAAAATACACATTCAAAATCAACTTATCTCTCTTTTCCCCTTTAAGTGTATTTTTCCATTTAGAATCATAATCCACAACCTTCCCATAGAACTTTCAACATTCTCAAGCAGAAACGACACTTAAAAAGAAAAAAAAAAGACATCAAAATCACTATCTGCTTCAGATCATCTAAATGAAACGTCTTTTCTTTTCAGGTCAGGTAGTGGCATTATTTTTAAATGCCTTGGTTCAGTGCCTGAGCTTTTAAACGAGACCTTTCTGTAACCTACTCGTTAAAAAGAATACTTGGAAAATTTTTCTCACTGATTACCACTTGAAATTCACTAGTGTCAACAGTCTGTAATGAATTTGTATGTGCTGTCAACAGTTTATAAATTAATCTGTGTAATAACCTGTGTCACTGTTTCTATTTTCCTTAACATAAAGGCTAATTTTTTAAAATTTAATTATGTAATATATGTTCTATGTTACAAACAGAATAAGTGACTAGTATTCAACATCAAGGTTAGTAACTACTTTGTATTACAAGTGTCAAGAGTGGCAACTTTCCTTCAACTAGTTCTAAGCAGTAAAGTTACACTCTTAGTAGTATTCATTACTTCTCTGAATAGTAGATGAAGAATATTCTTAATTCTGCCTGGCAGATAGAAAAAAAGCTATAATTAATGAATGGACCCAAACTCATACATCTAAAGGCTCACACTGGTTCTTAAAGATTTGTCATACATGACAAAATTAAGGGAATGCCTTTCTTTTACACAATGTACAAACTACTGAATTCTCATTTACGTAATATAAATATATAGTATGCAGGACATTTCTAAAAACTAACTCACAAGGGAAGCTAGGTAGCACAATGAAAAGTACTACATCTGGACCTGGGTTCATCTGGCCTCAGTCACATCCTAGCTGTGTGACCTTGAGCAAGTCACTTAACCCCAATTTCCTAGTCCTTGGTGATCTTCTGTCTTAGAATTGATAGTCATTCAGAAGATAAGGGCTGAAAAAAATAATAACTCCTATGATGGTTGTCTGCCCCCAGCCCAAACTGTTTTTCTGGCTTCTAAAAATGTGGTTTGTCATCTAGGTATAAATCCCATGAAGTATGTGACCGTGACCTAAGAATAGATTGTTTTTATAGTAATAGTTCTCAAAGTGAATCACTCTGACAACCTCAAAAAGCAGTGGCTTTTAAACACTAAATTTTTGTCTGAGCCTGATAGTAGCATCCTTTAGAGTCAAAAAGATAAATTCATCAAAAACTTAAGTCCAAATAGACATTTCCCCTCCCAAAATAATTGTTAGTTTGATTAAGCAAAGCAAATCTTCATTATTTTTACAAACATTATTAAGAATACTTGAGAAATGCCTCCCCTATAAAACTTTGACACTCAATTCATTCACAGGACTTCTTGAATTAACAAAAACAGTATTTAACCAGAAAGCATTTTTCATATACTTTAATTTTACAAAGATTCTTTTTAATTGTCTATTTATAAGGTCATACCAGATCTAGGCATGACTGATCTGCCTTTGGGGATGTGTAAAGAGCAGGAATTATCACAGAAGGAAAAATATACAAGCAAGACACCAAGCACTCAACACAATATGTCAAGGAAGACAGGATCAACATGTGAACTATTTTTACTGAGAAGTTGGCAGTTACTACTGTTGGCAAAACAGAAATACATTAAATTATAGAAGAAGTTCACTGCAAACAAAAAGAGAATTCTGTCCTTCTGAAGGCTTTTTTTTCCCTTAAAAAATGTTTCATTCTTATACCTGCACCATGCAACTGGTAAGAAAATAAAGAGAAGTTTTTAATCATTTTCAGCTTCCAGACTATCACAGGAGAGGGATATTAAAGCTCCCACTCTTTTACTGGTAATCACTAGAGGTAAACAAGGCCAATAGCAAGGAAATCTATTTCTCTGTCCAAGCAGCTGCTGTTACCTTCTTGAAACCTCGGATTGACAAGCCAGAGACCACTTCTACTTTTTTCACATCATACTTCAGGCCAGCATAGCATTTTCTCAGTGAATCATTTTTTAAGTTGAGAAGTCAGAAGCCAGAATCTAGCTCATTGATGAATGTAGAGATATGAAGAGGACATAGTCCTCAACAGTGACACTGTTAGCTGACAGGCGAGACAGTTTACTTGCAAGAGTTAGCACACCAGAGGGACAATCTTCAATGTCCAAATGAAATCCTCTTTCTTGATCTGGTTCAATGCCAAGTATTTCTGTAACTGCTTCTTGAATTACAAATGTTTCTGTTTCCAAATATACAACAAATGCTGCCAGGAAGACCAAGAACTGCAATGTAAACCACCAATGTTCAGCAGAGAACTTGGTCTTCAGAGATGTTAGCTGTGTTTTTACTGTTCTCAAGCTTTCAGACATTTCTTTGCAATGTCCTAAAATCCTGAACCGTGATGAACCCCTTGAAGCAAAGTTAAAATTTCTCGGGCTGTCTACTCTAAACTCTGGACAGCTTTCCAGATTTCCTCTCAAATGTCTTGCTCAGCAGCCAGGAATCACGCTCACAGACATACTGCTGGTGGCTGTAGTAACACTGGTCCCAGGAAGGTTAAAGGGCAGAGAGAAAGAATCCAGGTTTCTAAGAGAACTATAGATATCTGGCCACTCTAACTCCTGCTTTTCCCTCCCATGAGTCCGTCTATGCTCACAATGGATCATTTTAAACATAATTAAGGTATATGCAATTTTACACAGGGAAAATACAACTTGGGGATAAGGAAAGAAAAGGGAATCAAGAACAAAACCAATTAGGGGGAAGTCCCCTTTGGTATAACAAAGTACATATAAACAAATGTATTCAACCTCCCAAAGTTCAGGTCTGCACATTCAGTTTTGCTCAGGAACTCCTGGAGCACCGTGGGGTCTCTGCAAGCATCTCCATGGTATCTTCCACAAGGAAATCAGTCTTTGGATTCCAGGAGGCAGCAAATTTCTCATCCTTAAAATTTTTTTTTTCTCAAACAGAACTTAAAACTTTTTATTACAAAATAAAAACACATTTCCCCCTGAGGCTTGTTTGAGGATATGGAAATTTGTTTCTGGACTGATGATAAGCAGACTTTCTCTGAGCTGTAATGGGTAAGACTTGTCTTTGAAGGAAAAAGAAGGCTTCTGGGATCTAATGGTGACAAAGTACACAAAGGAAAGAGAATGTCCTGGGATGGTTACAGAGGAATATTTGGGGCTCACCTGGGAATAGACCTTTTCTGACCATCTAGGCTGTTAATCCTTGAGTGACACAATGATGGCAGGAGCCAGTGATAGCTTTGGCCTGTACATGAAGCCCTCACTATGTGTCCCTTGGGACGTGAGGAAATGTTTTTCCTGTCGGCCTTCTCTTTTGTGATAAATTCCCATAAACAGCACATAATGCAAATTGTAAAATTAGAGTTTCCATTTCCCCAAACAACCTATTAGGTTAATAATTGAAAATAATCAAATTGTTAACATACTTTGAGAACTAGGTAGAGTTATTAATGCCCAAATTGAAGTTTGAATCTTAAGTTCAGAAATAACTTGAAGTTTTCCAAATTTCCTTCAGGATCTGGTGTAAAGAAATTAATCTTTGAAATATTGTTATTCAGGTGGTTATAGCTGCTCTGTAAATGGGGGCTTTGTAAAAGGATATTGTTTAACAGAAACATCACATTCTTATCAGAGGATGATTTCTGGAGATGAAATCTGTTGGCTAAGATACCCAAATATTAATGTTTGATATCAGTTTCTCTGGTACTGATTTTCTCTGCTTCTATCTGATGGGCTGGGTATAGGAGAAACTCCACAATCTCTAGTCCCTCTCTCACCAGATTGATTTGGACCTCAGTGAATTGGACACCTCTGTTAATCTGGAAAAATTGCTGTCCTCTTTGGCAGAAATGGTTCTCCAAAACAGGTGGGGATTGGACCTCCTTTTCCTTTAAGCAGGGTGGACTCTGGGTGTCATTGGGAGAATCCTGCTCTTTTGATGCCAACCCACTCTGGGGTGGTGAAGGATACTCAGCCCACCAACTGGTATTCTAGTCTTTTCTCTGGTCTCCGTGACTGACCCCCCTGCTCGTGGCCCTGGCAGGACCACTCCTGTTAGTGATGATAGCATAGCGGGCCTTTCCCTAGGACCCTGCCTGATAACTGACTCATATCTGGCAGCATCTTCCAGCTTTTGGTCCTGTGATCTCCTTTATCTGATGAGTCACGAGTTTGACTCATGAACAAGAGGGAATGAAGTAGTCAGAATAAGGGAAGACAATACAATGGATATAGATAAAGCAGATCAATCCCTTCCTGCATTTTTTTAGGAAACAAACCCACCCCCCCCCCCAGGAGGTCAAGGAGCTTAAGCTGGTGCAGACCAGACTAGGGATGAGAATTATAAAGAAGGTCCAGAAACAAAGGAATTTCAGGAATATCAAAGAGGTCACCATGGAATGCAAGACAACACTTAGCAAACTAGGGATAAGAGAATTAAGTACAATGAAGTAAAAATTAACAACCCCTGAATAACCTCAGGATTGTCTCTGACCACCCATATAAGGTGTGTTTGGTTGTCAAATAAGAAGCTGTGTGTGAAAGGAAATAGCTTTGGATGTTGTAACCCACATAAGCTATCCTGTAATGTCCGTCTGATGCAGCATCCACTAGGGAAGGCTGTCCAGCTGGGACAGTCTTTATTAATCAATAAATAACGGTTCCAATAATTGGATTCTGGGGTCTCTGGACTCACTTTATGAAGTGCCCCACTTCAGGCTCACCCAGGACTCTGTTCATTTGGGGCTGCAGCCTCTGGGGCCACCCACTCAGCCACATCTGAGCAAGCCGGGTCTTCGTCTGCCAGCTTTCCAAAGGCCCAGGGAAAGCCGTTCTCACACGTGTGATAGCCTGGAAAGGGATGCTCTAGGTGGGCTCCAGGACAAGGAAGGTGGATGAACCTTGTACAGCATCATCACACGCAGGAAACAGGTTTACAGGTCGGGCTTCACGTCTGGAATCTGCAAAGTGAGGCCTGAACATCCTTTCCCAGAATCTTGTACTGTCTATGTGGAAACAGACGTTGTTCCTCTCAATCATCTGTTGTATTGGGCATCCCTTGATTCTCCCGGGTTGGTTTGCAAATAGAGGAACAACTCTCAGCCCTGGAAGCAGAGGAAGCCTCAGGGTTACTTCCAATAGGAGGCTTTGTGGATTCTTCACACCATCTTCCCCCCTTCCCTGCCCTGGGCTTCTGTCAAGGGTTTCCTTCCACAGAGGAAAAGACCCTCCTCTGCTTAGGCTGTTCTGGAGGCAGCAAATTCTCCCTCATCCTTCGGTCTCTGTCTCTGACTATTTTAATAACTGCGTCTCGGTGCTTAATACAGACATTGCCCATAGGCAGCCCTCACTACATTTTAAAATTTTGATTTTTAAATGGTCTTGTTCATTCCTTTCTTCCTTTGTCTTGGGGGCTAGTCTGGCCAGAGTGCTCATGTTATGGCAGGGAAGAGGTGCACTTCTGGGGTTCAGGAAGGAGACCTTTTGCAAGAATGCAAGTCTCTAAAACTTAGCTTAACAATAAAAACAGAAATTTCTTAATTTGGAGAGTAATGTTGAGAATGGCCAGTAGGATGGTACAGGTGGAACAGCAAGATGGAAAGGCTGTCCCCCTGGGAGGACAGCATGGATAGAAAAGCTGTCCCCCAGATTGCTGGGGGCCATCAGTCCACGATGCCTTGACAGAGTCACACGTGGTAGCTGGGGAGACCACAGAGTGGTCCTTGGTGAGAAGTGACTGCCCACTCAATCCCCCTTGCATGACCTCTTCCATCAATGCCCCTTACCTATGCATTGACATGATTATTATTCCCCCTAGTCTCAAAAGGAATAATGCAAGAGCAAAACACCTGGACCCTAATTCCCCAATACCTCACCAAAAGAGCAGACCCTCAAACCCAACCCCAAAAGACTATCATGGGTTAACTTTTACTTAGGGACATAATTCCCAGCAAAACCACAGCTACAGGCCAAGCCCAGAACTTTCTCATAAAGCCAGCACACAGATCAATCATAGAGGCCCATACAATATGTACAAGTACAGTACAGGTACACTAAGCTTCAATATGCCTCAGTGACTCGATCACACAATCAGTAACTCAAACTCCCTAGTAAGCCACCTGTGACAAAATCATTTATCTTGTGTGCAACCTTTATTCTGTCTGAAATCACAATACAAAAATATAGAATGTTGTAAAGATAAAAATTAGGGAATATTGGGGAGACTGAGACAGGTAGAAATTAGTTTCTCTCTGCAAGGAGTATTATATTTTTTTAGAGGTTGATTAAGGATTAAGGATTAAAGAAAATACAGGATAAGAAAACATGTGTCCAGGCCACAAAGAGGCCTAGACACAACCTCACCTACATTATGGAAAGAGCCACATCTGCCCCAAACGGAAGTCCAAAAGAGAACCCAAAATCCTTTGCCACCAGCTTAAATTCTTCCTCAATCTCGATCCACCTCAGAATTCCCGTGAGATTACAAAGCATTTTGGGGAAGTGGAGCAAAGGCTTGTGGGGATTGAAGTCCTGTATTCGAGACTATTTTTTACAATGTTAATCAAGTGATTTGGTAAAAGTTAAGGTATCACTTTTCCAATTATCTCTCTTTGATTTTGTATACCTGCTGGACCCTGGCTGCTGCACCAGATGACATCAGTTCTGGGGATTTTATACTCTTTACAGATGTTATGTCATGGTGTGGACATGACTCTAGAGTAGTAAACCCTCAGGCATTCAGTCAGGGGTTTGGTTGTGTGACTGGGGTCTGCCTGGAGACAAAGGGAATGACCCTCATGAAAGATTCTTTAGTTTTAGGGAACAGACAGATGTCTAAAATACAGCCTAATAGTATCAAGGTGTAGCCTGGAGGTGCATCTCTCTGTCCATCTTAAATCTAAAGGAGGATCAAAGGAGGACAATCCTGTCAGGGTCTTATAGGGGTCATTAGATGTTTTAGGTTAGAAGTCACAAGGATATAAGGGAGCAAAGGAATTTCCATGATAATAGTTTGCCCAAGTTTCTGGGGATACAATCCCCATGAACTCAGTCAAGAACTCCCTGGACTGGTTGCCCTCTGGAGCTCTATCAGTGCTCAGCCAGTGGGATCCCCAGGAGGATAAAGACCAGCCCAGCCAAGATGGGGTGGACCAGGTTGCCCACAGTGTAATCCTGGGCAGCAGCATCTGGGGCTCCGAGCTGGTCACTGAGATATGGCTGCCCAGTGCTCAGCCCCTGTTTCAGCCGTGTTTCATCTCCCACAAGCACTCAGATCCCCATCTCAGGCCATTCCTCTTATCAACATGGAATCTAGAAACCCCCAACTTGTCACCTAGTAAGACCTGATGAACCCCAAGTTTAGGACTAGCTTGTAAGCTGGAGACCCCAAAGCTTGTCCTTGTTCCCTGTTCCCTTGAGAATCCACCCTGAAGGGAGTCTCAGGCTGGCAGTTTCAGACTGAATCAAAGACTAAGGGAAATGTCTGTCCCAGTCAGGTGGGGCTAAGCAGATGCTGTGACAAGGAAATCACTTTAAAAGACTGATATATATTAATTTAAGGTCGCCAAGGAATTCAGCTATGTAATTCCTTAATGAAAACTCAAGTCAGCAGTCAACCTTTTATGGAGTTTAATTACAAACAGGAGGAAGAAAGGAATTAGAGAGAGAGAGAGAGAGAGAGAGAGAGAGAGAGAGAGAGAGAGAGAGAAAGAGAAAGGGGAGAGAAGGGAATAGGGCTTAAATACCCCCTCTGTTTAGGCTGGGCCAAAAGGCCCAAGCCCTTAGATAGCTGGGGCAAAGAAAAGAGATCAGTCCCTATTACTCACGTGACCAAAATGGAGAAACAGTCTCAGGGGCCTCCACCTCCAGCTTCCTTCAGAGCAAGCACAACCTCTCAGCACGAAACCTCTCCAATCCCCCATCCTCAGTCCTCAGACCCCTCTATGTTTAAGGAAACCATCCAAGTTCCCTCCCCTCAGTTCTCACATCTACCAATCACTGTCCATGTCTCCCCTGTGCCAATGGTGGCTCTAGCTTAACCCAGGACTTCCCAGAGGTCTGTGGCTTTGCACATGTCTGTTGGAGGTCATATTCTCAAATAATTAAATCTTGATCCTTTGCTGCAGCCCTTCCTAAATCCTATTATTCTAAGTAGGGTGGAAATTGTATTTTCCAAGACCTGGTTCTGTCATTCCAAGTATCTCTATTGTATCAATTCTAAAATCAATCATGACTCAAAGAAATTCCTGTTCCATGCTTAAGCATAGGTCAAAGCCCTTTCCATTATTTAGCAAAAGGTTTCTGTCCTAAAGTAATCTTAAGAAGGGAGGAGGAGGAACCTCCCATGCCAATGGGGTTCACATTCCAATAGAGTTCCCACTATCAATAGGAAATTTTTCAAGTATGAAATTTCCCAATGGTGAAATTTCCAACATTTATAAGTCTAAGGAATTTTAAGGTTTACAATCCCCCCTGATGATCATTGGGAGACTAGTCACCCCATTGATCATTTAACATAATCACTTTGTAGTTCTAAATTCACTTCTAACTAAAGATATACACAATATTCAATTTTCTAAGAGAAATTAGAATAGTGAGAGAGGAAATAGAAAAGAAAAGAAAAGGCGCATTGACAGAAAGCCAAATTAGGGGCAGTCCCTTTTGGCATAAATGTGTACAGTTACAATGAATGTTCAATCAAAAGTTCAGTCCAATCAATCACATCCAAAGTTCATTCTTGATCTTCTTGATGAAGTGTAGGTTTTCGGCATCTTTTTGCAACAGTTCATTCTTTGGATATAAAAGTTTCAAGCTTCTTTCTTGAAGATCTTTTCTCAAACAGAATCAAAATCTTTGAATTTTTTTATAAAAGTAAAATCTTAAACAAAATTCTTGGATTTTTATAAAAATACAATCTCAAACAAAAAAAAATTCAAAAATAAAAAAATTCTTAGATTTTAAATTAAAATACAATCCACCCTGAAGTAAGTATTAAATATATATATATATATATATATATATATATATATATATATATGTATATATATATATATATATATATATATCAAGTTTAGCTCAGAATGCAATGTTCAGTTATGGGGGTGTATGTGTCAATTATCAAAAGAATAGAAAAATAATCAAAAACATAAGAAAAATTCAAAATAGGCCTTGTATAAGTCCAGTTTAAAGTAATTTCTATCCCACAAGTATGTAGGACAGAATGCAGTAATATTTCACTTAGCCATTTGTAGCCAAGACTACAGGAAGTTGCCATAATATAAGAAGAAAAGAATTAGAATTCTATTTTGATGGGGAAATGTCATTCCCTTGTCTGATTTTTTTTTCATTCTCAGGGATATAGGGAGCCAGCATGATAGTCAAGCTTCATACTTGTTTGAGTACTTCGTAAAGAGTGTAGATACAAGGAAGTCCTATGACTTAAACATAAGTTAAGCGTCGCAACCTCGAGTCTCACTTTAATATTTCTTGTGTGCTCTATTGGCACTATTCAGGTTTAGTCTGTGCTCCTTGTTTTTATCTCTTTTCCTGGAATCAGACACAAACATTAATCACAGTCCTATAATATTTTATCAATAAATGGCAGGTTCCCATAGTTTAAAGCTTTTAGGCATATATTGATATTAGAGTATATATATTACCTTGTATTACTGCAGGAAAAAATAATATTAATATTAATTATGTGTACCTTCAGTACAAAAAATGAGAAAAAAATCAAATATTCTGATCAAAAAATAAAAGAAAAGAAATAAGGAAAATAAGGAAAAAATCAGTAATTCAATATATTCTTGAAAAAAACAGCATCTATTTGTCTATGGATACTTGAATTATTGAGTTTGGGAGCCCTGATTGAAGGACCTGTTATAGATTTATTTTTCTTCTACTTGGAATTTTTACACATAAGACTCTGATAGTCTATATTTTCATCCAGAAATTTTTCTTTTCTTTTGGATTTTCTGATGTCTTTTTAATATCTCTTGCCAATTGATTCATATATCTCATACCTCAGCCATGCATCCCTAACTGATTCTGAATCTTTCAATCACCTACAACACGGGGGAATGTAAAAAAAAAAATCATTATTTAAATTGCAAAGTTTAAATTCCTTTTGAGAAGAATTTTAGGTAAAGGAGATGCTACCTCTCTGAATCCAGAACTGAACTGTTGGAGAAGCAACCATGAAGAAGCCTCCAGACCACAAGTTGCACAAAATTGAACTTTGGGTGTGGTTGATTGAACATTTATTTGTATGTATACTTTCATGCCAAAGGGGACTGCCCCCTAACTGGCTTTTTGTCAATGTGTTCAGCAATTATTGGTTTTATTCTTTTTTCTCTTATCCTCATACTATTGTAATCTTTTAAGTTTATTATGTTTTTATGATCCTTTTGGGGAAAAATTAATTTTTCCAAAAATGATCACCCAGGGAATGTAAAAAATAGACTCGAATACAGGACTACAATCCCCACGAGCCTTTGCTCCACTTCCCCAGAATGACTTGTAATCTCAACTGGGCCGAGATCGAGAAGGTATTTAAGCTGATTCAAAGGCTTTTGAGGCTCTCTATCTCTTGACTCTTTTTGGACTTCCGTTTTGGAGCAGGCGGTCTCTTGCGTGATGTGAGGCTATTTTGTCTAGGCCTCTGGCCTAGGCACATGTTTCTTACTTGTATATTCTTTAATCTTTAACCTTTAATAAACCTCTAAAAAATATAATACTCCTTGCAGAGAGAAACTAATTTCTACCTGCCTCAGTCTCCCCATCTCCCCTAAATTTTAATCTTTACAATGCTCAACATCCTTTTGTCATAGGTAGTCACCCCATTGTATTAGCATGGGCATTGGACCCCCAGAAACTCAGGCAAACTATTAGAAGGGGAGTTCCTCCGCTCCCTTAGCCCCTTGTGACTCCCAACCCCAAATATCTAACCTTGAGGATCACCCTCCTTTGATTGCCCCATTGAGTTGAGATGGACAAAGAGACACACCCCACCCATTCATTCATCCTCCAGATGAAGAGAACCATCCCCATGGCCTCGGTCAAACCTTCCCCCAAACCCTCCTCCAGAGTCAGGTTCTGACTGGTGTATGGAGGCATTCTGGGAGCAACCCCCCAGGTTGTTCCACTCATGCTGTCTTGCTGGTCGAAAATTCAACATTACTATTAAATCTCTCTCTTTACTTTTAAGCTAAGCTTTGGAGTCTTGCATTCTTTTTTATATTTTTAAACATTATTTTATTTGTTCATTTTCAAACATTATTCATTAGAAACAAAAATCATTTTCTTTTACTCCACAACCACCACCCCTCCCATTGGAGATGTGTGATTCCTCTGGGTATCACATGTGTCCTCGATCTGAACTCATTTCCATGTTATTGGTTTTTGCATTAGGTTGTTCATTTAGATTCGTTCCTCAATCATATCTGTAAAAACGGAGATTTGAACTCCAGACTTCAAGCCCCAGAAGTCCTTGCTCTAGTTCCCAAGATGCCCTCTTATCTCATTGAGATCCCCAACTGGTCAAGGTCAAAATTTCTATTTAAACTGGCTGTAAAGCCTACTGAGTCTCTCTTCCTGCTTATACTTCCAAGCACATGCTTCTCTTGAGATGTAGTGTAAATGAAATTGAATGGGTCTTTCAGCCTTCCTAGGCACATGCTTTCTTATTTTGTATTTACTTTATTTTTTAATCTTTAATAAACCTCATAAAAATATAATACTTTTAGCAGAAAAACTAATTTTTATACAGTTTTTGGCAACCTAACGGGACAAAGGCCTTTTTTAAAAAAAAAAAAGAAAGATACTTGACTATATAAATTTACAACGGTTACAGAGGAAATCAAGGGATCAGTTCAGAAGAAGAAAAAAAACAAAATAGCTCCAGGCAATGCCTGAAATTAAAATGTGATTTGGTTATAGGCCTGAAAAGAATTTCCACGTGGATTCAAAAATGATTTAAAAAATGTAAAAAGAGAAGTAGAGGAAAAATTGGGAAAAAAAATTAGTCATACAAGAAAATCATGACAGTCAACAGCTTGGTAAAGGAGAGAGAGGAAATACTGAAGAAAATATCAACATAAAAAAGTAGAATGGCCAAATGGAAAAAGAGGTAAAAAAGTTCCCTGAAGGAAGCAATTTCTTAATAATTAATATTGGACAAGGGGAAGCTAATAATCCCATGAGATATAAGAAATAAAATTTAAAAGTAAAAACAATAAAAAAAATAGAAAATGGGAAAATTGGAAAATAACATAGACCAGGAAAATGGATTGAAAAGAGAAAAGAAAAGAATTATTGGGCTTCCTGAAAATGTGATCAAATGATCAAATAAAGAGTGTAGGCATCATATTTCAAAAAAGTTATCAAGAAAAACTCCCCTGATATCTAGAATCAGAAAATAAAATAGAAATGAGGAAAAAAAATACCCCAATTACTTTCTGAAAGAGATCATAAAATAAGAACTGTCAGGAATACTATAGCCAAATTTAAAAATCTGAGATGAAGGAGAAAATATTCTAAGCAGCCAGAAGGAAACAATTCAAATATTGTGGAAACATAATCAAGATAACACATGATTGACTACTTATCCACTCAAGGATTAGAGTTCTTTGAATATGATATTCTAGAGAGCAAAGAAGCTAGGATTACAACCAGGAATAACCATACCCCCCAAATCAGTATAATTGGGGGAGGGGGGGAACCAAATATTTAATAAAATAGAAGACTTTCAGGTATCTTTGAAGAAAATACCATGACTGAATTGAAAATATGAAAGAAGTGAAAGGAATAATTTTTGTAGTGGAAGGGAAGATGGGAGTGGTGATGGATAATGCCTGAACTTCACTTTCACTATATTTTTTTTCAGGGGGAATATCAAAGACAATTAGTTGGATATAGAAATTTATCACATCTATAGGGAATTAGGAGGAGAGGAGATAAGAAAAGGGAGAAAGGGGGCAGCTGGGTGGCTCAATGGATTGAGAGTCAGGCCTAGAGACAGGAGGTCCTGGGTTTAAATCTGGCCACAAACACTTCCTGGCTGTGTGACCCTGGGCAAGTCACATTGGCTAGCCCTTACCACTGTTCTGCCTTGGAGCCAATACCCAGTATTGACTCCAAGGTGGAAGGTAAGGGTTATTAAAAAAAAAGGAAAGAAAAGAAAAGAAAAGGGAGAAAGCTAATAGCATGGAGGACAGATTGGAGGAGGCAGTTGACAAAAGCAAAATACCGTTGAGGAAGGACACACTAAAAGGAGAGGGGATAAATCAGGAAATAATAGAATGGAGGGAAATACACAGTTAGTAAATTAATTGTGAATGTAAATGTGATTCACTCACCCATAAAATGAAAGTGGATAGCAGAGTGGATTAAAAAACAAAATATGATACTATGTTGTTCATAAGAAACATACTTGAAGCAAGGTAAGGGGCTAGAGCAGAATCTACTAGTATGATTCAGCTGAATTCAGAAAAGAAATGGTAGCAATCATGATCTCAAATAAAGAAAAATGACAAAATATATTTAATTAAATATATGTATTTAAATATAAGATATAATTAAGAGATGGACAAGGGAACTACAGTTTACTAAAAGATATCACAGACAAAGAAGTAATATCAATATTAAACATATATGCACCAAATGGTATAGCATTCAAATTTTAAAGGAAAATGTAGATGAGTTATAAGAGGAAATAGATTTTAAAACTATAATAGTGGGGGACCTCAAATTTATCATTTCAGGAAGAAAGAAATTTAACCAAAAAAATCAAGAAATGAGTTAACAATATGAATAGCATTAGAAAATAGCAGGTAGAAAAACAAGTTTTTTTTACAAATCTAAAAAGATATGAGGTAGACCACTGCAGAAAATTGGGTAGTGCCTATAAAAGTGAAGTCTTTTTTCTCATTGGTGTATGGCACCTACACAAAAATTGACCACACATTAAAGCATGTAAACCTCAAAACCAAATGGTGAATACTCATGAAAAGAAATATTATATACATATTTTCCAGATCATAATGCAGAAAAAAATACACTCAATTAAACACCATGAAATCATAGATAAAAAATTAATTGGAAATTAAATAATCAAATATTTTTAAATGAGTGAGTTGGAGAATAAATCATAGAAATTATCCATAATTTGTGGAAAGAGAATGACAGCAATGAGACAACATATAAAAATTTATGGGATAAAGCCAAGGTAGTATGTAAGAGAAATTTTTGTATCTTAACGCTGATGTCAACAAAATAGAAAAAGAATGTTTTGCTCAGGAGAAGAGATAGGAGGTCCTGGGTTCAAATCTTGTCTCAGACACTTCCCAGCTGTGTGACTCTGGGGAAGTCATTGAAGCTGCATTACCTAGCCCTTATTATTCTTCTGCCTTGGAATCAATACTTAGTATTGATTCTAAGGTAGAAGGTTAGAGTTTTTAAAAAAAAAATTTTAAAGAAAATAGAAAAAGAACTGACCAATGAGTTGACCCTGAAAAGAAAAGCAATAAAACTCTATAAAAATAATAAATTGCAAATCTCAAATTAAACATGAAAAATGGAAATCCAGAAAATCAAAGGAGAGACTAATGAAATTGAAAGTATGAAAATCAATGGACTAATGAATTAATCTAGGAGCTCTGTTTTTTAAAAGGAGATATATAATTGATATTTCATTGAGAAAAGAAAGAAAACCAAATTACCAAGGTCAAAAATTAAAAAGGGAATTTAATCACTAATGAAGACAAATTTAAAGCAATGATTAGGAGTTATTTTGGCTGAACAAAAATATGGATATTCAACAAACTTTGGCCCTGTGCTTTATTTTTCCCCAGATTCTGTAATTGCTTCTTCAGTTCTGTGCCTGTGACCAGACCCTCCTGCAAACCTTGCTTAGCTATTTCCAACTTGCAAAGTCTTTCTTTCTCTCAGTATCAAACAAAAACTTATTGAAACAATTAATAACTTCAGGAAATTTACAAAATAGGAAATAAAGCCACATAAAACATCATTACTTTTCCATACTACCTCCATATTTCAACAGTAAGAGATCCAGAAAGAAACCTCACTTAAACAAAAGGATTTAATGAGAGAGGTTTGAACTGTAAGGGCAGTCATTAGGGTTGTCAGTCCAAAGAGAGAGGCCCAACCAGCTCTGAAGGTCAGACTTTTCTTTCTCTTGCTGTCTATTGCTAAAGACTTTGAACTTAAGAAAGCTAGCATAGATATAGCATAGACAGGAATAAGAGAAACCTCCACCAGTCTTCAAGGCCTGGCCTCAGCTCAAAACTGAGAGAGACTCAAACCCCATCTGGGGAAAAGTATAGGGAAATGTTTATTCCCTCTACCCTGATACCTCCTCAATCCAAACTTGTCGTTAAATTTCATCTTTATTTCAATAACTGCAAATAAGAGGATGATCATTTCAGGGGACATAGAGGAAGTTGAACGTGAGGACTGTGAACCTTAAAAATTCCCAGACCCTACTTCATAAGATTGGATTAAGACCATTCCCCATTTGGGCAGTGAACTTCACCTACTTAAGTCTGCCCTAGGGGAAGATAAAGTTGTAAACTCTTTGCTGAACAATGAAAAGTACTTAAACCCATATTTATAGTAAAACAAAAAATTCTTAAGCCATGCCTATTTTTAGAACTAATACAAAGGGGTGCTAAGTACCTATAAAGGTCAAGCAACTTGTGAGTTTACAAGGAACAAAGACCTGAGAAACTTACTCAGAGCTTTCCTGGTGTGAATTACTCAAAAGTTCACACATTCTTAGGTATGAACTAAGAATGGTCTGTCCTTTGGAAAACGTCTACTGTGATTGGTAGATGTAAGAATTTAGGGGGGGGGGTGACAGAGGAGAAAATGCCCTTTAAAAGGAGACGAAAAGCTCTCTCTGGAAACAGTCAGCTGGGAAAGGCTGCTTTGAAGGGTCTCTCTCGAGACTCTCTCGGGGACATTTCAGGGGAGGATTGAGCTGGTGAAGTCAGCTGAGATGGAGCTGGCCTGGTGTCACTAGAATCCTTGTTTGGACAGATCTTGTGTTGAGTGATTAAAGACTGACTGATCTCTCTCTTAAGACTCAGGTCTAGGCCATGTTGGCTTAAGGCCCTTCATACTTATTCCTTTCTTACTTTTTCTCTCTTTCTTTAATTCCTCATTGTATTATTAATTAAATTCTCTATAAAACCCAGTTGACTTGGGTATTTGAATAATTGGGAATATTTCCCTGGCGACCACCTTATATTTGATTTGAAACAAAACACTGTAGTGAAAACATATTTTCTGTGGTCACAATTTACTCATCCACTCTTATATCTACTACAATTTAAGTCTTCCACTATTTTAACTCACTACAGTTTATGACCTCAACCATTTTAATTATCACAGGACAGCCATTCAACCATAAAGGGTCCTTATTAGACCCTTGCTGTGTGACCTTGGTCTGGAGGGGAGGCTTGTCTCTCAGGGAGTCCATGCTTACTTGCTCTGGGGCATCTTCAAAATCAATCAATAGAGATGTCCCCTCAGTTATCATAGTTGGCCCATTTCTCGGGAACCCCATTTTTCAAAGATAGCCTCTCAGCAGAGAGGATCTCTCTCCTTTTACCTCATGAGCAGTCATATTACCTCCATCCCTTCAACAAAATCCTCCTTATCTCCCGATATCTCCTCAATGTCCCTACAATCCCTTTAAATATTACATCCATAAAAAACCTGGAAAGATTTGGATGAAATGATGCAAAATGATCAAGCAGAACCAGGAGACTATTGAACACAATGACAATAATAATGTTGAATCTCAGTTGAATGATCAACTGAGAATGACTTAACTATTATCAACATGGCAAGAATCCAAGACAGCTCGAAGAGACTCATCATGAAAAAGTCTATCCATCAACATACAAGGAAGGGGCAGAATCAGAATGCAGATTCAAGCATACCACTCCTCATATTATTTCCTTCAAGAAGGTTTTTCTCCTGTTAGCAATGTATATCTTAATTCACAACATAATGAATGTGGAAATATTTATTGAATGATAACCCATGGACAGCACATGTCATATAATTTCATGGAGTGCAAAATCTCAGCAAATGAATTAATTGATTTACTTAAATTATTTTTTATCATTAAATTTTATCAATATATTTATTATTATATAATAAATATTAAATTATTTAATTAAATAAATTTATATTTTATTTATATATTACATTTTGATATTATAGAATATATTTATACATGTGGATATATTATATTATAAATGTAAATAAATAAATTATTTTGTTGTTATTAATAAATAATTAAAATTTAATTAAATTTCCAATTAATAAATTAATTAAATAAGTAAAAATTAAAATTTTATCAGCATGTAGAATAAATAAATAAAGGAATCTATTTCAGCCAGAAGCCAGCTTTTCATTGGGGAGGGGGGTGTGTGTGAGTGTATTAAGGAGGAATTAAAAATCTGGTTTTCCCTTTAGGCAAGAAGGGGAAGAGGAGAAGGAACAGCCCTATACATTTTGTGGGTCTGGGGTGGATGAAGGGAGAATGTTCCCTAAATCCATGAAATAGATGAACTTCTGGAATAAGGAGCATCTGAGCTGTGGGCTTCCCTGCTAGCTTGCTGTTAAGCAAGACTACTGGCTAGAGCTCTGTGGGCAAGAACACCCCAGGATCTATAGTAATGGGGAGCCATACCAATTGGTATTTATTCTTCAGAGGAGGAAAATGAAATCCACAAAAGGAAAGGGACTGGTCCAGGCAAATAGCAGAGCCAGGTTCAAATCCTGGTCCTTGGTCTCCAATTCCAGACTTTTAGGTAACTTTGAAAGTCCATGAAAAGACCTTAATTGATAAGCCACTCTGTGCATAGATTTGGGGAATGCTGTTTTTGGATGTAACCCCAACCTGTGGAAGCTGGACCAAAAAATGTTCCTGGATTTAGCAGAATTTGCTGACTAGTCTGAGGCTACAGCATTTTCTGAAAGATCTGGGACCTTTATCCTGTGCAGGTGCTTAGGGAGGTGGGTTTGAGGAGCCCAGACAGTCCCCCTTCTCACCTGAGGGCCAGCCTCCCCCTCCTCTCTAGAGGTAAGTATGCTCTGCTCCCTCTTATACAGCATATTCCCCCTCTACAGTGTAATGGCAGATCTATTGGGAGGGGGCAGATAATTAATCATTTGTAATCATTGTTCACCCCCCTGTGGAGGTCAGGGCATCCAGCTTTGCAGAGGGCACATTCTACTCAGAGGAAAGTCCTTGCTCTCTCAGAGTACCAGGGATTACTATTCCCCATAGTTTTAGGCATTTTTGTCTTTTCTGCTTTTCTCCTTGGAGTGGCAAGCTGAGGTGCTAATGTCACAGTGTCTCAGTGATGAGGTAGAACAGGGTCTGCCTTCACAAAGCAGAGGGAGAATAGATGAAGGAGCAGCTTCTTCTTCTGGTCCCCTGGGCATTGGGTAGGCTCACTGGAAGGCAGCATAATGGATTGGGGAGGGAGCTCAGCCCCACATTTGAGGCTCTTGTGGTTCACATGGACATAAGTCACTTCCTGAGGATATTCTCTTTGGAGAGCCTGACAGGAGGAGAGGAAGCAGGAGGAGGTGAGGGGACCGAGGAGGCATTGGGGCAGGAGGGGCAGGACGCTGAACCCAGCAGCCCTCTCAGCTGTGTGACCTGGAGGAAGGTCTCCCCCTCTGTTCTCCCCATAAGGAGAGTGTTAGGCAAAGGAGGAGAGCTCTGTGCGTAACTCTCAGCCATGTCCTCTTGTCCAGCCTCCTCTGTCTGTCTGTCATCATTCACAGCAGCATCTGGAGACAAAAGAAGGGATGAGGGGCCAGGATGCTGGTTCTCCCCAGGGCAGGCTTTGCCCTCTCACACCCCAGGCCCTCCTGCCCAGCATCCCTGTCACTCACACATGGTCTCTTGTAGGGTGGTCCCTGCTTGTCCTGCGCTGGGGAGGAGGAAGACACAAATACGTGAGAGGGGAGGGTCTGAGAAGGGGGCAGGTACATGTGGGTGGTCTAGGAGGAATGTGGGGTACATCAGGGCCCCTACCTCCTGGTGGTCTTGATGTCTGTCTCTCTATGCCCTTTCCCTTGAAGGAGAGGGGGCGTCAGGCTTCAGGGGGACCCAGGTCACCCCAATTTGACTCTTAGCCTGGGGCCCCTCAACCCCAAGAACTCACCTGTCTCTCTGGTCTGACATTAATGGCAGTGAAGGCAAAGCAAGGTCAGGATGAGGAAGACTGGGAAAACCATCAGGATGTCTGCTAGGAGGCAGGAGTGACCTGAGGAAGCTTAGGAGGAAGACCAAGGTTGGGGGAGACAGAATAATACTGATGCTTTGTGGAGGCCCCTGTCCAAGGGGAAGAGAGACCCAGCCCTGTGGTCTGAGATGCCCCAGGGTGAGAGGAGGAGACCCAGCCCTGTCCTCAGGGATCCCCCAGGCTCCCTCAGTAATTCAGTTCTCCAGACTTCTCTGAATCACCCACCCTGGGCTAGACCTAGACCGTGAGCCAGTCCAGACCAAGAGGATACAAAGAGAAAACAGGGTAATTCCTGTTCGTCAGGGGCTCAAATTCTCCTGCAATGCTCTCTTTTCCCCTATAAAAATAATTTGGTCTCCTCTGAGGAATGAGATCATTAACACCTGGGGAATGGGGAAAATGTAGATCAGGACAGGCTTCCTGTAGGAGGTGACTCTTAAGATTAATCTCAGAGATACCTTTGCATAGTAAGAGGAATAGGTGAGGAAGCAGAATATTGCAGGAAGGGGCACAGCCTCAGCAAAGGTACAGAGGTAGTAGAGAATACTCAAAAGGAGCTACAGGAGGAGTGGTGGGACGAGGAGACCCTGGATGAGGCAGACCCTGAGTGCACATCCAGCCCCCCTGCCTCCCTCCACACTCGGTCAGGAGTCCTCCAAGTATCTACCTAAGAGCCAGTTCTCAGATTCAGGACTTGGAGAGGAGGTCCCTGGGGATGAGGAAGGAGCAGGGTTAGGGGCTCTGCAGAGAAGCCTGGAAAACTGGAAGGTATGGAGACAGGGTGTGAGCCCAGCTGTGCCCAGACTTGCTGGGTGAGGGATGCTGGGTAAGTCCCTCCTCTCTGTGGGCCTCAGGGATTTCCCATCTGTCAAATGGGCCTGAGCTCAGGACCTCTCCTGGCCTCATTCTGAGACTTGATGCTCCTGTGATTCCTGTGACCCCCTCTGACCTCCTGGGGGGCTTTTGGGGCAGGCAGGGATGCCAGGAGAAGAATGGAGGAGCTCGTGTGGCAGGGAGGAACTCTCTGAATCCTCCTCAGGGCTCCTTTTCCTGGCTGGCTGCAGGGCCCTGAGCTTCCCCCTGCCTTGGGGCCAGAGCCCTGAGACTGCTGGATCAGTGGGAGGCTGTGCTGGGCAGAGGAGGGATGAGGGGGAGGAGGGCCCTCGGGTGCTTCGAGCTTAGGGGAATTGGGGTGTTGCTCCTGAGGGCCCCCCTCCCTCTTAACTGGGGAAGTCAGGTTGAAGCAGAGCCCCAGCTCCCTAGTTCTAGTTATGGCTGTGTGGGTGAGGAGAGGGAGGACCCTCTGACTCCTGGGGGAGAGATGGGAGAAGCATGGGTGCTGCTCTGCCCCTCTCTGCTCCCATCCTTCCCCTCCTTCCTGACCAGCTCTGTCCTTCCTTATTCCCCACCTGGTGTTTCCTTTGTCCCTGTCCCCTCCCTCCAGCCATCCTCATGCATTGGTTCCCCCCCCCCCAGAAAGGGGGCTGAGCCCTGACTTAGACAGAAGGTGGTCAGCAATAGGGGAGAGAGAGAGAGAGACCCCCACCCTGTCCTCAGAGGAAGTGGTTACTCCCTGAGTGGGTGGGGGATGTCAGAGCTGGTGGATTCCCAGAGCTTTGGGGAAGGTGAGGACCCTTCGAGGTGCCTGTAAAAGGGAGTGGAGGAGGGGTGGCCTGGGCATCCTTAACATGCCTCCTCCCCACTCCCCATTCCCCCCCCCCTGTTCTGCCCTTCTATTGTCCCCCTCTGACCTCCTCAAACCCCTTCCTGGGAATTAGTAGTGACATTGTCTTTGTGGGACCAACACAACTGGATGATGGATGGTGGGAGGTGTCTAGAGGGGTCATGAGGAGAGGCCTCATTGTCTACACTCTCTGAGGATGCCCCAGTGCCCTCCCTCTGAGCCTCCTCTTCCCCCAGTCTCCCTGGCCTCTGGGTCCCCTGGGACAGGCCTGAGCAGGCAGGGATGTGACCTAGGGCAGAGAGGGAGCCTGGGAGAGGGAGGGGCTGGGAGGGGCTGGGGCTTCCTCATCTGAGACCTGGAGCATCAGGGGGGTGCTGGGGGAGGACCACTCATTAGGGAAAGAACTATGAAAGCCGAAGCATCGGTAAGTGCCATCCTGGGTCGGAGTCACAGCAGGGAAGAAGAAGTCAGCCTGATACATCCTTCCCTGGCTCCTGGTCCTGCTGCGGCTGATCTCTTCTCCATCCTTGCACAGGGCGAATGTGTTATAATACTGCTCTGACCAACACTGCAGGGTCACGTTCTGTCCTTCGGCCACCTCAGAGCCTGGAAGGGCTGCCAGGGAGGGCGGGGCAGAGAGGCCTGGGGGGGGGGGGGAGACCCTGGAGTTAGAGCCGGAGCAGCCCTGGGCAGGGAAGGGGCAGATGAGGCTGGGGGGAGGCCTGGGCTGGGCTGGAAGGTTCAGCTCTGAGAGAGGAAATGTCAGGTGTAGGAAGAGAGAAAGACCTTGGACAGCTCTGGGGCCAGGAAGGGGGGGAGAGAGAGGAGGAGAGATAGGCAGAGAGATAGAGAGAGAGGAAGAAGGGTAGATAGAGATAGATAGAAAAGGAGAGAGACAGAGTGAGAGGGAGAAAGACAGAGAGGGAGGGAGAGAGGGAGAGAGTGTATAAGTGGAAATTTTGTATCCTTTGGACTTCATCTCCCAGAATTCTCCTCTTGTCTCAGGAATTCTTTTTTTCCCCCCTTCTGATTACCTGCCTTTTAAATTAGGGTTTTTAAACTGTGGGTACTGCCTCCCTTGATCTCTTTTCTACATGGGAGACTGGTGAGTTCTATCTGTTTCTCTAGCCTTTTATTTTCCTTTTTCTTCTAGTCAAATATTAATGAATCTAATTAAATATAACACTTGGAGTATTAAATGCTAATTTTAAAAATGTACAACAGTGAGAGGGAGAGAGACAAACAGAGAGGGAGAGGGAGAGAGACAGGGAGGGAGAGAGGAATGGAGAGAGAGGGACTAAGGGAGAAAGAGAGGATGAGAGGGGGAAGCAAGGGAGGGAGAGAGAGAGAGAGAGAAGTCAGGGAGAGAGATAGAGAGAGGGGAAGGGGGGGAGAGTGTATACTTGGAAATTTTATATCTTTTGGACTTCATCTCTCAGAATTCTCCCCTTGTCCCAAGAATCCTTTTTTCCCCCTTTCTGATTATGTATCCTTTACTTTAGGGTTTTTAAGCTATGGGTACCATCTCTCTTGATCTCTTTTCTACATGAGAGACTGGCGAGTTCTATCTGTTTATCTAGTATCTTATTTTCCTTTTGCTTCTATTCAAATATTAATGAATCTAATTAAATATAGCACTTGGAGTATTAAATACCAATTTTTTAAATTTACAACAGAAAGGGAGAGGGAAGGGGAGAGAGAAAAGGAGAGAGACAAAGAGAGAGGGATAGAGAAAGAGAGTGTGGTGGAGAGATGGAGGGAGAGACAGAGAGAGGGATATAGAGAGAAGAAGAGAAGGGGGGAGAGAGAGACAGGGTTGGAAAGAGAGAGGGGGAGGGAGAGAGAAGAGAGAGAGACAGACAGACAGAGAGTGAGGTAGAGAGAGGGATGGGGAGAGATGGAGGGAGAGACAGAGGAAGAGAGAGAGAAAGAGGGATGGAGAGAGAGAAAGAGACAGAGAGAGAAAGAGGGATGAGGGGGCAGCTGGGTGGCTCAGTGGATTGAGAGCCAGGTCTAGAGACTGGAGGCCCTAGGTTCAATCTGACCTCTGACACTTCCTAGCTGTGTGACCCTGGGAGAATCACTTGTCCCCCATTGCCTAGCCCTTACCACTCTTCTGCCTTGGAACCAATACCCAGTATTGACTCTAAGACAGAAGGTAAGGGTTTAAAAAAAAAAAGAAAGAGGGATGGAGGGAAAGAGAAAGATAAGGAGGGAGAGAGACAGAGAAAGACAGAGAGAGGGAGAGATGGAGAAGGAGACAGTGTATAAGTGGAAATTTTGTATCTTTTGAACTTCATCTCTCAGAATTTTCCCCTTGTTCCAAGAATCCATTTTTCCTTTTCTGTTTACATGTCCTTTACATTAAGGTTTTTAAGCTGTAGGTACCACCTTCCTTGATCTCTTTTCTACATTAGAGATTAGTGAGCTCAATCTGTTTCTCTAGCCTTTTATTTTCCTTTTGCCTCAAGTTAAATATTAATGAATCTTATTAAATATAACACTTAGAGTATTGAATACTAATTTTTAAATTTTACAACAGAGAGGAAGGGAGAAAGAGGGAGAGAGAGGAGAGGGGCAGAGGGAGAGCCCGGGTGATCTCCTGGGACAGGCCTTACTAGGAGAGGAAGAGGTTAGGCTATCAATGGGCAACATTTTGAGCTTGGTTTGTCAAAATTCAAGAAAAAAACCACAAGGATAATGTGTTTGGCACATAGTAGGTGCTTCAGAAATGCTGGCTCCTCCCCTCTTCTCCCACCCCCAGAGGGAGAGCTGAGGCAGACACAGGGGAAAAGCCAGGAAGGGCAGAGCCAGAGGGACACTCAGGGCCAGGCTGGGCTGGGGAGGGACCCAGAGCTGTGGAGACCCTGAGCCAGCCCAGCCTGGGGAGAGGATGTGCCTTACCTGTCACCACCAGCTGCAGGGGGTCACTGAGCTCTGACCACCCATAGGATGAATGTCTGTAGAGGCATAGGTAGGTCCCAGCATCATGTGGTGTCACAGATGGGAGGGAAAACTCGCCCTCATTTCCAGCTTTGATCACAGCTCACAGCTTTGATCAGTGACCATCCAGATCCTCCCCTTTTCTCCAGCTGCCACTCTTTAGCCTCCCATGATCCCCTGCACCTGAGGGTCATAGCTCCCCCTTTGGGCACCAGAGAGCCACTCTCTGCCCTGAGGGAGGGTTTGTGGAGTCCATCTGGAAGGGAAGGAAAGCTGATAGGTCCAGGGGAGCCCCCTTCTGTAAGAACCCCACCCCCACCTCGGGTCCCTTCCCTATAGTCTGTCAGCCCAGCCCAGACCTCCCCCAGCTCCCTCCCCTGGGTCAGTTGTGTCCTCTGGGCAGGGGAATTGTGGGAGGAAGGACTCACCTGCTGCCTGGGTCCTTGTCTCCTTGCACAGACACAGCCCTGGCAGAGAAGACCCTGATTACTCACAGCTCCCCCCCACCCCAGCATCCCCACAGGAAGAACAGAGACAGCTCAGGGACTGGGCTTAGGGCTGCTGTGAGGGAAGGAGGCTGAACTCCAGGAGACCCCTCTAAGAGTCCCAGCTTCTCTGCTCCAACCCCACCCTTGCTGTGTGACCTTAGACTTGTCACTCCCCTTCTCTGGAGGAAAGTTTCCTCCTCAGCACAGTGAAGGAGGGGGGCAGGTAGGACTTGATGGTGGCTAAAGTCCCCTCTAGGGTAGGGGCTGCTGAGGACTCACCCAGGCACAGCAGGACTGAGAGGGCAGGAGTCATGGTGCTCCCAGAGGCTGGTGGGAGAAGGTACCGAGGCTGACCTGGAGCTGGTCTGAGGCACACGCTGTGACCAGGGTCAGTTCTGCGCTGTCCCCACACAGAGCCTCTCTTATAAGCTTCACTTCTTCTTCCTCTCTGTGGGTCATGCTTGACTAATGGCAGGATGTGATGCCTGGGGAGGGTGTGTGTGGTGGTGGGCAGAATGGTTGGAGAGCCATCTGGGGTCATAATAATGGGACATTTGCTTTTTCCTGATTCAGGCCCCATTCCCAGGGACAGATTCCCCTGGTCAGCTTTAGGAGCACTCTCCTGCCTTCTCTCCTCACCCCCCATGACTGGCCAGTGAAAGTCTCACTAGAGTCTCCCAACCAGATCCTGCCCTAGCCCTGCCTCATTAAACAGGACTCAATACCCAACCAGACAGACCAGGATTCCTGGGTTATGGGAGTCAAGGGGTTAAATCAAAACCCCAGAATAAGGGGCTGATGGGTGGGCAACTTGGGGAATTGCAGCCTTAGATCCCTGGGTGATCTCTTCTGTAGTTTCATTGTCACCTGACTAGCTTCAGCCCATGCTTAGGAATATCTAGACCTCTAGCTTCTGAAGAGTGTAAGTGCTGGTCCCCAGCACAGGGTCATCATGTCCCCAATGCTCATGGCTAATGAGCCCCCACCAGTGTGGTCCCACTATGCCATTTAGCCAGTTGCTGTCTCTCCAATATCAATTAACCAAGTGACATGGCTTTGCTCACACTGATTCCACCAAGATTTATTTCTTTTACAAAAGAATATTTACAAAGAAACTGGAGTAAAGTAGGAAGTACAAACACCTCCCTTCTTATACCCTGCTCTTTGCTATAGGCCCCTCTTCCTTCTTCACATTCACCTTCCCTTTTCTTTTTTAAAACCCCAACCGGCCTTCTTGGAATCAATACTGTGTATTGGTTCCAAGGGAGAAGAGTGGTAAGGGCCAGGCAATGGGGGTTAAGTGACTTGCCCAGGGTCATATAGCTGGGAAGTGTCTGAAGTCAGATTTGAAACACCTTTTCTTTTGTAATTAGAAATCTTGAATCCCTGGACTTTATTTCCCAGAATCTTTTCCCCTTCGTCCACATAGCATCTTTATGTATTATACATAAAACTTTGCTGTAACACCACCGTTTGCTCTTCTTCCCATGCTCTCCTCTATCTATCATGGTTTTTTAAAAATTTATTTCAACGTCGGCTATGGGGGGTGGGGGGAAGGAAAAGAAAATGATCTATGTCTTTAACGAATAATGCTTGGAAATGATCAAATAAAATATATTTTAAAAAATTTATTTCAAGTTTATTATTATTAATTTCTTATGAAATATATTACTTGAAGTATTGGATCTAATTTTTAATCTTACACTTTATTTTTAGGAATTCCAAGGAACACTTCTATCCAATAAAACCTAATTACCAGATGAGGCTTTTTCTGCTGGTACATCTTACTCCCCTTTCCCAGATCACCTATGGGGATGGGAATGGGTTGATGGTATTAATGGACAACCTCCTAATTAACTGTTTACCTATCAGAGATGTCTTGGAATGTCCAAGGGAGGGAATGAATAATTCCATCCCAGACTCTTCTCATCTGTGACTCCCTTTACCAAGTATTCTTATGCAGATCACCCACCCTATGGCCACACACATTTTGGGGAATAGGAGAAAACTAAGAAAAACTCAAGAATAAGATCTGATTGAGCACCAAGAAAGCATCAGCCTGATCTCTGCTATAGTGGATGACCCTCTGTGGTTGGCATAGCCATTAGAGTGCTTCTCTTTCACTCTCAAATGTGCCCAGAAATTCATGCCAGGAAATCTTCAGATCAAGGAAATGAGGATGTTCAATGGGCATGTCTACCCAAATCCAGTTTCCCTTTCTTTTCCTCATGACCCATAGGTTTCTTTCCCCAATCGCGGTTCTAGAACGAGATGGGACGCTGAGAACTACCCTGTCTTATGACATATATATATATATGTTATATATATACATATATAACACCAATCTTTGGTTTCCCTCCTTCAGCCTATCCACAGATGAGGCTTTCAGACACAGCTTAGACCAGTTCTCAGGGGTCAGATTTCTGCACCTCAGCCTTTTGAGAAGGTAAGAAAAAAAAGGGAGACAGCTTAGAATCAAATAGACACTGGATCCCACTCCTCCATTTTACGGATAAGGAAATAGAAGACCAGAAACAAGATATGAGATGCAAAGGTTCACACATAGAACAAGGGTTGGGCAGGGTCAGAAACCTAATTGAATTCCCCTGTGTCTTTCCCTAGATTCTTTCCCCTCCACTTGTGTTGACACTGGATCTGCTCTCTTCTCACTCTCAGTGTATTTTCTGTCTCCACACATTTGCCACTTCTTCTCTTGGGTAATGTTGTGCTGCCTCAGAGAAATCCTTCCTGTCTTACAAGGCTGGGGAAATGTGAATTGACCTGTAGCTCTTTCAGGATTCCATAGAGAGTGGTGTTCCATCGCCTGGATCCTTGTCAGTCCTTAGCACAGACATGAGACTCTTCTCTCCTTGTTCTCTGGGTACAGTGAAGGTTTCTATGTCTCCAACATCTGGGTCTCCTCAATGCCCAGTACATGACCCAGATTCCTTTTTTTCTCTTTCCTCAGTTTCCAGAACAAGGCTTGGATCTTCCTCCTTTTCTCTCAGCATCTCCCTAGGAGCTCAGTCTGTTTCCCATCTCTCCCCTTGTTAAGGAGCCCAGGACCTGTGTCTCCTTTCATATCAGACTTCTCAGTTTCCAGAACAAGCCTGAGTCATAAGTCTCTTTGCCTCAGTCTACCCTCAAGGACCAATTCGTAGTAGATGATAAGGCATCCACCTACTCCGCAAAAGTTCATCCTGTGTAGAATACTAGAAAGGGAACCTGAGGACTGAATGAAAATGGGTGATGAGTTAAAGTCTAAGGAAAGGAGAGTATAAGCCGAGAAGAAAGACACAGAGATGCAGAGTTCCAGCATAATAAGCCTGACAGTGAGTTAGCTCTGATGGTAAAGAGCTGCCTCTTAGCCCAACACAACTGATTTTTATTGAGGGTTACAAGGACAGGAGCAAGGGAGGATGATAATCAAAGGGTGATCTGACAAACTCACATCATGAGATTTCATCACAAGATACAAGTTGCTGGATCCTAAAACAATAGGGATAGCTATAGGAATAGGAGTTCATTTGACCCAAGTCATCTAAACTTGTCAGATACTAATGTTAAATGATTGTTATTGGCAAAATGAGGAGACTGAGATCACTGGTCAGTCTCAAGGATGGGTTAAGAATTTGACAAGGTTGGGGTCTTGACTGAACTCAAGGTTACAGAAATCAGTCTTTAGAAACATCCATGAGACTGTTAAACAAGCAAATAGTTCATAAGAATCAGCTTTTGAGGACCCCTAAAAGATCTTCAGGGGTGTATGGGGTGCTCAGGGAGGGGTAGTATCTCTGGTATGGCTTGTCGTGCCCTCCTAGGGCAGCTCTCCAGCCTCTGACCCCCACCTGATGCCCAGCTCTCACTTGTGGCTCCCAGTAGCTGCTAGCATGTGACAGCGGCCACACCCTGGACAACGGCTTCGACAGGTCGCCTAAACCTTGTGAGGGTAGCCATTGGGTCTTCAATCCCTGGTGAACCAGGGCTTTGCTCACTGAACATGAGAAGACTGCTTCGGTGGAACAGACGGAAGAAACCAACAAGAAGGTTCAATGGCTGAGATGGCGATGCAGCAAGGCACTGTGGAGTGCTCAGGGCATGTTGGAGCACAAAAGACAACACGGCCATCCAATGCAGCTGAGGAAGTTTCCAGGTGTAACGATTTTTCGTGCCACTGGATCCAGGCTTTCAATGCCGAGAGGAAGGGAAAGAGGAAGGAATGAAGGAAGGAAGGAGAAAAGGAAGTAATAGATATTCAAATCAAAATACATTAGAATGCTCTGGTCACTGACCTTGGGAAAGCCAACCGAGATAGACTGACAACTCTGAGGAACAAAAGAATTTGGGGAAACGGAGGGGCAGGGAAAGATGACTGACATGAGCATAGCTACAAGGAAATGGAGAGCTCAAACTACACTGACCGGACACAAAACAGCTTGGGAAAGGAAGCATAGCCAGAGGCTATGAGGGGTGTGAGAAGGGCTGCCTAAAATGGAGACTAAACCGGGTGGTCCCTGCCCAGGTGGGAGTCTTCTTGGGAAGGGCCTGATACTGTGGTGGGGTGCAGGAGGCACCCCTGGGGTTTGGGCAGGATACCTTTTGGAAGAATGCAAGACTCCGAAGCTTAGCTTAAAAGTAAAGAGACATTTATTAGTAACGTTGAATTTTCGACCAGCAAGACAGCATGAGTGGAACAACCTGAGGGATTGCTCCCAGAATGCCTCCATACACCAGTCAGAACCTGACTCTGGAGGAGGGTTTGGGGGAAGGTTTGCCCGAGGCCATGGGGGTGGTTCTCATCTGGAGGATGAATGAATGGGTGGGGTGTGTCTCTTTGTCCATCTCGACTCAATGGGGCAATCAAAGGAGGGTGATCCCCAAGGTCAGATGTTTGGGGTTGGGAGTCACAAGGGGCTAAGGGAGCGGAGGAACTCAATAGTTTGCCTGAGTTTCTGGGAGTCCAATGCCCATGCCAATACAATGGGGTGACTCCCTATGACAAAAGGATGTTGAGCATCTGCTTGGCCCCACCTGACTGGGGCAGCCATTTCCCTTAGTGTATGATTCAGTCTGAAACTGCCAGCCTGAGACTCCCTCCAGGGTGGATTCTCAAGGGAACAAGGACAAGCTTTGGGGTCTCCAGCTTACAAGCTACTCCTAAAACCTGGGGTTCATCAGGTCTTATGAAGCGACAAGCTGGGGGTTTCTAGATTCCATATTGACAAGGCAAAGGGTCTGGGAGGAGGATCTGAGTGCTTGTGGGAGGTGAAACATGGGTGAAACAGGGGCTGAGCACAGGGCAGCCACTTCTCAGTGACCATCTCTGATCCGCAGATGCTGCTGCCCTGGATTACACTGTGGGCAACCTGGTCCTCCTCACCTTGGCTGGGCTGGTCCTCCTCCTCCTGGGGGTCCTGCTGGCTGAGCACTGGAAAAGCTCCAGAGAACAACCCATCCCGGGAGTCCTTGGCTGAGCCCTCCGGCCAGAGCAGCCCCCGAGACAGAGGAAGGAAGGAACAAATGCAGTGAGGGCTGCCTCTGTGCAGGGTCTCTATTAAGCACTCAGATACAGTCATTAAAAGGGTCGGAGACACAGACAGAGACCGAAGGATGAGGGAGAATTTGCTGCTTCCAGAACAGCCTAAGCAGAGGAGGGTCTTTTCCTCTGTGGAAGGAAACCCTTGACAGAAGCCCAGGGCAGGGGAAGGGGGGAAGATGCTGTGAAGAATCCACAAAGATGCCTCTTGGAAGTAACCCTGAGGCTTCCTCTGCTTCCAGGGCTGAGGGCTGTACATCTATTTGCAAACCAACCTGGGAGAATCAAGGGATGCCCAATACAACAGATGATTGAGAGGAACAACGTCTGTTTCCACATAGACAGTACAAGATTCTGGGAAAGGATGTTCAGGCCTCACTTTGCAGATTCCAGACATGAAGCCCGACCTGTAAACCTGTTTCCTGCGAGTGATGATGTTGTACAAGGTTCATCCACCTTCCTTGTCCTGGAGCCCACCTAGAGCATCCCTTTCCAGGCTATCACACGTGTGAGAACGGCTTTCCCTGGGCCTTTGGAAAGCTGGCAGACGAAGAACCGGCTTGCTCAGATGTGGCTGAGCGGGTGGCCCCAGAGGCTGCCCGCAGCCCCAAATGAACAGAGTCCTGGGTGAGCCCTCGGAGGGGACGGAGAAGCCTGGGGAGGAGGGGCGATGAGGGAGAAGGAGAGGGGAAGCCATGGAGGAAGAAGGATTCTCCACCTGGGCTCCTCCGATGGTGGTAACTCAGGCACAAGAGCATTGTAGCCAAGGAGAAGACCTGACAGCCACTCAGCTCTAGAGGGAGCGGAGCTCTGATGGGCCACAGCTTGGGTGGAAAAGAGCTTCCTTGGTTGGGGCATTTCTACTGGGGTTACCCCAAGGAAAGGGGGGAATGGACCAAGGTGGACTGAGCAGTTGGGATGTACCGAACCTAAAACAATAGATGTAGCCAAAGCCCCAAATCAGGAGTACACACAGCCTAAGGCAACTAAGCTTGATGGATAAGGTGGTCTTTGACTGGCTATTGGCCACACCTGGACACAGTCAGACTTCCAGGGTGTAGCCTCAGACCTGGCTCACCATTAGAGGAGGTTAAGGACTGAACCCAGGGCATAGAACTCAGCTTGGGAAAATGATGACGGAGCTCATCAGGGTGGTTTTGAGAACCCCTGAAATATAGCCAAGGTTTATACCCGCCTGGACTGCTATGTATCCCCCTTTGTTATTAACAAAAATAGTAACAATGATTAGAGTGAGTAATTTAACAGAAAAATATTTTTTAAAAAGGGGGAAAAGATTTGCAGGGATCCAGGAGAAAAAAAACACTATTCATAAGCAAAGGATAAACTATGGGAGTGGAAACACCGAGGAAAAGCAACTGCCTGAATACAGTGCTTGAGGGGACATGACAGAGGATAGACTCTAAATGAACACTCTAATGCAAATACTATCAACAAAGCAATGGGTTCAAATCAAGAAAACATCTAATGCCCAGTGGACTTACACGTCAGCTATGGGGGGGGGGGGTAGGAAAAGAAAATGATCTATGTCTTTAACGAATAATGCTTGGAAATGATCAAATAAAATATATTTTTAAAAAAAGGGGGGGAAAAGAAAAAAGCCAAATATCAAAAAGGGTTAGTTACTGCAGAAAACAATGTGTATAGATATAATAAAAGAAAATAAACATACTAAATATAAAAGGAAATCTAGCAATTCAAAGATTATAAGTTAAAGACTTATTATAAGTTTTATTTTTTTATTTTTATTATAATTTCTATTTATTTTATATTCTTTATAATTTTTAAAAATTTATTTATTTAAAATTTTAAATTAAATTTAAATTTAAAATTATTTAAAATTATTTATAATTTATAATAATTTATAAATAAGAATTATTATAAGTAAAAGACTGTTAATAAAAAAATAAGTCTGAAAAATGTGTTATAATCTCCAGCAAGCCTTAATTATTCTGGAATATGTGTTCCACCAGCCTGTGGGGCATTTGTAACAGGAGAGCTTTTCTCCCCTTAGCAGTCAAGGCTGTAGGCAGTTGTGTAGCCTTTAAAGGGAAAGAAGGGACACTAGTTTGAGGTGAAAGGGAAGTCTTCTTCCCTTAGTCTGATTATGCATAGAGTATTAGGGATGGTGGAGCCAAGATTCCAGTCACATAGAGATTTGGTTGGAACTTTGGTACCAGGCTGTCCTGTGTTTGGGGGTGTCAAAACACTGTGTGTCCTTTTACCTCCTTAGCAACAAGACCTTAGCAACCCTTATCCATCCTTCTCCTCTGGATTGAAGGTCTCTATTGTAATCCCTTCTTTTGCCATCAGACACAATAACTCACACCAGTTGCATGATATTTCACAAATACTTGCAGGTTCCTACAATCTCAAGCTTTTAGTAAGCATATAGGGTCAAGATATGTAAGGAGCTTAACCTACAAAATCAAAATCTTCATGCTGACTTCTGTTGTGGGGTGCTGGAGGTGAGCCCCTGGGGTTTGGGATTGGCACCTTGGGCAAGAATGCCAGACTCTGAAACTTAGTTTAAAATGAAAAGAGAAATGTATTAATGTTGAATCTGGCCAGGAGGGCAACATAGGTGGAAGCCTGCCTCTTAGCTGCAGCGGCCTGGGTGGAAAAGCTATCCCCTGATGCCACCAATTCTGGGGATTCTATACTCTCTACATCAGTGAGGAGGTGACTGGAGCAAGGGATGGAAGGGGGAAGGTTTGCTTGAAGGGGCGGGTGGACAGATGGTAGAGGGGTATCTTTTTATCCTTCTCAAATCAATGGGACAATCAAAGGAGGGTGGTGATCCTCAAGGTCAGATGTTTGGGGTTGGGATTCACAAGGGGCTAAGCGAGCTGAGGAACTTCCCTTCTAATAGTTAACTTGAGTTTTGGGGGGTCCAATGCCTATGCCAACTCCAATGTACTTCAGTACTAAAAATCTAGGGAATAAATAGTAGGAAAAAATAAAATGAAAAAAAGAAAGAAGAGGAAAAGGTGCAAAATCAAATGTTCTATTCTAAATAAAAACAAAATTAATAGTAAAAAATCTAAATTCATGAGTCACATTCCATGTGGCAGTGTTTTAGCCAATCAGAGGTTTCTCACTCAAAAGGAGATTATGATTCACAGCTTGGGTGTACAAGATTTTTCATCAGGCAGCAGCTTTTCAAGACACATTAGTACAACAATTAATGTGAATTTGTTAAAGTATGGATATTCCCAAATTATGTGTGTTTAGCCATTCTGTCCCCTTTCAATTAAAATGAAGATTTGTTGTTGTTTAAATGCAATTTCAAGTCAAATGGGTTTATAGACAAGCCAAATTCTAGTAAAGACACTTTTTTTTTTTTTTGCAGACTGTGAATAAAGCAGTTAAGACAATTATCATATATACATTTTGGACAACAGAAACAATTTCATTTGCAGGTGAACAGAATCCAATGCACTGCTATGAAATTACAACGATAAATTTGTTTTTAGATCAAATTTGAGTAACATGGAAGAATTCCGACAAAATAATTGCAAGTAAAATATTGTACAGTTTAAAGTTTTTAGTATGGGAAAGGAGTTGATCTTATAACAAACACCCATATACTTTAGGAAAGACTGTCTGTAAACTACTTAGGTCAACCGCCTCTTAGTAAAAGCTCATCTGTGTGGATAGTTCATTAGCCCTGCCCTTAAGTCCGTGGCTGTGCCTTGTTTGTCCATCTGCTGTTCTTCAGTGTCTGGTCACTGGGTTGCACTGTGGTTGGTGCTGGACCGACATCTGCTTTCTCTGCTCCCTGGCTCGGCTCTGTGGTAATGCTCGATGACTGGGTTTCTTCCATGGATTCCTGATATCACCGAAGATAGAAGGAAAACCTCGACCCAAACTCAAACTCATTGGGTCTTTTTCCTGTCTGATAATGTCCCTTTTTGTTTTGATTTTGGGCTGTTAAATTTCTTTCAGCCCTTTCTCCAATGATTTGTTTTTAGAATTTTCTGGGATACCAGGCTTAGGAGAGATGCTCCATAATTTGTCCAATTGTGCCCATCTCTTGCTGGTATAATCATTGTTATTCCAATCTTTAAACTGTTTTGGAATGGCCAGATGTGGCAGATTATTTAAAAGATGTGCAATACCCTGGCATAGTTCTCAGCCCATACGACATGAGAGTCATTAATCATCTCCAGTCATTAATCTAGCTTTCATTTTTACAACAGGAGCAGATTGCAAGGCGTCCCTTTGCCACAACTGAGCAGGTCTAAAAGGTTGTGGTTACCTCCTTGAGGTGAAGGAGTGACACAATAGAGTCCACCAAATTTGCACTCAAGTCATTTTGCTGGCTTGTATAGAGAATTGAGGCTCCATCGATCTGGCACTGGTGTAGTAGTGAGTGCATTAACTGCTTCCTGAAAAGCAGCAGCTATGAGGCCATCTACCTTTGAAATTTCCTCAGTCAGAGGCCTAGGAAGACTGTGAGAGCAAATCAAAGTTTCCTTTTTGGCCTTTGCAAGATTGCGTTCTGTGTGGTGTGAAACAACAGAATGAATTCTGCATCCTGCATTGCTCTAAGTTTTCCAGTTTCTAAAGAACCGAGCAGATAAAGGACATCCAGAGGCTCACATATGATATTCCAAGTCTGTTATACAGACTTTAAGCCCGTGGCTAACTTCAGCAAGTTCACTTTCTACAGAAAACTATACTGTCTGCATTAACCCGGCACGATTGTCTAATATAGCTTCTGCTTTTCCTGATTAGATGCAGCAGTGAAAGTGCTCACAGCATCAGCAATGATGCAACCGTGCTATTTTCAAAAGCTCGATCAGAGTTCAACTCCCAATTCGCAAGGTTTTGGCAATAGGAATATGATGATCAACTTTCCCTATAAAATTTGCAGAACTGATTTGCCAAGATGGATCCTGTACACGGGACATTTGAGCTTGTTTTCGCGCCTCTGGGATAAGAATAACAGCAGCATCAGAACCAATTTTTGTAATGTATTGATTGGAATCTTGAACCCTGGGGACTGCATTTCCCACAATCCCTTTTTCTGGTCCCTTGATTTGTATTCAGGGTCTGCTGGGCTTTCTGCATCCATGTGAATAGAGAGAAGCAGCACTCTGGTATTTTTGCTAGCCTTACTTCCTCATACTTCAAGGTAAATATTTAATAAATATTGTTAAGTATAAAACTCGCAGTGTTGGATATTAATTTTAATCTTTACCATCTGGCGACTTACGGAGGGACCTGAACTGACAGCTTTGGAAGAGGCTGTGGCTCACTCCTCCCCCCACTGCCTGAAGGGGCTGCAGTGTTTCCATCCAGCTGGAGCTGGCCCTACCCCAAGGACCATTCAGACTCCTCCCACCTCTGCCTGCAGCTTGCCCAACCCCCTAGGGTGCTGCTGCTACCTCTAGTCTGGCTCCTCATCTTGCTGCTGTCCAGTTGCTGCACCTACCTAGTAAGTGAAACCCAGTGTGGAGGGAGTTTCTTTTCCTGCTGGGCTGCTGCTTGCCTCCTAACCTCTGCCAGGCTCTTTGCCTTGGCAGGGGAGGGAGGATCCTGACCCAAGTTCCCCCACCTCAGCCCAACTCCTAACCCCTCCCAGTTGTAGTGCTGCATCTTGGCCACTAGAGAGCAATATTGAGCAGTAAAAATTTTATTTTTTTCCTTTCTCAATTTTTTCTTTCTTTTTTTCCCCCTTTTCCTGCTTAGCTGCAGAGGCTGTTTGCTGCCACCAGAGGGCAATAAGAAATATTTTTTTCCTTTTTCTAAGAATAAAAATCCAACAAAATCATAAAAATAAAATAAAATAAGCTAAATAACACTCCCCTATCCTATCCCCACCGCTAATAATAATAATAGAATAAATAAATCAATATACATTAAAAACAAAAAAAATCTTTTTTTCCCTTTTCCTCTCTTTATATTTTTGAACAAAATACTAAGAAGCATAAATGCAACCTTGCATGAAAGCATTCTGTTTTTTTTTTTTTGCTCAATTAGGGACCTTTAAGGTTCTGGATTACTTCCTTATCCTTATGTTCTTAGGATATTTTGTTTTTCTGAGAAAAAATGCTACTGTATAAAAGATTAAACCTGAAATGCAGCCCAACATGCAAATTCAATTGGACAATTTAAAATACTTCTTATGTGGTATAACGACAAATTCTGATCCTATCCAAAACAAGTCTGAATTTTGTGAGCCTGTTTCTGAACCACTAAGAGAGGACAATCCTATTTCTCCTAAAATGGAGATAAGACACCCCTCTCCTATATATCAGTTACAAATCCTTTTCTCTCATACTGTGCAACATCTCTCTCGTTCTCAGCAACTCCTGGATAATCTTACCTCCCCTGATCCTTCTTCTAATCCCCCTTCCTCTCCTGTTCCTTCTCCCACCCCACAACCAATTCCAGCCATGAGGAAATCTTGTCCTCCTACCATATATGTTCCTACCCATGCTACTTCTGTATCCCCACAGTCAAGTTCTATGGAACCACAACCATTGTGTAATTCCTAGAATTTCTTTTCCCTTAAGAGAAGTGCCCAAAATAGGATGCCATGGGAATGTGGTAACTCTAAAACACCATATAGCTTTTACTCCTGAAGATATTAGAGAATAAAAATATGATGTTCCTTGTTTTGAGAATGAGCCTATAGCTGTAACAAAAAAGATGGCTGACATATTGTATCAATATGATCCATCTTATAAAGATGATGAAAATTTGCTCAATGCTTTTCTAACAGAATATAAGAAAAATAAGATCATCGAAAGGCCCGCTATTACTAATAGGAGTGGTCCTGCCAGGGTTGTGATCAGGGTGGTCAGCAATGGAGACCGAGATAAAAGACTAGAATACCAGTTGGTGGGCTGAGTATTGGTCCCTTCCCTCTCTTGTATCCTCCCTTGGAGCAGGGCTAGAGATTCCCGTATAACCCCAGAATGATTAGCATAGAAACAGCAAGATTCTCCCAATAACACAGAGTCCACCCTGCTAAAGAAAAGGAGGTCCAGTCCCCACCTATTTTGGAGAATCATCTCTGCCAGAGAGGACAGTGATTTTTCCAAGAAATTAATAGAGGTTTCTAATTCACTGAGGTCTAAATCAATCTGGTGAGGGAGAGGCTGGAAATTCTGGTTTTCCTGAACCAGGGCAGCAGTGCTTCTGGTTCTAGTAGGAACTATAGTTCTTAATATACCCAGCCTACCAAATTTGGGATGATAATGGGCACTCTGTGATGTCGGACAAACCCACCGGGTGTTCACCAGTCCGTATCCCTTCAAAGTGCTCCCTACCTCCTTCCCCTGAATAATAGTAAACCTGGGGAATAATATGAACTAGGATGCAAATTACAGGATTCCCTGCAGCATCCTTTGTTCTTAAGGTATGGGGGACAGATAAGGTGTGAGGCCCATTGTATAGGCAAACATGTTCCAGGAGGGGCTTTCCAGTACCAATTTCCATAGGGATGTTTGTGATAAGGTTTGTTGATTATCAAATAAGAATCTAAAAATAGGTGTGTTGGCAATGCTGACACAGTGAAAAGCAAGAAACAAACAACTAAGACCTGCCCCAGACTCCAAAGAACAAGTGCCATTGCCTTGTAAGTCTCCTAACGTAAGGATTGGCTCATGTCCCCACTTACATTGGACTTTGCCTTCAATATCAGTGATCAAGGCAATATACAAAGTATTTGGGGAGACTGAGGGAGACAGGACCCCCTGGGCCCCAATACCAACATAATATGGAGGCTGAGGGTTCAAACAGAGCCAACAGTCCAATGTCTGGGGGGCGCTGGCATTCAAGAAGGAAAAGATGGTTGTGAGCTTGGTGAGGAGGGATTGCTTTCTTTGAGAGTTCTTTATGGCAGTCTTAATTGGTCACCCAGGTGTGTAGGTGATGGGGGTTGGTTCCAGCCCAACTGGCCAGTAGGTGAGGATGGCACTTTGTCAGCTATTTACTGCACTGTAAATTCTATTCCTGGATCCTTGCCTTCCATCTCCAGCCTAAGTCCCCATGCACAGCCCAGCAGCCATCCCTTATCCGCTGGTTCTCTAATAGTTAGGACAAGTGGATTTCTGGAGCCAATGGGGCTTGTCATCCCATGTGTTGCTTCCTTCATAGTATGATATCGGGGTCTGTCTGATGCCACGGGGTAATGGTTTCACATCCTCAGGCTGCGCAATGGAATTCTCCTGGTGTATTGCATGAAGATGGCCTGCATGGGGGCAGCTGGGTAGCTCAGTGGATGGAGAGTCAGGCCTAGTGACGGGAAGTCCTAGGTTCAAATCTGGCCTCAGACACGTCCCAGCTGTGTGACCCTGGGCAAGTCACTTCATCCCCATTGCGCAGCCCCTACCCCTGTTTTGCCTTGGAGCCAGTACACAGTATTGACTCCAAGGTGGAAGGTAAGGGGTTAAAAAAAAAAAAGAAAAAGCTTGCCCTGCAGATGGGCAAGCATAGACAGATGTTTCCACTAGATACAGAGTCCCAGCTGGAGTTGTGCATGAAAGACTATGTGAGGGATCTATCCATTCACTCCCAAGTAAGTCACAAAGATCAAAAAGAATTCTGGGGCCTCCCTTCCCGGGTTGGTCTGGCACTAACTGCTTCCTTCCCATCCTCTGTCCTCCCAATGACGCATTGGTACTGAACTACTGGGAAGGGTAGACTAACTTCCCCAAATCCCAAGAGTCCAAGTCCAAGCATAGCCCCCTCCCATCCTCCCTTTCCCACAGTGTTCAGTGTCTATGAATCTTGATCTTTAGGGGATCCGAAGTTTTGGTGACCTTCCACTGCTCTGCTCCTTGTGCTGCTGCTCTTGGTTTAACAGGTTTCAGTCGAGACACGTGGATTGTAAACCTTAAAATTTCTTAGACTTATGAATGTTGGAAATTTCCCCATTGGGAAATTTCATACTTGAAAAATTTCCTACTGATAGTAAGAACTCTATTGGAATGTGAAACTCCTTGGCATGGGAGGATCCTTCTCCTCCCTACTTAAGACTACTTTAGGACAGAAACCTTTTGCTAAACAATGGAAAGGGCTTTGACCTATGCTTAAGCATAGAACAGGAAGTTCTTTGAGTCATGATTGATTTTAGAATTGATACAATAGAGATACTTGGAATGACAGAACCAGGTCTTGGAACTTACAATCTCCACCCTACTCAGAGTAACAGAAGTTAGGAAGGGCTGCAGCAAAGATCAAGATTTAATTATTTGAGAATATGACCTTCAACAGACATGTGCAAAGGGGCCAGACCTCTGGGCGGTCCTGGGTTAAGCTAGAGCCACCATTGGCACAGGGGAGACATCGACAGTGATTGGTATATGTGAGAACTGAGGGGAGGGGACTTAGATGGTTTCCTTAAAGATAGCGGGGTCTGAGGACAGGAAGAGGAGGTTTTGCTCTGGGAGGTTTTGCTCTGAAGGAGTCTGAGAGGAGAGAGGTCCTGGAGGGAGAGCTCCTGGAGAGGTCTGAGAGGAGGGCTTGCTCTGAAGGAGGCTGGAGGTGGAGACCCCTGAGACTGTTTCTCCATTTTGGTAACGTGAGTGATAGGGACTGATCTCTTTTCTTTGCCTCAGCTATCTAAGGGCTTGGGCCTTTTGGCCCAGCCTAAGCAGAGGAGGTATTTAAGCCCTATTCCCTTCTCTCTCTCTCTCTCTCTCTCTCTCTCTCTCTCTCTCTCTCTCTCTCTCTCTCTCTCTCTCTCTCTCTCTCTCTCTGTGTGTGTGTCTCTCTCTCTCTCTCTCTCTCTCTCTCTCTCTCATACCTTTCTTCCTCCTGTTTGTAATTAAAAACTCCATAAAAGGTTGACTGCTGACTTGAGTTTTCATTTAGGAATTACATAGCTGAATTCCTTGGCGACCTTAAATTAATATATATCAGTCTTTTAAAGTGATTTCCATTTCACATAGAGGAAAGAATTTAAGGAGGAGGGAAAGGGAAAGGGTGTAGGATTTGTCCCACCTTGCCTTTTCCAGGGAGAAGATTAGAGTCTTCTCTAAGAGGATAGTGTTTGGAAGGTAAAGGAGGAAGGAATCAGCCTACACTCCAAGAGGGCTCAGCTAAGATGCCTGAACCTGAATTAGCTACTCAGCTTCTCCCACTATAGTATCAAATCAAAACTCACCACCAAACTGGATAATAGCTGCCACCATGCCAAGATGTCAGAACTCTTAGCTTGCTGTCAGCCAGACCTTGTTCCTGGCCTGTACATGGGGACAGGGGATTCTGAGTGCAGTTTTGTTAGAAACTTAAGCCACAGGAGGCTTTAGGTTTGATTTTGTATGTATGATTTTTTGGTAATATACTGGGATAATAACATGGGACATCTACATTAATCCTGCAAGTATTTTGATCTCATATTATTTTTCCTGAAGCTAGGGAGAGAACAATAATCATAGCAGTTCCAATGATAAGGGATATTAGTGAGATAAGTCAAACAGAGAGGGAGACACTGAGTGGAGCAGATGGGGTAGGAGGCATGGGCAGGTTGTGAAGTTAGGGTGGAGAGGTTGGGGTGATCAGTATGTGGGGGGAGGAATGGGTTAGGTAGTAGTAAGTTGGGTGTGGGAGGGGTTCATTTGTGAACTAGGATTCATATTGTCCAAAGCAGGGTGGGACAGAGATGCTGATAAGGCAGGATTGAGAGATAAGTCACTCCTATTCTGGGATGTTATTAAATCTATTTTCATGCTTTTTATAGAAGCTATGAGCTCCCCCAAACTATCCTCTATAAGCTCAAGCCGGGGATTGTGTTCTGCATATTGATGAATAGTAGAATGAACAATTGGTTGGTTTGGCTGAGAAATATGGTTTTTTTTGTTTTGTTTTGTTTTTTTAATTAAAACCCTTACCTTCCATCTTGGAATCAATACTGTGTATTGGATCCAAGGCAGAAGAGTGGTAAGGGCTAGGCAATGGGGGTTAAGTGACTTGCCCAGGGTCACACCTGGGAAGTGTCTGAAGCCAGATTTGAACCTTGGACCTCCCATCTCTAGGCCTGACTCTCAATCCACTGAGCCACCCAGCTGCCCCCGGGAAATATGTTTTTCAAGGAAATACAATATTACAGCTACAACAATTAAAATCCCAAGGGGGAGTAGTGTGTCAATTAGACTTTGTGATAAGTTCCATGGGATGACCCATTTCAGAGAGACTAGAAATAATATATTTACAAATTTGGTCATGGAGCTGATAAGTCAGTTGTTAAGTAAGTCATGAACTGGCTGTAACCACATATTCCTAAAGTCAAACATTAAGTTGCCTGTAATTTTGCCTTTTGTCAGTAGATGGCTCGACTTCCAAGGGTCTTATTTTGTTGTAAATTTTCCTAGCAGGCCTCACTTTTTTTTTTTTATTCCTCACTTAATTTTAAACTAGAGACACATGGGGAGCAGTACAAGGTCAAAACTGCCTCCAGGTTTCCCTCACTGCTAATTAAGAGTAATCTAGGCAGTAATGTCAACGAGGGTTGCCTAATTGGGTTGTTTGTTCCCTAAGGGAAAGGGGATTTGTAAGTAAACAGCTTCCCCAGACCTGCTGCTTTTAGGTTAAAAAAAAAAAGCTGCGTTCAATTCAAATTAAGGAGAAAAGAGAGGAAAAAAATGTTTTATACTCACCTGCTATAGCAGCTGTGTTTTAAAGCAGTTACATGTTTAAAAGACTGACTGACTTGAGATAGTAATAAAGAGAGAAAAGGAAGAGATTTCACAGAAATTTGAGGATTCTGGTCACATCCCTTCATGGTTGCCCGACTGTAAAGATAATTTTAGGGTTGTGACTTAAAAACTAAATTAATTGGTCACCAGGGAAAAATTCCAAATAAAATACCCAAGTCAGTTTGTAAATTTATGGTGATTTTACTTAATTTAGAGGGAAGGATTTTAAGGAGAAAGACTGAAAGAGAGTATATGATTTCTCCTACCTGGCCTGTGCCAGGAGGAGTTCAAGATCTCTGCTACTAGGTCTCTGAAGAATATTAGATGCTTCTAAGAGGAAAACATTTGGAAAGTAAAGGAGGAAAGCTCACCTCTAAACCGGACAATAGCTGCCACCACTCCAAGATGCCAAAACACTCAGCACAATGCCAGCCAGAGCCACCTCTCCACTGAAAAACCCCCCAAAGGAGGAAGTGATGTGAAATATATAGCCGGTGTTACATCCCTTTCCTGGGTCTCACATGTACCAATGATATCTTAGGCTTGAATTAGGACAGCCCAGGGGTCTGTCAGTTGTTTCTGATTTGTCATTTGCTAGCACATATCTGTTGAAGGCCATCCTCTTAAATACTTAATCCTTAAGTATGGGTGTAGACATTCCTGATTTTGTTAGAGGTACTTCTGAGAGATAGAGAGATGCTGCTAGCGAGGTACTCTGGGGTTGCTTATTGATCACTGGTGATGACTAATTGATTAATATATTTCCTACTCTCCTCCTCCATCAATACCACCCTTCACCTCCCAATTTTCCACCCATGCCCTTCCTGCCTCCCTTCCCCTCCCCCTTGCTAGTCAGTCACCTTCTAGGTAACTCAGGGGAACTATGAGATTTCAGAGAAATTTTTTTTACTCTTCTTTACTCAAGTAAAGGGGTTTATTGGGAACAACAGAATGGAGAACTGAGGTAAAATGAGGTGAGAGGGATGAGGATTTCCCTAATCTATAATGAGGGTCAGGAAGATTTTGGGAAATGTCAGTCCTGTCACAGCTGTGACTCAGGGACAGTCAGAGAGTTTGGAGGAAAAGTATTTTTCTTCTTTCTTCTTCCAATTACACAAAGCCACCAACAAAAGTTATTTTCTCTTCAGCCTAGCTCCAGAAGCCCCCCCCCCTCCCAGGGTCCTTCATCCTGGGACAGAAGCTAACAGAGGACCTAGTTCCCAAATTCTTCCCCCTTCAGCCAGAAACCAAGGAAGACTCTCCAAAACCAAGAAAAATAGTGCAAAGCTAGAAATCCCAGCTTCTTCTCCACCACTCTGTCAGAGCCACCCAGGTCTCTCAGTTCATCTCCTCTGGCCAGGCTACAATTGCCTTTTCTCGGAACATTCTATTTTGGAATCTTCACCTTGATTGTGTAAACCTCAAATTTCCTTAGACTTATAAATGTTGGAAATTTCACCATTGGGATATTTCATACTTGGAAAATTTCTTACTGATAGTCTATTGGAATGGGAACCCCATTGGCATGGGAGGTTCCTTCTCTTCCCTTCTTAAGAGTACTTTAGGACAGAAACCCTTTGCTGAACAATGGAAAGGACTTTGACCTATGCTTGAGCATAGAACAGGAATTTCTTTGAGTCTTGATTGATTTTAGAATTGATACAATGGAGATACTCCACCCTATTCAGTCCTAATAAGATTGAGTAAGGGCTGCAGCCTAGATCAAAATTTAATTATTCCAATCTCTACCATACTCAAGTTAACAGGATTTAGAAAGGGCTGTAACAAAGGAGTAAAGATTTAATCATTTGAAAAATATGACCTTCAACAGACATGTGCAAAAGCCAGAGACCTCTGGGCGGTCCTGGGTTAAGCGAGAGCCTCCATTGACAGGGAAATTGATGAAGAGTGATTGGTAGATGTGAGGACTGAGGGGAGGCAACTTGGATGGTTTCCTTAAAGATAGGAGGGTCTGGAGACTCGAGGTGGTGGTTGTTGAGTTTTTGGTCGGTGGTTCCTGGGCTCTGAGGAAGCTTGCTCTGAAGGAAGCTGAAAGTGGGGGCCTCTGAGACTGTTTCTCCATTTTGGACACGTGAGTAATAGGGACTGATCTCTTTCCTTTGCCCCAGCTATCTAAGGGCTTGGGCCTTTTGGCCCAGCCTAAACAGAAGGGGTATTTAAGCCCTATTCCCTTCTCTCCCCTTTCTCTCTCTATATATATCTCTAATTCCTTTCTTGCTCCTATTGTAATTAAACTCCAAAAAAGGCTGACGGCTGACTTGAGTTTTTCATTTAGGAATTACATAGCTGATTCCTTGGCGACCTTAAATTAATATATATCAGTCTTTTAAAGTGATTCCCTTGTAACATTGTGGCTGACCACACGGGAGTCTAAAGAATCCTCTCAATAAAACTTTTTCCTTGCCTTTTTACTATACTGTTTCACCACTTAGTCCTTTTTTAAAAAAAAAAAAAACAACTTGGCTTAAAGACACAGCTGCTAGAACACGTGAGTATAAAAAACTTTTTCTCTTTTCTCCTTAAGTTAAATTGGAATCAGCAGTTTTTTCTTTTTCTTCCCTTTAATCTTAAGGGACAGCTGGGTAGCTCAGCGGATTGAGAGCCAGCCCTAGAGGCAGAAGGTCCTGGGTTCAAATCGGACCTCAGATACTTCCCAGCTGTGTGACTCTGATAGACAGAAAACAGCTGTTTTTAAATCTCAGCAACAGGACTCTAAAGTTCTGGCTGGAAGAACTGTTTCTAAATATCCTTTCCCTTAAGGAACAACTTCCTGGATTAAAAAAAAAAAAAAACCCTGTGGAAAGTTTGTTGCTTTGCCCTGCTCCCCACGTGTTTTGTAAAATTACAAAATATACATATAAAAATGAGTACTACATTCTTTGACAATTATATGGCAGCTGAAGAAGTAGGGGCATTGAGGAATGAAGGATACCTCCAAATTTTTATATTAATAGGTACTGTCATTTTTGTACTCCTCAATACTATATTTAGAGATGAAAAAATAAAAAATATTGAGGATAAAATAAAACAAAATGAGGATAAAATAAAACAAAATGAGGATAAAATAAAACAAAATGAGGATAAAATAAAACAAAATGAGGATAAAATAGAAAATATTGAGGATAAAATAGAAAATGTTGAGGATAAAATAGAAAAAAATGAGGATAAAATAGAAAATATTGAGGATAAAATAGAAAATATTGAGGATAAAATAGAAAAAATTGAGGATACAATAGAAAAAATTGAGGATACAATAGAAAAAATTGAGGATAAAATAGGAAATATTGAGAATAAAATAGAAAAACTTGAGGATAAAATAGGAAATATTGAGAATAAAATAGGAAATATTGAGGATAAAATGGGAGATATGGAAGATAAAATAGGAAAAATTGAGGAAAAAATGCAAGCCCAATTAGAAGATCTAAAATGTTTCTTACAGGATCAATGGGCAAACACCCACTCTACCAGAAACAGACCTGTTTCTGAACCTTTGAATGAGGAAATTTCCTTCCCTGAAATAGAGATGGAAAACACCTTCCCTATAGCCCAGTTAACAGACTGCTTCTCTCGTGCAGTGCAAATCTTGTCTGAATTTAATCCCCAAAACCCTTCCCCTGCAATCCCAGCTTCTCATGTTCCTTCTCCTACAGAAAACCAAATTCCAATGCAAGGGAGATCTTGTCCTCCTAGAGAAACCTGTCCTTGTCAAACTGACCCACAGGTGCAAAATTCAACTAGAGGCCTGTTTCCTCTAAGAGAAGTACCTGAAATAGGACGAAATGGGGATGTGGTGACTTTAAGACATAGGATACCGTTTACTCCCCAAGAAATAAATGAATTTACACGAAATATCCCCACATATGAACAAGATCCTTTCCTAGTAACAAAAAAGATGGGAGACATATTTTTTCAATATAATCCGTCTTACAAGGATGTTGAGAGCTTACTACAGGCTTTTTTAAGTGAACGTGAAAAAAATAAAATAATTGCTCATGTCAACAAAACCCGGGGGCGTAATGCAGCACATTGGCCATCTCAGGATCCCGAATGGGACTATAATAATCCTGAGGACTATCTACAACTATACCGTTGTAGAGAGGCCATCCTCACGGCCATGAAGGAATGTGCGGACAGTACAGATAAGTGGATGGAACTGGAAAAAATTAAGCAAAAGGAAAACGAAACACCCTCCAGATTTATGGACAGAATTATCGAGTTTGGGGACAGATACTTAGATTGGGACTTAAATAAAGAGAATAGTTTAAGACAAGTTAGAAGAATCTTTGTAAATAATTCTTGCAGAGTAATTAAAAATTATTTTAAAACACAATGCCCAAGATGGTCAGATATGGACCTTGAAGAATTGCGAAAAACAGCTATATATGTTTTTAAGGGAAACGAAGAAAAGGAGAAAGAGAATAATGATGACATGGAGGAAATGAAGAAAAAAATGAGATGTGTAATAGATAGGATAACTAAATTAGAAAGTGGGCATGATAATGAACCAACGACAATTGCCCCTCTCCAGAAATCCAATTATCAATCCATTACTTGCCACTTCTGTGAGAAGAAGGGCCACAAAATGATGGAATGTAGAACCTTTCTTAAGATGTTTGGAAGGAATACACAGTTTAATAATGGTTTTAGAAATAATAACTATAGAAATTATGATAATGGTTATAGAAACCAGAATTCTAGAAATTATAATAATGACTATGGAAATAACTATAATGAATATAGAAATAAGAACTTTAGAAACCAGAATTATAGAAATAGGAATTGGGAATTTAATGACAATGCTCAAATTGAAGAAAATTTTAATGATAATACTCAACAATATATGAGAAATGGCGCTCGTCCAAAAATTACTCGAGGTGCTAATGATCCTCAGAGAGGTGCCCTTCAGGAGGGTGCCCAGGGAACTTCCCAGTATAATAAAGATGATTCTTCTTAGATTGTATTGATTTTGTTGATATTAATTAACCTTTTTCAGTTTTTTTTTCTCCTCTCCAAATAGTAGGAAAGATGAATAAAGAACTTAAGACTATGATTGGCAAATTATGCACTGAGACCCATTTAAAATGGCCTGAAATTCTCCCTCTGGCCCTATTTTATCTTAGAAGCAGGCCTAGAGGAGACTTACATATTTCACCATTTGAGATGCTTTTTGGACATCCGCCTATACAGGCTAAGCCTTTCTCCCCGGCTTATACATCGCTATTAGGGGGAGATATTACTATTGCTTCCTATATACAGGAGTTACAGCACAAACTACGTGAACTTCATGAATCCGGAGCTGCAGTACAAGCTGGACCATTAGACTTTTCTCTGCATGACCTGAACCCAGGAGATAAAGTTTATATCAAGAATTTCAAGCGAACTGGAGCAACTGAACCTTCATGGGAAGGACCATTCCAAATATTATTAACTACTCCAACATCTATAAAGATTGGAGAAAGAGACTCTTGGATTCACTGCTCACATGTGAAGAAAGCATCTTCTGCTGAGACTGATTGACTCTATCCTATCATATGAATTGTGACTCTATCTTATCATATGAATTGGACATAATAATCCATAGACAAATGGATGCTGTTTTTTTTCAAGAATATATTGAATTACTGATTTTTTTCTTATTTTTTTCTTATTTCTTTTCTTTTATTTTTTGATCAGAATATTTGATTTTTTTCTTTCATTTTTTGTACTGAAGGTACACATAATTAATATTAACATTTTTTCCCTGCAGTAATACAAGTTCTAAGAATTTTTGAATTTTTTTTGTTTGAGATTTTATTTTTATAAAAATCCAAGACTTTTGTTTAAGATTTTACTTTTATAAAAAATTCAAAGATTTTGATTTTGTTCAAGAAAAGATCTTCAACAAAGAAGCTTGAAACTTTTATATCCAGAGAATGAACTGTTGCAGAAAGATGCCAAAAACCTACACTTCATCAAGAAGATCAAGAATGAACTTTGGATGTGATTGATTGGACTGAACTTTTGATTGAACATTTATTGTAACATTTATGCCAAAAGGGACTGCCCCTAATTTGGCTTTCTGTCAATGCACCTAGCAAACATTGGTTTTGCTTTCTTTTCTTTTCTATTTCCTCTCTCACTATTCTAATTTCTCTTAGAAAATTGAATATTGTGTATATCTTTAGTTAGAAGTGAATTTAGAACTACAAAATGATTATGTTAAATGATCAATGGGGAGACTAGTCTCCCAATGATCATCAGGGGGGATTGTAAACCTCAAATTTCCTTAGACTTATAATTGTTGAAAATTTCACCATTGGGATATTTCATACTTGGAAAATTTCTTACTGATAGTCTATTGGAATGGGAACCCCATTGGCATGGGAGGTTCCTTCTCTTCCCTTCTTAAGAGTACTTTAGGACAGAAACCCTTTGCTGAACAATGGAAAGGACTTTGACCTATGCTTGAGCATAGAACAGGAATTTCTTTGAGTCTTGATTGATTTTAGAATTGATACAATGGAGATACTCCACCCTATTCAGTCCTAATAAGATTGAGTAAGGGCTGCAGCCTAGATCAAAATTTAATTATTCCAATCTCTACCATACTCAAGTTAACAGGATTTAGAAAGGGCTGTAACAAAGGAGTATAGATTTAATCATTTGAAAATATGACCTTCAACAGACATGTGCAAAAAGCCAGAAACCTCTGGGCGGTCCTGGGTTAAGCGAGAGCCTCCATTAACAGGCAAATTGATGAAGAGTGATTGGTAGATGTGAGGACTGAGGGGAGGCAACTTGGATGGTTTCCTTAAAGATAGGAGGGTCTGGAGACTCGAGGTGGTGGTTGTTGAGTTTTTGGGTCGGTGTGGTTCCTGGGCTCTGAGGAAGCTTGCTCTGAAGGAAGCTGAAGGTGGGGGCCTCTGAGACTGTTTCTCCATTTTGGACACGTGAGTAATAGGGACTGATCTCTTTCCTTTGCCCCAGCTATCTAAGGGCTTGGGCCTTTTGGCCCAGCCTAAACAGAAGGGGTATTTAAGCCCTATTCCCTTCTCTCCCCTTTCTCTCTCTATATATATCTCTAATTCCTTTCTTGCTCCTATTGTAATTAAACTCCAAAAAAGGCTGACGGCTGACTTGAGTTTTTCATTTAGGAATTACATAGCTGATTCCTTGGCGACCTTAAATTAATATATATCAGTCTTTTAAAGTGATTCCCTTGTAACAATTGGCAGATCCTGTCCTCAGATTTGTTTCTTGAATGCTTGAAATTCTCTCTTCCTCCATGCCTCTTCCACAAGGGGGACCATTAGCCTGGGCAATGAAGACATCCCTGGTGATTTTAGGGTGCAGCTTCTGTCTAGGGAGATCAGAGCCAGACTACAGAGGGGGTAGGAGAAAGCAAGGAGAAGTATAAGCATGGAGGTTCGGGGGAAGTAGGGAGCTGAGATGAACTGAAGGGAGAGGAGAGGAAGGACTCAGGGCAGGAGGAGGCAGGAGGCGGCCCAGCCCCTCAGCCCCTCCCCTCCCTCATCCACAGAGCCAGGCTACCAGCAGGGGAATAATAGGCATCTCCCCAGGTCAGGGAAAGCTTCTGGGCTGAGCATCTGAGTGCTTGTGGGAGGTGAAACATGGAGGAAACAGGGGCTGAGCACAGGGCAGCCACTTCTCAGTGACCATCTCTGATCTGCAGATGCTGCTGCCCTGGATTACACTGTGGGCAACCTGGTCCGCCTCACCTTGGCTGGGCTGGTCCTCGTCCTCCTGGGGGTCCTGCTGGCTGAGCACTGGAAAAGCTCCAGAGAACAACCCATCCCGGGAGTCCTTGGCTGAGCCCTCCGGCCAGAGCAGCCCCCGAGACAGAGGAAGGAAGGAAGGAAGGAAGGAAGGAAGGAAGGAAGGAAGGAAGGAAGGAAGGAAGGAAGGAAGGAAGGAAGGAAGGAAGGAAGGAAGGAAGGAAGGAAGGAAGGAAGGAAGGAAGGAAGGAAGGAAGGAACAAATGCAGTGAGGGCTGCCTCTGTGCAGGGTCTCTATTAAGCACCAAATACAGTCATTAAAAGGGTCGGAGACACAGACCGAGACCGAAGGATGAGGGAGAATCTGCTGAATCCAGAACAGCCTAAGCAGAGGAGGGTCTTTTCCTCTGTGGAAGGAAACCCTTTACATAGAAGCCCAGGGCAGGGGAAGGGGGGAAGATGGTGCGAAGAATACACAAAGCCTGACTTGTTCTCTGCAAAGGAAAATGCAAAGAAAATGCTTCCCTCCTTCCAGAAGAGTAAGCAAAACCTTCAGATACAGACTGACAAGAGAGGAAAAACAGCCTTCAGCTGTCCTGTGATTCAAGGAAGTCTCCAGCCTCACAGGGCTTGTCTAAGGCCATGAAGAGCCATTCAGAGCAGTGGGTGGAGGAGAATCAGGAGACAGAGAGAAGATGGATATGAAGCTGCAGCTTTGTTAAGAGCCTGGAAAACTTGGGGGTAAAAAAGAACATTTAAGTAGCTCCATCCGGAACTCTGGAAGACACTGTTGGGAAGATAAAAGGTTGCTTCTAAAGCTGACCAGGGAATCTGTCCCTGGCAATGGGGTCTGAATCAGGAAAAAGCAAGAGGTGATCCACCATTCTGACCCAGATGATTCTCCAACCACTTCCTAGCCACAACTTGCTCCCTCCCCTGCTCCTTCCCCCACACCCTCCCCACTGCATGGCATCATCAAGCAGAACCCATGAAGAGGAAGGAGAAGGGAAGCTGGTCAGAGAGGCTCCTGGTGGGGACACAGTGCAGAGCTGGCCCAGGTGTCATTCTGTGCCTCAGACCAGCTCCAGGTCAGCCTTAGTCCCTTCTAACACCAGCCTCTGGGAGCACCATGACTCCTGCCCTAGCAGTCCTGCTATGCCTGGGTGAGTCTTCATCAGCTCCCACCCTAGAAGGCACCATCAAGTTCTCCCTGCGCCCACCCCCCACCCCCACCTCCACTGGGCTGAGGAGAAAATTTTCCTCCAGAGAAGGGGTGACAAGTCTGAGGTCACACAGCAAGGGTGGGGTTGAAGCAGAGAAGCTGGGACTCTTAGAGGGGTCTCCTGGGCTCCAGCCTCCTTCCCTCACAGCAGCCCTAAGCCCTGGTCCTGAGCTGTCTCTATCCTTCCCGTGGGGATGCTGGGGGGTGGGGGGGGGACAGCTGAGAGCAATCAGGGTCTTCTCTTCCAGGGCTGTGTCTGTGCAAGAGGACAAGGACCCAGGCAGCAGGTGAGTCCTTCCTCCCCCCCCCCCAATGCCCCTGCCCAAAGGACACAACTGCCCAGGAGAGGGACCTGGGAGAGGTCTGGGCTGGGCTGACGATGTGGGGGCATCATACCTACAGAAGGTGGATCCCCTGGATCTAACAACTCTCCTTCCCTTCTAGACAGACTCCACAAACCCTCTCTCAGGGCAGAGAATGGCTCTGTGGTGCCCAAGGGTGGAGCTGTGACTCTCATGTGCAGGGGGCCATGGGAGGCTGAAGAGTGGCTGCTGGAGAAAAAGAATGGATCTGGATGGTCACGGATCAAATATGTGAGACAAACTGGAAATGAGGGCGAGTTTTCCCTCCCATCCGTGACATCAGATGATGCCGGGACCTACAAATGCCTCTACAGACATTCATCCTATGGGTGGTCACAGCACAGTGACCCCCTGGAGCTGGTGGTGACAGGTAAGGCAGATCCTCCCCCCAGGCTGGGCCAGCTCAGGGTCTCCACAGCTCTGGGTCCCTCCCCAGCCCAGTGAGTGTCCCTCTGGCTCTGCCCTTCCTGGCTTCTCCCCTGTGCCTGCCTCAGCTCTCCCTCTGGAGTTGGCAAAAGAGGGGAGGAACCAGCAATTCTGTACCACCTACTATGTGCCAAACGCATTATCCTTGTTGTCTCATTGGATTCTCACAAAAGCTCTGCCAAGTCAGGACTAGTGTGATCCCCATTTTACAGATGAGAAAACTGAAGCAGAGAGGAAGTGAGGTACCCAGGATCACATACTTGGGAGGGCTGCATATGAACTCAGGCCTTCCTGACTCCAGACCCAGGACTCTTTGCACTGCCCCATGAGCTTCTTCACTCAGCTCCCACCTTGGGGTCAGGAAGAAGACAGGAGAGGCTCAGCTTGGACCTCAGGAGACCAGACAGAGCTGGGGGCTCCCTGGGGATAGGCCAGGGCTAGTGAGGCATCTCCCAGAGCCAGGAGAGAGCGGAGGGTGGAGCTGCTGCTGCCCAGGACCCTCTCCCAGCCCAGCCCAGGCCAGAGTGTTGATGGGGATCAGGAGGCACAGCTGAGCCTCTTCCTCTCCTGCTCAGCCTGTACCAGGGGATCAAGCAGGCTTCCTCCCCCTCCTTACCATCCCCCCCCCCCGCCCCCCCACCATTCCTGGCCCCAGAGCTGTCCAAGGTCTTTCTCTCCCCTCACACACCAGACATTTCCTCTCTCAGAGCTGAACCTCCCAGCCCAGCCAGGCCTCCTCCCAGCCTCATCTGCCCCTCCCTGCCCCAGGGCTGCTCCAGCTCTAACTCCAGGGTCTCCCCCCCCCCCAGGCCTCTCTGCCCCACCCTCCCTGGCAGCCCTGCCCAGCTATGCTGTGGCCTCAGGACAGAGCGTGACCCTGCAGTGTCGGTCAGAGCTATGGCATGACTGGTTCGCCCTGTGCAAGGATGGAGAAGAGATCAGGCGGGGCGGGACCCGGAGACATGGAAGGGGGTGTCAGGCTGAGTTCTTCTTCCCTGCTGTGACTCTGACCCACATTGGCACTTACGGATGCTTCGGCTTTAATAGTTCTTCCTCCTCTCTGTGGTCCTCCCCCAGCTCCCCCCTGGTGCTCCGGGTCTCAGGTGAGGCAGCCCCAGCCCCGCCCAGCCCCTCCCAGCCCCTCCCAGTACCCCTCCCCCAACCCCCCCCCCCATTTCCCAAGCTCCCTCTCTCTACTCTGGGGCACCTCCTTGCCTGCTCAGGCCTGTCGGGGGACTCAGAGGTGGGAGGGGGGGCTGGGGAAGAGGAGGCTCAGAGGGAGGGCACTGTGTCATCCTCAGAGAGTGTAGACAGTGAGGCCTTTCCTCATGACCCCTCTAGACGCTCCACACTAGCAGGCCATCCTGTAATGTTGGTCGTACATCCAGACAATATTCTATTTAGCCTCAGGAAGAAGTTTGAGGAGGTCAGAGGAGGACAAGAGGAGGACAAATCAGGCCTAAGGTCGGGGATGGGAGATGGGGGGAGGGGAGGCATGTTAAACACCCCCAGACCCCTCTCTTCTCCTCTCCCTGATTCAGGCATCTCAAAGGATTCTCACCTCCCCTAAAGCTCTGAGACTACCCCAGCTCTGATGTCCCCCCCCCCTGCCCAGGGAATAACCACTTGCTCTGAGGACAGGGTGGGGGTCTCTGTCTCTCTCCCCCCATTATTGTCCATCTTTTGTCTAGGCCAGGGCTGAGCTCCAGTTTCTCAGGGGAAACCAAGGCAAGAGGAGGACTGGAGGGAAGGGACACGGGAAACAGCAGGCTGGTGAAGAAGGAAGAACAAGGCTGGTCAGAGAGGGGGCAAGATGGGGGGCAGAGAGGACCCCACCCTTCTCCCTTCTCTCCCCTTCTCCAGGAGCCCCTGGGCCCTCCCTCTCCTCACCCACACAGTCATAGCTGGAACTAGGGGGCCAGGGCTCTGTTTCTCCCTATCTTCCACAGCATAGAGGGAGTGAGGCCCCCTTAGGTGCTGCACCCCAATTCCTCTAAGCTGGAAGCATCCAAGGGCCCTCCTCCCCCTCCTCCCTCCTCTGCCCAGCCCAGCCTCCCACTGATCCAGCAGTCTCAGGGCTCTTGCCCCAAGGCAGGGGGGACCTCAGGGCTCTGCAGCCAGCCAGGACAAGGAGCCCTGAGGAGGATTCAGAGGGTCCCTCCCTGCCGCACCAGCTCCTCCATTCTTCTTGCTGGATCCCTTCCTGTCCCCAGAGCCCTCCAGGAGCTCAGAGGGGGTCACAGGACTCACAGGAGCATCAAGTCTCAGAATGAGGCCAGGAAAGGTCCTGAGCTCAGGCCCATTTGACAGATGGGAAATCCGTGAGGCCCACAGAAAGGAGGGACGTGCCCAGCATCCCTCACCCAGCAAGTCTGGGCACAGCTGGGCTCACACCCATCTCCAGACCCTCCAGCTCTCCAGGCCTATCTGGACCCCCCTGCAGAGCCCCTAACCCTCCTCTTTCCTCCTCTCCAGGGACCTCTCCAAGCCCTGAGTCTGAGGACAGGCTCTCAGATGAGTACCTGGAGGATTCCCAACAGAGGGAGGAGGGAGACAGGGGGTCTGGATGTCCAGTCAGGGTCTGCCTGCCTCAACCAGGGTCTCCTAATTTCCCACTACTCCTAGGGTATCTCTATTATTCTTCTCCCACCTCTAAGCCTTTGCCCAAGCTGTGTCCCCTCCCTGGAAGGCTCTCCCTCCTCACCTCCTCTTGTATTTCAAAGATGTTTCTGAGACTAAGCTTAGGAGCTGCCTCCTATAGGAAGCCTTTCCTGATCTTCAACCTGTCCCCTCCCCACTTGTTAGTGACCCACAGCTCAGCTGTGACTGATCTATTTTTATAGGAAATAACAGAGCATTGCAGGAGAATTTATTTTGCCTTTGTATCCTCTGGGCCTGACCTAGCACAGGGCCTGGCCCAGAGTCAGTGGTTAATAGAAGTCTAGAGAAATGAAACATGGAATAAGATTGGGGCCTCCTGAGGACAGGGCTGGACAGGGGACTCCACAAACATGAGGATTATTTTATCCCCCCCCAATCCTCTGTCTGCATCCTGGGCTTTGCCAGGTCTCTCCAGCCTCCCAGCAGGCTTCCTGGTAGACGTCTCAGCCTGCCCCATCCTGACCTCCTACAGGAAGCCTCTCCTGATCCCCAGCTTGTCCCCCTCCCCAGCTGTTAGGGATTCCCTCCTCAGAGAGATGATGTATTTGTGTCCATGTGGAGCCCCCGGAGGGCAGGAGGTAGCTTGGTTTTACTTGTATCTTCTGGGATGGGCACAGGGTGGGGGAGAACTGAATCATGGAATAATCTGGGGGCCCCTGAGGACAGGGCTGGGTCTCCTTCCCTCCCCCTGGGGGTGGCACAGGCAGAAAGTGTTGTCATGGTAACCCAGAGAGAGGAGAAAGTCCTACCAGAAAGGGTGGAGGGGGAGGAGGGGGACCCTTAGCCTGGGCAATGATGACCTCTCTGGTGACTTTGGGGTGCAGCTTCTGCCCAGGGAGGAGATCAGAGCCAGCCTACAGAGGGGGAAGGAGCAGGTGAGAAGAGGAAGTGCAAGCATGGAGGGTCGGGGAAGGAGGGAGCTGGGAAGAACTGAAGGGAGAGCAGAGGAAGGACTCAGGGCAGGAGGAGGCAGGAGGCGGCCCAGCCCCTCAGACCCTCCCCTTCCTCATCCACAGAGCCAGGCTACCAGCAGGGGAATAACTGGCATCTCCCCAGTTCAGGGCAAAGGTCTGGGAGGAGGATCTGAGTGCTTGTGGGAGGTGAAACATGGAGGAAACAGGGGCTGAGCACTGGGCAGCCATTACTCAGTGACCAACTCTGATCCGCAGATGCTGCTGCCCTGGATTACACTGTGGGCAACCTGGTCCGCCTCACCTTGGCTGGGCTGGTCCTCGTCCTCCTGGGGGTCCTGCTGGCTGAGCACTGGAAAAGCTCCAGAGAACAACCCATCCCGGGAGTCCTTGGCTGAGCCCTCCGGCCAGAGCAGCCCCCGAGACAGAGGAAGGAAGGAAGGAACAAATGCAGTGAGGGCTGCCTCTGTGCCGGGTCTCTATTAAGCACCAAATACAGCCATTAAAAGGGTCGGAGACACAGACAGAGACCGAAGGATGAGGGAGAATTTGCTGCTTCCAGAACAGCCTAAGCAGAGGAGGGTCTTTTCCTCTGTGGAAGGAAACCCTTGACAGAAGCCCAGGGCAGGGGAAGGGGGGAAGATGGTGCGAAGAATCCACAAAGATGCCTCCTAGTGGAAGTAACCCTGAGGCTTCCTCTGCTTGCAGGGCTGAGAGTTGTTCATGTATTTGCAAAGTCACTGATGAGGATCAAGGAATAAACAATACAAGATTGTCCAAAGTAACAACATCTGTTTCCACGCAGATAATACAGGATTCTGGGAAAGGATGTTCAGACCTAATTTGGCTGATTCTAAACATGAAGCACAAAATGTAAACCTTTTTCCTGCTGGTTGTGACGTTGTACATGTTCCATCCGTCTTCCTTGTACTGTAAGCTGCCTCTCAGACCCCTCTCCAAGCTGTCACAGGCGTGTGAGAACTGCTTGTGTGTGACCTCTGCAAAGCTGGGAGAGAAGCAGCAGCCTGCTTGCCCCGATGGTGGCTGGGAGGATGTGAGCATTCGTAGAAAGAGTTCAATAACTTTGTTTCTTTATACTTTGGCACTTCATGCCTTGATCCTTCAGCCCCAGATCGGTTCTTATATCAAAGGTTTCCGCAGACGTCAGTCTTGTGAATTCTTGAAATCAGCCATCACGAGAACTTCCTTTTGCCTCCATATCTTGCTTTCACCGTCCCTCAACAATTGTTTTGGGGATCAGCTTTGCCCATATTTTCTAATCTTCAATATATATTATTTCTGAACTCTGCACAATTAAAGGCTTCCTGGCCTCCATTAGAAAGTGCCTATACAGGAAAGAACAAAGAAAAATAATTTCATTGTGGGGTGCTGATGGGGAGGGGGAGGTAGTAAAAGAAAGGATAGGTGTGCAGTGTTATTTCATAATGTACAATGTACTAAATTGTTACTGTATTGAATGTTACTAATGTCTTAGTGTATACTTGATTTATCAATTAAAAATGATTTTATATTTCTATGACAATATCCTGTTCTTTATTGGGTCAGCAGGTGTTCGCTTATATCCACAGTTGCAAATATGTTGGCCTTGGAATGTATCGCCTTCTAGACACAACAATCCTGTATTCTGGGTTCAATGGTTAAACTGTTTACATTGCTAAATGTTAGAGGGTACTTGTAACTCTTAAGGACTTTGTTGAACCTTTCATCTCAGTTGGCTCAAAGAAGGAATAACATACACATTCATTGGGTATACAAATCTAAATTACCATATAGGGAAGATGGGGGGAAGGAAATAAGGAGAAGTGGACTGGGAGAAGAGAGGATAAACTGAGGGAGGAAAAGCAAAAGACCTTTGAGGAAGGACAGGGTGAAAGTGTAGCAGTCCACCCCTAGCTATGGTCAAGGGAAACAGAATGTACAGATTGTCTTAGAAGAGAGCATGCTCAGTCTTGAGCATGGCTGGGAAAGCCTCTGACCCTTGACCCCAGCTTCCCCCAGATTAGGTGGGAAAACAGATTTCTTTGTGTTCACCTGGTTAAGTGAAAACACACCTATACCTTGTCATTAACCAATGATAATCATCCCTATGTGTTGTGTATATTTGCATATCAAAGAGATTAAATACAGCTGCAGCAAGCTCCACCTCTCTCTCTTCTCTCTCTTCCTCACTTGGATCTCAGCTCTCACTGATGTCTGTCCTTGCTGGAGCTTGGCCTCTGGCCAAGCTCCATCTCTAACCCTTCTCTATCTCTCTCACCTGGGACCTGGCCTTCGGCCAGGCACTTTCTTTTCTCTATCATCTCTCCGAACTGTGTGGTATTAAGTTTGGATCACTGGACAGGTATAAGCCTTCTGAATAGTCCACTGATCGCAGCTTTGCTGCGGCTCATTGATAATTAATAAGGCCTGGATTTCTGACTCATTCCTGCCACCTCATATCTCTAATTTGGCTCCGCCATCCCCCTCGTGGTATCCAAAACTTCTATCCTTCCTCTATCTTCCTACCTTAAAGCTTCTCTCCCCTCGGGAAGCTTTAGAAAGAATAAAGAGAAAAGGGTAAATGGAAATAGAATGGAAGAAATTTTCATGAAAATGAAAAAAATTCATAGCAGGTTTCTTCAGTGATAGGCCTATTTCTTAAATATAGAGAGAAATGAGTCACCCTGATAAGAGTCCAAGTCTTTCCCCAAATGATAAATGGTCAAAGGACATAAACAGGCAGTTTTCAAATGAAGAAATCAGAGCTATCTTTATTCATATGAAAAAATTCTGCAAAACACTTCTTACTAGAGAAATGCTCATCTTAAAAGCACTGAGGTATCACTTTACACTATCAGACTGTCTAATGTGACACAAAAGTAAAATGACAAAATTTGGAGGGGACGTGGGAAAATTAGGACACTAATGCACTGTTGGTAGAGCTGTGAACAAATCCAACAACTTGTAAAGCCCCTCTGAATTATCTCCAAGGGCCATCAAACTGTCCATACCCTTTGACTTAGAAATACCACTACTAGTTCTGCATGACAAACATATCAACGAAAAAGGGCTTACATATTCACAGCACCTTTTTTGGTGGAAAAGTGTTAGAAATTAAAGGAGATGCCCATCAGTAGGAGAATGGACGAACAACATGTGGCATGTGATTTTGATAGAATTGTATCAGGCTATAAGAAATGATGAGAGGATACTTGAATAGAAATCTGGAGGAATTTACAGGAAGGGATGCAAAGTGAGATGAGTAGAATCAAGGATTTGAATTCAGTTCTCCATCATACCAAGGTTAGTACTCTAGCCACTCCACCAAACTCTTGCTAAAATTGCTGAAGATTAAGAAGGAAAGGGAGAAGAGGAAGTGAAGACAAAGTGAAAGTCCCAGGAAAGGACACTTGGGCTGACTCAGGGCACTGAAGAGGAAGGACTGAGGTGGAGGATGAAGGGGAATGACTCAGCTTCTCCCACTGACTTCTTTTCCTGGGGGCTCCTCCTTTCACCCACATCTTCAAGTTCCCAAACTAAGAAACAACACAAATCTCTCAGCCTAGCAGGCAGAGTTTAGGCTGGATTGGCATAGAGGAGCCTAGGAATAGGGGCACAGGGGTATTTCTGCTTACCTGCTTATATTTATAGGGGCCTGAGATAAGAGAGATTTTATCCCTAATTCAGTGATGGTATTTCCTGCCCCCACCCCTTCCAGATCTTTCTTTCCAGGAATACACTGCCACAGGCAAGTTCCAGGCTTACTCAAGATGCCAGGATTTCCCCACAGGTGGGGAATGATCAGACAAGAAAATAACAAATGGAAGACAGCTGTATATTTTACGACCATGGGCCTGCTTGGCAACTGATAGATACTCTTATATCCCCAACCTTGATGTTTATTTTTATACCCATTTTTTTGACACAGATACATTACCCAACACATGTGTCTAAACAGAGATAATTGCAAAAGTGATACATTAACTTTTAACAAATCACTTGATTGACTTTCTATATTCTTTAATTGTGATTACAAATTCTTGACAGAATAAAGGTTTCACACAAGATCAATGATCATCACAGGTAATTTAATTTTCTCATCACCTGTGAGGAGTTTTGAGCTTACAATCAAGGAAATTTACTTATTACATTTAATAAAAAGAAATAATCATTCAGAAGTTCTTAAAGACAATTCAGCAATGATATCATTGAGGTGGAGAGGTACTGGGAGCACAATTCAGATTTAATATTAGACTGATCATTGTTTACTAGGGAGTTTCTCAAGAGGAAGAATCTAGTCACTGAGGTATGATGAAACTTGGTGTACCTGCACGTTTTGTATGGGCCTTTATAATTGATTTGTAGGCTGGCTTCATGAGAATAAGTTTCTGTGAGTGAGAAAGTTCTGGACATGGCTTGTATCTACAGTTTTACTGGGAATTATGTACCTAAGTAAAAGTTAACCCATGGTAGTCTTTTGGGATTGGATTTTGTTAAAATGATTTTAGAGTTGTGACTTAAAACCTAGATTTAATTGGTTACCAGGGGAAATCCCAAATAAAATACTCAAGTCAGTATGGTATTTTATGGTAATTTAATTAATATAGAGGGAAGGAATTAAGGAGAGGGAAGGAAGAAGATATAAGATTTCTCCTGCCTGGCCTGTGCCAGGGGGAATTTTAAAATCCCTGCCTCTAGGTCTCTGAAGAAGATTAGAGGCTTCTAAGAGGATAAAGTTGGAAAGTAAAGGAGGAAAAACTCAGCCAGAAACTCACCACCAAAACGGACAATAGTTTGTAGCCACACTAAGGTGCCAAAAGGCTCAGCACTCCTCTCAGCTAACTTTCCACCACCAATAAGGGAAGAGAGTCCCTTCAATCAAGATCCTCTCCGAGACAGCAAGGGAGCCAAATATATAGACCTCTCACCCTTGTGTCTCCTCCTCTAAATGCCCAATCCTAGTTCTCATCTTCTTTTAATTAGAGTATATCTTCAGAGTTACTTCACATTTCTTTGTTAAGTTCACCTTTTCTTAGTTACTTGACCTTTTTGTGATTAATTTAACCTTTATAGTTACTTAACACCTTTTTGTATTAAAATACTAAAAGTAGACTTAGCTTAAAGTTCTAGCTACACTATAAGGTGAGAACTAAGTACCTTCATTGTTCAATCAGGATATTACAACTTTATCTTCCCCTAAAGTAAGGTTTAAGTAGAATGAGTAATTTAAAGTTTATAGTTTGAGGGTCTGATCTTTGATGAAGTTTTGGAGAAATAGAGTGCAGTTATTTTGCTCCTATATTATTCCTTCTGAGACAAGGGGGAATAGTAAACATGTCCATTCCATAGGTAAGGTATGTTAATAAGAGGGATTATGCAAGGGGGACTGAGGGGGCAATTTTACCAAGGGCCACTGTATGGCCTCCTTAGCTACCATGAGTAACTTTGTCAAGGAGTCATGGCCTGAATAATCCCAGCAGGTCCCCTCTTTTTAAATTTTTGAGCTGAAGAGACTTCAGTTAAATTTGGACTTATTGAATAGTACACCCTAGGTATTGGATGAGGACTGGAAAGCAAAAAAGAATGAGAAAAAATAAGACTAGAGCAAATCCACAAGCAATAAAGGTTTGGGTTGCTGGGAGCCATCAGTCCATGACGCCTTGACAGAGTCACGCATGGTAGCCAGGGAGACCACAGAGTGGTCCTTGGTGAGATGTGACTGCCCACCCAACCCCCTTTTACATGACTTCTTTCATCAATGTCCCTTACCTATGAATTGACATGATTATTATTCCCCCTAGTCTCAAAAGAAATAATGCAAGAGCAAAACACCTGTACCCTAATTCCCCAAAACATCACCAAAAGATCAGACCTTCAAACCCAATCCCAAAAGACTATCATGGGTTAATTTTTACTTAGGTACATAATTCCCAGCAAAACTGCAGCTACAGGCTAACCCCAAAACTTTCTCATGAAGCCAGCACACAAATCAATCATAGAGGCCCATACAATAGGTACAGGTACACTAAGCTTCAATATGCCTCAGTGACTCAGTTACACAAATCAGTAACTCAAACTCCCTAGTAAGCCACCTGTGACAAAATCATTTATCTTTTGTGCAAACTTTATTCTGTCTGTAATCACAATACAAGAATGTAGAATGTTAATCAAGTGATTTGTTAAAAGTTGATGTAGCACTTTTCCAATTATCTCTCTTTGATTTTGTGTATCTGCATGCCAAGAGAATGGGTATAAAAAATTAAGATCAGACATCGGGAAAGCAGAGCAGCTTGAAGATGCAAAGCAGTCCCATGGCCATAATGATTAAGCTTGGGGGGGGGGGGACAATGAATTTCCACAGAGAAAAATGAGTAATGGGAGAAGAAGGGCTTTCAATAGCAGAAATATCAGGGGGTACAGATAAAAGGACTAGTATCGAAAGAAATAAGGCATTAGTACAATTAGGAGGTATAAATTGTTGCTTGTCCATTCTTTGTTTTGCTTGGGGTGCAAGTTTCCCAATTTGTCCCCAAGTTGGTAGAGCATCTTATTGTTTTAGTACAGTCTCTGTAACTGCATTCTCCCAGACTTGTTGTTGGGATGGGAGTCATGACAGGGACAGGTGGATCTTTCTGGAATCCAAATGTTTATCGGAGTTTCTGGGTGCCAACCACAAACATATCCTTGCCCCCAAAAGAGGGCTGGAACTACCAATAATTAATAATGATACTTTTCCATTTGACCTTTTGTCTGAGGAGTTTATGGGATTACCCTTTTTCAAATTAATTTTCAAATTAATTCAAAATCAAATTTGAAATTAGCAAGAGCTTTGAATGTATGTGTTGGTCCATTATGTGTTTTGAAGGTTTGGAAGATGCAGAGAGCATACTGCTTCAGGGGGATGGATAGAAGTAAAAATTAGATTAGAAAAGGTATCTAAGGATACACATATGGGCAGGATTTAACAGCTATTCCAAGTAGCAATTGATAATATTGATGAGACATTAGCTGAGTTTTCTTTTCATCTTCATGGTTCCTGTTTGTCTAGACTCTCTGATTGTAGCATGTTGGCATCTGGAAAGTATGATTGACATATTGATATTGTATTACCAGACACATGATCAGACCTCTTGATGGTCATTGTATGAAAGGGGACGTGCCCAGGCACTAGGAAAGGATGGGCAAATTCATGAGCTGGGTCTTGACTTGGCCACACTGCCTCTGCTTGGAGTAAGGTCATTAACATAGCGCAGGTACTGGGAGAACACTCATTTGCAAAGCCCAGTTTGGATTTACCTCCACCTCTTTGTTCTAGTCATTATCAATTCAACCAGTGTTAAGACCAATGCTATGTTACATATTCATTCAACACCTCCCAATCCACATCCCAATAAATACAGAGGAGGCAGCACTATTCCTCTCTTGATTCCTGCTTCCTCAGAGTTCTTCCTCCTATCTCTCCTTATCTCTATCTAGGAATTCTTACTTCCACATGTTTTCTTATTTCTTATTTCTCAGGTTTTCCTTTAATTAATTCTCAAGGGAAAACCTTATAAGGAGATAGTGCCATTCCCTATAACTTTTAACTTGTCTTTGAGTCTTCATTTATCACCCATTTTCCTCAGGCTCCCTTCTATTTCTCAAGTTATAACCCACAAGGGAAAATTATATAGCAACCACTGGTCGGATTGTTATACTGATCTTTGTGGTCCATGTTGCTTTGGATATGTCCTTTTATTAAGAAAAATTTTGGTGGAACTGACATATTGTAAAATAATTTCTTCTACTTCCGGAGATATAAAAATTCCTGAGGTCTTAACCTTTAATTAAAAAATTTTGATTATTATATTTCTGACACTTCATTATAGGCCAATCAGAATCTCAGTAATGCAAGGGAAAAGGTTTTGTTTAAAATATACATGCATAGACTAAGCAGCAAAATCAATGAAAGCAAAGTATAATGGAGGTGGTTTTTCTTAAAGAACAAAAATTCTACCCATAATCAATAATATTCCAATTCCAATCATTATCCTAATTTAGAAACAGGTTGCTTGCCTGTTTACATAACCTAGCAATTGCTAAAATATTTACCTCAAATACGTGTAAAGTTCTCACTAACTTTGCTACATAGAAGCTTTATTTATGTACATGTCACTATAGTGTTGAACAACCATCCTATCTTATTTTTAAAGTCTATTTAAAATTAATATGATAGAACATTTTAGTGTTTGCTCTAAGAATTCTCTTTGCTGTAGTAGGAAAAGAGAGGGGTAACAGGTAACTTGCTGTAACAGTATAAAAGGGTGTGTGTGAGTGCAATGAAATGGGTTTACTCAAAAAATTAAAATATAATCTTTAGTAGTATTATTTGAAAGTCATAGGATTATTGTTTTCAAAATTACATGTGGATTCCCATACATAAAGTTGGATAATGGAATCCCTTTTCCAATAACCAATGAAATTATTTATAATCAAAATCTGATTTTGTTTGCCAGCTAGTTTATGATTACTTAAACCTAGCTGTGGGGAGAAAGAAGGGAGGATTAGCAAGGGCATATAAATCATCCAGAAATTCTAAACAATTCCTAGAGGGGTTAATATACTTAACTTTTCAAAATGTGAGCTGAAATTATATAATAAATGTATTATGGTTCCTGTAGAAGCATTTAGAGAAAAAACTGACATGTTGCTGTATAAAATGTAATCTAGATATTTTCTCAAAAATTTATCCTAACCACTTGAACCATGTCTTTCAATTCTAATATATTCACATTAGCATCTTAAACACTTAATCCAATTATTCATTTTTATTTTAGTTTAACTAACTCAAATATATCAATTGTTGTGCTTAAAAGGAAGGCATGTTTTCTAACTTGAGCTTCTATAGAATTCTGGATTTATAGTTTGGACTTTTGCAGTTTTATCTCATAGCCAAATTGTACAGTTTCAATTAAAAACCTTTTATTCTTGTCTGCTTCTAGATAAGCTCATTTTGTTTTTGCTTAATAGTAGTTTATAGAAATTATAGTGTTTAGGCATACTGAAATAAACTCTTAAAATTCCTGTTACTTCTTTAAGCCGTAGTTGTCATATGTCTTATTATCTGATCAAGATTAATTCTAGCTGTCAACTAACTGCTCAGGTATCTCAAATTATATGTCTAAAGTTTAGATAAGGTAGCTGAAAACTTTTATCTATTTAAAATATTTTGTTGTATTGGGCCCATAATATAAATGGAAAATGATTGCAAGCCCTTTTGTTCTCCTTCCTGTGCCTGAGGAAGGGGTTAGATTACTTTTGGAACATTTCCAAGACAGTGGCTGCTTGACTTCACTTGTAGTCTGAGAAGATCTTTCCTTTCTTTTCAATCCTTTTTTAATGCGTTAGTTACATGTTTTTTAAAACCATGATATTAATTAAAAACTTAACAACTTCCAAATTGACTTTGTTTAAAGTCCCTTTACATTGTTTCCTTAAGGTTCCAGTTTTCCTTTCAACCTTCTGCTCCGAGCAGAATAAAACCCTTCAGTTTTTGTCTCTATTACTCTTACTATAAATACGAGAGAGGTGACAACCTTCTACATAGATTTAATAGACTAATAATGAATCTTATTTGACTTCTGGGCTGGTCAAATTTCATTTGCCAATTGCACTATACACAATCTGCATAAAACTTAAATTTCTTCACAGCACAATTTCATACATATTTTGTCTACATTTTTCATGAAAATATAACAAATTATATTTGAATAGATATAAGTTACTTCTTATTCATAGCACATATATTCCCAATCAAGAATAACATTGTTTAAAAGTTCCAACCTTAGACATACATCATATACTTAAAACTATGCAAATTCACATATGCTAATCACCAGTTCTGAACTTCTAAAATCTCAATGCTAACCTGCAATAAATTGTTGCTGTCTTTGAAGGAAACTCATTTTGAAATCGAGCATTTCATTCTTAGAAAAAGTTCTCCAGAGTCAAGATGGCAGCCTAGAAGGAACAGAAGTTGAGACCTCTGAATACACTTCCTAACCAATCACAAACTGAATGCTCCCAGGGGACTGAAAATCAAACTTAACAACAAGACAGAGCCAAGGAACCCTCCTGCTGAATTTAATTCAAAAGGTACACCCCCTGAAAAGCCGGAATCCCAGAACACTTGGGTTTAAGGGGAAAACAGAAGGAAGGTCCAAGGACCCATCCCCCCTCCCAGAGTGCTGATATTCCAGTGGCAGTGGGAACTTCTGGGCAGGCAAAGGTGCTGGTCTGAAAGGCATACCTTGTGAGCAGGGCTGTGCCAAGTTCAGAGCATCCAACACAGATGGCAGGGAAGGAGCTAGAGAGGGAGCATAGACCTGGCAGCCTGGCCAGAGCTTTGGAGATCCTCCATGTTTGCTCCAGCCTTCCAGGAAGTTTTGGACTCAGAGTAAACCCAGCCCAACTAAGCTGAACTTAATCCCATCAAAAGTCTCCAGAAATCAGGGAACCCTGGGCTCCACACCCATCCTCATTGACTCCTGGACATTAATCCAATCAAAAGCCTCCAGAGGACAGGGCAAACCCCAACAAACCCCCACCAGAGACTATACCGAGAGATCTCCTTTTAAAACTCCAAGAGGGAAGACTGACAGAAGCCCCCAAAACCAAAAAAAAAATGAGAGGAGCAAGAGCACAGACAAATATGGGGAGTAAAGAAGGGGTGAATTTGAGCAAACAACAGAAAAAGAAGAAAGAAACTACAATCAATAGCTTCTACTCATCAAACGGAACAGAGGGAGAGAGATCAGCAAACGATAAATCAGAAATCCCAGCAAATTGGATACAGGCTGTGAAAGACTTCAAAACACAAATAAGACAGGCTGAAGACAATTGGGAAAAGAACTTAAAAATTAAGATAAGTCATCTGGAAACAGAGGCACTTGAACTAAAATGAGAAAATAGTGTCTCGAAAGCCAAAATCAAACAGCTGGAAAATTAGGCAAAGGAGATGAAAGATGAGGTAAAGAGGATGAAAGACAACCTTCAAAGAAAATCAGACCAGAAGGAAAAGGGGGACCAAAAAGCCAGGGATGAAATCCATTCTTTAAGAACCAGAATACAACAAGTAGAATTAAGTGACCTCACAAGGCAGCAGGACACTATAAAACAAAATGAAAAGAATGAAAAAATTGAGGAAAATATGAAGCAGCTCATTCACAAAACAGACGATTTGGAAAATCGTTCTAGAAGAGACAATTTAAGAATCATTGGTCTACCTGAAGACCATAAGAAAAGAAAAAGCGTGGACATAATACTACAGGAAATTATTCAGGAAAACTGTCCCAATATTCTAGAACAAGAGGGGAAAGTGGAGATTGAAAGAATCCACAGATAACCTCCTGTATTTAATCCCCAACTGACAACACCCAGGAATGTTATAGCCAAATTCAAAAACTATCAGACCAAAGAAAAGATATTATAAGCTGCCAAGAAGAAGCCATTTGGATACCATGGAAACACAGTGAGGATAACACAGTATCAGACTGCATCCACATGGAAGGACTGAAAGGCATGGAATATGATATTCCGGAAAGCAAGGGAACTATGTCTACAACCAAGAATAAAGTACCCATCAAAACTATATTCTTACAGGGGAAAGTATGGTCATTCAAAACAATGGAATTCCAAGCATTCGTAAAGAAAAGACCAGACCTGAACAGAAAATTTGATGTCCAAACACAGAACTCAAGAGAATCTTCAAAATCTAATTTAAAAAGAGGGGAAAGGGGGAAGCTGGGTAGCTCAGTGGATTGAGAGCTAGGCCTAGAGACGGGAGGTCCTAGGTTCAAATCTAGCCTCATACACTTCCCAGTTGTGTGACCCTGGGCAAGTCACTTGACCCCCATTGCCTAGCCCTTACCACTCTTCTGCCTTGGAGCCAATACTCCAAGACAGAAGGTTAGGGTTTAAAAAAAAAGAGGGGAAAAAGAAAAACAATACAAAAAACAACAAAATTTTTTCAAGACGCTCAATAAGTTAAAATGATATGTATCCCTATAAGAAAAGAGGTCATTGGTAACTCTTAAAAACCGTTGCTATCACCTGGGCAGGTAGAAGAATTACACTTAGAGGGAACAGTGACAAACTGTATAGGATGAAAGGGCAAGACATGAATAGGTATATAGTTATATAGTTATATACATGCAAAAATACATACACATGTGAGTTTATATATATATATGTATGTATATACATATATATATATATATACATATATTATATAACACAAAGAAGCTCATGGGGGGAGGGGGGAGAATATCAATACACTGGAAGGGTAAAAAGGTGGGAGATAGGAAATACTCAACTCTTATGTGCTTTGAAACTGACTCAAAGAGGGAAGAACAATCCAATCCATTGGGGGCAGAGAATATATTTGTGCCCTATAGGGGAGTAGAAGGGTAAAAAACGGACTGGGAAGCAGTATAAGGGAGGGAGAGGGTGGGGGGAAATTTTAAAAAGACTAGTATAGTGGTAGTCTCTTGGTGACCGAGAATGACTATTGTCTTTGTGCATTATCATCTATTGATGTACCCTCATGTGGCTTTGAAGTCCAAAGTCTGAGGCACAGAGTTTGTGGCACACGGGGCCTGGGACGCCAGTTGTTATGGGAGATGTGGTTGTCGCCTGGTGTCGGCGTTCATGTGCAGCGGCAAGACGTCGACGTTGCTCATCTTCAAAGGCGGTGGCAGCATGGTTATTGTGGGTTCGCCAGCTGCTTCTGTCAGAGGCAGCGAGTTCTAGTTGCTTTAGGGTCATGCCAGCCCACTTCAAGTTGGACTTGAGCTGATCCTTGTATCTTTTCTTTGGTCGGCCTTGTTTCCTGAGTCCAGCTGACAGTTCACCATAGAATACCTGTCTTGGTATTCGCTGTGGGTCCATGCGGATGGTGTGGCCAGACCATCGTAGCTGGGCTTTGAGGACCAGGACTTCGATGCTGGTGGAGTTGGCTCTGTCGAGGACTTCCTGGTTGGTGATTCGGTCCTGCCATCGGATCCTCATGATTGACCGGAGGGAGTGTTGGTGGAATTCCTCCAGCTGTTTCATGTGCTTCCGGTACAGTGTCCATGTCTCACGCCGTACAGGAGCGAGCTGAGGACCCTGCGTTGTACACTTTGAGCTTCGTCGCAGTGCTTACACCTCTGTGTTGGAGGACTTTGGAGCACAGCCGCCCAAGGGCCTGGCTGGCCTTTTGGATCCTGGCATTGATCTCATGGTCTAGGGACCCTTCGTTGGCGATGGTTCTGTCCAGGTACTTAAAAGTGTTGGCTTTAGAAAGCTGTGTGCCGTCGATTGTAATGCATGGCTGGTTCGTTGGCCTCCCTGGTGCAGGTTGGAACAGCACCTCTGTTTTGATGAGGCTGATAGTGTAAACCTTAAAATTTCCCAGACCCTACTTTATAAGATTGGATTAAGACCATTCCCCATTTGGGCAGTGAACTCTACTTAAAGCAGGAATGTGAGAATTCTACTTTACCTACTTGGGTCTGCCCTAGGGGAAGATAAAGTTGTAAACTCTTTTCTGAACAATGAAAAGTACTTAAACCCATACTTTTCTTAAGCTAAGTACCTATAAAGGTCAAGCAACTTGTGAATTTACAAGGAAAAAAGAACTGGAAAACTTACTCAGAGCTTTCCTGGTGTGAATTACTCAAAAATCCACACCTTCTTAGGTGTGGACTAAGAATGGGTGGTTCTTTAGAAACATCTACAGTGATTGGTAGATGTAAGGACTTAGGGGAGGTGACAGAGGAAATTTTTCCCTTAAAAATAAGAGCTCAGAGAAGAGCAAGAGATCTCAATTTCTGATTCTCATTCTGGAGGATCTCGTTCTGAAGGAGAGCTCCTTGAGGAGCTCCTCTGAGGGGCTCTGTCCCTCTGGGGTAGGAGCTCTGGAGGCTCTTGAGGGAAGTCATTCTGAAACATTCAGATTGGAGAGACTCATTCTGAGGAGACTGATTCTGAAACATTCAGATGGAGGAGGGAGCTGGTGAAAGCAGCTGAGATGCTGCTGGCCTGGTGTCATTAGAAATCCTTACTTAGACAGATCTTATGGTGAGTTATAAAAAACTGACTGATTTCTCTTTTAAGACTCAGGTCATATTGGCTTTGAGGCCCTTCATACTTATTCATTTTTACCCTCTTGCTCTTTCTTTGATTACTCATTGTATTGTTAATTAAAATCTCTATAAAACCCAATTGACTTGGGTATTTGAATAATTGGAAATATTTCCCTGGCGACCACCTTATATTTGATTTTAAACCCAAGACACTGTAGTGAAACATATTTCTGTGGTCAAACTTACTCACCCTCTCTTATATCTATCACAATTTATATCTTCCACTATTTTAACCACTACAGTTTAAGACCTCAATCATTTTAAATCTCACAATAGTCAGGCCAAACAGTTTTGTTGCAGTGGAGAACCGGTCCACAACGGTTTGAAAATGATTTTCTTGGTAAGCCATGAGAGCACAGTCATCTGTGAAGAGAGCTTCCAGATGAGTCTCTCTGTTGTCTTTGTTTTTGCAGTCAGGTGGCGAAGGTCAACTAATGAGCCATCCAGTTGGTATTTGATGTAGATGCCCAGGTCTAGATCCATCACAGTATGACATGAAAGAGCTGGATCAGTTTGATGAATTTTGCTGGGCAGCCGAGCTTGCTGAGGATCACCCACAATGCGTCCCTGTTCACTGTGTCGAACTCCTTTGTCAGGTCTATGAAGACAATGTAGAGACTCAGGTTCTGCTCAAAGCATTTTTCCTGCATTTGCCTCACCGTGAAGACCATGTCAATGGTGCTGCGATCTGGTCGGAAGCGACATTGTGATTCAGGCAGGTTCTGCTCTGAAACAGATGACAGGAGTCTGTTGAGTATAACACAGGCGAGGATCTTTCCGGCAGTGGAGAGTAGTGAGATGCCTCTGTAGTTGTCACAGGCTACTTGTGAGCCTTTGTTCTTGTATAAGGCTATGATGGAGGCATCTCTGAGTTCTGGGGGCATGTCTTCCTCTTCCCATATGCTGGTCAGCACTATGTGGAATGCCTGAAGCACCTTTCCATTTAAGGCCTTGTACACCTCAGTTGGGATCCCATCTTTACCAGGTGCCTTGCCTGCACTCATTTGTTTGATGGCTTTTTGGACTTCATCTATTGAAGGAGGAACATCAAGTTGTTCAATGGAGAGGTTTTGGGGGATCTGGTCAAGGGCGCTTTGGTCGACTGAAGAGGGTTGGTTGAGAAGCTGACTGAAGTGTTCTTTCCACCTGTTGCTGATGCCTTTTTTATCTTTTATGAGAGTGTCACCATCAGAGGATAGCAAGGGAGTGGTGGTGGGTTTTAATGGCCCATAGACAGTCTTGAGGGCACTGAAAAATTGTTTGTAGTTTTTCATATCAGCAAAACGCTGCATTTCTTCTGCCTTTTTTTCCCACCATCAGTCTTGCATCTTCCTGATCTCACGCTGGGCCGTGGCTTGGAGAGACTTGAATCTGTCCTTTTTAGGAGCAGAGTTTGGGTTATTTTGCCACTCCATAAAGGCTTTATTCTTCTTGCTCAATAGGTCTTCAATAGCAGTGTTGTTCTTGTAGAACCAGTCCTGGTGGTTGCGTTGTTTTGGGCCTAGGACTGCCTTTGATGTTTCCTTCACTGCGTCTCTGAACTGGTTCCATTTCTCGGTTGAGCTTCCAGTGAGTGGTCCCTTGGCAGATAGCTTGTTGTCCAGGCAGGACTGGAATGTTTGCAAATAAGATGGATCTCTAAGACGACTCATGTTGTAAAATGTGCGAACTGTCTGGGCGCATTTTGGATGGCGAGGCTCAATGCGCATTAGAAGAGTCGCTCTAACCAATCGGTGGTCTGTCCAGCATTCAGCTCCTCTCATGGCTCTGGTGATCTTTACATCCTGGATGTCTCGCCAGCGTACAATGATGTAGTCAATGAGATGCCACTGTTTTGATTGTGGGTGCATCCACGTTGTTTTATATTTGTTCGCCATTCTGAACAGTGTTTGTGATGGTGAGTTCGAACTCTGAGCATTTGCTGAGTAGCAGTAGGCCTTTGTTGTTCATTTTGCCCATGCCGTGTTTGCCAAGCACTCCTTTCCATCTTTCATGGTCCTGGCCAATGCGGGCATTGAAGTCTCCCAGTAGTATCAGCTTGTCATTTGTGGGCACTGAGTGCAGGACGGCACTCAGGTCAGAGTAGAACTGCTCAATGGTCTCCTCTGTGCTGGTCAGTGTTGGGGCATATGCGCTGATGATTGTGGCATACCGGTCTTTGCTGAGAGGCAAACGGATCTTCATGAGCCTCTCACTGATGCCCACAGGCAAGTCTGGCAGCTGTTTGAGCAAACTGGTCTTGATGGCCAGGCCAACACCGTGGATTCTATCTTCATTTGAGGCTCTACCTTTCCAGAAGAAGGTGTATCCCGTGGTGGGTTCGCTGAGTGATCCCTCTTCTGGTAAGCATGTTTCACTTAGGGTTGTGATGTCGATGTTATATCGCGCCAGTTCTTTACCGATTAGAGCTGTTCTTCTCTCAGGTCTTGGGGTATTCTCTCTGTCAAGTAATGTCCTGATATTCCATGCTCCTAGTAGGAGTTTCTTTGTATTTTTTCTTTTATTTAAACCGCTTAAAGGGGATGACTCGCAAGCCATGGTGTGCTGACTGGGTGTTTGTAGGGCAGGCAATGTTTGGGACACCTTTTCTAGTCCCCTCCCTTGATTAGGGTGAGCAGTGCTGTCCTAGAGAGGGCTGCTCAGTTGCCCCGGATGCTGCCGAACGTCCCTGCTGCCCACAGGGCCGAGTGACCACTGGTCAATGGGCCGCCTACGTGCAGGATTGTGACTACAACTGCTAGTGGTCACCTCCACCTGTTGCGTCGCCACTCCTCCATCGCCTCAGGTCTTGAAGAGGGTGGACGGGGTCAGGATAGATGAGTGTGCAGAAAGATACTTGTGCGTGAAGGAGATTTAAGTGGAAAAGTCGGTGCACAGAGACAGTCCCACTCTCTCGGCGTTGGAAGCCTGGGTCCAGTGGCATGAAAAACTTGTTATGTCTGGAGACTTCCTCAGCTGCATTGGATGGCCGTGTTGTCTTTTGTGCTCCAACATGCCCCAAGCACTCCACCGTGCTTTGCTGCGTCGCCCTCTCAGCCGTTGAACCTTCTTGTTGGTTTCTTCTGTCTGTTCAGCCGAAGCAGTCTTCACATGCTGGGTGAGCAAAGCCCTGGTTCACCAGGGGTTGAAGACCCGATGGCTACCCTCACAAGGTTTAGCCGCCTGTCGAAGCCATTGTCCAGGATGTGGCTGCTGCCGCATGCTAGCAGCTACTAGGAGCCACAAGTGAGAGCTGGGTGTCAGATGGTGGTCAGAGGCTGGAGAGCTGCCCTAGGAGCGCATGACAGACCCTCCATACCAGAGATACTACCCCTCCCTGAGCACCCCATACACCCCAACCAACCACCCCATACACCAACACATACATAGGCAACAACACACACACACACACACACACACACACACACACACACACACACAAACAGCCACTTGTGGAGCTTGCAGAAGGTTGAACCAGGCTCTATTTTGGCCAACGTATCTTGGGAGCAGATTTGGCTGATGTTCAACACTCTTTCAAACGCGCGCAGGTACCTGCTCTATACTTTGTGGACATGAACTCAGCAGAGGTCCCACTGGGGGCATGCTGGGACATTCTCAGAACCACGACTGCCCATTTGGATCCTGATTAGAGAAAGGTTCATAGGCTAAGAGTCTGGCTTCCCCAGCCAAACCACCCAGCTGACTCCTGACTGGACTCAGTGGGTGTATTAGCGGCTCCTTTAACTGTGTTATTTAAGGTAATTGGAAATGCTGGTCAGACACACTGGGAATTAACATCATAGGAAAGACAGAATTCTTTCTGCTCCCCCCCCCCACTTCCTGCTTCCTTTGGTTGATCCTAAGGGCTACTCAGAGATGGTAAGTTATAGCAGCTTTCAATAGACTTCATTCTACTTCAAAATACTAAAAAAGGATTTATTTTAAAGGAAAAAAAATAGGGAGTGGGGAATAAGGGTAGAGGGAATTTTGGGTTTCCTTAATCTATTATAAAGTCAATATCAAGAAAGCAGACTTGAATTGTCTCTTAAGGGAATATTGTTAGTAATTTGAAAGGATCTTCAGAGCTAAGCCCAAGTCCTCAAGTTGAAACCAGTAGCCAGTGAAGAAACAGATTGTTATTATGGGAACTTGCCCTCCAGATGATACCCTAATGGGCCCCTTATTCCAAGAACTAAGAATGACATCTCCTTATTTTTGTTTCATAAGGATATCTTATCTCAGGTTTCACAAGGATATATTATCTCAGGGTTCACTGACCTGTGTGACCGCGAAAATGTGGGTTTCAAGACTTTGAATTGCCCAAAAGTTTATCAACACCAGAATCACACTGGGATACATGACTGAGTTATGGAGTATATGAAACAATTGTTAAAAGAAAAACAAAAACAACCCCCCCAAAAAATCCCAAATAAAAGAGTAAAAATTAAATTCTGTATAAGAATAATAAGAAATATAGAAATGACAAAAAAAAATCTTACGTGTATAACATTATGTGTAAAAAATAAAAATAACCTGTAACAGGTTCTTGAATCTCAGGCAAGGCTCTATTAAAGTTACTTATGTCCCACAAGCCTGTAGGATAATAGCAGCAATACAACACTTTACCCTTTTGCAGCCAGGAGTACAGAAAATTGCAAAACTATAAAACAGAAAGGACTAAGTTTCAGTAGCAAATGGGAAAAAAAAATCATTCCCTGGTCTGATTATACCTTCACTGTCAGAGATAGTGGGATCCAGGAAGATAGCCAAACTGAGGAACTTGAGTCAGAATATTGCACATTGAGTGTGGTACAAGGAGTCCTACATCTTAACATATGTCAAGTGCCACAACCTCTATTCACTCACTAGGTTCAAGTCCTTTTGTATTGGCATAGAAGTTCAACAATCCTCCCTGGTTTGGATTTCATTCATTCTCACCTTGTGCTACTTGGCACTGTATATTGGCTCTTTTGTTCCCTTCTCCTGGAATCAGACATAATCATTAAACAAAGTCCCATAACATTTATCAATAAATGGCAAGTTTCCATAGTTGAAAGTCATTTGAGTATGGATATTACTAGGACTAATAGATACTGTAAACTTATACTGTAAATTTTATCCTTCAGGTAAATAGAACAACATTAATACTGATTTCATGTACTTCAAGTATCACCAAGGTTAGAAAAAAAGAAAGAAAAAAATTAAATATCCAAATTATCCTAAAGGAAAAAATAATGAAAAAAATCATAATTTCACAGGTCACATTCCATGTGACAATGTGTTAGCTGACTAGAGGCACAACACAAAAGGCGCTCACTCAAAATGAAATTTATATCACTCTTAACTTGGCCAGGATCCACAGTGTGTGTGTGTACATAATTTTTTCACAAGGTAAAAGTCATTTAAAAACAGTAGTACAACAACTAATGCAGATTCTAAGAAGTACCAAAATCCCCCAAATTATAAGAGTAGATTAATGACAATAAGAAAACAAACCCACTATCATTAGGATTTACATGACCTTCTGTATGATGTGTAAAAACATTTGAAATCATGAATACTTGTCACAAGTTCTACAGATTTAGCCAATCTTTCAACTTTGGCAAAGATATTTTTAACAAAGTCTATCCTTACCATAATTCCAAAAATTTGGTGGGGGAGAAAACTCAGAAAAACCTCATACAGTTGATGAAGAGTTACAAATATAAGAAATCCATTTTAAAGCTACTAGAATTCACAGGAAATTCATTCCCACCTACTGGATGAGATTATAATACATCACAGGCTAACTAAGCCACTTGAGCACCTCCCTCCCTTATGGTATGAGACCATAACAGTATAATAGAACTGTCTCCAAAATGTCCCAACCATTTTTACGTGGACCTGAGGACTAAAAAGTGAAAATCATTTCAGATATGTCATCCATTACACTTACAATAAATGCAGAGATAGGAAATTTAACAATGCCATTGCACTCTACTTCAGCTACAAATAGACCTCTTATTACAAACAACTAAAGAGGTAGGCAAATAAATGATCAGTCAGAGGTAGGGATGCTCCCAAATATCTGAAAACCATGTCTGAATACTCATTAAAATCAATTGAGGCTATTAGACAAGTAAATTCTCCAAAACTTGTATACAGGTTGAAACCAATTTGATGGACTCCATTCATTAGCTCTGTGTGACAATTAGCAAAGACAAAAAAGAAACAAAATGCTGCTTGTGGGCACTTACAATGATATTCTTCAGTACAATCATAGTCATAGGGGAAGTGAAAATTAAGATAATTTAATAGAATATTTCAATTTTGATAACTCATGAAGTAGTTAACAGTAAATTACATACAACTATTTAGAATTGAGTTACAGAGACTTCTTCATTCTGGGAAGGGGAACAAACTGAAACAGTTAACATCAATAAGGCAATGAGGTCTGAAAAGGCTTAAAATTCACTTCCAGACTCTTTGAGGTTCCTTCCCCAACCAAGTACCATCATCATTCATCAAAATCCCTTTGTCCACACCTCTGGGGTCTCCCATGATGAGGGGAGTTCCCACATTGAGTACAGGTGTTTGGGTGTGAGTTTTGATTTTCCTCATTCAAATAATTATTCTTTCTAACAATATTACTATTCCTGAAACTCCTGTTCCTATTTTTTGATTCCTCTTCTTACAATTCATAATCACATGATCAACTTTTCCACAAAAATAACATGTTAGTGGTTGTTTTGTGGATTCTTGCAAGGGAGCTATGATCTCTCCTTGCTTTACCTTCACAACTGTTTCAGTTAATTCTTTTATTTCATTCCTCAATGTCTCTACTAAAGTAGCATTTTCCTTATCCTTTTCACCCTGTTTAGCAGTCAATTCCTTTAGTTCCTTCCTTAATGCTTCCACTAAATCAGTGTTCTCCTTCTCCTTTTCCTTATATCCCTCAAAAGCATGAACTGCCACTCTTTTCAATTCATCAAGGTCCATAGTAGGCCAATTTGGACAGCTAGTCATAAAATAATTCCTAACTACCTTATAACTGTTTTTCACAAATTGCATTCTGATTTGTCTAAGGTCCCTTTCTCTATCAAGATCAAGCTCAATATATCTTCCTCCCAGCTCAATATGTCTATCCATAAATTGGATGGGATTTTTTCTATCTTCTTGCTTAAGATTTTCAAATTTAGTCCATGTACCAGGTCTATCAGAACAGGCTCTCATAGCTTTTATCAATGAATTTCTAGCAAGTAATCTTGCTCTGCATTTGGGTCCCATTTAGGATCTTCAGTTGGCCAATGAACTGTTCCCTCTCCTTGGGCCTGATTAACAAGAGAAAGAATCTTGCTCTTTTCTGTTAGCAAGGCCTGGAGCAAATCTTCTACATCAAGCCATGTTGGATTATGTGTGTGAAAAATACTTTCAAACTTATTTATTACCACCACAGGGTCAGCTTCATATGAAGGTGTTTTTTCTTTGAATCTCACAATGTCCTGTGGAGAAAAAGGTGTATGATGTTTAATGTTTACCAAATCTCCATGTCTGTTATATGTAGGGATGATTCTTAGAGGGAAAAGACCTTTATTTGAATCATCTGTGGCAATTGCTGCTTGGCCTGTATTCTGGAGTTTAGTGGAGTGGGTTGTAGTGAGGCTGGTAAAGGAAGGGGTGGTGTGGTGGAATGGAGCTGGTCAGCAGGTGGGAAGGCAGAGCAAAAATATTGGGGGGTGAGGCTGAGGGCGTGGTGGAGAGGAATGGGGGAGGGATTAGGAGTGGGGTGGAGAGGAAGGGGGTGGGACTGGGTATGGGGTGGAGAGGAGTAGGATGGGTGAGGTCTAGTGGGGTCATAGTAAGGTGGGTAGGAAGGAGGGTAGGGGAAAGGATGGCAGTAGGGATGGTATGGGTGGGGATAGGGATGATGGGTGCGCAAAGGAGGGTAGAGAGGTAGATTGGGAGGAAAAGGGGATGGAAGGAGTAGGGAATGAGTGAGGTCTAAGAGGGAGAGGAGCTGAGGGGTTCAAGTACTGGTTTTGGTCAGTATGAAAAGAAACCTTCTCACAGGCCAGGTGGGATGATAGAGCATGTTTCTTTATAGATTGCACTAGAAGAGTTATGCTAGAATGGTTTGGCTCCAAAGAAAGTTTTCCTCACTGGAGAGAATGGTTGATTCATCTACATGATATGCCCTTAAATACCAGTATTTATAATCTTTGTACTTTTTGTTTTTAATGGCTAACTTCAGTCAAAAGAGCCATATTTTGGCCAGGTAAAAGATATGTCCATCCATGCCGTACAAAGTTTTCTAGCTTCTTTTTGTTATTCAATTCTCCTTAGGCAAATTTGGATCACTCCAGGAATTTAAAAGTTTATACAGGGCTGAATCAGGAGGAATATTTATTGATTTCCTCTGATGTGTTGCAGTATTTCCCATACTGTCTAGTCTGTATGTCCTATTTAAGCTAGTGTGAGTATTGCTAAATTAGCAGCTTAAACAATGAAAAGTTCCTAAAACATAAAAAAAAAAATGGAGACACAAAGTTTTTTAATGTTATTGTGGAAGGCAGTAAGGGAAGGTTTAAAACAAAAAGCTAATGTAAGGAAATAGTTATTGTTGCACAGCAATAGTATCAATAATGAATGTGTATTGAGTATAATAATTGCTGTTGTTAAAAATTAATAACAATATGCATTGTGAATTTTAAAAGTCTCCATCTTGGTCTAGCACCCAAAAATTGTGCACACCCACCTACACGGGCATGCGCTAGTCAATGACTAATCAGAAATAACTAACTGCCCACCTGGGCTGTCCTAAGCCAAGCTAGAGCCAACCATTGGATTTGTGAGACACAGGAAGTGAGGTGGGGAACAGCCTCTGGAATTCGCGGAACTTCCTGTGGAGAGAGCTAGAGGGGGTTGGTGTTAGGAGCTTGGAGAGAGAGGACGCCCGCAGACAGCTTTCCTTCAGATCGGTCACGTGAGTTAAGGACTGGTTCCTTCCACCTGGGCCTTTAGGCCTAAACTCCCTCTGCCTTGGTCAGAGGTTGAGTAGCCCCTTTTCCCTTTTCTCTTCTCTCCTTCTCTCCCTCTCCTTTTCCCTACTCCCGTTGTGATTAAACCTCCATAAACTCCATTCTGACTTGAGTGTTCATTTTAGGAATTTCATAAGTAAATTCCTTGGCGGCCATTGTTCAATATTACATAAATCCTGTAGCCACATTTTAGCCATTACAATATTATAACCCTCTCCCAGAGACCTAAATTTCCCCATTACAGTTTGGCTAACCACTACGGGAAAAAGAACTTTCAGTCTTCTGATTTCTTTTCTGATCTTAAATTCAGTTTTAATAGCTAGTACCTAGAAAGCGGCCCCGCCGCTTCCTGCCTGCAGCCTGCAGCCCTGATCATCCTCACCTGGTACCTGGTCCCGGCCTTGCCCACCCCCGCAGCCGCTCCAGCTCCTGAACCTTATCAGTCTTCTGATCTCCTTACTATCACCTGGGAGAAATCCCACCCCGGCTACCCCCTCTGGCTCTTGGCCCTGCCTTAGTGCTTGGAAGGTTTCTAGAACCTCAATAAATTTCCTGAATTTTCTTGCCTTTTCAACCCACTTATTGCTCACTCCGTCAGCCCTGTTACCAAATACCTTGGCTTAAAGACACAGCTGCCAGAACAGGTGAGTATAAAACACCTTTTCTCTTTTCCCTTTACCCCTTAAGTTAAATTGGGGTCAACAGGATTTTTTTTTTTCCTTCTCCTCTTTGTCTCTCATTTCCGTCTCCTTTTACTTTAAGGAGGTGGCTCAGTAGAGAGAGGCAGGCCAGGCTTACCTAATCAACTAAGCAACGAGGAACCTCAGGAGAAGGAGCTCTTAGGAGCTCCTAGCCCGCAAAAAACAGCTGAATACAGCTAAGGAGCTAACTTAAAACCCATTTTTTTTCTCTGTTTCCAGGCCTTTCTAGTCTTAAAAATTTAAGTGGGCTTTGCTCAAGGAAGATAGCACATGGTCCTAGAGGCTTTAGCCTGAGGGCCAAAGAAGATTGCTGGGACCCACCCACATACACTTTGTAAAGAAGGAGAATTTACAATACAATAGGCCCTTAGCCTGTATCTCAGAGCCACCTACTGTAAAAAGAAAAAGCCTGTGGAAAGTTTGCTGCTTTGCCCTGCTCCCCACTTGCTTTGTGAAATTACAAAATATACATATAAAAATGACTACTATATTCTTTGACAATTATACGGCAGCTGAAGGAGGGGCATTGAGGAATGAAGGATACCTCCAAATTTTTATATTAATAGGTACTGTCATTTTTGTAATCCTCAATACTATATTTAGAGATGAAAAAATAAAAAAAATTGAGGATAAAATGCAAGCCCAATTAGAAGATCTAAAAAGTCTCTTACAAGATCAAGTGGAAAACAACCACTCTACCAGAAACAGACCTGTTTCTGAACCTTTGAATGAGGAAATTTCCTTCCCTGAAATAGAGATGGAAAGCACCCTCCCTATAGCCCAGTTAACAGACTGCTTCTCTCGTGCAGTGCAAATCTTGTCTGAATTTAATCCCCAAAACCCTCCCCCTGCAATCCCAGCTTCTCATGTTCCTTCTCCTACAGAAAACCAAATTCCAATGCAAGAGAAATCTTGTCCTCCTAGAGAAACCCGTTCTTGTCAAACTGACCCACAGGTGCAAAATTCAACTAGAGGCCTGTTTCCTCTAAGAGAAGTACCTGAAATAGGACGAAATGGGGATGTGGTGACTTTAAGACATAGGATACCGTTTACTCCCCAAGAAATAAATGAATTTACACGAAATATCCCCACATATGAACAAGATCCTTTTCTAGTAACAAAAAAGATGGGAGACATATTTTTTCAGTATAATCCGTCTTACAAGGACGTTGAGAGCTTACTACAGGCTTTTTTAAGTGAACGTGAAAAAAATAAAATAATTGCTCATGTCAACAAAACCAGGGGGCGTAATGCAGCACATTGGCCATCTCAGGATCCCGAATGGGACTATAACAATCCTGATGATTATCTACAACTATACCGTTGTAGAGAGGCCATCCTCACGTCCATGAAGGAATGTGCAGACAATACAGATAAGTGGATGGAACTGGAAAAAATTAAGCAAAAGGCCGAAGAAACCCCCTCCAGATTTATGGACAGAATTATCGAGTTTGGGGACAGATACTTAGATTGGGACTTAACTAAAGAGAGTAGTATAAGACAAGTTAGAAGAATCTTTGTAAACAATTCTTGCAAAGCAATTAAAAATTACTTCAAAACACAATGCCCAAGATGGTCAGATATGGACCTTGAAGAATTGCGAAAAACAGCTATATATGTTTTAAAGGGAAACGAAGAAAAGGAGATAGAAAATAATGATGACATGGAGGAAATGAAGAAAAAAATGAAATATTTAATAGATAGGATAACTAAATTAGAAAGTGGGCATGATAATGAACCAACGACAATTGCCCCTCTCCAGAAATCCAATTATCAATCCATTACTTGCCACTTCTGTGAGAAGAAGGGCCACAAAATGATGGAATGTAGAACCTTTCTTAAGATGTTTGGAAGGAATACACAGTTTAATAATAGTTTTAGAAATAATAACTATAATGAATATAGAAATAAGAACTTTAGAAACCAGAACTATAGAAATAGGAATTGGGAAATTAATGACAATGCTCAAATTGAAGAAAATTTTAATGATAATACTCAACAATATATGAGAAATGGCGCTCGTCCAAAAACTACTCGAGGTACTAATGACCCTCAGAGAGGTGCCCTTCAGGGGGGTGCCCAAGGAATATCCCAAAAACAATGATGGTGCCCGGGGGGGGCTGGGGCACAGGAATCAGAGGATACAACCTTTGATTTCCCGGACCCTGATGTCCTACTACCCGTTGTCCCTATCCACTGCCCTCCCCATACTAATGAACCCCATGTTACCTTAAAGGTGGGTAACACCTATTATGATTGTCTATTAGACACCGGAGCTTCCTGGTCTGTATTAAAGAGAAAACCTGATTTACAATGTTATTCTATTGGCTCAGAGAATGTAATGGGAGTATCAGGAATAACCCAAAGAGTTAAAAGACTTCCTCCTAGAATGGTGTCTGTAGGACCCCTAGAGGTACAACACTCTTTCCTTTTGATGCCTGACTCCCCTTTAAATTTGCTGGGGAGGGACCTTCTATGCAAACTCAGAGCCACAATAACCTGCTCCCCAGATGGCTCATTATCATTAGAAGTACCAGAGGAATCTTTAAAATTACTCCCTGTACTTCTCTCGGAAAACCAGGACGCAAAAGAGCCTTCCATTTTCGAAATACCTGAAGATATACCTGAGTCTCTTTGGGCCACATCTTCTTCTGATGTAGGATTACTTAAATCTGCTGTTCCTGTGCAGATAAAAACTAAATCTAGCCCACCTCCTTCTATCCCTCAGTATCCCCTCTCAAAGGAGGCAATTGAGGGTATTACACCAGTTATTAACTCATTAATAGAACAGGGAATAATAATCCCTTGCAAATCTGAATACAACACGCCCATCCTACCAATTAAAAAACCAAAAAAAGGGCCCGATGGCAAGCACATCTATAGATTTATACAGGATCTAAGGGCAGTAAATAATCACGTTATAAAAAGACACTCCGTAGTTTCTAACATACATACTATTATTTCATCTATTCCTAGCACAGCTACATACTTTACAGTAGTAGACTTGTGTTCAGCCTTTTTTTCCATACCAATACATGAAAACTCCAGACATATTTTTGCTTTCACCTGGAAGGGCTCACAATATACCTGGTGTCGGCTGCCACAGGGTTATGTCGAAAGTCCGAGCTTATTTGAGCAAATTTTGAGCCAAGACACAGACAATATAACATTTAAAAATAGCAAATTAATCAAATATGTAGATGATCTACTCTGGGCTTCAACAGATGCAAAAACATGTCAAGAAGATAGCAAACACCTTCTTTTGGAATTGCACAAAAGAGGTCATAAGATCTCGAAGGACAAAGTCCAGTGGTGTCTCCCCAAAGTAGAATATTTGGGGTTCATTCTGACAGCTGGTGCCCGCTCTATTTCTCCCAAGCGAATTGAGAATATTCAAAAATTGAGTGCTCCTACTACTAAAAAACAGTTAAGAGCAATTCTGGGAGCAACAGGGTTTTGCAGACAATGGATTCCTTGTTATGGGGAAATTACTAAACCTCTTATAGCACTAACAAGGGATGCAGTCCCTGAACCCCTCAAATTAGAGCCTGAACACCTGTCAGCTCTATCAGAGCTAAAAAAGGCTATCTTATCTGCCCCTGCTCTAGGCATCCCAGATTACAACAAGCCATTTACTTTGTATGTACATGAACGAAGAGGAGTAGCCTCTGGTGTTTTAACTCAGACTTTGGGACCTTCTCAGCGTCCAATTGCTTATTATTCAGCCCAACTAGACCCAGTAGCAGCAGGAGCACCACCATGCCTTAGAGGAGTAGCTGCTACAGCCTTACTAGTAACAAAAACCGTTGATTTAGTATTGGGATGTCCATTAACAATAATGTGCCCACATGAGATTGAAGCATTATTGGTAAAACATAGAACACAGGCATTCTCGGATCAGAGAATTACAAGGTATGAAATAACCTTATTAAATAGTGAAAATATTACCTTGAAACGCTGTTCAACTCTTAACCCTGCCACCTTGCTTCCAGATTTACCTACTTCAGGAGAACCATTACATAACTGTGAAACATTAGTGTCCATGGCAGAAAAGCCTCGAGATAATCTCTTGGACACTCCCTTAGACAATGCAGATCTGATCTTATTTACCGATGGTTCCTCTTTTATGAGGGATGGCATACGTTACACTGGAGCTGCCGTAGTCTCAGAATTTGCCACTGAATGGTCAGCTTCACTACCTTCTAACATTAGCGCTCAAGGAGCAGAGCTCATAGCTCTGAAACATGCCTGTATAATTGCCAAGGATAAAAAGGCAACAATTTATACAGATTCTAGATATGCTTTTGGCATTTGTCACTCAGTCGGGATGCTATGGCTCCAAAGAGGATTTTTAACCTCAGCTGGAAAATCCATAGCTAATGCAGAAATTATTAATGAAGTTCTTTCTGCTCTCAAACTGCCTAAAGCCTTAGCTGTAGTTCATTGCTCTGCCCATACAGGTGGCTCTGACCCTGTCTCTAGAGGAAATGACCGAGCAGATGCCGCTGCAAAACTAGCAGCCATAGAAGGACCTGGATTAATTTTAACATTAACAACCACTGATAATTTAAATTTATCACTCTCCTATAATGAAAAGGAAGTGGAAAAATGGAAACAAAAATTTAAAGCAAAACAGATTAATGGAGTATGGGTGTCATCTGAAGGAAAACCCCTGCTCCCTAGAAGTTTCTATCACCAAATTTGCCAATCTGTTCATAATAATGGTCATTTTGGCACCCAGGGCATCGTGGACTCTGTCAAGAGAGTATGGATAGCCCCTGGTATAACTACCATAGCCTCTAAAGTGTGTTCATCCTGCCCTACCTGCCAGGCATATAACCAACATGCCTTTCGTGGCAAAGCCTTTGGTGGGCGTCCTCTGGCTTACACACCTTTTGAGCACCTGCAGATAGATTTTATAACGATGCCAAAGGCTGGACAATATAAATTTTGTTTGGTCATAGTAGACCAACTGACCAGATGGCCAGAAGCATTTCCTACAGCCCGAGCCACAGCAGCTTTTGTTGCTAAGGTGCTTTTAAAAGAAATTATTCCTCGCTTTGGCCTACCAGCACGTATTGACTCCGATAGAGGGAGTCATTTTACCGATTCTGTTTTAAATCAAATATATTCTTGCTTGGGAATAACTCCCAAATTCCATGTTCCATATCATCCCCAGAGTTCAGGCCAAGTTGAGAGGATGAACAAAGAACTTAAAACTATGATTGGAAAATTATGCACTGAGACCCATTTAAAATGGCCTGAAATTCTCCCTCTGGCCCTATTTTATCTTAGAAGCAGGCCTAGAGGAGACTTACATATTTCACCATTTGAGATGCTTTTTGGACATCCGCCTATACAGGCTAAGCCTTTCTCCCCGGCTTATACATCGCTATTAGGGGGAGATATTACTATTGCTTCCTATATACAGGAATTACAGCACAAACTGCGTGAGCTACATGAATCCGGAGCTGCAGTACAAGCCGGACCACTAGACTTCTCACTTCACGACCTGAAACCAGGAGACAACGTGTATATAAAGAACTTCCAGCGTACAGGAGCAACCCAGCCTTCCTGGGAAGGACCATTCCAAATATTGTTAACTACTCCAACATCTATAAAGGTTGGAGAAAAGGACTCTTGGATTCACTGTTCTCATGTAAAGAGAGCATCTTCTGTTGAGACTGATTGACTGTATCCTATACATGCATTGGAGATAACTACCCATTGACAAGTGGAACTGTTTTATTCTGCTTTTGACACATTGAATTCCTAAATTTAATTTTTTCCTTTTTTCTTTTTTTTTCTCTTTTCCTTATTTTATTATTATTATTTTTACATTATTTTATTTTTTCCCTTTTTCTCATTTCTATGTACTTAAGGTACATATGATCAATATTAATTTTTATTCTACAATATTATTTTAAATATATACTTGCTGTTATTACTAATACGCACCCAAACAGCTTTAGACTATGGGAACCTGCCAGTTATTGATAATTGTTGTGGGACTATGATTAATGTTTGTGTCTGATTCTAGGAATGAGATCAAACAAGGAGCACAGAGATAACCTGGATAATGCCAAAAGAGCTCACAGGTCTAAAAATCAAAAGACCAATCCAGGAAGACTTAATGCATTTCTAAGCCAATACTAAGGACTTGAACCTAGTGTGAGACTCGGGGTTGCGACACTTGACAGACGTTAAGATGTAGGCCTTCCCTGTATCCACACTCTTCGTGAAAGTACCTACAGACAAGTACCTAAGGTTGGCTACCGTCCTGGCTCCATCCATCCCTGAGAACGAAGGTAAAATCAGACGAGGGAATGACACTTCCCTAGATATAAAATAGAAATCTGGTCCTCTTTTTTCTCTCCTATAGTATGGCAACTTCCTGTAGCCTTGGCTGCAAATGGGGAAGTAAAATATGCTACATTCTGTCCTACAGACTTGTGGGATTAGAAATTACTTAACTGGACCCTAATACAGGGGCCTGTGGAAAAATTAAAAAAAAAAAAATTTTTTTTATTCTTGCTTTCTCAAATTTTGTATACATAGATTTTTTTTTTGAATTTTGATACTGAATTTGAATTCTTCTTTAATATAAATATGCATATAAAAAGGGTTTATATATTTTTCCCTTAATTTTTTCCCTTTTTCTTCTTTTGATTTTGATTTTTTATTTTTATTTTCATATTGTTTTGTTTTTCTTTTGAATTAACTCACACACCCCCACAACTAAAACTTGAATCCTCAGCTGGACTCAGTGTTTTTTTCAACACTTTCTTCAGGGGGGATTGTATTTCATAAAATCCAAGATTTAAATTTTGTTCGAGAGAAATCTTCAGAGAAGAAGCTTGCTAACTAACTGAATCCAGAGAATGAACTGTTTGCAGAAAGATATCTAAACCTTTTCACTACAGGAAGATCCAGAATGAACCTTGGGGTGTGGTTGATTGAACATGTTTTAATGTACACTCTTATGCCAAAGGGGACTGCCCCCTAATTGGCTTTTGTCAATGCGCCCAGCAAAACATTGGTTTGCTGTCTTTCTCTCTCCTCTATTTCCCATATTTACAACTATTATAATTTTCCTCTTAGTGGGTAAAAAAAAAAATTTTGTATATACTTACAGTTAGAAATTTTTGGGGTGCAGTATGCTTATGTTTAGTGATCAATTGGGGAGACTAGTCTCCCAATCATCATCAGGGGGGATTGTGAATTTTAAAAGTCTCCATCTTGGTCTAGCACCCAAAAATTGTGCACACCCACCTACACGGGCATGCGCTAGTCAATGACTAATCAGAAATAACTAACTGCCCACCTGGGCTGTCCTAAGCCAAGCTAGAGCCAACCATTGGATTTGTGAGACACAGGAAGTGAGGTGGGGAACAGCCTCTGGAATTCGCGGAACTTCCTGTGGAGAGAGCTAGAGGGGGTTGGTGTTAGGAGCTTGGAGAGAGAGGACGCCCGCAGACAGCTTTCCTTCAGATCGGTCACGTGAGTTAAGGACTGGTTCCTTCCACCTGGGCCTTTAGGCCTAAACTCCCTCTGCCTTGGTCAGAGGTTGAGTAGCCCCTTTTCCCTTTTCTCTTCTCTCCTTCTCTCCCTCTCCTTTTCCCTACTCCCGTTGTGATTAAACCTCCATAAACTCCATTCTGACTTGAGTGTTCATTTTAGGAATTTCATAAGTAAATTCCTTGGCGGCCATTGTTCAATATTACATAAATCCTGTAGCCACATTTTAGCCATTACAATATTATAACCCTCTCCCAGAAGCCTAAAATTTCTACCATTACAGCATTCATTATAACTATTAATGGTGACAGTAATGATTAATAATATGCATTAATTATAGTTGTTGATATTAACAACCATAAACCATAAACAACAAGTATCAATAATTTAAAATAACCTTTAGTAAATAATGACTAATAATAGCTATTGAAAATTAATAATTATTGTTATTGATAGTATTATTAATACTATTAGGTTCTAAAATTATTCCTTAATATTGCATGTAATTAATTTGATTTAATGTTTGTTCAAATTTTGAAATTTGGTTTTAATTTAAATTCCATATTATTTATATTTCCTATTAATAATCTGTTTATTTAAATGTATTCAATTTAATAGCATTATTTTAGATCACTAGTAGCAGTAGCAAAGGAATTCTTTTTATTTTCCTGCAGTTTTAATTCTCAACAGTGGGTGGCTCTATAAATTCGTGTAGAGTGGAAGGCACCTGTGGGTAGACCTATCTAAGCAAGCAATCAGATAAAGAGAAAGCAAAAAAAAAAATGTCTTTTAATATGCTAAAGAAACAGGAAGTCTATAAGCAAAGCTTTGAGTGGCTTTTAAAATGCTAAGGAAAACAATCACTCCCAAGGAAAATGTGCTACAAGCAAACTTTGAGGGTGGAGGAGGAAGAGAGAAAAATGCAGTTTCAAGAAACAAATTTCAAGAGAACACTTCCTCTTAGCCCAGTTTTAAGGAGTGTTTGGGGCTGGGGGAAGGGAGAAGGGAAAGAAAAATGGAATTAAATCCCTTCCCTTGGAACAGCCATGTGTTTTCAAAGTTTGGGCAGGCAGGGAGCCCCTAACCCTAGTGCACAGCCTGAAAGGAACCTCAAAATTAATTTAATGAGTGACTCTGAGCTGGTCCCTGCTGTGGCAGTGCTTGGGGAAAGTCAGGCAGACACTGGGCGGATAAAAATCCCTTTGGATCTAGTGTCCCTTGGTTTAAAAAGGGTTGGGTGGGGAGGGGTGGCCATGTGGGGAGAGTGCAGATGCTGGAAAGAAACAGGAGTCTGCCAGATCCAGTACTTTAATATAAAGCAGCCACTCCCCTGCCTGGGTTCCCGGTTCCATTTTGGGCAAAAAGCCTCCTTTCCCTTCTCTGCTGCCCCAGGGATTCCCTGAACTATACCCCAAGATTAATTTAAGGGGGTGTCTCTGTGCTCAGCATAGCATCTGGCTGAGCAAAGCAGAAATACAAGCCAGCAGTTTCACGCACCCAGGGGAGTCAGGGGTTGGGGCTGGGCTTCTAAAGTAAGAGAGTGGGGAGGGAGTTTTCTCACCAGTCCAATGTGATCCCATCCTGGAAAAACTGCAGCCTGTTCCCTCTCTCCAGCAAGGTTCCTTTCACATATGAAAGCAGGTCAGCTAACTGAAGAGGCTCCTATCTTACCTAGGTTTACCTAAGGCTCAAAAATTGTCCCAGAAGAAAATGAAGGTTCTTAAAAAAAACCTATGTTGGTTGCCATCTGTAATAATGAAAATACCATAATATTCTGCCTGCACTGTCTCTTCTCCTCGTGCTTCTCCAGATTCCTCTGAGGTTCTTCCTACTTGGTCTCCCCCAAAACATAACTTTGAATGTACACTGACACAACCTTGGCACAACTGTGGTATGTCAGGAATGTTTGATAGATGGGTAAAGTTACTCAGGAAGGGGAGGGGATGAGCTTCCTTGACACAAATTCATTCCCAACCACTTCCTAATACTCTATAGCAGTCCATTTTCGGTAGATCAGCATAAATGCCCAGTCATTGATTATAGTCAGTCTTTCCCAGGATGGTCACACTATGTGTTGTTTCTGATCATCATTTCCTTTATACTGGTTAAATACTTATCCTTAGGTAACTACTCCTTGCAGGTGGACAATCCCCACCTCTTCCAAAAAGCGGGGAACCTCAGGGTCTGCCATCCTCCCAAACGTGTGAGTAACCACTTACTTTTGGGACAGAGTTAGAGTCTCTTGATCCTTATCTCTTATCTCCACCAGGACTGAGATCCTTTTTCAGAGGAAATCTAGAAATGAGGGCTGGAAGGAAGGGACAAAGGGTGGTAGAGAAGGTGGTGGGAAGCAGAGATGGGCAGAGCAGCTTGCAGGATTTAAATTAATGTCCAATACTTCAAGTATTATGTTTTATAAAGTTGATTATCTAGCAAAATGGAACCAAGTGAATAAGTTTATTCTACCTGCTCAACAAGTCATCTTTAACTCCTTTAATGCCTTGTAGCCAAATAAACCATATCTAGGCCATGAGAAAAATCACTTTGACCAAGATTTACCAAAATAAGTGTTTTCTTTCTTTATCATCCATGACTCTATGGAAACTCCCTTATTGTCCTATGAAATTGTCAACTGGGAAAAAACACAGAACTAATAAATAGTCAAAAATCACTCTTTAATCAAGGGCAAAAGGGGCTCAGTGATAGTAGGCCATGATAACAGAGCTGTGTGCCACACACAACTGCATAGAGTCCAAGGATTGTGACAAGGAAATCACTTTAAAAGACTGATATATATTCATTTAAGGTTGCCAAGGAATTCAGCTATGTAATTCCTAAATGAAAACTCAAGCCAGCAGTCAATCTTTTATGGAGTTTAATTACAATAGGAGGAAGAAAGGAATTAGAGATAGAGAGAGAGAGGGAGAGAGAAAGGGGAGAGAAGGGAATAGGGCTTAAATACCCCCTCTGTTTAGGCTGGGCCAAAAGGCCCAAGCCCTTAGATAGCTGGGGCAAAGAAAGGAGATCAGTCCCTATTACTCACGTGACCAAAATGGAGAAACAGTCTCAGAGGCCCCCACCTTCAGCTTCCTTCAGAGCCGACTCTCAAAGCACCACCTCTCTCCACCCACCACCTCAGTCCTCAGACCCCTCTATCTTTAAGGAAACCATCCAAGTTCCCTCCCCTCAGTTCTCACATCTACCAATCACTGTCCAAGTCTCCCCTGTGCCAATGGTGGCTCTAGCTTAACCCAGGACCACCCAGAGGTCTGTGGCTTTGCACATGTCTGTTGAAGGTCATATTCTCAATAATTAAATCTTGATCCTTTGCTGCAGCCCTTCCTAAATCCTGTTAGGACTAAGTGGGGTGGAAATTGTATTTTCCAAGACCTGGTTCTGTCATTCCAAGTATCTCTATTGTATCAATTCTAAAATCAATCATGACTCAAAGAAATTCCTGTTCTATGCTTAAGCATAGGTCAAAACCCTTTCCATTGTTCAGCAAAAGGTTTCTGTCCTAAAGTAATCTTAAGAAGGGAGGAGGAGGAACCTCCCATGCCAATGGGGTTCACATTCCAATAGAGTTCCCACTATCAGTAGGAAATTTTTCAAGTATGAAATTTCCCAATGGTGAAATTTCCAACATTTATAAGTCTAAGAAATTTTAAGGTTTACAGATTGAACTCTGGCCTCTCTGGTCACTGACCCCTGGGAGTGCCACTGGGCTAGATGTACTCTGAGGAACAAAAGAATTTGGGGAACCTCTATGCCATTTGGGGAATCCAGGGTCAGGGAAAGATGATTGACATCACTCTAGCTACATGTGAAGTGGTACACATCACAAATGAGTTCAAATACCTAGAATTTCCATTATTGGAACCATAATTTATTAATAAAAGAGAGAAATAAATAATCTACCAGCTGGGACAGAATTCCCTAACAGAAAACTGCATAGCTTTGACATTAAGAGACAGCTTATACACTTTACAGGTTCTTATCTGACAATAAACAAACATTAACATAGGAATGAGGGGTCCAATATGGGGGGGGGAACAATTCTTAGATTTACGAGGGTGCCATTATCCAAGGAGTGTTTATCTTCACTTAGCCAAATGTTTAGTACACTGTCCCTTTGATATTCCTGAAATTCCTCTTTGTCTCCTGCCACCCAAGCTAAGTAGAAACCAGTTTGTTATCTGCATAAACAGCTTGATCTCCTGGGGGAGAGAAGCCAGGTCTGTTTCCTAAAAATGTAGAAAGCGGTCTATCTGCTTTATCTCTTTTTAATTTTTCCATCTTTAGTCTTTTGGGGGCTACTTCATAAGGAAAATGGGAGTGTTCAAACTATACTGACAGGATACAATCAAACTTGGGAAAGGAATCATAACTAGAGGCTAGGGTGTAAGGAAAGGGGCTACTTATAATGGACACTAAAGGATGGTTCCTGCCCAGGTGTAGATCTTCTTGGGAAAGGGTCTAATACAATAGGGAAGAGGACCTAAAACAAAGAGGGTCTTTAGCACAAGCTTAGTTCCACCCAAATAGGATTGTCCTTTCCAACTCAGTCTGAAACTGCCAGCCTGAGATTCCCTTCAGGGTAGATTCACGTGGGAAAAGGGAACAAGTACAAACTTTGGGGTTTCTGACCTAAAAGCTAGTCCTGAAACTTGGGGTTCACCAGATCCCATGAGGCCACAAGTTTGGGGTTCCTAGATTCCATGTTGACATAATCAATACTCTGTACAATCGGATTTGGGGGGGATCCATTTAGAAATCTTTTTCTGGATCTCTGGAACATTTCCCACTGGCTAAACTTTTTAAATTCCCAAAAAAGAGTGGGGGGAGGGGGGAATTGCTCTTCTAATCATTCAACTTTGAATTTATTCCTAGAGAAATCCCTAAAAATCTACTTTCAACTTCCTTCTCAAGCTATCTTGTGGTCTCCATGAACCATCCTGTCAACCTTGAAAAACATAAACCCCTAAAGTCGTTAGAAAGAACAAGTCTTTAATCAAGGTAGTAGTTATCTAGCAATATTAATAACTGCAAATCAGGACCCTTAGGATCCAGTAAAAAATCAGCACAGGAACTTCCGGTTAAGATGGCGGCTTAGAGAAAGCTAAAGTTCAGATCTCCGGAAAACCCTTCCCGACTGATCTCAAACTATAAGCTCCTAAGGCGCTGAAATTCAAAACGATCAACAGCACAGACCCTGGGAACCCTCCTCCTGGACCTGGACCCGGATCAAAAGGTATGGCTCGCCTCAAAAGCCAGAACCCAAGATCACTCGGACCTAAGGGGTAGGAGCGCAGAGTCCAAGGCTCCGGCAAGCTGCAGCCCGGCCCGGCTCAGAGAGCAGGGTCCTCGGAACAACAACCCTCAGGGCCTTCTATCCGAGTCCCAGTGAAAGTAACTGCCTGGAGCTCCCGCTGCAGAAAGCAAGGTCAAAACAACAGCAACCCTCTGGGTGGGCAAGACAGCCTCACGGGCTGGATCCGGCTATCCAAGTCTCAGTGAAAGTCCCTGACCTCGGAGCTTGGGGAAGCTGCATCCCATCCCCCCGCAGCAGGCCGACGAAACAGCCTCATGGCCAGCGATTCTGAAGGCAACTCCCAGAAAGCAACCGACCCAGAGAGCCGGGGGGAGAGTGTGGCCTCGTGGTCCCACCCTTCCATTCCAGTTCCAGTGAGGCATATTCAGTTTAACCCAGGGAAAGCTCATAGAAAGGACTAAAGCCTCTGAACACCAGACAGAGATAAGAAAAGCTAATCCTCCACATTCAGAGATGGCAAACTCCACAGAAGCACAGAAGCCCCAAAATGCCAAGAAAAATAAGAAGAAAGGGGCGACTTTGGACACATTCTATGGAGCCAAAATACAAAATACAGAGCAGATAGAAGAAGATATACAAGAAAATGCTCCAAAATCTTCCAAAGGAAATGGAAACTCTCCACAAACCCATGAAGAATTTGAATCAGAAATGACCAAAAAGATGGAAGCCTTCTGGGAGAAAAAGTGGGAAATAATGCAAAAGAAATTCACGCATCTACAAAACCAGTTTGACCAAACTGTAAAAGAAAACCAGGCTTTAAAGCAAGAACTAATAAAGCAAAGCCAAAACACCAAGAAATTAGAAGAGAACATAAAATATCTCACCGACAAGGTGATAGATCTGGAAAATAGAGGGAGAAGGGATAATTTAAGAATAATTGGACTCCCAGAAAAGCCAGAAATAAACACCAAACTGGACATGGTGATACAAGATATAATCAAAGAAAATTGCCCAGAGATTCTAGAACAAGGGGGCAATACAGCCACTGACAGAGCTCACAGAACACCTTCTACACTAAACCCCCAAAAGACTACTCCCAGGAATGTAATTGCCAAATTCCAAAGCTATCAAACAAAAGAAAAAATCCTACAGGAAGCCAGAAAAAGACAATTTAGATATAAAGGAATGCCAATCAGGGTCACACAAGACCTTGCAAGTTCTACTCTAAATGATCGTAAGGCATGGAACATGATCTTCAGAAAGGCAAGAGAGCTGGGTCTCCAACCAAGAATCAGCTACCCAGCAAAACTGACTATATACTTCCAAGGGAAAGTATGGGCATTCAACAAAATAGAAGACTTCCAACTTTTTGCAAAGAAAAGACCAGAGCTCTGTGGAAAGTTTGATACCGAAAATCAAAGAGCAAGGAATACCTGAAAAGGTAAATATTAAGGAAAAGGGAAAAATGTTATCTTCTTCTTTTACTCAAACTCTCTTCTATAAGGACTACATTTATATCAATCTATGTATACTAATATGTGGGGAAAATGTAATGTATAAATAGGGGGTAAAGAAAGACCAAATAGAATAATTGTTCTCACACAAAGATTCACATGGGAAGGGGAGGGGAAGAAAACTCCTATAAGAAGGAGAGGAAGAGAGGGTTTTTTTTTTTACTTAAACCTTAATCTCAGGGAAATCAACTCTGAGAGGGAAAAACATCCAGATCCATTGGGATCTTGAATTCTATCTTACCCAACAAGGGTAAGGAGAAGGGAAAACCAAGGAGGGGAGGGGGAGAGGGAGAACAAAAAGGGAGGGAAAGAGAGGGGGGAGGGGGAGGGAAGAAAAAGGGAAGGGCTAGAAAGGGAAACATCAAGGGAGGGGACAAGGGGGACTGATTCAAAGTAAATCACTGGACTAAAAGGTAGAGCCGAAGAAGAAAAGGTTAGAATTAGGGAAGGCAATCAAAATGCCAGGGAGTCCACAAATGACAATCATAACTTTGAACATGAATGGGATGAACTCACCCATAAAACGTAGACGAATAGCAGAATGGATTAGAATCCAAAACCCTACCATATGTTGTCTTCAAGAAACACACATGAGGCGGGTTGACACCCACAAGGTCAGAATTAAAGGATGGAGTAAGACCTTCTGGGCCTCAACTGATAGAAAGAAGGCAGGAGTGGTAATCATGATATCTGATAAAGCCAATGCAAAAATAGACCTGATCAAAAGGGATAGGGAAGGTAATTATATTTTGTTAAAAGGGACTCTAGACAATGAGGAAATATCATTAATCAACATGTATGCACCAAATAATATAGCACCTAAATTTCTAATGGAGAAACTAGGAGAATTGAAGGAAGAAATAGACAATAAAACCATACTAGTGGGAGACTTAAACCAACCATTATCAAATTTAGATAAATCAAATCAAAAAATAAATAAGAAAGAGGTAAAAGAAGTGAATGAAATCTTAGAAAAATTAGAATTAATAGACATATGGAGAAAAATAAATAGGGATAAAAAGGAATACACCTTCTTCTCAGCACCACATGGCACATTCACAAAAATCGACCATACACTAGGTCACAGAAACATAGCACACAAATGCAGAAAAGCAGAAATAATGAACACAGCCTTCTCAGATCACAAGGCAATAAAAATAATGATTAGTAATGGTACATGGAAAACCAAATCTAAAACCAATTGGGAATTAAACAATATAATACTCCAAAACCGTTTAGTTAAAGAAGAAATCATAGAAACAATTAATAATTTCATCGAGGAAAATGACAATGGCGAAACATCCTTTCAAACCTTTTGCGATGCAGCCAAAGCGGTAATCAGAGGTAAATTCATATCCCTGAATGCTTATTTAACAAACAAGGGAGAGCAGAGATCAATCAATTGGAAATACAAATGAAAAAACTCGAAAGCGATCAAATTAAAAACCCCCAGCAGAAAACCAAACTAGAAATCCTAAAAATTAAGGGAGAAATTAATAAAATCGAAAGTGATAGAACTATTGATTTAATAAATAAGACAAGAAGCTGGTACTTTGAAAAAACAAACAAAATAGACAAAGTACTGGTCAATCTAATTAAAAAAAGGAAGGAAGAAAAGCAAATTCACAGCATTAAAGATGAAAAGGGGGACAGCACCTCTGATGAAGATGAAATTAAGACAATCATTAGAAATTACTTTGCCCAATTATATGGCAATAAATACACCAATTTAGGAGAAATGGATGAATATATACAAAAATACAAACTGCCTAGACTAACAGAAGAGGAAATAGAATTCTTAAATAATCCCATATCAGAAATTGAAATCCAACAAGCCATCAAAGAACTTCCTAAGAAAAAATCCCCAGGGCCTGATGGATTCACCTGTGAATTCTATCAAACATTCAGAGAACAGTTAATCCCAATACTATACAAACTATTTGACATAATAAGCAAAGAAGGAGTCCTACCAAACTCCTTTTATGACACAAACATGGTACTGATTCCAAAACCAGGCAGGTCAAAAACAGAGAAAGAAAACTATAGGCCAATCTCCCTAATGAATATAGATGCAAAAATCTTAAATAGGATACTAGCAAAAAGACTCCAGCAAGTGATCAGAAGGATCATCCAACATGATCAAGTAGGATTTATACCAGGGATGCAGGGCTGGTTCAACATTAGGAAAACCATCCACATAATTGACCACATCAACAAGCAAGCCAACAAGAACCACATGATTATCTCAATAGACGCAGAAAAAGCCTTTGATAAAATACAACACCCATTCCTATTAAAAACACTAGAAAGCATAGGAATAGAAGGGTCATTCCTAAAAATAATAAACAGTATATATCTAAAACCATCAGCTAATATCATCTGCAATGGGGATAAACTAGACGCATTCCCAATAAGATCAGGAGTGAAACAAGGATGCCCATTATCACCTCTACTATTTGACATTGTACTAGAAACACTAGCAGTAGCAATTAGAGAAGAAAAAGAAATTGAAGGCATCAAAATAGGCAAGGAGGAGACCAAGTTATCACTCTTTGCAGATGACATGATGGTCTACTTAAAGAATCCTAGAGATTCAACCAAAAAGCTAATTGAAATAATCAACAACTTTAGCAAAGTTGCAGGATACAAAATAAACCCGCATAAGTCATCAGCATTTCTATACATCTCCAACACAGCTCAACAGCAAAAACTAGAAAGAGAAATCCCATTCAAAATCACCTTAGACAAAATAAAATACTTAGGAATCTACCTCCCAAGACAAACACAGGAACTATATGAACACAACTACAAAACACTCGCCACACAACTAAAACTAGACTTGAACAAATGGAAAAACATTAACTGCTCATGGATAGGACGAGCCAATATAATAAAAATAACCATCCTACCCAAACTTATTTATCTATTTAGTGCCATACCCATTGAACTACCAAAATACTTCTTCACTGATTTAGAAAAAACCATAACAAAGTTCATTTGGAAGAACAAAAGATCAAGGATATCCAGGGAAATAATGAAAAAAAACACATATGATGGGGGCCTTGCAGTCCCTGACCTAAAACTATATTACAAAGCAGCAGTCATCAAAACAATTTGGTACTGGCTAAGAAACAGAAAGGAAGATCAGTGGAATAGACTGGGGGAAAGCGACCTCAGCAAGACAGTATACGATAAACCCAAAGATCCCAGCTTTTGGGACAAAAATCCACTATTCGATAAAAACTGTTGGGAAAATTGGAAGACAGTGTGGGAGAGACTAGGAATAGATCAACACCTCACACCCTACACCAAGATAAATTCAAAATGGGTGAGTGACTTAAACATAAAGAAGGAAACCATAAGTAAATTGGGTAAACACAGAATAGTATACATGTCAGACCTTTGGGAGGGGAAAGGCTTTAAAACCAAGCAAGATATAGAAAGAATCACAAAATGTAAAATAAATAATTTTGACTACATCAAACTAAAAAGCTTTTGTACAAACAAAACCAAAAGCAGAAGGGAAACAACAAATTGGGAAAAAATCTTCATAGAAACCTCTGACAAAGGTTTAATTACTCATATTTATAATGAGCTAAATCAATTGTACAAAAAATCAAGCCATTCTCCAATTGATAAATGGGCAAGGGACATGGATAGGCAGTTCTCAGATAAAGAAATCAAAACTATTAATAAGCACATGAAGAAGTGTTCTAAATCTCTTATAATCAGAGAGATGCAAATCAAAACAACTCTGAGGTATCACCTCACACCTAGCAGATTGGCTAACATAACAGCAAAGGAAAGTAATGAATGCTGGAGGGGATGTGGCAAAGTAGGGACATTGATTCATTGCTGGTGGAGTTGTGAACTGATCCAACCATTCTGGAGGGCAATTTGGAACTATGCCCAAAGGGCGACAAAAGAATATCTACCCTTTGACCCAGCCATAGCACTGCTGGGTCTGTACCCCAGAGATAATAAGGAAAAAGACTTGTACAAGAATATTCATAGCTGCGCTCTTTGTGGTGGCCCAAAATTGGAAAATGAGGGGATGCCCATCAATTGGGGAATGGCTGAACAAACTGTGGTATATGTTGGTGATGGAATACTATTGTGCTAAAAGGAATGATAAAGTGGAGAAGTTCCATGGAGACTGGAACAACCTCCAGGAAGTGATGCAGAGCGAGAGGAGTAGAACCAGGAGAACATTGTACACAGAGACTAATACACTGTGGTATAATCGAACGTAATGGACTTCTCCATTAGTAGTGGTGTAATGTCCCTGAACAACTTGCAGGGATCCAGGAGAAAAAAACACCATTCATAAGCAAAGGATAAACTATGGGAGTGGAAACACGGAGAAAAGCAACTGCCTGAATACAGAGGTTGAGGGGACATGACAGAGGAGAGACTCTAAATGAACACTCTAGTGCAAATACTATCAACATAGCAATGGGTTCAAATCAAGAAAACATCTAATGCCCAGTGGATTTACGCGTCGGCTATGGGGGGTGGGGGGGAGGAAAAGAAAATGATCTATGTCTTTAACGAATAATGCTTGGAAATGATCAAATAAAATATATTATAAAAAAAAAATCAGCACAGTGAGTCCCTCTGAGATGTCATCTCCCTGCATTGTCCCACCCCCACTGGGGATCCCAGGGCCTCCTAAACCCCCTTTGGTCTGAGGGAGGCAGAAGCAACCTGTGTCCTTCCTCCAGGAAGTGTTTCAGGAGGTGCCTTTTGAGTTTGTACTTCCAAAATGGTTCAATCTCTATTCTAGTGAGTTAGGGATTCGTTTATGCACCAGAGGCTCACCTGGCAGTCTTGGTCTTTAATCCTGCTCTGCCCTCCTCCAGTTCCTTCCAGGAGCAGCCCAGGCTGCTTTAACTTGCATTGTAAAGACAGCAACCCCAAGCCTTACTCCATCACCTTTCTAGCCCAGCCTGTCCAATTAGCATTCACAAGGTGCCTGGCTGGTCTACACTTGCCTGTAAATTAAGCACCTGACTGACTCCTCACCTTTGAAGGATCCCCCTAGAGGAAGGCTTGAGTGAGTCAGAATGATGTCACTTGAACTGGGGACTGTATTTTCCTATACATCGGGGGACTTTCTGTCCTGAGGCATTTCTCTTGAGCTCTCAGCTTGGAAGAGTGTCCCTGCTCCTGTAAATAAAACCAAATCTGTTTGGTATTCGTTATTATTCGGGGGCTCTGGGGTACCCCGTCTACATGGACTCTAGAAAACCCCAAACTGGTAGCCAGGTGGGATCTGAAAGCCCCTCCCCCAAGTTCAGTTTAGCTTGAAAGTGAAGACCTCAAGGGTGCCCTTGTCACATGGGGATTTCTGCCAGAGGGAAAGTCCAAACTCAGGAGTCTCAGATTAATAAGAGCCCTTAAAGTAGTTTAGGTGGGGGCTGGCTAATTCAGTCAGGTGTTCAGTACCCCTTTTGTCCCTGCAGGGTCTCCCTTTGTGTCAAAATTCTTTCTCAGGTGTATGTTGAGACAGTCCTTGGCATGATCTTTCCCTTTTGTATCCATTGTAAAGCATCAGCCTCTCCCTGATAATCCTGTCTAGAACTCCTCATTACCTTGTAGCCATTATAAAGCCAATCAGCTAGTCTCCATTCCTCAGTTCCTCGGTTCCCCTAAAAAGGATACAAGTTTCCCAAATGCTTTAATTCCTCAGAGCTCTCAGTCTAGCCGGTTGGCACTCCCAGGGGTTAGTGGCCAGAGTGGCCAGTCTCGGGGCTCTGTGTGGGGTTTGTGGCCTGCGTGGAGGCCTTGAGGAAAGTACCAGAATTCCTCTCTTCAATTAAAGATGTGGCTTTTCTGTCTATTTTATAATTCTGTGTTTATGCAGTTCGGCACCCCTTATATGGAAGAACCCAGATTTTTCCATCCCAAACACCACTTTTGTGAAAAACTGAGAAGAGGAAGAGAAGGAAATAGAAGGCGTGTGAGCAGCTTCCTGTCACCAAATTGTAATAAATAAACCTCATTCTGGAGGCTTATCACTAGATCTCTAAGCCTTTATTAGGAAAGAGAGAAAAAGAGGAAAAGGTTTTAGCCTTTCTAAGGTCACCAGAGATTGCCAGATGAGATCAGGTAGGAGCCCAGAGGAAAGCTCCAGCCCAGAGGGAGGTACAGAAGCAAAGAGACTGACTCAGCTTTCCATGCTGGCTTTTGAAAATGTCTGCTCCTCCCTTTGTGGGTTCTGGTGCTGACACTGAGGCTGGCAGGGCTGAGACACGCTGACTTAGAGGTTCCCCTAAATATTTTCTTCATACAATTCATATGTGGCCTCAGACACTTCCTAGCTGTGTGACCCTGGACAAGTCACTCTTCTCCTAGCCCTCATTTGCTGTTCTGGCTTAAAGTTGTTTCAAGGACAGAAAATGAGGGTTTAAAAGAGACTCTGAAACACAAACCAGATCAAAGAATGACTGAGAAGTCCCAAGTGAAACTCCAGAGAGGAGCGTCTGTTGCCCAGAACTGTGCCCAGAATTCCCCTAAAGCCCAGCAGCCTTCATCACAGGGATTACCATAAAGCCGATGCCAGAGCAGACAAGGTAGCCAGGTGTGCAGGGGAGGCCAGAGGGCCTCTGATCATGGAGCACAGCCTGAACAGAGCAGGTTCTCTGCTTAGGAGACCAGACCAAAAGTCACACTCAAGTCATGGTCCTCAGCTGCCTCCTCATTTCCAGTCAACACACTTTTGCCATCATGTGGAAGCCGTTTGCTCCCCTCCAACAGAGCCTCCTGAGCTTTGCCTCTGCCCAGGCCATTCTGGTGAGCCACTTCGACTCCTTTCCTGACTGCTTCACTGAACAGGGCAAGACCAGACCAAGATCGCCTTTAATTGGGCAATTATACAGCGACAGGATGGAGCCAAATCAGTGTAGATCAATTCATCAAACCCCCCAATCAGTCCATCACAATAAAAAGTGACGTTAAAACAATTCCAGAAAATGATCAGGAACAAAATTGTCTGTGACTAAAGCCTGACCTGCTCGCTGCAACACAAAATCTTCCCTCCTTCCAGAAGAGGAAGCAGAACCTGCAGGTCCAGACTGACACCAGAGGAAAAGCTGCCCTCAGCTGCCCTGTGATTCAAGGAAGACTCCCAGCCTCGGAGGGCTTGTCTAAGGCCATGAAGAGCCATTCAGAGCAGTGGGTGGAGGAGAATCAGGAGACAGAGAGAAGATGGCTATGAAGGCTGCAGCTTTGTTAAGAGCCTGGAAAACTTGGGGGTAAAAAAGAACATTTAAGTAGCTCCATCCAGAGCTCTGGGAGACACTTTGGGGAAGATGAAAGGCGGCTCCTGAGGCTGACCAGGGACCAGCTGACCTGGCAATGGGGTCTGAATCAGGAAAGAGCAGGAAGTGCTCCACCATTGTGACCCAGAGGACACCTCCTCCCCCACAGCTTGCTCCCTCCCACACCCTCCCCTCAGCATGGCATCATCAAGCAGGACCCACAGAGAAGAAGGAGAAGAGAAGCTGGTCAGAGAGGCTCCGGGTGGGGACACAGTGCAGAGCTGGCCCTGGTGTCATCCTGTGCCTCAGACCAGCCCCAGGTCAGCCTCGGTCCCTTCTGCCACCAGCCTCTGGGAGCACCATGACTCCTGCCCTCTCAGTCCTGCTGTGCTTGGGTGAGTCCTCAGCAGCCCCGACCCTAGAGGGGACTTTAGCCACCATCAAGTCCTACCTGCCCCCCTCCTTCACTGTGCTGAGGAGGAAACTTTCCTCCAGAGAAGGGGAGTGACAAGTCTAAGGTCACACAGCAAGGGTGGGGTTGGGAAGAGAGAATCTGGGATTCTTAGAGGGGTCTCCTGGGCTCCAGCCTCCTTCCCTCACAGCAGCCCTAAGCCCTGGCCCTGTGCTATCTCTGTCCTTCCTGTGGGGATGCAGGGGGAGGAGCCATGAGTAATCAGGGTCTTCTCTGCCAGGGCTGTGTCTGTGCAAGGGGACAAGGACCCAGGCAGCAGGTGAGTCCTTCCTCCCACAATGCCCCTGCCCAGAGGACACAACTGACAGAGGAGAGGGAGCTGGGGGAGGTCTGGGCTGGGCTGACAGTCTTTAGAGAGGGGACCCGGGGTGGGGGCGGGGTACCTACAGAAGGGGGATCCCCTGGACCTAACAGCTCTCCTTCCCTTCCAGATAGACTCTACAAGCCCTCCCTCAGGGCAGAGAATGGCTCTGTGGTGCCCCAAGGGGGAGCTGTGACCCTCAGGTGCAGGGGATCATGGGAGGCTGAAGAGTGGTATCTGGTGAAAAAAGGAAGACTTGAAACTATGAGAAGAGGTGGAAATGAGGGCGAGTTTTCCCTCCCATCTGTGACATCATATGATGCAGGGACCTACCGATGCCTCTACAGACATTCATCCTACAGGTGGTCAGAGCGCAGTGACCCCCTGGAGCTGGTGGTGACAGGTAAGGCAGATCCTCCCCCCAGGCTGGGCTGGCTCAGGGTCTCCACAGCTCTGGGTTCCTCCCCAGCCCAGCCTGGCCCCGAGTGTCCCTCTGGCTCTGCCCTTCCTGGCTTTTCCCCTGTGTCTGCCTCAGCTCTCCCTCTGGGGTGGGCAGAAGAGGGGAGGAACCAGCATTTCTGTAGCACCTACTATGTGCCAAACACATTATCCTTGTCTCATTGGATCCTCACAACAGCTCTGCCAGGTCAGGGCTAGTGTGATCCCCATTTTACAGATGAGGAAACTGAGGCAGAGAGGAAGTGACGTACCCAGGATCACATAGCTGGGATGGCTGGATTTGAACTCAGGCCTTCCTGACTCCAGGCCCAGGACTCTCCACTGCCCCATGAGCTTCTTCACTCAGCTCCCATCTTGGGGTCAAACAGGAGGCAGGAGAGGCTCAGCTTGGACCTCAGGAGACCAGACAGAGCTGGGGGCTCCCTGGGGATAGGCCAGGGGTAGTGGGGAATCTCCCAATGCCAGGAGAGAGCGGAGGGTGGAGCTGCTGCTGCCCAGGATCCTCTCCCAGCCCAGAACTGGGGCAGAGTATTGAGGGGGATCCGGAGGCACAGCGGAGCCTCTTCCTCTCCTTCTCAGCCGGTACCAGGGGATGATCCAGTCTCCCTCCCCCTCCTTATCCTCCTCCTCTCTCTCTCTCCTGCCCTTCCCCTCCTCCCCCTAATTCCTGGCCCCAGAGCTGTCCAAGGTCTTTCCCTCCCCTCACACACCTGACATTTCCCCTCTCAGAGCTGAACCTCCCAGCCCAGCCCAGGCCTCCTCCCAGCCTCACCTGCCCCCTCCCTGCCCCAGGGCTGCTCCAGCTCTAACACCAGGGTCTCTCCCCCCCTCCCCCCCAGGCCTCTCTGCCCCACCCTCCCTGGCAGCCCTGCCCAGCTCTGAGGTGGCCTCAGGACAGAGCGTGACCCTGCAGTGCCGGTCGGAGCTATATTATGACATGTTCGCCCTGTGCAAGGACGGAGAAGAGATCAGCCGAGGCAGGACCCGGAGCCATGGATGGGGGCGTCAGGCTGACTTCTTCTTCCCTGCTTTGACTCTGACCCAGGATGGCACTTACCGATGCTTCGGCTTTCATAGTTCTTCCCCCTCTCTGTGGTCCTCCCCCAGCGCCCCCCTGCTGCTCCGGGTTTCAGGTGAGGCAGCCCCAGCCCCCCCCAGCTCTCCCAGGCTCCCTCTCTGCTCTGGGGCTCCTCCTTGCCTGTTCAGACCTGTCCAGGGGACCCCAGAGTCCAGGAGGGCTGGGGAAGAGGAGGCTAAGAGGGAAGGGCACTGGGTCATCCTCAGAGAGTGTAGACAGTGAGGACTCTCCTCATGACCCCTCTAGACACTCCTCCACCATCAGTATCCCATCCAGTCATGTTGGTCCCACATCCAGAGAATATTCTATTCTGTCTCAGGAAGAGGTTTGAGGATGTCAGAGGGGGACAGGAGGAGAGCAGAGCATGTCTGAGGTGGGGGGGGGATTGGGGGAAGGGGAAGCATGTTAAACACCCCCAAATCCCCTCCACCTCCTCTCCCTGTGCTAGGCTCCTGGAAGTGTCCTCACCTCCCACAAAGCTCTGATGTCCCCCCACCCAAGGAGTGATCACTCCCTCTGAGGACAGGGTGAGGGTCTCTCTCTCTCTCTCTCTCTCTCTCTCTCTCTCTCTCTCTCTCTCTCTCTCTCTCTCTCTCTCTCTCTCTCTCTTCAATTGTTTTCCACCTTCTCTCTAGACCAAGGCTGAGCCTCCATTTTTCAGGGAAAACCAAGGCATGAGGAGGACTGGTGGGAAGGGACAGCGTCAGAGGAAACACCAGGCTGGGGAAGATGGAAGAGCAGGGCTGGTCAGGGAGGGGGGAAGAGGGGAGAAGAGAGGGGCAGAGCAGCCCCCACCCTTCTCCCTTCTCTCCCTTCCCCAGGAGCCCCTGCATCCTCCCTCTCCTCACCCACACAGCCATAGCTAGAACTATTGGGCCGGGGCTCTACTCCTCCTTGGCTTCCCAAGTATAGAGGGGGGGGGGGTCTCTCAGGCACTGCAATTCTCCTAAGCTGGAAGCACCCGAGGGCCCTTCTCCCCCTCCTCCCTCCTCTGCCCAGCCCAGCCTCCCAATGATCCAGCAGTCTCAGGATTCTGGCCCCAAGGAAGGGGGTACCTCAGGGCCCTGCAGCCAGCCAGGACAAGGAGCCCTGAGGAGGATTTAGAGAGTCCCTCCCTGCCACACCAGCTCCTCCATGTTTTTTATGGAATCCCTGCCTGCCCCCAGCATCCCCCAGAGCTCAGAGGGGGTCACAGGAATCACAGGAGCACCAAGTCTCAGAATGACGCCAAGAGAGGTCCTGAGCTCAGGCCCATTTGACAAATGGGAGATCCCTGAGGCCCACAGAGAGATGCTCAACATCCCTCTCCCAGCAAGTCTGGGCACAGCTGGGCTCATACACTGTCTCCACACCCTCCAGCTCTCCAGGCCTCTCTGGACCCCCCTGTAGAGCCCCTAATCCTGCCCCTTCCTCATCCCCAGGGACTCTGTTCAAGTCTGAGAATGGGCTCTCAGGTGAGTACCTGGAGGGTTCCCAACAGAGAGTGAAGGGAAGCAGGGGAGCTGGTGTCCTATCTAGGCTCTCCTCATTTCCCACCAATCCTCCTAAAGCTCCTTCTAATTCTTCTCTCCCTCCTCTGGGGCTTTACCCAGGCTGTGCCCCCTGCCTGGAATGCTCTGCTTCCTCACCTATTCCTCTTACTATGCAAAGGTGTCTCTGAGACTAAGCTTAGGAATCACCTCCTACAGGAAGCCTGTCCTGATCTACAACATTTTGTTCCATTCTGGTATTATTAATGATCCTGCTCTGCAGAGGAGACCAAATTATTTTTATAGGTGATAACAGAGCACTGCAGGAGAATGTGAGCCCCTGGAGGGCAGGAATTATTATTTTTGTATCATCTTGGCCTGGCCTGGCACAGGGTCTAGCCCAGGGTGGGTGATTCATAGAAGTCTGCAGAACTGAATGACTGAGGGAGCCTGGAGGGTCCCTGAGGACAGGGCTGGGTCTCCTCCCCTCACACTGGGGCATCTCAGACCCCAGGGCTGGGTCTCTCTTCCCCTTGGACTGGGGCTGCCACAAACATCAGTATTATTCTGTCTCCCCAACCTTGGTCTTCATCTTTGGCTTCCTCAGGTCACTCCAGCCTCCAAGCAGGCATCCTGGTGGGCATCTCAGCCTTCCTCATCCTGACCTTCCTCCTCCTCTCTCTCCTTTACCTTCACTGCCATTGTTATCAGCCCAGACTGGGTGAGTTCTTGGGGTTGGGGGCCCCCCTGGCAGAGGGTCTGATGGGCCTGAGCTGGACCCCCTAAAGCCCGACTCCCCCCCTCTTTACAGGGAAAGGGGACAGAGAGACAGACATCAAGACGACCAGGAGGTAGGAGCCCTGACATACCCCACATTCCTCCTAGACCACCCCATGTACCTGTCCCCTTTCTCAGACCGCCCCTCATCTTCCTGTGTCTTCTTCCTCCACAGATCAGAACAAGCAGGGACAACCCTAGAGGAGACTGTGTGTGAATGAGGGGAACGCTGGGCAGGAGGGCCTGGGCTGTGAGAGGGCAAAGCCTGCCCTGGGGAGAACCGTGGTCCTGGCCCCTCATCCGTTCTCTTGTCTCCAGATGCTGCTGTGAATGAAGACAAACAGACAGAGGAGGCTGGACAAGAGGAAAAGGTTGTGAGTCAATCAGATCTCTCCTCCTTTGCCTGACATTCTGAGGTCACACGGCTGGGAGGGCTGCTCAGTTCAGCATCCTTGCCCCTCCTGCCCCTCCTGCCCCTCCTGCCCCTCCTGCCCCTCCTGCCCCTCCTGCCCCTCCTGCCCCTCCTGCCCCTCCTGCCCCTCCTGCCCCTCCTGCCCCTCCTGCCCCTCCTGCCCCTCCTGCCCCCTCGGTCCCCTCACCTCCTCCTGCTTCCTCTCCTCCTGTCAGGCTCTCCAAAGAGAAGCCCCTCAGGAAGTGACCTACGCCCAGCTGGACCACAAGAGCCTCAAGTGTGGGGCTGAGTCACAATCTGGCCCAGTGGAGCCCAGTGTATATGCTGTCCTCCAGTGAGCTTAGTGCAAGCCCAGAGGACCAGACGAAGGAGCTGCTCCTTCATCCATTCTTGCTCTCCTTCCTGAGGGCAGACCCTGTCCTACCTCATCCGCAGGACACCCTGCCATTAGCACCTCAGCTTGTCACCCCAAGAGGAAAAGCAGAAATACAAGGCTCCCCTTTGCCATCTGAGTGAGTTCTGAGCAGGGTTCTAGGAAGAGAGAAGTTTAGCATGTCAGGAAGGACTTTCAAATGAGCCTCCTCCTTCCCACCCGGCTTTACTGCCTGTTTCTTTATCTCTGTAATTGGATTGTATCTTCTGTAAAACCTTTTGGGGCTTCCTTGGTCTGGAGGACACCCTGAAACCCCCAATGATGTGTTAACCTATAATAAACGGGTCAGGGACAAGCTGATCTCGGCCACACTTGTCTCCCTGCCTGACTCCACACTAGATCTGTCTCTGGCTCTCTTGTCTCTCATTCCCTCTATGCAGCTCCATTCCCTGCCTTAAGCCCATTTCCCCATTCCTTTTCCCAGTCCTTGGCTTCCCTTCTAGGGTATTAGAATCCACGCAGATCTTTGAGAGGGCTAGAATGTTTCACCGTGGGATGCTGGGAGAGAAAGGACTTTCCTCGGCATAGAATGTGCCCCCTGGAATTCTGGGTCCCCCAACAAACACTGAGGGGCCCAACGATGACTACAAATTGGGAATTGTCTGGGTCCTCCCCACAATGGATCTGCCATTACACTGTGGAGGGGAATATCCTGTATAAGAGGGGGCAGAGCCTACTTACCTCTAGAGGGGAGGGGGAGGCTGGCCCTCACGGGAGGAGGGGGATTGTCTGGGCCCCCCAGACCCCCAAGTACCTGCACAGGCTAAACATCCCAGAACTTACACTCAGATGCTGTAGCCTCAGACGAGTGGGCAAGCTATGCTAAATCCAGGACCATTTCTGGCAGCCCCTGCTCTGCTTGCCTTGGCCCAGGTTCCCTCCTCACAGGCTGGGGTTACATCCAAATGCAGCATCCCCCAAATCTATACACAGTGTGGCCCATCAATTAGTCTTTTCATAGACTTTCAGAGTGACCTAAAGAGGCCTGGAACTGGAGACCAAGGACTGGGATTTGAATCTGACTCTTCTGTTTCCTTAGCTATTTGCCTTGACAAGTCAGTTTCCTTGTGTGGATATCAGTTTCCTCTTCTGTAGAATAAATACCAATTAGTCTGGCACCCCATTACTATAGATCCTGGGATGTTCTTGGCCACAGAGCTCTAGCCAGTAGCCTTGGTGGGACAAGCTGGCAGGGAAGCCCACAGCTCAGATGCTCCTTCCAGAAGTTCATCTATTTTAGGTATTTAGGGAAGATTCTCCCTTCACCCATCCCAGACCCCAATACCGCTAGGACTGTCCCTTCTCCTCTTCTCCCTCTTGCCTAAAGGGAAAACCAGATTTCAATATCTCATGAATACACTCACCTGTAATGAAAAGTTGACTTCCGGCTGAAATGGATTCCTTTAGCTATTTATTCTACATGTTGATACAATTTTGATATTCATTTTCTGATATTTTGTGATCCATGTTTCCCCCTCCCTCTTCCCCAAGATGGCAAGTAGGATGGCATGTGCTGTCCATGGTGGTCATTCAATACATATTTCCATGCTCATATGTTGTGAAAGAAGACATATTGCTTACATGAGAAAAAAAAAACTTCTTGAAGGAGTAAAGTCTAGAGTGGCATGTTTCAAACTGCATTCAGATTCTGTCACTTCCTTGTATGATGATTGATAATCTTTTCCATGATGAGTCTCCTGGAGCTGTCCTGGATTCTAGCCTTGTTGATAATAGTTGTCATTCTCAGTTGATCATCCACCATTATTGCTGTTATTGTATTCAATAGTCTCCTGGTTCTGCTTGATTCACTTTGCATCACTTCATCTAAATCTTTCCAGGCTTTTTAGGGATCATCATGTTCTTCATTTCTAATGGCTCAATAGTGTTCCATTACAATCAGGAAACAAAGCCTTTATGGAGTAGCAAAATAACCCAAACTCTGCTCCTAAAAAGGACAGATTCAAGTCTCTCCAAGCCACGGCACAGTGTGAGATCAGGAAGTTGCAAGACTGATGGTGGGGAAAAAAGGCAGGAGAAATCCAGCGCTTTGCTGATATGAAAAACTACAAACAATTTTTCAGTGCCCTCAAGACTGTCTATGGACCATCAAAACCCACCACCACTCCCTTGCTATCCTCTGATGGTGACACTCTCATAAAAGATAAAAAAGGCATCAGCAACAGGTGGAAAGAACACTTCAGTCAGCTTCTCAACCAACCCTCTTCAGTCGACCAAAGCTCCCTTGACCAGATCCCCCAAAACCGCACCATTGAACAACTTGATGTTCCTCCTTCAATAGAGAAGTCCAAAAAGCCATTAAACAAATGAGTGCAGGCAAGGCACCCGGTAAAGACGGGATCCCAACCGAGGTGTACAAGGCCTTAAATGGAAAGGCACTCCAGGCATTCCACATAGTGCTGACCAGCATATGGGAAGAGGAAGACATGCCCCCAGAACTCAGAGATGACTCCATCGTAGCCCTATACAAGAACAAAGGCTCACGAGTAGCCTGTGACAACGACAGAGGCATCTCACTACTCTCCACTGCTGGAAAGATCCCCGCCCGTGTTATACTCAACAGACTCCTGTCATCTGTTTCAGAGCAGAACCTACCTGAATCACAATGTGGCTTCAGACCAGATCGCAGCATCATCGACATGGTCTTCACAGTGAGGCAAATGCAGGAAAAATGCCTTGAGCAGAACCTGAGTCTCTACATTGTCTTCATAGACCTGACAAAGGCGTTCGACACAGTGAACAGGGATGCATTGTGGGTGATCCTCAGCAAGCTCAGTTGCCCAGCAAAATTCATCAAACTGATCCAGCTCTTTCATGTTGACATGACAGGGGAAGTCCTATCTGGTGGAGAGATTTCTGATCGCTTCAACATCGCCAATGGTGTGAAACAAGGCTGTGTCCTCGCTCTAGTACTATTCAACCTATTTTTCACCCAAGTATTACGACATGCTGTGATGGATCTAGACCTGAGCGTCTACATCAAATACCAACTGGATGGCTCACTATTTGACCTTCCCCGCCTGACTGCAAAAACAAAGACAACAGAGAGACTCATCCTGGAAGCTCTCTTTGCAGATGACTGTGCTCTCATGGCCCACCAAGAAAATCATCTCCAAACCATTGTGGACAGGTTCTCCACCGCAACAAAAGTGTTTGGACTGACCATTAGCCTCAGCAAAACAGAGGTGCTGTTCCAACCTGCACCAGGGAGGCCAATGAACCAGCTGTGCATTACAATCGACAGCACAGAGCTTTCTAACATCAACACTTTCAAGTACCTGGCCAGCACCATCCCCAACGACAGGTCCCTAGACCATGAGATTAATGCCAGGATCCAAAAGGCCAGCCAGGCACTTGGGCGGCTGGGCTGCAAAGTCCTCCAACACAGAGGTGTAAGCACTGCGACAAAGCTCAAAGTGTACAACGCAGTGGTCCTCAGCTCGCTCCTGTATGGTGTGAGACATGGACATTGTACCGGAAGTACATGAAACAGCTGGAGCAATTCCACCAACACTCCCTCCAGTCAATCATGAGGATCCGATGGCAGGACTGAATCACCCACCAGGAAGTCCTCGGCAGAGCCAACTCCACCAGCATCGAAGTCATGGTCCTCAAAGCTCAGCTAAGATGGTCTGGACACGTCATCTGCATGGACCCACAGCGAATACCAAGACAGGCATTCCATGGTGAACTGTCAGCTGGACTCGGGAAACAAGGCCGACCAAAGAAAAGATTCAAGGATCAGCTAAAGTCCAACTTGAAGTGGGCTGGCATGACACCAAAGCAACTAGAACTTGCTGCCTCTGACAGAAGCAGCTGGCGAACCCACATTAACCATGCCGCCACCACCTTTGAAGATGAGCGACGTCGACGTCTTGCCGCTGTGCGTGAACGCCGACACCAGGCCACAACCACACCTCCCTTGATAACTGGTGTCCCAGGCCCCATGTGCCACAAACTGTGCGCCTCAGCCGTTGGACTCCAAAGCCACATGAGGGTACATCAATAGATGATAATGCACAAAGACAATAGTCATTCTCCATCATGAGAGACTACCACTATACTATACTATACAATCACACACCACAACTCGTTCATCCATTCTCCAATTGATGGACAACTCTTCAGTTCCAGGTCTTTTCCACTACAAAAGGAGCTGCTATAAATATGTTTACACAAGTAGGTCCTTTTCCCCAATCGTTGATTTCTTTGGGATACAGAACTAGTAGTTCTATTGCTGGCTCAAAGAGTATGCACAGGTTTATGGCCCTTTGGGCATCGTTCCAGTTTGCTCTCCAGAATTAATGTATGAGTTCACAGTTCCACCAACAGTATATTAATTTCCTAGTTTTACAAAATCCTCTCTAATATTTATCATTTTTCTTCTTAGTCACATTTTCCACTCTGATAGGTTTAAGGTGGTTCTCCAGGATTATTTCAATTTTCATTTCTGTAAATTAATGCTAATTTGGAGCATTTTTCATATGACTAGAATAGTTTTACATTCTTCATCTAAGAATTTCCTGTTCGTGTTCTTTGATCATTGCTCCATCAGGAAATGTTTTGTACTTTTATAAATATGATTCAGTTTTCTATATATTTGAAGAATTAGGCCTTTGCTAGAGACAATTGCTACAAAATTTCTTTCCCAATTTATTGTTTTCTTCATAAATTTCATTGCCTTGATTTTGCTAATGGCAAAACTTTTCAATTTAATTTAGTCAAAATTATTCACATCTTCAAATCTTCTCTATATCTTCTTTGGATATAAATTCTTCCCTTATCCATAGATCTGACAGGTTAAAAATTCCACACAATCACAATTTCTTTAAGTTATCCTGCTATTTCTTCCTTCCTATTTTTTAAACCTATATCTTCCATCTTAGATTCAATACTGTGTATTGCTTCCATAGGTAAGAAAGTGGTAAGGCCTAGTCAATGGGGGTTAAGTGACTTGCCCAGAGTGACACAGCTAGGAAGTATCTGAGGCTAGATTTGAACCCAAGCCTTTACATATCTAGATCTGACTTTCAATCCACTGAGACACTTAGCTGGCCCACACCCTTACTTCTAGGTCATTTATTATTTTGAATTTATCTTGGTATATGGCATGAGACGTTGGTCTGTACCTAGTTTCTGCCATAACTCTTTTCCAATTTGTAGAGCAGTTTTGGTCAAATGATAAATTCTTCTTCCAAAAGCTTAGATCTGTGGGTTTATAAACCCTACGTTACCATGGTCCTTTACTGCTTCTCGATGAATGTTAATGTATTACATTGATCCACTACTCTATTTCTTGAGCAGTCCCAGCTTGTTTGTATGGTTGCCACTTTATAATGCAGCTTGAGGTCTGGTGTAACTAAACTACCTTCCTTCCTATTTTTTATCCTCTTGTGATACTTCACCTTTTTTCTCCCAGATCCATTTTTTTTTATTTTCCATCTCAATGAAATAATTTCTGGGTAGCTTGATTGGGATGGGACTGAATGGGTTAATTCATTTAGGTAGAATTATTATTATTATTATTATTATTTTATATTTTATTTGATCATTTCCAAGCATTATTCATTAAAGACATAGATCATTTTCTTTTCCTCCCCCCACCCCCCATAGCCGACGCGCAAATCCATTAGATGTTTTCTTGATTTGAACCCATTGCTTTGTTGATAATATTTGCATTAGAGTGTTCCTTTAGAGTCTCTCCTCTGTCATGTCCCCTCAACCTCTGTATTCAGGCAGTTGCTTTTCCTCGGTGTTTCCACTCCCACAGTTTGTCCTTTGCTTATGAATAGTGTTTTTTTCTCCTAGATCCCTGCAGATTGTTCAGGGACATTACACCGCCACTAATGGAGAAGTCCATTACGTTCGATTGTACCACAGTGTATCAGTCTCTGTGTACAGTGTTTTCCTGGTTCTGCTCCTCTCGCTTTGCATCCCTTCCTGGAGGTTGTTCCAGTCTCCATGGAACTTCTCCACTTTATTATTCCTTTTAGCACAATAGTATTCCATCACCAACATATACCACAATTTGCTCAGCCATTCCCCAATTGATGGGCATCCCCTCATTTTCCAGTTTTGGGCCACCACAAAGAGCGCAGCTATGAATATTTTTGTACAAGTCTTTTTTGTCCATTATCTCTTTGGGGTACAGACCCAGCAGTGCTATGGCTGGGTCAAAGGGTAGATATTCTTTTGTCGCCCTTTGGGTATAGTTCCAAATTGCCCTCCAGAATGGTTGGATCAGTTCACAGCTCCACCAGCAATGAATTAATGTCCCTACTTTGCCACATCCCCTCCAGCATTCACTACTTTCCTTTGCTGTTATGTTAGCCAATCTGCTAGGTGTGAAGTGATACCTCAGAGTTGTTTTTAGCATCTCTCTGATTATAAGAGATGTAGAGCACGTTTTCATGTGCTTATTAATAGTTTTGATTTCTTTATCTGAGAACTGCCTATCCATGTCCCTTGCCCATTTATCAATTGGAGAATGGTTTGATTTTTTGTACAGTTGATTTAGCTCTTTATAAATTTGAGTAATTAAACCTTTGTCAGAGGTTTCTATGAAGATTTTTTCCCAGTTTGTTGTTTCCCTTCTGATTTTAGTTACATTGGTTTTGTTTGTGCAAAAGCTTTTTAATTTGATGTAGTCAAAATTATTTATTTTACATTTTGTGATTCTTTCTATGTCTTCCTTGGTTTTAAAGTCTTTCCCCTCCCAAAGGTCTGACATGTATACTATTCTGTGTTTACCCAATTTACTTATGGTTTCCTTCTTTATGTTTAAGTCACTCACCCATTTTGAATTTATCTTGGTGTAGGGTGTGAGGTGTTGATCTATTCCTAGTCTCTCCCACACTGTCTTCCAATTTTCCCTATCGAATAGTGGATTTTTGTCACAAAAGCTGGGATCTTTGGGTTTATCATATACTGTCTTGCTGAGGTCGCTTTCCCCCAGTCTATTTGTAGCTCTCTCAGAGGGGAGAGAAGCCACAAGGTAGGAAGATAGAGACAGGATAGAAGTTTTAGATACCACGAGGGGGATGATGGAGTCAAATTAGAGATATGAGGTGGTCAGAATGAGTCTTTATTAATTATCAATGAGCCACAGCCAAGCTCTGATCAAAGGACCATTCTGAAGGCTTTTACCAGTCCTGAGATCCATATTTAATACCACACAGGTCAGAGAGATGAATAGAGAAAGATTAAAGATGGAGCTTGGCCAGAGGCCAAGCTCCTGCAAGGACAGCCATCAGCTAGCCTGAAAGAGAAGGGAGAGTGTGGCGGAGCTTGCTGGGCCATAAATACCTTTTGCTACGTAGTACATAGGGATGACCCTCATTGGTTAATGACAAGGCATAGGTGTGGTTTCTCTTAACCAGGCGAGAACAAAGAAACTTGTTTTCCCGCCTAACCTGGGAGAAGCTGGGGTCAAGGGTCAGAGGCCTTCCCAGCCATGAGCAATACTGAGCATGCTCAAGACTGAGCATGCTCTCTTCTAAGGCAATCTGTACACACCAACTGTTCCCCTTGCCCATAGCTAGGGGTGGACTGCTACACTATTCCACTGACCTTCCTTTCTGTTTCTTAGCCAGTACCAAATTGTTTTGATGACTGCTGCTTTGTAATATAGTTTAAGGTCAGGGACTGCAAGGCCCCCATCATATGTGGTTTTTTTTTTCATTATTTCCCTGGATATCCTTGATCTTTTGTTCTTCCAAATGAACTTTGTTATGTTTTTTTTTAATTCCGTAAAGAAGTTTTTTGGTAGTTCAATGGATATGGCACTAAATAGATAAATAAGTTTGGGTAGGATGGTCAGTTTTATTATATTGGCTCGTCCTATCCATGAGCAGTTAATGTTTTTCCAATTGCTCAAGTCTAGTTTTAGTTGTGTGGAGAGTGTTTTGTAGTTGTGTTCACATAGTTCCTGTGTTTGTCTCGGGAGGTAGATTCCTAGGTATTTTATTTTGTCTAAGGTGATTTTGAATGGGATTTCTCTTTCTAGTTTTTGCTGCTGAGTTGTGTTGGAGATATATAGAAAAGCTGATTATTTATGTGGGTTTATTTTGTATCCTGCAACTTTGCTAAAGTTGTTGATTATTTCAATTAGCTTTTTGGTTGAATCTCTAGGATTCTTTAGGTAGACCATCATGTCATCTGCAAAGAGTGATAACTTGGTCTCCTCCTTGCCTATTTTGGTGCCTTCAATCCCTTTATCTTCTCTAATTGCTACTGCTAGTGTTTCTAGTACAATGTCAAATAGTAGAGATGATAATGGGCATCCTTGTTTCACTCCTGATCTTATTGGGAATGCGTCTAGTTTATCCCCATTGCAGATGATATTAGCTGATGGTTTTAGATTTATACTGTTTATTATTTTTAGGAATGACCCTTCTATTCCTATGCTTTCTAGTGTTTTTAATAGGAATGGGTGTTGTATTTTATCAAATGCTTTATCTGCATCTATTGAGATAATCATGTGGTTCTTGCTGGCTTGCTTGTTGATGTGGTCAATTATGTGGATGGTTTTCCTAATGTTGAACCAGCCCTGCATCCCTGGTATAAATCCTACTTGATCATGGTGGATGATCCTTCTGATCACTTGCTGGAGTCTTTTTGCTAGTATCCTATTTAAGATTTTTGCATCTATATTCATTAGGGAGATTGGTCTATAGTTTTCTTTCTCTGTTTTTGACCTGCCTGGTTTTGGAATCAGTACCATGTTTGTGTCATAAAAGGAGTTTGGTAGAACTCCCTCTTTGCTTATTATGTCAAATAGTTTGTATAGTATTGGGATTAACTGTTCTCTGAATGTTTGATAGAATTCACAGGTGAATCCATCAGGCCCTGGGGATTTTTTCTTAGGAAGTTCTTTGATGGCTTGTTGGATTTCTTTTTCTGATATGGGATTATTTAAGAATTCTATTTCCTCTTCTGTTAGTCTAGGCAGTTTGTATTTTTGTATATATTTATCCATATCCCCTAAATTGGTGTATTTATTGCCATATAATTGGGCAAAGTAATTTCTAATGATTGCCTTAATTTCCTCTTCATCGGAGGTGCTGTCCCCCTTTTCATCTGTAATGCTGTTAATTTGCTTTTCTTCCTTCCTTTTTTTAATTAGATTTACCAGTACTTTGTCTATTTTGTTTGTTTTTTCAAAGTACCAGCTTCTTGTCTTATTTATTAAATCAATAGTTCTATCACTTTAGATTTTATTAATTTCTCCCTTAATTTTTAGGATTTCTAGTTTGGTTTTCTGCTGGGGGGGGTTAATTTGATTGCTTTCGAGTTTTTTCATTTGCATTTCCAATTGATTGATCTCTGCTCTCCCTTGTTTGCTAATATAAGCATTCAGGGATATGAATTTGCCTCTGATTACCGCTTTGGCTGCATCCCAAAAGGTTTGAAATGATGTCTCGCCATTGTCATTTTCCTTGATGAAATTATTGTTTCTATGATTTCTTCTTTAACTAAACGATTTTGGAGTATCATATTGTTTAATTTCCAATTGGTTTTAGATTTGGTTTTCCATGTACCATTACTAATCATTATTTTTATTGCCTTGTGATCTGAGTAGGCTGCATTCATTATTTCTGCTTTTCTGCATTTGTGTGCTATGTTTCTGTGACCTAGTGTATGGTCGATTTTTGTGAATGTGCCATGTGGTGCTGAGAAGAAGGTGTATTCCTTTTTATCCCTATTTATTTTTCTCCATATGTCTATTAATTCTAATTTTTCTAAGATTTCATTCACTTCTTTTACCTCTTTCTTATTTATTTTTTGATTTGATTTATCTAAATTTGATAATGGTTGGTTTAAGTCTCCCACTAATATGGTTTTACTGTCTATTTCTTCCTTCAATTCTCCTAGTTTCTCCATTATAAATTTGGGTGCTATATTACTTGGTGCATACATGTTGATTAATGATATTTCCTCATTGTCTAAAGTCCCTTTTAACAAAATATAATTACCTTCCCTATCCCTTTTGATCAGGTCTATTTTTGCTTTGGCTTTATCAGATATCATGATTACCACTCCTGCCTTCTTTCTGTCAGTTGAGGCCCAGAAGGTCTTACTCCATCCTTTAATTCTGACCTTGTGGGTGTCAACCCACCTCATGTGTGTTTCTTGAAGACAACATATGGTAGGGTTTTGGATTCTAATCCACTGTGCTATTCATCTACGTTTTATGGGTGAGATCATCCCATTCACGTTCAAAGTTATGATTGTCATTTGTGGACTCCCTGGCATTTTGATATCCTTCTCTAATTCTAACCTTTTCTTCTTCGGCTCTACCTTTTAGTCCAGTGATTTACTTTGAATCAGTCCCCCTTGTCCCCTCCCTTGATGTTTCCCTTTTTAGTCCCTCCATTTTGTTCCCTCCCCCTCCCCCTCTCTTTCCCTCCCTTTTTGTTTTCCCTCCCCCCTCCCCCCTTGGTTTTCCCTTCTCCCTACCCTTGTTGGGTAAGATAGAATTCAAGATCCCAATGGATCTGGATGTTTTTCCCTCTCAGAGTTGATTTCCCTGAGATTAAGCTTTAAGTAAAAAATCCCTCTCTTCCTCTCCTTCTTGTAGGAGTTTTCTTCCCTTCCCCTTCCCATGTGAATCTTTGTGTGAGAAAGATTATTCTATTTGGTCTTTCTTTACCCCCTATTTATACATTACATTTTCCCCACATGTTAGTGTACATAGATTGATAGAAATGTAGTCCTTATAGAAGAGAGTTTGAGTAAAGAAAGAAGATAACATTTTTCACCTTTCCCCTTTCCTTAATATTTACCTTTTCACATATTCCATGCTCTTTGTTTTTCGGTATCAAACTTTCCACAGAGCTCTGGTCTTTTCTTTGCAAAAAGTTGGAAGTCTTCTGTTTTGTTGAATGCCCATACTTTCCCTTGGAAGTATATAGTCAGTTTTGCTGGGTAGCTGATTCTTGGTTGGAGACCCAGCTCTCTTGCCTTTCTGAAGATCATGTTCCATGCCTTATGATCATTCAGAGTCGAACTTGCAAGGTCTTGTGTGACCCTGATTGGCATTCCTTTATATCTAAATTGTCTTTTTCTGGCTTCCTGTAGGATTTTTTCTTTTGTTTGAGAGCTTTGGAATTTGGCAATTACATTCCTGGGAGTAGTCTTTTGGGGGTTTAGTGTAGAAGGTGTTCTGTGAGCTCTGTCAGTGGCTGTATTACCCCCTTGTTCTAGAATCTCTGGGCAATTTTCTTTGATTATATCTTGTATCACGATGTCGAGTTTGGTGTTTATTTCTGGCTTTTCTGGAAGTCCAATTATTCTTAAATTATCCCTTCTCCCTCTATTTTCCAGATCTGTCACCTTGTTGGTGAGATATTTTATGTTCTCTTCTAATTTCTTGGTGTTTTGGCTTTGCTTTATTAATTCTTGCTCTTTTACATGATCGTTGCTTTCCAGTTGCCTGATTCTGGCCTTTAAAGCCTGGTTTTCCTTTTCAGTTTGGTCACACCGGTTTTGTAGATGCATCAATTTCTTTTGCATTATTTCCCACTTTTCCTCCCAGAAGGCTTCCATCTTTTTGGTCATTTTTGATTCAAATTCTTCATGGATTTGTGGAGAGTTTCCATTTCCTTTGGAAGGTTTCAGAGCATTTTCTTGTGTATCGTCTTCTATCTCCTCTGTATTTTGTATTTTGGCTCCGTAGAATGTGTCCAAAGTCACCACTTTCTTCTTATTTTTCTTGGGATTTTGGGGCTTCTGTGCTTCTGCGGAGTTTGCCATCTCTGAATGGGGAGGATTCGCTTTTCTTATCTCTGTCTGGTGTTCAGAGGCTTTAGTCCTGGGCAGATTGTCGGTTCTATGAGCTTCCCCTGGGTTAAACTGAGTATGCCTTAAGGCAATGACTTTCACTGGAACTGGAATGGAAGGGTTGGACCAGGGGGCCACACTCTCCCCTGCTCTATCTGCTTCCCTGCTGCTAAGGTGCCCCCTCAACTGGACTGGGTCGAGTTGCTTTCCGGAAGTTGCCTTCAGATTAGCTGGCCGTGAGGCTGTTTTGTCAGCCTTGAGGGTTGCTGTTGTTTCAGAGGACCCTGCTCTCTGTGGGGGAAGGGGCTGTGGCTTCCCAGAGCTCCGAGGGCAGTGACTTTCACTGAGACTCCGATAGAAGGATCCAGCCCGTGAGGCTGTCTTGCCCGCCCTGAGGGTTGCTGTTGTTTCAGACGACCCTGCTCTCTGAGGGGGGCGGGGCTGAGGCTTCCCGGAGCCTTGGACTCTGAGCTCCTACCCCTTAGGTCTGAGTATTCTCGGGTTCTGGCTTTTGAGGGGGGCCATACCTTTTGATCCAGGTCCAGGTCCAGGAGGAGGATTCCCAGGGTCTGTGCTGTTGATCGTTTTGAATTTCGGTGCCTTAGGAGCTTATAGTTTGAGATCGGTCAGGAAGGGTTTTCCGGAAATCTGAACTTTAGCTTTCTCTAAGCCGCCATCTTGACCGGAAGTCCCAGAATTATTATTTTTAATATATTGACTCAGTATATTCATGAACAATTAATGGGTTTCCAGTTGTTTAGATATGACTTTATTTAGATGAAAATTCTTTCACAATTGTGATCACATAGTTCTTGGGCTTGTCTCAGCAGGTAAACTCCCAGTTATTTATTATCTACATTACATTACCTACAATTATTTTAAGTGAGATTTCTTTCTCCTCTCTTGCTGTTGAAATATACAGGTAGCCTAGAGAAGGGATGATGTTTATGTGGGTTCCTTTTATATTTTGTAACTTTACTAAAGTTATTGTTTCAATAAGTTTTGGTTGGTACTTGAGCACTCCCTAAGTATACCATCACATCATTGGCAAAGAAGAATCATTTTGTTTCCTCGTTACCTATTCTAATTCCTTAGATTTCTCCTTCTATTCTTATTGCTGTAGCCAGCACTTCTAGTGCAATCTTTAATAGTAGCGGTGATCCCCTGCATCTGTGCTTCTCTCCTGATCTGGATGGGAAGGTTTCTAGCACAGTCTCATCACAGATAATGTCGTCTCGTGCCTTTAGATGCTCTCCATCATTTTGAGGAATGTTCCATCATTCCAGGGTTCTCTAGTGTTCTTTATATGAATGGATATATTTTGCCAAAAGGGTTTTCTGCAAGCATTAAGGTAATCCTATAGTTTTCTCTTCATTTTGTTACTGATGTGGTCAACTATGCTGATAGTTTTCCTAATATTGAACTATCACTGCATCCCTGGCAGAAATCCCACTAGTTATACTGAATGATTCTTGTGATATATTGTTGTAATCTCATCACTAATGTTTTGTTCTAAATGATTGCATTAAAATTCAGTAGGAAGATTAGACTATGTTTTTCTTTCTCTGATTTCTCTTCCTCATTTAGGTACAAACATCACATTAGTGTCATGAAAACAATTTGGGGGAGTTCCTTCTTCAGCTAATCTTCCACATGGCTGACATAACAGTAGAATTCATTGTTCTGGAAATGTTTCGTAGAATTCACTCAGGAACCCAGATGGCCCTGAAGCTTTTTCCTTTGGGAATTTATTGATGGCTTCGTCCATTTCTTTTTCTGAGATGGGATTTTTTTTAAGCGTTCTATTTCCTCTTCTGCCAATCTGGGCAATTCATATTTTTGTCAATATCCTTCCATTTCATTTAGATTGTTCGATTTATGGCATAATTGAGCAGAAGAAAACCAAATTACCAGCATCAAAAATGAAAAGGGGGAATTCATAAGCAATGAAGTAGAAATTAAAGCTAATATTAGGAATTAGTTTGCCCAATTTTGTGCCAATAAATATGATGATTTAAGTAGAATAGATGAATTTTTAAAACATATACACATATATTGCCAGATAAACTGGAACTGAGCTCGTTTCCTGAACAGTAACATAGTTACTTAAGACAGCAGAATTGTGATGGGAACTTAAATTTGTTTTGTTATTATCCGAATCTTAGAATCATTCCTCCTGAAAACTTTGGTTAACTAAAAATCTCTCTTCAGTAATGTTAACCTCACCTGACCCAAACCTGCCCCCAAGAATGTGAAAGTTTATTTAAATGCAGGAGGATCTCAACTGTCTCTCACTCCTTAGAGATAAGGAAATCATCTCCCTTAATTAGCCTCTTTGTGAACATTTTCAATGTAGTTTATTTAAGTTTTAAATTTTCTTACTTTTTCCCCAAATACATTTAATTGTATAATTTTGTACATATTCAATTGTTTACAATAAAATTTTTTTTGGAAATTCCTTCCTCCTTGCCCTCATTCCTCCTGGAAAACATGAGCAATTTAATGTAGATTTTGCAGTCATGCAAACTATAAATCCGTATTCACCATGTTGTGAAAGAATATATAGACTGAAAACACCAGGAAGAACGGTTTTAAAGCCTCGTACTTTGATCTTCATTCAGATTCCACTGGTTCTCTCTGCAAGTGTGACTAGTCCAAGGTTAATGTCGTGACCAGGGTAGCCGCGTCTTGCGTGCCAGATCACTTCAGCATTACTGTTCCTGTGTTCAATGTCCCCTGCTAAGGCTCACTTTCACTTGCATCTGAACACGAGACTTCACAGCTTTCCTGAAACCATCCTGACCTCATTCCTTAAGCACAAGAGTATCCATCACAACAGCCTCCACAAGCTGCTCACCAGTTGATAGACGTCCTCCCCACTTCCAGTTCTTTGTCAACATCAACAAAATAAGCCGTTATAAATATTTTTGTGCGCGGAGGTCCTTTTCTTTTTCTTTCTTTGGGAGATAGACCTAACAATGGCATTGCTCGGTCAAAGAGGGAGTGACTCATGTTTCTATGAAGTTGACTCCATATTTTACATATTTACGAAATGGGGCCTTTATCATAGAAACTTGCAACAAAAATATTTCCAAGTTTTCAGTTTTTCTTTTTAAACCTCCCCCACCCCCCTTACCTTCTGACTTTGAACTGATATCAACTCTAAGGCAAAACAAAGGTAAGAGCTTTAAAATTTGGATTAAGTTACTGACTGGTCCAAAGTCATATAGCTAGGAAGTGTCCCAGGCCATATTTGAACCCAGGACTTACCATCTCTAGACTTGAGTTACAATTCAAATAGGGACCCAGCCAGAATTTAAGTATCTATTAATAAAAATGAGGTGGTGAGAGATGAAAGAGAGAGAGAGAGAGAGAGGTGATATAGATAGATTTCTCTTAAGGAAAAATTAACCTGGTTATAGAGTCTTCACTTAGCTGAATTAAGGCCTAAATGTTCTTCCACAGCAATGTGATCAGTCAGTCCCTTCAAGAACAGAAGTGAAGAGAGCTCAATCCATTTGGGCTAGGATTTATCTAACTTTCTCTCAGCCCATTGGCTTTGACACATCATGCTTTGTGAGCCAACTGTAGCCCTTCTTCCTTCACTCCCACAGCCCAGGGGTCCTTCGCCCAGCCTCAATGTCACCTACCTTAATTGTTGACTTTCCAGATGACCCCAGGGGGCACCAGAGTTTAGACTCTATCTTCATGATCAAGGTCCCCTTAATAACTTCCTTCATACACTTGCTTCTCTATCCACTGAGTCACCTAACTCCCCTTTCTGCTTTCCCTCTAATATTATCTCATTTGCTTTGCCCATACCAAACCATTTTAATTTAATTAAAACTATCCATTTCTAATGTTTCTCTCTTGCTTAGTCATAAATTCTCCCTTATCTATAGATCTGACATGTTCGCTATTCCATGCTCTGGTAATTTCCTCATGGTACCTGTGTCAAGGAAGTTTGATCCCCTCCCCTCCTTCAGTATCTTGTCCTGTCTGTCAAACATTCCTCACATACCACAGTTGTGCCAGGTTTTCCATAGGTCAATGTGACATGCATCAATAAAGGTCAAGGTTTGGGGAGAATCGGGAGGGGAGAACCAAGAAGAGAAGGAGGAAGAAGTGAGGAACAGAGCAGGCAGGTGAGGGGGGAAGGAGGAAAGAGACTGGCAGGCTAGGCACCACGCAGTCAGGTTACTTAGGAATGATTGTTTACCCCTTCCTAATAAACTTTATAAAATATATCTGTGTAGAAATATTATTTTAACTCTTACAGTATCACTCTTTATGTCTAAATCATCTACCCATTTTGAGCTTTTCTTGCTATTTGGTGTGAGATGTTGCTCCATATCTAATTTCCACCAAATTGCTTCCAATTTTCTAAGCAATTTTTGTCCAATAGTGAGTTCTTGTCCCAAAAGCTTGGATATTTGTACTAACCAAACATTAGGTTATGGTCATTTACTACAATCTATTGCATACATGATCTGTTCCATCACTCAGTCTCTTAGACAATAGCAGATTGTTCTCATGATTATTACTTTGCTACAATTTGAGATTTCATACTGCTAGGTGTGACAAGGAAATCACTTTAAAAGACTGATATATATTAATTTAAGGTCGCCAAGGAATTCAGCTATGTAATTCCTAAATGAAAACTCAAGTCAGCAGTCAACCTTTTATGGAGTTTAATTACAAACAGGAGGAATAAAGGTAAGAGAGAGAGAGAAAGAGAGAGAGAGAGAGAGAGAGAGAGAGAGAGAGAGAGAGAGACAGAGAGAGAGAGAGAAAGAGAGAGAGACAGAGAGAGAGAGACAGAGAGAGAGAGAGAGAGAGACAGAGAGAGAGAGACAGAGAGAGAGAGACAGAGAGAGAGAGAGAGAGAGACAGAGAGAGAGAGAGAGAGAAAGGGGAGAGAAGGGAATAGGGCTTAAATATCCCCTCTGTTTAGGCTGGGCCAAAAGGCCCAAGCCCTTAGATAGCTGAGGCAAAGAAAAGAGATCAGTCCCTATCACTCACATGACCAAAATGGAGAAACAGTCTCAGGGGCCTCCACCTCCAGCTTCCTTCAGAGCAAGCTTCTCAGAGCACAACCTCTCAGAGCAAAACCTCTCCAACCACCTCTCAGTCCTCAGACCCCGCTATCGTTAAGGAAACCAACTCAGTTCCCTCCCCTCAGTTCTCACATCTACCAATCACTGTCCATGTCTTCCCTGTGCCAATGGTGGCTCTAGCTTAACCCAGGACCGCCCAGAGGTCTGCCCCTTTGCACATCTCTGTTGAAGGTCTTATTCTCAAATAATTAAATTTTGATCTATGCTGCAGCCCTTCCGAAATCCTGTTAGGACTGAGTAGGGTGGAGATTGTAAGTTCTAAGACCTGGTTGTCATTCCAAGTATCTCTATTGTATCAATTCTAAAATCAATCATGACTCAAAGAACTTCCTGTTCTATGCTTAAGTATAGGTCAAAGCCCTTTCCATTGTTCAGCAAAAGGTTTCTGTCCTAAAGTAATCTTAAGTAGGGAGGAGAAGGACCCTCCCATGCCAAGGGGGGCTCACATTCCAATAGACTATCAGTAGGAAATTTTTCAAGTATGAAATTTCCCTATGGTGAAATTTCCAACATTTATAAGTCTAAGAAATTTTAAGGTTTACATAGGCCACCTTCCTTCACATTTTTTTTATTAATTCCTTTGACATTCTTTAATTTTTCTTCTTTAAGATGATATTTTGGGTTTTTTTCCTAGCTCTATGAAGTAATTTTTAGTGGTTTTATTGATATGGCATTGAATGCTTATTCATTAAAAAGTTTATTTAGTTAGAATCATCATTTTTATTATTTTGGCTTAGCCTACCCATGAACAAATAAGATTCATCCAATGTTGTTTAGACCTGACTTTATTTGTGTGAAAAGTACTTTTTAATCATGTTCATATACTTTTTAGGTTTGTCTTGGTAACTAGCTTCCCAATTATTTTAGATTTCCTACCCTTACTTCAAATATAATTTTTCTTTCTATTTCTTGTTGCTGGACTTTATTGGTAATATGTACAAATGTTCTTGATTTATCTGTTTATATTTTATCCTTCAAGTTTCCAAAAGTTGTTAATCATCTTAATTATTTTTAGTAGATTCTTTAGGGTTTTCTAAGGATACAATCATATAATTTTCAAAGAGGTACAGTTTTGTTTCCTCATCACTATTCTAACTTTCAATTTCTTTTTGTTGTCATATTGTTATAACTAGTATTTCTGGTAGCATACTGAATAATAGTGGTAATAATGGGCATCCTAGGTTCATCCTTGACCTTACTGATAAAATTTCTAGCTTAGCTCATTAGAGATAGTTTGTTGATGGTTTTAGGCATGTAGTAGTAGTAGTTTCTCAGTAACCGAGGCATGTACTACTTATTATTAAGGAATGTGCCACTTATATTTTTGGCATTATGCTATTTTTAATAGGAATGAGTATTGTATTTTGTCAAAAGCTTTTTCTGCATCTATTTAGATAATCACATGGTGTATTTTGGGTTTTGTATTGATATCAGTTATAGTGGTAGGTTTCTTAACATTACACTAGCCCTGTATAAATCCCCATCTGGTAAAATATTTGTGAAATTTTGCTATAATTTCCTTACTAGTTTGTTGCCACAGGCAAGGTCCAGCCTCATTCACAACTCCAGGGATTCCAGACAGATGGTGAATGATCAGTCAAGAAAATAACAAAAGGAAGATAGCTGTATATTTTATAGCCATGGGCATGCTTTGCATCTGATAGCTGCTCCATCATCCCCTGGTCTGGTGTTTAATTTTATTCTTATTTTTTTGGCACAGAGATAACACACATGTCCAAATTGAGATAACTGGAAAAGTGATACATTAACTTTTACTAAATTACTTGATTAACATTCTATATTCTTGAATTGTGATTACAGATTCTTGACAGAATAAAGGTTTCACACAAGATAGATGATTTTGTCACAGGTGGCTTAATTTTCTCATTACCCTCTGAGGAGTCTAAGCTTACAAAGAATCAAGGAAATTTACTTATTATTTTCAATAAAAAGAAATAATTAATCAGAAATTCTTAAAGACAATCCAACAGTCATATCATTGAGGTGGAGAGGTACTGGGAACACAATTCAGATTTAATATTAGACTAATCATTTTTCAGAGTTTACTAGGGAATTTCTCAAGGGGAAGAATCAAGACACTGAGGCAGGATGAGGCTAGGTGTACCTGCACACTTTGTATGGGTCTTTATGATTGATTTGTATGCTGGCTTCATGAGAATAAGTTTCTGTGAGTGGAAAAGTTCTGGGCTTGGCTTGTAGCTACAGTTTTACTGGAAATTATGTACCTAAGTAAAAGTTAACCCATGATAGTCTTTTGGGATTGGGTTTGAGGGTCTGATCTTTTGGTGATGTTTTGAGAAATAGAGAGGAGGTGTTTTGCTCTTGTATTATTCCTTCTAAGGTTAGAGGGAAGACCAATCACGTCAATTCCATTAGTGAGGGATGTAGGTAAGAGAAGTCATGCAGATGGTGCTGAGTGGAAAAGTCCATCCTGCCAAAGAGACACTCTGTGACCTTGTGGCTACCACGAGTGACCTTGTCAAGACATTGTGGCCTGATGGCTCCCAGCAGTTTCTTATTTAAAATTTTTGCATCCGTATTCATTCGGGAATTTTGTCTATAATTTTCTTTCTGTTTTTGCTATTCCTGGGTGACATATCTGCCCCATATTTCTATTGCAAATGGAATTTATTTGGTAGGAATCCTTTTAGCCTATAATGTAGTATTACAATTAATTACTTTTAAGTGTGTAATAATTAAAATAATATTTCTACCCAGGTACATATTTTATAAAGTTTATTGGAAAGGGTAGACTGACTGCATGGTGCCTATCCTGCATGTCTCTTCTTCATTCCACCAATTCTCTCTACTCTCTGGCTTCTTACCAGCAAGAAGCCCCCAACCTTGACTTTTACTGACATACAGAATGTACACTCATGCAATCCTGGCACAGCTCTGCTATATCAGGAATGTTTGATAGACAGCTAAAGTTACTCAGGAGGGGAAGGGGATGAGCTTCCTTGACACTACTGGTAGGTAGAATTCAGTTGTGAATCTATCTAGGTCTTGTGATTTCTTCCTTAGGGAGCTCATTCATGGCATTTTTAAAATTTCACTCTTTAAGACAGAATTATTAAAGTATTCCATTTCTTCTATAAATATGGGCAATTTACATTTTTGAAATATGCACACATTTTACTTAGGTTATCTGGTTTTTTGGCATATAATCAGGCAAAAATAGCTCCTAATCATCACTTCAATTTTGTCTTCATTAATGATTTAAGTCCCCCTTTTCATTTCTGACCCTGGTAATTTGATTTTCTTTCTTTCTTAAATCAAATTAGTCAATGGAATATCTACTTAAAAAAAAAACAGCTCCTGGTTTTACTTATTAGTTCAACTGTTTGCATACTTTCGATTTCATTAGTATCTCCTTTGATTTGGAGGATTTCCATTTTCATGTTTAATTAGAGATTTACAATTTATTATTTTTATAGAGTTTTATTGTTTTTCTTTTCAGGGTCAACTCATTGTTCAGTTCTTTTTATATTTTATTTTATTTGTATTTGTAAAAACCCTTATCTTCTACCTTAGAATCAAGTATTGGTTCCAAGGTAGAAGAATGGTAAGGGCTAGGTAATGTAGCTTCAGTGACTTTCTCAGAGTCACAAAGCAGGGAAGTATCTGAGACAATATGTGAACCCAGGACCTCCTATTTCTGAGTCTGAGAAAAATATTCTTTTTCTATTTTGTTGACATAAACATTAAGATATAAATTTTTTCACACATATTACCTCGACTATATTCCATAAATTTTTATATGTTGTCTCATTGATCTCATTCTTTTCCATAAATTATGGAAATTTTCTATGATTTGTTCTCCAACTCATTCATTTTAAAGCATTTGATGATTTAATTTCCAACTGATTTTTTTATCTATGAGTTCATAGTGTTTTATTGAGTGTAATATTTTTTCTGCATTATGATCTGGAAATTATGTATTTGATATTTCTCTTTTTCTGCATGTGTATTCACCATTTGGTTTTGAGGTTTTCATGCTTTAAAATATGGTTAATTTTTGTGTGTCATACACCAATGAGAAAAAATACATCACTTTTTATTGCCACTACTCAATTTTCTCCAGTGCTCAATTACATCTTTTTAGATGTTTAAAAAGTTGTTTTTCTAATCACTATTTTCTAATGCTATTCATCTTGTTAATTTATTTCTTGATTTTTTGTTAAATTTCTTTATTCCTGAAATGAAAAAGTTGAGATCCCCATTATTACAGTTTTAAAATCTATTTCCTCCTCTAACTCATTTAAGCTTTTCTATAAAATTTGAATACTATACAATTTGGTGCATTTATGTTTAATACTGATATTAATTCCTTATCTGTGATATCTATTAATAAACTGTAGTTCCATTGTTCAACTCTTTTAATTATACTTTTTAATTAAATACACTTTTTTTTGTTTTTTTTGTTTTTGTTTTTTGCTTTTCCTTGTCTGAGGTCACGATTGCTATCCTTTCTTTTTTTAATTCAGCTGAATCATAATATAGATTCTGCTTAAGCTGCTTACCTTGACACTGTATGTTTCTCTCTGTTTCACATGTGTTTCTTATGAACAACATAGCATCCTATTCTCTTTTTTTAGTCCACTCTGCTATCCACTTTCATTTTATGGGTAAGTTAATCATATTAACATTCACAATTATAATTACTGTGTATTTACCTCCATTCTATTATTTCCTGATTTATTCCCTGTCCTTTCAGAGTGTCCTTCCTCAACAGTATTTTGCTTTTGTCAAGTGCCTCCTCCAATCTGTCCTCCATGCTATTAGCTTTCTCCCTTTTCTTATCTCATCTCCTCCTAATTCCCTCTAAGGTATGATAGATTTCTATATTCAATTGATTGTCATTTATATTGCCTCTGAAAAAATTACAGTGAAAGTAAGGTTCAGGCATGACCCTTCACCACTCCTATCTTCCCTTCCACTAAAAAAACTATTCCTTTCACTTCTTTTTTATTTTCTATTCAGTTGTGGTATTTTCATTTGAAATGTATGAAAGTATGCTCTTTCATTAAATATTTGTTTTTCCCCCTGATTATATTGACTTTTACTGTATAGTTAATCTTGGATGTAATCCTAGTTCCTTTTCATTCTCGAATATCATATTCTAAGAACTCCAATCCTTTAGTGAAGAAGCAGTCAATCATATGTTGTCCTGACTATGGTTCCACAATATTTGAATTATTTCCTCCTGGCTATTTCCAATATTTTTTCCTCAATCTCAGATTTTTAAAATTTTTGATATAGTATTCCTGAGAGTTTGTATTTTGGAATCTCTTTCAAGTGGTAATTGGAGGATTTATCTTCCATTTCTATTTTACCTTCAAGTTCTAGATATCAGGGGAGTTTTCCTTGATAATTTTTTGAAATATAATGCCTACACTCTTTATTTGATCATTTGAACATGTTTTCAGGAAGTCCAATAACTCTTTTCTTTTCTCTTTTCAATCTATTTTGCAGGGCAATTTTTCCCCAAATTTTCTTTTTTTTTTCTTCTTTTGACATTTTTTAGTGTTTCTTATGGCTCATGGGATTATTAGCTTCCCCTTGTCCTATATTAATTATTAGGGAATCACTTCCTACAGGGAACTTTTATACCTCTTTTTCCATTTGGCCATTCTACTTTTTATGGTGATATTTTCTTCAGTATTTTCTCTCTCTCCTTTACCAAGTTGTTGACTAGAGAGATATCATGAGTAAATTAGAATAATAGAGAACACATTAACTATAAAATATGTGGATAGGAGGAGAATTTATGAGTCAATAAGAGATGGAAAGTTTCATGAAATATAAACTGGATAATTTTGAGTACATTAAATTGAAAAGTTTTTGCACAAATAAAACAAATGTTGCCAAGATGAGAAGAAAAGCATAAATTTGGAAATTGTATAGACAATCTCTTAGATAGAGGTCTCATCAAAAATATTGAGTAAACTTTTTAAAATTTATAATAATAAGGGCTATCTCCAAATTTATAAATGGGGGAAAGATATAAGCAGAAATTTTTGAGATGAAGAAATCAAAGCCATATGTAAATATATCAAAAAATGTTCTAAATTACTACCCATTAGAGAAATGGAAACCAAAACAACTCTGGGTAATCATCTCATACCCATCAGACTGGCTTGAATGACAAAAGGGCAAAATGAGATTTGTTGGAAGGGATGTAAAATAATGCAGATATGAATATAATTTTGTTGGAACTATGAACTGATCCAACCATTTTGGAGACCAACTTGGAATTAAACACAGAGGGTTACAAAACTGTGTATAGTCTGAGACCCTGCAATACTATTGCTGGGTATATTTCCCAAGGAGATCAGGAAAAAAAGACAAAGAAGTCATGTGTTCCAAAATATTTATAGCAGCTTACTTTTCTTCAGGTCTCCATAATAAATTCTATCCACAGGTGTCCTAGCTTCTTCCTCCCCACAATGCAGAAAGACTGACCAGTGTGAGAATTTAACACTAGCTTGTACCTCTTTTCTATTTTTAGCACCTCAAGATTAACCTTAGAGTTTTGATATTAAGTTGGATTGGATTGGATTATTCCTGACTGGATTAAGCTATAAAGTACTCCACCCTCTGATGGAATCAAGATAGTGGATAGAGAAAAGATAGTAGGTAAGGAGAAGAGTAGACATGGGTGTTCAGGGAGGGGTATCTCTGGTGTGGAGGGTTTGTCATGCCCTCTTAGGGCAGCTCTCCAGCCTCTGACCCTCACCTGACACCCAACTCTCACTTGTGGCTTCTAGTAGCTGCTAGCATGAGGCAGCGGCCACACCCCGGGCAACGGCTTGAACAGGCCAGCTAAACCTTGTGAGTGGTAGTCTCCTGGTTTATGAGAAAGACACAGATGATATCCCACTCACCTCTCATTAAAACTTTCTCCAAAAAGATTGGAAGTGCAGGTTTTCTTCTGTTTAATGAATCCAAGATTCTAACTTACTGAAGTGCCTGGCTCATAGTTAGCAGTGAATAAATGCTCATTGATTAATCAATTGATTGGTTAGGCTCCCTGAAGAGTAAGAGAATGGAAACAATGAACAATTAGTTAAAAATGATACTTTGTTTTCCCAATTGTAATGGGTAAAATTAGGGGTTATTGACTGAATATATTATACCCGTGGTTGCCAGGAATTAATTGAATCCCAACAAATTACTCAAGTCAGTTTGGGATTTTTATGATGGTTTTAATTACAATAGAGGGAAGAAATTAAAAAGAAGAGAGAGAGGAAAGGGAAATTGGACTGCTCTGGCAAGCCAGATAGGAGTTTGGAGGTCAAGGAAAGGAGGAAAGGAGGAATTAGTCACCTCACCAAGGATACTCAGGGAAGATGCCTCACCTAACCCACACTACAGAGTTTCTTCCAGTCACCTCACCAGCAAGCTGCAAATGCCAATCCACCAAGAAGCCAAGTACCCATCATGAGCCATAGGAGCAAGAGAGAACAATGTCTCCACAAGGGACAGTGAGAGAGGAAGTGATGCAAAATATATAGACCATTCTTTACATCACTTCCTGCATCTCACATTTACCAATGGTAGCTTAAGCATGACTTAATACAATCCAGGGTGTCTGTCAGTTGTTTCTGATTTGTTACATGCTAGCACATATGGTCACAGGTCATCCTCCTCACAGTTAATCCTTAAGTGGGGGGTATACATTCCTGGTTGCTAGATTTTCCTAAGACTCAGCAAAATGGAGAAAATCTAAAATTAACAAAATTACATCTGATAACAATTTTCTACATGGGTTTTTTGAAGTTTTATGATCCAAAATGTCTCCCTTTCTCCTTTCCTCCCCTCTCCTGGAGATGGCAACCAATTTGATCTGGGTTATACACATCTTCTCATACAAAACAAACTTCCATATTGACCATTGTTGTTAGAGAATACTCATATAAAACCAAAACACAAAATATAAATACAAATAAACTAAAGTGAAAAATATTAAACTGTGATCTGTATTTGGACTCCAACAGTTCATTCCCTGAGAGTGGATAGCATTCTTTGCCATAAGTTCTTAGAATTATCCTAGATCATCATATGACTGAGAGTAACAAAGTCTTTCACCCATGATCATTGTACAACATTGCTGTTACTGGGTACATTGTTCTCCTGGTTCTGCTTTTTTCACTCTCCATCATTTCCTGTAGGACTTTCTAGCTTAAAAATAACTTTTAAAAAGGCATTAAGACAAAGAGAGAATGCCCCAGTAATAACCATATATAGAGATAGTCTGAATGCAGAAAGTGATCTTTTTAATGAGGAAGCTATTATATATAGAAACTCAAAACTGGGCCAGTGATATAGATGAAAGGAGTGGTTGAACTCAGAATAACCAGCAATCATTCTAATATTCTTGCAGATGGGCACTCTACTATGGGGTATGCCGGTCTCTGTGAGTTCTCTAACATGTTTTGTTGGAAGGATGGATAGATATGATCTGAGGTTCTGGCCCACCTTTTAGGAGAAGGGACAAACCAATAGCCATGAATGAAGTGCCACCGAAGTTGGGATATTCTTTTCTCTGGTCTCTGAGAGGAGATATGGGGCTATTCTTCTATCTATTTACCTCTCACTAGATATCGCTGGTCTAAGGGTTAGAGGGTGGGTTCAGAAGAAAAGGCATTTCCTTTGTTGCTTTGGGAGGAGGAGGAAGAGGAGGTAGCCTTTAGATGACACGAACCAGTTTATTTCTTCCCCACCAAATGCTGGTCCCACAAAGGAAAGTTACTAATGGTGAACAGCTAGTAAATACATTTATCCAAGCAAAATAGGAAACAGAAATTGAAAAGTTCTACAGATTAGACTGCATGCAATTCAGTAGGCTGAACCCAGATCCAGACTCTGACTTGATCCTTAATTTCTGCTGACCATTGCCCTATGTTAAAAATTTCCCCATCAGGGAATTCTTAATTAGAACAAATTCCCTACTGAGAAACATTCCCCATTTTGATGTGAGAACTCGCCAGGATCATAAATGGGAGGATCTCTACACCACCCGTACTTAAGACTGCTTTAGGGAAAAAAAAAACTCCTTGCTAAACAAAGAAAGTACTTGGATCCATGCTTATGGTGGGGCAAGGAGTTCTTTGAGCCAGGCCTGTTTTTAGAATTGATACAATGAGATGCTAGGTACCTAAAAGGGTCAGGCAAATTTTTGTCTTAATGAAATTAGTTGACTCAGCTGTGTTTTCACTGGTTCAGACTTACTGAGGAGATTAGTCGACTTAGCAGGAATTCAGATGGGCAGTCCTTTGGAAAGCGTCTACAGTGATTGGTAGATGTAGGGACTTAGGGGAGGTGACATGGGAGAAAAGCCCCTATATAAGAAAAAGCAGAATCTCTTGAAGATATCCTTTTGGAGAAATCCTTTTGGAGGATCTCTGATGAGGATCGCTTGGGAAGAATCTCTTGAGAGAGGCTCTGGAGAAAGGCCTTTTGGAACAGTCTCTGGCCAGAAGGCTCTCTGGTGAAGTCAGCTGAGATGGAGCTGGCCTGGTGTCACTAGAATCCTTGTTTAGGCAGACCTTGTGGTGAGTGTTAAAAAACTGACTGATTTCTCTTTTAAGGCTCAGGTCTAGGCCATATTGGCTTGAGGCCCTTCATACTTATCCCTTTCTTACTCTCTCTTTCTTTGATTACTCATTGTATTGTTAATTAAATCTCTATAAAACCCAATTGACTTGGGTATTTGAATAATTGGGAATATTTCCCTGGCGACCACCTTATATTTGATTTAAAACCCAAGACACTGTAGTGAAACATATTTCTGTGGTCAAATTTACTCACCCTCTCTTATATCTATCACAATTTATATCTTCCACCATTTTAACTCACTACAGTTTAAGACCTCAACCATTTTAAATCTCACACCTATCCCAATGCTTCATCCCTTTTACCAGGCTCCCAGCTAAAGAAATTGATGCAGGTCTGATCCACTTCTCTCTGCAACAGCCACAAAGGACTGTGAACTCCTCTTCCCATTTGTTCTCATTATTACCACCAGTTTTGTTTTCATTTTAAATTTATTGATTTGTTTCTTTTTTACATTCAAATACCAAGTTAACCCTCTCTCTCCCTCCCCTCCCTTCATTGGAGAAGGCCTCATTTGACAGAAAAAGACGTGTGTTGCTGGTTCTGCATGTTTCACTCTGAAATTTTATATAGGTCTTTCCATGTTTTTCCAAAATTAACCTGATCTTCATTTCTTATGGTACAGGATTCTCTTTTGATTTTTCCTTGATAATGTTAGGAAATTAAACTAAAGATTCTGGGTCAAAAAATGGTCCTGCTGGCTCAAGAGATATATACAGCTTTATAATTCTCTGAGTACAATTTGAAATTGCTCTCCAACATAGTTGGGTCAGTTTACAGTTCCACAAAGTGTATTAGTGTCTCCGTTCTCCCATATTCCCTACAACATTTGTCATTCCTGTTTTTCTCTACATCCCATCTTGGCATTAGAGTGAAGAATAACATGGAAAAAACACTGATTTATCTAAGCATTTCTCAGTGAGAGGGGTAAAGTAGAAAGAACCCTAGGGTTTTTTTTAACTCATCTTCTGACATAGTAATAATTTTAAGATAGAAGAATAGCAAGGGCCAGGCAGCTGTGTTAAGTGATTTATCAAGGATAATAGAGCTGGAAAATGTCTAGGGCTAAATTTGAACTCATGTCCTCCCAACTGTAGGCTTGGCACTGTAGCCACTATGCTACCTGGGGACCCTTAGAACTCTGATTTCAAAGACAGATAAAATGTCTGGTTTTATCTCTGTTGCCCTGTAGTGTGTGCCTTGATGGCCATCTTCCATATAGTGCCTCCTATGTCTTATAGGATTTTCCAGACAAGCACCAACACCACAGGATGAAACTCAAACTCTCTCAGAGTCCTCATGGTATCTGCATGTACCAGACTCCTTAGAGTCCTGTTGGGGTACTGGAGAAATATCCTCCTTCTGCTCTCCATTCTAGCTCATGGGTCTTCAGCAATGTACTTCCCTTTAACCTATATTGAAATAGACAAAACTCTCTTTTCTCCTCCCCTTTTTACAAATATTAAGAAAACCTATAAAAATGTAGTCTGAAGGCTTTAGGCTTTAGCCTGATCTGGAAAAGAAGCTTTTGTACTCTTTTGTTGACTGTCTTTTCCAAAACAATGGCTTCCTCTCCTCTTTCAGATCAGCTCAGGAAGGATTTCTTCTGAGTAGTCATTAGTGTAATGACAGACAAGGTCAAGGGTCCTCTAATTGATGACAAGAGGGGTGACCTAGGCAGACCTGTGGTTTAGGAAAATCACGTTGACAGGTGAGTAGAGCAGCATGGACTGAAATGGGGAGAGGCTTCAGGCAGGCAGGGCCACCAGGGACAATTGCAATAGTTGATGAGGGCATGCATTAGTATGTATGTGTCAGTATCAGAGGACAGAAGAGGACTTTTATACAAGTGTGCTGGGGCTGTCTCTGACATGTGGCATGGAAGTGCAATTGTGTGGCTCAAAGGAAAGTGACCAGTGTCTTCTTCCCCTTTCCTTCTTCAAGGAAAACTTTAATTCCTGATTGTTGATAAAGAAGGAAATTGGGGTCAGAGTCCACCAGTCTTCTCACTTCAAAGAAAGGGATAATAGGCTAAAAACATGTCTATCTGCTCCCTTAAATATTATTGTTGAAGTATAAAAGACCCCATTCTGACCCTGCCTTGGATGGGCCCCATCATATTTTATCAGGCCAGGACATAGAATGCACCAGCCAGTTCCGGGGAAAAGGGCCCTACTACCATGTCCTGTTATCTAGCATGAACATATCCACCATATGCTATATATTCTGTACCCTGACTGGGCGGTGACGGAACTCCTTTGCTGGGTTCTCCTAACACACTAGCAATAAAGGGTTCCTTTGCTTGAATTACATTGCTTCAGTGTGCTACTTGGGAGGGTTCACCCACTCGGACCCTAACATTTGGGGGCTCATCTGGGATGGGTAAGACCCACTAAGGACCATCAGGGCAGGGGAAGCCTCCTCCTGGATCTTCAGCCGACCCTTACTGGTGAGTGAAATTTGATTGAGAAAAAGTGTGTATGTGATTGTGTAGGGAGAATATCGGGCTCCAGACAGGCATATGGCTTAGTGGATGGGAGATCCCATGCCTCCCAGATTATAGGAGGACGTCCTATGTCAAGCCCGTGGACTCAAGTTCGATTTCTTGCCTGTTTCTGAGTGTCGACTGACCAACTCTGCAGTTCCTGTTCTCCACGAGAAGCCAGGTCGGAACAGTCAGGAAGCCACTGGGGGAACCGGATAGGAGTCACCTCAAGATCGCCAGGAGGACTTGGTGATAAGAAATACATACATACATACATATATATATATATATATATATATATATATATATATATATATATATATATATATATATATAGAGAGAGAGAGAGAGAGAGAGAGAGAGAGAGAGAGAGAGAGAGAGAGAGAGAGAGAGAGAGAGAGACAGGCAGGCAGACAGACAGACAGAGACAGAGACAAAGAGAGGAATCAAAGGAACTTTAGAGGGTTGGAGGCTCTCTGTTCAGGGATTAGATCCCCGAAGTTCAGGGTTAGAGTCCCTGGCAGAGCAAAGACTCCAGGAAAAATTAAGGAACTTGGGAGGGTTAGAGACCCCCCCCACCCCATGGACACACCGTAAAACAAGACAATCTGGCTTCTTTGGCTCTTTTTGAGAAAGCACCAGGGAAGAAGGGGAGACACCCTGATCAGGAGATCTCCCTGTTGCAGAGCCTTTTTGGCTCTACAAAGAGATTTCTCTGTTTCCTCTGTCTGTCCGTCTGTGTGTTTCTTCTGGGTGTAGAACTAGGGACATTATTCAAAATGGGACAGATTCAATCCATCCCCTTAGACATGATCTTGGGCCATTTCCCAGAATTCAAAGAAAGGGTCCACAATTTAGCACTCAATGTTAAACGAGGGAAACTCCAAACCTTTTGCAATTCGGAGTGGCCCACCTTTGGCATGGGCTGGTTGCAGGGAGGTATTTGGCAAAAAGATGTTGTCTCTGCCGTCCGGGCCAGAGTTCTTCTGCCAGGAACAGAAGGCCACCCTAATCAGATGCCCTATATATTGATCTGGAAGGACCTGGTCCTTGATCCTCCTTCCTGGCTGCGGCCCTTTATTTTGGCTGCAAACCTCGACCCATCAGCAGCCCACCCTCCTCCCCCAAAGGTCCTTGTTGCCCAATCCCCTCCAAAGCCTCCAACAGTGCCTCCCCAGGTCCTACCTGCCCCAGAGGAGGAGCAATCTCCCTATTCCCCAGTTCCCCCTCCCCATTATGCCCCTGGGTTTCCCCCTCCCTTATATCCCCCACTCCCCCCCAATCCCATGGACAATGAAGCAATGGCAGCTGTGGGACCCTCACCCCCTACTTCATCCCCTGCCCATCATACGCGGGGTTGTGAAAGGCCACCATCTGAAGTACCTCTTCCACCATGGTCCTTCCCATCTGAACTGTCGGACCTATGGTCCCCAGAGGACCCTTCATCTGTCAGTACTGGCCTTTCACCTCTAGTGATTTGTATAATTGGAAGCACCAAAACCCTCCCTTTTCCAACCTACCCCAAAAGCTTATCGAACTGGTTTAGTCCATTTTCCTGACTCATAGCCCTACTTGGGATAATTGCCAACAACTCCTCCACATCCTTTTTACCTCAGAAGAAAGGGACCGCATCCTGGCAGAAGGTCGGAAATTGGTTCTGGGAGACGATGGTTGCTCCACGGCTGACCCCATCCGACTTGCTGCAGTTTTCCCAACCGCCTGGTCAGATTGGGACTTCTCCCAAGCAGAAGTTAGGGAGCGTCTTTGAATCTACCACCAGACTCTCTTGGCAGGGCTCTGCGCTGCGGTCCACAAACCAACTAATTTGTCCAAAATTGACTTGGTTCGCCAGGGCCCTGATGAGACACCTGCAGCATTCTTAGAGTGCCTGCAGGAGGCTTTTCGCAGCTACGCTCCCCTTGACCGCGAGGCTGCCACTAGTCAGATGGCTGTTCTTCTTGCCTTTGCCAATCAGGCTGCCCCTGATGTTCGCGATGCGTTGGCCCAGGACCTTCATCCCTTTGGAGAACGGCGCCTGGACATCACACTCGTACAGTACATAGACAATATCCTCCTTGCTACGACTACTGAAGAAACCTGCCCTAATGCTACTGCAGCTTTGCTATTCTGCCTTGACAAGCCTGGGTACAGAGTCAGTGCGAAGAAAGCCCAAATTGAGCAGCCACAAGTCACATTTTGGGGGTACCAATTAAAGAGAGGGCAGAGGTGGTTAACACTGGCCATGACTAAGACTGTTCTTTCCATACCAACACCAAATAATCCTCGTCAGGTCCGTGAATTCCTTGGCTCAGTTGGCTATTTTTGGCTGTGGATTCTGGGCTTTGTGATAGATTCCGGGCAATAGTGATAGAACTATTGATTTAATAAATAAGACAAGAAGCTGGTACTTTGAAAAAACAAACAAAATAGACAAAGTACTGGTCAATCTAATTAAAACAAGGAAGGAAGAAAAGCAAATTAACAGCATTTGAAAAGGGGGAAGCACCTCCGATGAAGATGAAATTAAGGCAATCATTAGAAATTACTTTGCCCAATTATATGGCAATAAATACACCAATTTAGGAGATATGGATGAATATATACAAAAATACAAACTGCCTAGACTAACAGAAGAAGAAATAGAATTCTTAAATAAACCCATATCAGAAAATGAAATCCAACAGGCCATCAAAGAACTTCCTAAGAAAAAATCCCCAGGGCCTGATGGATTCACCAGTGAATTCTATCAAACATTCAGAGAACAGTTAATCCCAATACTATACAAAGTATTTGACATAATAAGCAAAGAGGGAGTTCTACCAAACTCCTTTTATGACACAAACATGGTACTGATTCCAAAACCAGGCAGGTCAAAAACAGAGAAAGAAAACTATAGACCAATCTCCCTAATGAATATAGATGCAAAAAAACTTAAATAGGATACTAGCAAAAAGACTCCAGCAAGTGATCAGAAGGATCATCCACCATGATCAAGTAGGATTTATACCAGGGATGCAGGGCTGGTTCAACATTAGGAAAACCATCCACATAATTGGCCACATCAACAAGCAAACTAGCAAGAACCACATGATTATCTCAATAGACGCAGAAAAAGCATTTGATAAAATACAACACCCATTCCTATTAAAAACACTAGAAAGCATAGGAATAGAAGGGTCATTCCTAAAAATAATGGACACGTGTTTCTTATCCTGTATTTTCTTTAATCCTTAATCTTCAATAAACCTCTAAAAAATATAATACTCCTTGCAGAGAAAAACTAATTTCTACCTGCCTCAGATGCCTCAGTCTCCCCGTCTCCCCTAAATTTTAACTGTTACACGACTCTCATCTCCACTCTTGTGGGACCCCTCATAATCCCCCTTCTTCTCCTCACGTTTGGCCTTTGTATCCTTAATTGCTTCGTACATTTTGTTAAGGAATGCATTGATACCATCCAACTAATGGTCCTCCAACAACAGTACCGATCCTTAGCTTCTTGCCCAGCATCATACGACTATATGCCCCCAAGAAGGATTCCTCAGGATGGACAAGCAGAAGTGGGGAATGTTGAAGTATAAAAGACCCCACTCTGACCCTACTTTGGATGGGCCCCATCTGTTTTATCAGGCCAGGCCATAGAATGCACCTGCTGGTTCCTGGGAAAGGGGCCCCACTGCCACATCCTGTTATCTAGCATGAACATATCCACCATATGCTATATACTCTGTACCCTGACTGGGCGGTGATGGAACTCCTTTGCTGGGTTCCCCTAGTAGGCTAGCAATAAAGGCTCCCTTTGCTTGAATTACATTGCCTCAGTTGTGAATTTCAAATCTATTCCACCCTAATCAGACCATTCTTTAGAAGATCTGATTTATCTATTTTCTGATCAATAACAATACAAAAGGGAAAGAGATACTTGGAATAACAGAATCAGGTCTTGGAAACTACATTTCTCCTACCTTCTTAGTTTAACAAGATTAGGAAGGTCTGTATCAAACTCAATATTTAATTATCTGAGAAAATGGCCTTCAAGAGACATGTGCAAAAAAAAAAAAAAAAGGACAGACCTCTGGGCTGTCCTAAGTCAAGCTTGAGCCACCATTGGCACATGTGAGACACAGGAAGTGAGGTAGAGAACAGCTTCTGGAGTTCTCATGACTTCCTGTGGAGAGGGCTGAAGTTCAGTTCCATCCTGGAACTCAAGCTTGGCAGAGCCCAGCAGACAGCTTTCCTTCAGACCAGTCATGTGAGTGATAAGGACTGACCCCTTTCTCTGCCTTGGCCCTCAGGGCCTTAAACTCCCATTTTGGCTCAGCCTGAGCCAGAGTGGTTTTTGAGTTAAACTCTTTTCCTTCTCTCCCCCTCTCTCTCTTCCTCTAATATTTTCTTCCTTCTGTAGTAATTAAATCAACCATAAAATTTGGCAGCTGACTTGGGTATTTTATTATTTGGGATTTCCCTTGGCAACCACTTAAATTTAGATTTTTTTTTTCAGTCCATAATTTCACCCTTTACACAGTGTGCTCCTTGGGAAGGGGTTGCCCACTCAGACCCTAAGAATTATTAGTTTAGAGGATATGGTTTTCTTGTTCAAGCTAACTCCTTAGCATTGTATCATTAATTGGGAGAAAAGAGGACCCCAGACTCTGTATCTCAGTCTTGAATCCATTCCCACCAAAATACCATTTCCATAATGAATGTATATAGCAATTAGCAAAGAATTCCATTTGGTCAAATCTTAGCAAAATAAATCAGGAGAATGTACATGAGAAAATACCAAATAGAGGATACCCACCCATTGGCAGCTGTGACTCAACTGTACCAAGAAGGCTCTAGTTTGCACCCAAAGGGAAATGCCTTGCAGTCTCTAGGTAGGAAGCTGGGGAGGGGGATGTGAAGGAGTCTGCCTAGGGCTCTCTGGACTTCCAAGTGTCTTTCCTCCAACAACCTGAGATAAAGTTGGTCTCTTCATCTTCTCTATCCAAGCTAAAAACCTGAAGCACCAACAGTGACTAGAGAGCCTGAAGAGACTCAGGTGACTAGAAGAAAACTGAAGGTCTCTCCTCTCTCTGGCTCTCAGCAATTCCATATTGCCTCTCACACAGGACAGGCTATTAATCTTCCCACATGAAGAGAGTTTTATGCCAAAGGGTTTGGCGACTCAGATGACATTCCTCCCCTAGAGTGAAACTCTTTGTACTCCCTGACAAAGATTGCCCAAGTCAGGTCACAAACCTGCAACTATACAATAGAAGCACAAACATCAGCACTTTGTAACAACAAGGAGGATACAATTGAATTAAAATAAATGTTACTTAAGAATACATGGAGTATAATAATAGAATACAATAGAATATTAGCTGTGTAGTCCATCATCTCAGCTTCTGAACCTCCAACTGACTGTATGAGGGTTGGATGGCTGATGGGCAGAAGATTGCTGGTCCTTTGCTTGCTGACTGATAAGCTTTGGCTACAGAAAAGGAGTAGCCAATACCTATAATGGAGAGGACCCTGGGAGACCAGAGCTCCTGATTGCTGTCCCAGGAAAAAGGGGCTTAAAAAGCGCTTACCACCTCTGCAGAAACAGCAAGTGTTAACAGTGTTGGAACTGATGGAGCTGCTGGAGATTCTGCAACAGGGAATTAGAGGAACCAAGAGGGCAAAGATCCCAGAGAGCTCAGGAAATAACAACAGCAACCACAACCGAAACCCTGGGGCACTGTACCTTAAGCACAGGGAGAACAACCTCATGCTAGTATTGTTGTGGGGGGCTTGAGGTGAACCTCCTGGGTTTGGGAAGGGCACCCTTTACAAGAAACTTAGCTTAAAATTTAGCTTAAAAATAAAGAGAATTTTATTAATTTAGAAGGTAATGTTGAATCTGGCCAGGAGGACAGCATAGATGGAACACTGCCTCCTAGTGGGGACAGCATAGATGGAACACTGCCTCCTGGTGGGGACAGCATAGATGGAACACTGCCTCCTGGTGGGGACAGCATAGATGGAACACTGCCTCCTGGTGGGGACAGCATAGATGGAACACTGCCTCCTGGTGGGGACAGCATAGATGGAACACTGCCTCCTGGTGGGGACAGCATAGATGGAACACTGCCTCCTGGTGGGGACAGCATAGATGGAACACTGCCTCCTGGTGGGGACAGCATAGATGGAACACTGCCTCCTGGTGGGGACAGCATAGATGGAACACTGCCTCCTGGTGGGGACAGCATAGATGGAACACTGCCTCCTGGTGGGGACAGCATAGATGGAACACTGCCTCCTGGTGGGGACAGCATAGATGGAACACTGCCTCCTGGTGGGGACAGCATAGATGGAACACTGCCTCCTGGTGGGGACAGCATAGATGGAACACTGCCTCCTGGTGGGGACAGCATAGATGGAACACTGCCTCCTGGTGGGGACAGCATAGATGGAACACTGCCTCCTGGTGGGGACAGCATAGATGGAACACTGCCTCCTGGTGGGGACAGCATAGATGGAAAGCTGCCTCCCCAAGAACATCAATTCTTTATACCCTTTACAACACTGGAGATGTGACTTTCAGAGTGGTATGTGCTGAGGCATAAGGAGGGAAGGTTTGCCTGAAGACATAGTGGGTGACAGATATGAAGGCTGGAGTATTTTAAGAGCCTGGAACAATTTGGGATAATAAAGGGGTACTAAAGTAGCCCCATTCAGAACATTGGGAGATACTTTTGAGAAAATAAAATACTAAAGATGCACCAGACAGAAAGAAAATTGTCTCAGCTTTTAAAAAGAACTATCTCGCATGCGCGCACACACACTCACACACACACACACACACACACACACACACACACACACACACACACAATTTCTTGCCAAACTGAACAACTCCAAATTATGTTCCTGTGGCCAAAGCTTCCACATAGAGCAAGGGATGCTCCTCCATCTAGCACTGGGGTGTCATTTGTGATACAAACGGAGGTAGAATCCACATCTCTGGCCTCTTCTCAGATAATTACAGACTTGAGAGCTCTTCCATCAGAGATGTCTCCGCTCATTGGAAAGGAGTCCTGGATGATGAAAGTCCTCAAAGACTCGAGAGGAGCCAGACTTGGATGGACACGATGGAGATGGCCATTTCATTTCTCCTTCTTTCGGAGGTCAGCAGTCTGAAGTGGGGTTGGCTTTTCCATCATCTTTATTAAAGTTGGGAGCCAGAAGCACCTCAGATATAGCAAACCTCGGCTCCCCCTCCAGTTCTACCCTTTCCCTCACACACATGCAGGGCACTGATCTCTCACCAAAAGCAAAGTGTCCCATATCTCTGGGTGTGGAGACTGAGGTTACACAAAGAAACCATTAATGGTTCCAGGGACTAGGGGAGCCAAGTCACGTCCATCCCAGTCAAGGAGGATTTATTATCTTAAAGCATGTCAGGGACTGTGCTAAGAGCTGAGAATACAAAAGGCAGCAGAAAGGAAGACAATCGCTGTGCCCATGGTGCTTACATTCTAATGGGGAACCTTCAATATGTAAAAGGGAACTGAAAAGGGAGGAGAGGCAGGAAAGGCTCTGGGGAATTGTAGAGATAGCTGGGGAGACTCGGGAGTGTAGAAGGGGAAGGAATGAAGAAGATCTGGCTGGTGTGGGGCATCAGTCCTCTTTCAAGTGGAGGTTTGGGGAGAAATAACTCAATCAGAGGGAGAAGCTGAAAGCAAGGAGGAGAATGCCAGTGTGTGAAGTTCAGAGGTAAAGGCTAGAAGTGGAGTCAGCTTGTAGGATGAAGAAGTTTCTGGCCCCTCACTGAGAATGTCGGGTAATTCAGTAGGGTAGTGTAGACAGGGATGAAGGAAGGGGGTGGGAGGGAGCTGTCCATGCTTTTTCTAGGACAGAACATAGGGGTAGCTCTTTTTCCAAGCCCCCATCTCCCAGTCCTGGGCAGCAAGCAATTCAGCCAACATCAGGAAGCCCATTCTGCAGGAGACATCATGGGCAAATCCAGAATCTCATGGTAAAACATAGGATGCCAGTTGAAGGCTCAGCTCCCTGCTGTTTTCAGGTTGCTCAAGGGCCCTACATGCACTTGGTGCACTTACCTAGTTCACAGATGTGACAATGCTGTTGAGTGTAGCTAAAATCCTTGCTGAGAGATTCCAGGTGGGTAGTTTGGGCAGAGATCATCTCAGCTGTTTGGCTCTCAAATAATGGGAGAGCTTGACTGAAGAATTTCTTCTGGAGCATTTCCCTCAATCTAATTATTTTTAAACCCTTACCTTTCAGGTTAGAATCAATACTTTGCATTGGTTCCAAGGCAGTGAAACAGACAGGGCTAGGCAATGAGGGTTAAGTGACTTACCCAGGGCCATACAGCTAAAAAAATCTGAGGCCAGATTTGAACCCAAGATCTCCTGTCTCTGGGCCTGGTTCTCAATGCACTGAGTCACTCTATATGCCCCTCCCCAGTCAAATTAAACTGCTTCACTATAACTTTAAAGTCCAAGGAACAGTGCTGAAAACAGTGCTTGACACGTTGGAGGTATTTATCTTTGTTCTTTACTGTTGGTAGAGCCCTAACAATTCAAGGGAACAGAGGAGTCAAGGCAAGAAAGGCTGAATGTAAGAGGAAGGGAGTGACCAGAACTTGAGCCAATGTTAGGGGTTCTACCTGGTAAAGGCGAGGAAGTGGATCCCAGGAAAGGGGATCCCTAATGGAAAGGCAGAGATGGGCATGTTGAGTTCAGCCAAGAAGACAGCAACAAGTTTCCCTGGATCAGAGAGTGTGTGACAGGGATTGTGTCCAGACCCAGCAGTTCCAGGGCCAATGACATGCCCAGACCCAGTTTGGTTCCTCCCCCATGGCTGTGCTCTCAGGACCAAAGATGGCTGCAACCCTGGAGTCCTCTCCAAGGATGTTTAGTTCCTACTTCCTGCAAGAGGGACGATCATGGCTGACCCAGAAGCCCTGACGGGCTGTGAGCAAAAGCCATGCTACAGGCTAGACTCAGGAAGGTTGGTGCTTTGGCTGATCCCTGATGGGGGTCTCTGATCTCACCTTGCCACGAATGGCCCAGCGTGGAGCAGGAACAGTGGAGTCAGCAGCCAGTCTGGGGGAGGAGCACCAGCTGTTTCTGCTACTGAGGTTCCATACCTCCCCCGACTTCCTGCCATGTCCTCCGACCCCAAAGCCCAATATTTCAGGCATAGTTGAGAAAGGAGAAGGGAGGAGGAGGCAGAGAAGAGAATGGCATCCAGTGATAGCCGAGGGCAGCTGTCCCAGGAGCCCTTCAGCCTGGCCACCTGACTTATGCTGAACCCACCTGGGATCTCCTCCTTGATCAGGTCCAGCTGCTGGAGGAGCTTCTCTGTTGGCATCTCCTACAAACTGGTCCTTGAGGACAGACTGGGACAAAGAGGCCGATGACAGGCCTGTCCTGGAGGCTGAGAAGTCTGATCTGAGAGGAGACTCGGGCCCTGGACTCCTTATCTAGGGATGGATGGGAAACAGAGCAGAGCAGGATGCTGAGAGCAGAGAGAAGGGAAATCCAAGGCCTGGGCTGGAGGCTGAGGAAAGAGAAGAAGGCGATGTGGGCCACGTGCTGGGCCCTGAGGAGACACAGAAGGAGACACAGATCCTTGACTGCAGCCTGAGAAGGGGAGTAGAGCTCACATCCTGTGCTGAGCCCTAGCAAGGACACGGAGGAATGGGACGCAGCTCCTCAGGAGCACCCAGGAGGGAAGATGCCAAATCCAGCTGAAAGATGGCACCCATTGGGTGGTGGCTCTGGTGTTTGAGACCATTCAGAGTTGGAGGGTTTAAATAATCCACCCTTAAAAAATGTATATTAAAACACTGAAAGGTGAAAAGAGTTTTCCTAAAAAAAAAATGAAGGGAAGCTCCAGGCAAGGAAATGAAAAGGAATCAGTAAAGAAGATCCCTGAGGACTCTGGAGCATCGCACCTAAGTTCCATTTTTTTTAAGCCACGTGTTGGGCCTCCCATATGACTTTCAATCAGCCTCTCCTGCTGCATTCAGGGAAGGAGAGGATCCCAGGGTTCTTCATGATTCCCTTTATCTTCCCAAACCCATCAACTGTGAGGGAACAGCCAATAGGCACAAAAAATGGGATGGGGAAATTGGCCCACAACCCAGGAGCGGGAGGGGGTGAAAATTCCCTTTACACATTAAGAATGAAGAAAAGGTAAAAGTCAGACGGATAGCAGAGTATATAAAGAATCAATGCTCAGTCTCTTGGGTGCTGGGAGCCATCAGGCCACAACTTTAACCCATGGGTTAACTTTTACTTGGGTACATTGTAGCATACCAGGTATAGTAGCATCTTGAAAGTATGATTGGTGTATTGATGTTGTACCCTAGGTGTTCATATACCACACTCATGGTCATGGTACTTTTAATGATTGTTATGTCCAAATCTTCAGTCCAAAGGACAAAAGAGTTCCTGAGCAGGACATCAGTTGCCACAGGGTCCTAGCTCCCACCTTGCTAGACCACATTCCATACCAAGTCACATGTTCAATTATTCTCCTCCCTTTGATTGCATGATTGTCAATTGAGCCAATGTTAGAGCCTACGCCATGTCACATGTTCATTAGGTCCCTCCCACTCCACACTCCTAAACTCTCCAATAAAAGTCTGGGGACACGTGCAAATCTCTCTCTTTGAGAAGCATCACTGGAGCATGCTGGATCCCATGTGTTTTAACTCTTTGTCTCTGAGTCTTTGTTTCTTTGTCTCTCTCTATCTCTATAACCTCTTCATCCATTTTCCCTCAGTCTCCATTCTCCTTCTCAGTGTCCATGCATGAAGAATTAAGTAGGAACCACAGGCAGTGCCAACATACATAATTCCCAATAAAACTGTAGCTACAAGCCAAGCCCAGAACTTTCCACTCACAGAACCTTATTCTCATGAAGCCAGCATACAAATCACTCACAAAGGCCACACAAAACAGGCAGGTACACCAAGCTTCAGCATGCCTCAGTGAATTGATTCTTCCCCTTGAGAAATAAACCCTGAAAAATGATCAGTCTGATATTAAATCTGAATTGTGTCCCCAGAACCTCTCAATCTCAATGATATGATTGTTGAATTGTCTTTAAGAATTTCTGATTGATTATTTCTTTTTATTAAAAGTAATAAGGAAATTTTCCTGATTGTAAGCTCAAAACTCCTCAGAGGGTAATGAGAAAATTAAGCCACCTGTGACAAAATCATTTATCTTGTGTAAAACCTTTATTCTGTCAAGAATCTGTAATTACAAGAATACAGAATGTTAATCAAGTGATTTGTTAAAAGTTAATGTAACAATTTTCTAATGATCTCCATTTAGACATGTATGTTAGGTAATGTATCCGTGTGCCAAGAAAATGGGTATAAAAAGAAACACCAGGCCTGGGGATGGCAGAGCAGCTATCAGGTGTAAAGCATGCCCATGGCTGTAAAATATACAGCTGTCTTCCATTTGTTATTTTCTTGACTGACTGTTTGCCGCCTGTAGGGAATCCCTGGAGTCTCCAGTGAGGCTGGACCTTGCCCCTGGCACTTAGGACCAAGTGAGTGTGCAGAAGGGTCTACAGCTAAGTATGGAAATGGAAAAATGGAAAGGGAGGCTTTTGTACTTCATACTCCATTCCAATTTCTCAGTAAATATCCTTTTGTAAAAGAAATAAAGGTTGGTGGAATCAGGGTGAGCTAAACCATGTCACTTGGTTAATTGATACTGGAGAGACAGCAACTGGCTAAATGGCATAGTGGGACTGCACTGGTGGGGGCTCATTAGCAATGGGCATTAGGGAAATGGTGACTCTGTCTTAGGGCTCTGACCTGCCAGTGTGAGTGCAGGTTGGGAGAATGAGTCCCAGCACCTACATTCTACAGAAACTAGAGATCTCGACATTCTTGAGCACAGTATAAACAATTGAAGTGACAATGGAAACAGGAGAAGAGACCACCCTGGGCTCTAAGGCAGCAGCTCCCCAAACTGCCCACCCATTAGCCCCTCATTCTGGGGTTTTGGTTTAACTCTTTGGTTCCCAGAACCCAGGAATCCTGGTCTGTCTGCTTAGGGGTTGAGCCCTATTTAATGAGGCAGGGGAGGGGGCAGGATCTGGTTGGGAGATTCTAATGACCCCAGGATTGGCCAGTTATGGAGGGAGAGGAGGGAAGGCAGGAGGCTGCTCCTACAGCTGACCAGGGGATCTCTTCCTGGCAATGGGGTCTTGAATAATCATGTAAAAGCAAGCACTGTTCCACCATTCCGACCTCAGATGACTCTCCAACCACCCTGCCAACCCACACACACACCCTGCCCACTGCATGGTGCCATCAGTCAAGGAGGACACAGAGAAGAAGGAGAAGTGAAGCTTGTCAGAGAGGCTCTGGGTGGGGAAACAGTGCAGAGCTGACCCTGGTCACACTGTGTGCCTCAGAGCAGCCCCACATCTTGGTCCCCTCTCTATCCAGCCTCTGGGAACACCATGACTCCTTCCCTATTAGCCCTGCTGTGCCTAGGTGAGTCCTCAGCAGCCCCCACCCTAGAGGGGACTTTACCCACCAAGTCCTACATGCCCCACCCCACTTTGCTGAGGAGGAAAGTTTTCTCCAGAGAAAGGGAGTGACAAATCTAAGGTCACACAGCAAGGGTGAGGGTTGGGAGCAGAGAAGCTGGGACTCTTGGAGGGGTCTCCTAGGCTCCAGCCTCCTTCCCTCCCAGTAGCCCTAAACCCAGTCCCTGAGCTGTCTCTGTCCTTCCTGTGGGGATGCTGGGGGGAGCCGAGAGTAATCAGGGTCTTCTCTGCCAGGGCTGTGTCTGTGCAAGGGGACAAGGACCCAGGCAGCAGGTGAGTCCTTCCTCCCACAATGCCCCAGCCAAGAGGACACAATTGACCCAGGAGAGGGAGCTGGGGGAGGTCTGGGCTGGGCTGACAGTCTATAGAGAGAGGGGAACCATGGTGGGGGCGGGGCTCCTACAGAAGAGGGATCCCCTGGACCTAACAGCTCTCCTTCCCTTCCAGATGGTCTCCTCAAACCCTCTCTCAGGGCAGAGAATGGCTCTGTGGTGCCCCAAGGGAGAAATGTGACCCTCAGGTGCAGGGGATCATGGGAGGCTGTAGAGTGGTATCTAGTGAAAAAAGGAAAACTTGAAACTATGAGAAGAGGTGGAAATGAGGGAGAGTTTTCCCTTCCATATGTGACATCACATGATGCTGGGACCTACCGATGCCTCTACAGACATTCATCCTACAGGTGGTCAGAGCGCAGTGACCCCCTGGAGCTGGTGGTGACAGGTAAGGCAGATCCTCCCCCCAGGCTGGGCCAGCTCAGGGTCTCCACAGCTCTGGGTCCCTCCCCAGCCCAGTGAGTGTCCCTCTGGCTCTGCCCTTCCTGGCTTCTCCCTTGTGTCTGCCTCAGCTCTCCCTCTGGGGTTGGCAGAAGAGGGGAGGAGCCAGCATTTCTGTAGCACCTACTATGTGCCAAACACATTATCCTTGTTGTCTCATTGGATCCTCACAACAACTCTGACAGGTCAGGGCTAGTGTGATCCCCATTTTACAGATGAGGAAACTGAGGCAGAGAAGAAGTGACATGCTGAGGATCACATAGCTGGGATGGCTGGATTTGAACTCAGGCCTTCCTGACTCCAGGCCCAGGACTCTCCACTGCCCTATGAGCTTCTTCACTCAGCTCCCATCTTGGGGTCAGAAAGAAGACAGGAGAGGCTCAGCTTGGACTCCAGGAGATCAGACAGAGCTGGGGGCTCCCTGGGGATAGGCCAGGGCTAGTGGGGAATCTCCCAATGCCAGGAGAGAGCGGAGGGTGGAGCTGCTGCTGCCCAGGATCCTCTCCCAGCCCAGACCTGAGGCAGAGTGTTGAGGGGGATCAGGAGGCACAGCGGAGCCTCTTCTTCACCTTCTCAGCCTGTTCCGGGAGATCACCCAGGCTCCCTCTCCTCTCTCACTCTCTCTCTTCCCCTTCATTCCCCCCATTCCTGGCCCCAGAGCTGTCCAAGGTCTTTCTCTCCCCTCACACACCTGACATTTCCTCTCTCAGAGCTGAACCTCCCAGCCCAGCCCAGGTCTCCTCCCAGCCTCATCTGCCCCCTCCCTGCCCCAGGGCTGCTCCTGCTCTAACTCCAGGGTCTCCCCCCACCCCCCAACCAGGCCTCTCTGCCCCGCCTTCCCTGGCAGCCCTGCCCAGTTCTGAGGTGGCGCCAGGACAGAACGTGACCCTGCAGTGTCGGTCAGAGCTATATCATGACTGGTGCGTCCTGTGCAAGGAGGGAGAAGAGATCACCTGCATCTGGACCAGGAGACATGGATGGGGGCTTCAGGCTGACTTCTTCTTCCCTGCTGTGACTCGGACCCAGAATGGCACTTACCGATGCTTCGGCTTTTATAGTTCTTCCCCCTCTCTGTGGTCCTCCCCCAGCGCCCCCCTGCTGCTCCGGGTCTCAGGTGAGGCAGCCCCAGCCCCTCCCAGCCCCGCCCAGCCCCGCCCAGCCCCCCACCATCTCTCAGGCTCCCTCTCTCTGGGATCCTCCCTGCCTGCTCAGGCCTGTCCAGGGGACCCAGAGGCCAGGGAGGCTGGGGAAGAGGAGGCTCAGAGGGAAGGGCACTGGGGCATCCTCAGAGAGTGTAGACAATGAGGCCTCTCTTCATGACCCCTCTAGACCCCCCATCAGCAGCTCATCTCGTTGTGTTGGTCCCACATCCCAGACAATTTTCTATTCAGCCTTAGAAATGTTTGAGGAGATCAGAAAGGGACAGGAAAACAGCAGAACAGGCCTGAGGTTGGGGTTAAGAAATTGGGTGGAGGGGAGGCGTGTTAAACACCCCCAGATCCCCTCTCCTCTCCTTGTTCCAGACACCTCAAAGGATCCTCACCTCCCCCAAAGCTCTGAGACTCCCCCAGCTCTGATGTCCCCCAACCCAGGGAGTAACCTCTTCCTCTGAGGACAGGGTGGGGTCTCTCTCACTCCCCCATTGCTGACCACCTTCTATTTAGGCCAGACCTGAGTCGCCCTTTATCAAAGGGGAAACCAAGGCACCAAGAGGGCTGGAGGGAGGGGACAGGGACAGAGGAAACAGAAGGCTGGGGAAGAAGGAAGGAAAGGGCTGGTCTGGGAGGGGGCAAGATTTGGAGCAGAGAAGGGCAGAGCAGCCCTGGGAAGGGTTCGAGTGATCCTGAGCCCCCACGAGGCATCCACACCTCCAGAATGAAGAGACCCATCAGTAAATTGAAAGGGATTCTGAGGCAGCTGGCAGGGAAAGTGGGCCTCAGCCAGCTAACACAGGATGGAGCTTCTGAGGCTTTGCCAGGAGAGCTCGTTGGGTGACAGAACTCTGGGAGAGGGGCTGGGTGCCTTTTAGGATGGGGGTTGTGGGGGGAAGGGTCTGGGGGTGACAAGGAGTCAATCAGGAGATTCTCAGATCCCAAAAAGATGCCACAAGAATGGCATATTTGTCCATGTCTCAGGGGTTCTCAGGGAGAGTATTTGGCTGGACGGGTCCAGAATGAAGAGGAGGCCCTGAGTGGTTTGGGGCACCTCTAGGGTTCCTGAGTCTCCCTCCATTTCCCTTCTCTTGGTCTCTGGTGCCCTCTAAAGCCCCAAAGGCTCTTACTTCTCTCCCCCACATCAGGAGACCCTAGGCCCTGCCTCTCCTCACCCACACAGTCATAGCTGGGACTCCCTGGCTTCCCCAGTATAGGGGGGTACCCCAATTCCTCTAATCTAGAAGCACCCGAGGGCCCTCCTCCCCCTCATCGCTCCTCTGCCCAGCACAGCTTCCCACTGATCCAGCAGAGTCTCAGGGCTCCAACACCAAGGCAGGGGGCAACCTCAGGGCCCTGAAGGACAAGGAGCCCTAAGGAGGATTCAGAGGGTCCCTCCCTGACATACTAGCACTTCCATTCTTCTCTTGGGGTCCCTGCCTGTCCCCAGAGCCTCCCACCCCACCCCCAGAGCTCAGAGAGGAGTTACAGGAATCACAGGAGCATCAAGTCTCAGAACCAGACCAGGAGAGGTGCTGAGCTCAGGCCCATTTGACAGAAGGGAAATCCCTGAGGCCCAGAGAGAGGAGGGACTTGCCCAGCATCCCTCACCCAGCAAGTCTGGGCACAGCTGGGCTCATACACTGTCTCCAGACCCTCCACCTCTCCAGGCCTCTCTGGACCCCCCCGGCAGAGCCCCTAACCCTGCCCCTTCCCCATTCCAAAGGACTTTCCAAGCCCTGAATCTGAGAACAGGCTCTCAGTTGAGTACCTGGAGGATCCCCAGCAGAGGGAGGAGGGAGGCAGGGGGGCTGGGTGTCCAGTCAGGGTCTGCCTGCCTCAACCAGGGTCTCCTAATTTACCACCACTTCTGCCAGCACTTTATCATCCTTCTCCCACCTCTGAGCCTTTGCTCAGGCTGTGTCCCCTGCCTGGAATACTCTCTTTTTTTACCTCTTCTTACAATGAAAAGATGTCTCTGAGACTAAGCTTAGGAGCTCTCTCCTATAGGAAGCCTTTCCAAGCATCTCCAACCTGTCCCCTCCCCAGATAGTAGTGACCCCACTGCTCATATGGGATTGATTTATTTGTATCGGAGAAAACAGATTATTTTAGGGTTGTGTCAGCCCCTGGAGGGCAGGAGCTATTCTCTATTTTGCCTTTGTATCCTCTGGGGCTGGCCTAGAACAGGGCCTGGCCCAGAGTTGGTGGTTAATAGAAGTCTGGAGAGATGAATCATGGAATAAGCCTGGGGCCCCCTGAGGACAGGGCTGGACAGGGGACTCCACTGACATCAGGGTTATCTTATCTCCCCAAACCTCGGTCTGCGTCCTGGGCTTTGCCAGGTCTCTCCAGCCTCCCAGCAGGCATCCTGGTAGACGTCTCAGCCTGCCCCATCCTGACCTCCTACAGGAAACCTCTCCTGATCCCCAGCTTGTCCCCCCCCCCCCCGCCCCCAGCTGTTAGGGATTCCCTCCTCAGAGAGATGATATATTTGTGTGTATGAGAAGGAGCCTCTCAGGAGAATGTCAGCTCCTGGAGGACAACAGGGAGCTTGGGTTTGATGTTGTATCTTCTGGGATGGGCACAGGGTGGGGGAGAACTTAATCATGGAATAATCTGGGGGCCCCTGAGGACAGGGCTGGGTCTCCTTCCCTCCCCCTGGGGGTGGCACAGACAGAAAGTGTTGTCATGGCAACCCAGAGAGAGGAGAAAGTCCTACAAGAAAGGGTGGAGGGTGAGGAGGGGGACCCTTAGCCTGGGCAATGAAGACCTCTCTGGTGACTTTGGGGTGCAGCTTCTGTCTAGGGAGGAGATCAGAGCCAGGCTACAGAGGGGGGAGGAGCAAGTGAGGGGAGGAAGTGCAAGCATGGAGGTTCGGGGAAGGAGGGAGCTGGGAAGAACTGAAGGGAGAGCAGAGGAAGGACTCAGGGCAGGAGGAGGCAGGAGGCTGCCCAGCCCCTCAGCCCCTCCCCTCCCTCATCCACAGAGCCAGGCTACCAGCAGGGGAATAACTGGCATCCCCAGGTCAGGGCAAAGGTCTGGGAGGAGGATCTGAGTGCCTGTGGGAGATGAAACCTGGGTGAAACAGGGGCTGAACAGGGCAGCCACTTCTCAGTGACCATCTCTGATCCGCAGATGCTGCTGCCCTGGATTACACTGTGGGCAACCTGGTCCGCCTCACCTTGGCTGGGCTGGTCCTCCTCCTCCTGGGGGTCCTGCTGGCTGAGCACTGGAAAAGCTCCAGAGAACAACCCATCCAGGGAGTCCTTGGCTGAGCCCTCCGGCCAGAGCAGCCGCCAAGACAGAGGAAGGAAGGAAGGAACAAATGCAGTGAGGGCTGCCTCTGTGCCGGGTCTCTATTAAGCACCAAATACAGTTATTAAAAGAGTTGGAGACACAGACGGAGACCGAAGGATGAGGGAGAATTTCCTGCTCTCAGCACAACCTAAACAGAGGAGGGTCTTTTCCTTTGTGGAAGGAAACCCTTGACAGAAGCCCAGGGCAGGGGAAGGGGGGAAGATGGTGTGAAGAACCCACAAAGCCTCCTATTGGAAGTAACCCTGAGGCTTCCTCTGCTTGCAGGGCTGAGAGTTGTTCATCTATTTGCATTATTTGAATTCCCAATACAAGAGATTATCCAAAGTAACAACATCTGTTTCCACGCAGACAATACAGGATTCTGGGAAAGGATGTTCAGACCTAATTTGGCTGATTCTAAACATGAAGCACAAAATGTAAATCTTTTTCCTGCACGTTGTGACGTTGTACATGTTCCATCCGTCTTCCTTGTACTGTAAGCTGCCTCTCAGACCCCTCTCCAAGCTGACACAGGCGTGTGAGAACTGCTTGTATGTGACCTCTGCAAAGCTGGGAGAGAAGCAGCAGCCTGCTTACCCCGATGGTGGCTGGGAGGATGTGCCCATTTGTAGAAAGAGTTACAATAACTTTGTTTCTTTATACTTTGACACTTTATACCTTGATCCTTCAGCACTAAATAAATTAAAGGTTTCAGCCGATATCAATCTTGTGAATTGAAATCAGCCTTAACAAGAAATTCCTTTTGCCTCCATATCTTGCTTTCACTGTCCCTCAACAATTGGTTTTTGGGATCAGCTCTGACCATATTTTCATAATCTTCAACATATATTATTTCTGAACTCTGTAGAATTAAAGGCTTCCTGGCCTCCAAAAAGTTTAAATCTTTTCATTTAGACAATGTCTAAAAGAGAGAGAATCAGAAAAAATAATTTCATTGTGGGTGGTGATGGGGAGAGGGGCAAGGTAGTAAAAGAAAGCATAGTTGTGCAGTATTATTTCATAATGTACAGTGTGCTAAATTGTTACTGTATTGAATGTTAGTAATGTATTATTGTATACTTTATTAATTAAACATTATTTTATATCTCCATGAGAATATCCTCTTCTTTATGGAGTCAACAAGTGTTCACTTATATCCAGTTTCAGATAGCTTGCTCTTGGAATGTATCCCCTTCTAGACACAAGGATCCTGTATTCTTGGGGGGAATAGAATTAGGATTACAACCAGAAATCACCTACCCAAGGAAACTGAGCATAATGCTTCAGTGGGAAATGTGGATATTTAATGAAATAGAGGACCTTCAAGCTTCCTTGATGAAAAGACAAGAGCTGAATAGGAAATCTGACTTTCAAAGGCAAGAATTGAGAAATATAAAAAAAGGTAAAGAAGAAAAAAATCATAAAAGATTCAATAGTTAAACTGTTTACATGGCTATATGGAAGATTGCACTTATAACTCTTAAGGACTTAGTTGATTCTTTCATCTGATTTGGCTCAAAGAAGAAATAATATACACATTCATTTGGTATAAAAATCTAAATTATTAGAAAGGGAGAATGGGGGAAAGTAATAAGAGGAGGGGGCTGGGGGAAGAGAGAATAAACTGGGGGAGGAAGTGGTGAAAACCAAAAACTTTTGAGGAAGGACAGTGTGAAAGGGGGGAAAAGAACAGTCTAAATGGATATAGAATGGAAGGAAAGATATTTTAATCATTAGAATGATAAAAATTTACATAAGTTTCTTCAGTGATAGGTGTCATTTCTTAAATGTAGAGAGAAATGAGTCATACTGATTGTAACAGTCCACACATGCGTATGTATAAGGTAGATGTTTGGTCTATGGAATTGTATTAAGAAACGCATGGTCAGACCTGCGCATGGTGGTAAAAGTCTTGACTTTTGATCTCAGCATTCTTAACATTCTGACAGGAATGTTAAGGCTTCTTTGTCTTCACCTGTTAGAATAACCCACACCCAGAACTTGTTGTAATTTACATTTGAACCAATGGCAATCTACTGTGTGCTGTTCCATATTCATTACATACCTCTTACCTCATTATCTTAATAAATAGAGAGGAACAGCCAGATAAGCCCTTTTATCTTCTTTTCTCTCACTTGGAACTTGGCTGCATGCCTAGGAATCCCTCCCTCTATGGAGCTTCATTGTACTCTCTAAAGATCTTCTTTCTCTATTCTTTTCTTCCTTCTCACTTGACCGCAGGCCAGTGCAATCTGCACTTGGAGCTTAGACTCCCAATTCTGCAAGTGGTACTTTTCTCAACTGTCTCTAATCTCACACCTGATTCATGTAATCTTGGCTATATTTTTATCTTCCTTCCCTGAATACCCTACAAAGGAAGATAACAGGAACTTATCTGTGCTGTTCCTCCCTGCAATCTGATCTGTGTGTGTCTGCCTGCCTCAGTTTGTCCGCATCCTCTCTCCAGCTTCTGTTCTCCTCCTCAAAATCATTTTCCCTTAGGGACTCCCTTTTTATGCAGTGGTAGCTGGTCAACTCCTGTACTGATAATAGTCTTTCCCCAAATGATAAATGGTCAAAGGAAATAAAAAGGCAGTTTTCAAATGAAGAAATCAGATCTCTCTTTATTCATATGAAAAAAATTGCTCCAAATCACTTCTTACTAGAGAAATGCTATCAGATTGGCTAATGTGACACACAAAAAAATGACAAAATTTGGAGGGGATGTGGGAAAATTAGGACACTGATGCACTGTTGGTAGAGTTGTGAGCAGATCCAACAACTTGTAGAGCCCTTTTGAATTATCTCCAAGGGCCATCTAACTGTCCATACCCTTTGACTTAGAAATACCACTACTAGTTCTGCATGCCAAAGATATCAAAGAAAAAGAAAAGGGCTTACATATTCACAGTATCTTTTTGTGGTGGAAAAGAATTACAGATTTAAAGAGATACCCATCAGTAAGAGAATGGCTAAAGGACATGTGGCATATGATTTTGATAGAATTGTATTAGGCTATAAGAAATGATGAGAGGATACTTGAAGAGAAATATGGAGAAATTTACATGAAGGGTTGCAATGTGAAGTGAGTACAACCAAAGATTTGAACTCTGCTCTCCTTCACCTCAAGGTTAGTGCTCTAGCCACTCCACCACTCCAAGAAGGAGAGGGAGAAGAGGAAGTGAAGACAAAGTGAAAGTCTCAGGAAAGGACATTTGGGCTGACTCAGGGCACTGAAGAGGAAGGACTGAGGGGGAGGATGAAGGAGAATGATTTAGCTCCTCCCACTGCCTTCTCTTCCTGCGGGATCCTCCTTTCATCCACATTCTCAGGTTCCCAAACTAGGGAACAAAAAGAATCTCTCAGCCTACCAGGCAGAGTTTAGCTTAGGTTGGCATAGAGGAGCCTGGGTGTAGGGGCAGAGGGGAATCTGTGCTTACATTTATGGGGGTCTGAGATAAGAGAGATCTTATCCTTAACTTAGTGATGGTCTTTCCTGCCCCCATCCCTTCTATATCTTGCTTTCCAGGAATACACTGCCACGGACAGGTTCCAGCCTCACTCCCTACTCCAGGTATTCCCTACAGGTGGCAAACTAAGTCATGAAAATAACAAATGGAAGACAGCTGTATATTTTACAACCATGGCAATGCTTTGCATCTGATAGCTGCTCTGCCAATCCCCAGGCTTGAAGTTTATTTTTATACCCATTTTCTTGGCACACAGATGTTACCTAACACACATGTCTAAATAGAGATAATTGGAAAAGTGATACAAGAGTGGGGTTAAATAAAAAGCTAATATAAGGAACTAAGTAATTGTTGCAAGGCAATAGTACCAAAAATGAATATATATTTATTATAATTATTGTTGTTATTAATAATCAGCAATGGTCAACAACCATAAACAAATATTAATTATTAATTACAACAATTAAAATTAAAAATAGTTATTAGTGATTAATAATATTAGTTTATAATTAATAATTATTGTTGATAGTATTATTAACATTATTGTATTCTAAAATTATTTTAAATATTACATTCAATTAATTTGGTTGAATTTTGGTTTTGATCAATTTTATAAATTTGGTTTTCATTTAATTCAATACATTAATATTTAAATATTAATAATTCTTGTATTTAAATATATTCCATTTAATGTTATTATTTCAGTTCAGTAGTAGTTGTAGTATTTTAACTTGCCTGCAGTTTTTACTTCTCACCTGTGGGTGACACTACACCTCTGTGTAGAGGTTAAGACATTAGAGCATATGGACAGTCTTTAAGAATTGTTTGGGGGAAGAGGAAAAAAAAACAAACAAAAAAACTTCCTTACAAAAGTCTAGTCCTTTCCCTGCCCCCAGAGGTAAGCCAGTGGCCATGGATTTTCAAGGTTGGGGTAGCTGGGCCTTAGGGCTTCTTGGTAGGGAGCTCCTGTCAGTGGGTCACCCAACCAGTGACAGATTTTGAACCTAGGACCTCCCATCTCAAGGTCTGGCTCTCAATCTACTGAGCTAACCTGCTACCCCTAGGTGGAATGAGGGTTTAGAGGGTGACATGGGAGTCCCTAATGCCTCAGTTTTCCCTCTCCAACCGCACACAGCCAGGAAGCACCCCCTGGGTTGTTTTATGGTCTGTTTTAAGGGGGTGGTCCCTGCACTGTGATGTGCTGTGCTAAGCACAGCAGGAGCTAGGAGCCCGAGTCAGCTTCACTGTGGGATTGGCATGCTGGGGAAGGTGCAGGCAGTCAGGGGGCTGGGAAGGATCAGGAATTCCTGCTTGGTCCCAGAGCCACTTGAATTTCCTGTGAAAACTTTAAGACTGGGGCTCCTTTCTCCACCACCCCACCCATATCCAAGCTAAAAAAGTGGGAGTGGGAACGGTCAGGGAAGGAGACAGCCAGCAAGGATTAGATTACCTGGGAGAGGCCTAGATACCATGGGAGAAACTTCTAAGACAAAAGAGTACTTAAGGTTTTATTATCTCTTTCATTCCTACTCTGAGTGCTTAATGGGTGCTTGATGACTTATTGTTCAGCCTGGAACAAGGATCAGATTGAGAGTTAACTTAAAGGCAAGTTCCCAAGGGACAAAGGCAAATGTGGGGGTTTCATAAAACAAGGTTCTCATTTCCCCCTTTTGGTCAGAGCAATTCAATCCTTGACCATAGTAGTAGTAGTAATAGTACCCCCCTTTTGGGCAAAGCTTAATGCTGCTGCCCAACCAAATGGACAAACAGGTGATGCTATAGAGTTTTTGACCCTGTTACTAATAATGGAAAACTTTGGACATAAGTGTGGACAACTGGCATTTGGGAGCACTCCCCAAACACCCATCACATTGACACTTGTGCCAGAGAAAGGTAGGCAGTCTAAGCTTGAAAAATTCTGACAATACAACATTACCCCAATCTCCGCCCCCAAAGTCTTTCAGTCTTTCAAATTCGGTGTGTCCTGATGAGGGGTCCTGATGTAATGGCTTTGACATCCTCTCCTGTAGATTTCTCCTTTATACAGATTACTTCATTTGCTCCAAAGAAAAACAAGAGAAATCCCTCAACATGTCCTCCAATAGGATTTGATTAACTCCCAGCATCCTTACTCATCTATACGATTAATATATGTTGCTATTTTGACTTGCGTTAAAATGTTGTCAGTCCTTAAACATTACTTGACATTGAAGAATTGTTCTGTTCGGTTCTAGATCAGATTCCAAGGAGGAAACACACACGGTAATGCAATACACAAGAGGGACTTTATTCAAGCTATAGCCTGGACCTCCACAAGAAGCGGAAGACCCTGAGCATTGTATGGGCCTGGTTTATATAGAAGGGCTAAGGGTGGGGGTCGGTCTTGAGAACCAGGCACCAAAAGTGAAGACACTTCAATCTTAGTCCCAGATGCTTCCTTTTAACATATGGTCTGGCCGGTGACCTAGGTCAGGTCAGTGAACATATGGTCTTGAGATAACTTATCCTTATGGCAGTACATAAATAAGGATATGTCAGTTTTAGTTCTTGGGACAACGGGCCCATTAGGGTATCATCTGGAGGGCAAGTTCCCATAATAATATTATGTTTCTTCAGAATATGTCGATATTAAAAGTAACCTCATTGGCTCGTTGTAACCACTTATTAATTCTATTAATACCTATTCTCCATCAATTACCAAAAAAAGCATTACATACTTAATCAGAAAAAAAATTGCCTTATCAAAATAATCACATAGAAAAAGCAACACTGAAAATAGACACAAACTAAATTATAGCAATATAAAAGCAAAATTAAAATATATAACCAGCCAGTTATAACACAGAAGTTTCTTCCTAGGGAAATCCAGCTAAGAGATCTCTTAGTCTATCTCCATCTGAGTTGCATCATTAACCATTTCTCTCCATAGTATTCTTTCTTATGTTTCCCATACAATTCATCCTCAAATGGCAGTTCTCTCCCATCATTAAGAATAACCTATCTCCTGGGATTAATAATTATTTCCATAAAATTATCAGGTTCCTAAATTCTTCTGATATCATCTTGGGACAATTATATTCTGCAGTCTTACACATATACTGAATCTATGTTATTCAAACTTAGGAAAGCACTCTGGAAACTTGCTACAAATTTTCAATTGAACAGATATTAAATTAAACCTCCTAACAAAAAAAAATAATAAATGCTACTAGTTGAACTTTTTCCTACTCTAACTAGATATGAAAATTAGTTCTTTTCTTCTGCTTCTCTACTTAAAAGGAAGCTTGATCAGGGAGAAATATTATTAGAATCCCCAAGGGAAATAAAATAGCAAAGTCTATCTGCTACAAAAATATTTCAAACAATGAAAACAATGAGAAATAGTATACTTATTGGGTTCTAGGAGCCCATGGACATTTGGTGAAGTCTTTCTTCTGTAGCTGTGAGCTTCCTTGAAGAGATGTTTTCTGTCCCTTCTCTTTTTCAGGATCCAGGCTGTACACACCTTGCCCAGGGTTTGGCTCCCTCCTAAGTGCCTTGAGATAATAGTTAAAGTTCCAGAAATTATGAATGAATTTTCTTTTGCAGAAAATCTAGCAAAATTAACATTCATAAATTTTGATTAATTCACTCACATTCCAAGAGTGGAGTGGTAAAATGCAGCACACCCCTAGAAAATGTCCTGGTGGGAAAAGCCTTCCCTGATAACCATGTGGACAAATGGGGATCTATCAGAGAAAAATGATACTCAAAGTTAAATGCTAAATCAGGCCCAGCTCCCAGACTTAAAAAGAAAACAATAAAGATGACTCACTATAGAAAAAATAATCATCAGGATTTACTAGTCCTTTAAAACAAATCTATCTGTGTAATGGTTGCAACTCTGGAAAATTTACCTAAAAAATAACCAAAACTCCAAAAATCCAGCGTCAGTGCATGGCTTTTACTTCTAATGAAGTGAGACATTTCACAAATGAGTTCAAACACCTAGAATATTGATTATTAGAACCGTAATTTATTAATAAAAGAGAGAAATAAAGAATCTACCAGCTGGGACAAAATTCCCTAATGGAAAACTGCGTTGGGTTGACATTAAAGACCAGATTATATACATTTCAGAGTTCTTATCTAACAAACAAAGCTTAACACAGGAATGTGGGGTCCAAGATGGGGGGACAATTCTTAGATTTATGAGGGGGCTGTTAACCAAGGAGTGTTTATCTTCACTTAGCCAAATGTTAGTTCACTGGCCCTTTGATATTCCTGAAATTCTTCTTTTGTCTCTTGCCACCCAAACTAAACAGAAAACATTTTGTTATCTGCCCCAAACATCTTGCCCTTCTGGAGGGGATGAAAAACTAGATCTGTCCCCTAAAAATGCAGACAGGGGTAATTTTTCCATCTTTGCTCTTTCTGGGGCTACTTCATTCCCTCCTTTTTCTGTTGGGGGGAAGTCAAACCCTTCACTCATCAGACAGAGGAGAATAATGTGATCTTAAAGCCAAGAGCTTAATAGCCTGAAGACGCTGACTGATATAGGTCATAAGATGGTGGATCAGGTAGGGTCCTACCAAGAGGCCCACTATTAATAATATGAGGGGTCCTGCCCCGGCCGTGATCAAAGTCGTTAGCCAAGGAGGACAAGAGAAAAGATTAGAGTGCCAGTTGCTGGATTGAGCATTAGCCGTGGGTCCTCTCTTGGATCCTTCCCTGAGCAAGGCCAGAGATTCCTGTATAACCCCAGAATGATTAACATAAAAACAACAGGATTCTCCCAATGCCAGGCAGAGTCCCCACTGCTAAAAGAAAAGGAGGTCAAATCTCCGGCTATTTTGGAAAACCATTTCTGCCAGCGAGGATAGTGACTTCTCCAGGAAATTGACAGACGTTTCTAATTCACTAAGGTCTAAAAAGACAGAGGCGGAGTCAAGATGGCGGCTTAGCAAGCAGCAAAAGTTCAGACCTCGTGGAAGACCCTTCCTTACTGATACAGACTGAATGCTCCTAGGGCACCGAAATCCAAGCTGAACAACAGGACCGAGGCAGGGAACCCTCCTTCTGGACTCAAATCAAAAAGTACACCCCCCAAAAGCCATAATCAGAGAATACTCAGGGCTAAGGGGAAGGCAGAGGGTAGGTCCCAGGACCCCTCCCCCACAACCCAGAATGCTGAGCCCGTGGCAGCAGTGGGAACCTCTGAGCAGGCAAAGGTGCTGGTTTGGAGGGTCTACCTTGTGAGCAGCGGGGCGCCGAGCTCGGAGCATCCAGCTTGGACAGTGGGGAGGAAGCTAGGGAGAGATGGTGCCATGGATGGGTCCCTCCATCGGGCTCCAGTCTCACCTTTGCCTCGGGGCACAACCAGATCAATCCAGTTGAACCTAATTCCATTAGAACTCCTCAGAGTTTAGGGAGGCAGGCAAAGGCACTTGCGGACAGCTGAGAAGCAGCTGGAGAGAACTGGAGAGAGCCTGGGCGGCCCAACCTTCCAGGAGTCTTCAGAACCTCAGTGCTTCATACCACATACAGCCCAACCCACTTGAACTCAATCCAATCAAAAGCCTCCAGAGGACAGGGAAGCTAACATTCCTCCCCTAGAGACTGTACCAAGAGATCTGACAAAGCTCCAAGAGGGGAGACTGACAGCCCCAAAACCAAAACAAAATGAGAGGAGAAAGAGCACAGCCAAATATGGGGAGCAAAGAAGGGGTAAACTTGAGCAAACAACAGAAAAAGAAGAAAGAAATTACAATAGACAGCTTCTTCACAGGTAATGAGCAAAGAGAGAATGAAACAGAGGGGGAGGGAACAGCAAAGGAAAAATCAGAAATCCCAGTGAATTGGATACAGGCTTTGGAAGAACTCAAAATGCAATTCAAAACACAATTAAGAGAGGCTGAAGACAACTGGGAAAAGAATTTAAAAACTAAGATAAGTCATCTAGAAACAGAAAATAGTGTCTTGAAAGCCAAAATCAACCAGCTCGAAAATGAGGCAAAGGAGATGAAAGATGAGGCAAAGCAGATGAAAGATGAGGTGAAGAAGATGAAAGATGACCTCCAAAGAAAATCCGATCAAAAGGAAAAGGACGACCAAAAAACTAAGGATGAAATCCAGTCTTTAAGAACCAGAATACAACAACTAGAATCGAGCGACTTCACAAGGCAGCAGGACTCTATAAAACAAAACCAAAAGAATGAAAAAATTGAGGAAAATATGAAGCATCTCATTCACAAAACAGAGGATTTAGAAAATCATTCAAGGAGAGACAATTTAAGAATTATTGGCCTACCAGAAGACCATGACAAAAGAAAAAGCCTGGATATTATATTACAGGAAATTATTAAAGAAAACTGCCCTGAAATCCTCGAACAAGAGGGAAAAGTGGAGATTGATAGAATCCACAGATCACCTCCTGTACTTAATCCCCAACTGACAACACCCAGGAATGTTATAGCCAAATTCAAGAACTATCAGACCGAAGAAAAGATATTACAAGCTGCCAAGAAGAAGTCATTCAGATACCAAGGAACCACAGTGAGGATAACTCAGGATCTGGCTGCATCCACACTGAAAAAAAAGAAAGGCATGGAATACGATATTCCGGAAAGCAAGGGAACTAGGTCTACAACCAAGAATCAACTACCCAGCAAAACTGACTATATTCTTACATGGGAAAGTATGGTCATTCAACAAAATAGAAGAATTCCAAGAATTTGTAAAGAAAAGACCAGACCTGAACAGAAAATTTGATGTCCAAGCACAGAACTCAAAAGAATCATCAAAAGGTAATTAAAAAAGAGGGGAAAAAAGAAAAACAAAAAAACACTTTATAAGAGACTCAATAAGTTAAAATGATATGTATCCCTATAAGAAAAGAGGTCATTGGTAACTCTTAAAAACTGTTGTTATTACCTGGGCAGCAAAAAGAAGTATACTTAGAGGGAACAGCAACAAACTGTATAGGATGAAAGGACAAGACATAAATAGGTATATAGATATATGCATGCAAAAATATATATGCATAAGTATGCATATATATATATATAACTAGAGCTTAAAATAGGTTAATATTAAAAGAAATGGGAAAAGAAACAAATGGGGGTAAATTTATATGTCATAAAGAAGCTGATGGTGGGAGGCTGGAGAACATCATACAATGGAAGGGTAAAGAGGTCAGAGACAGGAAATACTCAACTTTTACATGATTTGAAAGTGACTCAAAGAGGGAAAAACAATCCAATCCATTGGGGGCAGAGAATAGATTTGCACCCTATAGGGGAGTAGATGGGTAACAAACGGTCTGATGGGGAGGGAAGCAGTACAAGAGAGGGAGGGAGCAGGGGGTTAATTTTAGAAAGACTATAGGGAAAATAAAGGGGGGATGAATAGGGAGGGGGTAGAAAGGGAAGTAAAATAAGGGTGGGAACAAGGGGGACTGTTCAAAAGCAAACAATGGTGTAGAAGGAAATAGTGAAACAAGAAAAGGCAGGAAAAGGAGCAGAAATCAAAATGCTGGGAAATACACAGCTAGTAATTATAGCTCTGAATGTGAATGGAATGAACTCACCCATAAAACGCAAGCAAATAGCAGAGTGGATTAGAGTCCAAAACCCTACCATAAGCTCTCTACAAGAAACACATATGAGAAAGGTAGACACACATAGGGTGAAAGTAAGAGGGTGGAGCCAAATCTATTGGGCATCAACTGACAAAAAGAAGGCAGGAGTCACAATCATGATATCCGACAAAGCCAAAGTAAAAATAAATCTAGTTAAAAGAGATAGGGAAGGTAATTACATTCTGATAAAAGGCAGTATAGACAGTGAGGAAATCTCTATACTCAACATGTAGGCACCAAATGGCATAGCATCCAAATTTCTAAAGGAGAAACTAGAGGAACTCCAGGACGAAATAGATAGAAAAACTATTCTAGTGGGAGATCTGAACCTTCCTCTATCCGAACTAGATAAATCAAACCAAAAAATAAATAAGAAAGAGGTAAGAGAAGTGAATGAAATCTTAGAAAAATTAGTTAGTAGATATGTGGAGAAAAATAAATAGGGACAAAAAGGAATATACCTTCTTTTCTGCAGCACATGGTACATTCACAAAAATTGACCATGTATTAGGGCATAAAAACATTGCAAACAAGTGCAAAAGAGCAGAAATAATAAATGCAATTTTCTCAGATCACAATGCAATGAAAATAATAATTAGTAAGGGAACATGGAGAGGTAAATCGAAAATTAATTGGAAATTAAACAATATGATTCTCCAAAACCAGTTAGTTAAAGAACAAATCATAGAAACAATTAATAACTTCATTGAAGAAAATGACAATGATGAGACATCCTTTCAAAACCTATGGGATGCAGCCAAAGCAGTACTCAGGGGGAAATTTCTATCCTTGAGTTCATATATTAACAAATTAAGAAGGGCAGAGATCAATGAATTAGGCATGCAAATTAAAAAATTAGAAAGTGAACAAATTAAAAATCCTCAGATGAAGACTAAATTAGAGATCCTAAAACTCAAAGGAGAAAATAATAAAATTGAAAGTCAAAGAACTATTGATTTAATAAATAAGACTAGAAGCTGGTACTTTGAAAAAACAAATAAAATAGACAAAGTACTAGTCAGTCTAATTAAAAAAAGGAAAGAAATAAACCAAATTGACAGTATCCAAGATGAAAAAGGAGACCTCACCTCTAATGAAGAGGAAATTAAGGCAATCATTAAAAACTACTATGCCCAATTACATGGCAACAAATATGGCAATCTAGGTGATATGGATGAATACTTACAAAAATATAAATTGCTTAGACTAAAAGAGGAAGAAATAAATTACCTTAACAACCCCATTTCAGAAAAAGAAATTGAAAAAGCCATCAAAGAACTCCCTAAGAAAAAATCCCCAGGTCCAGATGGATTCACAAATGAATTCTATCAAACATTCAAAGAACAACTAATCCCAATATTAAACAAACTATTTGGCAGAATAGGCCAAGAAGGAGTTCTACCAAATTCATTCTACGACACAAACATGGTACTGATCCCAAAGCCAGGCAGTTCAAAAACAGAGAAAGAAAACTATAGACCAATCTCCCTAATGAATATAGACGCAAAAATCCTAAATAGGATACTAGCAAAAAGACTCCAGCAAGTCATCACAAGGGTCATCCACTATGACCAGGCAGGATTCATACCAGTAATGCAAGGATGGTTCAATATTAGGAAAACCATCCACATAATTGACCACATTAACAAACAAACTGACAAAAACCACATGATTATCTCAATAGATGCAGAAAAAGCCTTTGATAAAATACAACACCCATTCCTATTGAAAACACTAGAAAGTACAGGAATAGAAGGGCCTTTCCGAAAAATAATAAACAGTATATATCTAAAACCATCAACAAACATCATCTGCAATAGGGATAAACTAGAAGCCTTTCCAATAAGATCAGGAGTAAAACAAGGATGCCCATTATCACCTCTATTATTTAATATTGTACTAGAAACACTAGCAGTAGCAATTAGAGAAGAAAAAGAAATTGAAGGTATTAAAATTGGCAATGAGGAGACCAAGCTATCACTCTTTGCAGACGATATGATGGTTTACTTAAGGGATCTTAGAGAATCAACCAAAAAGTTACTCGAAATAATCAACAACTTTAGCAAAGTTGCAGGATACAAAATAAACCTGCATAAGTCATCAGCATTTCTATATATTTCCAAAACATCTCAGCAGCAAGAAATAGAGAGAGAAATTCCATTTAAAATCACCCTAGACAATATAAAATACTTAGGAATCTATCTGCCGAGACAAACACAGGAACTATATGAACACAACTACAAAACACTTTCCACACAGCTAAAACTAGATCTAAACAATTGGAAAAACATTGATTGCTCATGGGTAGGACGAGCTAACATAATAAAAATGACAATCCTACCCAAATGAATTTACTTATTTAGTGCCATACCCATTGAACTACAAAAAAAACTTTTTTACGGAATTAGAAAAAACCATAACTAAGTTCATTTGGAAGAACAAAAGATCAAGGATATACAAGGAAATCATGAGAAAAAAATGCAAAGGAAGGAGGACTTGCAGTCCTAGATCTCAAACTATACTATAAAGTGGTGGTTATCAAAACAATTTGGTACTGGCTAAGAGACAGAAAGGAGGATCAGTGGAATAGACTTGGTGTAAATGATCTCAGCAAGACAGTTTATGAGAAACCCAAAGACCCCAACTTTGGGGACAAAAATCCACTATTTAACAAAAACTGCTGGGAAAACTGGAAGGCAGTGTGGGAGAGATTAGGAATTGATCAACACCTCACACCCTACACCAAGATAAACTCAGAATGGGTGAATGACTTGAACATAAAGAAGGAAACTATAAGAAAATTAGATGAGCACAGAATAGTATACATGTCAGACCTTTGGGAAGGGAAAGATTTTAAAACCAAGCAAGACTTAAAAAGAGTCACAAAATGTAAAATAAATAATTTTGACTACATCAAATTAAAAAGGTTTTGTACAAACAAAACCAATGTAACTAAAATCAGAAGGGAAACAACAAATTGGGAAACATCTTCATAAAAACCTCTGACAAAGGTTTAATTACTCAAATTTACAAAGAACTAAATCAATTGTACAAAAAATCAAGCCATTCTCCAATTGACAAATGGGCAAGGGACATGGGTAGGCAGTTCTCAGCCAAAGAAATCAAAACTCTTAATAAGCACATGAAAAAGTGTTCTAAATCTCTTATAATCAGAGAGATGCAAATCAAAACAACTCTGAGGTATCACCTCACACCTAGCAGATTGGCTAACATGACAGCTATGGAAAGTAATGAATGCTGGAGGGGATGTGGAAAAAAAAAGGTCTAAAAAGACAGTTGTGAGCATAGTGAGGAGGGATTGCTCCCTGTGAGGAAGCTTTATGGCAGTCTTAACTAGTTGCCCAGGTGCAGAGACAGCGGGGGTGGGTTCCCGGCCCCAATCCCACAAGGACCTCTCGGTTCTGGCTGGTTGGTGAGGGTTGCATTTTGTCAGCTATTTGCCACTGTAAATTCCCTCCCTGGGTCCTGGCCTCTCACCTCCAGCCCAAGTCCCCATGTCCTGCCTAGTAACCATCCTTTATCCTCTGGGTTTTTAATAGTCAGGGAAAGGGGATTCCTGAAATCGAGGGGGCCGTCCCAGGCCCTGCATCGCTCCCTTTGTAGTATGATATGGGATCCTCCTGCCACCATGGGGCAACAGTTCCACATCCCCAGGCTGCACAATAGAATTCTCCCCCTGATCTGCATGATGGTGGCCCTGTATGTGGGCAAGCATAGACAGGGGCTTCTGATAGATACAGACTCCCTGATGGGGCTGTGCATGAAAGGGTTTGTGAGGGATCTGTCCATTCACTCCCAAATAAATCACACATATCAAAAAGGATTTGGGGGGTTTTCTCCTCCCAGGTTGGTCTGTCACTAGTGAATTCCTTCCCATCTCTTGTCCTACTGATGACCCATCGGTATTGAATCACCTGGAAGGGTAGACTAATTTCCTAAAATCCCAAAAGTACCAAGTCCAAGCAGAGCTCCACCCCATCCTCCCTTTCCCATAGGGTTCAGTGTCTATGAAGCTTGATCTTTAAGGGATCGGAGGTTTTGGTGACCTTCCACTGCTCTGCTCCTTGTGCTGCTGCTCTTGGTTTAACAGGTTTCATTGAGACACATGGATCCAGAGTTTCTTTCCTACCACCTTTACAGCTCTGGGGGTGGTCAGTATTATCACGGAAGGTCCAGTCCACCGTGGCTCGAGAGCCCCTGCAGGAATCTTCCAAACCCACACGAGATCTCCTGGTTCACCTGTAAAAGGGGGCAGGTCACGTTCGGGGGAAGGGGGGGGGAGGGATGGGTGGCCCGGACAGTTTGAATGACAGTTTTCCTGAGCTTGTCCAAAGGCTTCAGGGAAGAGAACAGATATTGGTTATCACATTCAGTCAAATGTTCTAGTCCCCATTTAGGAAAGAGGCGAGGGGGTCAACCGAACAGAATTTCAAATGGGGTAATACTTGTACATGTGGGGTGCATCGGGCCCTCAGGAGGGCAAAGGGGAGGAGGCTTATCCAATTCTCACCAGAGTCTAGGATCAATTTTGTCAGGGTCTTCCAATTGCTGAGTCCCCCTGGCTACCAATGCAGGCCCATTATCTGACCCTATTCCCAGTGGGAGCCCGAACCTAGGAATGATCTCTGACATTAATTTCTTAACTGCCACTGAGGAAGTTTCATGTTTTGTTGGATAGGCTTCTACCCATCCTGAAAAGGTGTCTACCAGGACAAAAAGCCACCTGTACCCATTTGTCCCGGGCTTGATTTCTGGAAAGTCTGCCTCCCACTGTCTCCTGGCTCCAGCCCTCTTCACCGGGTGCCTCTGGTTCCTTCGGTCCCCCCTTTGGATTAACCCACGCATGTTTCACATCTCTAAGTGATATCTTTGCAGATTCGGTGCATAGTATGAAAGTCAAAGTCTCTGTCCAGTGTATCACTCAGTTTGGTGTCCCCCCTATGTGTGGTGTCATGTATTCTCTTTGCTAGTTGTCTCCCCACTGCTTCTGGTAAGTGAGTCCTGCCATCTGGCAGGCCCAGCCATCCAAAGGGGAACCACAGAGCCTCCAGGAGGGCCAGAATCTCAGGCTCCACCTGGTTCAGTGCCCCCTGCCATCGCCTCCCCTCTCCAAGTATCTAAGGGGAAAAGGGCGAAGGTCCAAGTTTTCTGTAGCTTCTTCAGAGCTGAGAATGGGTGTAGAGCTGTCCCTGCCTATTGTCAGGAGAGGGGGATGGCTATAGGCAATGTCCAGGGCTGCAGGCTGGAATGGTTGCCAAGTTTACAAATGCCTACGAACACATATCTCACAGGGGAGTAGCCAAAACTTGAACAGGGAGGGGAAGGCCACAGACACAGGGTATCTAGGGGCGTGTCCTCAGTGAATGCCGGGATCCCAGGTCGGTGGAGACCCGCTTGGAGATCCAAAGAGTGTCCAGCCACCGCTTCCCCCAACAGGCAGACAAGTCACAAGGGGGAGAGCCAGCCCCTAACACAGAAGTGCGGAAACCAGAACTGGGGCAAACACCAGAACACCAGACAGAAACAGAACATGAGTACAATAGCAATTAACTTTACACATTTGCATTTGGGTATCTTAGCCAACAGACTTCATCCTCAGAAATCATCTTCTGACAGGAATAGATCCCTTTACGAAATCAGATTCCTGAGTTGTTTGCAGAGCTGGTATGTGATATTTCTGTTAAATAGTATCCCTTTGCAAAGTACACATTAACTATTAACATCTATAAACACTTGAGTAACAATATCTTACAGATGTATTTCTTTACCCCAGATTCTGGGGGAATTCAAGAAAGCTTTGAGCTATATTTCCAAGCTCAAGATCCAAACTTCAACTGTGGTCAATTAAGGCTGCAAATACAAGCCATCTAGGAATAAACTTCACCTACTTCTCAAAGTACGTTCCTAACAACTTGAGAATTCCCAATTATTAGGGTTGTTTGAGGAAATGGAAACTTTAATATCACAATTTGCATTATGTGATGATCATGTTTCCTGTTTGGAAAAGTCTCTTCTTTCTCCTCTTTCTTACTCCCTCCCTGTGATCCCCTGCCCCCAGTCTAGGAGGCTAATTGTAGCCTAAGGGGGGAAAAATGTTTTTACCAGCTAGTAGAAGTGAGTCCTGGGCCTGGGGTGATGAGCAGTCTGCTCCAAGGCTAGAGTTTGCTGGGTGTATGGGCGGGTCACCAGGTGATAGAGATCACAGGTCCAAATTGCTGGAGCAGAGAAGTAGGCAATAGGTGAGCCAGGCCAGGCAGGAAGGGTGGGCAGGACTGAGACCAGGTGAGCAAGAGACCACAGGGGTGGGAAGGGCCGGGAACAGGTCTGAAGAAGATGGATTTTGCCAGCAGAAGCTGATCAAGGGCAAACAGGCTCACGTGTGCTGATCAAGATGCTTTTCTGAAAAGCCTTGGAGAAACTTGGCTTAAAAATGACTATCTAGGCTATCTTTTTTTTTTATTTTTTGAGAAGTTCTTTTGTCCCATTAGGTTGTCAACTGTTATAATTAAATTTTTTTTTAGTTTCTAGTAATAAAAGTATTATATTTTTACAGGTTTATTAAAGATTAAGAAATAAAGAAAATATGAAATAAGAAAGCACATTGTTAGGAGGGCCGAAAGGCCCATTCAATTTCACTTACACCACATTTTAAGAGACACATGTCTTTGGAAGAGGAAGCAGGGAGAGAGTGGGTAGGCGGATGCAGTCAGTTTAAATAATAATTTGTGATCTCAGACTCAGGGAGGTTAGAGAGAATTCTGGGAGCTAACAAGGACTTCTGGGGATTGAAGTCTGGGGCTCAAATCTCCATTTTTATAGTGTCTGCCCAGGCCATTTTGGTTAGCCACTTCGACACTCCTTTCCTGACTTTGCTTCACTGAACAGGGTAAAGCCAGACCAAGATTGCCTTTAACTGGGCAATTATACAGCGACAGGATGGAGTCAAATCAGTGTAGATCAATTCATCAAACCCCCCAATCAGTTCATCACAATAAAAAGTGACCGTAAAACAATCCTAGAAATGTTCAGGAACAAAATTATTTGGGACTAAAGCCTGACCTGCTCTCTGCAAGGAAAAGCAAAGGAAATGCTTCCCTCCTTCCAGAAGAGGAAGCAGAACCTGCAGATCCAGACTGACACCAGAGGAAAAGCTGCCCTCAGCTGCCCTGTGATTCAAGGAAGTCTCCAAGCCTCAGAGGGCTTGTCTAATGCAGTGAAGAGCCATTCAGAGCAATGGGAGGAGGAGAATCAGGAGACAGAGAGAAGATGGCTATGAAGGCTGCAGCTTTGTTAAGAGCCTGGAAAACTTTGGGGTAAAAAAGAACATTTAAGTAGCTCCATCCAGAACTCTGGGAGACACTTTGGGGAAGATAAAAGGCTGCTCCTGAAACTGGTGATGATTAAAATAGTGGAAGACATAAATTGTGGCAGATAAAAGAGTGTTTGGCTTAAATTGTGACCGCAGAAATATGTTTTCAAGACAGTGTCTGTTTTTAAATCAAAATATAAGCTGGTCGCCAGGGAAAAATTCCCAAATATGAAATATACCCAAGCCAACTGGGTTTTATAGAGATTTTAATTAATACAAATGAGGAATTAAAGAGAGAGAGAGAGAGAGAGAGAGAGAGAGAGAGAGAGAGAGAGAGAGAGAGAGAGAGAGAGAGAGAGAGAGAAAAGGGAATAATGAGAAAAAAGGCTAGGCCAGCTTAGGCCAGCCTTACGAGAGAGAGATCAGTCCGTCTTCAATCCACTCACCACAAGATTTGTCCCAAGCAAAATTCTAGTGTTCAGAGAGACACTAGTTCAGCTTTGCCAGCTCCATGTCCAGAGAGAGTACTTCTGAGATAGTCTCCAAGAGAGTCCTGAGAGAGAGTCCCCTCTCTCAGCTTTTCATCTCCTTTTAAAGGGAATTTTCTCCTATGTCGGCTCCCCTAAGTTCTCACATCTACCAATCACAGTAGACGTTTTTCAAAGGACAGACCATTCTTAGTTCACACCTAAGTAGGCTTAAACTTTTGATTAAGTTCACACCAGAAAACTCTGAGTAAGTTTTCACCTCTTTGCTCCTTGTACATTCACAAGTTACCTGACCTTTATAGGTACTTAGCACCCTTTTGTATTAAATCTAAAAATAGGCACAGCTTAAGAACTTTTGCCTTACTATAAGTATGGGTTTAAGTACTTTTCATTGTTCAGCAAGGAGTTTCTTCCCCTAAAGCAGGCTTAAGTAGGGGTGGAGTAGAGTTCTCACATTCCTGATCTAAGTTCGTTCATTGTTTAAATGGGGAATGGTCTTAACCAAACCTTATGAAGTAGGATCTGAGAATTTTTTAAGGTTCACAAGCTGACCAGGGGATCCGTCCCTGGCAATGGGGTCTGAATCAGGAAAAAGCAGGAAGTGCTCCACCATTCTGACCCAGAGGACTCTCCAACCTCCTCCCCCTCACCTTGCTCCCTCCCCCACACCCTCCCCACAGCATGGCATCATCAAGTAGGACCCACAGAGAGGAAGGAGAAGGGAAACTGGTCAGAGAGGCTCCTGGTGGGGACACAGTGCAGAGCTGGCCCCGGTGTCATCCTGTGCCTCAGACCAGTCCCAGGTCAGCCTTGGTCCCTTCTCCCACCAGCCTCTGGGAGCACCATGACTCCTGCCCTCTCAGTCCTGCTGTGCTTCGGTGAGTCCTCAGCAGCCCCCACCCTAGAGGGGGTTTTAGCCACCATCAAGTCCTACCTGCCCCTCCCCCACCTCCACTGTGCTGAGGAGAAACTTTCCTCCAGAGAAGGGGAGTGACAAGTCTAAGGTCACACAGCAAGGGTGGGGTTGGGAGGAGAGAATCTGGGACTCTTGGAGGGGTCTCCTGGGCTCCAGCCTCCTTCCCTCACAGCAGCCCTAAGCCCTGGCCCTGAGCTGTCTCTCTCCTTCCTGTGGGGATGCTGGGGGAGCTGAGAGTAATCAGGGTCTTCTCTGCCAGGGCTGTGTCTGTGCAAGAGGACAAGGACCCAGGCAGCAGGTGAGTCCTGCCCCCCACAATGCCCATGCCCAGAGGACACAACTGATCCAGGGGAGGGAGCTGGGAAAGGTCTGGGCTGGGCTGACAGTCTATAGAGAGGGGACCCGGGGTGGGGGTGGGGTACCTACAGAAGGGGGATCCCCTGGACCTAACAGCTCTCCTTTCCTCCCAGACAGACTCCCCAAACCCTCCCTCAGGGCAGAGAATGGCTCTGTGGTGCCACAAGGGGGAGCTGTGACCCTCAGGTGCACGGGATCATGGGAGGCTGTACAGTGGTATCTGGTGAAAAAGGGAGAATCCAGATGGTCAGAGATGAAAGCCATGAGACAAGCTGGAAATGAGGGCGAGTTTTCCCTCCCATCAGTGACATCACATGATGCCGGGCCCTACCGATGCCGCTACAGACATTCATCCTATGGGTGGTCAGGGTTCAGTGACCCCCTGGAGCTGGTGGTGACAGGTAAGGCAGATCCTCCTCCCAGGCAGGGCTGGCTCAGGGTCTCCACAGCTCTGGGTCCCTCCCCAGCCCAGCCTGGCCCTGAGTGTCCCTCTGGCTCTGCCCTTCCTGGCTTCTCCCCTGTGTCTGCCTCAGCTCTCCCTCTGGGGGTGGGAGAAGAGGGGAGGAACCAGCATTTCTGAAGCACCTACTATGTGCCAAACACATTATCCTTGTTGTCTCATTGGATCCTCACAACAGCTCTGCCAGCTCAGGGCTAGTGTGATCCCCATTTTACAGATGAGGAATCTGAGGCAGAGAGGAAGTGAGATACCTATTTGCGAGGGCTGGATTTGAACTCAGGCTTTTCTGACTCCAGGCCCAGGACTCTCTCCAATGCCCAATGAGCTTCCTCACTCAGCTCCCATCTTGGGGCCAGATAGGAGTCAGGAGAGGCTCAGGGTGGACCTCAGGAGACCAGTCAGAGCTGGGGGCTCCCTGGGGATAGGCCAGGGCTAGTGAGACATCTCCCAGTGCCAGCCCTGCCCCTCCCAGAGCCAGGAGAGAGCAGAGGGTGGAGCTGCTGCTGCCCAGGATCCTCTCCCAGCCCAGACCTGGAGGAGAGTGTTGATGGGGATCAGGAGGCACAGCGGAGCATCTACCTCTTCTTCTCAGCCTCTTGCAGATGATCATGCAGGCTCCCTCCCCCTCCTTACCCACCCTCCTTCTCTCTTCTCTCCCCCCTCCTCCTCTTTCTTTTCTCCCTCCCACCTTGTTCACCTCGGCCCCTTTCACTCTCTCCTCCCCTCACTCTCCTCATTCCTGGCCCCAGAGCTGTCCAAGGTCTTTCTCTCCCCTCACACAGCTGACATTTGCCCTCTCACAGCTGAACCTCCCAGCCCAGCCCAGCCCCTTCCCTGCCCCAGGGCTGCTCTAACTCAAACTCCAGGGTCTCCCCTCCCCCCCCCCCCAGGCCTCTCTGCCCCGCCCTCCCTGGCAGCCCTGCCCAGCTCTGAGGTGGCCTCAGGACAGAGCGTGACCCTGCAGTGTCTGTCAGAGCTATATTATGGGTGGTTCACTCTGTGCAAGGATGGAGAAGAGATCAGCTGAGGCAGGACCTGGAGCCATGGAAGGGGGCGTCAGACTTACTTCTTCTTCCCTGCTGTGACTCTGACCAACAATGGCACTTACCGATGCTTCGGCTTTTATAGTTCTTCCCCCTCTCTGTGGTCCTCCCCCAACGCCCCCCTGGTGCTCCAGGTCTCAGGTGAGGCAGCCCCAGCCCCTCCCAGGCTCCCTTTCTGCCCTGGGGCATCTCCCTGCATGCTCAGGCCTGTCCCAGGGGACCCCAGAGGCCAGTGGGGCTGAGGGAAGAGGAGGCTCAGAGAGAAATGCACTGGGTCATCCTCAGAGAGTGTAGACCATGAGGTCTCTCCTCATGACCCCTCTAGACACGCCCCATCAGCTGCCCATGTAGTCATGTTGGTCCCAAGCACAGACAGTTTTTTATTCAGTCCCAGGAAGGGTTGTGAGGAGGAAAAGAGGAGGACAGAACAGACCTGAGGTGGGGGGTAAGAAATGGAGAGAGGGGAGGCATGATAAACACCCCCAGACCCCTCCTTCTCCTCTCCCTGTTCCAGGCACCTCAAAGGATCCTCACCTCCCCCAACGATCTGCGACTCCCTCAGCTCTGACATCTCCCCCACCCAGTGAGTCTGTCTGAGGACAGGGTGGGGGTCTCTCTCTCTCTTCCCCCCATTGTTGTCCACCTTCAGTCTAGGCTTGTTTGAGTCCCAGTTTCTCACAGGAAACCAAGGCAAGAGGAGGGCTTGAGAAAAGGGACAGGGACAGAAGAAACATCAGGCTGGGGAAGATGGAAGAGCAGGGATGGTCAGGGAGGGGGGAAGAGAGGGGCACAGGAACCCCCACCCTTCTCCCTTCTCCCCCCTGCCCCAGGAGCCCCAGGGCCCTCCCTCCCCTCATCCACACAGCCATAGCTAGAACTAGGGGGCTGGGAGCTCTGCTTCTCCCTGGCTTCCCCAGTATAGAGGGAGGTGGGCCTCCTCAGGTGCCGCACCCCAATTTCCCTGAGCTGGAAGCACCAGAGGGCCCTCCTCCCCCTCCTCCCTCCTCTGCCCAGTTCAGCCTCCCACTGATCCAGCACAGTCTCAGGGTTCAGGTCCCAAGCCAGGAGGGCAACCTCAGGGCCCTGCAGTCAGCCAGGACAAGCAGTCCTGAGGAGGATTCAGAGGGTCCCTCCCAGAGCCCCCCAGGATCTTAGACAGGGGTCCCAGGAATCATAGGCGCATCATGTCTCAGAAGTAGCCCAGGAGAGATTCTGAGCAAGTCTGGGCAGAGCTGTGCTCACACCATGTCTCCAGACCCTCCAGCTCTCCAGCCCTCTCTGGACCCCCCTGCAGAGCCCCTAACCCTGCCCTTTCCTCATCCCCAGGGACCTCCTCTCCAAGCCCCAAGTCCAAGAATGGACTCACAGGTGAGTACCGGGAGGGTTCCCAACAGAGAGTGGAGGAAGGCAGGGGAGCTGATATTCTATCCAGGGTCTCCTCATTTCCCACCAATCCTCCTAAATGTCCTTCTAATTCTCTCCCTCCTCTGGGGATTTACCTAGGCTGTGCCCCCTGCCTGGAATGCTCTGCTTCCTCATCTATACCTCTTACTATGCAAAGGTGTCTCTGAGACTAAGCTTAGGAGTCACCTCCCACACGAAGTCTTTCCTGATCTACATTTGTCCCATTCCCCTGTTATTAATTATCCCACTCCTCAGAGGAGACCAAGTGATTTTTATAGGGGGTAACAGCAATGCAGGACAATGTGAGCCCCTGGAGGGCAGGAACTATTCTCTTTTCTCTTTGTATCCTCTTGGCCTGGCACAGGATCTAGCCCCAGGTGGGTGAGTCATAGAAGTCTGGAGAACTGAATGACTGAGTGAGCCTGGGGGGGTCCCTGAGGACAGGGCTGGGTCTCCTCCCCTCACCCTGGGGCATCTCAGACCCCAGGGCTGGGTCTCTCTTCCCCTTGGACAGGGGCCTCCACAAACATCAGTATTATTCTGTCTCTCCATCCTTGGTCTTCATCTTCAGCTTCCTCAGGTCTCTCCTGCCTCCAAGCAGGCATCCTGGTGGGCATCTCAGCCTTCCTCGTCCTGACCTTCCTCTTCCTCTCTCTCCTTTGCCTTCACCGCCATTGTTATCAGCCCAGACTAGGTGAGTTCTTGGGGTTGGGGGTCACCTCAGGGTGAGGATCTGATGGGCTAAGCTATGTCCCCCTAAAGCCTGACTCCCCCCCCCTTACAGGGAAAGGGAACAAAGACACAGACATCAAGACCACCAGGAGGTAGGAGCTCTGACATACCACACATTCCTCCTAGACCACCCCAATATACTTCCCCCCTTTACGAACCCCCCCAACTTTCTGTGTCTTCCTCCTCCACAGATCAGAACAAGTAGGGACCAACCTAGAGGAGACTGTGTGTGAGTGACAGGGATGCAGGGCAGGAGGGCCTGGGCTGTGAGAGGGCAAAGCCTGCCCTGGGGAGAACCAGCATCCTGGCCCCTCATCCCTTCTTTTGTATCCAGATGCTGCTGTGAATGATGACACACAGACAGAGGAGGCCAGACAAGAGGGCACAGCTGTGAGTCACTCATATCTCTCCTTTGCTCAGAGATGTCCTTATGGAGGGAAGAGAGGGGGAGACCTTCCCCCAGGTCACACTCAGCTGGGAGGACTGCTGGGCTCAGGGTCCTGCCCCTCCTGCCCCAATGTCCCCTCAGTCCCCTCACCTCCTCCTGCTTCCTCTTCTCCCATCAGGCTCTCCAAAGAGAGGCCCCTCAGGAAGTGACCTACGCCCAGCTGGACCACAAAAGCCTCAAGAGTGGGGCTGAGCCTCTTCCCCAATCTGGCCCAGTGGAGTCCAGTGTATATGCTGTCCTCCAGTGAGCTTCAGCCAAGCCTGGGGGACCAGAGGAAGAAGATGCTCCTTCATACATTCTCCCTCTGCTTCCTGAGGGCAGACCCTGTCCTACCTCATCCCCAAGACACCCTGCCATTAGCATCTCGGCTTGTCACCCCAAGAGGAAAAGCAGAAATACAAGGCTCCCCTTTACCATCTGAGTGAGTTCTGAGCAGGGTTCCAGGAAGAGAGAAGTTTAACATGTCAGGAAGGACTTTCAAATGAGCCTCCTCCTTCCCACCCAGCTTTACTGTCTGTTTCTTTATCTCTGTAATGTGTCATGGAAATCACTTAAAAGACTGATATATATTAATTTAAGGTCGCCAAGGAATTCAGCTATGTAATTCCTAAATGAAACCCAAGTCAGCAGTCAACCTTTTATGGAGTTTTTAATTACAAACAGGAGGAAGAAAGGTATGAGAGAGAGAGAGAGAGAGAGAGAGAGAGAGAGAGAGAGAGAGAGAGAGAGAGAGAGAGAGAGAGAGAGAGAGAGAGAAAGGGGAGAGAAGGGAATAGGGCTTAAATACCCCCTCTGCTTAGGCTGGGCCAAAGGCCCAAGCCCTTAGATAGCTGAGGCAAAGAAAAGAGATCAGTCCCTATCACTCACGTGACCAAAATGGAGAAACAGTCTCAGGGGCCTCCACCTCCAGCTTCCTTCAGAGCAAACCCTCCTCTCAGACCTCTCCAGGAGCTCTCCCTCCAGGACCTCTCTCCTCTCAGACTCCTTCAGAGCAAAACCTCTCAGAGCAAAACCTCCTCAGAGCAAAACCTCCTCCTCCTCCTCCTCAGACCCGGCTATCTTTAAGGAAACCATCTAAGTTCCCTCCCCTCAGTTCTCACATCTACCAATCACTGTAGATGTCTCCCCTGTGCTAATGTGGCTCTAGCTTAACCCAGGACCGCCCAGAGGTCTGGGCTTTGCACATGTCTGTTGGAGGTCATATTCTCAAATAATTAAATTTTGATCTATGTTGCAGTCCTTCCTAAATCCTGTTAGGACTGAGAGGGGTGGAGATTGTATTTTCCAAGACCTGGTTCTGTCATTCCAAGTATCTCTATTGTATCAATTCTAAAATCAATCATGACTCAAAGAGCTTCCTGTTCTATGCTTAAGCATAGGTCAAAGCCCTTTCCATTGTTCAGCAAAAGGTTTCTGTCCTAAAGTAGTCTTAAGTAGGGAGGAGAAGGACCCTCCCATGCCAAGGGTTTTCACATTCCAATAGAGTTCTTACTATCAGTAGGAAATTTTTCAAGTATGAAATTTCCCAATGGGGAAATTTCCAACATTCATAAGTCTAAGAAATTTTAAGGTTTACAGTAATTGGATTGTATCTTCTGTTAAACCTTTTGGGACTTCCTTTGGAGGACACCCTGAAACCCCCAATGATGTGTTAACCTATAATAAACGGGTCAGGGACAAGCTGATCTCGGTCACTCTTGTCTCCCTGACTGACTCCACACTAGATCTGTCTCTGGCTCTCTTGTCTCTCATTCACTCTATGCAGCTCCATTTCCTGGCTTAAGCCCATTTCCCTATTCCATTTCCCCAGTCCTTGGCTTCCTTTCTAGGGTGTTAGAATCCACGCAGATCTTTGAGAGGGCTAGAATGTTTCACCATGGGATGCTGGGAGAGAAAGGACTTTCCTCTGAGCAGAACATGCTCCCTGGAATGCTGGGTCCCTCAACATCCACTGAGGGACCGAATGATGATTACAAATAGGGAATTGTCTGGGTCCTCCCCACAATGGATCTGCCATTACACTGTAGAGGGGGAATATGCTGTATAAGAGGGGGCAGAGCCTACTTACCTCTAGAGAGGAGGGGGAGGCTGGCCCTCAGGGGAGGAGGGGGATTGTCTGGGTGCCCCAAACCCCCAAGCACCTGCCCAGGCTAAATGTCCCAGAACTTACAAACACTTTCTGTAGCCTCATGTTGTGGGTACTAAAGTTGAACTCCTGGGGTTCTGGAAAGATACCGTTTGCTAGAATACAAGACTGAAACTTAGCTTTAAAAAAAGGAGAAATTTATGAATTTAGAAAGTAATGTTGAGAATGGCCAGGATGATAGTATAGGTGGAGCAGCAAGATGAAAGCCTGCTCCCAGAATCCATCAACTCTGGGGATTACATAATCTTCATAACAGTGAGACCTCTGTAATGGTGAGGACATGATTCTAGAGCGGTAAGCATTCAGGCATTGTTTGGGGTGGGGCTTGGTCATCTGACCAGATTCTGCCTGAAGACCCTCACAGTTTAGGGGACAGATGGATGTCTGAGATACAATCCGATGATAACCTGGAGGTGCATCTCTCTGTCCATCTCAAATCCAAAGGGCAGTTCAAGAAGGAGAATCCTCTCAGGGTCTGATAGAAGTTATCAGATGTTCTTGGGTTAGGAGTGACAAGGACAGAAGGCAGCAAAGGAATTTCCATGCTTACAGTTTGACTGAGCTTAGGGGTTCGATGCCCACGACACTCAGACTAGTCAGCAAATTCTGCTAAATCAAGGAACGTTTCTGACAGCCCCTGCTCTGCTTGCCTTGGCCCAGATTCCCTCCTCACAGGCTGGGGTTCATCCAAATACAGCATCCCCCAAATCTATACACAGTGTGGCCCATCAATTAGTCTTTTCATAGACTTTCAGAGTTACCTAAAGAGGCCTGGAATTGGAGATGAAGGACCAGGGGTTGCACCTGGCTCTGCTATTTGCCTGGGCCAGTCCCTTTCCTTGTGCTGATTTCACGTTCCTCCTCCTACCAATAAATACCAATTAGTCTGGCTCCCCATCACTACAGATCCTGGAGTGTTCTTGCCTATAGAATTCTAGTCAGCTAGATGGGACAAGCTAGGAGGGAAGACCACAGCTCAAATGCTCCTTCCAGAAGTGCATCTATTTTAGGGAAGATTCTCCCTTCACCCACCCCAGACCCACAATACTTCTGGGCTGTCCCTTCTCCTCTTCCTAAAGGAAAATCCAGATTTTAAGTTCTCCTAAATACACTCACCCCCATAATGAAAAGTTGGCTTCTGACTGAAGTCGAATCCTTTGTTTATTTATTCTACATGTTGATACAATTTTAATATTCATTTTCTGATGTTTTGCACTCCTCTCTTCCTCTTCCCCAAGATGGCAAGTAGCATGACATGTGCTGTCCATGGTGATCATTCAATAAATATTTCTGCATTTGGAGAAGGAATTTCATTCCCTCCCCCTCCTGGATTACCAAACTGGTTCATCCCATTTTTCACATGTCAGTGCTGTGTCCATGAATGGAAATAAAAGGATGTAGATGGAGCCCACCAGCCTCTACTTCCCTGAGCAGGCAGGAGCATCCTGCAAGATGAGCTACACGTGGTCAGTCTTAGAGCAAGGAAAAGACTTTAAATCTATGCTTATCTACCTTTTCTATTTCAAGTGATTATTAATAAACTTTATGGAAAATAAAAACTTGAAGACATTCATTTTCATCTAACAGAATGGCAACCACTATTAGAAAAAGAATTCTTAATTTTCTGAAAAAGTTTTTGAGGCTATAGAATAGGCTCCTGCTTGCTCTCCCTGCTTTCATGGACACACTTTTGCTGAGAAAGATAAGCTCAGCCTCAGCTGCTGCCAATCCCCACTTTTTAGCTTGGATAAGGGTGGGGTGTGGGAGGAAGGAGCCCAAGCATGGAGGTTTGCACAGATGGACCCTAGATTGAACCCAACCAAAAATCCACGTGAATAGAAGCAGCTCTGGGACCCAGCAGGAACCCCTCACCCTTCCCAGCTCCCTGACTGCCTGCACCTTCCCCAGTCCCAAACCTACTTGGGCTCCTTCCTCCCATTAAAACAAAGATTCCAAAGACTATAAACTCGGGCCCATGTTCTTCTGGTCCTGCTTTTTTTACTCTCCTTCATTTCCTGTGGGACATCCTGCTGAAACGTTACTTTAAAAAGACTTTATGACAGAGAAGATGCACCAGTAATAACCAGATAGAGATTGTCTAACCCAGAAAGTGATCTCTTTCATGAAGAAGCTCTTCTGTATAAAAGCTACATATCTGGGCCCATTAGAGGGGAAGAGGGACCCCTCTTCAGACAGCTGGGAATGGCTGAATCCAGAGGGACCAGCAGTGATGGGTGCTCTTACCTGTGAGTTGTCTAACATGTTTTTTGGAAGGATGGAGAGATTCGATCTCAGGTCTGGCCCATCTTTTAGGAGAGGGGATGAGCCAGTAGCCACACATGAATGCACAGACACTGAAGTGCCACTGCACTCTCTGCTCTCTGAGAGGAGACATGGAGCTGCTGTTCTAGCTATTTACCTCTGCCCAGAGACATCTGTGGTGTCCTGGTAAGAGGCAGAAGAAAAGGCATTTCCTTTGCTGCTCTGGGGGAGGAGGGAGCCTTGGCTTCCACTAACCAGCTTATTTCCTCTCCTTCAAATATTGGTCAGGCAAAGGGCAGTAAGAAATAGTGCCTAGCTAGTAACAGCATTTAATCAAGCAAAACACTAGAAATGGAAAAGTTCTATGATTAGTGTGTGGAAATCAGCAGCCTGAACCTGGGTCCAGGCTAAGGTCTGATCATCAGCTTCTGCTGACCACTGCCCCATCCCAGTGCCTCATTCTCTTCACCAGCCTCTTGGGTGAACGAATAGATGCAGGCCTGACACACCTTCCTCTGCAGCAAACCTTAGAGGACTGTAAGCTTTTCTGCCCATCTGCTACCCATTATTGCCACCACAGTTTTTAATATAATTTATGAATTTACTATTAAAATTCCCAGTTAACTCCCCCAGGTTTTCATTGATCAGTTCTTTCTCTGGGGATGGACATACACGAGTCATTCTTCCAACTACATTTCTGTTGCTATATGTGGCTGGTTCTGCCCTTTTCGCTCTTTGAAATTTCATGTAGGTCGTTCTTTGTTTTTCCAGAATTAACCTGCTCTTCATTTCTTACAGTACTGGGTCCTCTTTCCTTTGTACCTGATCACCTAAGGAAAGAAATGGAATAGTGCTGGGTCAAAGAGATATACACAGATTTGTAATTCTTTGAGCCTAATTCCAGATTGCTCTCCAACATGGTTAGATCAGTTCACAATTCCACCAACCATGTATGTGTCTCCATTTCCCCACATTCCCTACAACATATAACAACCATTCCTATTTTTCTCTCTATCCCATGTTGTCACTAGAGTCAAGAAAATCATAGAAGAAACATGGACTCTTCTAAGTATTTATTGACAATGGTGGGGAAATAACAAGAACTGGAGCTTTTTTTTTAACCCTTATCTTCTGTCAAAGTATAAATCCTGAGTCAGAAGTGTAGCAAAGCTAGGAAGATGAGATAAGTAACTTCTCAAGGATAACACAGCTAGAAAATGTCTGAGGCCAGATTTGAACTCAGGTCTTTCCAACTCTAAGCCTGGCACTCTAGTCATGGTACTATCTGGCTACCCCTAGGACTCTGGTTTTAAAGCCAGAGGAAGGGGCTGGTTTTGTCTCTTTTGATCTGTAGTGTGTGCTTTGTTGACCATTTCCCATGTAGTGCCTCCCAACTTTCACAGGATGCCCAGATAAGCACCAACATCACAGGATTGAACTGCCACTCTCAGTCTCCTCAAGGTGCCTATAGGTACCCAAATCCTCAGAGTTCCTTGGGAGTGGTGGAGGAATATATTCCTCCTGCTCTCTTGTCAAGCTCATGTGTCCCTAGCAATGGACTTCCCTTTACCTATATCAAAAGCAGACAAAACTTATCTTTTCTTCCTCCCCTTTTTAAATAAATATTAAGAAAACTTATTAAAAGTATCCAAGACTGAAGCCGTTAGACTGATCTGAAAAGGAAGCCTTTAGCACAATTTTGTTGACTATCCATTCCAAAACAATGGCCTCCTCTTCTCTTTTAGATCAGCTCAGGAAGAATCTCTTCTGAACATTCATTAGGGCAGTGACAGACAAGGGTGCTCTAATTGATTAATTTAGGGCTGGGTGACTGAGGCAGACCTAGGGTTTGTCAAAACCTTTGACAGGTGAGTGGAGGAGAATGGCCTGAGATGGGGAGAGACTTCATCCAGGCAGGTCCACCAGGGGCTGTTGCAAATAGTCCAGGTGCAAAGTAATGAAAGGATGCTATAGAATGTATGTGGCAAGTATGAGAGGAGAGAAAAGGACATCTACAGGTGTGGTGAGGACTTTCCCTGACATTGGAATGAATGTGCCATTGTGTGGCTCAAAGGAAAGTGGCCAATGTCTTCTTCCCTCTTCTTTCTCCAAGGGAGACTCATTCCTGACAGAAGATGAAGAAGGAAATTGGGGCCAGAGGCCACCATTCTGTTCACCCCAGAGAAAGGGATAATAGGCTAGAAATATATCTATCTGCTCCCCTAAATATTATTACACTAGAGGACAGCTTCTGATCATTGTTTCATCCATGTGGGAGAAGAGGACCCCAAGCTCTGTATCTCAGTCTTGGCTCCCTTCCCACCAACTACCAGTTCCATAATGAATGGATATAGCAATTAGGAAAGATATTCTTTTATCCAAATCTGAGAATAGTGAAACCAGAGCAGGCATACATAGAAGAAACAATACGAAATTGAGGAGCTCTCCTACTGCCAGCCATATAACTCAACTATGCCAAGAAAGACAGCCTTGGATATAACCCAAAGGGAAATGCCCTGAAGTCTCTAGGGTAGCAAGCTGGGGAGAGGGCCATGATGGAGTCTGCCAGCTCTTCTCTGGTGTTCCAACAGTCTTTCCTTCAGTAACCTGAGATAAAGTTGGCCTTTTCATCTTCTCTCTCCAAGCTAAAACCCTGAGCACCAGCAGTGACTGGAGGGCCAGAAGAGACTCAAGTGACTAGAAGAAAACTAAAGGTCTCTCCTCTCTCTAGCTCTCAGCAATTCTACCCTGCTTCTCACAGTACAGATTATTAATTCCCCAAAGGAAGAGAGAATTATATGCCAGTGGACTTTGGGACTCAAATGACATTCCTCCCCGAGGCTAAAATTATTCTAATTTCTTTAAAGATTGGCTTAGTCAGGTCCCAAACTAGTAAGTATACAATATAAACAAAAATACCAGCACTTTATAACAAGAAGAATGAGTTTCCTGGCATCCCAGGTAACCAATCTTTGATATAATTGAAATAAAATAAATTCTCCTTAAGAATACATGCAGTATAAATAAATTAGGTGAGCATAGAATAGAATACCTTTCAGATCTGTGGGAATGGAAGGAATTTAAGACCAAGCAAGAGATAGAGAACATTGCAAAATATAAAATGAATGACTTTAATTATATCAAATTTAAAAGTTTTTGTACAAAAATACCCAATGCCACCAAAATTAGAAAGAAAGCAACAAATTGGGAGAATATTTTTATAACAAAACTCTCTGGCAATGGTTTAATTTCCCAAGGAACTAAGTCAAATTTACAAAAAAATCAAGCCATTCTCCAATCAACAAATGGGCCAGGGACATGAATAGGCAGTTTTCACATGATGAAATCAAAACTATCAATAAGCACATGAAAAATGTTCTAAATACCTCATGATTAAAGAAATACAAATTAAAACAACTCTGAGGTACCACTTTACACCCAGCAGACTGCCCAATCCTATAGCAAAGGAAGTGATAAATGTTGGAAGGGATGTGGCAAAATTGGGACCCTAATACACTGCTGGTGGAGTTGTGAATTGGTCCAAACAATTTGGAACTGGGTGCAAAGGGCTCTAAAAGAATGCCTGCCCTATGATCTAGCCATACCACTGCTGATTTTGTAGAGATAATGAGGAAAAAGACTTGTGCAAAAATATTTATATCCATGCTTTGTGGTGACAAAAAATTGTAAAATGAGGGAGTGTCCATTGATTGGGGAATGGCTGAACAAACTGTGGTGTCTGATGGGGATGGAATACTGTTATGTTGAAAGGAATGATGAACTAGAGGAAAGCCATGTGAACTGGAAAGATCTCCAGGAACTGATGCAGAGTGAGAGGAGCAGAACCAGGAGAACATTGTACACAGACACTAATACATTATAGTGTGTAAAGGGAATTTCCCCCTCCTTGAATGCCTACCCAATTCATCACATGTTTTACGTACCAGTGCAGCATCCATGAACGTAAATAAAAGGGTGTTAGTGGAGCCCACTGGCCTCTACTTCCCTGAGCAGTCAGGACAGACTGAGGGAGGATCCTGCAGGAAGTGCTACATGTGATCAATCTTAGATTAAGAAAGAGACTTTAAATCTTCTATTTCAAGTGATTATTAATAAACTTTATGGAAAATAAGAACTTGAAAATATTAATTTGAGAGGTAGATTACTCAGAGTCTGCCTAGATAAGGTCCGAGTGCCCTCTCTTTCATCTTCTTTATTCTTAGTAAAATAAGCCATGTTATTGTGGACATTAACATGTTATTAATGATTAGACTGTTCCATGAACCAGGTGATCTTAGAGCCTTAGGTGTAGTAACACCTTCTCATTGATATTTCTCCAAGGATTTTAGAGACAAGACAATAGTCTGTGGTTCTTGCCTTTAAAAGATGTTACCACTATTAGATGAGGTCCTTCCAACTCCAGTCTTTTTCTCTGGTCTCTCATCTTCCCTCACCCTTATTGAAGGAATTCCTGGTTTTTTTTTCATATAATAACACTTTTAATAAGTGAAAAAAATGGGTGCAAAGATAAAAAAATGACCATATTAAAAATGATCTAAGAGAAAGTCCACGAATTATACAATCCAATATGATATATAAACACAGTTGATGCTTTGTATTGATTTATGTTCTAATCTGTGGATTTATTACCATCAATGTTTTTACTATTGGTGAATATGACTTTTAATTTAATAAAAGAACTTTAGGTTTTCCATAGCTTCTCTACTGATTAGCCATATTGGGTCTTTTGGTTCTTCATGGTTTCCATGTTTTAAAACTTCCAAATGATTGTCACTTGTGGACTCCCTGGCATTTTGATATCCTCCCCTAATTCTGACCTTCCTTCTTTAGCTATAACCTTTTAAGCCATTGATTTACTTTAAATCAGTCCCCTCCCTTGATAGGTTTCCCTTTCTAGCCCCTCCATTTTGTTCCCTCCCCCTCCCCCCTCTCCTTCCCTCCCTTTTTGTGTTCCCTCCCTGCCTACTGTAAAGATTAAAATTTTGGGGAGACTGAGGCAGGTAGAAATTAGTTTCTCTCTGCAAGGAGTATTATATTGTTTAGAGGTTTATTAAAGGTTAAGGATTAAAGAAAATAGAGAATAAGAAACACGTGCCTAGGCCAGAGAGGCCTAGACAAGATAATCTCACATCATGGAAGAGATGCATCTGCTCCAAAATGGAAGTCCAAAAGAGAGCCCAAAAGCCTTTGCAATCAGTTTAAATACCTTCTCCATCTCAGCCCACGTGAGAATTCAAAGCATTCTGGGGAAGTGGAGCGAGGGCTTCTGGGGATTGAAGTCCACAGTTTGAGTCTATTTTTACAATCCTCCATTTGATTCTGATTGGGAAAGGTTTCCCCCAAAAGGATCATGAAAACATAAATGTTCAATCAACCACACCCAAAGTTCATTTTTGTACAGCTTGTGGTCTGGAGGCTTTTTCATTGTGTCTTCTCCAACAGTTCAGTTCTGGATTCAGAGAGGTATCATCTTTCTTTACCTAAAATTCTTCTGAAAAAGAATTTAAATTTTGCAATTTAAATGATGATATTTTTTACATTCCCCCATTAAGAGGGTGATTGACAAATACAGAATCACTTTTGACCTTGGTAATTTGGATTTCTTTCTTTGTTAAATCAAATTAGTCATTGGTACACCTACTTTTCAAAAGACAGTCCCTAGTTTTTTTTATTACTTCAATGGTTTTCATACTTTCAATTTCATTAGTCTCTCCTTTGATTTTCAGGATTTCCATTTTCATGTTTACTTGGAGATTTACAATTTATTGTTTTTATAGAATTTCATTGCTTTTCTTTTCAGGGTCAACTCATTGGTCAAGTCTTTTTCTATTTTATTTTCTTTTTATTTTTTAAAACACTTACTTTCTACCTTAGAATCAACACGAAGTATTGATTCCAAGGCAAAAGAATGGTAATGGAGCTTCAGTGACTTTTCAAGAGTCACAAAGTTGGAAAGTGTCCAAGACAAGATTTGAACCCAGGACCTCCTATCTCTGGGTCTGAGCAAAATATTCTCTTTCTATTTTGTTGACATAAGCATTTAGATACAAATTTTCTCTTACATACTAACATAGCTCTATCCCATAAATTTTTATATGTTGTCTCATTACTGTCATTCTCTTTCCATAAATTATGGATAATTTCTATGATCGGTTCTCCAACTCACTCATTTTAAAGAATTTGATTATTTAATTTCTAATTAATTTTTTAGTTATCAGTTCATGGTATTTTATTGAGTGTAATTTTTTCTGCATTATGATCTGAAAATATGTATTTAATATTTCTCTTTCTCTGCATGTGTATTCACCATTTGGTTTTGAGGTTTTCATGCTTTAATACATAGTCAATTTTTCTGTAGATGCCATATACCAATGAGAAAAAGTACTTCACTTTTTATAGGCACTACTCATTTTCTTACAGTGCTCTTTTTTATATTTTTATATCTAAAAAATGTTTTTCTAACTGCTATTATTTTTTAGGCAATGGAGGTCAAATGACTTGCCCAGGGTCACACAGCTAGGAAGTGTCTGAGGCCAGATTTGAACCTAGGACCTCCCATCCCTAGGCCTGGCTCTCAATCCACTGAGCTACCCAGCTGCCCCCCTAATTTCTACTTTCTAATGCTTTTCATCTTGTTAACTTATTTCTTGATTTTATAGGGTGATGACATTTTTTTAGTTTATCCAACTTAAAAGGAAATATAGTGTCCTCTCTTTACCTTCTATGGCCTTAGGGGAAAATATAAGATTACATTTTGTAAAAGATGATTTCTCTGTCACTCTTATGTAATGCTGTGTAATGGAGAGAGAAGGAATGGATTTTCCGACCACTAATTTCAGGACTAGAGTGAGGTAAAGATGGAATATACTCAAGGTTTGAAGAGAGAGGAGAGAGAGATTCCTCCTCTCCTTCCCTGATAAACCCCACCCTAGTTTCCTTCAAAATCACTGAGGTTGTTCCCTCAGAGGTTGAATTGAAGCAAAGTATAAGACAGACAGCTTGTCTCTCTCTGTCTGAAGAGAGAAGGTAACTTTCTTCCTCCCAAACTCCCAGTCTTACTTCTTGAACACTATACAGCAAACTCTTGATTTAGGAAATGGCTATTTATTCTAAAGAACAAGTGAGTTGTAGGAGAAGGTGATTGGGAAGGAGGGAAATAGAAAATCCCTAATAGTAACTGAGTCCCTTCTCCTCAAGTCTGGCTTGGTCAGGTTTTGCCTGCCTGACCCTCTGGGGCCAGTTGTGAGGATGTCCTGACTTCTAGCTGCTTCAGCTATTATATCAAGTTCAAGGACCATCTAGAGGAACTGAGAGGATTTTCTTGTGGTGAATGGTTTTCAGGCAAAGTCCTCTTCACTCTGGTTTGTCTTCACTGGATGCTGGGTCAGAAGTCACAGGAGGATGTTGCAGGCTCAGAGATTCTCTCAGACCAACATCTCTGGTGGGCTTCACAAAGAGAAGAGACATCAGTTGTTTACATCTCCAAAGTTCCTGTCTCAGAATTCTATCTCCTTTCTGCCCTTCTCTCTCTCAAGTTGGTCTCCCAGTATGATGGATCTGCTTGTCTTCTTCCTCTAGCAGATTCCTCTTTCAAATCCCCCTTTTGTTTTTTCCCAAACTTCTCATCCTGACAGTTCACATTGCATAGAATATGTTATATTACTTACCTTATGTGTATTGTCTTTACCATTTTATCTACCTATTTGCTCTCCCCTCTATTCCCCCTCTCGAAATAAAAAAATCACTTAATGTTAACCTATGCCCTTAATCTCAACCTAATATATCCTGGCTAATTCCGACAGTAAGATATGGGTTTCAGGAAGATGGTTTGGGTTAAATATGTGGGTACAGAGGTTTGAGACAATGAAATAATTCCTGATTTAGAGAATATATAGAAACAATATATTGAAACAGTATGCAACAATGTTTGTGATTCTCTAATAACAACGTCTCATAAGAATTGTAACTAGCATGAAAATTTCCAAACTCTTTACATCTCTGATGCTTCTTTAAGTTTCTAAGCATTACAATTATATAACTTTGTAAGATTTTCCATGTCTATTTTAAGCTTAGTTTATCCTTTCCCTATGTCTAACTATTTGAGTTATTGAAACTTCCCTAGTCCATCCAAACTGTACTATACTGTTCCTAATTTATTAAGGGTTAAATCTGTTAGTTCATTCCTATACTAAGTTAGTCTGTTAGTAAATTTACATTATGCACATGTATGTTTACTGTACATTTATAACATATGATACATACATATTACATTATATATATATATATATGTTCGGATTTGGAGTCAATCAGACAGGAAGGTATTGTCATTTTGCTTGTCTGAGCCCTATGGAAACCTTATTTACAGAAATCAGTTTGTCATCATATTAATGAACTAGCTCTGTGCTAGTGTGGCAGAGGGGAATCTGGCCAAAGCAACAGTTATGATTTAGATTCATGTTCCAATGTAGGAGAGGATATAGCACAACCAACATCAAATGTAGTCTTGATAAGAAATGAATCAAATCAAACAGAATTAGCTGATCCACATATGCAGCTGGCAGAAAGTAGCAAAGGAATTAACAATGACACAATAGCTATTATAAACACCGTAGCTACTACTGTGGGAAAGAATGAAGGCACACATCCTACTGATGATGCAGGGGAACATGCAAATGTACTAAACTTATTCCCAGAAAATAATAACATAGAGCAAAATGTTCCTATCTCTACACAGTCAAAAGTGAGTGAAGATAAACATAAACCTCAGACTGGTGATAGAGCAGTACCTATGAATAATAACAATATTGAAAATCTGCAAGAAGAAACTAATCCCATATCATCAAGTTTACCAATTGTAAATGAAAATAATAAATAATCCCATATCAGAAAAAGAAATCGAATAGGCCATCAAAGAACTCCCTAAAAAAAATCTCCAGGGCCTGATGGATTCACAAGTGAATTCTATCAAGCATTCAAGAACAGCTAATCCCAATACTATACAAACTATTTGACATAATAAGAAGAGAGGGAGTTCTACCAAATTCCTTTTATGACACAAACAAGGTACTGATCCAAAAACAGGCAGGTCAAAAACAGAGAAAAAAATATAGGCCAATCTCCCTAATGAATGTAGATGCAAAAATTTTAAATAGGATACTAGCAAAAAGACTCCAGCAAGTGATCAGGAGGGTCATTCACCATGATCAGGTGGGATTTATACCAGGAATGCAGGGATGGTTCAATATTAGGAAAACCATCCACATAATTGACCATATCAACAAGCAAACCAACAAAAATCACATGATTATTTCAATAGATGCAGAAAAAACCTTCGATAGAATACAACACCCATTCCTATTAAAACACTAGAAAGCATAGGAATAGAATGGTTGTTCCTAAAAATAATAAACAGTATATATTTAAAACTATCAGCTAACATCATCTGCAATGGGCATAAACTAGATGCATTCCCAATAAGATCAGGAATGAAACAAGGATGCCCATTATCACCTCTATTATTTGACAAAAGACCACTGAGATTTGCAGGAATAGACAAACCCTTAGAAAGGAAGTTGAAACCAACAAGACAGAAAATTGATCACATAGGCACCACCCCTCTGTGTGGTGCCAGGAAAATTTAGGAAGTGTGGTTGGTTTCTGAGATGTGATATAGGAGATCTAGTAGTAGTAGAAGTAGTAGTAGTCTCTCGGTAACCAAGGATGACGATTGTCTTTGTGTGCTTTTGTGCACAAAGACACTTGTGCATGAAGATTTAAGTAGAAAAGTCGATGCACAGAGACAGTCCCACTCTCTCGGCATTGGAAGCCTGGGTCCAGTGGCACAAAAAGTTGTTACACCTGGAGACTTCCTCAGCTGCATTGGATGGCCATGTTGTCTTTTCTGCTCCAACATGCCCTGAGCACTCCACAGTGCTTTGGTGCGTCGCCATCTCAGCCGTTGAACCTTCTTATTGGTTTCTTCCATATGTTTAGCCAAAGCAGTCTTCACATGCTGGGTGAGCAAAGTCCTCATTCACCAGGGGTCGATGATGACCCGATGGCTACCCTCACAAGGTTTAGCTGGCCTGTCAAAGCCGTTGCCCGGGGTGTGGCCGCTGCCGCATGCTAGCAGCTAGTAGGAGCCACAAGTGAGAGCTGGGTGTCAGGTGAGGGTCAGAGGCTGGAGAGCTGCCCTAGGAGGGCATGACAAGCCCCCCATACCAAAGATATTACTCCTCCCTGAGCACCCCATACACCCCAATATAGGAGATCTAGTGGGTGGAGAAAAATGCTTATAAGGTGAGACCAGGAAACTGTTTCTTCTCTTCTGGCTGGAGCTTGGAAGTATAAGGAACACATGTCAGTGGTGAGCTTCAATCCATCAGAACAGGAGATAAGGCATTAAACTAAGCTTCTCTCTACCTCTTTCCTATATTTCCCTCTCCTTAACAACACTACTTTGAGGTAATACAATTATAAAAGCTACTACCAGCCTCGTAATTTAATTTTTATTATTACAGCTGCCTCAGCATTAAAAGAACACAGCACAGAACCGAACATAATATTTGAAAAACAAAAAAAAAACTGGGTTTGTAACCTTGTATAACATAACAAGTGAGGCTGAATATAATTATATGAAGTAAAAAATAGATATTTAGTGAATTAAAGGAGTTTCCTCTATTCTTGAGAGAAAAGCCAGAGGTGAGCACAAAATTTGATCTATAAGAAACATACGAAGGTAATGATGAAAGACCAACCATAAGTGACTAGAAAGGTCAAACTGTTTAATCCCTATGTGGGAAAATGTCACCTGTCATCCTTAAGAATGACATCATTACCTGGGTACTCTGAAAAGACGCATATAAGTAAATCACTTAAATAGGTTAATGCAAAGCAATGAGCTCACATAATACTAAAATAAACCAGGAAGACGTTAAATGGAAAAATTATCTCATATAATAGAAGAATGAGTAGAAGAACTACCAGAGAGAAGGGGAAATAGATGTTCCTTATATATCTCTGGGTGTGGAGACTGAGAAACCATTAATGGTTCCAGGGACTAGGGGAGCCAAGTCCCGTCAATCCCAGTCAAGGAGGATTTATTATCTTAAAGCATATCAGGGACTGTGCTAAGAGCTGAGAATACAAAAGGCAGCAGAAAGGAAGACAATCGCTGTGCCCATGGTGCTTACATTCTAATGGGGAACCTTCAATATGTAAAAGGGAACTGAAAAGGGAGGAGAGGCAGGAAAGGCTCTGGGGAATTGTAGAGATAGCGGGGAAGACTCCGGAGTGCAGAAGGGGAAGGAATGAAGAAGATCTGGCTGGTGTGGGGCATCAGTCCTCTTTCAAGTGGAGGTTTGGGGAGAAATAACTCAATCAGAGGGAGAAACTGAAAGGGAGGAGGGGAATTCCAGTGTGTGAAGTTCAGAGGTAAAGGCTAGGAGTAGAGTCAGCTTGTAGGATGAAGAAGTTTCTGGGACCTCACTGAGAATGTCGGGTAATTCAGTAGGGTAGTGTAGACAAGAATAGAGGAAGGGACTGGGGGGAGCTGTCCATGCTTTTTCTGGGACAGAACAAAGGGGTAGCTCTTTTTCCAAGCCCCCATCTCCCAGTCCTGGGCATCAAGCAATTCAGCCAGCATCAGGAAGCCCATTCTGCAGGAGGCATCATGGGCAAATCCATAACTTCATGGTAAAACATAGAATGCCAATTGAAGGCTCAGCTCCCTGTTGTTTTCAGGTTGCTCAAGGGCCCTACATGCACTTGGTGCACTTACCTAGTTCACAGATGCTACAATGCTGTTGAGTATAGCTAAAACCCTGACTGAGAGACTCCAGATGTTTGGGCAGAGATCATCTCAGCTGTTTGGGTCTCAAATAATGGGAGAGCTTGACTGATGAATTTATTCACAAGCATTTTCCTCAATATAATTATTTTTTAAACCCTTACCTTCCAAGTTAGAATCAATACTTTGGACTGGTTCGAAGGCAGTGAAACAGAAAGGGTTAGGCAATGAGGGTTAAGTGACTTACCCAGGGCCATACAGCTAAAAAAAATCTCCAGTCCAGATTTGAACCCAGGATCTCCTGTCTCTGGGTCTGGTTCTCAATGCACTGAATCACCCTATATGCCCCTCCCCAGTCAAATTAAACTGCTTCACTATAACTTTGAAGTCTCTGTCTCTGTCTGCCTGTCTGTCTGTTTGTCTGTCTGTCTGTCTCTCTCTCTCTCCCTCCCTCCCTCTCCTCTCCTCTCCTGGACCCTCATCCCTTATCCTCTTGTCTCTAGATGCTGCTGTGAATGATGACAGACAGACAGAGGAGGCCAGACAAGAGGACAAGACTGTAAGTCACTCACAGATCTCTCCTCCTTTGCCCAGAACTCTGCTAATGGAGGGAACAGAGGGGGAGACCTTCCCCCAGGTCACACAGCTGGGAGGGCTGCTCTGGTTCAGGGTCCTGCCCCTCCTGAGCCCTCCTGCCCCAATGCCCCCTCACTCCCCTCACCTTCTCCTGCTTCCTCTAATCCTGTCAGACTCTCTAAAGAGAAGACCCTCAAGAAGTGACTTATGTCCATGTGAACCACAAGAGCCTCAAGTGAGAGGCTGAGCCCCCTCCCCATTCTGGTCCAGTGGAGCCCAGTGTCTATACTGCCCTCCACAGAGCTTAGCCCAAGCCTGGGGGACTAGAGAAAGAAGCTGATCTTTCATCCATTATCCCTCTGCTTTCTGAAGGCAGACCCTGTCTTATGTCATCCCCAGAATACCCTGTCATTTGGACCTCAGTTTGCCACCCCAAGGGGAAAAGCAGAAAAGGCAAAAGGCCTAAAACTCTGGGGAATAGTAATCCCTGGTACTCTGAGAGAGAAAGGACTTCCCTCTGAGTAGAATGTGCCCTCTGGAATGCTGGGTCACCTGATATTTGCAGAGGGATCAAACAATGATTAAAATTAGAAATCATCTGGGTGCCCCACACTATAGATCTGTCATTACACTGTAGAGGGGGAATATGCTCTATAAGAGGGGCAGAGCATACTTACCTCTATAGAAAATGGGGAGGCTGGCCCTCAGGTGAGAAGAGGGATTATCTGGGCCCCCCACACCCCCAAGTTCCTGCACACGATAAATGTCCCAGAACTTACAGACACTTGCTGTAGCCTCAGACTAGTGGGCAAGTTCTGCTAAATCCAGGAATGTTTCTCTCAGCCCCTGCTGTAAGGGTTAAAATCATGGTTGAGACTGAATGTAATAACTATTTGGTTGCCAAGGAATTTATTTTTTAAATCCTAATGGAACACTCAAACTCAGCTGGACATTTTATGGTGATTTAATTACAACAGAAAGAAGAAAATATTAGAGGGAGAGAGAGAGAGGGAGAGAAGGAAAGGAGTTTAACTCAGCTCGGGTTGAGCCAAAGCGGGAGCTTAAGGTCCTGGAGAGCCAAGGTAGAGCAGGGAGTCAGTCCTTATCACTCATATGACTGATCAGTAGGAAAACTGTCTGCAGGGCTCCTCCATGCTGGAGCTCCAGGATCGAACTGCACTCTAGCCCTCTCCACAGGAAGTCCTGAGAACTCCAGAGGCTGTTCTCTACCTCACTTCCTGCATCTCACATGTGCCAATGGTGGCTCAAGCTTGACCTAGGACCGCCCAGAGGTCTGTCCTTTTTTTTTGCACATGTCTGTTGTAGGCCATCTCCTCAGATAATTAAATCTTGAGTTTGATGCAGATCTTCCTAATCTTGTTAAACTAAGAAGGTGGAGAAATGTAGTTTCCAAGACCTGATTCTGTTATTCCAAGTATCTCCATTGTTACTGATCAGGAAATAGCTAAATCACATCTTCCAAAGTATGGTCTGATTAGGGTGGAGTAGATTTGAAATTCACACTGCTCTGTTTGTCTTGGCCCAGGTTCCCTCCTCACTGTCTGGGCTTACATCCAAATACAGCATTCCCCAAATCTATACACAGTGTGGTCCATCAATTAGTCTTTTCATCGACTTTCAGGGTTACCTAAAGAGGCCTGGAACTGGAGACCAAGGCCTGGGATTTGAACCTGACTCTGCTATTTGCCTGGACCAGTCCCTTTCCTCTGCACTTTCCTCCTCTGAACAATAAATACCAATTAGTCTGGCTCCCCATTACTCTAGATCCTGGGATGTTCTTGGCCACAGAGTTCCAGTCAGCTAGATGGGACAAGCTAGCAGGGAAGCCCACAGCTCAGATGCTCCTTCCAGAAGTTCATCTATATTAGGGATTTAGGGAAGATTCTCCCTTCATCCACCCCAGAGCCACAATACTGCTAGGACTGTCCCTTCTCCTCTTCCCCCTCTTGCCTAAAGGGAAAACCAGATTTTACTTTCTCCTTAATACACTCACCCCCATAGTAAAAAGTTGGCTTCTGGCTAAAGTCAAGTCCTTTGTTTATTTATTCTACATTGAAGTAGGCTGAATAAGGGAAGATAATAAAATTGAAATAGATAAAGCAGATCAATCCCTTCCTGCACTTTTAGGAAATAGACCCAGCCCACCCCCCCAGGAGGTGAAATAGCTTATGCAGATGTCAGACTAGAATCCAATTAGCCTAAAGATGAGAATTAGGAGAGTCAGAAAACAAAGAAGCTTCAGGAATATCAAAGAGGTCAGGATGGAATGCAGGATAACTCTTAGAAAACTAGGGATAAGTGATTAAGTACATGTGAAAATTAACAGTCCCTGAATAACCTGAGGATTGTCTCTGACTACACTTACCTGTGTTAGTGATGAGGTTTGTTGATTCTGAAATAAGAATCTATTTGTGAAAGGAAATCATTTTGTATCTTGTAACCTTTATAAACTATCCTGTAATGTTAGTCTGAGGCAGCTTCCACTAGGGAAAGCTGTCCCAGCCTTTATTCCTTATTCTTTATTTATTATCAATAAATCACCATTCCAATACTCGAATTTCTGGGTATCTGGACTTGCTTTATGATGTGCCCCCTTGCAACATATTGACACAATTTTAATATTCATTTTCTGATTTTTTGCACTCCATGTTTCTCCCTTCCTCTTCCAGAAGATGGCAAGTAGTATGATATGTGTTGTCCATGGTGATCAATCAATATATATTTCCACATGTGGGGAAGGAATTTCATCCCCTCGCTCTCCTGGATTACTGGTGGGGTTCATTTTTCACATGCCAGTACTCTGTCCACGAATCTAAATAAAAGGGTGTAGATGTTGCCCATCAGCCTCTACTTCCCTGAGCAAGCAGGAGAGACAAACGGAGGTTCTTGCAGGATGAGCTACATGTGGTCAGCCTTAGAGTAAGGAAGAGACTTTAAATCTATGCTTATCAACCTTTTCTATTTCAAATGATTATTAATAAACTTTATGGAAAATAAAAACTTGAAGACATTCATTTTAATCTCACAGAATGGCAACCACTATCAAAAAAAGAATTCTTAATTTTCTGAGAAAGTTTTTGAGGATATAGAATTGGGCTCCTGCTTTCTCTCCCTGCTTTGCTGAGAAAGATAAGCTGCTGCCTCAGTTTCTGAGCCTACCAGGTGGGATCTGTAAGAACTCTTCCCCCACATGGTTTCTTCCCCAACCTAACCCCCATTTCTTAGCTTGAATAAGGGCAGGGTGTGGGAGGAAGGAGCCCAAGCTTTGAGGTTTGCACAGATGGGCCCTAGGTTGATCCCAACCAAAATTCCATGTGAATCCAAGCAGCTCTGGGACCCAGCAGGAACCCCTCACCCTTCCCAGTCCCCTGACTGCCTGCCCCTTCCCCAGCACCAAACCTGCTTCGGCTCCTTCCTCCCATTAATACAAAGATTCCAAAGACTATAAACTCAGGCCCGTGTTCCTCTGGTCCTGCCTTTTTCACCCTCCTTCATTTCCTCTGGGGCCGTCCTACTGAAAAGTTACTTTAAAAATACTTTACAACAGAGACGATGCACCAGTAATAACCAGACAGACATCGTCTAACCCAGAAAGTGATCTCTTTCATGAAGAAGCTCTTCTGTATAAAAGCTACATAACTGGGCCCAGGAGAGGGGAAGAGGGACCCCTCTTCAGACAGCTGGGAATGGCTGAATTCAGAGGGACCAGCAGCGATGGGTGCTCTTATACAATACATGTGTATCCCTATGAGTCGTCTAACATGTTTGTTGGAAGGATGGAGAGATTCTATCTCAGGTCTGGCCCATCTTTTAGGAGAGGGGATGAGCCAGTAGCCACACATGAATGCAGACATTGAAGTGCTACTGCAGTAGGACATTCTTTTCTCTGCTCTCTGAGAGGAGACATGGAACTGCTGTTCTAGCTATTTACCTCTGTCCAGAGACATCTCTGGTCTCCTGGTAAGATTGTGGGCTCAGAAGAAAAGGCATTTCCTTTGCTGCTCTGGGGGGGGAGGGAGCCTTTGCTTACACTAACCGCTTATTTCCTCTCCACCAGATGTTGGTCAGTCAAAGGACAGTAAGAAATGGTGCCTAGCTAGTAACTGCAGATGACCCCCCCCCCCAACCAGGGAATAATGCTTCCTCTGAGCACAGGGTGGGAGTCTCTCTCCCCCCCCCCATTGCTGTCCACCCAGGTCTGAGTCCCCCTTTCTCAGCCGAAATAAAGGCATGAGGATGCCTAGAGGGAAGAGGCAGGGACAGAGGAAACACCAGGCTGAGGAAGAAGGAAGGACAGGGCTGGTCAGGGAGGGGAGAATATGGGGAGCAGAGAGGGGCAGAGCAGCCCTGGGGAGGGTTCGAGTGATCCTGCGCCTCCAGGAGGTGTCCAGACCTCCAGAATGAAAAGAAACCCCATTAACTGAAAGGGATTCTGAGTGAGCTGGAGGCTGGGAGGCAGCTGGCAGGGAAAGGGGGCCTCGGCCAGGTAAACCAAGATGGAGCACCTGGTGTTTTGCCAGGATAGCTGGTTGGGTGACAGAACACTGGGGAGGGGCAAAAAGCCTCCTTTCCCTTCTCTACTGCCCCAGGGAGCCCCTAAACTATACCCCAAGATTAATTTAAGGGGGTGTCTCTGTGCTCAGCACAGCCCCTGGGTGAGCAAAGCAGAAATACAAGCCAGCAGTTTCATGCACCCAGGGGAGTCAGGGGTTGGGGCTGGGCTTCTAAAGTAAGAGAGTGGGGAGGGAGTTTTCTCACCAGTCCAATGTGATCCCATCCTGGAAAAACAGCAGCCTGTTCCCTCTCTCCAGCAAGGTTCCTTTCACATATGAAAGCAGGTCAGCTAACTGAAGAGGCTTCTATCTTACCTAGGTTTACCTAAGGCTCAAAAATTCTCTCAGAAGAAAATGAAGGTTCTAAATAAACCTATGTTGGTTGCCATCTTTAATACTTAAAATATAATATTATTTCTACCCATACATATATATATATATAAATATATATATATATATATATATTATAAAGTTTATTGGAAGGGTAGACAATGTTCCTATATGTAACCTGACCACGTGGTGCCTAGCCTGCCAGGCTCTTCCTCATTCCCCCTCACCTGCCTGCACTGGCTCTTCTCCTCTTGGTTCTCCCGATTCCTCTGAGGTTCTTCCTACTTGGTCTCCCCCAAACCTTAACTTTTATTGATGTACAGAAAGTAAACCGACACAACCCTGGCACAGCTGTGGTATGTCAGGAATGTTGGATAGAAAGGTAAAGTTTCTCAGAAGGGGGAGGGGATGAGCTTCCTTGACACAAACCATGACTTTGAGTATCCCTTCATTCCCAACCACTTCCTAATACTCTATAGCACCCCATTTTCTGTAGATCAGCATAAATTCCCAGTCAATAGATTTCAGTCTTTCCCAAGATATGGCCATCCCAGGATGGTCACACTATGTGTTATTGATGATCATCATTTCCTTTATCCGGGTTAAAGACTTATCCTTAGGTAGCCACTCCTTCATAGTTCTGAATATTTTGCAGGTGGACAATTCCCACCTCTTCCAAAAAGTGGGGATCCTCAGGATCTGCCATCCTCCTGAACTAGTGAGTGACCACTTACTCTTGGGACAGAGTTAGAGTCTCTTGTTCTCCATCTCTTGCCTCCACCAGGACTGAGGTCCTTCTTTTTCAGAGGAAATCTAGACATGATGAGAGCTGGGGGGAAGGGACCAAGGGTGGTAGAGAAGGTGGTGGGAAGCAGAGATGGGCAGAGCAGCTTGCAGGATTTAAATTAATGTCCAATACTTCAAGTATTATGTTTTATAAAGTTGATTATCTAGCAAAACAGAACCAAGTGAATAAGTTTCTTCTACCTGCTCAAAAAGTCATCTTTAACTCCTTTAATGCCTCATAGTCATATAAACCATGTCTAGGCCATGAGAAAACCCATTCTGACCAAGATTTACCAAAATAAATGTCTTCTTTCCTCATCAGCCATGACTCTATGGAAACTCCCTTATTGCCCTATGAAATTGTCAACTGGGAAAAAACAAAGAACTATTAAATAGTCAAAAATCACCCTTTAATCAAGCACAAAAGAGGCTCAGCTGTAGGAGGCCTCCACAACAGAGCTGCTCCCACCACCACACAGGACTGCACAGAGTTCAGATTGAACTCTGGCCACTCTGGTCACTGACCCCTGGGAGTGCCACTGCTCTAGATGGACTCTGAGGAACAAAAGAATTTGGGGACCCTCCAGACCATTTGGGAAGTCCAGGGGCAAGGAAAGATGATGGACATCACTATAGCTACAAGGAAAAGGGAGGGTTCAAACTACACTGACAGGATACAATCAAGCTTGGGAAAAGAATCATAGCTAGAGCCTGGGTGTAAGAGAAGGGGCTGCTTACAATGGATACTAAAGGGTGGTCCCTGCCCAGGTGTGGATTTTCATGGGAAAGAGTCCAATACAATAGGGGAGACACCTAAGACAAAGAGGGTCCATAGCATATGCTTACCTCACCCAGCTAGGATTGTCATTCATTCCCCTGAGGGTCTCCCACTCAGTCTGACACTGCCAGCCAGAGATTCCCTTCAGGGTAGATTCCCATGGGAAAAGGGAAAATGTACAAGCTTTGGGGTCTCCAACCTAAAAACTAGTCCTGATGTTATGGGGTGCAGATGTGCACCCCTGGGGTTCGGGTAGGATACCTTTTGCAAGAATGCAAGACTCCAAAACTTAGCTTAAAAACAAAAAAGAAATTTATTAATTTCGGAGGTAATGTTGAGAATGGCCAGGAGGACAGCAAGATGAGGAGCAGTTCCTGGGAGGACAGCATGAAAGGAAAGGCTGTTTCCCCCTACAACATCGGTTCAGGGGATTTTATACTTCTTACAACAGAGTGTGAGCCACCCAGGCATGAGGTGACGTGGGGTGATCATCTGCCTGGGGACATAAAGATTCCTTAGTTTTAGGGAACAAATAGATGTCTGATAGTGAAGTAGCCTCCAAAAGACCAAAGATGGGAAATTTAAAAAGATGCAGATAGGCTCCTGTCAGCATTTTTAGGGAACAGGCCTAGTTTCCCTTCTCACAGGAGATCAAGCTGTTTGGTTTCTGCTTAGCTTGGGGGGGGGGGGCAGGAGACAAAAGAGGAATTTTAGAGATATCAGAGGGCCAGCAAACTAACATTTGAGTAAGTGAAGATAAACACTCCTCGGATAATAGCCCCAACATAAATCTAAGAATTGTCCTCCCCACACACATTCCTGTGTTAAGGTTTGTTTGTTAGATAAGAACTCTGTAATGTATATAATCTGATCTTTAATGTGGAACCTGCACAGTTTTCCCTTAGGGAATTCTGTCCCAGCTGGTAGATTCTTTATTTCTCTCTTTTACTAATAAATTATGGTCCCAATAATCAATATTCTAGGTGTTTGAACTCATTTGTGAAGTGTCCTGCTCAATAGGATCGAGGTATGGCCTCGAGGTGCATCTTTCTGTCCATCTTAAATCTAGAGGACCATCAAAGTTAGATAGTCATCTCAGGACCCTATGGGAGGTCATTGGGTGTTTTTAGGCTCAGAGTCACGAGGATGGAAGGGAGGAAGGGAGATTCCCTGATAATAGTTCGCCTGAGTTTCTGGGGGTACAATGCCCATGTCACTGAAACTTGGGGTCCACCAGATCCCACTAGACAACAAATTTGGGGTTCCTAGATTCCTGTTGACAAAATCAATACTCTATGCAATAGGCTTTTGGGGGGGATCCATTTAGAAATCTTTTTCTGGGTCTCTGGAGCATTTCCCAGTGACTAAACTTTTTAAATTCCCCCAAAAAAGGAGGGGGATGGCTTTTCTGATCTTATTCAGCTTTGAATTTATTCCTAGAGAGATCCCTAAAAATCTACTTTCAGCTTCCTTCTCAGGCTATCTTGTGGTCTCCATGAACCACCCTGTCAACCTTGAAAAACATAGAACCCCTAAATTGGTTAGAAAGAACAAGTCTTTAATCCAGATAGTAGTTATCTAGCTACTAATCTAGCTACTAATATCTACTAATCGGTACCCCTAGGAGCCAGTAAAAATCAGCACAGTTAGTCCCTCTGAGCTGGCATCTCCCTGTAGGACAGGATTGTCCCACCCCCATTGGGGATCCCAAGGCCTCCTAAACCCCCTTTGGCCTGAGGGAGACAGAAGCAACCTGTGTCCTTCCTCTAGGAAGTGTTTTAGGAGGTGCCTTTTGACTTTGTACTTTCAAAATGTTTCAAACTGTAATCTAGTGATTTAGGGATTCATTTATGCACCAGAGGTGAGGCTGGCAGTCTTAGTCTTTAATCCTGCTCTGCCCTCCTCCAGTTCCTTCCAGGAGCAGCCCAGGCTGTTTTAACTTGCATTGTAAAGACAGCAACCCCAAACCTTACTCCCATCACCTCTTTCTAGCCCAGCCTGTTCAATTAGCATTCAAAAGGTGCCAGGCTGTTCTAGGCTTGCCTGTAAATTAAGCATCTGACTGACTCCTCACCATTCCCTAAAAATGTTCATTTGAAGGATCCCCCTAGAGCAGTGGTTCTCAACCTTTCTAATGCCGTGACCCCGCAATACAGTTCCTCATGTTGCGGTGACCCCAAATCAAAAAATTACTTTGGTGGCTACTTCAAAACTGTAATTTTGCTACAGTTATGATTCAGAATGTAAATATCTGATATGCATTATGTATTCTCATTGCTACAAATCAAACATGATTTAAACATAGTGATTAATCACAAAAACAATATTTAATTATATGTTGAGAAATATTAATCCAGAGGAGGCAGGCTGAGTGCTGGGGTGGGAGATAAATCCTGCCTGGGGAAGGGGTCATCAGATGCTGCCTTCTTATTCCTGTCATCTCCCTCCAGCTCTAGCAGAGGCTTCAATTTGCTAGGGTTACTCGGCTCCTTTACCTGCTCCAGGAGTTATCCACTCCAGGACTCCTTCTTAAGCCCTCCGGAGCCAGCACCTGGGTGCTCTCTTTGGGTCTCTGTTTGATTCCAGTCTCCAGACAACAGGGTAAATCCATTGCCCCATATAGGGGGAGGGCTGCTGATAGGTAACTAATATTAGTACAATGTGCGGGCAGCAGGGTCCCCGTTCTTTCTGGGATCTTGCTGTAAAGTAGCGCAATGTCTCAGCAGCTAAAGTCATGGGAAATATGTATTTTCTGATGACTTTAGATGACTCCTGTGTTTTGGTTGTTCAACCCCTGCCGGGGTTGCGACCCACAAGTTGAGAACCGCTGCCCTAGAGGAAGGCTTGAATGAGTCAGAATGACATCACTTGAACTGGGGATTGTATTTTCCTATAAATTAAGGAATTTTCTGTCTGTTCTGGGGCATTTCTCTTGAGCTTTCAGCTTGGAAGAGTGTCCCTGCTCCTGCAAATTAAGCAAAATCTGTTTGGCATTCTTTATTATTCGGGGGCTCTGGGGTACCCCTGTCTACATGGAATCTAGAAAACCCCAAACTGGTAGCCACATGGGATCTGAAATCCCCTCCCCCAAGTTCAGTTTAGCTTGCAAGTGAGGACCTCAAGGGTGCCCTTGTCACATGGGAATTTATCCCACAGGGAAAGCGCAAGCTCAGGAGTCTCAGATTATTGTATAGTATATAGTGATAGTCGCTCGGTGACTGAGAATGACAATTGTCTTTGTGCATTATCATCTATTGATGTACTCTCATGTGGCTTTGGAGTCCAAAGGCTGAGGCGCAGTTTGTGGCACATGGGGCCTGGGATGCCAGTTGTTACGGGAGGTGCAGTTGTGGCCTGGTGTTGGCATTCACACGCAGTGGCAAGACATCGACGCCGCTCATCTTCAAAGGTGGTGGCAGCATGGTGAATGTGGGTTCGCCAGCTGCTTCTGTCAGAGGCAGCGAGTTCTAGTTGCTTTGGTGTGATGCCAGCCCACTTCAAGTTGGACTTTAGCTGATCCTTGAATCTTTTCTTTGGTTGGCCTTGTTTCCTGAGTCCAGCTGACAGTTCACCATGGAATGCCTGTCTTGGTATTCGCTATGGGTCCATGTGGATGACGTGTCCAGACCATCGTAGCTGGGTTTTGAGGACCAGGACTTTGATGCTGGTGGAGTTGGCTCTGTCGAGGACTTCCTGGTTGGTGATTCGGTCCTGCCATTGGATCCTCATGATTGATCAGAGTGGAATTGCTCCAGCTGTTTCATGTGCTTCCGGTATAGTGTCCATGTCTCGCAACCGTACAGGAGTGAGCTGAGGACCACTGCATTATACACTTTGAGCTTCGTTGCAGTGCTTACACCTCTGTGTTGGAGGACTTTGCAGCGCAGCCGCCTGAGTGCCTGGCTGGCCTTTTGGATCCTGGCATTGATCTCATGGTCTAGGGACCCGTCGTTGGCGATGGTGCTGCCCAGGTACTTGAAAGTGTTGATGTTAGAAATCTGGTGCCGTCGATTGTAATGCACGGCTGGTTCGTTGGCCTCCCTGGTGCAGGTTGGAACAGCACCTCTGTTTTGCTGAGGCTGATAGTCAGGCCAAACAGTTTTGTTGCGGTGGAGAACCTGTCCACAATGGTTTGGAGATGCTTTTCTTGGTGGGCCATAAGAGCACAGTCATCTGCAAAGAGAGCTTCCAGGATGAGTCTCTCTGTTGTCTTTGTTTTGCAGTCAGGTGGAGAAGGTCGACTAGTGAGCCATCCAGTCGGTATTTGAAGTAGACGCCCAGGTCTAGATCCATCACAGCATGTCGTAATACTTGGGTGAAACTTGGGTAGAACTTGGGTGAAAGATAGGTTGAATAGTACCAGAGCGAGGACACAGCCTTGTTTCACGCCATTGGAGATGTTGAAGCGATCGGAAGTCTCTCCACCAGATAGGACTTCCCCTGTCATGTCGACATGAAAGAGCTGGATCAGTTTGATGAATTTTGCCGGGCAACCGAGCTTGCTGAGGATCACCCACAATGTGTCCCTGTTCACTGTGTCGAAGGGAGGTACAGAAGCAAAGAGACTGACTCAGCTTTCCATGCTGGCTTTTGAAAATGTCTGCTCCTCCCTTTGTGGGTCCTGGTGCTGACACTGAGGCTGGCAGGGCTGGGACATGCTAACATAGAGGTTCCCCTAAATATTTACTTCATACAATTCTTATGTGGCCTCAGACACTTCCTAGCTGTGTGACCCTGGACAAGTCACTCTTCTCCTAGCCCTCATTTGCTATTCTGGCTTAAAGTTGTTTCAAGGACAGAAAATGAGGGTTAAAAAGAGACTCTGGAACACAAACCAGATCAAAGAATGACTGAGAAGTCCCAAGTGAAACTCCAGAGAGGAGCTTCTGTTGCCCAGAACTGCACCCAGAATTCCCCTAAAGCCCAGCAGCCTTCATCACAGGGATTACCATAAAGCCAATGTCAGAGCAGACAAGGTAGCCAGGTGTGCAGGGGAGCCCAGAGGGCCTCTGATGGTGGAGCACAGCCTGTGGCAAGCAGCAGAGAACAGTGTGTAGACAGCAAGAGGCTCAAATGAACTTGTCTGCAGAGTCCATGCTGGGGAGCCAACAGAGTAACACGCTATAACCAAACCTACCATAGCAAACACATCAATCACGTATTATACAATACAATAACCCTCCATGGCTTTGTTGGTGGGTGTATTGAACAGAGCAGGTTCTCTGCTTAGGAGACCAGACCAAAAGTCACACTCAAGCCATGGTCCTCAGCTGCCTCCTCATTTCCAGTCAACACACTTTTGCCATCATGTGGAAGCCGTTTGCTCCCCTCCAACAGAGCCTCCTGAGCTTTGCCTCTGCCCAGGCCATTCTGGTGAGCCACTTCGACTCCTTTCCTGACTGCTTCACTGAACAGGGCAAGACCAGACCAAGATCGCCTTTAATTGGGCAATTATACAGCGACAGGATGGAGCCAAATCAGTGTAGATCAATTCATGAAACCCCCCCAATCAGTCCATCACAAGAAAAAGTGACGTTAAAACAATTCCAGAAAATGATCAGGAACAAAATTGTCTGTGACTAAAGCCTGACCTGCTCTCTGCAAAGCAAATGCTTCCCTCCTTCCAGAAGAGGAAGCAGAACCTGCAGGTCCAGACTGACACCAGAGGAAAAGCTGCCCTCAGCTGCCCTGTGATTCAAGGAAGACTCCCAGCCTCGGAGGGCTTGTCTAAGGCCATGAAGAGCCATTCAGAGCAGTGGGTGGAGGAGAATCAGGAGACAGAGAGAAGATGGACATGAAGGCTGCAGCTTTGTTAAGAGCCTGGAAAGTGTGGGGGTAAAAAAGGACATTTAAGGAGCTCCATCTGGAACTCTGGGAGACACTTTGGGAAAGATAAAAGGCGGCTCCTGAAGCTGACCTGGTTATCCGTCCCTGGCAATGGGGTCTGAATCAGGAAAGAGCAGGAAGTGCTCCACCATTGTGACCCAGAGGACTCTCCAACCTCCTCCCCCACACCTTGCTCCCTCCCCCACACCCTCCCAACTGCATGGCATCATCAAGCAGGACCCACAGAGAGGAAGGAGAAGAGAAGCTGGTCAGAGAGGCTCCGGGTGGGGACACAGTGCAGAGCTGGCCCCGGTGTCATCCTGTGCCTCAGACCAGCCCCAGCTCAGCCTCGGTCCCTTCTCCCAGCAGCCTCTGGGAGCACCATGACTCCTGCCCTCTCAGTCTTGCTATTCCTGGGTGAGTCCTCAGCAGCCCCCACCCTAGAGGGGACTTTAGCCACCATCAAGTCCTACCTGCCCCCCCCACCTCCCCTGTGCTGAGGAGGAAACTTTCCTCCAGAGAAGGGGAGTGACAAGTCTAAGGTCACACAGCAAGGGTGGGGTTGGAGGAGAGAAGCTGGGACTCTAAGAGGGGTCTTCTGGGCTCCAGCCTTCTTCCCTCCCAGCAGCCCTAAGCCCTGGCCCTGAGCTGTCTCTGTCCTTCCTGTGGGGAGGCTGGGGGGGAGCCATGAGTAATCAGGGCCTTCTCTGTCAGGGCTGTGTCTGTGCAAAGGGACAAGGACCGAGGCAGCAGGTGAGTCCTTCCTCCCACAATGTCCCTCCCAGAGGACACAACTGACCCAGGAGAGGGAGCTGGGGGAGGTCTGGGCTGGGCTGACAGTCTATAGAGAGAGGGGACGGGGTGGGGGCAGGGCTTCTACAGAAGGGGGATCCCCGGTGTAGTATCCCAAGCATATTCACATCTAAGAAATATAAATGATTGTATAGATATTGTATGATCAGACAGAAGGTTTGAACCATGATATCTGTGGGCGGACTTTTGACCTAGCCATGCTGCCCTTGTTCAAGGCAAACTCATTACCATTCGGTGCCCAGTTGAATTCCTTTGTAAAAGAGCTGGTTGAAGTCAACACACCCAAAAGGTGTCACCACTACCTTGCCACCCAACCGGACTGATGCATGCTTTGTTACTGGTCATTGGTCCTGGCTATCCCCAAGAAAGCTGGGCTAAAGGCGAGATTCCTCCTCCTTGTTGCTGCAATCTTCACGTTCTCAGGACTCTCCCTTTACTAAGACCTCTCTGGGCCACGTGCTTTCTATCTCGGAATCCTCACTTCCACGTGTCTGCAAACTATCACATTTTCCTCTAATTCTTCTACCAGGGAAAATGTCACAGGAATGACGCCTGCCCTGCTTTGACTTGTCCAAGTCTCATTTCTCACTCATTCTCAGACTCCTCACTTCCTCTTGAGTCCCAACCCACCACTGGCAGGTTATCCCCTGGACCTAACAGCTCTCCTTCCCTCCCAGACAGACTCCCCAAACCCTCCCTCAGGGCAGAGAATGGCTCTGTGGTGCCCAAAGGGGGAGCTGTGACCCTCAGGTGCAGGGGATCATGGGAGGCTGTACTGTGGCTGCTGGAGAAAAGGGGAGGATCTGGATGGTCACTGATCAAAGATGTGAGACAAGCTGGAAATGAGGGCCAGGTTTCCCTCCCATCTGTGACGCCACATGATGCAGGGACCTACCAGTGCCTCTACAGACATTCATCCTATGGGTGGTCACAGCTGAGTGACCCCCTGGAGCTGGTGGTGACAGGTAAGGCAGATCCTCCCCCCAGGCAGGGCTGGCTCAGGGTCTCCACAGCTCTGGGTCCCTCCCCAGCCCAGCCTGCCCCGAGTGTCCCTCTGACTCTGCCCTTCCTGGCTTCTCCCCTGTGCCTGCCTCAGCTCTCCCTCTGGGGTTGGCAGAAGAGGGGAGGAACCAGCATTTTTGAAGCACCTACTATGTGCCAAACACATTATCCTTGTCTCATTGGATCGTCACAACAGCTCTGCCAAGTCAGGGCTAGTGTGATCCCCATTTTACAGATGAGGAAACTGAGGCAGAGAGCAAGTGAGGTACCGAGGATCACATAGTTGGGAGGGCTGGATTTGAACTCAGACCTTCCAGACTCCAGTCCCAGGACCCTTCACGGCCCCATGAGCTTCCTCACTCAGCTCCCACCTTGGGGTCAGACAGGAGGCAGGAGAGGCTCAGCTTGGACCTCAGGAGACCAGACAGAGCTGGGGGCTCCCTGGGGATAGGCCAGGGCTAGTGAGGCATCTCCCAGTGCAGGCCCTGCCCCTCCCAGAGATAGGAGGGAGCAGAGGGTGGAGCTGCTGCTGCCCAGGACCCTCTCCCAGCCCAGACCTGGGGCAGAGTGTTGATGGGGATCAGGAGGCACAGCAGAGCCTCTTCCTCTCCTGCTCAGCCTGTTCCTGGCGATCATGCAGGCTCCCTCCCCCTCCTTACCATTCCCCCCCCCCCCCCATTCCTGGCCCCAGAGCTGTCCAAGGTCTTTCTCTCCCCTCCTACATTTCCTCTCTCAGATCTGAACCTCCCAGCCCAGCCTGGCCTCCTCCCAGCCTCATCTGCCCCCTCCCTGCCCCAGGGCTGCTCCAGCACTAACTCCAGGGTCTCCCCCCCCCCCCAGGCCTCTCTGCCCCGCCCTCCCTGGCAGCCCTGCCCAGCTCTGAGGTGGCCGAAGGACAGACGGTGACCCTGCAGTGTCGGTCAGAGCTATATCATGACTGGTGTGTCCTGTGCAAGGAGGGACAAGAGATCAGCCGCGGCAGGACCCGGAGCCATGGAAGGGGGCGTCAGGCTGACTTCTTCTTCCCTGCTGTGAATCTGACCCAGGAAGGCACTTACCGATGCTTCGGCTTTTATAGTTCTTCCCCCTCCCTGTGGTCCTCCCCCAGCGCCGCCCTGCTGCTCCGGGTCTCAGGTGAGGCAGCCCCAGCCCCGCCCAGCCCCCCCCCCCCAGCCTCCCCAGCTCTCTGGGGCTCCTCCCTGCCTGCTCAGGCCTGTCCCATGGGACCCCAGAGGCCCGGAGGGCTGGGGAAGAGGAGGCTCAGAGGGAGGGCACTGGAGCATCCTCAGAGAGTGTAGACAGTGAACCTCACGACCCCATCTAGACCCCCCCCCCACATCATCAGGGGCCTGTCCAGTTGGTCCCACGTACAGACAATTTTCTATTCAATCCTAGGAAGTGTTTTGAGGAGGGCAGAGCAGGCTGGAGGTGGGAGATGGGGAGATGGCAGGGGAGAGGCATGTTAGACACCCCCAGCCCCCCCTCCTCTCCCTGATCCAGGCACCTCAGAGGATCCTCACCTCCCTGAAAACTCTGAGACTCCCCCAACTCTGACATTCCCCCACCAGTGAGCAGCCTCTTCCTCTGAGGACAGGGTGGGGGTCTCTGCCTATCCCCCATTGCTGTCCACCTTCTGCCTAAGCCAGGGATGAGCCCCCGTTTCTCAGGGGAAACCAAGGCAAAAGGAGGGCTGTAATGAAGGGGCAGGGACAGAGGAAACACCAGGCTGGGGAAGAAGGCTGGTCAGGGAGGGGGAAAGAGGGGAGCAGAGAGGGGCAGAGCAGCCCTGGGATGCGTTCCAGTGACCCTGATCCCCCAGGAGACATCCCCATCTCCAGAGTGAAGAGACACCCCAGTAAACTGAAAGGGATTCTGAGTGAGGTGGAGGCAGGGAGGCAGCTGGCAGGGAAAGGGGGCCTCAGCCAGGTAATAGGATGGAGCATCTGAGGCTTTTCCCGGAGAGATAGTTGGGTGACATAACTCTGGGGGAGGGGCTGGGTGCCTTCTAGGATGGAGACTGTGGGGGGAGGGTCTGGGGATGACACAGGATGAATCAAGAGATTCACAGATCCAAAAGAATAGCATCTTTGTCTTTGTCTCAGGGACAATCTTTGGCCAGACAGGTCCGGAGTGAAGAAGAGTCCCTGAGTTGTTCCAGGCACCTCTGGGGTTCCTGAGTTCCCCTCCATTCCCCCCCTCCCTGGTCTCTGGGTCCTTCTAAAGCCCCAAATGCTCTCCCTTCTCTCCCCTTCCCCAGGAGCCCCTGACCCCTCCCTCTCCTCACCCACACAGCCATAGCTGGGACTAGGGAGCTGGGGCTCTGCTCCTCCCTGGCTTCCCCAGTATAGGCGGGGGTCTCTCAGGCACCCCAATTCCCCTAAGCTGGAAGCACCCGAGGGCCCTCCTCCCCCTCCTCCCTCCTCTGCCCACCCCAGCCTCCCACTGATCCAGCAGTCTCAGGGCTCTGGCCCCAAGGAAGGGGGAAGCTCAGGTCCCTGCAGCCAGCCAGGACAAGGAGCCCTGAGGAGGATTCAGAGGGTCCCTCCCTGCCACAGCAGCTCCTCCATTCTCCTCCCAGGGTCCCTGCCTGCCCCCAGCATCCCCCAGAGCTCAGAGGGGGTCACAGGAATCACAGGAGCATCAAGTCTCAGAATGAGGCCAGGAGAGGTCCTGAGCTCAGGCCCATTTGACAGATGGGAAATCCCTGAGGCCCACAGAGAGATGCTCAACATCCCTCTCCCAGCAAGTCTGGGCACAGCTGGGCTCACACCCATTGCAGACCCTCCAGCTCTCCAGACCTCTCTGGACCCCCCTGCAGAGCCCCTAACCCTGCTCCCTCTCTCCCCAGGGACCTTCTCTCCAAGCCCTGAGTCTGAGGACAGACTCTCTGGTGAGTCCTGGAGGATTCCCAACAGAGGGAGGAGGGAGGCAGGGGGGCTGGGTGTCCAGTCAGGGTCTGCCTGCCCCATCCTAGGTCTCCTCATTTCTCACCACTCTTCTTGCCAGCACTTTCTCATCCTTCTCCCACCTCTGAGCTTTTCTCCAAACTGTGTCCCCTCCCTGGAAGGCTCTCCCTCCTCATCTGTCTTACAATTCAAAGATCTCTCTCCAACTAAGCTTAGGAGCTGCCTCCTATAGGAAGCCTTTCCTGATCTTCAGCCTGTCCCCTCCCCAGATGTTAGTGACCCACAGCTATTGTAGGGGAGTGTCAGCCCCTGGAGGGCAGGAGCTGTTCTCTATTTTGCCTTCCTATCCTCTGGGCCTGGCAGGCTTCTTGGTAGATGTCTCAGCCTGCCCCATCCTGACCTCCTACAGGAAGCCTCTCCTGATCCCCAGCTTGTCCCCCTCCCCAGCTGTTAGGGATTCCCTCCTCAGAGAGATGATGTATTTGTGTCCATGTGGAGCCCCCGGAGGGCAGGAGGTAGCTTGGTTTTACTTGTATCTTCTGGGATGGGCACAGGGTGGGGGATTAATAAAGTCTGGAGAACTGAATCATGGAATAATCTGGGGGCCCCTGAGGACAGGGCTGGGTCTCCTTCCCTCCCCCTGGGGGTGGCACAGGCAGAAAGTGTTGTCATGGTAACCCAGAGAGAGGAGAAAGTCCTACTAGAAAGGGTGGAGGATGAGGAGGGGGACCCTTAGCCTGGGCAATGAAGGCATCTCTGGTGACTTTGGGGTGCAGCTTCTGTCTAGGGAGATCAGAGCCAGCCTACAGAGGGGGGAGGAGCAAGTGAGGAGAGGAAGTGCAAGCATGGAGGTTCGGGGAAGGAGGGAGCTGGGAAGAACTGAAGGGAGAGCAGAGGAAGGACTCAGGGCAGGAGGAGGCTGGAGGCTGCCCAGCCCCTCAGCCCCTCCCCTCCCTCATCCACAGAGCCAGGCTACCAGCAGGGGAATAACTGGCATCTCCCCAGTTCTGGGCAAAGGTCTGGGAGGAGGATCTGAGTGCTTGTGGGAGATGAAACCTGGGTGAAACAGGGGCTGAGCACCGGGCAGCCATTACTCAGTGACCAACTCTGATCCCCAGATGCTGCTGCCCTGGATTACACCATGGGCAACCTGGTCCGCCTCACCTTGGCTGGGCTGGTCCTCGTCCTCCTGGGGGTCCTGCTGGCTGAGCACTGGAAAAGCTCCAGAAGACATCCGGTCCAGGCAGTCCTTGGCTGAGCCCTCCGGCCAGAGCAGCCCCTGAGACAGAGGAAGGAAGGAAGGAAGGAACAAAACCACTTAAAAATCAAAATTTTAAAATGTAGTGAGACCTACCTATGTGCCATGTCTATATTAAGCACCAAGATACAGTTATTGAAACACAGACAGAGACCAAAGGATTAGAGAGAATTTGTTGTGTCCGGCACCACCTAAATAGTGGAGAGTCTTTTGCTCTGTGGAAGGAAACCCTTGACAGAAAAACAGGGCAGGGGAACGGAAAGCAGAGAATATAAGGAATACACAAAGACTGGTATTGGAAATAAACCCGAGGCTTCTTCTGCTTGCAGGGGCTGAAGGTTGTATATTTACTTGCAAAGTCGCCAAGAAGAATCAAGGAATTCACAATCCAATAGATTATTAACATCTGTTTCCACATAGATAATACAAGATTTTTGGGAAAGGATCAGGCCTAATTTTGCTGATCATAAAGATGAAGCACAATATGTAAACCTGTTTCCTGGGATTCATGATGTTGTACATATTTCATCAATCTTCCTTGTATTGTAGTCTATCTATAAGATCCCTTTCCAAGCTATCACAGCTGTGATATCAGCTTGCTACTTGACCTTTGGAAAGCTGGGAGATAAACAATCTGCTTACTCAGATGTCGGCTGAGAGGATGTGCCCCTTTGTAGAAAGAGTTAAAATAAGCTTGTTTCCTGCCTTGATACTTTATCCCCAAATCAGTTCTTTCATTCAAGGTTTCAACCCTTTTCAATGTTGTGAATTATTAAATATAGCCATTACAAGAAAATTGCTTTTGAAACCACATCTTGCTTTCACTATCCATCAACCATTGCTTTTTGGGATCAACTTTGGCCATATTTTTATAATCCTCAGGAATCATTATTTCTGAATACTGTAGAATTAAAGGGTTCCTGGCCTCCAAAAACTTAAAATCTTTTGTGCTGGGAACCATCAGGCCAACACGCCTTGACAGAGTCATTCGTGGTAGGTAAGGAGGCCACAAAGTGGCCCTTGGCAAAGATGTGATTGCCCACTTAGTCTCCCTTACATGACCTCTCTCAACAATGCCCCTTACCTATGGAACTGACATGATTATTATTCCCCCTACTCTCAGAACCGATAACGCAAGAGCCAAATACCTTAACCCTAAAACATCACCAAAAGATAAGACCCTCAAACCCTATCCCAAAAGATTATCTTGGGTTAACTTTTACTTAGATGCATAATCCTCAGTAAAACTGCAGCTACAGGCCAAGTCCAAAACTTTCCCACTCACAGAAACCTATTCTCATGGAGCCAACACACAAATCAATCATAAAGGCCCATACAATACGTACAGGTAGAATAAGCTTCAATATGCCTCAGTGACTTGACTTCACAAACCAATAACTTGCCAGTGGGAAACTCCCTAGTAAACCCTGAAAATGACCAGTCTAATATTAAATCTGAATTGTTTTCCCAGTACCCCTCAACCTCAATGATATGATTGTTGAATTGTCTTTTAAGAACTTTTGAGTGATTATTCCTTTTTATTAAAAGTAATAAGTAATTTTCCTTGATTGTTTGTAAGCTCAAAACTTCTCACAGGGTAGTGAGAAAACCTGTGACAAAATCATTTATCTTGTTTGGAATCTTTATGATGTTAAGAATCTGTAATCAAAATATAAGAATATAGAATGTTAATCAAGTGATTTGTTAAAAGTTAATATCACTTTTCCAATTATCTTTCTTTGTCCATGTGTGTTAGGTAATGTATCTGTATGCCAAGAAAATGGGTATAAAAATAAAAACCAAGCCTGGGGATGGCAGAGCAGCTATCAGATGCAAAGCAGTCCCATGGCCATAAAATATACAGCTGTCTTCCGTTTGTTATTTTTTAGACTGATCATTCACTACCTGTCAGGAACCCCTGGAGTTGTGAGTGAGGCTGGACCTTGCCCATGACACTTTTGGTGTAAACAATGCCTAAAAGTGAGAGAACCAGAAAAATAATTTCATTGTGGTGTGATGTTAGGGAGAGTGGGGCAAGGGAGTAAGAGAAAGGATAGATGTGCAAGTATTATTTGATATTGTATAATATATCATATTGTCAATGCTTTGAATGTTAGTAATGTCTTATTGTATATTTAATTTCTAAATTAAAAATTACTTTATATCTACATGAGAAAATCCTGTTCTTTATGGGGTCAATAGGTGTTCACTTATATGTACACATATCTATAAGGGGATACATTCCAAGATCAAATTCCAGCTATCTTGTGCTTGGAATGTATCCCCTTAAAGATACAAGGGTTCTGTAATTTGGAGGGAAAGTCATTAGGATTAAAACCAAAAATCACCTACCCAAGGAAACTGAGCATAATCCTGCTGAGGGAGAAGTATATATTTAATGAAATAGAGGACTTTCTAGCAAGACCTGAGCTGAATAGGAAACTTGACTTTCAAAAACAAGAGTCAAGAGAAGTATAAAAAAGATAAAGAGAAAGAAATCCGAAGAGATTCAGTAGGTAAACTGTTTACATTGCTATATGGAAGATGGTACTTGTGACTCTTAAGGACTTTATCATTATCGGGGCATTTAGAATTAGAATTCAACAGCAGAGGGCTTGGGTGTGATGATATTTTATAGAATAAATTTAAGTGATGGGAAAGAGATGTATTGTGAAACGTAGAAAGTGGGAGGTACATTTGGGTAAACCATTTCACATAAAAGAGGCATAAAAAAGCTTTAACAATGTATGGGAAACATGAGGATAGGGGTGACAGACACTGATTGAACCTTTCTTTCATCTGAATTGGCCCAAAGAAGGAATAACATACACATTTATTGAGTATAGAAATCTAAATGACCATATTGGGGGGGTGGGGAGGAAATAAGGTGAGGGGTGCTGGAAGAAGGTAAACTGGGGGAGACAGTGGTGAAAAACAAAAACTTTTGAGGAAAGATGGGGTGACAGGGGAAAGATAAAGGGATAAATGGATAAATGGAAATAGGATTGAAGGAATGACTATAATCATGAGAACACAAGAAAATTTATAGCAAGTTTCTTTAGTGATAGGCCTCATTTTTTAAATGTAGAGAGAAATGTATCACACTGATAAAAGTACAAATCATTCCCCAAATGATAAATGGTCAAAGGACATAAGCAGGCAGTATTCAAATTAAGAAATCTGAGCTAATTTTATTCACATGAAAAAATGTACCAAATCACTTCTTACTAGAGAAATGCATATCTTAAAAGCACTGAAGTATGACTTTATACTATCAGATTATCTAATGTGACAGAAAAGTAAAATGACAACATTTGGAAAATTAGGACACTAACACACTGCTGGTAGAGATGTGAACAGATCCAACAACTTATAGAACACTTTGGAATTAGCTCCAAGGGTTGTCAAACTGTCCATACCCTTTGACTTAGAAATACTGCTACTCGGTCTGCATGCCAAAGATATCAAAGAAAAAAGAAAAGGGTTTATATATGGTGGAAAAGTATTCGAAATATAAGGAGATACCCATTGAGGGAAGCCGACAAATCCCCACTGGCTAACAAAGTCACAATTTGGGAAATTGGGGCTTCAGGGCAGCCCCCTGAAAATGAGGCCCCCACTGATCCCCATCCATCTTTGGTTAACTGAGGGCCACACTGTCTTGGTTCCTCTCTTGTTCTACAAAGTGAATTAAGGCTGTATCATTAACTCTATGGCACCTCCTTATGAGCAATGATGGAATCACTTTGACCACATGGGAAGTGAAAAACCTTATTTTAGTTAATTCTTTCACTTGTGGGGATCACACTTGTGATTCTCCCAAAGGTGGAAACAATAAACTCAAATGACTGAATCAACTCTGAATCAGTCTTGTCTGGTTCCCAGAAACTTGGAGTACTGAATTTGAAAGAGGATGATCAAATCTGAAGATTCAGAGATCCACTTCTCAGGACAGACAAAGGTTATGAATGGGTTTTACTTTTTACCCAAGGATTTAATTTAATTTAAAGAAAATAATGACCCCTTAATAACCTGCAATGACTTCTCAAACACCTAAACAACCATGACTTGGGGTATCCTGTCATTTCCAACCACTTGTATATTCACATACCATTCAGTCTTTCTCTCTCTAAAACTCTCTAAAACTCTACAGGACCCCATTTTCTGTAGATCAACATAAATTCCCAGTCATTAAATTACAGTCGGTCATTCCCAAAATATGACCATCCCTGGATGGTCTGCTCATGTGTTGTTTCTGGTCATCATTTCCTTTTTCCTGATTAAAGAATTGTCCTTAGGTGATTATTCTTTTTATAGTTCTGAATATTTTTCAGGTGGGCAATCCCCACCTTTTCCAAAAAGTTGGGAAACCTCAGGGTCTGACATCCTCCCATTTAGTGAGTAATCATTTACTCTTAGAATAGAGTTAGAGTCTCTCTCCCCTGTTGCTCTCTATCTCTTATCTCCACCAGGACTGTCCTTTTTCAGAGGAAAATAAGACATGATGAAAGCTGGAGGGAAGGGACAAAGGATGGTAGAGAATGTAGTGGGAAGCAGAGATAGGCAGAGCAGCTCCAATCCCTCTGTCTCCTCTCCCTCTACTCAGTAGTGTCTGGGGCCTCCCACCCTTCAGAGAGTCATAACTGGGTCTATGAATGGAGGGTGTAATGATTAAAATAGTGGAGACCATAAACTGTGGCAGATAAAGAGTGGTTGGTTTAAATTGTCACCACAAAGATATGTTTTTTATATTAAAAATAAAGTGGTCGCCAGAGGAAAATTCCCAAATATGAAAATATATCCAAGTCAGCTGGGTTTTATAGAGATTTTAATTAATACAAAATTAAGGAATAAATGAAAGAGAGTAAGAGAAAATAATAGGAAAAGGACTAGACCAGCTTAGGCCAGCCTTAAAAGAGAAATCCCAATTTGTCCCAAGCAAGAATTCTAGTATTCAGCTCCATCTCAGCCGACTCCCCCAGCTGAATGTATCAGTCCCTCTCTCTCCTGAGGCCTCCTTTTAAAGGGAATTTTCTCCAATGTCACCTCCCCTAAGTTATCACATCTACCAATCACAGTAGACGTTTTCCAAAAAAACAGACCATTCTTAATTGATACCTAAGAAGGCTTAAATTTCTGATTAAGTTCACACCAGAAAACCTCTGAGTAAGTTTCTCACCTCTTTGCTCCTTGTAAATTCACAAATTGCCTGACCTTTATAGGTACTTAGCATCCTTTTGTATTAGATCTAAAAATAGGCACAGCTTAAGAACTTTTGCCTTACCAAAAGTATGGGTTTAAGTATCTTTCATTGTTCAGCAAGGAGTTTCTTTCCCTAAAGCAGGCTTAAGTAGGGGTGGAGTAGAGATCTCACATTCCTGATCTAAGTCCCTTCATTGTTTAAATGAGGAATGGTCTTAACCAAACCTTATGAAGTAGGGTCTGAGAATTTTTAAGATTCACAATCCCCCCTGATGATCATTAGGAGACTAGTCTCCCCATTGATCATTTAACATAATCATCTTGTAGTCCTAAATGCACTTCTAACTACAAATATATACAATATTCAATTTTCTAAGAGGAAATTAGAGTAGTGGGGGAGGAAATAGAAAAGAAAGAAAGCAAAACCAATGTTTTGCTAGGCGTATTGACAGAAAGCCAAATTAGGGGCAGTGCCTTTTGGCATAAATGTGTACATTTACAATAAATGTTCAATCAAAGTGCAGTTCAATCAACCATATCCAAAGTTCATTCTTGATCTTATTGATGTAGTGTGGATTTTCTGGCATCTTTCTGCAACAGTTAATTCTCTGGATATAGAAATTAGCAAGCTTCTTCCTTGAAGATATTTTCTCAAACAAAATCAAAATCTTAGATTTTTATAAAAATACAATCTCTCACAAAAAATCAAAATCTTGGATTTTAAATTAAAATACAAGGGAAAGCTCTGCTTCTCTTATCCCTGGCTTCTCTAGTGTTCAGGAAGGGACCTCTCAAATGCCCTCATCCCATATAATGTACTCGTGGGTGGTGACCTCAGAAGGAGAATGGAGACTATTGGAAGATGGATGAAGAGGTAATAGAGACAGAGAGAGAAACACTGGAATAAAGACTCAGAGACAACAAGTTAAAATATGTGGGGTGCAGCGCGCTCCGTTAATACTTCCCATGGGCGAGAGCTCCAGAGGATCAATGAGAAGTATGAGAGGCAACAGCGTTGTGAGATTCAAGAGGTCATGAAAACACGTGGAGAGCAACAGAAGCTCGAGTGACAAGAGGATCCAGAACAATCTGAAGACAAGAAAGGCAAGAGGGGGCTCGCACGTGTTCCCCAACTTTTATTGGAGAGTTTAGGAATGTGGGGTGGGAGGTGATTAGTGAAGACGTGACATGGCATCGGTTTTAACATTGGTTGATTTGACAATCATGAAATCAAAGAGGAGGAGATTAATCCAACATGCGCCTTAGAAAAGAATGTGGTCTGACAAGGCGTGAGCCAGGACTCTGTGGCTGGTAATGGCCTGCTCAGGAATTCTCTTGTGTTTAGGACTGAAGATTTATAAATGCAATAATCATTAATTAACATGGCCTTGAGTCTGGCGCATGAACACATAAGATACAATATCAATACATCAATCATACTTCCAAGATGCTAAGTTGCCTGGTATGCTAGATATCCCCCTTTTTGTTTAAAAATTAAAACAAGAGTGTATAATGTTAAAAAAGAAATTATAAACTAAATAAAAAACAACAATAAAAATAGTAATGAGTATATAAAAAATAACAAATAAAAATGAATTCTGAATCAAATAGCAAAGTTAAATTTAAAAACTCTGTAAGACCAAAAAATAAAAATAAAAATGATCTTAACTTATTAATCATCCTTTAAAAAAAGAGAGAGAAAGAAATGAATTTTATATCAACCCAGAAAATCAAAGGTAAAAAAGTTTATCAAAGACCTATAATAATAAAAAAATTATAATAAAATGATCTTAACTCCCTAGTGATCCTGATTTAATGTGACATCAGTTCCATAGTCCGTAGGACATGTGCATTAATATCCCATCTTACCCATGTACAGCCAGGACTATAAGAAGTTGTCAGAACTTTAAAGCTAAAGAAAATATCTATATCTGGAGATGAGGGAATTCTTTCCTTTCTCTCATCCTGATCATGCATAGTCTTACGGATAAAGAAGCCAAAATGCTGGCCAACCAAGGTATTTGGTTGTAACTTTGGTACCTGCCAACCTGTGTTTGAGGGTGCTAAAACACCACGTCCTTGTATCTCCAAACTTAGCAACCCATATATATCCATCTCATATGGAACACACATCTGTCTATGGCTTAGGCTTTCTGGCAATGTGTAAAGTATCCATCACAATCCCTTCTCATGCAATCAGACACAATAACTCAGAATAGTCCCAGGAAGTTTAACAAATGCTGTCATGTTCCTACAGTCTCAAGCTTTTGGTTATGTACAAAAGTAAAGGTTCAGATTTAGAGTTAATTCATAATTCAGGATTAGAGTATTAATATCAATTTGAATATACTTCAAATATCCAGAAAAGACTATATAGCAAAATGAATAATAAAAAGTATTCAGAAAAAAGAAAAAGAAAAATGTCTAATTGAAAATAAGAATAGAATAATAATATTCTTGAGCAAAAAAAAATTTTATATGCCATGTGGCAATGTGTCAATTAATCTCTACTGTAATAGAAAGAATTCATCTTCAAAAATGATTTCTATATTCCTAATATAAGATGGTCAATATTCATAGCGAAAGCATACCAAATATATTAGCATGTAACAAACTTTTCAAAACATTAATACAATAATTAATGTAACTCTTAAAAAGTACAGATAGTCCCTTAAATATTACATTCTGAGTGATTGTTGTTCAATATCATCAGGTAATAAACGACGAGAATGATGAAATAGAGTCACTTCTGGCTGCATATTTCTGGTATAAGCCTTATTTCTACAACCTTTCCTGAAAAGTATGATTAAACCAATAACCTAAATAACAAAGACTATAATATTGCCAATGGTTGTTAAATTAATTCTACTAAACTTGCTGTAGCCTCAGACTAGTGGGCAAGTTCTGCTAAATCCAGGAATGTTTCTCTCAGCCCCTGCTGTAAGGGTTAAAATCATGGTTGAGACTGAATGTAATAACTATTTGGTTGCCAAGGAATTTATTTTTTAAATCCTAATGGAACACTCAAACTCAGCTGGACATTTTATGGTGATTTAATTACAACAGAAAGAAGAAAATATTAGAGGGAGAGAGAGAGAGGGAGAGAAGGAAAGGAGTTTAACTCAGCTCGGGTTGAGCCAAAGCGGGAGCTTAAGGTCCTGGAGAGCCAAGGTAGAGCAGGGAGTCAGTCCTTATCACTCATATGACTGATCAGTAGGAAAACTGTCTGCAGGGCTCCTCCATGCTGGAGCTCCAGGATCGAACTGCACTCTAGCCCTCTCCACAGGAAGTCCTGAGAACTCCAGAGGCTGTTCTCTACCTCACTTCCTGCATCTCACATGTGCCAATGGTGGCTCAAGCTTGACCTAGGACCGCCCAGAGGTCTGTCCTTTTTTTTTGCACATGTCTGTTGTAGGCCATCTCCTCAGATAATTAAATCTTGAGTTTGATGCAGATCTTCCTAATCTTGTTAAACTAAGAAGGTGGAGAAATGTAGTTTCCAAGACCTGATTCTGTTATTCCAAGTATCTCCATTGTTACTGATCAGGAAATAGCTAAATCACATCTTCCAAAGTATGGTCTGATTAGGGTGGAGTAGATTTGAAATTCACACTGCTCTGTTTGTCTTGGCCCAGGTTCCCTCCTCACTGTCTGGGCTTACATCCAAATACAGCATTCCCCAAATCTATACACAGTGTGGTCCATCAATTAGTCTTTTCATCGACTTTCAGGGTTACCTAAAGAGGCCTGGAACTGGAGACCAAGGCCTGGGATTTGAACCTGACTCTGCTATTTGCCTGGACCAGTCCCTTTCCTCTGCACTTTCCTCCTCTGAACAATAAATACCAATTAGTCTGGCTCCCCATTACTCTAGATCCTGGGATGTTCTTGGCCACAGAGTTCCAGTCAGCTAGATGGGACAAGCTAGCAGGGAAGCCCACAGCTCAGATGCTCCTTCCAGAAGTTCATCTATATTAGGGATTTAGGGAAGATTCTCCCTTCATCCACCCCAGAGCCACAATACTGCTAGGACTGTCCCTTCTCCTCTTCCCCCTCTTGCCTAAAGGGAAAACCAGATTTTACTTTCTCCTTAATACACTCACCCCCATAGTAAAAAGTTGGCTTCTGGCTAAAGTCAAGTCCTTTGTTTATTTATTCTACATTGAAGTAGGCTGAATAAGGGAAGATAATAAAATTGAAATAGATAAAGCAGATCAATCCCTTCCTGCATTTTTAGGAAATAGACCCAGCCCACCCCCCCAGGAGGTGAAATAGCTTATGCAGATGTCAGACTAGAATCCAATTAGCCTAAAGATGAGAATTAGGAGAGTCAGAAAACAAAGAAGCTTCAGGAATATCAAAGAGGTCAGGATGGAATGCAGGATAACTCTTAGAAAACTAGGGATAAGTGATTAAGTACATGTGAAAATTAACAGTCCCTGAATAACCTGAGGATTGTCTCTGACTACACTTACCTGTGTTAGTGATGAGGTTTGTTGATTCTGAAATAAGAATCTATTTGTGAAAGGAAATCATTTTGTATCTTGTAACCTTTATAAACTATCCTGTAATGTTAGTCTGAGGCAGCTTCCACTAGGGAAAGCTGTCCCAGCCTTTATTCCTTATTCTTTATTTATTATCAATAAATCACCATTCCAATACTCGAATTTCTGGGTATCTGGACTTGCTTTATGATGTGCCCCCTTGCAACATATTGACACAATTTTAATATTCATTTTCTGATTTTTTGCACTCCATGTTTCTCCCTTCCTCTTCCAGAAGATGGCAAGTAGTATGATATGTGTTGTCCATGGTGATCAATCAATATATATTTCCACATGTGGGGAAGGAATTTCATCCCCTCGCTCTCCTGGATTACTGGTGGGGTTCATTTTTCACATGCCAGTACTCTGTCCACGAATCTAAATAAAAGGGTGTAGATGTTGCCCATCAGCCTCTACTTCCCTGAGCAAGCAGGAGAGACAAACGGAGGTTCTTGCAGGATGAGCTACATGTGGTCAGCCTTAGAGTAAGGAAGAGACTTTAAATCTATGCTTATCAACCTTTTCTATTTCAAATGATTATTAATAAACTTTATGGAAAATAAAAACTTGAAGACATTCATTTTAATCTCACAGAATGGCAACCACTATCAAAAAAAGAATTCTTAATTTTCTGAGAAAGTTTTTGAGGATATAGAATTGGGCTCCTGCTTTCTCTCCCTGCTTTGCTGAGAAAGATAAGCTGCTGCCTCAGTTTCTGAGCCTACCAGGTGGGATCTGTAAGAACTCTTCCCCCACATGGTTTCTTCCCCAACCTAACCCCCATTTCTTAGCTTGAATAAGGGCAGGGTGTGGGAGGAAGGAGCCCAAGCTTTGAGGTTTGCACAGATGGGCCCTAGGTTGATCCCAACCAAAATTCCATGTGAATCCAAGCAGCTCTGGGACCCAGCAGGAACCCCTCACCCTTCCCAGTCCCCTGACTGCCTGCCCCTTCCCCAGCACCAAACCTGCTTCGGCTCCTTCCTCCCATTAATACAAAGATTCCAAAGACTATAAACTCAGGCCCGTGTTCCTCTGGTCCTGCCTTTTTCACCCTCCTTCATTTCCTCTGGGGCCGTCCTACTGAAAAGTTACTTTAAAAATACTTTACAACAGAGACGATGCACCAGTAATAACCAGACAGACATCGTCTAACCCAGAAAGTGATCTCTTTCATGAAGAAGCTCTTCTGTATAAAAGCTACATAACTGGGCCCAGGAGAGGGGAAGAGGGACCCCTCTTCAGACAGCTGGGAATGGCTGAATTCAGAGGGACCAGCAGCGATGGGTGCTCTTATACAATACATGTGTATCCCTATGAGTCGTCTAACATGTTTGTTGGAAGGATGGAGAGATTCTATCTCAGGTCTGGCCCATCTTTTAGGAGAGGGGATGAGCCAGTAGCCACACATGAATGCAGACATTGAAGTGCTACTGCAGTAGGACATTCTTTTCTCTGCTCTCTGAGAGGAGACATGGAACTGCTGTTCTAGCTATTTACCTCTGTCCAGAGACATCTCTGGTCTCCTGGTAAGATTGTGGGCTCAGAAGAAAAGGCATTTCCTTTGCTGCTCTGGGGGGGGAGGGAGCCTTTGCTTACACTAACCGCTTATTTCCTCTCCACCAGATGTTGGTCAGTCAAAGGACAGTAAGAAATGGTGCCTAGCTAGTAACTGCAGATGACCCCCCCCCCCAACCAGGGAATAATGCTTCCTCTGAGCACAGGGTGGGAGTCTCTCTCCCCCCCCCCATTGCTGTCCACCCAGGTCTGAGTCCCCCTTTCTCAGCCGAAATAAAGGCATGAGGATGCCTAGAGGGAAGAGGCAGGGACAGAGGAAACACCAGGCTGAGGAAGAAGGAAGGACAGGGCTGGTCAGGGAGGGGAGAATATGGGGAGCAGAGAGGGGCAGAGCAGCCCTGGGGAGGGTTCGAGTGATCCTGCGCCTCCAGGAGGTGTCCAGACCTCCAGAATGAAAAGAAACCCCATTAACTGAAAGGGATTCTGAGTGAGCTGGAGGCTGGGAGGCAGCTGGCAGGGAAAGGGGGCCTCGGCCAGGTAAACCAAGATGGAGCACCTGGTGTTTTGCCAGGATAGCTGGTTGGGTGACAGAACACTGGGGAGGGGCAAAAAGCCTCCTTTCCCTTCTCTACTGCCCCAGGGAGCCCCTAAACTATACCCCAAGATTAATTTAAGGGGGTGTCTCTGTGCTCAGCACAGCCCCTGGGTGAGCAAAGCAGAAATACAAGCCAGCAGTTTCATGCACCCAGGGGAGTCAGGGGTTGGGGCTGGGCTTCTAAAGTAAGAGAGTGGGGAGGGAGTTTTCTCACCAGTCCAATGTGATCCCATCCTGGAAAAACAGCAGCCTGTTCCCTCTCTCCAGCAAGGTTCCTTTCACATATGAAAGCAGGTCAGCTAACTGAAGAGGCTTCTATCTTACCTAGGTTTACCTAAGGCTCAAAAATTCTCTCAGAAGAAAATGAAGGTTCTAAATAAACCTATGTTGGTTGCCATCTTTAATACTTAAAATATAATATTATTTCTACCCATACATATATATATATATAAATATATATATATATATATATATTATAAAGTTTATTGGAAGGGTAGACAATGTTCCTATATGTAACCTGACCACGTGGTGCCTAGCCTGCCAGGCTCTTCCTCATTCCCCCTCACCTGCCTGCACTGGCTCTTCTCCTCTTGGTTCTCCCGATTCCTCTGAGGTTCTTCCTACTTGGTCTCCCCCAAACCTTAACTTTTATTGATGTACAGAAAGTAAACCGACACAACCCTGGCACAGCTGTGGTATGTCAGGAATGTTGGATAGAAAGGTAAAGTTTCTCAGAAGGGGGAGGGGATGAGCTTCCTTGACACAAACCATGACTTTGAGTATCCCTTCATTCCCAACCACTTCCTAATACTCTATAGCACCCCATTTTCTGTAGATCAGCATAAATTCCCAGTCAATAGATTTCAGTCTTTCCCAAGATATGGCCATCCCAGGATGGTCACACTATGTGTTATTGATGATCATCATTTCCTTTATCCGGGTTAAAGACTTATCCTTAGGTAGCCACTCCTTCATAGTTCTGAATATTTTGCAGGTGGACAATTCCCACCTCTTCCAAAAAGTGGGGATCCTCAGGATCTGCCATCCTCCTGAACTAGTGAGTGACCACTTACTCTTGGGACAGAGTTAGAGTCTCTTGTTCTCCATCTCTTGCCTCCACCAGGACTGAGGTCCTTCTTTTTCAGAGGAAATCTAGACATGATGAGAGCTGGGGGGAAGGGACCAAGGGTGGTAGAGAAGGTGGTGGGAAGCAGAGATGGGCAGAGCAGCTTGCAGGATTTAAATTAATGTCCAATACTTCAAGTATTATGTTTTATAAAGTTGATTATCTAGCAAAACAGAACCAAGTGAATAAGTTTCTTCTACCTGCTCAAAAAGTCATCTTTAACTCCTTTAATGCCTCATAGTCATATAAACCATGTCTAGGCCATGAGAAAACCCATTCTGACCAAGATTTACCAAAATAAATGTCTTCTTTCCTCATCAGCCATGACTCTATGGAAACTCCCTTATTGCCCTATGAAATTGTCAACTGGGAAAAAACAAAGAACTATTAAATAGTCAAAAATCACCCTTTAATCAAGCACAAAAGAGGCTCAGCTGTAGGAGGCCTCCACAACAGAGCTGCTCCCACCACCACACAGGACTGCACAGAGTTCAGATTGAACTCTGGCCACTCTGGTCACTGACCCCTGGGAGTGCCACTGCTCTAGATGGACTCTGAGGAACAAAAGAATTTGGGGACCCTCCAGACCATTTGGGAAGTCCAGGGGCAAGGAAAGATGATGGACATCACTATAGCTACAAGGAAAAGGGAGGGTTCAAACTACACTGACAGGATACAATCAAGCTTGGGAAAAGAATCATAGCTAGAGCCTGGGTGTAAGAGAAGGGGCTGCTTACAATGGATACTAAAGGGTGGTCCCTGCCCAGGTGTGGATTTTCATGGGAAAGAGTCCAATACAATAGGGGAGACACCTAAGACAAAGAGGGTCCATAGCATATGCTTACCTCACCCAGCTAGGATTGTCATTCATTCCCCTGAGGGTCTCCCACTCAGTCTGACACTGCCAGCCAGAGATTCCCTTCAGGGTAGATTCCCATGGGAAAAGGGAAAATGTACAAGCTTTGGGGTCTCCAACCTAAAAACTAGTCCTGATGTTATGGGGTGCAGATGTGCACCCCTGGGGTTCGGGTAGGATACCTTTTGCAAGAATGCAAGACTCCAAAACTTAGCTTAAAAACAAAAAAGAAATTTATTAATTTCGGAGGTAATGTTGAGAATGGCCAGGAGGACAGCAAGATGAGGAGCAGTTCCTGGGAGGACAGCATGAAAGGAAAGGCTGTTTCCCCCTACAACATCGGTTCAGGGGATTTTATACTTCTTACAACAGAGTGTGAGCCACCCAGGCATGAGGTGACGTGGGGTGATCATCTGCCTGGGGACATAAAGATTCCTTAGTTTTAGGGAACAAATAGATGTCTGATAGTGAAGTAGCCTCCAAAAGACCAAAGATGGGAAATTTAAAAAGATGCAGATAGGCTCCTGTCAGCATTTTTAGGGAACAGGCCTAGTTTCCCTTCTCACAGGAGATCAAGCTGTTTGGTTTCTGCTTAGCTTGGGGGGGGGGGGCAGGAGACAAAAGAGGAATTTTAGAGATATCAGAGGGCCAGCAAACTAACATTTGAGTAAGTGAAGATAAACACTCCTCGGATAATAGCCCCAACATAAATCTAAGAATTGTCCTCCCCACACACATTCCTGTGTTAAGGTTTGTTTGTTAGATAAGAACTCTGTAATGTATATAATCTGATCTTTAATGTGGAACCTGCACAGTTTTCCCTTAGGGAATTCTGTCCCAGCTGGTAGATTCTTTATTTCTCTCTTTTACTAATAAATTATGGTCCCAATAATCAATATTCTAGGTGTTTGAACTCATTTGTGAAGTGTCCTGCTCAATAGGATCGAGGTATGGCCTCGAGGTGCATCTTTCTGTCCATCTTAAATCTAGAGGACCATCAAAGTTAGATAGTCATCTCAGGACCCTATGGGAGGTCATTGGGTGTTTTTAGGCTCAGAGTCACGAGGATGGAAGGGAGGAAGGGAGATTCCCTGATAATAGTTCGCCTGAGTTTCTGGGGGTACAATGCCCATGTCACTGAAACTTGGGGTCCACCAGATCCCACTAGACAACAAATTTGGGGTTCCTAGATTCCTGTTGACAAAATCAATACTCTATGCAATAGGCTTTTGGGGGGGATCCATTTAGAAATCTTTTTCTGGGTCTCTGGAGCATTTCCCAGTGACTAAACTTTTTAAATTCCCCCAAAAAAGGAGGGGGATGGCTTTTCTGATCTTATTCAGCTTTGAATTTATTCCTAGAGAGATCCCTAAAAATCTACTTTCAGCTTCCTTCTCAGGCTATCTTGTGGTCTCCATGAACCACCCTGTCAACCTTGAAAAACATAGAACCCCTAAATTGGTTAGAAAGAACAAGTCTTTAATCCAGATAGTAGTTATCTAGCTACTAATCTAGCTACTAATATCTACTAATCGGTACCCCTAGGAGCCAGTAAAAATCAGCACAGTTAGTCCCTCTGAGCTGGCATCTCCCTGTAGGACAGGATTGTCCCACCCCCATTGGGGATCCCAAGGCCTCCTAAACCCCCTTTGGCCTGAGGGAGACAGAAGCAACCTGTGTCCTTCCTCTAGGAAGTGTTTTAGGAGGTGCCTTTTGACTTTGTACTTTCAAAATGTTTCAAACTGTAATCTAGTGATTTAGGGATTCATTTATGCACCAGAGGTGAGGCTGGCAGTCTTAGTCTTTAATCCTGCTCTGCCCTCCTCCAGTTCCTTCCAGGAGCAGCCCAGGCTGTTTTAACTTGCATTGTAAAGACAGCAACCCCAAACCTTACTCCCATCACCTCTTTCTAGCCCAGCCTGTTCAATTAGCATTCAAAAGGTGCCAGGCTGTTCTAGGCTTGCCTGTAAATTAAGCATCTGACTGACTCCTCACCATTCCCTAAAAATGTTCATTTGAAGGATCCCCCTAGAGCAGTGGTTCTCAACCTTTCTAATGCCGTGACCCCGCAATACAGTTCCTCATGTTGCGGTGACCCCAAATCAAAAAATTACTTTGGTGGCTACTTCAAAACTGTAATTTTGCTACAGTTATGATTCAGAATGTAAATATCTGATATGCATTATGTATTCTCATTGCTACAAATCAAACATGATTTAAACATAGTGATTAATCACAAAAACAATATTTAATTATATGTTGAGAAATATTAATCCAGAGGAGGCAGGCTGAGTGCTGGGGTGGGAGATAAATCCTGCCTGGGGAAGGGGTCATCAGATGCTGCCTTCTTATTCCTGTCATCTCCCTCCAGCTCTAGCAGAGGCTTCAATTTGCTAGGGTTACTCGGCTCCTTTACCTGCTCCAGGAGTTATCCACTCCAGGACTCCTTCTTAAGCCCTCCGGAGCCAGCACCTGGGTGCTCTCTTTGGGTCTCTGTTTGATTCCAGTCTCCAGACAACAGGGTAAATCCATTGCCCCATATAGGGGGAGGGCTGCTGATAGGTAACTAATATTAGTACAATGTGCGGGCAGCAGGGTCCCCGTTCTTTCTGGGATCTTGCTGTAAAGTAGCGCAATGTCTCAGCAGCTAAAGTCATGGGAAATATGTATTTTCTGATGACTTTAGATGACTCCTGTGTTTTGGTTGTTCAACCCCTGCCGGGGTTGCGACCCACAAGTTGAGAACCGCTGCCCTAGAGGAAGGCTTGAATGAGTCAGAATGACATCACTTGAACTGGGGATTGTATTTTCCTATAAATTAAGGAATTTTCTGTCTGTTCTGGGGCATTTCTCTTGAGCTTTCAGCTTGGAAGAGTGTCCCTGCTCCTGCAAATTAAGCAAAATCTGTTTGGCATTCTTTATTATTCGGGGGCTCTGGGGTACCCCTGTCTACATGGAATCTAGAAAACCCCAAACTGGTAGCCACATGGGATCTGAAATCCCCTCCCCCAAGTTCAGTTTAGCTTGCAAGTGAGGACCTCAAGGGTGCCCTTGTCACATGGGAATTTATCCCACAGGGAAAGCGCAAGCTCAGGAGTCTCAGATTATTGTATAGTATATAGTGATAGTCGCTCGGTGACTGAGAATGACAATTGTCTTTGTGCATTATCATCTATTGATGTACTCTCATGTGGCTTTGGAGTCCAAAGGCTGAGGCGCAGTTTGTGGCACATGGGGCCTGGGATGCCAGTTGTTACGGGAGGTGCAGTTGTGGCCTGGTGTTGGCATTCACACGCAGTGGCAAGACATCGACGCCGCTCATCTTCAAAGGTGGTGGCAGCATGGTGAATGTGGGTTCGCCAGCTGCTTCTGTCAGAGGCAGCGAGTTCTAGTTGCTTTGGTGTGATGCCAGCCCACTTCAAGTTGGACTTTAGCTGATCCTTGAATCTTTTCTTTGGTTGGCCTTGTTTCCTGAGTCCAGCTGACAGTTCACCATGGAATGCCTGTCTTGGTATTCGCTATGGGTCCATGTGGATGACGTGTCCAGACCATCGTAGCTGGGCTTTGAGGACCAGGACTTCGATGCTGGTGGAGTTGGCTCTGTCGAGGACTTCCTGGTTGGTGATTCGGTCCTGCCATTGGATCCTCATGATTGATCAGAGTGGAATTGCTCCAGCTGTTTCATGTGCTTCCGGTATAGTGTCCATGTCTCGCAACCGTACAGGAGTGAGCTGAGGACCACTGCATTATACACTTTGAGCTTCGTTGCAGTGCTTACACCTCTGTGTTGGAGGACTTTGCAGCGCAGCCGCCTGAGTGCCTGGCTGGCCTTTTGGATCCTGGCATTGATCTCATGGTCTAGGGACCCGTCGTTGGCGATGGTGCTGCCCAGGTACTTGAAAGTGTTGATGTTAGAAATCTGGTGCCGTCGATTGTAATGCACGGCTGGTTCGTTGGCCTCCCTGGTGCAGGTTGGAACAGCACCTCTGTTTTGCTGAGGCTGATAGTCAGGCCAAACAGTTTTGTTGCGGTGGAGAACCTGTCCACAATGGTTTGGAGATGCTTTTCTTGGTGGGCCATAAGAGCACAGTCATCTGCAAAGAGAGCTTCCAGGATGAGTCTCTCTGTTGTCTTTGTTTTGCAGTCAGGTGGAGAAGGTCGACTAGTGAGCCATCCAGTCGGTATTTGAAGTAGACGCCCAGGTCTAGATCCATCACAGCATGTCGTAATACTTGGGTGAAACTTGGGTAGAACTTGGGTGAAAGATAGGTTGAATAGTACCAGAGCGAGGACACAGCCTTGTTTCACGCCATTGGAGATGTTGAAGCGATCGGAAGTCTCTCCACCAGATAGGACTTCCCCTGTCATGTCGACATGAAAGAGCTGGATCAGTTTGATGAATTTTGCCGGGCAACCGAGCTTGCTGAGGATCACCCACAATGTGTCCCTGTTCACTGTGTCGAAGGGAGGTACAGAAGCAAAGAGACTGACTCAGCTTTCCATGCTGGCTTTTGAAAATGTCTGCTCCTCCCTTTGTGGGTCCTGGTGCTGACACTGAGGCTGGCAGGGCTGGGACATGCTAACATAGAGGTTCCCCTAAATATTTACTTCATACAATTCTTATGTGGCCTCAGACACTTCCTAGCTGTGTGACCCTGGACAAGTCACTCTTCTCCTAGCCCTCATTTGCTATTCTGGCTTAAAGTTGTTTCAAGGACAGAAAATGAGGGTTAAAAAGAGACTCTGGAACACAAACCAGATCAAAGAATGACTGAGAAGTCCCAAGTGAAACTCCAGAGAGGAGCTTCTGTTGCCCAGAACTGCACCCAGAATTCCCCTAAAGCCCAGCAGCCTTCATCACAGGGATTACCATAAAGCCAATGTCAGAGCAGACAAGGTAGCCAGGTGTGCAGGGGAGCCCAGAGGGCCTCTGATGGTGGAGCACAGCCTGTGGCAAGCAGCAGAGAACAGTGTGTAGACAGCAAGAGGCTCAAATGAACTTGTCTGCAGAGTCCATGCTGGGGAGCCAACAGAGTAACACGCTATAACCAAACCTACCATAGCAAACACATCAATCACGTATTATACAATACAATAACCCTCCATGGCTTTGTTGGTGGGTGTATTGAACAGAGCAGGTTCTCTGCTTAGGAGACCAGACCAAAAGTCACACTCAAGCCATGGTCCTCAGCTGCCTCCTCATTTCCAGTCAACACACTTTTGCCATCATGTGGAAGCCGTTTGCTCCCCTCCAACAGAGCCTCCTGAGCTTTGCCTCTGCCCAGGCCATTCTGGTGAGCCACTTCGACTCCTTTCCTGACTGCTTCACTGAACAGGGCAAGACCAGACCAAGATCGCCTTTAATTGGGCAATTATACAGCGACAGGATGGAGCCAAATCAGTGTAGATCAATTCATGAAACCCCCCCAATCAGTCCATCACAAGAAAAAGTGACGTTAAAACAATTCCAGAAAATGATCAGGAACAAAATTGTCTGTGACTAAAGCCTGACCTGCTCTCTGCAAAGCAAATGCTTCCCTCCTTCCAGAAGAGGAAGCAGAACCTGCAGGTCCAGACTGACACCAGAGGAAAAGCTGCCCTCAGCTGCCCTGTGATTCAAGGAAGACTCCCAGCCTCGGAGGGCTTGTCTAAGGCCATGAAGAGCCATTCAGAGCAGTGGGTGGAGGAGAATCAGGAGACAGAGAGAAGATGGACATGAAGGCTGCAGCTTTGTTAAGAGCCTGGAAAGTGTGGGGGTAAAAAAGGACATTTAAGGAGCTCCATCTGGAACTCTGGGAGACACTTTGGGAAAGATAAAAGGCGGCTCCTGAAGCTGACCTGGTTATCCGTCCCTGGCAATGGGGTCTGAATCAGGAAAGAGCAGGAAGTGCTCCACCATTGTGACCCAGAGGACTCTCCAACCTCCTCCCCCACACCTTGCTCCCTCCCCCACACCCTCCCAACTGCATGGCATCATCAAGCAGGACCCACAGAGAGGAAGGAGAAGAGAAGCTGGTCAGAGAGGCTCCGGGTGGGGACACAGTGCAGAGCTGGCCCCGGTGTCATCCTGTGCCTCAGACCAGCCCCAGCTCAGCCTCGGTCCCTTCTCCCAGCAGCCTCTGGGAGCACCATGACTCCTGCCCTCTCAGTCTTGCTATTCCTGGGTGAGTCCTCAGCAGCCCCCACCCTAGAGGGGACTTTAGCCACCATCAAGTCCTACCTGCCCCCCCCACCTCCCCTGTGCTGAGGAGGAAACTTTCCTCCAGAGAAGGGGAGTGACAAGTCTAAGGTCACACAGCAAGGGTGGGGTTGGAGGAGAGAAGCTGGGACTCTAAGAGGGGTCTTCTGGGCTCCAGCCTTCTTCCCTCCCAGCAGCCCTAAGCCCTGGCCCTGAGCTGTCTCTGTCCTTCCTGTGGGGAGGCTGGGGGGGAGCCATGAGTAATCAGGGCCTTCTCTGTCAGGGCTGTGTCTGTGCAAAGGGACAAGGACCGAGGCAGCAGGTGAGTCCTTCCTCCCACAATGTCCCTCCCAGAGGACACAACTGACCCAGGAGAGGGAGCTGGGGGAGGTCTGGGCTGGGCTGACAGTCTATAGAGAGAGGGGACGGGGTGGGGGCAGGGCTTCTACAGAAGGGGGATCCCCGGTGTAGTATCCCAAGCATATTCACATCTAAGAAATATAAATGATTGTATAGATATTGTATGATCAGACAGAAGGTTTGAACCATGATATCTGTGGGCGGACTTTTGACCTAGCCATGCTGCCCTTGTTCAAGGCAAACTCATTACCATTCGGTGCCCAGTTGAATTCCTTTGTAAAAGAGCTGGTTGAAGTCAACACACCCAAAAGGTGTCACCACTACCTTGCCACCCAACCGGACTGATGCATGCTTTGTTACTGGTCATTGGTCCTGGCTATCCCCAAGAAAGCTGGGCTAAAGGCGAGATTCCTCCTCCTTGTTGCTGCAATCTTCACGTTCTCAGGACTCTCCCTTTACTAAGACCTCTCTGGGCCACGTGCTTTCTATCTCGGAATCCTCACTTCCACGTGTCTGCAAACTATCACATTTTCCTCTAATTCTTCTACCAGGGAAAATGTCACAGGAATGACGCCTGCCCTGCTTTGACTTGTCCAAGTCTCATTTCTCACTCATTCTCAGACTCCTCACTTCCTCTTGAGTCCCAACCCACCACTGGCAGGTTATCCCCTGGACCTAACAGCTCTCCTTCCCTCCCAGACAGACTCCCCAAACCCTCCCTCAGGGCAGAGAATGGCTCTGTGGTGCCCAAAGGGGGAGCTGTGACCCTCAGGTGCAGGGGATCATGGGAGGCTGTACTGTGGCTGCTGGAGAAAAGGGGAGGATCTGGATGGTCACTGATCAAAGATGTGAGACAAGCTGGAAATGAGGGCCAGGTTTCCCTCCCATCTGTGACGCCACATGATGCAGGGACCTACCAGTGCCTCTACAGACATTCATCCTATGGGTGGTCACAGCTGAGTGACCCCCTGGAGCTGGTGGTGACAGGTAAGGCAGATCCTCCCCCCAGGCAGGGCTGGCTCAGGGTCTCCACAGCTCTGGGTCCCTCCCCAGCCCAGCCTGCCCCGAGTGTCCCTCTGACTCTGCCCTTCCTGGCTTCTCCCCTGTGCCTGCCTCAGCTCTCCCTCTGGGGTTGGCAGAAGAGGGGAGGAACCAGCATTTCTGAAGCACCTACTATGTGCCAAACACATTATCCTTGTCTCATTGGATCGTCACAACAGCTCTGCCAAGTCAGGGCTAGTGTGATCCCCATTTTACAGATGAGGAAACTGAGGCAGAGAGCAAGTGAGGTACCGAGGATCACATAGTTGGGAGGGCTGGATTTGAACTCAGACCTTCCAGACTCCAGTCCCAGGACCCTTCACGGCCCCATGAGCTTCCTCACTCAGCTCCCACCTTGGGGTCAGACAGGAGGCAGGAGAGGCTCAGCTTGGACCTCAGGAGACCAGACAGAGCTGGGGGCTCCCTGGGGATAGGCCAGGGCTAGTGAGGCATCTCCCAGTGCAGGCCCTGCCCCTCCCAGAGATAGGAGGGAGCAGAGGGTGGAGCTGCTGCTGCCCAGGACCCTCTCCCAGCCCAGACCTGGGGCAGAGTGTTGATGGGGATCAGGAGGCACAGCAGAGCCTCTTCCTCTCCTGCTCAGCCTGTTCCTGGCGATCATGCAGGCTCCCTCCCCCTCCTTACCATTCCCCCCCCCCCCCCCATTCCTGGCCCCAGAGCTGTCCAAGGTCTTTCTCTCCCCTCCTACATTTCCTCTCTCAGATCTGAACCTCCCAGCCCAGCCTGGCCTCCTCCCAGCCTCATCTGCCCCCTCCCTGCCCCAGGGCTGCTCCAGCACTAACTCCAGGGTCTCCCCCCCCCCCCAGGCCTCTCTGCCCCGCCCTCCCTGGCAGCCCTGCCCAGCTCTGAGGTGGCCGAAGGACAGACGGTGACCCTGCAGTGTCGGTCAGAGCTATATCATGACTGGTGTGTCCTGTGCAAGGAGGGACAAGAGATCAGCCGCGGCAGGACCCGGAGCCATGGAAGGGGGCGTCAGGCTGACTTCTTCTTCCCTGCTGTGAATCTGACCCAGGAAGGCACTTACCGATGCTTCGGCTTTTATAGTTCTTCCCCCTCCCTGTGGTCCTCCCCCAGCGCCGCCCTGCTGCTCCGGGTCTCAGGTGAGGCAGCCCCAGCCCCGCCCAGCCCCCCCCCCCCAGCCTCCCCAGCTCTCTGGGGCTCCTCCCTGCCTGCTCAGGCCTGTCCCATGGGACCCCAGAGGCCCGGAGGGCTGGGGAAGAGGAGGCTCAGAGGGAGGGCACTGGAGCATCCTCAGAGAGTGTAGACAGTGAACCTCACGACCCCATCTAGACCCCCCCCCCACATCATCAGGGGCCTGTCCAGTTGGTCCCACGTACAGACAATTTTCTATTCAATCCTAGGAAGTGTTTTGAGGAGGGCAGAGCAGGCTGGAGGTGGGAGATGGGGAGATGGCAGGGGAGAGGCATGTTAGACACCCCCAGCCCCCCCTCCTCTCCCTGATCCAGGCACCTCAGAGGATCCTCACCTCCCTGAAAACTCTGAGACTCCCCCAACTCTGACATTCCCCCACCAGTGAGCAGCCTCTTCCTCTGAGGACAGGGTGGGGGTCTCTGCCTATCCCCCATTGCTGTCCACCTTCTGCCTAAGCCAGGGATGAGCCCCCGTTTCTCAGGGGAAACCAAGGCAAAAGGAGGGCTGTAATGAAGGGGCAGGGACAGAGGAAACACCAGGCTGGGGAAGAAGGCTGGTCAGGGAGGGGGAAAGAGGGGAGCAGAGAGGGGCAGAGCAGCCCTGGGATGCGTTCCAGTGACCCTGATCCCCCAGGAGACATCCCCATCTCCAGAGTGAAGAGACACCCCAGTAAACTGAAAGGGATTCTGAGTGAGGTGGAGGCAGGGAGGCAGCTGGCAGGGAAAGGGGGCCTCAGCCAGGTAATAGGATGGAGCATCTGAGGCTTTTCCCGGAGAGATAGTTGGGTGACATAACTCTGGGGGAGGGGCTGGGTGCCTTCTAGGATGGAGACTGTGGGGGGAGGGTCTGGGGATGACACAGGATGAATCAAGAGATTCACAGATCCAAAAGAATAGCATCTTTGTCTTTGTCTCAGGGACAATCTTTGGCCAGACAGGTCCGGAGTGAAGAAGAGTCCCTGAGTTGTTCCAGGCACCTCTGGGGTTCCTGAGTTCCCCTCCATTCCCCCCCTCCCTGGTCTCTGGGTCCTTCTAAAGCCCCAAATGCTCTCCCTTCTCTCCCCTTCCCCAGGAGCCCCTGACCCCTCCCTCTCCTCACCCACACAGCCATAGCTGGGACTAGGGAGCTGGGGCTCTGCTCCTCCCTGGCTTCCCCAGTATAGGCGGGGGTCTCTCAGGCACCCCAATTCCCCTAAGCTGGAAGCACCCGAGGGCCCTCCTCCCCCTCCTCCCTCCTCTGCCCACCCCAGCCTCCCACTGATCCAGCAGTCTCAGGGCTCTGGCCCCAAGGAAGGGGGAAGCTCAGGTCCCTGCAGCCAGCCAGGACAAGGAGCCCTGAGGAGGATTCAGAGGGTCCCTCCCTGCCACAGCAGCTCCTCCATTCTCCTCCCAGGGTCCCTGCCTGCCCCCAGCATCCCCCAGAGCTCAGAGGGGGTCACAGGAATCACAGGAGCATCAAGTCTCAGAATGAGGCCAGGAGAGGTCCTGAGCTCAGGCCCATTTGACAGATGGGAAATCCCTGAGGCCCACAGAGAGATGCTCAACATCCCTCTCCCAGCAAGTCTGGGCACAGCTGGGCTCACACCCATTGCAGACCCTCCAGCTCTCCAGACCTCTCTGGACCCCCCTGCAGAGCCCCTAACCCTGCTCCCTCTCTCCCCAGGGACCTTCTCTCCAAGCCCTGAGTCTGAGGACAGACTCTCTGGTGAGTCCTGGAGGATTCCCAACAGAGGGAGGAGGGAGGCAGGGGGGCTGGGTGTCCAGTCAGGGTCTGCCTGCCCCATCCTAGGTCTCCTCATTTCTCACCACTCTTCTTGCCAGCACTTTCTCATCCTTCTCCCACCTCTGAGCTTTTCTCCAAACTGTGTCCCCTCCCTGGAAGGCTCTCCCTCCTCATCTGTCTTACAATTCAAAGATCTCTCTCCAACTAAGCTTAGGAGCTGCCTCCTATAGGAAGCCTTTCCTGATCTTCAGCCTGTCCCCTCCCCAGATGTTAGTGACCCACAGCTATTGTAGGGGAGTGTCAGCCCCTGGAGGGCAGGAGCTGTTCTCTATTTTGCCTTCCTATCCTCTGGGCCTGGCAGGCTTCTTGGTAGATGTCTCAGCCTGCCCCATCCTGACCTCCTACAGGAAGCCTCTCCTGATCCCCAGCTTGTCCCCCTCCCCAGCTGTTAGGGATTCCCTCCTCAGAGAGATGATGTATTTGTGTCCATGTGGAGCCCCCGGAGGGCAGGAGGTAGCTTGGTTTTACTTGTATCTTCTGGGATGGGCACAGGGTGGGGGATTAATAAAGTCTGGAGAACTGAATCATGGAATAATCTGGGGGCCCCTGAGGACAGGGCTGGGTCTCCTTCCCTCCCCCTGGGGGTGGCACAGGCAGAAAGTGTTGTCATGGTAACCCAGAGAGAGGAGAAAGTCCTACTAGAAAGGGTGGAGGATGAGGAGGGGGACCCTTAGCCTGGGCAATGAAGGCATCTCTGGTGACTTTGGGGTGCAGCTTCTGTCTAGGGAGATCAGAGCCAGCCTACAGAGGGGGGAGGAGCAAGTGAGGAGAGGAAGTGCAAGCATGGAGGTTCGGGGAAGGAGGGAGCTGGGAAGAACTGAAGGGAGAGCAGAGGAAGGACTCAGGGCAGGAGGAGGCTGGAGGCTGCCCAGCCCCTCAGCCCCTCCCCTCCCTCATCCACAGAGCCAGGCTACCAGCAGGGGAATAACTGGCATCTCCCCAGTTCTGGGCAAAGGTCTGGGAGGAGGATCTGAGTGCTTGTGGGAGATGAAACCTGGGTGAAACAGGGGCTGAGCACCGGGCAGCCATTACTCAGTGACCAACTCTGATCCCCAGATGCTGCTGCCCTGGATTACACCATGGGCAACCTGGTCCGCCTCACCTTGGCTGGGCTGGTCCTCGTCCTCCTGGGGGTCCTGCTGGCTGAGCACTGGAAAAGCTCCAGAAGACATCCGGTCCAGGCAGTCCTTGGCTGAGCCCTCCGGCCAGAGCAGCCCCTGAGACAGAGGAAGGAAGGAAGGAAGGAACAAAACCACTTAAAAATCAAAATTTTAAAATGTAGTGAGACCTACCTATGTGCCATGTCTATATTAAGCACCAAGATACAGTTATTGAAACACAGACAGAGACCAAAGGATTAGAGAGAATTTGTTGTGTCCGGCACCACCTAAATAGTGGAGAGTCTTTTGCTCTGTGGAAGGAAACCCTTGACAGAAAAACAGGGCAGGGGAACGGAAAGCAGAGAATATAAGGAATACACAAAGACTGGTATTGGAAATAAACCCGAGGCTTCTTCTGCTTGCAGGGGCTGAAGGTTGTATATTTACTTGCAAAGTCGCCAAGAAGAATCAAGGAATTCACAATCCAATAGATTATTAACATCTGTTTCCACATAGATAATACAAGATTTTTGGGAAAGGATCAGGCCTAATTTTGCTGATCATAAAGATGAAGCACAATATGTAAACCTGTTTCCTGGGATTCATGATGTTGTACATATTTCATCAATCTTCCTTGTATTGTAGTCTATCTATAAGATCCCTTTCCAAGCTATCACAGCTGTGATATCAGCTTGCTACTTGACCTTTGGAAAGCTGGGAGATAAACAATCTGCTTACTCAGATGTCGGCTGAGAGGATGTGCCCCTTTGTAGAAAGAGTTAAAATAAGCTTGTTTCCTGCCTTGATACTTTATCCCCAAATCAGTTCTTTCATTCAAGGTTTCAACCCTTTTCAATGTTGTGAATTATTAAATATAGCCATTACAAGAAAATTGCTTTTGAAACCACATCTTGCTTTCACTATCCATCAACCATTGCTTTTTGGGATCAACTTTGGCCATATTTTTATAATCCTCAGGAATCATTATTTCTGAATACTGTAGAATTAAAGGGTTCCTGGCCTCCAAAAACTTAAAATCTTTTGTGCTGGGAACCATCAGGCCAACACGCCTTGACAGAGTCATTCGTGGTAGGTAAGGAGGCCACAAAGTGGCCCTTGGCAAAGATGTGATTGCCCACTTAGTCTCCCTTACATGACCTCTCTCAACAATGCCCCTTACCTATGGAACTGACATGATTATTATTCCCCCTACTCTCAGAACCGATAACGCAAGAGCCAAATACCTTAACCCTAAAACATCACCAAAAGATAAGACCCTCAAACCCTATCCCAAAAGATTATCTTGGGTTAACTTTTACTTAGATGCATAATCCTCAGTAAAACTGCAGCTACAGGCCAAGTCCAAAACTTTCCCACTCACAGAAACCTATTCTCATGGAGCCAACACACAAATCAATCATAAAGGCCCATACAATACGTACAGGTAGAATAAGCTTCAATATGCCTCAGTGACTTGACTTCACAAACCAATAACTTGCCAGTGGGAAACTCCCTAGTAAACCCTGAAAATGACCAGTCTAATATTAAATCTGAATTGTTTTCCCAGTACCCCTCAACCTCAATGATATGATTGTTGAATTGTCTTTTAAGAACTTTTGAGTGATTATTCCTTTTTATTAAAAGTAATAAGTAATTTTCCTTGATTGTTTGTAAGCTCAAAACTTCTCACAGGGTAGTGAGAAAACCTGTGACAAAATCATTTATCTTGTTTGGAATCTTTATGATGTTAAGAATCTGTAATCAAAATATAAGAATATAGAATGTTAATCAAGTGATTTGTTAAAAGTTAATATCACTTTTCCAATTATCTTTCTTTGTCCATGTGTGTTAGGTAATGTATCTGTATGCCAAGAAAATGGGTATAAAAATAAAAACCAAGCCTGGGGATGGCAGAGCAGCTATCAGATGCAAAGCAGTCCCATGGCCATAAAATATACAGCTGTCTTCCGTTTGTTATTTTTTAGACTGATCATTCACTACCTGTCAGGAACCCCTGGAGTTGTGAGTGAGGCTGGACCTTGCCCATGACACTTTTGGTGTAAACAATGCCTAAAAGTGAGAGAACCAGAAAAATAATTTCATTGTGGTGTGATGTTAGGGAGAGTGGGGCAAGGGAGTAAGAGAAAGGATAGATGTGCAAGTATTATTTGATATTGTATAATATATCATATTGTCAATGCTTTGAATGTTAGTAATGTCTTATTGTATATTTAATTTCTAAATTAAAAATTACTTTATATCTACATGAGAAAATCCTGTTCTTTATGGGGTCAATAGGTGTTCACTTATATGTACACATATCTATAAGGGGATACATTCCAAGATCAAATTCCAGCTATCTTGTGCTTGGAATGTATCCCCTTAAAGATACAAGGGTTCTGTAATTTGGAGGGAAAGTCATTAGGATTAAAACCAAAAATCACCTACCCAAGGAAACTGAGCATAATCCTGCTGAGGGAGAAGTATATATTTAATGAAATAGAGGACTTTCTAGCAAGACCTGAGCTGAATAGGAAACTTGACTTTCAAAAACAAGAGTCAAGAGAAGTATAAAAAAGATAAAGAGAAAGAAATCCGAAGAGATTCAGTAGGTAAACTGTTTACATTGCTATATGGAAGATGGTACTTGTGACTCTTAAGGACTTTATCATTATCGGGGCATTTAGAATTAGAATTCAACAGCAGAGGGCTTGGGTGTGATGATATTTTATAGAATAAATTTAAGTGATGGGAAAGAGATGTATTGTGAAACGTAGAAAGTGGGAGGTACATTTGGGTAAACCATTTCACATAAAAGAGGCATAAAAAAGCTTTAACAATGTATGGGAAACATGAGGATAGGGGTGACAGACACTGATTGAACCTTTCTTTCATCTGAATTGGCCCAAAGAAGGAATAACATACACATTTATTGAGTATAGAAATCTAAATGACCATATTGGGGGGGTGGGGAGGAAATAAGGTGAGGGGTGCTGGAAGAAGGTAAACTGGGGGAGACAGTGGTGAAAAACAAAAACTTTTGAGGAAAGATGGGGTGACAGGGGAAAGATAAAGGGATAAATGGATAAATGGAAATAGGATTGAAGGAATGACTATAATCATGAGAACACAAGAAAATTTATAGCAAGTTTCTTTAGTGATAGGCCTCATTTTTTAAATGTAGAGAGAAATGTATCACACTGATAAAAGTACAAATCATTCCCCAAATGATAAATGGTCAAAGGACATAAGCAGGCAGTATTCAAATTAAGAAATCTGAGCTAATTTTATTCACATGAAAAAATGTACCAAATCACTTCTTACTAGAGAAATGCATATCTTAAAAGCACTGAAGTATGACTTTATACTATCAGATTATCTAATGTGACAGAAAAGTAAAATGACAACATTTGGAAAATTAGGACACTAACACACTGCTGGTAGAGATGTGAACAGATCCAACAACTTATAGAACACTTTGGAATTAGCTCCAAGGGTTGTCAAACTGTCCATACCCTTTGACTTAGAAATACTGCTACTCGGTCTGCATGCCAAAGATATCAAAGAAAAAAGAAAAGGGTTTATATATGGTGGAAAAGTATTCGAAATATAAGGAGATACCCATTGAGGGAAGCCGACAAATCCCCACTGGCTAACAAAGTCACAATTTGGGAAATTGGGGCTTCAGGGCAGCCCCCTGAAAATGAGGCCCCCACTGATCCCCATCCATCTTTGGTTAACTGAGGGCCACACTGTCTTGGTTCCTCTCTTGTTCTACAAAGTGAATTAAGGCTGTATCATTAACTCTATGGCACCTCCTTATGAGCAATGATGGAATCACTTTGACCACATGGGAAGTGAAAAACCTTATTTTAGTTAATTCTTTCACTTGTGGGGATCACACTTGTGATTCTCCCAAAGGTGGAAACAATAAACTCAAATGACTGAATCAACTCTGAATCAGTCTTGTCTGGTTCCCAGAAACTTGGAGTACTGAATTTGAAAGAGGATGATCAAATCTGAAGATTCAGAGATCCACTTCTCAGGACAGACAAAGGTTATGAATGGGTTTTACTTTTTACCCAAGGATTTAATTTAATTTAAAGAAAATAATGACCCCTTAATAACCTGCAATGACTTCTCAAACACCTAAACAACCATGACTTGGGGTATCCTGTCATTTCCAACCACTTGTATATTCACATACCATTCAGTCTTTCTCTCTCTAAAACTCTCTAAAACTCTACAGGACCCCATTTTCTGTAGATCAACATAAATTCCCAGTCATTAAATTACAGTCGGTCATTCCCAAAATATGACCATCCCTGGATGGTCTGCTCATGTGTTGTTTCTGGTCATCATTTCCTTTTTCCTGATTAAAGAATTGTCCTTAGGTGATTATTCTTTTTATAGTTCTGAATATTTTTCAGGTGGGCAATCCCCACCTTTTCCAAAAAGTTGGGAAACCTCAGGGTCTGACATCCTCCCATTTAGTGAGTAATCATTTACTCTTAGAATAGAGTTAGAGTCTCTCTCCCCTGTTGCTCTCTATCTCTTATCTCCACCAGGACTGTCCTTTTTCAGAGGAAAATAAGACATGATGAAAGCTGGAGGGAAGGGACAAAGGATGGTAGAGAATGTAGTGGGAAGCAGAGATAGGCAGAGCAGCTCCAATCCCTCTGTCTCCTCTCCCTCTACTCAGTAGTGTCTGGGGCCTCCCACCCTTCAGAGAGTCATAACTGGGTCTATGAATGGAGGGTGTAATGATTAAAATAGTGGAGACCATAAACTGTGGCAGATAAAGAGTGGTTGGTTTAAATTGTCACCACAAAGATATGTTTTTTATATTAAAAATAAAGTGGTCGCCAGAGGAAAATTCCCAAATATGAAAATATATCCAAGTCAGCTGGGTTTTATAGAGATTTTAATTAATACAAAATTAAGGAATAAATGAAAGAGAGTAAGAGAAAATAATAGGAAAAGGACTAGACCAGCTTAGGCCAGCCTTAAAAGAGAAATCCCAATTTGTCCCAAGCAAGAATTCTAGTATTCAGCTCCATCTCAGCCGACTCCCCCAGCTGAATGTATCAGTCCCTCTCTCTCCTGAGGCCTCCTTTTAAAGGGAATTTTCTCCAATGTCACCTCCCCTAAGTTATCACATCTACCAATCACAGTAGACGTTTTCCAAAAAAACAGACCATTCTTAATTGATACCTAAGAAGGCTTAAATTTCTGATTAAGTTCACACCAGAAAACCTCTGAGTAAGTTTCTCACCTCTTTGCTCCTTGTAAATTCACAAATTGCCTGACCTTTATAGGTACTTAGCATCCTTTTGTATTAGATCTAAAAATAGGCACAGCTTAAGAACTTTTGCCTTACCAAAAGTATGGGTTTAAGTATCTTTCATTGTTCAGCAAGGAGTTTCTTTCCCTAAAGCAGGCTTAAGTAGGGGTGGAGTAGAGATCTCACATTCCTGATCTAAGTCCCTTCATTGTTTAAATGAGGAATGGTCTTAACCAAACCTTATGAAGTAGGGTCTGAGAATTTTTAAGATTCACAATCCCCCCTGATGATCATTAGGAGACTAGTCTCCCCATTGATCATTTAACATAATCATCTTGTAGTCCTAAATGCACTTCTAACTACAAATATATACAATATTCAATTTTCTAAGAGGAAATTAGAGTAGTGGGGGAGGAAATAGAAAAGAAAGAAAGCAAAACCAATGTTTTGCTAGGCGTATTGACAGAAAGCCAAATTAGGGGCAGTGCCTTTTGGCATAAATGTGTACATTTACAATAAATGTTCAATCAAAGTGCAGTTCAATCAACCATATCCAAAGTTCATTCTTGATCTTATTGATGTAGTGTGGATTTTCTGGCATCTTTCTGCAACAGTTAATTCTCTGGATATAGAAATTAGCAAGCTTCTTCCTTGAAGATATTTTCTCAAACAAAATCAAAATCTTAGATTTTTATAAAAATACAATCTCTCACAAAAAATCAAAATCTTGGATTTTAAATTAAAATACAAGGGAAAGCTCTGCTTCTCTTATCCCTGGCTTCTCTAGTGTTCAGGAAGGGACCTCTCAAATGCCCTCATCCCATATAATGTACTCGTGGGTGGTGACCTCAGAAGGAGAATGGAGACTATTGGAAGATGGATGAAGAGGTAATAGAGACAGAGAGAGAAACACTGGAATAAAGACTCAGAGACAACAAGTTAAAATATGTGGGGTGCAGCGCGCTCCGTTAATACTTCCCATGGGCGAGAGCTCCAGAGGATCAATGAGAAGTATGAGAGGCAACAGCGTTGTGAGATTCAAGAGGTCATGAAAACACGTGGAGAGCAACAGAAGCTCGAGTGACAAGAGGATCCAGAACAATCTGAAGACAAGAAAGGCAAGAGGGGGCTCGCACGTGTTCCCCAACTTTTATTGGAGAGTTTAGGAATGTGGGGTGGGAGGTGATTAGTGAAGACGTGACATGGCATCGGTTTTAACATTGGTTGATTTGACAATCATGAAATCAAAGAGGAGGAGATTAATCCAACATGCGCCTTAGAAAAGAATGTGGTCTGACAAGGCGTGAGCCAGGACTCTGTGGCTGGTAATGGCCTGCTCAGGAATTCTCTTGTGTTTAGGACTGAAGATTTATAAATGCAATAATCATTAATTAACATGGCCTTGAGTCTGGCGCATGAACACATAAGATACAATATCAATACATCAATCATACTTCCAAGATGCTAAGTTGCCTGGTATGCTAGATATCCCCCTTTTTGTTTAAAAATTAAAACAAGAGTGTATAATGTTAAAAAAGAAATTATAAACTAAATAAAAAACAACAATAAAAATAGTAATGAGTATATAAAAAATAACAAATAAAAATGAATTCTGAATCAAATAGCAAAGTTAAATTTAAAAACTCTGTAAGACCAAAAAATAAAAATAAAAATGATCTTAACTTATTAATCATCCTTTAAAAAAAGAGAGAGAAAGAAATGAATTTTATATCAACCCAGAAAATCAAAGGTAAAAAAGTTTATCAAAGACCTATAATAATAAAAAAATTATAATAAAATGATCTTAACTCCCTAGTGATCCTGATTTAATGTGACATCAGTTCCATAGTCCGTAGGACATGTGCATTAATATCCCATCTTACCCATGTACAGCCAGGACTATAAGAAGTTGTCAGAACTTTAAAGCTAAAGAAAATATCTATATCTGGAGATGAGGGAATTCTTTCCTTTCTCTCATCCTGATCATGCATAGTCTTACGGATAAAGAAGCCAAAATGCTGGCCAACCAAGGTATTTGGTTGTAACTTTGGTACCTGCCAACCTGTGTTTGAGGGTGCTAAAACACCACGTCCTTGTATCTCCAAACTTAGCAACCCATATATATCCATCTCATATGGAACACACATCTGTCTATGGCTTAGGCTTTCTGGCAATGTGTAAAGTATCCATCACAATCCCTTCTCATGCAATCAGACACAATAACTCAGAATAGTCCCAGGAAGTTTAACAAATGCTGTCATGTTCCTACAGTCTCAAGCTTTTGGTTATGTACAAAAGTAAAGGTTCAGATTTAGAGTTAATTCATAATTCAGGATTAGAGTATTAATATCAATTTGAATATACTTCAAATATCCAGAAAAGACTATATAGCAAAATGAATAATAAAAAGTATTCAGAAAAAAGAAAAAGAAAAATGTCTAATTGAAAATAAGAATAGAATAATAATATTCTTGAGCAAAAAAAAATTTTATATGCCATGTGGCAATGTGTCAATTAATCTCTACTGTAATAGAAAGAATTCATCTTCAAAAATGATTTCTATATTCCTAATATAAGATGGTCAATATTCATAGCGAAAGCATACCAAATATATTAGCATGTAACAAACTTTTCAAAACATTAATACAATAATTAATGTAACTCTTAAAAAGTACAGATAGTCCCTTAAATATTACATTCTGAGTGATTGTTGTTCAATATCATCAGGTAATAAACGACGAGAATGATGAAATAGAGTCACTTCTGGCTGCATATTTCTGGTATAAGCCTTATTTCTACAACCTTTCCTGAAAAGTATGATTAAACCAATAACCTAAATAACAAAGACTATAATATTGCCAATGGTTGTTAAATTAATTCTACTAAACCAATTTCTAGGTTAGTAGAAGCTTAAGTTTCTTTCCATTTAGAAGTAATTTCTACTGCTTCTTGATCACATAGAATTTGGTGTAACTTACTTAAATGCACTTTCTAGCTAAATTGGTTTTTAAATAAGTCTGATTCTAATAAAGACATTTTTTTCAAATATAAAATGAACCGTTTAAGACAATTTTAAGACATACATTTTGGATAATATAAACAATTTCTGCTGTAATCGAACAGTATACAATATGTTGTCATAACATCCCTAATTGAACAATTTGTTTTTTTATCAAATTTGAGTAACATGGAACAATATTACATATTGTACAAATACCATTTGAATTATTCAGTTCCATGATAAGCATTGGTCTTACAACAAATACGCATATACTTTTAGAATAAAATATCTGTAAGCAAATTGATGATATTCTTCCGTGGGTTAACTGCCTCTCAGTAAAAGTTCATCTGTGTGGATAGTGCATTAGACCTGTCCCTAAGTCAATGGTTTTGCCTTGTTTGTTCATCTGCTGTCTTATCTGGTGTCTGGCCTCTGTGTTGTGCTGTGGTTGGTGCTGTACAGGCATCTGCTTACTCCTCTTTGGGCTACCTTTCTTTGGAAATGCTGAATGCCTTTGGTTTTCTTCCATGGATTTCTGATATCTGTGAAAATAGAAACAAAATCCTGACCCAAATGAAAGACTTATTGGCTCTTATTCAGTTAGAAAGTGACTGAAAATATATCCTTTTTGTTTGGGCTATTACATTTCTTTGAGCCCTTTCTCCAATTGCTGGTGTTTAAGAATTTTCTGGAATATCAGTTTTATGAGATATGTCTCATGATTTATCCAACTTAGCCCATCTATTGCAGGTAGAAGCACTGGTATTCCAAATTTTTTAAAACTATTTTGGAATGGCCAAATGTGCAAGATTATTTAAAAGATGTGCAATTACATTGCATACTTCTTCATTTTGAGCTTCATCTCATCCATCATGAGAGTAATTATCTCCAATCACATATTATTTTTCAATTTTTACAACAGGAGCATCTGGTAATGCCTCCCTTTGCCAAAACTGTGCAGTTCTTAAAATTCTGCAGTTACCTCTTTGAAGTGAAGGAGTGACTTTAGATGTTCCAAAATTTTCATTGTCAAGTAATTTCACTTGTTTGTATAGAATATTGACCTTCAATAGATCTGGCACTCTGATATAGTAGTGAGTGCGAAATACCTGCTTTCCAAAAAGAAATGACTGCTAGTCCATTTACTTTTGAAATTCTCTCATATATAAGTCAAGGGAGGTTCATGTCAGAGCAAATATGTGTTATAAAATTTTCACTCCAAACTTGCAAGATAGCATTCATTGATGTTTAATATTCATCTTTTAAACAAATAACCATATAAACAACATGGAATGAATCACATAGGATTTTACAAGTCTGGGCTATGATCCTAAGCACGTGTCTAACTGCAGTTAATTCTGCTTTCTGCAAAAAAAAATCATACTGTGCATGCAGCAACATTACAGGACTGTCTGATATGGAGCTTCTGCTTTTTCCTGATTTGATGCAATGAACGTATGCACAGCATTATCAACAAGTGTAATAGTTAAATTAGTCTCTTGTAATAAAAGTATTATATTTTTATGAGGTTTATTAAGGATTATTAGAAATCAAGGAAATAAGAAAATACAAAATAAGAAAAGCACATGCCTAGGGCTGATTAGCCCATTCACAATTCACTTACATCTTGAATGCCAAGTTAGAAGCGGAAGAAGAGCACTGGGGAGGCAGAAAGCCCTTTAAATACTAAATTGTGTTCTCGCAATCAGGTGAGGACTCAGGTGAGATTATAGGGAATTCTGGGAAGTACCAAGGACTTCTGGGGATTGAAGTCCAGGGTTCAAATCTCCAATTTACACAAGGTGCAATGATATTATTAGTTTTAAACAATCATATACAAATTCATAACTAAAAGATTTTGGTATTAGGCATCTAAACAGTTGTACCTTTTGTGTTGACTAATTTCAGTACTCTTGGTAAATACTTTTAACCTAAGGTGAAGTTGTTATGCCATCCACAAGGCAGGATTAATTTATCAATCTGCTGGAGTAATTATCTTTTTAAGATCCAAATAGGTTTAGAAGCAAGTCACGTGGCTGGATCAGTCAATGTAATTTTGCATCTAATTAAAAGCCTTAAAAATTCTATTAGCGCTGTGGTACTTAACCTAAAGTTATACTAAAATTTAGACTAAAAGTCATTACAAATAAAATATCTCTTGTCCAAAGACACTATGGTACATGAAAAATATCAGACAAATTTTTACTTTCCCTATAAAGAATTATAACCAGATATTCCTTTCTAATTTGGCATGTCCAATATAAATCTGAGCTATTTGATTTTCAATTGGACTTTACAGTAACTCCATCATTTATCAAAGATCTGTTTTTAAAAATTCAGGTGTTTACTTTTGCTTTTAAACAATGGTCTGGCTGGATTCTCTGGGAGTGTTCTAAAGAAATTTACTGTAGTCTCCCAGATCCCCTTTTGATATGCTAAAATTGTGCTGAGCTTTGCTGATAGAGAAAAGCCTGTTGTTGCTCTGGCTATCTGCTTGAGAGCCAAATTTCTGCCTGTTTTCTAGGCAAAGCAAACTCCTGGTCTCCCTTTTAAACTGGATTCTTGTGGAGCAGCTGCCCAATGTGATTAAGGGTTTGTTCTGCCTATGAAGACTTCTCAATTTCCCTGTGCCAGTTAATTGCTCATAGGGAATGGGCACATGGATTTCCTTATCTCTTCTAGCTTGTTCCTTGCAGAACTGTTGAAATAGCAGGCTCAAGTTAAGAAATCTTCTGCAATAAGCTTAGATTCAATTGATACCAATGATCCAGCCTGGAGATTGCTGGCTTATCTAGTCATGCAGCTCCTCAGTGATGGGAGCTTCATTACCATGCTGAATTACCCTGCTTTTGGTCTCTTTAGGAGTCAGGAATGCAATATTATTAGGCTGTTCTAAATTTACTTCTGCATTCTCAGATCTCTAATTTATTCTGGAGAAACTGTTGTTTCGTATCCCTTCAGCAGCCCGTGTTTGTAGCCTCTCTCTTAGTTCCCTTGTCTGCCTTTACTTTGTTCCTGCAGATCCCAATGGTTATTATTGGTGTCATTTCCTTGTCTTTGTCACAGTCACTGTTTGTGCCCTTGCCTGGGTTGGTGTCCATCTTAGTAATCAGTCCCTGGTAAAGGTCTGTCAGCTCATTTATTTGTTTACTGGCTAACTCTAGTCTTGGGACATCACTGGTATTCTGCTTGCCCCTAATCAGATTTAGTCCCTTCCTCAAGTAATTGAACATTTGCCCAAAGAAAATAAGTGTGCTGGATGTAGCAGGTAGGAATGACCAGAGACGTCCAGCCTCTTGTGTGTGCCATGCCCAGAGCTGCATTAGCTGAATCACTGGCCAGAGGTAGTCACTGAAGATGATCCACATGGAGTCCTACAACCCTATGAATAGCTGTGCCGCCATTAACAAGGATGCAAAAGCTCCTGTCACCTCTTGCTACATGTTTCTTTACCCGCAACCCCAGAAGCCTCTTCGCAGTCACAAAGCTGATGAAATGTACTTAAGTCACGCCCTTCAAGAAGCTCCACCCCCTGGAGTGAGCAGGGGGGCTGGCAGACTGTCTCCTGTTGTTTTCAAGATGGCAGCCCTCCCCCAGGCTTTCCTTCTTTTTTTAATGGAGAAGATAGAATGGTTTTGTCTCACTGGAAAGACACATCTGGGTGGGACAAATGGTGAGGGATTATATGGAGACTGAGCTGTAATCTGTTGGTGGAGACTAGACAGCAAGATCTCCCTCCTTGGCTTAACTGTCACAAGAGCTTGAGGGAATTCTAGAGAGACACAAAGGGCTTTCGGTCCTCACAAGGGATATTGTAACAGTAATATCCCTTCATCACTAATGTGGGCACAAGCTGGAGGAGAACATGTCTGTTTCCCTGTCAACTGTTCAGAACAAGTTTTCTAGTCAACCTTCTTTTATGGGGATTGTAATAGACCTGCCTAGTTTTGCCACAGACAGGACAAGATTCAGCCTTGAATTCTGTCCTCAATGGTCCACCACCCCTCTTGTTAGGAAGATAGGCCAAACCTAGGTCTGACTTAAGGAAAGATTCATTTTTGAAAGGGAAGGGAAGGTATTAAAGGAAAATGGGAGCAGGATGCCCTGTCAAGCTAAAACTCCCCAGCAGCTGGATCAAGAGGCAGGAGTCTGAGCCCCAAAGGACTCAGCCCCTTTTTCCAGCTGTGTGTGCTCTTTATCTCTATGCTAATCTATCTTAACTCTGAATCTAAATCAGTTCAAGGTAGGCAAGGAGAGACCCAGAAAGAAGTAAGAAGGCTGGCTCAGTTTGAGAGAGTCTAAGCAAAAAACTTCTGCGTCAATGATTCTTGCTGGCAGATGGAAGAAAGCAGTAGAAGGTTTCCTTGATGAAAACAGATTCAAGGATAGGCATGAAAGTCTGGGTCTTCCTTCTCATGGCTCATGGCTCCAAGAACCCAGGAATCATTCTGAGTCTGATTAACAGTTGAGCCCTATTTCATGAGGCAGGGCTGGGAGGTTCTAGGGAGACCATTAATGGTTAGGTAAGGGGGGAGAAGGGAGAAGGTGTGAGGCTTATCCTAAAGCTGATCAGGGGATCTATCCCTAGTGATAGGGTCTGAATCCTCATTTAAAAGCAAGAAGTGTTTAATCATTCTGACCCCAGATGACTGTCCAACCAATGGCTCCCTGCCTCCCACACACACTCTCCTCACTGCATGGCAGCATCAGTCAAGCAGGACCCACAGAGAGGAAGGAAAAGTGAAGCTGGTCAGAGAGGATCTGGGAGGGGACACAGTGCAGAGCTGGCCCTGGTGTCATCCTGTGCCTCAGACCAGCCCCAGGTCAGCCTCGGTCCCTTCTCCCAGCAGCCTATGGCAGCACCATGACTCCTGCCCTCTCAGTCCTGCTGTGCCTCGGTGAGTCCTCAGCAGCCCCCACCCTAGAGGGGACTTTAGCCACCATCAAGTCCTACCTGACCCCACTCCCTTTCTTAACTGTAGTCAGGAGGAAACTTTCCTCCAGAGAAGGGGAGTGACAAGTCTAAGGTCACACAGCAAAGGTGGATTGGGAGGAGAGAAGCTGGGACTCTTAGAGGGGTCTCCTGGGCTCCAGCCTCCTTCCCTCACAGAAGCCCTAAGCCCTGGCCCTGAGCTGTGGGAATGCTGCAGGGGAGCCATGAGTAATCAGGGTCTTCTCTGTCAGGGCTGTGTCTGTTCAAGAGGACAAGGACCCAGGCAGAAGGTGAGTCCTTCCTCCCACAATGCCCCTGACCAAAGGACACAACTGACCCAGGAGAGGGAGCTGGGGGAGGTCTGGGCTGGGCTGACAGTCTATAGAGAGGAGACCCGGTGTGGGGGTGGAGTGCCTACAGAAGGGGGATCCCCTGGACCTAACAGTTCTCCTTCTCTTCCAGATAGACTCCCCAGACCCTCCCTCAGGGCAGAGAGTGACTCTTTGGTGCCTCAAGGGAGAGCTGTGATCCTCAGGTGCAGGGGATCATGGGAGGCTGAAGATTGGTGGCTGGAGAAAAACGGAGGATCTGGATGGTTACCCATCAAAACTGTGAGAAAAACTGGAAATGAGATTGAGTTTTCCCTCCCATCGGTGACATCAAATGATGCAGGGACCTACCGATGCCTCTACAGACATTCATCCTATGGGTGGTCAGAGCTCAGTGACCCCCTGGAGCTGGTGGTGACAGGTAAGGCAGATCCTCCCCCCAGGCTGGGCTGGCTCAGGGTCTCCACAGCTCTGGGTCCCTCCCCAGCCCAGCCTGGCCCCGAGTGTCCCTCTGACTCTGCCCTTCCTGGCTTCTCCCTTGTGTCTGGCTCAGCTCTCCCTCTGAGCTTGGGAGAAAAAATGAGGAATCAGCATTTCTGTAGCACCTATTATGTGCCAGACTCATTACCAGTGTTGTCTCATTGCATTCACAACAACTCTGCCAGGTCAGGGCTAGAGAGATCCCTATTTTATAGATGAGGAAACTGAGGCAGAGAAGAAGTGATATGCTGAGGATCACATAGTTGGGATGGTTAGATGTGAACTCAGGCCTTCCTGACTCCAGGCCCAGGACTCTCTCCACTGCCACATGAGCTTCTCAGTCAGTACCCATCTTGGGATCAGACAGGAGGCCGGAGAGGTTCAGCTTGGACTTCAGGAGACCAGACAGAGCTGGGGGCTCCCTGGGGAGAGGCCAGGGCTAGTGGGGCAACTCCAACTGCCAGCCCTGCCCCTCCCACAGCCAGGAGAGAGCAGAAGATGGAGCTGCTGCTGCCCAGGACCTTCTCGTAGCCCAGGCCTGGAACAGTGTTGAGGGGGATCAGGAGGCACAGCAGAGCCTCTTCCTCTCCTCAGGAAGGCCCCATGGGATCACCCCAGCTCTCCCTCTTCCCTAGTTCTCACACTCCTCTTTCTTTCTCTCCCCCTCCCTTCCTCCCTGTCTCTTTCTCTCTTACTCTTTCTCTGTCTCTCTCTTTGTCTCTGTCTGTCGGTCTGTCTGTCTGCTCCTCTCCCCACCCCTTGCTTGCTCCAGAGCTGTCCAAGGTCTTTCTCTCCCCTCCTACACCTGACATTTCCTCTCTCAGAGCTGAACCTCCCAGCCCAGGTCCCGCCTCCTCCCAGCCACATCTGCCCCCTCCCTGCCCCAGGGCTGCTCCAGCTCTAACTCCAGGGTCTCCCCTCCCCCCTCCCAGACCTCTCTGCCCCGCCCTCCCTGGCAGCCCTGCCCAGCTCTGAGGTGGCCGAAGGACAGAACGTGACCCTGCAATGTCGGTCAGAGCTAAATTATGACATGTTCGCCCTGTGCAAGTATGGAGAAGAGATCAGCCGCCGCAGGACCTGGAGCCATGGAAGGATGTATCAGGCTGACTTCTTCCCTGCTGTGACTCCGACCCACAATAGCACTTACAGATGCTTCGGCTTTCATAGTTCTTTCCCTAATGAATGGTCCTCCCCCAGCGCCCCCCTGGTGCTCCAGGTCTTAGGTGAGGCAGCCCCAGGCCCTCTCAGCTCCTCCCAGTCCCCCCCCCCCCCAGCTCTCCCAGGCTCCCTCTGCCCTGGGGCACCTCCCTGCCTGCTCAGTCCTTTCTAGGGGACACCAGAGGCCAGGGAGCTGGGGGAAGAGGAGGCTCCAAGGGAAGAACACAGGGTCATCCTCAGATAATGTAGACAGTGAGGCCTCTCCTCATGACCCCTCTAGACACCCCCATCAGCAGCCCATCCAGTCATCTTAGTCCCACATCCAGACAATATTCTATTCAATCCCAGGAAGGGGTTTGAGGAGGGGGGGGGGGGACAAGAGGAGGGCACAGCAGGCCAGGGGAGGCAAGAGAAATGGGGAAGAAGGGGAGGCATGTCAAATACCCCCAGGTCCCCCCTCCTCCTCTCCCTGTTCCAGGCACCTCAGAGGATCCTCACCTCCCCCAAAGCTCTGAGACTCCTCCAGCTCTGACATCCTCCCCACCCAGTGAGTAACCTCTTCCTCTGAGGGCAGGATGGGGGTCTCTCTCTCTCTTTTTCCCCACCATTGCTGAGTACCTTCTTTCTAGGTCAGGTCTGAGTCCCCCTTTCTCAGGGGAAAAACCAAAGTAAAAGGAGGATTACAGGAAAGGGACAGGGATAGAGGAAACATCAGGCTGGGGAAGAAGGAAGGACAGGACTGGTCAGGGAGTGGGGGGAAATGGGGAACAGTGAGGGGAAGAGCAGCTCTGGGATGGGTTCAAATGATCCTGAGCCCCCAGGAGGCTTCTATACCTCCAGAATGAAGAGACACCCCAGTAAACTGAAATTCTGAGGCAACTGGAGGCTGGGAGGTAGCTGGCAGGGAAAGTGGGCCTCAGCCAGCTAAAAGAGGATGGAGCATCTGAGGCTTTTCCCGAAGAGCTAAGTGGGTGACAGAACATTGGGGAGGGGATGGGTGCCTTCTAGGATGGGGGACTGTTGGAGTATGGTCTGGGTATGACACAGGTGTCTATCAGGAGATTCACAGATCCAAAAAGATGGCTCAAGAATGGCATCTTTGTCCTTGTCTCAGGGGCTCTCAGGTTCAGCCTTCTCTAGCCAGACAGGTCCAGAGTAAAGAGGAGTCCCTGAGTTGTTCTGGGCACTGCTGGGGTTCCTGAGTGCCCCTCCATTTCCCTACTCTTTCTTTCTGGGGCCCTCTAAGGCCCCAAACCCTCTCCCTTTTCTCCCCTTCTCCAGAAGTCCCTGGGCCCTCCCTCTCCTCACCCACATAGTCATAGCTGGAAGTAGAGGGCCAAGGGCTCTGCTTTTCCCATGCCTGGCTTCCGTGGTATAGAGGGAGGGGAAGGTCTCTCAGGGACTCCAATTCCCCTAAGCTGGAAGCATGAGAGGGCCCTCCTCCCCCTCCTCCCTGCTCTGCCCAGCAGAGACTCCCACTGATCCAGCAGAGTATCAGGCACCCCAAGGCAGAGGGGTAAGCTCAAGGCCCTGGGACCAGCCAGGACAAGGAGCCCTGAGGAGGATTCAGAGGGTCCCTCCTTGCCACACCAGCTCCTCATTCTTCTCCTGGGGTTCCTGCCTATCCCCAGAGCCCCTCCAGGTGCTCAGAGAGGGGTCACAAGAATCACAGGAGCATCAAGTCTCAGAAGTGGACAGGCCATGAGAGGTCCTGAGCTCAGGCCCCATTTGACAGATGGGAAATCCATGAGGCCCACAGAGAGGATGGACTTGCCCAACATCCCTCACTCAGCAAGTCTGAGCACAGCTGGGCTCACACGCCATCTCCAGACCATCCAGCTATTCAGGCCTCTCTGGACCCCCCCCCCCCTACAGAGTCCCTAACCCTTCCCCTCCCTCATTTCCAAGGATCTTCTTTCCAAGCCCTGAATATGAGGACACATCCTCAGGTGAGTACCTGGAGGATTCTCAGCATAGGGTGGAGGGAGGCAGGAGGACTGGGTGTCCATTCAGGGTTTGCCTACCCCATTAGGCTCTCCTCGTTTACCACCACTCTTACTGCAACACTTTATTAATCTTCTTCCCCATCAGAGTCTTTGCCCAGGCTGTGTCCCCTGCCTAGAATGTGTTAAATTTAAATTGTGCTTGGACTCTGAATATATATATTAAGTGGTCGCCAGGGATTTAATTCTGAATCCCAAAATGAATTTACTAAAGTAAATGGAATTTATGGTAGTTTATTTACAATAATTACAATAGAAGGAAGATATTAAGAAATGAGAGAGAGAGAGAGAAAAGTCTGGCTTCTTCTGATATCAGTTAGAAATTCTATGTCCCAGTCAGGGGAAGAGAGTCTTAAGAATTTGGGCTTTTCCTGGAGGCTTCAGGACTCCAGAAAGGCAGGGCCACCAAGTCAGCTTTTCACTCACCAACAGTAACAGTCTTAAAGGACTCTGGGTGTCTGTACTTTGGTCACTTCTTCAGGTCAGTGCCAGAATGTCCAAATGAATCTCCAATTCTCCAAATGTCTGTCTTCCCTTCAGCTCCAAGTGACTGATGCTTCTCTCCAAGTGCATACTGACTGACTGTGCTTTCTTCAGTCTTTTTTCCCCTCTATTTAAAGACATTTTTCTCTTGTGTTACCTCCTCTAAATTTTCATGTCTACCAATCAGAGCAGACACCTTTTCTCCAGGACTGCCCACTCTTTAGTTCTCACCTTCTCTGAGTAGATTATATCTTTTTGGGTTGCTTAAATCCTCTTTTGTTAAGTTCACCTTTTGTAGTTACTTAACACTTTTTTGTAGTTAAAATCTAAAAATAGATTTTAGCTTACAATTCTAGCTTCACTATGAAGGAAGAACTAAGTATTTTCATTGTTACAATCAGGAGATTACAATTTTATCTTCACAATAAAGAAAGAGCTAAGTATCTTCATTATTACAATCAGGAGATAGCTAAATCCAGTCTTCACAAATGCTCTCCCTTTTCACCTCATCCTGCAATGCAAAGATGTCTCTGAGACTCAGCTTAGGAGCTGCCTCCTATAGGAATCCTTTCCCAATCTCCAACCTGTACCCTACCCAGTTGTTAGTGACCCCACTGCTCAGATGAGACTGATTTCTTTTTATTGGAGATAACAGAGGTTTATAGGGGAGTGTCAGCCCCTGGAGTGCAGGAGCTATTCTCTATTTTGCCTTTGTATCCTCTGGGCCTGGATTAGCACAAGGGCAGGCCCAGGGTCAGTGGTTAATAGAAGTCTGGAAAAATCAATCATTGAATAAGACTGGAGCTGCCTGAGGACAGGGCTGGACAGGGGGCTCCTCAAACATTAGGATTATCTTACCCCCCCCCCCAAACTTCCCTCTTCATCATGGGCTTTGCCAGGTCTCTCCAGGCTCCAAGGAGGCATCCTGGTAGATGTCTCTGCTTTGCTCATCCTGACCATCTACAGGAAATCTCTCCTGATCTTCAGCTTGTCTCCCTCCACAATTGTTAGGGATCCCACTTCTCAAAGAAATGATTTATTTGTGTCTTTGAGAAGTAGCCTCCCAGGAGAATGTAAGCACCTGGAGAACAGAGGTTAGCTTGGTCTTAATTTTGTATCTTCTGGGATTGGCTTAGTGCAAGGGCTGGGCCAAAGTTGGGGAATTAATAAAAGTCTGGTGAGCTGAAATATGGAATAAAATGGAGACCTCTAAGGACATGGCTGGTTCTCTTTCCATCACATGGGGAGGGGGGTGGAATAGGACAGAGAGAAAGCATTGTCATGGTAAGCCAGAAAGAGGAGAATGTCCCACAAGAAAGTGTGGGCCATAGTGTCAAGTGGAGGGCGAGGAGGGGCACCATTATTCTGGGTAACGAAGACATCTCTGGTGACTTTGGAGGGGCAGTTTCTGTCTAGGGAGGAGAACAGAGCCAGGCTACAGAGGGGGAAGAAGCAAGTGAGGAGAGGAAGCATAAACATGGAGGTTCAGGGAAGGAGGGAGCTGGGATGAACTGAAGGGAGAGGAGAGGAAGGACTCAGGGAAGGAGCAGACAGGAGGCTGCCCAGTCCCTCAGACCCTCTCCTTCCCTCATCTATAGAGTCAGGCCACCAGCAGGGGAATAACAGGCATCTCCCCAGTTCAGGTGAAGGGCCTGGGATGAGGATCTGAGTTTGTTGGGAGATGAAACACAGATGAAATAGGGGCTGAGCACAGGGCAGCCATTACTCAGTGACCAACTCTGATCCCCAGATGCTGCTGCCCTGGATTACACTGTGGGCAACCTGGTCCGCCTCACCTTGGCTGGGCTGGTCCTCGTCCTCCTGGGGGTCCTGCTGGCTGAACACTGGAAAAGCTCCAGAGGGCATCCAATCCAGGGAGTCCTTGGCTGAGCCCTCTGGCCAGAGAAGCCCCCAAGAAAAGAGATTTGAAGGAGGGAACGAATGAATAAAACCATTTACAAATCAAAATTTTAAAATGTAGTGAGGGCTGCCTATGTACCATGTCTTTATTAAGCACCAAGATATACTTATTAAAGAGTTGGAGACAGAGACGGAGGCATGAGAGAGATTTGTTGCATCCAGCACAACATAAACAGAAGAGGGTCTTTTAATCTGTGAAAGGAAACCCTTGACACAAAAACATAGGACAGGGGGAACGGAAAGCAGAGAATATAAGGAATACACAAAAACTGGTATTGGAAATAAACCAGAGGCTTTTTCTGCTTGCAGGGGCTGAGGGTTGTATATTTACTTGCAAATTCACCAAGGAGAATCAAGGAATTCACAATACAACAGATTAGTGACAGTAACATCTATTTCTACATAAATGATACAAGATTCTTGTGAACGGATTTTCATGCTTAATTTTGCTGATCATTGAAATAAGCATAATATGTAAATATGTTTCCTGCAAGTTATGATGTACAAATTTCATTGATATTCCTTGTATTGTAACCTATCTATAAGATCCCTTTCCAACCTACTACATATGTATGAGAACTGCTCAGTATCTGACCTTTGAAAAGCTGGGAGATAAACAATCTGCTTACTTAATTGGTGGCTGAGAGTATGTGCCCCTTTGTAGAAAGAGTTAAAATAAATACGTTTCTTGCCTTGATATTTAAGCCCAAAATCAATTCTTTTATTCAAGGCTTCAGCACTTATCAATCTTGTGAATTATTAAATATAGCCAAAACAAGACAATTGCTTTTGCAACCACATCTTGCCTTCCCTATCCCTCAACCATTGTTTTTGGGATCAGCTTTGACCACATGTTCATTATCCTCAGGGTTCGTTATTTCTGAATGCTGTAGAATTAAAGGGTTCCTGGCCTCCAAAAACTTAAAATATTTTGGTATAGACAATGCCTAAAAGAGAGAGAGAACCAGAAAAAGAATTTTATTGTGGGATGGTGATGGGAGGTTGGGAAAGGGAGTAAGAGAAAGGATAGATGTGCAATATTATTTAATGTTGTACAATGTACTATATTGTTATTGCATTGAATGTGATTAATGTGTTATTGTATACTTAATTTATCAATTAAAATTTATTTCATATCTATATGAGAATATTCTCTTCTTTATGGGATCAACACATGTTCATTTATGTCCACAGTTTTAGCTATCTTGGTCTTGGAATGTATCCTTTATAGACAGGAGTCCTGTATTCTGGAGGGAAAGGAATTAGGATTACAACCAAAAATTACCTACCCAGGGAAACTGAGCATAATCCTGCAGAGGGGAAATTGGATATTTAATGAAATAGAGGACTTTCAAGCATTTTTGATGAAATGACCAGAGCTGATTAGGAAATCTGACTTTCAAAAATAAAGTCAAGAGAAGTATGAAAAAGGTAGGGAGGAAAAATATCATAAGGAATTCATTAGGTAAACTGTTTACATTGCTATATGGAAGATAATACTTTTGACTCTTAAGGACTTTTTGCACAAATTTTAATTCAAGGCACTGACAATACAAAAACAACAAATTAATAAAAGATGTATCTACTCTTGGCTTAAACAAATGCTGAAGCATGCCAGGAGGATAGTATGTATCTCCTCCTACAACTACATAAAAGAGGACCCAAGATTTCAAAAGAAAAGGTTCAGTGCTGTCTCCCAAAGATAGAATACTTGGGATTTAGTCTAACTGCTGGTGCCCATGTAATTTCTCTCTCTCTCTCTCTTTTTTTTTAGTTTGTGAGGTAAATGTTTTGTTTTGGTTTTTTTGAACATTATTTTATTTGGTCATTTCCAAACATTATTCATTGGAGACAGAGATCATTTTCTTTTCCTCCCCCCCCCCACCACCTCTCCCAAAGCCGACCGAATCCACTGGGTATCACATGTGTTCTTGATTCTAATCCATTTCCATGTTGTTGGTATTTGCATTAGAGTGTTCATTAAAAATCTCTCCTCAGTCATATCCCCTCATCCCCTGTAGTCAAGCAGTTGGTTTTCTTCGGTGTTTTTACTCCCACAGTTTATCCTCTGCTTGTGGATAGTGATTTTTCTCCTAGATCCCTGCAGATTGTTCAGGGACACTGCATTGACACTAATGGAGAAGTCCATTATGTTCGATTGTACCACAGTTTATCAGTCTCTGTGTACAATGTTTTCCTGGTTCTGCTCCTTTCGCTCTGCATCACTTCCTGGGGGTAGTTCCAGTCTCCATGGAATTCCTCCACTATATTATTCCTTTGAGCACAATAGTATTCCATCACCAACATATACCACAATTTGTTCAGCCATTCTCCAATTGAAGGGCATCCCCTCATTTTCCAATTTTTGGCCACCACAAAGAGCACAGCTATGAATATTCTTGTACAAGTCTTTTTCCTTATTATCTCTTTGGGGTACAAACCCAGCAGTGCTATGGCTGGATCAAAGGGCATACAGTCTTTTATTGCCCTTTGGGCATAGTTCCAAATTGTCCTCCAGAATGACTGGATCAATTCACAACCCCACCAGCAATGAATTAATTTCCCTACTTTGCCACATCCCCTCCAGCATTCATTACTTTCCTTTGCTGTCATGTTAGCCAATCTGCTAGGTGTGAGGTGATACCACAGAGTTGTTTTGATTTGCATATCGCTGATTATAAGAGATTTAGAACACTTTTTCATGTGCTTATTAATAGTTTTGATTTCTTTATCTGAAAACTGCCTATTCATGTCCCTTACCCATTTATCAATTGGAGAATGGCTTGCTTTTTTGTACAATTGATTTAGCTCTTTGTAAATTTGAGTAATTAAACCTTTGTCAGAGGCTTCTATGAAGATTGTTTCCCAATTTGTTGCTTCCCTTCTGATTTTAGTTAGATTGGTTTTGTTTGTACAAAACCTTTTTAATTTGATGTAGTCAAAATTATTTATTTTACATTTTGTGACTCTTTCTAAGTCTTGCTTAGTTTTAAAATCTTTCCCTTACCACAGGTCTGACATGTATACTATTCTGTGTTCCCCTAATTTACTTATAGTTTCCTTCTTTATGTTCAAGTCGTTCACCCATTCTGAATTTATTTTGGTGTAGGGTGTGAGGTGTTGATCCAAACCTAATCTCTCCCACACTGTCTTCCAAATGTCCCAGCAGTTTTTATCAAATAGTGGATTTTTGTCCCAAAAGCTGGGATCTTTGGGTTTATCATATACTGTCTTGCTGAGGTCACTTACCCCAAGTCTATTCCACTGATCCTCCTTTCTGTCTCTTAGCCAGTACCATATTGTTCTGATGACTGCTATTTTATAATATAGTTTGAGATCTGGGACTGCAAGGCCCCCTTCCTTTGTATTTTTTTCATTATTTCTCTGGATATCCTTGATCCTGTGTTCTTCCAAATGAACTTTGTTATGGTTTTTTTCTAAATCAGTGAAAAAAATTTTTGGAAGTTCAATGGGTATAGCACTAAATAGATAGATAAGTTTGGGTAGGATGGTTATTTTTATTATATTGGCTCATCCTAACCATAAGCAGTTAATGTTTTTCCAATTGCTCAAGTCTAGTTTTAGTTGTGTGGAGAGTGTTTTGTAGTTGTGTTCATATACTTCCTGTGTTTCTCTCAGGAGATAGATTCCTAAGTATTTTATTTTGTCTAAGGAGATTTTGAATGGAATTTCTCTTTCTAATTCTTGCTGTTGAGACGTTTTGGAAATGTATAGGAATGCTGATGACTTATGCAGGTTTGTTTTGTATCCTGCAACTTTGCTAAATTTGTTGATTATTTTGACTAGCTTTTTGGTTGAATCTCTAGGATTCTTTAGGTAGACCATCATATCATCCACAAAGAGTGATAACTTGGTCTCCTCCTTGCCTATTTTAATGCCTTCAATTTCTTTTTCTTCTCTAATTGCTACTGCTAGTGTTTCTAGTACAATGTCAAATAATAGAGGTGATAATGGGCATCCTTGTTTCATTCCTGATCTTATTGGGAATGAATCTAGTTTATCCCCATTGCAGATGATGTTAGCTGATGGTTTTAGATATATACTGTTTATTATTTTTTAGGAATGACCCTTCTATTCCTATGCTTTCTAGTGTTTTTAGTAGGAATGGGTGTTGTATTTTATCAAAGGCTTTTTCTGCATCTATTGAGATAATCATGTGATTCTTGTTGGTTTGCTTGTTGATGTGGTCAATTATGTGGATAGTTTTCCTAATGTTGAACCAGCCCTGCATCCCTGGTATAAATCCTACTTGATCATGGTGGATGACCCTTCTAATCACTTGCTGGAGTCTTTTTGCTAGTATCCTATTTAAGATTTTTGCATCTATATTCATTAGGGAGATTGGTCTATAATTTTCTTTCTCTGTTTTTGGCCTGCCTGGTTTTGGAATCAGTACCATGCTTGTGTCATAAAAGGAGTTTGATAGAACTCCCTCTTTGCTTATTATGTCAAATAGTTTGTATAGTATTGGGATTAGCTGTTCTTTGAATGTTTGATAGAATTCACTGGTGAATCCATCAGGCCCTGGGGATTTTTTCTTAGGGAGTTCTTTGATGGCCTGTTGGATTTCTTTTTCTGATATGGGATTATTTAAGAATTCTAGTTCTTCTTCTGTTAGTCTAGGCAGTTTATAGTTTTGCAAATATTCATCCATATCGCCTAGATTGGTATATTTATTGCCATATAATTGGGAAAAGTAGTTTTTAATGATTACTTTAATTTCCTCTTCATTGGAGGTGATATCCCCCTTTTCATCTTTGATGCTGTTAATTTGCTTTTCTTTTTGCCTTTTTTAAATTAGACTGACCAGTATTTTGTCTATTTTGTTTGTTTTTTTTCAAATACCAGCTTCTAGTCTTATTTATTAGTTCAATAGTTCTATCACTTTTGATTTTATTAATTTCTCCCTTAATTTTTACCATCTCTAGTTTGGTTTTCTTCTGGGGGGTTTTAATATGTTTGCTTTCAAGTTATTTTTATTTGTATTTCCAATTCATTGATTTCTGCCCTCCCTAGTTTATTAATATATGCACTCAGGGATATGAATTTTCCTCTGAGTAGTGCTTTGGCTGCATCCCATGAGGTTTGAAAGGATGTCTCACTACTGTCATTTTCCTCAATGAAATTATTAATTGTTTCTATGATTTGTTCTCTAACAAAACAATTTTGGAGTATCATATTATTTAATTTCCAATTAATTTTTGATTTGGCTCTCCATGTACCCTTTCTGATCATTATTTTTATTGCCTTTTGATCTGAAAAGGCTGCATTTATTATTTTGGCTTTTTTGCATTTGTATGCCAATGTTTCTGTGACCTAGTGTATGGTCAATCTTTGTGAATGTGCCATGTGGTGCTGAGAAGAAGGTGTGTTCCTTTTTGTCCCTATTTATTTTTCTCCATATGTCTATTAACTCTAATTTTTCTAATATTTCATTCACTTCTTTTACCTCTTTCTTATTTATTTTTTGATTTGATTTATCTAAATTTGATAGTGCTTGGTTCAGATCTCCCACTAATATGGCTTTACTGTCTATTTCCTTCTTCAATTCTCCTAGTTTCTCCATTAGAAAATTGGGTGCTATACCATTTGGTGCATACATGTTGATTAGTGATATTTCCTCATTGTCTATAGTCCCTTTTGACAAAATATAATTACCTTTCCTATCCCTTTTAATCAGGTCTATTTTTGCTTTGGCTTTGTCAGATATCATGATTGTAACTCCTGCCTTCTTTCTATCAGTTGAGGCCCAGAAGGTCTTACTCCATCCTTTAATTCTGACCTTGTGTGTGTCTACCTGCCTAATGTGTGTTTCTTGAAGACAACATATGGTAGGATTTTGGATTCTAATCCATTCTGCTATTTGTCTACATTTTATGGGTGAGTTCATCCCATTCACATTCAAAGTTATGATTGTCACTTGTGGATTCCCTGACATTTTGATATTCTCCCCTAATTCTGACCTTTCTTCTTTAGCTATAACCTTTTAAGCCAGTGATTTACTTTAAATCATCCCTCCTAGTCCCCTCCCTTGATATGATTCCCTTTCTAGCCCCTCCCTTTTTGTTCTTTTTCCCTCCCTCCTCTTCTTCCCTCCCTTCCTGTGTTCCCTCTCCCCCACCTTCTTGGTTTTCCCTTCTCCCTTACCCTGTTGGATAAGATAGAATTCAAGATCCCAATGGATCTAAATGCTCTTCCCTCTCAGAGTTGATTTCACTGAGAGTAAGGTTTAAGTAAAAACTCTCTTCCTCTCCTTCTTATAGGAGAGGGACCCTCTGGACCCTAATACAAAGGTCTGTTATGAATTTATTTTTTTAATTGAGAAATTTTACATACATAGTTTTTGATATTTTGATTCTAATTTTAACTTTTTTATTTCTCTCAAAAGTTCAATTTTTTCCTTTATTTTCTTTTATGTTTTTGTTTTTTTCTTTTGATAAATTGACTCACACCCATAACTCAACCATTTTGAGTTGATCCAGGTGTTGATAAACACCCTCTTCAGGGGGGATTTTATTGTATTTTTATTTTTAAAAGCCAATATTTAAAATTTTGTTTGAGAAGAATTTCAGGAAAAGAAGTTTGCTAAATCCTTGAATCCAGAAGAAGAAGAATGAAGTCTTTGAAAAAAGATGCTTGCAGAAACCTACACTGCATCAAGATCGAGAATGAACTTTTGGGTGCAATTGATTGAACAAAAGAGGATTGAACATTTATTGTAAATGTACACTTTTATGCCAAAGGGGACTGCCCCCTAATTTGGCTTTTTGTCACTGCACCTAGCAAAACATTGCTTTGTTTTCTCACTTTTCTATTTCTCTCTATTATAATTTCCTCTTAGAAATTGAAATTTTGTATACATCTGTAGTTAGAAGGTTTTTGGACAACAAGATGATTCTGTTAAAAGATCAATGGGGAGACTAGTCTCCCAATGATCATCACAGGGGATTGTGAAGATTGGATTTAGATATCTCCTGATTGTAACAATGAAGATACTTAGCTCTTCCTTTATTGGGAAGATTGAATTGTAATCCACAATCTATTTTTAGATTTTAATCCCCAAAAGGTGGTAACTCAGTATTTGAATATATCTACACATTTTAACTACAGAAAGGTGTTAACTAACTACAAACAGTGAATTAACCAAAAAGGTGTTAAGTAACCAAAAGAGGTATAATCTAACCAAAGAAGGTGTGAACTAAAAAGTGGGCAGTCCTGGAGAGGAGTGTCTTCTGTGATTGGTAGATGTAAAATTTAGGGGAGGTGACATAAGAGAAAAAGACCTTTAAAAAGAGGATGAGTTATGGTGAAGTAACTGATCTTCCTATTACTTACCTGATTATATCTATAAACTTGCCTTGGTTAGTCTCTTGACTAGGGCACACATATGCCCATTGCTGGGCTGGTACTTAGAATCTTTACAGATTGTCAGGACTAGGACCTACATGATGCTGACATAGCCTTAAAGAACACAGGGCATATTCATTCCATAATGAGATATTAAAGTAGATTTGGTGAAGGAATAATAACAATAAAAAGAAGCTTAAATGTATGTAATACTGTAAGATTTTTTGAAGCACTTATATATACTCTTATTTGCAAATATTATTCTTCCCATTTTACATATGAGGAAACTGAGAATTATGAAGGGATAGTGAATTTTCCAAGGTAACACAAATACTAAGTGTCAGTCAAGATTCAAACTCAACTCATGACTGCCAATCCCCTGCTTTCCCTGTACCACCATAGGACACACATCAATATTCAATAACTATTTAGTAAATGTGAAATATGGCAAAGAAATCAGAAAAGTATTAAGCATAATGCAAGGTCAATGGAAAGAAATCATATTTCTAACAGTAAGAGGTAGACGTATCAGGAAAGACATTTGAACTATCCTTAAAGGACAGATAGAATATTAACAGATAAAAAGAGGGTAGGAATTACAGGCAGAAAAAAAAGAGGATGAGAGTTCAGAAGAATATATTCAATTCGAGTTAGATGGAAGAACTCTCACTCAGAGGAGATACTGGAAGATGGATACTCGGACTTGGCTGTGGAACAGGACCCCAGGAGGAGCTCATGCAGGAGACCTCAGACTGCTTTCTATTAAGACAGTAACTGTTGGTGAGTGAAAGGCTGACTTAGTAACCCTGCCTTTCTCAGAGGTGTAAACCTCCAAGAAAGGTTCATCCTCTTGAGACTTTTTTCCCTGATTAGGGCCTTATAACTTCTATCTGGCTATGAGGAAGCCAGAGCTCTCTCTCTTCCTCTCTACCCCTTTCTTACTTCCTTAAATAGCATAGGACTTGGGTGTAAGTTGACTGCTATGGGATGATATTTTATCAAGTAAAGTTAAGTGACGAGAGAGAGGGATGCATTGTGAAAAGTAGAAAGTAGGAGATAGCTTTGGGCAAATCATTTCATATCAAAGAGGCATAAAAAGCTTTAACAATGTATGGGAAACATGAGGATAGAGGTGACAGACACTGATTGAAACTTTCTCTCACCTGAATTGGCTCAAAGAGGAAAAAACATACATATTCAGTGGGTATAGAAATCTAAATTACCAAATAGGGAAGATGGGGGGAAAGAAATAAGGGGAGGAGTGCTGGGAGAAAAGAGGATAAACTGGGGGAGGCAGTGGAGAAAAAGAAAACACTTTTGAGGAGGGATAGCTTAAAAGGAGAAAGAGAAAATGATAAATGGAAATAGGATGGAAGGAAAGACTGTAATCGTGAGAATGAAAAAACTTACAGCAAGTTCCTTCAGTGCCAGGCCTCATTTCTTAAATATGGAGAGAAATGAGTCAAACTGATAAGAGTACAAGTTGTTCCCCAAATAATAAATGTTCAAAAGACATAAACAGGCAGTTTCCCAATGAAGAAACGAGCTATCTTTATTCATAGGGAAAAAAATGCTCCAAATCACTTCTGTAAGAAAAGTAGGAAACCCCTGGGTTGTTGTTATAAATGAATGGTCAGTTGTTTGGGCAAACTTACTTGTCAGGTTATTTCCCCCTTTAGACAGAGAACAATGGCTGCTCTCTATCCCTGGCCAGATCAGAATGGTGGGCAAGATGAAGCAGCAGTCTGTATCAGAATAGAGAACACCTCAGGGAAGACAGATAGACTTTTGCCTAGGATATTTTGCTTAAGCTAGCTTTCCTTTGGTGAACTCTTTTCTGAACAGATCTGATAGAGGGAGAACAGTAACAGACACCTCAGGGTTTGGCTTACCCTGGGCCTGAGAAAGCTCTCCTTCCCAATAAACCCCTCACCCACCAATTTCCCTTTACTCTTCTCAATTAATCTGAGTGCTTTGTTGAAGTTTGATGCTATTGATTAAAAGGGCGTCAAGGGTTGAGGTTTGGGAAAGAGGGAAATAGGAGGTCCCTAGTAGAAGGTGATGATCAGTAGTTCAAGTCTTGAAGCCCTCAGCTAAAAGCCAGGCTGGCCTGAGCCTCTCTATCTGATGATGAGAGTGGTATGGCTAACCTAGACTTACTGAGAGAAGGATGATAGGCTCTAGGTTTAGCTAAAACAAGAGGGATGCTCTTCAGGCTTGACCCGGATACTTTCAGAGTGACCCCTTTGAGATAACTGGCTGTTGATCAAGTTTACACAGGTTTTCTCTCAGTTCAGAACAGCAGGATGATTCAGGGCTGATGGCTTCTCTGAATGGGGAATAACCCCTGTGGGATATATCCAATCTTCCAGAAGGGTCTTTGGGAGCTCACCCTCTTTCAGAGTCCAACACCCAACTCCCCCCAAAGTCTGTTAGGTTTCCCAACAGTCCCTTGCTGCAGGATTCTAAAGGACCTTTGGCCTCTTCTCACTGTCCCGCCTACATGGCTTCTTTGTATAAAATTCCATTCCTTCACTTCCTACTAGAGAAATGCACATCTTCAAAGCATTGATGTACTGCTTTATACTATCAGATTGGCTAATGTGACAGAAAAGTCAAATGACAAAATTTGGAGGGGATGTAGGGAAATTGGGACAGTAATGCACTGTTGGTAGAGCTGTGAACAGATCCAACAACTTGTAGAGCACTTTGGAATTATTTCCAAGGGCCATCAAATTGTCCATACCCTTTGACTTAGAAATGTCACTACTAGTTCCGCATGCCAAAGATATCAAAGAAAAAGGAAAAAGGGCTAAAACATTCCCAGCATCGTTTTGTGGTGGGGAAAGTATCAGAAATTGATGGAGATGCCCATCAGTAAGAAAATGGCTAAACAACATGTGGCATATGATCTTGATAGAACTCTATTAGGCTATAAGAAATGATTCTGGAGGAATTTACATGAAAGGATGCAAAGTGAGATTAGTAGAACCAAAGATTTGAACTCAGCTCTTCTTCACCCCAAGGTCAGTGCTCTAGCTACTTCATCAAGTTCTTGCTAAAATGGCAGAAGATTAAGAAGAAGAGGGAAGAGGGGAAGTGAAAACAAAGTGAAAGTCCCAGGAAAGGACACTTGGGTTGACCTCAGGCTTTGAAGAGGAAAGACTGAGGGGGAGGATGAAGGGAAATGACTCAGCTCCTCCCACTGACTTCTCTTCCTGGGTCTTCCTCCTTTCACCCACATCCTCAGGTTCCCAAATCAGAGAGCAACAAAACTCTCTCAGCACAGCAGGCAGAGTTTAGGCTGTCCTGGCATGATTTATGGGGGCCTGAGATAAGAGAGATATACCTCAGTGATGGTCTTTCCTGCCCCCACCTCTTCCCGATCTTGCTTTCCAGGATACACTGTGTCTATCCTCACTCATCTCATCCTGGTAGGGCTGGATCTCATCATCTTCAGGGTCCTATTTGCTGCACTTAGCATACACAGTAATCGTGATTGAGAAAAACATTCACAGCAAGTTTCTCTTTTGATAAAAGGTTTCATTTTTCTGTCATAGCTGGAGGAGGCCACTGAGAAGAAGCTCCAGGATTGCCTGACAGGTGGGAAGACAACACTGTATCACTGAATGTAGGGATCCTAAAGAGTCATTGAGGATTGAAAGCAATGTTCCTGCCCAAATTCAGACAGATGCAAGGGCCCTGCCCTCCCCAGGACCAAACCCTGGCCCAACCTTATTGATTATGCCAGATCTTTCCCAAAGTCCTTCCCTACTTCCCCACTGGTACTGCTCTAAACCCCCACATAACCCAATAAACTCCTACTTCAATACTTTCCCAGACTTTCCCAATACTCTCCCAGACAGGTATGATCATTGAAAATATTTGGCAATAACTGGAAAGAAAAAAATATTCCCCCAAAGTGATAAAATATCTCAGGAGTCACAGAAACCTGTAGGCTTTATAATTACTTCCATCAATTGTCAGAGAGTTTATGGACAGAAGAAGAAAAGATGATGGAAGCAATCTACCTAGGCCTCCTTCTGCATGCCTTTGGTCATCATGGTTCTCCTCTTGTTCAATTCTGTCCAACTCTTCCTGATCCAATTTGAGCTTTTCTTGGCAGAGATCCTAGACTGGTTTGTTATTTCCTTTTCCAGATCACTGTAGAGTTGAGGTACTGAAGCAAACCAGGATTAGTGACTTACCCAGAGTCACACAGTAGTACTTATCTGAGACCAGATTTGAACTCATAAGGATGAGTCTTCCTGATTCCAAACCAGATGGTCTATTCAGTGAATCACCTAATTGCCCTCATGGTTTCAAGGGACCAGATGTGAAAAGACCTGGAATTGAGGTCGAGTTTCCCATCCCATCTGTGAGAGAGCACCATGCAGGGACCTACAATTGCTGGTTCAGATGCTCACACCAAGAGTCAGAGTCCAGTGACTCCCTGGAACTGGTGGTGGCTGTGGGGGGCAACCCAGCCCCAGAAACCACAGGCTTTTCATGCATTCAGAAACAATTTAGAATTCCACCATGAAGTTATTTTCTCAATTTGAGGTGAGAAGATTTTAGGAAAGAACAAGAGAGCCTGAAGATTTTACAAATTGATATAGTTATAAAAACACTTGAGATAATTGTATTTAACCCTAAACATGATTGGACAGATTAAATGTTATTCTGTCTTATACCTGGTAAGTTGCATACGTGTGTCAGCCTGGAAAAACACAGTGAAGAAACAGATTAATCTCATGGGAACTTGCCCTCCAGATTAATCCCTAATGGGCCCCATATCCCAAGAACTAAGAATGACATATCCTTATTTAAGTTTCACAAGCATATGTTATCCCAGGTTTCACAAGGATATATTATCTCAGGGTTCACTGACCTGACCAGCCAGACCATATGTTAAAAGGAGCCATAAAGACCCTGACTCCAGGAATTCTTGTCCTTCCCCCTCCTGACATATGCCAGGAACTGATAAGGACCCCAGCCCCAGGAGTTCTTGTTCACTCCCCCCACCCCAGGAATTCATCTGTATTCCCTATACCTTAAAAGTGTATAAAAAGCCTGCAAACCCTAGACTCAGGGCCAGCCCTCTTTTAGGGCTGAGCCCCAAACTATAGTTTGGTTAATAAAGTACCTCTTGTGTGTTGCATTACCGTGTGTGTGTCCTCCATGGAATCTGAACCAGAACCTGAAATTACAACAGAACCACTAAAGCAGTTACAAAGAACAAGTCCTTAATCAAGACAAGAGAGATAGAGTTCTCATAGCCACCACACAGAGCCTAGCTCTGGGAATCTGGGAACAATGTCTCCAGTACAAGCATCATGAATGGGAATGGCCATCATGGGAATTTCCAAGGAACTGAAGAACTTGGGGGTCTTGTGTACCCTTTGGGGAATAAAGTAAAGGAAGGCCATATGATTGGCTTACATGGAGGTTAGGGAAGGAGGCTGAGATACCAGGGGAGAAACTTCTAAGACAAAAGAGCACTTAAGATTTTATTATTTCTTTCATTACAACTCAGGGTGCTTAATGATTACTTGATGATTTATTGTTCAATTTGGAACAAGGATCAATTTCAGAGCTGCTTAAAGGCATGTTCCCAAGGGACAAAGGAAAATTTGGGGGTTTCGTAAAACAAGGTTCTCATTTCCCCCTTTTGGTCAGAGCAATTCCATTTTTGACCATAACAAAGGGATAAAGGGTAGTGAGCACAGGGGAGCCTTACCCTCTGTTACTAAGGGTAGAAGGGAAACAAGGGGCCAAAGTATGGACAATTTATTTCTGGGGCCACTCCCCATAAGAGTCAATGCATTGACAGTTAGCCAGAAGATAATCTTAACAATAAAAACTGCCCCATTTCCCAAAGGCTGTTAGATCCTTCAAGGCCAGTGGGTTTGGATGTAGGCTTCAGGGTCCTTTCTTTTCTTTTATAAAGTCTCCTTTGCAATAGACAGGTTCTTGAAACATTTTCATTCCTAGAAAAAGAAAATGAGAAATCCATATCTAAATTCCCAAAGAGGAACTGAATGACTTTGGATATTTGCTAGCCACAGCAGACATTTAGTAATTTTGCCTGATTTAAATGCTCTGTCAGTCCTTCGAAATTACTTGATACTGGAGCTTGAACAATAGTGAAAAATAACTTCTATCAATACAAAATAAAATTCTAAATACGAATCCTATTATAGTCCCTAAACAATATTAAAATATGAGTGCATGACTATTTTAGTTTCAAAAAAGATTCAAATTTAAATTCAATATTCCAATCATAATCATGCTTTAATGGATTAGGCATTCATCCACATTGATGACTATTTTTTAAATGTCTTTCAGATTCATTTGAACTCTGTGCTTTGAAGATAAGCTTTCTCTATATATATGTTAAATCACACCCAACTAAAACACCATATCTAAGTGAATGGACTTCTGGATGTGGTAACAAGGTCATAGTGTGAACCTTAAAAATTCTCAGACCCTACTTCATAAGGTTGGGTTAAGACTATTCCCCATTTTAAACAATGAAGGTACTTGATCAGGAATGTGAGAACTCTACTTCACCATACTTAAGCATGCTTTAGGGGAAGATAAAGTTGTAAACTCTTTGCTGAACAAGAAAGATACTTAAACCCATACTTATAATAAGACAAAAAGTTCTCAAGCTATGCCTATTTTTTGGATATAATACAAAAGTGTGCTAAGTATCTATAAAGGTCAGGCAATTTGTGAACTTACAAGGAGCAAAGAGGTGAAAACTTACTCAGAGATTCTAGTCTACTCAGGTATGAATTACTCAAAAGATTAGTCTACTCAGGTGTGAACTAAGAATGGTCTGTCCTTTTAAAAATGTCTACTGTGATTGGTAGATATAAGGACTTAGGGGAGGTGACATAGGAGAAAATGCCCTTTAAATAGGAGCTCAGATTCATTCAGATTCAGGACTGAGCTGGTGAAGTCAGCTGAGATGAAGCTGGCCTGGTGTCACTAGAATCCTTGCTTGGACAGATCTTGTGGTGAGTGATTAAGGACTCACTGATCTTTCTTTTAGGGCTTAGGCCTGGGTTGGCCAGGGCTGCCCTAGGCCGGCCTATCCTTTTCTCATTATTCCCCTTTTCTCTCTTTCTCTCCTTTTCCTTAATTCCACATGTGTATTAATTGAAATCTCTATAAAACCCAGCTGACTTGGGTATATTTAATAATTGGAAATTTTTCACTGGTGACCACTTTATATTTGATTTAAAACAAGACACTCTCTTGAAACCATATTTTCTGTGGTCACAATTTAAACCTTCCACTCTTTTATCTGCCACAATTTAAGTCTTCAACTATTTTAATCACTACAGTTTATGATCTCAATCAAGGCTGGGACACGCTGACTTAGAGGATCCCTAAATATTTACCTTGTACAATTCAAATATGGCCTCAGACACTTCCTAGCTGTGTGACCCTGGACAAGTCACTCTTCTCCTAACCCTCATTTGCTGTTCTGGCTTTAAGTTGTTTCAAGGACAGAAAATGAGGGTTAAAAAGAGACTCTGAAACAAACCAGATCAAAGAATGACTGAGAAGTCCCAAGTGAAACTCCAGAGAGGAGCTTCTGTTGCCCAGAACTGCACCCAGAATTCCCCTAAAGCCCAGCAGCCTTCATCACAGGGATTACCATAAAGCCAATGTCAGAGCAGACAAGGTAGCCAGGTGTGCAGGGGAGGCCAGAGGGTCTCTGATCGCAGAGCACAGCCCATGGCAAGGAGCAGAAGAGAACAGTGTGGAGTCAGCAAGAGGGTCAAATGAACTTGTCTGCAGAGTCCATGCTGGGGAGCCAACAGAGTAACACGCTATAACCAGACCTACCATAGCAAACACACCAATCACATATGATACAATACAATAAACACTCCGTGGCTTTGGCAGGGGGTGAACTGAACAGAGCAGGTTCTCTGCTTAGGAGACCAGACCAAAAGTCACACTCAAGTCATGGTCCTCAGCTGCCTCCTCATTTCCAGTCAACACACTTTTGCCATCACGTCTTTTTCTCTGGTCTTTCATCTTCACTTACCCTTACCTGAGGAATTCCTGGTACCAGGAGGATTTTTTTTTGCATATACTAAAACTTTTAATAAGTGAAAAATGGGTGCAAAGATAAAAAAATGACCATATTAAAAATGATCTAAGGGAAATTCCAATAATTATACAATCCAGTATGATATTTAAACACAGTTGATGCTTTGTATTGATTTATGTTCTAATCTGTGGATTTATTACCACCAGCATTTTTACTATTGGTGAATATTACTTTTAATTTAATAAAAGAACTTTAGGTTTTCCATAGCTTCTCTACTGATTAGCCATATTGGGTCTTTTGGTTCTTCATGGTTTCCATGTTTTAAAACTTTGAAATGATCATTTTAAAGGCACCTTGAGCTTATCTCATCAAACCCTATAGATGCATTATGTAAGTCAGGTATTTCCTATCTTTTCCAAATGTAGAACTCTTTCTGATGGTGTAAATTTTGCACATTCTCTGTTATCCTCTAGCTACACTCCAAAAACATCCAATTACAGATAAATATTAAAAAAAAAAAAACTCCCAACCACTGTCTTGTCCCCCCCCCCTCCTCTGGCAGAAGATAAGTGCACAGAAGCCAGGGCCAAGGAGGCCTTTGGCTTAGGTGGGCCCTAAAACAGGAAATGCAGCTGACCCTGTATATCTCTTGCATGACAATGTAGTGCATGATGTTTAAGAACCAGCTCAATTTTCATATACGTTAAATGGAAATTGGGTGATCTAAGATTAAGAAGTTACTGAGATAACTTTTGTTGTTCTCTTAGATTCTCCTGGTCCCATTTCTGCACCCCAGGGTGGCATCTTACATATCAATTTAAAATATAACATATATTCATTATGTTGACATGTTACTGATATGAGAAAAAAGTTCTTTGATCTAAGAAGTGAAGAGTGGAATGCTTGATCTGCATTCAAATTCTGTCATTTCCTTGTATTTAGAAGGAAAGCCTTTTCCATGTTGAGTATCTTGAAGCTGTCCTGGATTTTTGCCTTGTTAATAATAGTTAAGTTATTCTCAGTTGGTCATCAACATTATTGCTGTTATTGTGTTCAGTAGTTTCCTGGTCCTGCTCAATTCACTTTGCATCACTTCATCGAAATCATTCCAGGTTTTTTAGGCATCATCATGTTCTTCATTTCCAATGGCACAATAGTGTTCCATTTGAAGATATCAGAAGTAACAAATCTTGAGATTAAAAGTATATTCAAAGCTGATCCTGAAGAAAATGGTCTAGGGACAGTTGAAAGCAAGATTTAATTGCAAAGGCAACTTTCCTGTTATGGCTATATTAAAACTCACAAGACTGGTAAGTACTGAAAACTTCAAAAAATTGATTTGGATTTAAAAATGAGAATTCAGAAAGCAAGAAACAAACTTAGGATTCCAAGACAAAAGAATGGTAAAGGCTAGGTAATGTAACTTCAATGACTTTTCCAGAGTCACAAAGTTGGAAAGTGTCCAAGACAAGATTTGAACCCTGGACCTCCTATCTCTGAGTCTGAGCAAAACATTCTTTTTCAATTTTGTTGACATAATCATTAAGATACAAATTTTCTCTTACATACAAACATGGCTCTATCCCATAAATTTTTATATGTTGTCTCATTGCTGTCATTCTCTTTCCATAAATTATGGATAATTTCTATGACTTGTTCTCCAACTCACTCATTTTAAACTATTTGATTATTTAATTCCTAATTAATTTCTTAACTATTAGTTCATGGTGTTTATTGAGTGTAATTTGTCTGCATTATGATCTGAAAACATGTATTTAATATTTCTCTTTCTGCATGTGTATTCACCATTTGGTTTTGAGGTGTTCATGCTTTAATATATGGTCAATTTTTGTGTAGATGTCATACACCATTGAGACAAAATACTTCACTTTTTATAGGCACTATTCATTTTCTTCCAGTGCTCTTTCATATCTTTTTAGATTTAAAAAATGTTTTTCTAACTACTATTATTTTTTTAGGCAATGGGGGGTCAAGTGACTTGCCCAGGGTCACACAGCTAGGAAGTGTCTCGGGCCAGATTTGAACCTAGGATCTCCCATCTCTAGGACTGGCTCTCTATCCACTGAACTACCTAGCTGCCCCCCTAACTGCTATTTTCTAATGCTATTCATCTTGTTAACATTGATTTTATAGGGTGATGACTTTTTTTTTAGTTTATCCAACTTAAAAGGAAATATAGTGTCTAGTGTCCTCTCTTTAACTTCTATGGACTTAGAGAAAAATATAAGATCATATTTTGTAAAAGATGATTTCTCTGTCACTCTTATGTAATGCTGTGAAATGGAGGGAAAAGGAATGGATTTTCCTACCACTAATTTCAGGACCAGAGTGAGGTAAAGATGGAATATACCAAATGGTTGAAGAGAGAGGAGAAATACATTTCCTCCTCTGGTTTCCTTCAGAATCACTGAAGTTATTCCCTCAGGGGCTGGATTGAAGCAAAATATAAGACAGACAGCTTGTCTCTCTCTCTCTGAAGAGAAAAGGTAACTTTCTTCCTCCCAAACTCCCAGTCTTCATTCTTAAACACTATACAGCAGGCTCTTGATTTAGGAAATGGCCATTCATTCTTTTTTTTTTAAACCCTTACCTTCCATCTTGGAGTCAATACTGTGTATTGGCTCCAAGGCAGAAGAGTGGTAAGGGCTAGGCAATGGGGGTCAAGTGACTTGCCCAGGGTCACACAGCTAGGAAGTGGGTAAGGCCAGATTTGAACCTAGGACCTCCCATCTCTAGGCCTGGTTCTCAATCCACTGATGGCTATTTATTCTAAAGAATAAGTGAGTTGTAGGAGAAGGTGATTGGGAAGGAGGGAAACAGGAATCCCTAATAGTAACTGAGTCCCTTCTCCCCAAGTCTGGCTTGGTCAGGCTTTGCCTGCCTGACCCTCTGGGGCCAGTTGTGAGGATGTCCTGACTTCTAGCTGCTTCAGCTATTATATCAAGTTCAAGGACCATCTAGAGGAACTGAGAGGATTTTCTTGTGGTGAATGGCTTTCAGGCAAAGTCCTCTTCACTCTGGTTTGTCTTCACTGGATGCTGGGTCAGAAGTCACAGGAGGATGTTGCAGGCTCAGAGATCCACTCAGATCAACCTCTCTGGTGGGCTTCCCAAAGAGAAGAGAACTCAACTGTCTAGATCTCCACAGTTCCTGTCTCAGAATTCTCTCTCCTTCCTGCCCTTCTCTCTCTCAAGTTGGTCTCCCAGTATAATGGATCTGCTTGTCTTCTTCCTCTAGCAAGCAGATTCCTCTCTTTCAAATCCCCCTTTTGGTTTTTCCCAAACTTCTCATCCTGACAGTTCACATTGCATAGAATATTTTACTTACCTTATGGCTATTGTCTATACTATTCATTCTACCTATTTGCTCTCACCTCTATTTCCCCTCTTGAAATAAAAAATCACTTAACTTCAACTGATGCCCTTAATCTAAACCTAACGTATCTCAGATAATTCCTACAGTACGATATGGGTTTCAGGGTTAAGTGTGTGCGTACAGAGGTGTGAAACAATGAAATAATTTCTGATTTAGGGATTAACAATATATCGAAACAGGATGCAACAATGTTTGTGACTCTCTAATAACAGTGTCTTATAAGAATTGTAACTAGCATGAAAATTTCCAAACTCTTTACATCTCTGATGCTGCTTCAAGTTTCTACATATTACAGTTATGTAACTTTGTAAGATTTTCCATGTCTATTTTAAGGTTAGTTTACCCTTTCCCTCTGTCTGAATATCTGAGTTATTGAAACTTCCCTAGTCCATCTGAACTATACTATACTGTTCCTGATTCATTAAGGGTTAAATCTGTTACTTCATTCCTATACTAAGTTAGTGTGTTAGTAAATTTACATTATGCACATGTATGTTTACTGTATAATTATAACATATAATACATACATATTACATATATATACATATATATAAGTTCCTCTTTGGAGTCTACCAGACAGAAAGGTATTTATTGTCTTTCTGCTTGTCTGAGTCCTTCAGGAACCTTATTTACAGAAATCAGTTTGTCATCATGTTTATGAACTAGCTCTGTGCTGTTGGATGCAAACACTCACTCTCTTGCCCATTTCTCCTCTTCACATCTTGCCTGTTGATTCTATCTCCCTTTCTTCTTGTCCAGGGTTCATGTGTATATGTGTGCATTTCCCTCATGTGGTGTTAATGTGCACGATTATTTATCTTACGTGACATGCTTTATAGAAGTTCTTTTCCTACACAGTTTTTGGTGAACAGCCCTTTCCTGTGTTCTTTATGTCCTTTGCAGTCTCTGGTGTTTCCTGGAAGATTTCTCAGGTCCAGATAGTTTGTTCAACTAACCCTGTCTTGACTGGTGTCTCACTTTGTAGATTTTCTTCATACAGGAGTGTGCCTGTGTGTAAGAGTAGTTGTCATTGCGTGTGTGTAAGAGTGATTCAGACTGTATGCTGTAATAGATGATATTAGAGGGTATAGTTTGAATGATACTATATAACTCATTGATCAGGTAGTTATTTTCTTTTTGCCTACCCTCCTAACTTTTATACTTCCATTTCTTCCCTCTTCCAATCTCCCTTCTTCCCCCCATCTTCCCTTCAGTTTCCCTTTCCCCCTTTTTTTTCAGGCTCCTTCTAAGTCACTTGGGGTGAGCTATGATGTTTCAGAGGAAATACTCCTTTCGCTTCTTTTATCTCAAATAAGGGTTTATTGGGGAAAACAGGACAAACTATAAGATGAAGGTAAGAGGGGTGGGATTTCCTTATTTTCTACAATGAGTCTTAGGTTGGAGGACATTGAGAGAAATGGCAATTCAGTTACTAGCATGAAACAGAGCAAGTCAGAGAGACATGTGGACTATTGTCCTTCTTCTACTGCCTTCAAATCAGCCAGGTAACCTCCAACTTGATTATCCTAAGTCCCAGAGATAAATCCAGCTTCTTCCTTCAGTCAGCCAGAAAAGCCCAAAGACCCAGAAAAAACAGACACTGTTGGTTGACTCTAATTACTTTTTCCCAGTAACATTCCAAACGGAATTTTCATTTGACTGACAGCTGCCATATCTCCAGCTTCTCGTCTTGCGGCATTTTCTCGTAATTTCTCTCTTCTCCACATTGCACGTGGGTGAGATTTTTTAGAAGTTTGTCTTGTTTGCATTACTGTGTATGAATGTATGTTATGTGCTTCTGTGTTGTGATTTAGAATGATTGAGGGTTGAGATGGAGAGTTAGAGAGATATTATTTGGTTTGTATTATGGTCTATCTGGTTTTCATTCATTAGTCAATTTCAGCATCACTTTCTATGGGGCTATTTATAATTTGGGTGTCCTCTGTGACAGAGGCTGGCACTAGAGAAGAGGTGCCAGACTGAAGAGTGTGTGAGATTGATCACCTCAACAGGGGAGGGACCCCAGGAGTGGAGTCCAGAGGAGGAGAAGACTCTTGCTGGGAGAGCAGTGAGGGCCTCTCAGTCTTGAGGAGCCTAAGAGAAAAGTTGGAAAAAAGACTTTCTCCTGAGGGTTACCCATTTTTCCTGCTGCTGACTGGAAAATCCTTCCCCCCAACACTTCCCAATTGAAGGGATTTCTGAAGGGAAACCTGAGCAGACTTTACCTCAGCTCCTGTTGCCCAGGGGTGAGTCAACCTGACTTTCTCTCAGGGGGCTCAGGCTGCCACATTTCTTTTCCCATTCTTCCCTGCCCATTATTTCCTTTTGTATTACCTAATTCAGTTGACATTAAAAGTTTTCTGTTCTCCAAGTTGAGTGTGAATAAACAGATCAAGGGGTGACCCTTTGGTCACAAGTAGTGGAGGGGGGACAAGATGAACAAGAGCTAATCTGGGAGAGTGGCTTTAATTTAAGGAGGGAAGGCAGAAGGGGGAAATTTTCAAATCCCCTCTCCTCTCTCTGAGGCAACTTTAACATCAGCTGTCTTCCCTGTTCCCCACTTTGAGAAGGGGATTCTCCTCTCTTTCCCCCTCTCCATACAGAAAGTCCAAACTTCCCTCAGGGCACAAAATTCCCTCTTTTACCTTTTTTTTTAATACATCTCCTCTTGGTCACTTTCTCTTTGGGTTTAGGCATCTTGCATGTGCTCTAAGGGCAATTTCTGTATCAATTTCTTCTGGGCTAGTTGAGGCAAAGTGATGTTTTACCTGAGGAGCATGGGACTATGTACATATCTTTATATCTCTGTGTTCTGGTAATTTGAATAATGTCTAATTTCCTTAGCATGTTTCTTGAGGGTGGCCTCTTACCTTCCTCTTTGGAAGCAGTCTGTAATTGTTTCTTTCAGCACCAAGGATAGAGCTTCTCCTTCTCTGGGGCCTTGAGTTGTTTCAACTAGCAGCCTGGGGATGGATGTTGCTTTCATTTGGCTTTACTCAGAGTCTACCCTTGCTGCTACAAGCTGTATTCTTGCAGAGCCCTCATTCCTGTGTGTATGTGGTTGCTGGCCAGTATCTTGGTGTGATGCCCTCCCTCTCTTTCTCACCTTAAATGATTCTGTCTTGGGTGGAGGATGAGGGATGCTCGTGACATGTTGTAGCTTTTCTCTGTATTCCCCATGATGGGTGTGCAAGTGCCTCTTGGACTGTTGGAGGTGATTGCAGGGATACTAGTTTGGAGTTTGGAAGTTCCCAGTTAGAAAGGAATCTTCTTAAGCATATCACATTGCATTGGCAGAAGTGTTAAGGATTGAGGACAGTGTATCTCTTTTGATCTTTGTGTGGACTTGGCTTTTTCCTTTTCCCTGGCCAAACATTCTAGTTCTTTTTTTTCTGTGCAGGTTCTAGAGTTCGTTGGTGGTATTGAACTGGTATGATTTTCCTTAGCTGACTTCTTTTCATCCTTAGACCCATGGTACCATGCAATGAAGCATATTTGTGTAAAGTGCTCCGATGTCATCTTTGGTATTGTTTTCTTTGATGATTAAGGAATCATAGGTATAGTCTCTTCACTTGTACTGGATTATGCTCAATGTCTGAAAGGGCAGTTAATTCTATGTAGATTTAAGAAACTGTCTTAATCTTGGCATCCAGGGTTTGTTAACATGGCCTCTGGGTTTTCAGTTACTGGTATAGGTTTTTCTGATCGGCTTTGGGCTTCTTGGAACTCTGATGATTTGTTCTGGGGAGAGGGACTGTGAAGGGAGATAAAACTCTTTTGTGAGTAAGCTGGCTCTATTAGCAGGGCTCTTTGGGTCTGTTAGTCTGTAACACATGAGTTAGATCATATTTCAGTGTGTCCTGTCTAATTTCTCTGATTTGATTAGGGTTTCTCCATATATTGAGTTTTAAATATTTTGTCTAGTTCCACACTGGATCAGTGTAAACTCCCTTCTTGTATTTTTTCCCAAAGAACATGCACCAGTCATGGAACGTTGTGTCCTCAACAAGTATAGTATCTTGACTTGTGAGGAGCTCTAAGTTAGAGAAAGGAAAATGAGACCATGGTGTTTATTTCCTCATCTGTTTATTTTTTATCAGATGTATAATTTCCTTTGTTGCATTGTAATGCAAGTTCTGACAGAGTTGCAATTTGTTTAATCCTAATCCAATGTTTCCTTCCCCAACTTTGATCTGCTCATAAAGTCCTTGATTGTCATTGCTTTCCAAGAGCAGTATCCTTTCATTGAATGATCTTGTGTTTTTCATGCCTTGAACTAACTCTCCCCACATGATCATTTGGTCTGGATTCAAGGTTTTAATATGCCAATCTGTCTCAAAGCTTTGTGGGCTTGTCCCCCAACTTTAATTCACTCATAAGGTTCTTGAGTATGGTATTCTTGCAGGACTAGTACCATAGTGTTCAGCTGCTCTATTTATCCCAAATCCTGTACCTGCTCTTGCCCATTAATGTGCTGTAACTCTGTATATTCTCTTGGTATATCTGATTCCCCATCTATTAGTTTTTGATTCTCTGCCCCTTGTTGTGAAACATTGATGATTTGATTCTTTCCCCCGTTGATTTTCAGGCTTTTCTAGCTTTACTAGAGTAGAGTAGAGTAATCTCCTTCAGGACCTTGGTCAGAGACATGCTGAGACTCTTGGAATGTGGGTGTCAGACAGTTCCCCTGCTCTCTGCCCCTTAGAATTCTCTCAGTATGAGCTGCTTAGAGAGTGCTTCACTGTTAATTCTATGTTGTTTTCTTCTTTAACCATCTCCACAGAATGTTTTAGTGTTACTGGGAAAATATAAGATTACATTTTGTAAAAAATGATTTCTCTGTCACTCTTCATTAATGCTGCTCATAAGAAGACTTGTTAGAATCTTAGTGATTGTTTAGGTTTTCTCTGAGGCTTGAATCTTTGCTGAAGCATAATGATAAAACCGAAGTATTGCTTCTATAATTTATGCATTGTGATAAATGTACTTTGACAGTAGTTGCCACATGAACTTAGAAAAGAGTAATTTCTCCCAGAACAAAACTCTGAAGCCCACAGCAGAGCAAAGCATGATTGAGAAATTCCAGTGAGTTACTTCTTCTGCCACAGAAGAAACAACCAGAAGCCCATTGGCTCTTTGCAAAAACAGTACCCAAAAAGGCAAAGGAGCATTATAACCAGTGTGACCTAAGACTGAGGGCTACCGGACTCTGTGTCTAGAGGTAGGAAGAAGGAAACACTCCCTGAGAAAGATCCTGTAAGGTCAGAAAATTCCATGGGAATGTAATAAGGTTGAAGGTGGAGCAGTGACCCATATATTGTTGCATCCTCAGTACTAGAGACCCCAGAATTCTTAGTCACCATGGACAAATGTAAAATCAAAGATTTGTGACACTAAATGCCAGAAGGTGGAAGTCAGCATAGGAATCTAGGCCACTCAGGGAGGGATCAAGGAAATAAATAAAATGAAAAGAAATTACCACAGTAGACTTATTGGATCTAGAATAAAGAATCATTTTTTTAACCACTAATTACTTCTTAAGTTTATAAATATTTATTAAATGCATACCATGTGCCAGGCCCTGAGCAAAGAAATAGATAAACAAAGAAAGGCAAAAAAAAATCACTTCTCAACAGTTCATTCTTCATTGGGGTAGACAATATGCAAACAACTATATACAAACAAAATAGAAAGAATAAATGTGATATTATGGACAGAAGGAAGGTGCAAGAATGAGGATGAATTGGGAAAGTCTTCTTAGAAAAGATGGGGTTTTGACTTCCGGTCAAGATGGCGGCTTAGAGAAAGCTAAAGTTCAGATCTCCAGAAACCCTTCCCTACCGAACTCAAACTATATGCTCCTAGGGCACCGAAATTCAAAACAAACAACAGCATAGACCCCAGGAATCCTCCTCCTGGACCTGGATCAAAAGGTACAGCCCCCCCCAAAAGCCAGAACCCGAGATCACTAGTACCTAAGGGGTAGGCAGAAGGAAGGTCCTAGGACCCATTCCCCCCAACCCAGAGCACTGAGTCCAAGGCAGCAGAGGGAACCTCAGAGCCTCAGAGCCGGCTATTCTGAAGGCCTCTTCCTGAAAACAACCTGACTCAGACGAGGGGGCACTCAACACAGACAGCAGGGAAACAGAGAGAGACGGGGGGAGCTTGTTCTCCCTGGCTGGATCCTTCCATCCGAATGTCCCTGCCTCAGGGCATACTCAGTTCAACCCAGGGAAAGCTAATCCTATCAGGAGCCCTCAGAGCTCCGGGAAGCCGTGGCCCTTCCCCCCTCAGAGTGCCGGCTCTTCTGGCTGGCTAAGGCACAGAAACAAACACCCAGCGGAAAGGGCAAAGCCAGGCTCAGAGCATGGAAGTAAGGCAATGGAGAAGAGGAGAAGCATCGGGAGGGAACTGAGGAGGGCAGTAACATGGAAACACCAGCAATTCCTGGCTTCCCTGGGAAGACAGAAGAACAACTGCATAGAACGGACAATCTGCCTGAGGCTAAAACCTCTGAACACTAGACAAAGATAAGAAAAGCTAGTCCGCCCCACTCAGATAGAGATGGCAAACTCCACAGAAGCACAAAAGCCCCAAAATTCCAAAAAAAGCAAGAAGAAGGGGCTACTTTGGACACATTTTATGGAGCAAAAATACAAAATACAGAGGAGATAGAAGAGGAAACACAAGCAAATGATCCAAAACCTTCCAAAGGAAATGGAAACTCTCCACAAACCCATGCAGAATTTGATTCTGAAAGGATCAAAAAGATGGAAGCCTTCTGGGAGGAAAAGTGGGAAATAATGCAAAAGAAAGTCACGCATCTACAAAACCAGTTTGACCAAAGTGAAAAGGAAAACCAGGCTTTAAAAGTCAGAATTAGGCAACTCGAACAACGAGCAAGAACTAATAAAGCAAAGCCAAAAGACCAAGAAATTAGAAGAGAACATAAAATATCTCACTGACAAGGTGACAAACTTAAAAAATAGAGGGGGAAGAGACAATTTAAGAATAATTGGACTATCAGAAAAGCCAGAAATAAACAGCAAACTCAACATCATAATACAAGATATAATCAAAGAAAATTGCCCAGAGATCCTAGAACAAGAGGGCAATATAGGCATTAAAAGAGTTCACAGAACACCCTCTACACTAAATCCCCAAAAGACAACTCCCAGGAATGTAATTGCCAAATTCCAAAGCTTTCAAGCAAAAGAAAAAAATCTTACAAGAAGCCAGAAAAAGACAATTTAGATATAAAGGAATGCCAATCAGGGTCACACAAGACCTTGCAAGTTCCACTCTGAATGACCGTAAGGCATGGAACATGATTTTCAGAAAGGCAAGAGAGCTGAGCCTTCAACCAAGAATCAGCTATCCAGCAAACCTGACTATATACTTCCAAGGGAAAGTATGGGCATTCAACAAAATAGAAGACTTCCAAGTTTTTGCAAAGAAAAGACCAGAGCTCTGTGGAAAGTTCGATATCAAAAAACAAAGAGCATGGAATACCTGAAAAGGTAAATATAAAGGAAAGGGAAAAAGAGAAAAATGTTATCTTTTTCTTTTACTCAAACTCTCTTCTATAAGGACTACATTTATATCAATCTATGTATACTAACATGTGGGGGAAATGTAATGTGTAAATAGGGGGAAAAGAAAGACCAAATAGAATAATGTTTCTCACACAAAGATTCACATGGGAAGGGGAAGGGAAGAAAACTCCTATAAGAAAGAGAGGAAGAGAGTTTCTACTTAAACCTTACTCTCAGGGAAATCAACTCTGAGAGGGTAGAACACCCAGATCCATTGGGATCTTGAATTCTATCTTACCAACAAGGGAAGGGAGAAGAGAAAACCAAGGGGGGTAGGGGGAAGGGAACACAAAAAAGGGAGGGAAGAAGAGGGGGAAGGGGGAGGGAACAAAAAGGGAGGGACTAGAAAGTGAAACATATCAAGGGAGGGGACAAGGGAGACTGATTTAAAGTAAATCACTGGAATAAAAGGTAGAGCTGAAGAAAAAGGTTAGAATTAGGGAAGGATATCAAAATTCCAGGGAGTACACAAGTGACAGTCATAACTTTGAACATGAATGGGATGAACTCACCCATAAAACATAGACGAATAGCAGAATGGATTAGAATCCAAAACCCTACCATATGTTGTCTTCAAGAAACACACATGAGGTGGGTTGACACCCACAAGGTCAGAATTAAAGGATGGAATAAGACCTTCTGGGCCTCAACTGACAGAAAGAAGGCAGGAGTGGCAATCATGATATCTGATAAAGCCAAAGCAAAAATAGACCTGATCAAAAGGGATAGGGAAGGTAATTATATTTTGTTAAAAGGGACTTTAGATAATGAGGAAATATCACTAATCAACATGTATGCACCAAATAATCTAGCAGCCAAATTTCTAATGGAGAAACTAGGAGAATTGAAGGAAGAAATAGACAGTAAAACCATATTAGTGGGAGACTTAAACCAACCATTGTCAAATTTAGATAAATCAAATCAAAAAATAAATAAGAAAGAGGTAAAAGAAGTGAATGAAATCTTAGAAAAATTAGAATTAATAGACATATGGAGAAAAATAAATAGGGATAAAAAGGAATACACCTTCTTCTCAGCACCACATGGCACATTCACAAAGATTGACCATACATTAGGTCACAGAAACATGGCACACAAATGCAGAAAAGCAGAAATAATAAATGCAGCCTTTTCAGATCACAAGGCAATAAAAATAATGATCAGTAATGGTACATGGAAAACCAAATAAAAAACTAATTGGAAATTAAACAATATGATACTCCAACATCGTTTAGTTAGAGAACAAATCATAGAAACAATTAATAATTTCATCAAGGAAAATGACAATGGCGAGACATCCTTTCAAATCTTTTGGGATACAGCCAAAGCGGTGATCAGAGGTAAATTCATATCCCTGAGTGCATATATTAACAAACTAGGGAGAGCAGAGATCAATCAATTGGAAATGCAAATAAAAAAAACTCAAAAGCGATCAAATTAAAAAACCCCAGCAGAAAACCAAACTAGAAATCCTAAAAATTAAGGGAGAAATTAATAAAAACAAAAGTGATAGAACTATTGATTTAATAAATAAGACAAGGAGCTGGTATTTGAAAAAACAAACAAAATAGACAAAGTACTGGTCAATCTAATTAAAAAAAGGAAGGAAGAAAAGCAAATTAACAGCATCAAGGATGAAAAGGGGGATCTCACCTCCAATGAAGAGGAAATTAAGGCAATCATTAAAAACTACTTTGCCCAACTATATGGCAATAAATATACCAACCTAGGTGATATGGATGAATATTTACAAAAATATAAATTTCCTAGACTAACAGAAGAAGAAATAGATTTCTTAAATAATCCCATATCAGAAAAAGAAATCCAACAGGCCATCAAAGAACTCCCTAAGAAAAAATCCCCAGGGCCTGATGGATTCACCAGTGAATTCTATCAAACATTCAGAGAACAGTTAATCCCAATACTATACAAACTATTTGACATAATAAGCAAAGAGGGAGTTCTACCAAACTCCTTTTATGACACAAACATGGTACTGATTCCAAAACCAGGCAGGTAAAAAACAGAGAAAGAAAACTATACACCAATCTCCCTAATGAATATAGATGCAAAATTCTTAAATAGGATACTAGCAAAAAAGACTCCAGCAAGTCATCAGAAGGGTCAACCACCATGATCAAGTAGGATTTATACCAGGGATGCAGGGCTGGTTCAATATTAGGAAACCCATCCACATAATTGACCACATCAACAAGCAAACCAACAAGAACCACATGATTATCTCAATAGACTCAGAAAAAGCCTTTGATAAAATACAACACCCATTCCTATTAAAAACACTAGAAAGCATAGGAATAGAAGGGTCGTTCCTAAAAATAATGAACAGTATATATCTAAAACCATCAGCTAATATCATCTGCAATGGGGATAAACTATATGCATTCCCAATAAGATCAGGAGTGAAACAAGGATTTCCATTATCACCTCTACTATTTGACATTGTACTAGAAACACTAGCAGTAGCAATTAGAGCAGAAAAAGAAATTGAAGGCATCAAAATAGGCAAGGAGGAGACCAAGTTATCACTCTTTGCAGATGACATGATGGTCTACTTAAAGAATCCTAGAGATTCAACCAAATTGAAATAATCAACAACTTTAGCAAAGTTGCAGGATACAAAATAAACCCACGTAAGTCATCAGCATTTCTATATATCTCCAGCACAGCTCAGCAGCAAAAACTAGAAAGAGAAATCCCATTCAAAATCACCTTATACAAAATAAAATACCTAGGAATCTATCTCCCGAGACAAACACAGGAACTATAAAAACACAACTACAAAACACTCCTACACAACTAAAACTAGACTTGAGCAATTGGAAAAACACTAACTGCTCATGGATAGGAAGAGCCAACATAATAAAAATGACCATCCTACCCAAACTTATTTATCTATTTAGTGCCATACCCATTGAACTCCCAAAATATTTCTTTACTGATTTAGAAAAAACTATAACAAAGTTCATTTGGAATAACAAAAGATCAAGGATATCCAGGGAAATAATGGAAAAAAAACCACAAATGATGGGGGCCTTGCAGTCTCAGACCTTAAACTATATTACAAAGCAGCAATCATCAAAACAGTTTGGTACTGGCTAAGAGACAGAAAGGAGGATCAGTGGAATAGACTGGGGGCAAGCAACCTCAGCAAGACAGTATATGAGAAACCCTAAGATCCCAGCTTTTGGGACAAAAATCCACTATTTCATAAAAACTGCTGGGAAAATTGGAGGACAGTGTGGGAAAGATTAGGCTTAGATCAGCACCTCACACCCTACACCAAGATAAATTCAAAATGGGTGAATGACTTGAACATAAAGAAGGAATCTATAAGAAAATTAGGCGAACACAGAATAGTATATATGTCAGACCTTTGGGAGGGGAAAGACTTTAAAACCAAGAAAGACTTAGAAAGAGTCACAAAATGTAAAATAAATAATTTTGACTACATCAAATTAAAAAGTTTTTGTACAAACAAAACCAATGTAACTAAAATCAGAAGGGAAACAACAAATTGGGAAAAAATCTTCACAGAAACCTCTGACAAAGGTTTAATTACTCATATTCATAATGAGCTAAATCAATTGCACAAAAATCAAGCCATTCTCCAATTGATAAATGAGCAAGGGACATGGATAGGCAGTTCTCAGACAAAGAAATCAAAGCTATGAATAAACACATGGAGAAGTGTTCTACATCTCTTATAATCAGAGAGATGCAAATCAAAACAACTCTGAGGTATCACCTCACACCTAGCAGATTGGCTAACATGATAGCAAAGGAAAGTAATGAATGCTGGAAGGGATGTGGCAAAGTGGGGACATTAATTCATTGCTGGTGGAGCTGTGAATGGATCCAACCATTCTGGAGGGCAATTTGGAACTATGCCCAAAGGGCGATAAAGAATGTCTACCCTTTGATCCAGCCATAGCACTGCTGGGTTTGTACCCCAAAGAGATAATGGACAAAAAGACTTGTACAAGAATATTCATAGCTGCACTCTTTGTGGTGGCCAAAAATTGGAAAGCGAGGGGATGCCCTTCAATTGGGGAATGGCTGAACAAATTGTGGTATATGTTGGTGATGGAATACTATTGTGCTCAAAGGAATGATAAAGTGGAGGAGTTCCATGGAGACTGGAACGACCTCCAGGAAGTGATGCAGAGCAAGAGGAGCAGAACCAGGAGAACATTGTACACAGAGACTAATACAATGTGGTACAAGAGAACGTAATGGACTTCTCCATTAATGGCGGTGTAATGTCCCGGAACAATCTGCAGGGATCTAGGAGAAAAAACACTATTCATAAGCAGAGGATAAACTGTGGGAGTGGAAACACCGAGGAAAAGCAACTGCCTGAATACAGCAGTTGAGGGGACATGACAGAGGAGAGACTCTAAATGAAACTCTAATGCAAATACTAACAACATGGCAATGGGTTCGAATAAAGAACACATGTGAAACCCAGTGGAATCACTAGTCAGGTATGGGGGGTAGGGGGGAGGAAAAGAAAATGATTTTTGTGTTTAATGAATAATGCATGGAAATGACCAAATAAAATATTATAAAATTAAAAAAAAAAAAGAAAAGGTGGGGTTTTATATAAGACATGAAGTCAGGGAGGCCTGGAGTCAGTCAATACTTAATAAACATTTGTTAAGGTGACATCTAAATTTCTCAGTAGTATCAAGATTAAAATTTTAGGCCAAACTGTGGCAGTTAAAATTTAGTTTTTCTGTCAAGGAGTATTATGTTTTATGAGGTTTATTAAGGATTAAGAATTTAAGAAAATACAAGTAAGAAAAGCACGTGCCTAGGTGGGCAGAGAGGCCCATTCAATTTCACTTACCTCATGAGAGAAGTGTCTGCTTGGAAGTAGAAACAGGAAAGAGAGAAAAACTGTAGGTGGAGACTCTTTAAATAATAATTTGTTCTCTGCCCAGGTAAGAATCTCAGTGAGATTAGAGGGCATCCTGGGAACTAGAGCAAGGACTTCTGGGCATTAGAGTCCGGGGTTTAAGTCTCCCTTTTAACAGCAGATGGAAAGTCAGGTCCAGAGAGGTCCTGGGTTTAAATTTAGCCTCAGAAACTTCCTAGTTGTGTGACCCTAGGCAAGTCATTGTAATGATGGGGACAAAAGAACTGTTGGGGGGAATGGAAATGTTGAGAGCTCTACAGTGCATGAGGCAGGAACAGCAGTTGGGAACTGGACAAAGACTTCTGAGAAATTCTCCTGAGGAGGAGGTCTTGGGGGCTGAGACACAGAAGAAAGTGGAAGGAGCTGCTGTTTCTCAGGGCCATTCAAGACACCTTTGGGGATTTCTGACACTGACAGAAATCTTAACATCATGGGTTCCTGTTTAAAACATCGCTGGTTCCTGTCAAGAAATCTAATTTGTTCAAAGACTTTCATTCCATGAACTATTGAGATACTGGACTCAAATTGATGAGCAGTGCTCTCTTACCCTTTTTCTACCTCTCCCTGACTATAAGAAAACCTTGCACTTCAGTAATTAGTTTTATTTAGAAAGATATTTAGGGTGATCCACAACCCCTCTAACCTCTACCCTTTGCCCCAATCACCAATTAAATCAAATAAGCAGTCAGATAGTGAATTCAATCTTGTTTATTTACGTCTAGAGAGTAAGTCCATCGGCAGACTGCATCTTGTTGCCAATTTTCAAGAAGACCCAAGGGGGAGGTTTGTGAGTGCCCCAAAGCAGTGTATATCTGGATTGAGTTTCCACATACCTCTCCTTATAGAGAAGACCTCCTCAACTTCCTCACCACCCTTAGAGGCAAGCCTTCATGGAGGAAAGATCTCCATTTTGTCTCCCTCAAGTAATTCAGGGACTCTGGGAGGGAGTAGTGAGGGAAGCCATTTTCATCCACTCTTCCCTCACTGCCTTCAACCCTCATTTTTCTATCTAAGGAGTATGAGCCCCCCCCCCCAATTACATCACTTAATACCCATTGCCTAGCCCTTGCTACTCTTCTGTCTTGAATCCAATGCAAAGTATTGATTCTCAAACAGAAGGTAAGGATTTTTTAAATTTAAAATTTTAAATAAAAAATTTTAAAGTCAAAAAAATTAAAGTTTTAAAAAATTCTAAAAAAAATTAATTAAAAAAATTTAATAAATTATTTAAATCTCCAGTTTGTACCAGGAATTGTGCTCTGTCTGGAGATACAAGAAAAAGCACAGATAGTTCCTGCTATTAAGGAGTTCACAATCTAATAGAGGAGACAACACCTACCAACAATTATGGCCAAACAAGACAAGATAAGTGACAAGAAACCCACAGAATTAAGGAAAGGCAGGGGAAGGAGCTTCCTAATAGTAAAAATTTAGGAGACAGTTGAAGCAATGCTGGGAGCCATAAGGCCACAACAGTTTGACAGAGTGAATTGAAAACTTCTTCAGATTAGAGTGTTTGCAGTTTAGGAGACTGAACCCAGATCCAGACTCTGACATGATCTTCAAATTCTGTTGACCACTGCCCCATCCCAATGCCTCATCCCTTTCACCAGCTACCTGAGTAAAGGGATTTATGTAGGCCTGATCCATCTTTCTCTGCAACAACCTCTTCCCATTTTTTACTCATTGTTACCACCATAATTTTATTTTTCATTCTAAATTTACCCCCACTACATTTGTTGAGCTGATGGAATTGCAATCTGAATCAGGTGTGCTTCTCAATACAGGCCTGGAGGTTCTAGTGTTCAAAAGACAATCATAATAAGAGTTACCAACCTTTAATGTTATGTGAGATTCATTAGTATGGGGGAGGGGGGGAAGTAGATAGGGACAACAGGAAGTAAGACATCAGGTTCTGGAAAATCAAAGGTATCCTCTGATCCCTGTGTTCCAACCCCCCCCATACATCTTCATAATATTTGGGTAGTTCTTTGGGCTCTCCCCTGAGGGGAATTAGCACCCTGAGTAGTATGGGGATGAGCTCCACTTAATGTATATAGTTGAGTGGTCATTTGGTTTGAGGTATCAGTTGCCTGATTTATATTCCTAGAATTGTTATCAGTTCTAAAGTTGCAATTTCTGAAATCAGTATTGTAATTATTATTTCTATAACTGTTTCAATATCTATTATTCCATTGCATATTAGTTCTGATTGCCTGGAAGAAATCCCTATAGTTCACCATTATGTAGCCTTTTTTCTCACAGAAGTGACAGGTAAGGGATCAATAGTTAGATTCTTGGAGAGGATCAAGTGCCATTGATTGAGTTTTATACAGATTAAAATGAATATCCAGTACTCCAAGTATTATATATAATAATATTTATTAAATAATTATCTTGAAGTATAAGGAAGTAAGGTTAGCAAAAAAATAAGAGCTGCTCCTCCCTCCTCCACATGGTTCCAGAGAGAGTTCCCCCATAGGTGGAAACAGAACCTCAAAACTCCCTCCATGTAAGAAGATGCACAAACAGGAAAAGGAAAAGGGGATTTTTGCAAATGTAGTCTCTAGGGTTCAAGACTCTAAATCAATACATATCCCCCTGTGATCCTTTCAGAGACTAGTCTCCCCAATGGGTCATGAAAACATAACTAACTTATTACTTGAACTAGAAGTATATACAAATATTATAATTTTTAAAGGGAAGTTACATTTCTTTGCAGATAAGAGGAAAAGAAAAGGGGAAAGGAACAAAACCAATAATAGGTGCATTGACAATAAGCCAATTGGGGACAGTCCCCTTTGGCAAAAGAGTGTACATTCAAAAACAAAAGTATTCAAACCACCCCCCCCCAAAGTTCAAATTTGCCATATCTCAAAGTTCACTCTGGATCTTCTGGTACAGTGTGTAGTCTCTGCAGGCATCTTCATAGCACCTTCTAGATTCTGGGAGGTAGTCTCTTGTTCTAAATTTGGCTCAAATGCAAGTCAAAGTTCACAACAATAATATAGTCCCCCCTGAGGAAAATAATAATACTGTACCATGCCCTTTTTTCTTGTTTATCCTCTCAGTTAAAGAATTTAGTTCCTTCTGAATCTTTTCCAGTAAATTGTTAGTTTCTGTCTGTTTATTTTTATGGTCTTTAGAGACAAACAGAATTCTTCTCAAGTCTTCAAGATCCATCTCAGGCCATCTTGGGCAATGCATTTTAAAGTATTCCTGGACCACTCTGTAACAGTTATTGACAAAGTGTCACCTTATTTGCCTAATATCCTTTTTACTGGAAAGGTCAAGATCCAGATATCTATCCCCAGTTCAATGAGCCTATCCATGAAGTGGAAGGGTGTCTCATCATCAGAAGGCCTTCAAATTTGGTTCAAACATCTGGCCATTTAGAGCTTTCTCTCATTGCTTTGAGAATGGCATCCTTAATACAATTTAATTACAAATATTCCTTGTGATCATTATAGTCCCAATGATGATCCTGAGATGGCCAGGGTTCTGCATTGAGCCCTTGGACTTTATTAATAAACATGAGAGATGATCTTATTCTTCTCAAGTTCCATTAGAAAGGCCTGGAGCAATTTTTTAACATCCTTATAAGAAGGATTATATTGAAAGAATATATTGGCCATTTTTTCTGTTAGTGCTATAGGTTCATCTTCATAACTAGGTGTATCTCATTTAAATTTTTTTGTAACTTGGGGTGTGAAAGGAGTATGGTGTCTTAAGTTTAACACATCCCCATTTTGTCCTATTGCAGCCACTTCCCTTAAGGGGAAAAGAAAATCATAGGAATAAGTCAGTAGTCTTGGTTTTTGAGGAGTTGTCTATATGGATACTGAGGCAGTATTAGTAGGAACCAATATGGTAGGAGGACAAGTGTTTCTAGGAGCTGGGGTTGGTTGTGGGGTGGAAGAAGGAACAGGGGAGGAAGGGGAGTTGGGAGAAGGAGAAGGGGAGGGAGGGTTAGCTGGAGTTGCACAATATAAGAAAGAAAGTTCTCTACCTGAGGAGTCTCCAGTCTCTATTTCAGGAGAAATAGTATTTTCCTATCTCAACAATTCACGAACAGCTTGCAAAAATCAGATTTTTTTTTGGATGGAATCTTCCTTTGCCTTTGGACCATGCAAGAAGTGCTTGAAATTGTCCAATTGAATTTGCACCTTGGCTTGCACTTCAGCTTTCATTTTCCACATGGTAGCCTTTTGTATTTTAACATTTAGTATTTGGAAAAGAAATTTTCCTAGCAACATCAGGAGAAGGAGGTATTCTGAAAATTTAAAGATTTCCAATTGAGTGAAAGTCAGAAGGCTTTCTTGCACAGTAGTGTAGGAATGAGTTTGGCACAGAGGGACATCTTGGAATGTTGATATCAGGGACAGGAGTGACAATTGGAAGGAGCAAAGAGGCTTGTGGGAAATAGAACAAAGGAGGGGATCCTTTGTTCTTTGGACTCTGAGGGCAATGGGAGAGGAAGACCTGAGCTAGGGACCCAAAACTTAGATATCTGAGATTTGCCATTCATGATGCTCAACCTTGTAATAAGAAGGTTAGATTAAAGGAAAAAGGAAAAGAAAATAATTTTCAATGTGTTTCTTATCTATTTTTTATATTTTTAATTTTTATTATTAGGGATGGACATATTTTATTTTATATGATGTTTTATGATTTTGTTAGATTTTTTTTGTCAAAAAAAGATTTTTTTCATTGTTGCTGCCCACCAGTGTTAATGCTTAATACTGGTCTCTAGTGGTTGAGTTAAAACTGAGTGCTTAATACTGGTCTCTAGTGGTCAAGAGGCAAAACTGAGTGCTCAGTACTGGTGTCTAGTGGTCAAGAGGTAGTCCACTTGTGCCAGAGACCAAAATGGAGGATCTGGCTACAAAAGTAAAGTGAGTTTGGTTTTTTGGGGTTTTTTACATGGCAGGGGTGAGGAGGTTTAAGCCAAGGCTCCTGGGCTGGCATTTGGGGCAAGGAAACCCCTTAGCTGGAGTGGGAAGAGGGCTTAGCTAGGAGGGAGGACACCCTGTGGGTCAAAAGCTGCCTGGGAGGGGAAAGGGACTCCCACTGGACTTACTTACTGACTTACTTACTGATTTACTGACTTACTTACTGACTTATTTACTGATTTACTGACTTACTTACTGACTTATTTACTTGCTCATCAGTAGCAGCAATAGCAGCAGTAACAGCAAGAGAAATAGCAGGAACTGGCCACTACCACAGGACTGGGAGAACTCAGGGACTACCCAGGCAGTGACTGGTCAAACCCAGGAGGCCTTCTTCCCAGACACAAAACCCAGAGAGCAGTAGACTCTGGGACTCAGCCATGGGCAGGAGCAGTCTGGAGACCACAGGGAAGCAGCAGCAGGAAGGAGAGAGCTACTTTTTTTTCTGCACAGGGAGAGACCCAGCTCTCCTGATGGGCTGGTGTAGGCAGAAAAAACACCTAGAGAGCCGAGGGCGGGCTGAGAAGCCAGTCCCCAGTTCTCCCAGTGGGAGACAGCAGGCATTGAGCCCAGGAAAGATCCAAAGGGGGTTCTCCAGAAGGAGAGGGGAAAGGGAAGAGGGGAGCCCATGGCAGGAGAAGGAACCTGGTTCCTCTATTCACTTTAAAGTTCTGAAATTCCTTCATGTCTTGCCAAAATAAAATGTGAGAGTAAACATGAATGAACACTCCAAGTATTTAAATTTATAGGACTTTAATAACCACAAAGTTAGAAAGGGGTTCCTTCAGCCCAGTGAGCAGAGCACAGAGCCAGAGACCCACACCTGCCTCACTTTACCAAAGCAGAAGCCCAAAAAGAGCCCTGCAGGATGGGTTTCAGCAAAATTTATCTCCCAAACCTAAGGACACCAAGTGAGAAAAGGATGCTGGGTAAATGTAGTTCAGGTGTATCAAATTTCTATTTGCACACATTCAAATACTCACCTTCCCTTCCCCTCACTGGAGAACACATCATTTGACAAAAAGATATATGTTGCTCTATGCTATTGGTTCTGCACATTTCACTCTGAAATTTCATGTTAGTCTTGCCTTGTTTTTCCAAAACTAACCTGCTCTTCATTTCTTATGGTCAGGGCTCTCTTTTGCTTTCCCCTTCATCACCTTAGGAAATTAGGCTAATATTTCTGGGTCAAAAAATTGGTCCTGCTGGCTCAGGAGATATACAAAGATTTACAATTCTCTGAGTACGATTCCAGATTGCTCTCCATCATGGCTGGATTAGTTCACAGTTCCATCAAGTGTAATGGTGTCTCCATTTTCCCACATACCTTACAACACTCCTGTTTCTCTCTCCATCTCATCTTGGCATTAGAGGCAATAACAACATGAAGAAAAAAAAAAACCATTGATTGATCTAAGCATTTATCAGTGAGAAGGATAAAGTAGTGAGAACCCAAGGGTTTTTAACCCTTATGTTCTGCCATTGTAGCAATTTTAAGATAGGAGAATAGCAAGTGTAAAATTTAAGTTAATATCAATGACTCCTAGGATTATTTTTAAGTTTATTAATAATCACTTTAAATAGACAAAAAAAGTAGAAGCATAAAGCCTTATCTAAACTCCTCAACCACATTCCAGGAAACAGAGACAGGGCAGAGCCACACCAAAACATATCCTCCATCCCTCCCACACACATACATTCACATCCATCCATTCACACAACATTCACTCAGCATCAACACGCAAATGGGATGCTGAGTAGACAAGTGGGATTCAGATGAGACTTAGGGAGTCAATTCTATCTACACACAAGAGCCAGGCAGTTGTGTTAAGCGATTTATCAAGGATAATATAGGTAGAAAATGTTTAGGGCCAAATTTGAATCCAGACCCTCCCAACTCTAGACCTGGCACTGTAGCCACTGTGCTACCTGTCTACCCCTAGATCTCTGGTTTTAAAGATAGAGGAAGTGTTTGGTTTGGTCTCTTTTGCCTTGTATAAAATAAAGATAAAAGATATAAAGGCTACTTTCCATAATGCTTTATTTAGCTTGCTGTCTTAAGGCCTCCATTTAGAACCCCCCAGACACTCTCACAGGCAAGTCCAGTCAGCACCAAGGACAGAAGGGGAGAGAGCTAAATTTGCTCTTGCCTCATTTTATCAGACTTCTTCTCTGAGCACTAACTGCCACCTGTCATCTCAGGAGCCAAACATAGCTCTCTATTTTGCTTGCCCTGGCCAGGGGGGCAGTCCAGGAGGCATTGCAGGAAGATCCCCCTGCCCCTCTGGACTCCTGACCTCTTGACTCTACTGCCACATTTTTCTGGCTGTTATTCTATCCTTTTGACTAAATTCACCCAGTGCTTTCCCTCACCCAGTTCTCACTTCTGGGCCAACTTGAAACTTATGCCAGATACACTTAGTCAAAAGGAGGGGAAAGGCAATTCCCTTTTCCCAGTCCCCAGCTGTGTACTTCCCTTTCACTGTATTGAAGCAAAAAGCATTGGAATAAAGGAAATGTAAAAGTCAGAGGGATAATAGAGAATATAGAAAATGAATTGTCACAGTCTCTCAGGATCAAGTGAATATGAAGGAGGAAGAGAGGGCTACAGCTGGGTGTGGGGTATGGAAAGGGAGTCTTTTGCACTTCCTGCTTTACTCTAGTTTCTCAGTAAATATCCTTTTGTAATAGAAATAAATGTTGGGGAAATCAGTGTGAGCTAAGCCATGTCACTTGGTTGATACTGGAGACACAGCAACTGCCTGAATGGCATGGTGAGACCACACTGGTGGGGGCTCATTCGCAATGGGCATTAGAGAATTGGTGATCCTGTGCTGGGGACCAGCACCTACCTTCTACAGAAGTTAAAGGTCTAAATATCGACAGCATAGGTGGAAGGTAGTCAGGTGACAACAAAAACTGCAAAAGAGACCACACTGTGCTCTAAGGCGGCAGCTCTCCAAGCTGTCCACTGATCAGCCCTTTATTCTGGGGTTTTAGTTTAACCCCTTGGTTCCCAGAACCCAGGAATCCTTGTCTGTCTAGTTAGGAATTGAACCCTGTTTAATGAGGCAGGGCTGAGGGCATGATCTGCTTGGGAAACTCTAGTGAGACCTTCACTGGCCATTTATAGGGAAAGAGGAGGGAAGGCAAGAGGCTGCTCCTAAAGCTGACCAGGGGATCTGTCCCTAGCAATGGGGCCTGAATCATCAGGAAAAAGCAAGAAGTGTTCCTCCATTCTGATCCCAGATGACTCACTAACCACCATCCCACCCTCTCACAACCTGCCCACTGCATCAAGGAGAATCCATAGAGAGGAAGGAGAAGTGAAGCTGGTCAGAGAGGCTCTGGGTGGGGACACAGTGCAGAGCTGGCCCTGGTGACATCCTGTGCCTCAGTCTCCTCTCTCTCCAGCCTCTGGGAGCACCATGACTCCTGCCCTCTCAGTCCTGCTGTGCCTGGGTGAGTCCTCAGCAGCCCTCACCCTGGGAGGGGACATTACCCACAGTTAAGTCCTATCTGTCACACACTCCCCATCACATTGCAGAGGAGAAAACTTTCCTCCAGAGAAGGGGAGTGACAACTCTAAGGTCACACAGCAAGGGAGGGGGCGGGGTTGGAGCAGAGAAGCTGGGATTCTTAGAGGGGTCTCCTGGGCTCCAGCCTCCTTCCCTCCCAGCAGCCCTAAGCCCTGGCCCTGAGCTGTCTCTCTCCTTCCTGTGGGGATGCTGTGAGGTAGCCGAGAGTAATCAGGGTCTTCTCTGCCAGGGCTGTGTCTGTGCAAGAGGACAAAGACTCCAGCAGCAGGTGAGTCCTTCCTCCCACAATGCCCCTGCCCAGAGGACACAACTGCCCCAGGAGAGGGAGCTGGGAGAGGTCTGGGCTGGGCTGACAGTCTATAGAGAGGAGAACTGGGGTGGGGGGGCTCCTACAGAAGGGGGATCCCCTGGGCCTAACAGCTCTCCTTCCTTTCCAGACAGACTCCCCAAACCCTCCCTCAGGGCAGAGAATGGGTTCTTGGTGCCCCAAGGAGGAGCTGTGACCCTCAGGTGTACGGGATCATGGTTGGCTATAAAGTGGCTGCTAGAGAAAAAGGGAGGATCTGGATGGTCACGGATCAAAGCTGTGAGAAAAGATGGAAATGAGGGCAAGTTTTCCCTCCCATCTGTGACATCACATGATGCTGGGACCTACCAATGCCGCTACAGACATTCATCCTACAAGTGGTCAGAGCGCAGTGACCCCCTGCAGCTGGTGGTGACAGGTAAGGCAGATCCTCCCCCCAGGCTGGGCCAGCTCAGGGTCTCCACAGCTCTGGGTTCCTCCCCAGCTCAGCCTGGCCCTGAGTGTCCCTCTGGCTCTGCCCTTCCTGGCTTCTCTATGTCTGCCTCAGGTGTCCCTCTGGGGTTGGCAGAAGAGGGGAGGAACCAGCATTTCTCTACCACCTACCATGTGCCAAACACATTATCCTTGTTGTCTCTTCGGATCCTCACAACAACTCTGCCAGGTCAGGGCCAGTGTGATCCCCATTTTACAGATGAGGAAACTGAGGCATAGAGGAAGTGACATGCTGAGGATCACATAGCTGGGAAGGCTGGATTTGAACTCAGGACTTATTGACTCCAGGCCCAGGACTCTCCACTGCCCTATGAGCTTCTTCACTCAGCTCCCATCTTGGGGTCAGAAAGAAGACAGGAGAGGCTCAGCTTGGACTCCAGGAGACCAGACAAAGCTGGGGGCTCCCTGGGGATAGGCCAGGGCTAGTGGGGAATCTCCCAGAGACAGGGGAGAGCAGAGGGTGGAGCTGCTGCTGCCCAGGACCTCCTCCCAGCCCAGGTCAGGGTGTTGAGGGGCATCAGGAGGCACAGTTGAGCCACTAATTCTCCTTTTCAAGCATGTTTCAGGGGATCATGTAGGCTCCCTTCCCCCTTCTTCTTTTCCCTCCCCCTCCTTACCCTTCCCCCCTCCTCTCACTCCCCCCCCCCCCCCATTCCTTGCCCCGGAGCTGTCCAAGGTCTTTCTCTCCCCTCCTACATTTCCTCTCTCAGAGCTGAACCTCCCAGCCCAGCCCAGGCCTCCTCCCAGCCTCATCTGCCCCCTCCCTGCCCCAGGGCTGCTCCGGCTCTAACTCCAGGGTCTCCTCCCCCCCCCCCCCCCCCCCGCCTCTCTGCCCCGCCCTCCCTGGCAGCCCTGCCCAGCTCTGAGGTGGCCTCAGGACAGACGGTGACCCTGCAGTGTCGGTCAGAGGGATGGTATGACTGGTGTGTCCTGTGCAAGGAGGGAGAAGAGATCAGCTGCGGCAGGACCCGGAGCCATGGATGGAGGTGTCAGGCTGACTTCCTCTTCCCTGCTGTGACTCCGACCCAGGATGGCACTTACCGATGCTTCTGCTTTTATAGTTATTACCCCTCTCTGTTGTCCTTCCCCAGCGCCCCCCTGCTGCTCCGGGTCTCAGGTGAGGCAGCCCCAGCCCCGCCCAGCCCCCCCAGCTCTCCCAGGCTCCCTCCCTGCCTGTTCAGGCCTGTCCCAGGGGACCCCAGAGGCCAGGAGGCCTGGGAGAAGAGGAGGCTCAGAGGGAAGGGTACACCCTCTCCCCATCATCATCAGCTCATCCAGTTGTGTTGGTCCCATGTACAGACAATATTCTATTTAGTCCCAGGAGGGGTTTGAGGAGGTCAAAGGAGGATAAGAGGAGGGCAGAGCAAGCCTGAGGCGGGGGATGGGGAGATGGGGAGAGGGGATGCATGTTAAACACCCCCAGACCCTCCTCCTCCTCTCCCTGTTCCAGGCACCTCAAAGGATCTTCACCTCCCCCAAAGCTCTGGGAATCCCTCATCTCTGATGCCCCCCTCTCACCGAGGGAGTAATCTCTTCCTCTCAGGACAGGGTGGGTCTCTCTCTCTCTCTTTCTCTCTCTCTCTGTCTCTCTCTCTCTCTGTGTCTCTCTCTGTGTGTCTCTCTTTCTCTCTATGTCTCTCTATCTCTCTGTCTCTCTGTCTGTTTCTCTCTCTCTGTCTCTCTGTCTCTCTGTTTCTCTCTGTCTCTGTCTCTCTGTCTCTGTCTCTCTGTCTCTGTCTCTGTCTCTGTCTCTGTCTCTGTCTCTGTCTCTCTCTCTCTCTCTCTCTCTCTCTCTCTCTCTCTCTCTCTCTCTGTCTCTCCCCCCCCCCATTGCTGACCACCTTCTGCCTAGGCCAGGCCTGAGACCCCCTGTCTTAGGGGAAACCAAGTAACACAAGGAGGGCTAGAAGGAAGGGATAGCGACAGAAGAAACACCAGGCTGGGGAAGAAGGAAGAACAGGGCTGGTCAGAGAGGGGGGTAGAGGGGAGCAGGGAGGGGCAGAGCAGTCCTGGGAAAGATTCAAGTTATCCTGATCCCCCAGGAGGCATCCACACCTCCAGAATGAAGAGACACCCCAGTAAACTGAAAGGGAATTTAAGTGAGCTGGAGGCTGGGAGGCAGCTGGCAGGGAAAGTGGGTCTCAGCCAGGTAACACAGGATGGAGCTTCTGAGGCTTTTCCAGGAGAGCTAGTTGGGTGACAAAACTCTGGGGGTCATCAAGTCTCTGGGTGCCTTCTAGGACAGGGGCTGTGGGGGAAGGGTCTGGGGGTGACAAGGCATCTGTCAGGAGATTCATAGATCCCAAAAGGATGCCACAAGAATGGTGTCTTTGTCCTTGTCTCAGGAGCTCTCAGGGACAGTCTTCTCTGCCCAGACGGGTCCAAAGTGAGGAGGATTTCCTGAGCTGTTTCTTCATTCCCCTTTCTTTGTTTCTGGATCCTTCTAAAACCCCAAAAGCTCTCCCTTCCCCAGGAGCCCCTGGGCCAGGCCTGCCTCTCCTCACCCACCACCATAGCTGAGACTTGGGGACTGGGGATTGATTCTCCCTGGTTTTCCCAGTATGGGAGGGGCATCTCTCAGGCACCCCAATTCCCCTAAGCTGGAAGCACCAGAGGGCCCTGCTCCCCCTCATCCTTTCTCTGTCCAGCACAGCCTCCCACTGATCCAGCAGTCTCAGGGCTCTGGCCTCAAGGCTAGGGGTACCTCAGGGACCTGCATCCAGCCAGAACAAGGAGCCCTGAGGATTCAGAGGGTCCCTCCCTGCCACCTCAGCTCCTCCATTCTTCTCCCAGTGTCCCTGCCTGCCCCCAGAGACCCCCAGAAGCTCAGAGGGGGTCACAGGACTCACAGGAGCATCAAGTTTCAGAATGAGGCCAGGAGAGGTCCTGAGCTCAGACCCATTTGACAGATGGGAAATCCCTGAGGCCCACAGAGAGGAGGGACTGGCCCAACATCCCTCACACAGCAAGTCTGGGCACAGCTGGGCTCATACACCATCTCCAGACCCTCCTGCTCTCCAGGCCTCTCTGGACCCCCCTGCAGAACCCCTAACCCTGCCCATTCTCATCCCCAGGGACCTCTCCAAGCCCTGAATCTGAGAACAAGCCCTCAGGTGAATACCTGGAGAATTCCTGACAGAGAGTGGAGGGAAGCAGGCGGCTGGGTGGTCCAGTCAGGGTCTGCTCATTTCCCACCACTCCTCCTACAACACCCCATTATATGTCTCCCAGCTCTGGACCTTTGCCAAGGCTGTGCCCCCTGCCTGGAATGCTCTCCCTCCTCACCTTCTCTTATAATGCAAAGATGTCTCTGCAACTAGGCTTAGGAGCTGCCTCCATAGGGAGCTGGAGGAGGTCTGGGCTGGGCTGACAGTCTATAGAGAGGGGACCCGGGGTGGGGGCGGGGTACCTACAGAAGGGGGATCCCCTGGACCTAACAGCTCTCCTTCCCTTCCAGACAGACTCCCCAAACCCTCCCTCAGGGCAGAGAATGGCTCTGTGGTGCCCCGTGGGAGAAATGTGACCCTCAGGTGCAGGGGATCATGGGAGGCTGAAGAGTGGAGGCTGGAGAAAAGGGGAGGATCTGGATGGTCAGAGACCAAAACTGTGAGACAAGCTGGAAATGAGGGCGAGTTTTCCTTCCCATCTGTGACATCACATGATGCTGGGACCTACCGATGCCTCTACAGACATTCATCCTCCTGGTGGTCAGAGCGCAGTGACCCCCTGGAGCTGGTGGTCACAGGTAAGGCAGATCCTCCCCCCAGGCAGGGCTGGCTCAGGGTCTCCACAGCTCTGGGTCCCTCCTCAGCCCAGCCTGGCTCCGAGTGTCCCTCTGGCTCTGCCCTTCCTGGCTTCTCCCCTGTGTCTGCCTCAGCTCTCCCTCTGGGGGTGGGAGAAGAGGGGAGGAGCCAGCATTTCTGTAGCACCTACTATGTGCCAAACACATTATCCTTGTTGTCTCATTGGATCTTCACAACAACTCTACCAGGTCAGGGCCAGTGTGATATCCATTTTACAGATGAGGAAACTGAGTCAGAGAGGAAGTGACATGCTGAGGATCACATAGCTGGGAAGGCTGGATTTGAACTCAGGCCTTCTTGACTCCAGGCCCAGGACTCTCTGCACTGCCCCATGAGCTTCCTCACTCAGCTCCCACCTTGGGGTCAGACAGGAGGCAGGAGAGGCTCAGTTTGGACTTCAGGAGACCAGACCCTCTCCCAACTCTGGCCTGGAGCAGAGTGTTAAGAGGGATCAGGAGGGAGGGGAAGCACAAGTAACAATGGAGCCTCTTCTGCACCTTCTGAAGCCTGTACCAGGGGATCACCTAGGCTCCCTTTCTTTCCTTCCTCCCTCCCACCTTCCCTCTCTTTCTTCCTCTCCCTGTTCCTCTCTTTCTGTCTGTCTGTCTCTGTCTGTCTGTCTCTGTCTCTCTCTCTGTCTCTCTCTTCTCTCTCTCCTCTCCCTCCCTCTCTTATCTCTCTGTCTGTCTCTCTGTCTTTCTCTCTGTCTCTCTCTCTGTCTCTGTCTCTCTGTCTGTCTCTGTCTGTCTCTGTCTCTCTCTCTGTCTCTGTCTCTCTGTCTGTCTCTGCCTGTCTCTGTCTCTGTCTCTCTCTCTCTGTCTCTGTCTCTCTGTCTGTCTCTGTCTGTCTCTGTCTCTCTCTCTGTCTCTGTCTCTCTGTCTGTCTCTGCCTGTCTCTGTCTCTGTCTCTGTCTCTCTCTCTCTGTCTCTCTCTTCTCTCTCTCTTCTCCCTCCCTCTCTTCTCTCTCTGTCTGTCTCTCTGTCTTTCTCTCTGTCTGTCTCTGTCTGTCTCTGTGTCTCTCTCTGTCTCTGTCTCTCTGTCTGTCTCTGCCTGTCTCTGTCTCTGTCTCTGTCTCTCTCTTCCTCTCTGTCTCTGTCTCTGTCTCTGTCTCTCTTCCTCTCTGTCTCTGTCTCTCTCTGTCTCTGTCTCTCTCTGTCTCTCTCTGTCTCTGTCTCTGTCTGTCTGTCTGTCTCTCTCTCTCTCTCTCTCTCTCTCTCTCTCTCTCTCTCTCTCTCTCTCTCTCTCTCTCTCCCTCTTTCCCTCTCCTCCCTCTGGGCATAGCTGGGCTCACACCTATCTCCAGACCCTCCAGCTCTCCAGGCCTCTCTGGACTCCCTGTAGAGCCCCCAACTCTGCCCCTTCCTCATCCCCAGGGTCCTTCTCTCTAAGCCCTGAGTCTGAGAACAAGCCATCAGGTGAGTACCTGGATGATTCCTGACAGAGGGTGGGGGAGGCAGGGTCTGCTTGCCAAGTTCAGGCTCTCTTCATTTTCCACCACTCCTCCTGTATCACTTTATTATTCTTCCACCTCTGAGTCTTTGCCCAGGCTGTGTCCCCTGTCTGGAATGCTCTCTCTCCTCACCTCCTCTTGTAATTCAAGACCAGTCATGAAAATGAGCCCTGAGGAAGATTCAGAGCATCCCTCCCTGCCACCTCAGCTCCTCCATTCTTCTTGCTGAGTAGGATCCTGCCTGACCCCAGAGCTATCCCCAAGAGCCTGGAGAGGCATCACAGAAATCACAGGCGCATCAAGTCTCAGAATGAGGCCAGGAGAGGTCCTGAGCTCAGGCCCATTTGACAGATGGGAAATCCGTGAGGCCCACAGAGAGGAGGGACTGGCCCAACATCCCTCACCCAGCAAGTCTGGGCACAGCTGGGCTCACAACCCATCTCCAGACCCTCGAGCTCTCTGGACCCCCCTGCAGAGCCCCTAACTATGCCCCTTCCTCATCCCCAGAGACCTTATCTTCAAGCCCTGAATCTGAGAACAGGCCCTCAGATGCTCCTTCCCCCTCTGTAGCCTGTCTCTGATCTCCTCCCAGAAAGAAGCTGCACCCCAAAGTCACCAGAGAGGTTGTCCTTGCCCAGGCTAAGGGTACCCCTCTTCACCCTCCACCCTTTCTTGTAGGGTGAGTACCTGGAGGATTCCTGACAGAGAGTGGAGGGAGGCAGAGGGGATGGATGTCCAGTTAATGTCTGCCTACCTCAACCAGTGTCTCTAATTCCCACCACTCCTCCTGCAACACTTTTTTAATCTCCCAGCTCTGGGCCTTTGCCCAGGCTGTGCCCCTGCCTGGAATGCTCTCCCATTTCACCTCTTCTTACAATGCAAAGATGTCTCTGAGACTAAGCTTAGGATCTGCCTCCTATAGGAATCCTTTCCTGATCTTCAAGCTTTCCTATACCCACTTGTTAGTGACTCAACTGCTCAGATGAGACTTATTAATTTCTACAGGAAAAAACAGAGCATTACAGGAGACTTTATTTTGCTTTTGTATCCTCTGTGCCTGTCCTAGCACAGGGCCTGGCCCAGGGTCAGGTTAATAAAAGTCTGGAGAAATGAATCCTGGAATAAGCCTGGGGCCCCCTGAGGACAGGGCAGGACAGGGGACTCCGCACACATCAGGGTTATCTTATCCCCCCAAACCTCAGTCTGTATCCCGGGCTTTGCCAGGTCTCTCCAGCCTCCCAGCAGGCTTCCCCATCCTGACCTCCTACAGGAAGCCTCTCCTGATCCCCAGCTTGTCCCCCCCCCCCAGCTATTAGGGATTCCCTCCTCAGAGAGATGATGTATTTGTGTCCATGTGGAGCCCCCGGAGGGCAGGAGGTAGCTTGGTTTTACTTGTATCTTCTGGGATGGGCACAGGGTGGGGATGAATAAAAGTCTGGAGGACTGAATCATGGAATAAGTCTGGGGGCCCCTGAGGACAGGGCTGGGTCTCCTTCCCTCCCCCTGGGGGTGGCACAGGCAGAAAGTGTTGTCATGGTAACCCAGAGAGAGGAGAAAGTCCTACCAGAAAGGGTGGAGGGGGAGGAGGGGGACCCTTAGCCTGGGCAAGGAAGGCGTCTCTGGTGACTTTGGGGTGCAGCTTCTGTCTAGGGAGGAGATCAGAGCCAGCCTACAGAGGGGGGAGGAGCAAGTGAGGGGAGGAAGTGCAAGCATGGAGGGTCGGGGAAGGAGGGAGCTGGGAAGAACTGAAGGGAGAGCAGAGGAAGGTCTCAGGGCAGGAGGAGGCAGGAGGCTGCCCAGCCCCTCAGCCCCTCCCCTCCCTCATCCACAGAGCCAGGCTACCAGCAGGGGAATAACAGGCATCTCCCCAGGTCAGGGCAAGCGTATGGGAGGAGGATCTGAGTGCTTGTGGGAGACGAAACACGGGTGAAACGGGGGCTGAGCACCGGGCACCCATTACTCAGTGACCATCTCCTATCCGCAGATGCTGCTGCCCTGGATTACACTGTGGGCAACCTGGTCCGCCTCACCTTGGCTGGGCTGGTCCTCGTCCTCCTGGGGGTCCTGCTGGCTGAGCACTGGAAAAGCTCCAGAGAACAACCCATCCCGGGAGTCCTTGGCTGAGCCCTCCGGCCAGAGCAGCCCCCGAGACAGAGGAAGGAAGGAAGGAATGGACATAATCTTTTAAAAATCAAATTTTAAAAATGTAGTGAGGGCTGCCTATGAGTCATGTCTCTATGAAACACCAAGAAACAATTATTAAGAGTCGGAGACAGAGACAGAAGGATGAGGGAGAATTTGTTGCGTCCAGTATTAGGGCCCGGTTTTCGTCCCAGCCCCCACCACGGAAGACCAATAAACAATGCAATTACCAAGAGGGTCGTTTATTGACTAATGCGCACAGCAAACGAGTTCCCTTCTCCCTCCTGAGGGCTGGGACTTAAATACCCTCCAGCATGTATTCCCGCCCCCCTAGTCCCTATCTGGGATGTACCATCCTTGAAACTTTGACAGGTTCATGTTGCTGGGCTCTGCTTGGCCCCTGAGTTCGTATCTGGTACATACCAGCTGCTGGGGCTTTGACATATTTATGTTTGTGAACTTCCAAGGATGGGCAGCTGCCTGCTCAGGCCACCCTCATTTCCCACTTATTTTTCTCTTGGGGGGAAGAGTGAGGGCCTGCTCACTGGGGCAGCTCATAGCCCTCAGCTCGGGGCTCGATGGTGGCTAGGGATTGATACTGTTGTCGGAGGGCCAACACGTGGATGGTGTCCAGCCGGACTTTCACGAACTGAACAAGGCGGTTGGAAATGCAGGGGCCAAACTTTAAGAGTAGGATTAAGATTATAAGGGTCCTATAAGGGACATGACTAGGGTAGTGAGCCAGGGAGAGGAGTTAAAAAAGGTGGGCGTACCAGGGGCCAGCAGTTTCTCTCTCCTATGTATGGTGTCATGTATTCTGGTAGTGAGTCCTGCCATCTGTAAACCTCAAATTTCCTTAGACTTATAAATGTTGGAAATTTCACCATTGGGATATTTCATACTTGGAAAATTTCTTACTGATAGTCTATTGGAATGGGAACCCCATTGGCATGGGAGGTTCCTTCTCTTCCCTTCTTAAGATTACTTTAGGACAGAAACCCTTTGCTGAACAATGGAAAGGGCTTTGACCTATGCTTAAGCATAGAACAGGAAGTTCTTTGAGTCTTGATTGATTTTAGAATGGATACAATGGAGATACTTGGAATAAATCTCCTCCCTATTCAGTCCTAATAGGATTGAGTAAGGGCTGCAGCCTAGATCAAAATTTAATTACTCCAATCCCTACCCTACTCAAGTTAACAGGATTTAGAAAGGGCTGTAGCAAAGGAGTAAAGATTTAATCATTTGAAAATATGACCTTCAACAGACATGTGCAAAAGCCAGAAACCTCTGGGCGGTCCTGGGTTAAGCGAGAGCCTCCATTGGCACAGGGAAATTGATGAAGAGTGATTGGTAGATGGGAGAACTGAGGGGAGGAACTTGGATGGTTTCCTTAAAGATAGGGGGTCTGAAGACTCCAGAGGAGGTTGAGGAGAGTTGGTCGGTGTGATTCCTGGGCTCTGAGAAGGCTTGCGCTGAAGGAAGCTGAAGGTGGGGGCCTCTGAGACTGTTTCTCCATTTTGGTCACATGAGTAATAGGGACTGATCTCTTTTCTTTGCCCCAGCTATCTAAGAGCTTGGGCCTTTTGGCCCAGCCTAAACAGAAGGGGTATTTAAGCCCTATTCCCTTCTCTCCCTTTTTCTCTCTCTCTATCTCTAATTCTTTTCTTACTCCTATTGTAATTAAACTCCATAAAAGATTGACTGCAAACTTGAGTTTTCATTTAGGAATTACATAGCTGAATTCCTTGGCGACCTTAATTAATATATATCAGTCTTTTAAAGTGATTCCCTTGTTACATTGTGGCTGACCACACGGGAGTCTAAAGAATCCTCTCAATAAAACTTTTGAAATTCCTTGCCTTTTTACTATACCGTATCACCGCTAAGTCCTTTTTTTTTTAACAAAAACTTGGCTTAAAGACACAGCTGCTAGAACACGTGAGTATAAAAAACTTTTTCTCTTTTCTCCTTAAGTTAAATTGGAATCAGCAGTTTTTTTTCTTTTTCTTCCCTTTAATCTTAAGGGACAGCTGGGTAGCTCAGCGGACTGAGAGCCAGGCCTAGAGGCATAAGGTCCTGGGTTCAAATCAGACCTCAGATACTTCCCAGCTGTGTGACTCTGATAGACAGAAAACAGCTGTTTTAAATCTCAGCAACAGGACTCTAAAGTCCTGGCTGGAAGAGCTGTTTATAAATATACTTTCCCTTAAGGAACAACTTCCTGCATTAGAAAAAAAAAACCCTGTGGAAAGTTTGTTGCTTTGCCCTGCTCCCCACGTGTTTTCTGAAATTACAAAATATATATATAAAAATGAGTACTACATTCTTTGACAATTATATGGCAGCTGAAGAAGTAGGGGCATTGAGGAATGAAGGATACCTCTAAATTTTTATATTAATAGGTACTGTCATTTTTGTACTCCTCAATACTATATTTAGAGATGAAAAAATAAAAAATATTGAGGATAAAATAAAACAAAATGAGGATAAAATAAAACAAAATGAGGATAAAATAAAACAAAATGAGGATAAAATAGAAAATATTGAGGATAAAATAGAAAATGTTGAGGATAAAATAGAAAAAATGAGGATAAAATAGAAAACATTGAGGATAAAATAGAAAATATTGAGGATAAAATAGAAAAAATTGAGGATACAATAGAAAAAATTGAGGATAAAATGCAAGCCCAATTAGAAGATCTAAAAAGTTTCTTACAGGATCAATGGGCAAACACCCACTCTACCAGAAACAGACCTGTTTCTGAACCTTTGAATGAGGAAATTTCCTTCCCTGAAATAGAGATGGAAAACACCTTCCCTATAGCCCAGTTAACAGACTGCTTCTCTCGTGTAGTGCAAATCTTGTCTGAATTTAATCCCCAAAACCCTTCCCCTGCAATCCCAGCTTCTCATGTTCCTTCTCCTACAGAAAACCAAATTCCAATGCAAGGGAGATCTTGTCCTCCTAGAGAAACCTGTCCTTGTCAAACTGACCCACAGGTGCAAAATCCAACTAGAGGCCTGTTTCCTCTAAGAGAAGTACCTGAAATAGGACGGAATGGGGATGTGGTGACTTTAAGACATAGGATACCGTTTACTCCCCAAGAAATAAATGAATTTACACGAAATATCCCCACATATGAACAAGATCCTTTTCTAGTAACAAAAAAGATGGGAGACATATTTTTTCAGTATAATCCGTCTTACAAGGACGTTGAGAGCTTACTACAGGCTTTTTTAAGTGAACGTGAAAAAAATAAAATAATTGCTCATGTCAACAAAACCCGGGGGCGTAATGCAGCACATTGGCCATCTCAGGATCCCAAATGGGACAATAATAATCCTGAGGACTATCTACAACTATACCGTTGTAGAGAGGCCATCCTTACGGCCATGAAGGAATGTGCGGACAGTACAGATAAGTGGATGGAACTGGAAAAAATTAAGCAAAAGGAAAACGAAACCCCCTCCAGATTTATGGACAGAATTATCGAGTTTGGGGACAGATACTTAGATTGGGACTTAACTAAAGAGAATAGTTTAAGACAAATTAGAAGAATCTTTGTAAACAATTCTTGCAAAGTAATTAAAAATTATTTTAAAACACAATGCCCAAGATGGTCAGATATGGACCTTGAAGAATTGCGAAAAACAGCTATATATGTTTTAAAGGGAAACGAAGAAAAGGAGAAAGAAAATAATGATGACATGGAGGAAATGAAGAAAAAAATGAGATATTTAATAGATAGGATAACTAAATTAGAAAGTGGACATGATAATGAACCAACGAAAATTGCCCCTCTCCAGAAATCCAATTATCAATCCATTACTTGCCACTTCTGTGAGAAGAAGGGCCACAAAATGATGGAATGTAGAACCTTTCTTAAGATGTTTGGAAGGAATACACAGTTTAATAATAGTTTTAGAAATAATAACTATAGAAATTATGATAATGGTTATAGAAACCAGAATTCTAGAAATTATAATAATGACTATGGAAATAACTATAATGAATATAGAAATAAGAACTTTAGAAACCAGAATTATAGAAATAGGAATTGGGAATTTAATGACAATGCTCAAATTGAAGAAAATTTTAATGATAATACTCAACAATATATGAGAAATGGCGCTCGTCCAAAAATTACTCGAGGTACTAATGACCCTCAGAGAGGTGCCCTTCAGGGGGGTGCCCAAGGAATATCCCAAACACAATGATGGTGCCCGGGGGGGGCTGAGGCACAGGAATCAGAGGATACAACCTTTGATTTCCCAGACCCTGATGTCCTACTACCCGTTGTCCCTATCCACTGCCCTCCCCATACTAATGAACCCCATGTTACCTTAAAGGTGGGTAACACCTATTATGATTGTCTATTAGACACCGGAGCTTCCTGGTCTGTATTAAAGAGAACACTTGATTTACAATGTTATTCTATTGGCTCAGAGAATGTAATGGGAGTATCAGGAATAACCCAAAGAGTTAAAAGACTTCCTCCTAGAATGGTGTCTGTAGGACCCCTAGAGGTACAACACTCCTTCCTTTTGATGCCTGACTCCCCTTTAAATTTGCTGGGGAGGGACCTTCTATGCAAACTCAGAGCCACAATAACCTGCTCCCCAGATGGCTCATTATCATTAGAAGTACCAGAGGAATCTTTAAATTTACTCCCTGTACTTCTCTCGGAAAACCAGGAGGCAAAAGAACCTTCCATTTTTGAATACCTAAAGATATACCGGAGTCTCTTTGGGCCACATCTTCTTCTGATGTAGGCTTACTTAAATCTGCTGTTCCTGTGCAGATAAAAACTAAATCTAGCCCACCTCCTTCTATCCCTCAGTATCCCCTCTCAAAGGAGGCAATTGAGGGTATTACACCAGTTATTAACTCATTAATAGAACAGGGAATAATAATCCCTTGCAAATCTGAATACAACACGCCCATCCTGCCAATTAAAAAACCAAAAAAAGGGCCCGATGGCAAGCACATCTATAGATTCGTACAGGATCTAAGAGCAGTGAATAATCACGTTATAAAGAGACACTCCGTAGTTTCTAACATACATACTATTATTTCATCTATTCCTAGCACAGCTACATACTTTACAGTAGTAGACTTGTGTTCAGCTTTCTTTTCCATACCAATACATGAAAACTCCAGGCATATTTTTGCTTTCACCTGGAAGGGCTCACAATATACCTGGTGTCGGCTGCCACAGGGTTATGTCGAAAGTCCGAGCTTATTTGAGCAAATTTTGAGCCAAGACACAGACAATATAACATTTAAAAATAGCAAATTAATCAAATATGTAGATGATCTACTCTTGGCTTCAACAGATGCAAAAACATGTCAAGCAGATAGCAAACACCTTCTTTTGGAATTGCACAAAAGAGGACATAAAATCTCTAAGGATAATGTTCAATGGTGTCTCCAAAAAGTAGAATATTTGGGATTCATCTTGACTGCGGGTGCTCGTTATATTTCTCCAAAACGAATTGAGAACATTCAAAAATTGAGTGCTCCTACCACTAAGAAACAGCTGAGAGCAATTTTAGGAGCAACAGGGTTTTGTAGACAATGGATTCCGTGCTATGGGGAAATCACTAAACCCCTTATAGCATTAACAAAGGATTCGGTTCCTGAACCCCTCAAATTAGAGCCTGAACACTTGTCAGCTCTATCAGATCTGAAAAAGGTTATCATGTCTGCCCCTGCTCTAGGCATCCCAGATTACAACAAGCCATTTACTTTATATGTGCATGAGCGAAGAGGAGTAGCCTCTGGTGTGTTAACTCAGACTTTGGGACCTTCTCAGCGCCCAATTGCTTATTATTCTGCCCAACTAGACCCAGTAGCAGCAGGAGCACCACCATGCCTTAGAGGAGTAGCTGCTACAGCCTTACTAGTAACAAAAACCGTTGATTTAGTATTGGGATGTCCATTAACAATAATGTGCCCACATGAGATTGAAGCATTATTGGTAAAACATAGAACACAGGCATTCTCGGATCAGAGAATTACAAGGTATGAAATAACCTTATTAAATAGTGAAAATATTACCTTGAAACGCTGTTCAAATCTTAACCCTGCCACCTTGCTTCCAGATTTACCCACTTCAGGAGAACCACTACATAACTGTGAAACATTAGTGTCCATGGCAGAAAAGCCTCGGGATAATCTCTTGGACACTCCCTTAGACAATGCAGATCTGATTTTATTTACCGATGGTTCCTCTTTTATGAGGGATGGCATACGTTACACTGGAGCTGCCGTAGTCTCAGAATTTGCCACTGAATGGTCAGCTTCACTACCTTCTAACATTAGCGCTCAAGGAGCAGAACTCATAGCTCTAAAACAAGCTTGTATAATTGCCAAGGATAAAAAGGCAACAATTTATACGGATTCTAGATATGCTTTCGGCATTTGTCACTCAGTCGGGATGCTATGGCTCCAAAGAGGATTTTTAACCTCAGCTGGAAAATCCATAGCTAATGCTGAAATTATTAATGAAGTACTTTCTGCTCTCAAACTGCCTAAAGCCCTAGCTGTAGTTCATTGCTCTGCCCATACAGGTGGCTCTGACCCTGTCTCTAGAGGAAATGACCAAGCAGATGCCACTGCAAAACTAGCAGCCATAGAAGGACCTGGATTAATTTTAACATTAACAACCACTGATCATTTAAATTTATCACTTTCCTATAATGAAAAGGAAGTGGAAAAATGGAAACAAAAATTTAAAGCAAAACAAATTAATGGAGTATGGGTGTCATCTGAAGGAAAACCCCTGCTCCCTAGAAGTTTCTATCACCAAATTTGCCAATCTAGTCATAAAAATGGTCATTTTGGCACCCAGGGCATCGTGGACTCTGTCAAGAGAGTATGGATAGCCCCTGGTATAACTACTGTAGCCTCTAAAGTATGTTCAGCCTGTCCTATTTGCCAGACATATAACCAACATGCATATCGTGGAAAAGCCTTTGGGGGACGTCCTCTGGCTTACACACCTTTTGAACACCTACAGATAGATTTCATAACAATGCCAAAGGCTGGACGTTATAAATTTTGTCTAGTAATTGTAGATCAACTAACCAGATGGCCGGAAGCATTTCCTACGACCCAAGCCACAGCAGATTTTGTTGCAAAGATACTTTTAAAAGAAATTATTCCTCGTTTTGGCCTACCAGCACGTATTGACTCCGATAGAGGGAGTCATTTTACCGATTCTGTCTTAAATCAAATATATTCTTGCTTGGGGATAACTCCAAAATTCCATGTTCCATATCACCCCCAGAGCTCAGGCCAAGTGGAGAGGATGAATAAAGAACTTAAGACTATGATTGGAAAATTATGCACTGAGACCCATTTAAAATGGCCTGAAATTCTCCCTCTGGCCCTATTTTATCTTAGAAGCAGGCCTAGAGGAGACTTACATATTTCACCATTTGAGATGCTTTTTGGACATCCGCCTATACAGGCTAAGCCTTTCTCCCCGGCTTATACATCGCTATTAGGGGGAGATATTACTATTGCTTCCTATATACAGGAGTTACAGCACAAACTACGTGAACTTCATGAATCCGGAGCTGCAGTACAAGCTGGACCATTAGACTTTTCTCTGCATGACCTGAACCCAGGAGATAAAGTTTATATCAAGAATTTCAAGCGAACTGGAGCAACTCAACCTTCATGGGAAGGACCATTCCAAATATTATTAACTACTCCAACATCTATAAAGATTGGAGAAAGAGACTCTTGGATTCACTGCTCACATGTGAAGAAAGCATCTTCTGCTGAGACTGATTGACTCTATCCTATCATATGAATTGTGACTTATCATATGAATTGGAGATAATAATCCATATACAAATGGATGCTGTTTTTTTTTCAAGAATATATTGAATTACTGATTTTTTTCTTATTTTTTCTTATTTCTTTTCTTTTATTTTTTTATCAGAATATTTGATTTTTTCTCATTTTTTGTACTGAAGGTACACATAATTAATATTAATATTTTTCCCTGCAGTAATACAAGTTAATATATATACTCTTGCTATAATATCAATATATGCCTAAAAGCTTTAAACTATGGGAACCTGCCATTTATTGATAAAATATTATAGGACTGTGATTAATGTTTGTGTCTGATTCCAGGAAAAGGGATAAAAACAAGGAGCACAGACTAAACCTGAATAGTGCCAATAGAGCACACAAGAAATATTAAAGTGAGACTCGAGGTTGCGACGCTTAACTTATGTTTAAGTCGTAGGACTTCCTTCTATCTACACTCTTTTCGAAATACTCAAACAAGTACAAAGCTTGACTATCACGCTGGCTCCCTATATCTCTGAAGGAAAAAAATCAGACAAGGGAATGACATTTCCCCATCAAAATAGAATTCTAATTCTTTCCTTCTTATATTATGGCAACTTCCTGTAGTCTTGGCTACAAATGGCTAAGTGAAATATTACTGCATTCTGTCCTACATACTTGTGGGATAGAAATTACTTTAAACTGGACCTATACAAGGTCTATTTTGAATTTTTCTTATGTTTTTGATTATTTTTCTATTCTTTTGATAATTGACACATACACCCCCATAACTGAACATTGCATTCTGAGCTAAACTTGATATTTTTTTAAATACTTACTTCAGGGGGGATTGTATTTTAATTTAAAATCTAAGAATTTTTGAATTTTTTTTTGTTTGAGATTGTATTTTTATAAAAATCCAAGAATTTTGTTTAAGATTTTACTTTTATAAAAAATTCAAAGATTTTGATTTTGTTCGAGAAAAGATCTTCAAGAAAGAAGCTTGAAACTTTTATATCCAGAGAATGAACTGTTGCAGAAAGATGCCAAAAACCTACACTTCATCAAGAAGATCAAGAATGAACTTTGGATGTGATTGATTGGACTGAACTTTTGATTGAACATTTATTGTAACATTTATGCTAAAAGGGACTGCCCCTAATTTGGCTTTCTGTCAATGCGCCTAGCAAACATTGGTTTTGCTTTCTTTTCTTTTCTATTTCCTCTCTCACTATTCTAATTTCTCCTAGAAAATTGAATATTGTGTATATCTTTAGTTAGAAGTGAATTTAGAACTACAAAATGATTATGTTAAATGATCAATGGGGAGACTAGTCTCCCAATGATCATCAGGGGGGATTGTAAACCTCAAATTTCCTTAGACTTATAAATGTTGGAAATTTCACCATTGGGATATTTCATACTTGTAAAATTTCTTACTGATAGTCTATTGGAATGGGAACCCCATTGGCATGGGAGGTTCTTTCTCTTCCCTTCTTAAGACTACTTTAGGACAGAAACCCTTTGCTGAACAATGGAAAGGACTTTGACCTATGCTTAAGCATAGAACAGGAATTTCTTTGAGTCTTGATTGATTTTAGAATTGATACAATGGAGATACTTGGAATAAATCTCCTCCCTATTCAGTCCTAATAGGATTGAGTAAGGGCTGCAGCCTAGATCAAAATTTAATTATTCCAATCCCTACCATACTCAAGTTAACAGGATTTAGAAAGGGCTGTAGCAAAGGAGTAAAGATTTAATCATTTGAAAATATGACCTTCAACAGACATGTGCAAAAGCCAGAAACCTCTGGGCGGTCCTGGGTTAAGCTAGAGCCTCCATTGACAGGGAAATTGATGAGGAGTGATTGGTAGATGGGAGAACTGAGGGGATGAACTTGGATGGTTTTCCTTAAAGATAGGGGGTCTGAAGACTCCAGAGGAGGTTGAGGAGAGTTGGTCGGTGTGATTCCTGGGCTCTGAGAAGGCTTGCGCTGAAGGAAGCTGAAGGTGGGGGCCTCTGAGACTGTTTCTCCATTTTGGTCACGTGAGTGATAGGGACTGATCTCTTTTCTTTGCCCCAGCTATCTAAGGGCTTGGGCCTTTTGGCCCAGCCTAAACAGAAGGGGTATTTAAGCCCTATTCCCTTCTCTCCCTTTTTCTCTCTCTCTATCTCTAATTCCTTTCTTACTCCTATTGTAATTAAACTCCATAAAAGATTGACTGCAAACTTGAGTTTTCATTTAGGAATTACATAGCTGAATTCCTTGGTGACCTTAATTAATATATATCAGTCTTTTAAAGTGATTCCCTTGTTACACATCTGGCAGGCCCAACCATCCATACGGGAACCACACAGCCTTCAGGAGGGCCAGAATCTCAGGCCCCACCTGGTTCGGTGCCCCCTGCTGTCCCAGCCCCCTCCCCTCTCCAAGTATCCAAGGGAGAAAGGGCGAAGGTCCAAATCCTCTGTAGTTTCTTCAGTGCTGGGAATGGGTGTAGAACTGTCCCTCCTATCGTCAGGAGAGAGGGACAGGGGAATAAGAGGGGGAGGGAAAGGCTGCAGACACAGGGTCTTTAGGGTCATATCCTCAGTGAATTCCAGGGTCCCAGGTCAGTGGAGAACTGCTTGGAGATCTGAAAGGTGTCCAGCTACCACTTCCCCAACAGAAAGACAGGTCATAAGGGGGAGAGTCAGCCCCCAAGATAGAAGTGTACTGGGGCAAATACTAGAATAGCAGATAGGAACAGGACATTAGTACAACAGTAATTGGCATCACACATTTGCATTTGGGTATCTAAACCAACAGACTTCATCTTCAGAAAGCATCTTCTGACAGGAACAGATCCCTTTAGGAAAATTGGATTCCCGAGTTCTTTGCAGAGCTGGTATGTGATGTTTCCGTCAAAGAATATCCCTTTGCAAATTACACATTAACTATAACATTTATAAACACTAGACTAACGATATCTTACAGATGTATTTCCTTACCCCAGAGGCTGGGGAAATTTAAGAAAGCTTTGAGCTATATTTCCAAGCTCAAGAATCAAACTTCAACTGTGGTAAATTAAGGCTACAAATACAAGCCATCTAGGAATAAACTTCACTTACTTCTCAAAGTATGTTCCTAGCAATTTGAGAATTCCCAATTATTAGGGTTGTTTGAGGAAATGGAAACTTTAATATCACAATTTGCATTATGTGCTGATCATGGGATATTGTCACCAAGGAAAATATTTCCTCAGGTCCCAAAGGACCCAGTAAGTGGGTTCACATGCAGGTAATTAACAGCCTAGATGGTCAGAAGAAGTCCATTGCCAGGTGAGACCAGAACATGCCTCTGTAACCATCCCAGGACATTCTCTGTCCGTGGTGTACTTTATCACCATTAAATCCCAGAAGCCTTCATTTGCTTTAAAAGATAAGTCTCACCCATTTCAGCTGAGAGAAATTCTGCTTATCAGCAGTCCAGAAACAAATCTCCATACGCCCAAACAAGCCTTTGATATCACTACAAGGCTGCTCACTCAATTATTTTCATGTATTTTGTCAATAATTTACACATCATGCTTTAGTCACAAAACCTGAAATAAAGAACATGAGTGCTGAATTAAGTAGCTCCATAGTAATATAAATCAGAGCTGTATCATCTCCTGGACCTAGGCCATCTGAAAGACTAAGACAAGGCCATGCAGGAATCACTTCAGGGTAACTATCCAGAGAAATTAGAGAATCATGTGTGATTTTCCCACAACATATATATTACTTTTATATATTATCCCTAAGTTAAAGATCCAATTATTAGAGCTGAACATTTATCTGTTCTCTTTCACCTTCTCTCTCCCTCTCTTTCTCTTTCTTCCTTCAAAACCCTCTGTTTAAAAAGCAGAACACACCTTCCATTGTTCCTTTACAAACCCATATACTAAAGTTTTATGGACTTTAGATCAAAGTCCCTTTCTTCTGAATTCAAACCCAGCATACTTCCCCACTTTCTCTAACATGCTTTTACCATCATAAGTCAAACAACTATCCCCCTGGTATAACTTCAATTGCTAATCGGTAACCCAAAAGAATTCTGATTTAAAGGATTACATCATTGAAACACTATCTTTAGCATAGTGCTCATCCTTTATAAATTTTAGTTCATAGTACAAATTGGTAAACTGAGGTACCATTGAGCATTGAACAAAATCTATGGCACAGGTTTACAATGAGCTTTTGTTTACATCCAAACAATACTTAAAACATATATTTTAGCATCAACTCACATAATAATCATAAAATTCTGAGCAAGCATTTTTCATATATATGCCATTTTTAACACCTTACCCACTCTTTGGCTACTGTTTGCCACAAGTATATTTAAAGAGATCAAAAATGTAATCAGAATATCAACCAACAAATCTCCAGAATCCGTATGTAGTAACTTATCAATTACAATACACTCAACTCATTTTATCATTCTGGACCTGGAATGTTTGCATTAAGATTCCACAGCTTCAAACAAGCATTTCAATCAGACAGGACTGGCAATATTTGCTTGCTTGAGTACCTTCAAAACTCCAAAATATAAAACTAAAACATACTCATCTTTAAGTTCTATCACACAGTGATTGTCAACTTTTTTAGATCCCTATTTCAGTCCCTAAGTATCAGTGTGGAACAACTATAAGCAGTTCTTTCTCCTTCCTATGTGCAAGGAAGGGGTTAATAACTTCTGAGCAATTTATCCTAAGGGTGCTTGGCTTGACTTAGAGTTTATTACTTAGCAACCTTGGTACATCCTTCTCTGTGGATTTCAGTTTGAACTCCACACTTCCAAATAACTCCGATCAAGTCCTTTAGCAATGTTTCAGTGAAACCAAATTGAAGTGCAAAGCATTTACCTGTACTTCTCTCAAACCTGTCTAAAGTAGAATAGAACCTCCAGTTTAGTTTCTTTCTAGATCAAAACATTGCTACATTCCTAATTTAAGTCCATCAACATTATTCCAATTTATAATGTGTTGTGTCTATTTCACACTAGAATTCATAGCATCAGTTGGTACCTCTATTCATTACTCTTATTGAAGTGGAGCACTTCATAGAACAAATCCAGACACCCCAAAATTCAATTATTAACTTATATAGATGGGTCATAAGATATAAACTTATTTCCTTTCACATGTACTTAATCACTCTTCCCTAGTTAGCTACATGTTACCTGGCATTCCAGCCTGACCTCTTTGATATATCTGAAGCTAGACTGTATTTAATCCTCATGACCAGCCCTCTTGATTTCAGGGCTGGTTAAATTTGTCTTGTTAAGGACATACAGTTTGTATATCATATACCCTTAACCTATTCAGGTAGAAAACTTAATTCTCTTCATAATACAAATGCATACACATTTTGCATTCACTCAGCATTACTAATTTCTAGCACTTGGCATCTGAATACGTACATGTTCATCTCTAGAGTACAAATTCCTTACAACATCATTTAAAAATTTCCTCTTTTATAAAATATCAAATTCTTAGCACTTATATCATTAAATCCCATGCACAGATTAACCACTTTAAAAACTTCTTGTGTGTCTGAGACACTCACCTGAGAATGCCTCAAGAAGAGAGAAAGGATAGTAGATTGGATTCCGCAGGGGGCGTGATGGAGCCAGGAGATGGCAGAATTGAGTCAGAAACCAAGCTGTATCGATTTTAATGGAGCCCACAGCACAACTCCGACCGCTGGAAATCTCAAAGGCAAGAACCATCCAGTAGTCCAAATTTAATGCTACACTGGTCAGAGAAATGATATAGCTTAGCTGAGAGAATTAGCCTATGTTCCTTGGGCTAGTAGCCAAGCAGGAACCTTATGGCTAAGAGAATAAAGTGTGGATAATAGGATGAATTAGAAAGAGCTAGGTATTAGCATTGGAAAAGAAAGGTGCCTGGCCAAAGGCCAGGTCCCAGGTGAGAGAGAGGAGAGAGAAGAGGAAGAGAGAGGCAGTGTTAGGCAAGGTGTGAGATCCAAGCGAGAGAGAGAGAGAGAGAGAGAGAGAGAGAGAGAGAGAGAGAGAGAGAGAGAGGGAGGGAGGGAGGGAGGGAGGGAGGTGCCTGTGGCTGCTCCTTTTAATGTCTTTGATATGCAAAATATGCGCAATACATAATCATGAATACAGAGTGTATTGATTGGTCCAGGTGTAGATTCGAACCAGGTAAAGGTGGAGTTTATCCCCTTCTGAATAAGACAAAGGGATCTAAGTTTTGCGCCTTAACCCTAGCAATGCTGGGATCGGAGATCATTGCCATGCGCAAGAATGGCCATGTGCCCATACACAATCCTTACATCTTAATTATACATATGGGCTGGACTGCTACATCTCCCCCTTTTTGTTTGACATAAAAATAGGTAGTGCAATATCAAAATGTAACAAAACACACCTTGACAAATACAAACATAGTGGTGCATAATCATAGCATGATTCAAAGGTGAAAAACCAAACCAGATTGTAAAACCTGAATATAAAAATCAAGTGTGATCCTCAGCATAAACTGATTCAGTGATAAATCTAAAAAATCAAACTGATCTTCCTATCTACTTATATAAAATTAAATGTAACAGTCTTAGCAAAAATAAAAATATTAAGAAAATAATTTTTCACTCTACTGATCCTGGTTTAATGAGGTAGGAATCCTATGGCTCACAGGATAGGTGCCTCAGTTAATCATGTCACCCTTCATCAGTCAGGACCATGAGAAGCTGCAGCCCTTATTATCATTAGCAAAACTGACCATCTCTGGACACGAAGGATAAATCCTTTCCTTCTCTGGTACTGATTCTGCATCTTAGGGATCTATTCGAGTTCACTTCCAGATGCCTGCCACATAGGAAACGGGTTGGTAGTTCAATGCCAGGACACCCAGTGACTGAGAGCATCAGTGCACCATGTCCCTGCATCCCCAACCTTAAACACCCATTTCATATGGAATATGCATCGGTGGGTGGCTATGGCTGTCTGGTCCATAATGGAATATTCATTATGATTCCCTTTTCATGCAATCAGACATCACTCTCCAGAATAGTCATCTGAAAATTAACAAATGCTGTCATGTTCTCATAGTTGCAGACTTTCGGGTGACTGTGACAGCAAAATACTTGCACTTTTGTAATCCTGGATCAGAGCATCAACAGTACTTTCCATGTACTAAAAATTTTGGCAACAGTTGTGCAAAAGAAAAATCAAGATTGATTGATCAAAAGTGACTCCAAAAGTGTTCTATAAAATAGAAATACTGATATCTATGTAAAAATACTGATCTCTGTAAGATTCTTCTCCCTTTTTTTTGCAGGGAGAGATCCCTCTAAAGTGAAAACTTCCTCTCTGAACAATTCAGGCGGGTCAAGCATGTGACACACCAAATATATATTAACATTCTCAGTATATAGTAAAGATTTCAATGAAAAATATCATTACACTCCAGTATTTCACAGATTGGTTGTGTTCATCTCAAAATTCTCACGTAACAATTGTCGTGAATGGTGAGACCGTGCCAATTCTGGCTGTATGCCTCGAATGTACACTCTGTTTTTGCAGCTTCTACTGCAAAGTATAACCAAACCAATAGCCAAGAGTATGAACAAAATGATAGTACCAATGCTGGTTACGTTAGTTCTACCAAACCAATTCTTAGGATCCAGGGAAGATAAAGTTGCTTCCCAATTTGAAGCTATGTTTGCAGCTTCATTCTCATATACAATTTGGTCTAATTTATTGATCTGCTGTTGCAGTTTAATAATATCCAATGTGCTGTTATGACTGCCCCAAGCACCCTTGATGTGCTGAACGACCAGTTGCCATTCATATGACACATTATCATAGGGCAACGGAGTAATACAATAACCCGTTTGATTGTAATGACAGGGGTAAGTAATTCTCGTGTTTAAAGCTTCAACCTCTTTACCTAACCAAAATACAGCATCTTTTAAGCTGTCCAGCTCATCTCTATAAGCTAAGTCAATACTCTGCTGAGTGTGCCATAATTTGGAAGAGTTAGATACCACTTCCTGAATGAACCTGTGATTCTGGATAGACGAAGTTAATGCCATTGTTGCCATGGTCAATGATGTGATCATGGCAATTACTGAGACTACGGCTCCTACAACTGCGAACACCATTCTCTTGGACCTGTGCATAACCATGTTAAATGCCTTTTGAACAATGTGCACAGTAGGAGTAGATGCCCACGTCTCTGTCAAATTGACAGGTAACCACAGAAAAGGCGGATGATACATAATGGCAACATATGAATCTTGGTGTTTAGGACTAAGGCATTGATGGAGGTGGCATTTAGTGCAGTTGATCTCATAGAGCCCTCGCTCATTCTTAGTAATGCGAAGACTATTACTCACTAGCATTACATACGGAGCAAAAACACATGCAGTGACATTGATGTGACTGTCATACTCAAGACCTTAAACTTGTATATTGGCTGCGTGGCAGCCGCTATCTTCCACTGGGTGTTCTGTATGGGACCTGCTTCAATAGCAAGTCTAGCACCAGCCATGTCCACTTCTAGTAAGTCCTCAATTCTGAAAATCCTGAACGGCATGTGCCATGTCTCATAGTCAGTATATTTGTCTAAACGTGTCAGCTGTTCAGAGCGACCACAACGTAATCTGGGTCCCCAATGGTAGATTTTAAAGTCTACAGTTGCTGGCATCTTAACCTTTCTGGGAGCTCGGACAGAGCAATCTGTCTATGGCAAGTCCTTGTACACCGTACTCATCTGATTTGGACATAAGTACCTGTTAGCAGGGTGTTCAGATTAAACGCCTTACGTGGTGACTCATCTCCCTTTCCTATCATACCCATGCCAATTCCCACATGACTGTTGTCAGTGGCATTCTTGACAATCCACGCCTGATGTCTGCGTGGTACACAGAAAGAATTTCCTATAAAAGAATTTCTAAAGGATATACAGAATGGAGGATACACAGTAGGTCCTGAATAGTTGTACAGAGCCCCTTCAGATTCCAGAGGAACACGTTTGGCTAGAATAGGGTGCGGTAGCCAGTCCGTGTTGTTAACATATACCAGTCAGGGCTTGTCCATCCAAGTTAACATTCTCAAAATAGGAGGCTTGGGCACAATGGACCAGTAGACTTCAGCCTGACAAATGTTCATCATTGCAAAAATAGTGAATGTCATCAGAGGAAATGTAATGTCAGTGTTCAGATTGCGTGCATTCACCAGTGTTGCCTCCGATCCCGGTGCCCTGCACTTGACCATCAGGTAGCTGACTGGGGACAGCAGCGATGCTCGTCTGCTTCTCGTCCTGGTCTCGGGCAGCCAATGCAGTGTTGGACTGGTCAGTCTGCTCCTCTGCTCCCCGTGCCTCTGGATGCGGTCCTTTCCACGATTTGAGATGCTTACTGGGAGTCCAGATGTCTCCATTATCTGTGGAAACACAAGCATAGCCTCGACCCATTGTTATTAGTCTGTTCGGACCCTTGTAATCTTTGTCTCCTGGCAATCTCCAAAAAACCCAGGGCTGCCGCACCGTGTCCATCGTATCATGACACTCAAAAAGCGTTTGCATAGGTGCAACATTCAGCCCTTCCGGGATGGAGAAATGGTTGAGAGTTAAAAGTACCATCCTTAACCATTTGTTAGGAATCACAGGTTTGGGTTTGGAGATGTCACCCTCATAGATTGTCAGGTACTCTCCTTTCTGTTTTTGTACCTGGTTCTTGAGAGTCCTGTTAGCTCTCTCCACTATTGCCTGACCCGTGGAGTTACCTGGAATGCCAGTTTTATGGATTATATTCCACAGTTTGCAAAATTCCGCAAACCTTTTGCTGGTGTACGCAGGACCATTGTCAGTCTTTATCTGATTAGGAATGCCCAAATGAGCAAATGTTTCCAGCAAGTGTGCAATGACGTGAGGAACCTTTTCTCCCGTTTGTGCCGTGGCCCATATGACCCTTGAGTATGTGTCAACTGCCACATGCACATACTTCCATCTTGCAGAAGGAGCATATTGAGTCACATCCATCTGCCAAAGCTGGTTAGCTGTGAGGCCTCGAGGATTAACTCCTGGGGGAAGAGGTGTGGAGGAGAAGGGAGCACACGCACTGCACTGCTGGATTATCTCCTGTGCCTGTCTTTTAGTCATGTCAAATTGACATTTGAGAGACTTTGCATTTTGGTGCAATAAAGAATGTGACTTAACTGCTTCTTGAAAAGCAGATGCCACTAAAGCATCCACCTTAGCGTTTCCCTCCGAGTGAGGACCCGGGAGGTGAGTATGTGAACGAATATGTGTTATAAAAAAGTTGTTCTGCCTTTGCCCTATCCCCCTCTGGGTGGTACGGAACAAGAGAAGAGTTGTAACTCTTCATCAGGTACAAGTTCAATCTTCGCCATTTCCAGCGAGTTAACCCAATTGACCACGTACAATGAATCCCAGAGTATGTTGCAAGCTTGGACTACATCCCTCAGTACACTGCGAATGGCTGCCAATTCAGCCTTTTGTGGGGAGCCAGAGGTAGTGCCCAGGAGCATCACGCTATCCTGGGCCACAGCCCTTTCTCTCCCATGCTTTGAGGCATCTGTAAAAACGTTCACAGCATCTACAAGGGGATGCATGGATGTCGTTCTCGGGAAATTGATAGGAGTCAATTTCACGAACTGTAATATCTTATTAGCAGGAATGTGAATATCAAACTGGCCTGTACAGTCTGCAAAAGCAATTTGCCATGGCAAAGACTGCAAATAAATTCTGAACTTGCTCTCTAGTTATGGGGACATGAATTGTAGCAGGATCTCTGCCAGTTAACTGTCTCGCCCTTTTCCTGATCTGAGTTATCAGTAAAATGATAAGTTCTAGGTAGCGAGTGAGGGATTTAGTTTGCTGGTTGGCTAAGTGAACCCATTCTATGATGTGGGCTCCTTGATGTAAAGCACCTGTGGGGGTGTGTCTCGTCTGTAGGACAGGTGCTACCAAAGGTAGGGACGGGCAATTCTGTACAATCTGGCCACAAGAGAGCTTCGTAAAACCGACCCGTAGTCTGGAGGAGGGGGAGGAGAGTGGCATGCCCTATTGTCTAAGGGAGGGTAAAGCCTTGGAGTTGTAAATGACTCTTTTGTGTCACTCCCTTCTGAGTTGTACCCGGAGCCATAGGAGGCTCCCTAGAGACTGGGCGACTCTCCTCCTCCTCCCCTACTTCAGCATTGGCTGAAGCCTCAGGTTTCAAAGCCTGTTGCTTTGTTTCCTGAGCTTTCGAATTTTCTTTTTCCCCAGAACTAGAGGTTTGGAAAGGTAAATCAGCCAAGATCATTCTGACGCCCAACCACGTGTTAAATATTGTTTGCCTGACTCGGTTTCCCTCATTCTCATATTCTTTCAATCTTTGTCCGATCAGGTCCCATTGCTTACCCTCTAAAACCCCCATTGGCGGGAATTCTGGATAAGCCTTCTGAATCACTTTTAACAAAGCTTTGAGTTTAGCTTTTGAGACCTTACTTCCTCCTTTTTCAATCAATGACATTAAGAGTCAAATGTAACAGGTTTGAGAGGAAACAGATTGCCCCATCTCTGGTAGAGAGAGCCTTCCCTTCGTTGGCCACACGAGAAGTCAGCCCTCTCAGACTCCATACACGACCGTCCTTTGCTTTTTTCCCCGAGTGGACGCGTCCTTCCACAGCTGTGTGAAATAAAAGGTTAAGAGCCCACGTGTCACCAGATGAGTTGGGTGCCAGATGAGACACTCACCTGCGAATGCCTCAAGAAGAGAGAAAGGAGAGTAGTTTGGATTCCGCGGGGGGCGAGATGGAGCCGGGAGATGGCAGAATTGAGTCAGAAACCAAGCCAATCAATTTCAATGGAGCCACAGCATACTTCCACCACTGGAAATCTCAAAGGCAAGAACCATCCAGGAGTCCACAATTAACACCACTCAGGTCAGAGGAATGCTAAAGCTTTGCTGAGAAATTAGCCTAGGTTCCTTGGGCTAGTTGCCAAGCAGGAACCCTATGGCTGAGAGAATAGGGTGTAGATAATAGGATGAATTAGAGCTAGGTATTAGCATTGGAAAAGGAAAGTGCCTGGCCAAAGGCCAGGTCCCAGGTGAGAGAGAAGAGGAGGAGAGGGAGAGACAGTGTTGGGCAAGGCCTGAGATCCAAGAGAGAGAGGGAGGTGCCTGTGGGCTGCTGCTTTTAATGTCTTTGATATGCAAAGATGCGGAATGCATAATCAGGAATACAGAGTGTATTGATTGGTCCAGGTGTAGAATCGAACAAGGTAAAGGTGGAGTTTATCCCAGGGTGGATAAGACAAAGGGATCTAAGTTTCACACCTTAACCTTAGCAATGCTGAGATCGGATTTCATTGCCATGTGCAAGAATGGCCATGTGTCCATACACAATCCTTACATCTTAGTTATACATATGGGCTGGACTGCTACATTCCCCATTTGGGCAGTGAAGCTACTTAGATCAGAAATGTGAGACCTCTACTCTACCTGTACTTAAGCCTGCTTTAGGGGAAAAAACTCCTTGCTGAACAATGAAAAGTACTTAAACCCATACTTAAGCCATGCCTATTTTTAGAACTAATACAAAGGGGTGCTAAGTACCTATAAAGGTCAGGCAACTTTTGAACTTACAAGGAGCAAAGAGGTGAGAAACTTACTCAAAGCTTTCCTGGTCTAAATTACTCAAAAGATTAGTCTACTCAGGTGTGCACTAGAATGGTCTGTCCTTTAAATGTCTACTGTGATTGGTAGATATAAGGACTTAGGGGAGGTGACATAGGAGAAAATGCCCTTTAAAAGAAGACAAAAAGTTCTCTCTAGTAAACAATCAGCTGGGAAAGGCTGCCTTGAAGGGTCTTTCTCGAGACTCTCTCAGGGACATTCAGATTCAGATTGAGGATTGAGCTGGTGAAGGCAGCTGAGATGGAGCTGGCCTGGTGTCACTAGAATCCTTGCTTGGACAGATCTTGTGGTGAGTGATTAAGGACTGACTGATCTTTTCTCTTAGGGCTTAGGCCTGGACTGGCCAGGACTGGCCAGGGCCGGTTTATCCCTTTCTCATTATTCCCTCTTTTTCTCTCTTTCTCTCTTTTTTTAATTCCTCATTGTATTAATTAATTAAAATCTCTATAAAACTCAGTTGACTTGGGTATATTTCATAATTGGTAATATTTCCCTGGTGACCACCTTATATTTGATTTAAAAACAAAACACTGTAGTGAAAACATATTTTCTGTGGTCACAATTTACTCACCCACTCTTATATCTACTACAATTTAAGTCTTTCACTATTTTAATCACTACAGTTTATAACCTCAACCATTTTAATCGTTACAGTTTATGACAACCAACTATTTTAATTCTTACAGCACTTTTGTTCTCCTTCCTGTGCCTGAGGAAGAGGCTAAATTACTCTTGAAATGTTTCCAAGGCAGTAGCTGCTTGACTGCATTTGTAGTTTGAGAAGATCTTTCCTTTCTTTCCAATAATTTTTTAACACTGTAGTTACATGTTTTTTAAAACCTTGATATTAAATTATTCCCAATATATTAATTAAAAACTTAACAACTTCCAAATTAACTTTGTTTAAAGTCCCTTCACATTGTTTCCTTAAGATTCCAGTTTTCCTTTCAAACTTCTGCTCCAAGCAGAATAAAACCTTCAGTTTTTGCCTGTATTACTCTTCCTATAAATAGGGGAGAGGCCACTACCTTTTACCTATATTTAATAGCCTAATAATCAATCTTATTTGACTTCTGGAATGGTCAAATTTCCTTTGCCAGGAGCACTATACACAGTCTGCATAAAAATTAATTTTCTTCACAGCCCAATTTCATACATATTTTCTATACATCTATTATGACATTATAACAAATTATATTTGAATAGATACATTTCTTCTTATTCATAGCACATATATTCCCAATCAAGAATAACATTGTTTAAAACTTCCAACCTTAGCCATACATCACATACTTTAAAACAATGTAAATTCACTTATGCTAATTACCAATTCTGAACTTCTGAAATCTCAATACTAACCTGCAATCACTTGTTGCTGTCTTTGAAGGAAAGTCATTTTGAAATCCAACATTTAACTCATAGAAAAAGTTCTCCACTATAACTGTTGTCTGACTGAATTTTACACAGAAACATCTTATGTTTTACTAAGCAGCTGTTAGGGTCTGGGTTTGCGCCACCACCACAGAAGACCAATAGACAATGCAATTAGCAAGAGGGTCATTTATTGAACTGGTGTGCACCAGGAGCACACCAGGGGAGCTCCGCCATAGATTTCCAATTGTAGTCTGGGGATGCTGGGATATATATTCCCTCCAGCATGCATGGCCCCCCAGTCCCTATCTGGTACATACCATCGTTGGAATGTTTGCCAGCATTAATGGCCCCTAAGTTCTTATCTGGGACCTACTGCTGGGACCTTTGACATATTAACTTCCAAGGCCCGGCAGTTTCATCTTCAGGCGTCCCTCACATCCAGTTTGGGTTTTTGCCTTTTAAAAAGCAAAAACTCCTCTTGGTATCAAGTTGTCTATTTATTACCGTCACCCAGTTCTGTACTTACTGTAATCTCTATCTCTCATTGGTCCTAGTGTTGATAGACAGACCTCTGGCTTGAGCAGAATTGAATTTAGCTAACATTTCACTTCTAAGTGGGACACAATCATCGCCACAACATTCCACTCATCCCAGTACATTTTCAGACCAATTAGCAGTTTTCCAAGGCTGCCTATATAGATCTTTAATATCAAATCTAAGAGAAGAGCCAATTTGGGGGATAAAAGTTCCCTTTGTGTGCTCGAAATCATTCTTTCTCTCCTTTTTTTCTGGGTGGGCCTTTTCCAAAACAAAAAGAGAGAAGATTTATGGAACAAGAATTACCTCTTTTCTACGGAGGGCTTTGAAGCATTTATTTGTAAGTGGCCAATTAGGGAAACTCGGACACAAAACTTATGTCATGGACACGAATAATAAACATTGTACTCAGGGAAGCACGCTTTAAGAGTTCTGGTGTTACTCAAGATCTTGAGGAAGAAAGAAGAAGGAAAAAGAAGGAATGAAAAATCCATCTTGCTGTTTCCCAGGTACTGACCCTTTAACGCTGAGAGCTAAAAACTGGGTTTTTTTTGGCTCCAGGACCTTAAGCATAAACATTTGAAAAGGCAGCCAACAGGGGTTGAAAAATGGGCTTTTCATGCTAGAGCCCAGGATCTGGGGGTCATGGAGGTGGAGGAGGAGGAGGGGGACCCGTCATTCCTGTCCATTCACTCCTCCTTCCCTCAGGTCGGCGGGTTGTCAGTGGTTGTCTAGCCCGAAAGGGAATGATATCAGATTCTATGGCAGGGCTAACTATTTCTTCTGTGTCTAAATCTACTGTCTGTGCATCGGGGAACCCCAGACTGCAATTTTGAATAAACCCCAAGAGCTTAGACAGCTGCGACTTGCTTACTTCTCTCCTTTACTCCCCTTTTCTGAAAACTGTGTTTAATTATTTCAGTGAGTAGCTTCCTTTCTTTGATTCACTACGTCCCACGGTGGCCCTTTGCTTCTCCTGTTCCTAACTGCTCCTCTTATATTGGGAGCCCTGGATCACTCCCCCCCCACACCCTGTTCCATCCACAGGGGCCCGGAACCACTTCCAGGAAGGGAGATCCTGATCCATTCCAAACTCATGTGGCTTTAGGTAAGGGGACTCACCTAGCCGGGAAACGTCCTGTTCCAGCACCAGAAATGTCACAGGCAACGTCCAGCCTCACTCGAGACTCCAGGCAACAAGAGTGGGTTAAATGAGAAGCTAATATGAGGAACTGAGGAATTGTTGCAAGGCAACAGCATGAAAATGAATATATTTATCATAATTATTGTTGTTATTAATAATCAGCAATGGTCAACAATCATAAACAAGCATTAATTATTAATAACAATTTTAATAACCAAAAATAGTTGTTAATGACTAATAATAGTTATTGATAATTAATAATTATTGATGGTATTATTAATATTATTGTGTTCTAAAATTATTTTTAATATTGCATTTAATTAATTTGGTTGAATTTTGGATTTGTTAAATGTTATTAATTTGGCTTTCATTTAATTCAATATGATTTATATTTAAATATTAATAATTCTTTTATTTAAATGTATTCAATTTAATGTAATTATTTCAGATTATTATTAGTAGTAGTATTTTTAATTGCCTGCAGTTTTTACTTCTCAGCTGTGGGTGATGCTACACCTGTGTAGAGGGTAAGACACACGAGGGTGTGGTCAGTCTTTAAGAAATGTTTGGGGGGGAAGGGAGAGGAAAAACCAAAAAAACTTCCTTGTAAAAGTCTAGTCCTTTCCCCTCCCCCAGAGGTAAGCCAGTGGCCATGTGTTTTCTAGGTGGGGGAGCTGGGTCTTAGGGGTACTTGGTAGGGAGCTCCTAACTGCCAGGGGCTCACCCAACAAGTGCCAGATCTTGAACGTAGGACCTCCCATCTCGAGGTCTGGCTCTCAGTCTCCTGAGCTAGCCTGTGTCAACATGGAATCTAGGAACCCCAAACTTGTGGTCTAGTGGGACCTGATGAACCCCAAGGTTCAGGACCAGCTTGTAGATGGGAGACCCCAAAGCTTGTCCTTCTTCCATGTTCCCTGGGAATCCACCCTGAAGGGAATCCCAGACTGGCAGTTTCAGACTGAGTGGGAGACCCTCAGGGAAAGGACCATCCTGGTTGGGTGAGATAAGCCTATGCTAAGGACCCTCTTTGTCTCAGGGAGTCTCCCCTATTGTACCAACCTTTCCCAAGCAGTCCCACAGCTGGGCATCCTTTAGTCTCCATTGTAAGCAGCCCCTCCTCTCACCCCAGCCTCTAGCTTGACTGTATCCTGTCAGTGCAGTTTGAACCCTCCCATTTCCTTGTAGCTCTGGTGATGTCCATCATCTTTCCCTGGCCCTGGACTCCCCAAATGGTCTGGAGGTTCCCCACATTCTTCTGTTCCTCCGAGTCCATCCTCAGTCGGTGGCACTCCCAGGGGTCAGTGACCAGAGTGGCCAGACTCTGTGCAGTCTCGGGGAGCAGCTCTGTTGTGGAGACCTCCTAGTGCTGAACCCCTTTAGCCCTTGATTAAGGAGTGATTTTGACTATTTAATAGGTCTGCATTTTTTCTAGTTGACATAATGGAGGTCCCACCGAGACCCGACGTCCCGGATGCCTGAGCCCTCCCGCTAACGAGGACCCCGAGACCTGAGGTGCCCCCACAGCCCATTTGGGGCAGGGTCGGGAGTCCGGTTAGCAGAGGGCCAGCTAAGTGGCTCTCAGAGGTAGGACTCGCATCTGGTGTTTGGGAGCGACTCACTCTTTAATGAAGGGATTGTTAGTCGGGCATCTGTGGGGTACACAGAGCCACATCGTCCATAGCCACCCCGGCGCCATCGGACATGGGTAACAGCTTGTATGTTGTCCCCAGAAAGTGGGGGCGATGAGCAGCCCGAAGAACCCCCTAGAAATACGGCCGTGAGTTACATGGTTTCAAAGGGTGGACCTGATGGAGGCAAGAATTTAGGTAAATGGCCAACAGGGACAAAGACCAATCCGAAGGGAAGCTGGCCAAGATGGGGTTCAATTTAGGAGGAAAAGATTGTCTCTGCAGTCTGTTTTAAGCGACGCAGGTCGAGAGACTGAAGAAGACACAAGAGAAGTCTTCAACCAATGGCTCGAGGAAGGCACCCGAAGAAGAACCAGGTCAGAGCCGGGAGAAGGGTAAGAACCAGAGAGAGGTAAGGGCTGGAGAGCAGGGCAGAGGTGGGAAAGGTTGGCTGAAAGCTTAAATGGGAAGCTTGAGCTGGAGTGAGAGAGCCTGAGTGTTCCATTGAGGGTCTGAGTAGCTGCTTTAAGTTGGTTAATAGACAGTTTCTTCATGAATTAATGCCGTGGCCTGAGGTGTAAATGCTTATAAAGTTTATGGAAAAGCTCATAGAAGCTGAAGAACTGAAGCTCTGGATTTCTTCTCAAATTTTCTGGGGGCTTTTGCTTATATTAAAGGATTTCTTAGGCGGAGACTTGGCCAATAAGTTCAAATGCTGGTGATTTAAAGGTTAGCAAATAAGGTCTGAAAGTTATTAACAAGGAATCCCTCCGCACAGCTGAAGAGGTGAGCCTGGAGCTGCGATCTGCAGAGGGGAACATCCAGCAGGAGGCAAAGGGAGGTCCAGAAGTTCTACCTTTAAGGCTCAATTTTTCTTCCCAAAGTTTTGCTCTGGTCAATGGGTGAAATATTGTGTATCAACTGCAGGTAATGTTGGCAATGAGATGCATTTTGTTCTAGGGATTCACTTGGTTATTTGAGAGGTTCATTTCCCTTTTTTTTCAAGCTGTTAATTGTTTCCAAAGAGCAGGTTGTGTGTGAGTCTGGAGTAAAGAAGGTTCATTTTTGGATGGTTGAGTACAGGCCTGGAACGTCACTGAATTGTTGTAAATGACGAGAAATACTGGGGAAAAGGCATCGCTTTGAATAGGAAGGTAACCGGGAACATCTTTAAACTGACCATCACATTCCCTCTCTAGGAGCAGCTTTAGCTTTCGGCCAAAGTGGTTTTTGAGCCAGGCTAAAAGAAAGGCAAATTTGGAGACAAAAGTAAATGAGAGTTAACCAAAAAAGGAAAGGAATTGTGGAGGTATTCAGAGCTAAAGGTCATTTTTAAGCTTTCTTTAGTAACCCTAAATTTTTGTGTTTGGAAAAAAATGGGTTTGAGCTTTTGAAAAGGTAAAATGATCCTGGACTGTAACCTGATTTTTGGAATTTTCAAGATAAATTCCCAGAGTGCATCCATTGCAATAGAGAGGATTTTGTTTTAAAGGACCAGCAAATACTGATAATGAATTTTACTTTTTGAGTGGAGAGAAGATGTCTAATGGTTTTGTGATCACTATTTCTGATGATCACTGGCACATGACAGCTAAGAGAGGAAGGAATTTCTCACCTGGGAAACTCTTTAAGCATCTTCTAGGAATGCCCTGGATTGACCACCCCAGCTCTGGAGTGCGGATGAAGTGATTAAAGCCTATTAAAGTTTTACCTCAATACATTCTTAGGAGCCAAAAGCCTGGACCAGATTGTCCTGCAGCCTCGAATCTGGAGAATTCCTGAAGAAGAATCTACGAGAAATCCGAAGGAGCCCCAAGATACAGAATCGGATGAGTCTTGTTTCTCATCATTTTCCTTGACTTTAGAATGTTTCTGTAGCAGACATGAACAGGCCATTCTATTTCCCCTGAGCAAAGTCCCTTTCAGTAGAGAGCCTGGAAAGGACACAGCTAGTCCCCAGATCCAGTCGAAGTAGGAAAGTTTAAGTAGGAGCATTTTACCTGGTTAAGAGGTTTGAAAGTAACATCTGTTCTTTGGAGAAGTTGCAGCAAAGATTCCAGAGTGCTAGTTTGTCTCAAAGTAGCATCAGAAGAAGTTGGGAAGAGAATGACGGAGCCTAGAAAGAACTGATAGTAATAGAAGATGAATTTATTTTAAATCCGAAGCATGGCTAGAGAATGGAAATCTAAGGGTGATTGTATGGGAAGATCATGGGGAAAAGAAATGCACTGGAGGAAATTGGTTACTGATACAGTCACAAGGGCGAATGGAAGGGCTGAGTTTCTGTCAAGCTCTACAGATGGCTGATCATGGCCCATTTACACTTGGCATTAATAGTCCAATTATAGGAGCTTTTCTCCCTCATTTTAATTGACTTCCCACTTGTCTCCTGTTGATAGCAAATTTTCTGTAAACCTATGATGAAAGGAGCCTCAGGAAGACAAGGTGTAGAATATGGAAATTGTGGAGGCAGATAGAAATTTTTAGCCATTATTGTTATGGGGTGCAGATATGTACCCCTGGGGTTCAGGAAGCATACCTTTTGGAAGCATGCAAGACTCCAAAACTTACCTTAAAAACAAAAAAGAGATTTATTAATTTAGAAAGTAATGTTGAAAGTAGCCAGGAGGATAGCCAGGTGGGATAGCAAGATGGGGAGCAGTTCCTTGGGAGGACAACATGAAAGGAAAGGCTGTTCCCCCATGGGGACAGCATGGAGAGGCTATCCCCCAGAAGACATCAGTTCTGGGGATTTTATACTCTTTAGATGCTATGTGCTGGTGTGGATAGTCCCTCAGGCACTTGGTGGGGTGAGGTGGTCATTTGACTGGGGCCTGCCTGGAGGCATAAAGATTCATTTCTTTGTCCACCTTAAATCTATAGGACAAAAGAGGGTAAACATCTCAGGAGCCTAGGTGGGGTCATTGGGTGTTTCTAGGTTAAGAGTCACAAGGATGCAAGGGCAAGGGAGTTTCCCTGGTATTAGTTCTCCTGGGTTTCTGGGGTACAGTGCCCATGCCATCTTCCCCCTCTCCTAATATGTAAGGGAAAAAGGGATGGCGGTCTGTCTTCTGTAACTTCTTCACAGCTGAGAATGGGCATAGAGATGTCCCTGCCTAACATTAGGAGAGAGAAGTATTGACTGTAGGCCATGTCCAGAGCGTCAGGCTGGGATGGTTGCCGAGGTTATGGTGGCATCTGGCATCTGGGTGACTCCCATGAGTGTTTTTACCCTAGAAGCAACTAGAGAGATGACAAGGTTACAAATACAAGGTCCACATATCCCATGGGGAGTAGCAAAAACTGGAGTGGTTGCTAATCTTCTTAAAGCCTCAGGTCTTGGACATACCCCAGAGGCACTGAGATCTTGGGCTAGAAGCCTGGGGTTCTCTCCACTTTGGGGGTGCTTCATACAGACCCAACAGTTAGAGGGACCCACTTTGGCTACTGCTTCCCCAAGCTGAATCAGAGAATTATATGTCCCGCTGGCTGGGTGTGCATGATTTAAAACATAGAAGACCCAAAATTTAAGGAAAGAAATAGTTATAGTCAGGTAGTTAAGAGCTAAAGTCAAAGGGGTTAAGATAGCAGGGACAGAAAGGCTGTGGGCACAGGGTCTTGGGGACATGTCCTCAGTGAGTGCCTGGATCCTAGATAGCTGGGAATCTGCTTGGAGATGTGAAGGATGTCCAGCGACTGCTTTCCCTGATGGGCAGACAGGTCACAAGGGGAGATTCAGCCCCTAAGATAGAAATTTAGAAACCAGGACTGGGGGGATAGAAACAAAGAAAATTAGTACAATAATAATTGGCATTACACATTTGAATTTGGGCATCTTAACCAACAGATTTCTTCAGAAATCATCTTCTGACAGGAATAGATCCCTTTAGGAAATCAGATTCCTGAGTTGTTTGTAGAGTTGGTATGTGATGTTTCTGCTAAAGAATATCCCATTGCAAAATACACATTAACTATAACATCTATAAACACTTGAGTAACAATATTTTACAGATGAATTTCTTTACTCCAAATTCTGGGGAAAATTCAGGAGAGCTTTGAGCTATTCCAAGCTCAAGATTGAAACTTCAATGAAGGCTGTAAATACAAGCCATCAATAAACTTCACCTACTTCTCAAAGTATGTTCCCTAACAATTTGAAAATGTTCAATTATTAACCTAATAGATTGTTTGACCAGATCCCCCAAAACTGCACCATTGGACAACTTGACATCCCTCCTTCAATAGAGGAAGTCCAAAAAGTCATTAAACAAATGAGTGCAGGCAAGGCACCCGGTAAAGACGGGATCCCAACCGAGGTGTACAAGGCCTTAAATGAAAAGGCGCTCCAGGCATTCCACATAGTGCTGACCAGCATATGGGAAGAGGAAGACATGCCCCCAGAACTCAGAGATGCCTCCATCGTAGCCCTGTACAAGAACAAAGATGCATGAGCAGCCTGTGACAACTACAGAGGCATCTCACTACTCTCCACTGCCGGAAAGATCCTCGCCCGTGTTATACTCAACAGACTCCTGTCATCTGTTTCAGAGCAGAACCTGCCTGAATCACAATGTGGCTTCCGACCAGATCGCAGCACCATCAACATGGTCTTCATGGTGAGGCAAATGCAGGAAAAATGCCTTGAGCAGAACCTGAGTCTCTACATTGTCTTCATACACCTGAAAAAGATGTTTGACACAGTGAACAGGGACGCATTGTGGGTGATCCTCAGCAAGCTCAGTCCCCAGCACAATTTATCAAACTGATCCAACTCTTTCATGTCAACATTACAGGGGAAGACCTATCTGGTGGAGAGACTTCTGATCGCTTCAACATCTCCAAAGGCATAAAACAAGGCTGTGTCCTCGCTCCAGTACTTTTCAACCTATTTTTCACCCAAGTATTACGACATGCTGTGATGGATCTAGATCTGGGCGTCTACATCAAATACCGACTGGATTGCTCACTAGTTGACCTTCGCCGCCTGACTGAAAAAACAAAGACAACAGAGAGACTCATCCTGGAAGCTCTCTTCGCAGATGACTGTGCTCTCATGGCCCATCAAGAAAATCATCTCCAAACCATTGTGGACAGGTTCTCCACCGCAACAAAACTGTTTGGCCTGACTATCAGCCTCAGCAAAACAGAGGTGCTGTTCCAACCTGCACCAGGGAGGCCAACGAACCAGCCGTGCATTACAATCGACGGCACGCAGCTTTCTAACATCAACACTTTCAAGTACCTGGGCAGCACCATCACCCACGATGGGTCCCTAGACCAAGAGATTAATGCCAGGATCCAAAAGGCCAGCCAGGCACTCGGGCAGCTGTGCTGCAAAGTCCTCCAACACAGAGGTGTAAGCACTGCAACGAAGCTCAAAGTGTACAATGCAGTGGTCCTCAGCTCGCTCCTGTACAGTTGTGAGACATGGACACTGTACCGGAAGCACATGAAACAGCTGGAGCAATTCCACCAATGCTCCCTCTGGGAAATCATGAGGATCTGATGGCAGGAACGAATCACCAACCAGGAAGTCCTCGACAGAGCCAACTCCACCAGCATCGAAGTCTTGGTCCTCAAAGCCCAGCTACAATGGTCTGGACACGTCATCCACATGGACCCACAGCAAATACCAAGACAGGTATTCTACGGTGAACTGTCAGCTGGACTCAGGAAACAAGGTCGACCAAAGAAAAGATTCAAGGATCAGCTAAAGTCCAACTTGAAGTGGGCTGGCATCACACCAAAGCAACTAGAACTCGCTGCCTCTGACAGAAGCAGCTGGCGAACCCACATTAACCACGCTGCCGCCATCTTTGAAGATAAATGACGTCAAAGTCTTGCCACTGCGCGTGAATGCCAGCACCAGGCCACAATCACACCTCCCGTAACACCTGGAGTCCCTTGCCCCATGTGCCACAAACTCTGCGCCTCAATCTTTGGACTCCAAAGCCACATGAGGGTACACCGTAGATGAAACTGCACAAAGACAATAGTCATTCTCCATCACCAAGAAACTACTACTATTACTACTAGATTGTTTGGGGAAATGGAAACATTAATTTTCCAATTTGTATTATGTGCTGATTATGGGGATGTCACGAAGGAAGAAGACACAGAAGGGAAAATATCTCCTCATGTCACAGGATATAGAGAGTGGCTTTGTGTACCAAGCAAGGCTGGCACTGCCATTATTGTTTCACTCAAGGATTCGCAGCCTAGATGGTCAGGAAAATTCAGTCCAAAGTGAGCCTTGTGCTGCCTTCTCTATAACCATCCTAGGACTTTCTCTCTCCTTTGAGCACTTGCCACTGGATCCCAGAAGCCTTCTTTTTCCTTAAAGGACAAGTCTCATCCATTACAGCTCAGAGAAATTCTGCTTGTCAGCAGACCAGAAACAAATTTCCATACCTTCAAACAAGCTTTTCTGACCATTTGTCCTCTCTAAGGATTCTTTAAAGCCTATGAGTCTACATTATAGCAATTATTCTTATATATTTTGGCAATGATTAATTTATCACAATTTAGTCATAAAACCTGAACAGGAATGTTGAATTCATTAGCTCTGCAGTAAATACAAATCAGGGCTAGATCATATCCTGGCCTTAGGCCATGTGAAAGAACTAAGACAAGACCAGTCAGGAATCTCTAAGGAATTTTCAGAGAAATTCCAGAATTATTTGTGATTTTACAAAACTACATACATCAATTCTAGAAATTATCCTTAATATCCAATTACAAGGACAGAACAACTATCTGTTCACTTCACTTTCTCTCTCTCTCTCTCTCTCTCTCTCTCTCTCTCTCTCTCTCTCTCTTTTCCTTCAAAACTCTCTGCTTAAAAAGGAGAACACAACTTCCATTCTTCCTTCACAAATCTACATACTAAAGCTTTATGGACTTTAGATCAAAGTCCTTTCTTCTGAACTGAAACCCAACATACCTCTTCACCTTCTCTGACTTGCTTTTACCATCATAAGTCAAACAAACATTCTATTGATATCACTTCAATTGCTAATTGGTAACCAAAAGAATTCTGATTTAAAGGATCATTGAAATACTGTATCTTTAGCATAGTACTCATCAGTTATAAATTTCAGTTGATAGAACAAATTGGTAAACTGAGGTAACCACTGAGTATTGAACAAAATATATGGTAGAGTCAGATTTACAATGAGCTTATTTACATCCAAAAAATATTTAAAATACATATATCAACAGCAACTGACATAACATTTTAAAATTTCATAAAACATTTAGTATTACAGGATCTATTTTAAATTTAGAGATTTGAAACCTTTTAAGGACTGTAAACCTTAAAGCAAGCCTTTTGACAAGCAGTCTGATTATCTATTTTCAAGACCAAGAAGTTAAATGTAACAATAAAGTTATTCCAACTTTAATACACTGGGATGAAAACCATCGAGATGAAAACCATTTGATAATTTTAAACAAAAACCCATTTTTGGTAAATTTAAACACTTAAATCCATTTTTTCCCTTAAACCTCTGATGGTAGAAAAGTAGATAAGGATGGAATGCAGTCTTTTTGAGGCTATACTGCTAAAAACCTATTTTACAAAACCAATCTGTAGCTTTTCTATACAAACTTAAATTTTACTGTCTAACAAAATTAAAATTAGGATGTTATTTTTTAAACCCATATAAATACATGATCACAATTTTGAAATAAAATACCAATAAATGCCTCTAGACAGATTTAAGCATTATTTCCTTTTGGCTAGCAGACAGGGAAAGGAGAATTATCAGGTCTTATCTCTCCCTGTTTACCTCAAAACAGAAGATAATTAATAGGTTGTTCTACAAGTTAAAAAAAAAACCTTAGTTTAACAAGTGTGAGACATTTAGAAATGCCCAAAATAGGGCTTTCTCACCAGCTCTTCTATTCAGAATCAATCCTTCTTCCTCTCTGCAGAGAGGAGGAAGGCAGATCTGATCAGTGAACTGAAAAGCTTCCCCGTTTCCTTCCCCCCCATCTCCACCTGCCTTAAAATCCAAGTTAAAAGTAGAGTCTGGAGAACTGGGAGGCTGGTGAGGGAATAAATCTAAAAGGTAAGGAGCTTCTGTCCATACAATATGTCCAATTGCCACCTGGTGTTAGAATTTAGGGTACCAAAAAGTCAATTTCCTCATCTTTATTTATTTTTTTTTTATGTTGCTCAGCTATTTAACATGAGAGAAAACAAACAAACAAAAAAATCCAACTGAATTTTCTTTCAAGCTGCTTCGGCTTGATCGCTTCCAAACAGGAGAGGCCTGCAAGCATGCTTCTCCCTTTGTCTTAATTGGGTTGGCTAATCCCTATGTGGCTTGACCTCAGACTGGGAAAAAAAAAGGATTTGCCATGGATAGGCCATGCCTCTTGCTTATCAAAGATGTATCCTAGCCAGTTAACATTACAAAAAGAAATTGGTTGCTTTTTCTTTAAGCTGTTTAGTGCCAATTTTTTCCAATTTTTAAGTATACACCCCAATGGGGAATCTCGGGGTTCTCTCTGTCTCTGTCCCATTTAGATGCAGCATGGCCAATTCCACACCGGAAGGTCAACAACTGTGCATCCACAGATGTTGCCCAACCAAGAGCACTCAGTTCAAGACTGAGGCGAGCATTCAGTTGAAAACTAAGGAGGCAAGACCCCCACACAACTTAGAACCATCTTCCAGTATAACAGGGAGCCAACAGATAGACCCCAAACTCCAGTGGTCAGACTGATCTGGGGCCGATGTGAGAGAGAACACGAAAGAGTTCCCACAGAGATATCACCCAAAAGATGGGGGTTTCAGGAGTCAAAGAAAAGGCTCATTCCTACCTGAGTCCTCCTCGTGGAAGCTGTGTCCTCGTGAAAGATCTAGGTTACAGGAGTAGCTTTCAGGAGAGCCCAAAACGTTGGGCGCCAAAATGTTATGGGCAGGAAGGAAACCTTTGGGGGGCGGGAAGGATACCTTTTGCAAGAATGCAAGACTCCAAAACTTAGCTGAAAAACAAAAAAGAGATTTATTAATTTAGAAAGTAATGTTGAGAGTGGCCAGGAGGATAGCCAGGTGGGACAGCAAGATGGGGAGCAGTTCCTTGGGAGGACAGCATGAAAGGAAAGGCTGTTCCCCCAGACGACATCAGTTCTGGGGTTTATATACTTTTTTTTTTAAACATTATTTTATTTGGTCGTTTTCATACATTATTCACTGGAAACAAAGATCATTTTCTTTTCCTCCCTTCCCCCCCACCCCCACCTTTCCCTCTCCCGTAGCCGACGCATGATTCCACTGGTTATCACATGTGTTCTTGACTCGAACCCATTTCCCTGTTATTGGAATTTGCATTATAGTGTTCATTTAGAGTCTCTCCTCAGTCTTATCTCCTCCAACCTTGTAGTCAAGCAGTTGCTTTTCATCGGTGTTTTTACTCCCACAGTTTATCCTCTGCTTGTGGGTACTATTTTTTTTAGATCCCTGCAGATTGTTCAGGGAAATTGCATTGATACTAATGGAGAAGTCCATCACCTTCGATTGTACCACAATGTATCAGTCTCTGTGTATAATGTTTTCCTGGTTCTGCTCCTCTCGCTCTGCATTACTTCCTGGAGGTTGTTCCAGTCTCCATGGAATTCCTCCACTTTATTATTCCTTTTAGTACAATAGTATTCCATCACCAACATATACCACAATTTGTTCAGCCATTCCCCAATTGAAGGGCATCCCCTCGTTTTCCAATTTTTGGCCACCACAAAGAGTGCAGCTATGAATATTTTTGTACAAGTTTTTTGTCCATTATCTCTTTGGGGTACAAGCCCAGCAGTATGGCTGGATCAAAGGGTAGACATTCTTTAATCGCCCTTTGTGCATAGTTCCAAATTGCCCTCCAGAATGGTTGGATCAATTCACAACTCCACCCGCAATGAATTAATGTCCCCACTTTGCCACATCCCCTCCAGCATTCATTACTTTGCATAGCTGTCATGTTAGCCAATCTGCTAGGTGTGAGGTGAAACCTCAGAGTTGTTTTGATTTGCATCTCTCTGATTATAAGAGATGTAGAGCACTTCTTCATGTGCTTATTAATAGTTTTGATTTCTTTGGCTGAGAACTGCCTGTTCATGTCCCTTGCCCATTTGTCAATTGGAGAATGGTTTGATTTTTTGTACAATTGATTTAGTTCTTTATAAATTTGAGTAATTAAACCTTTGTCAGAGGTTTTTATGAAGATTGTTTCCCAATTTGTTGCTACCCTTCTGATTTTGGTTACATTGGTTTTGTTTGTACAAAAACTTTTTAATTTGATGTAATCCAGATTATTTATTTTGCATTTTGTAACTCTTTCTAATTCTTGCTTGGTTTTGAAGTATTTCCCTTCCCAAAGGTCTGACATGTATACTATTCTGTGTTCACCCAATTTTCTTATACTTTCCTTCTTTATATTCAAGTCATTCATCCATTTTGAATTTATCTTGGTGTAGGGTGTGAGGTGTTGATCTAAGCCTAATCTTTCCCACACTGTCCTCCAATTTTCCCAGCAGTTTTTATGAAATAGTGGATTTTTGTTCCAAAAGCTGGGATATTTGGGTTTGTCATATACTGTCTTGCTGAGGTTGCTTGCCCCCAATCTATGCCACTGATCCTCCTTTCTGTCTCTTAGCCAGTACCAAATTGTTTTGATGACCGCTGCTTTGTAATATAGTCTGAGATCTGGGACTGCAAGACCCCCTTCCTTTGTATTTTTTTATTATTTCCCTGGATATCCTTGATCTTTTGTTCTTCCAAATGAACTTTGTTATGGTTTTTTCTAAATCAGTAAAGAAAATTTTGGGAAGTTCCATGGGTATGGCACTAAATAGATAGATGAGTTTGGGTAGGATGGTCATTTTTATTATATTGGCTCGTCCTACCCGTGAGCAGTTAATGTTCTTCCAATTGTTTAAGTCTAGTTTTAGTTGTGTGGAAAGTGTTTTGTAGTTGTGTTCATATAGATCTTGTGTTTGTCTCGGGAGATAGATTCCTAAGTATTTTATTTTGTCTAGGGTAATTTTGAATGAGATTTCTCTTTCTAGTTCTTGCTGCTGAGCTGTGTTGGAATTATATAGAAATGATGATGACTTATTATGGCCTCCCGGCCTGCGAGAGGCTGTAAAGGTGAGAAAGAGAGGATAGAGATAGAGTAGAAGTTTTGATCCCGCGAAGGGCGTGAACGAGCCGACTTTAGAGATGTGAATAACCGAGTCAGTAGACAAATATTATTTGTATGAGCCACAGCTAAGCTCCGACCACTGAGTGTAATTATTCAAGCTAAAACCACCCAATGATCTCAACTTAACACCATACTGGTCAGAGGATAATGCTAGCTCAGATGGAAAGGAGATCAGAAACTGAAGGAGGTAGATAATGCTAGGTAGCATTAGGAGAAAGAGAGGAAGTAAGGCAGGCCTGGCCTAAAGACCAGGCCTTAGTGAGAAAGATAGAGAAGAGAGAGAGAGAGACAGGCAGGGGAGAAGATGCCCCTTGCCAAACCTGGGAATGCTCTTCAAGTGGGGGGAGCTTACTGGGGCTCGTTTATTTATAGTCTTGACAGCTCAATACATATTGAACAGTTATATGATACCTCAATACATATGGATGAGTTACCTGGGGTATTCCCATTGGATAATGCAACTTATGACAAGGTGAAGGTGGGGTTATTATCCCCGGGAGAGTGAGACAAAGGAAAGCTAGGTTTCGCGCCTAAACTTCAGCCACGCTGGCAATAAAATTTATTGCCATGCACAGGATGGCTATGTGCTCACTCACATTCCTTGTCTCCCCATAGTGTCTATGGGCTGGACTGCTACACTTATGTGGGTTTATTTTGTATCCTGCAACTTTTCTAAAGTTGTTGATTATTTTCATTAGCTTTTTGGTTGAATCTCTAGGATTCTTTAAGTAGACCATCATGTCATCTGCAAAGAGCGATAATTTGGTCTCCTCCTTGCCTATTTTAATGCCATCAATTTCTTTTTCTTCTCTAATTGCTACTGCTAGTGTTTCTAATACAATGTCAAATAATAGAGGTGATAATGGGCATCCTTGTTTCACTCCTGATCTTAATGGGAATGGATTTAGTTTATCCCCATTGCAGATGATATTAGCTGATGGTTTTAGATATATACTGTTTATTATTTTTAGGAATGACCCTTCTATTCCTATGCTTTCTAGTGTTTTTAGTAGGAATGGGTGTTGTATTTTATCAAAGGCTTTTTCTGCATCTATTGAGATAATCATGTGGTTCTTGTTGGTTTGCTTGTTGATGTGGTCAATTATGTGGATAGTTTTCCTAATGTTGAACCAGCCCTGCATCCCTGGTATAAATCCTACTTGATCATGGTGGATGACCCTTCTGATGACTTGCTGGAGTCTTTTTTGCTAGTATCCTATTTAATAATTTTGCATCTATATTCATTAGGGAGATTGGTCTATAGTTTTCTTTCTCTGTTTTTGACCTGCCTGGTTTTGGAATCAGTACCATGTTTGTGTCATAAAAGGACTTTGGTAGAACCCCCTCTTTGATTATTATGTCAAATAGTTTGTATAGTATTGGGATTAACTGTTCTCTGAATGTTTGATAGAATTCACTGGTGAATCCATCAGGCCCTGGGGAGTTTTTCTTAGGAAGTTCTTTGATGGCCTGTTGGATTTCTTTTTCTGATATGGGATTGTTTAAGAAAACTATTTCTTCTTCTGTTAGTCTAGGCAATTTATATTTTTGTAAATATTCATCCATATCACCTAGGTTGGTATATTTATTGCCTTATAGTTGGGAAAAGTAGTTTTTAATGATTGCCTTAATTTCCTCTTCATTGGAGGTGAGATCCCCCTTTTCATCCTTGATGCTGTTAATTTGCCTTTCTTCTTTCCTTTTTTTAATTAGATTAACCATTACTTTGTCTATTTTGTCTGTTTTTTCAAAGTACCAGCTTCTAGTCTTGTTTATTAGCTTAATAGTTCTGTCACGTTCAATTTTATTAATTTCTCCCTTAATTTTTAGGATCTCTAGTATGGTTTTCTTCTGGGGGGTTTTAATTTGTTCATTCTCAAGTTTTTTTATTTGAATTTTCAATTCCTTGGTCTCTGTCCTCCCTAATTTGTTAATATATGCACTCAAGGATATGAATTTTCCTCTAAGTACTGCCTTGGCTGCATCCCATAAGGTTTGCAAGGATGTTTCGCCATTGTCATTTTCTTCAATGAAATTGTTAATTGTTTCTATGATTTCTTCTCTAACTATCCGATTTTGGAGTATCATGTTATTTAATTTCCAATTAATTTTTGATTTCGGTCTCCATGTACCCTGGCCAATCAATATTTTAATTGCCTTGTGATCTGAAAAGGCTGCAGTTATTATTTCTGCATTTCTGCATTTGAGTGCCATGCTTCTATGACCTAGTGTATGATCTATTTTTGTGAATGTGCCATGTGGTGTTGAAAAGAAGGTGTATTCTTTTTTGTCCCTATTTATTTTTCTCTGTATGTCTATTAACTCTAATTTTTCTAAGATTTCATTCAACTCTTTTACCTCTTTCTTGTTTATTTTTTGGTTTAATTTATCTAAATTTGATAGTGGTTGGTTTAAGTCTCCCACTAATATGGTTTTACTGTCTATTTCCTCCTTCAATTCTCCTAGTTTCTCTATTAAAAATTTGGATGCTATACCATTTGGTGCATACATGTTGATTAGTGATATTTCCTCATTATCTATACTCCCTTTTAGCAGAATATATTTACCTTCCCTATCCCTTTTAATCAGGTATATTTGTGCTTTGGCTTTGTCAGATATCATGATTGCAACTCCTGCCCTCTTTCTATCAGTTGAGGCCCAAAAGGTCTTACTCCAACCTTTAATTCTAACCTTGTGAGTGTCAACCCGTCTCATATGTGTTTCTTGAAGACAACATATGGTAGGGTTTTGGGTTCTAATCCAATCTGCTATTTGTCTACGTTTTATGGGCGAGTTCATCCCATTCATGTTCAAAGTTATGATTGTCATTTGTGGATTCGCTGGCATTTTGATATCTTCCCCTAGTTCTGACCTTTCTTCTTTAGCTTTCTCCTTTTGAACCACTGATTTACTTTAGGTCAGTCCCCCTAGTCCCCTCCCTTGAGATGCTTCCCTTTCTATCCCCTCCCTTTTTATGCTCCCTCCCCTCCCCCCCTCTCCTTCCCTCCCTTTTTGTACTCCCTCCCTCCACCCCCTCCTTGATTTTCCTTTCTTTCTTGCCCTAATGGATAAGATAGAATTCAGGATCCCACTGGATCTAGATGTTCTTCCCTCTCAGATTTGATTTCACTGAGAGTAAGGTTTAAGTAATTCTACTTCACACTCTCTTCCTCTCCTTCTCATATGAGAGTTCTTCCCCTCCCCTTCCCATGTGTATCTCTATATGGGAAAGATTATTCTATTGATTCCCCCCCTATTTCTTGAAGTTATTCTTAGTATTATTGACGGTTCCCCCCTCCCTTTTCCTTTTTTGTCCCCACTTTCCTCAAATCTTCTTAATGCCCCAATCTTTCCCTATGCATGTTTCTTCTAACTACTCTTATGATGATACAATTTATGAGAGTTACACAAAACATTTTCCCCACATATTAATATATATAATTTGATGTAAATGTAGTCCTTATAGAAGAGAGTTTGACTTAAAGAAAAAGATAAGATTTATCTCCTTTTCCCTTTCTTTCATATTTACCTTTTCATGTTTCTCTTGCTTTCTGTGCTTGGATATCAAACTTTCCACAGAGCTCTGGTCTTTTCTTAGCAAATGCTTGGAAATCTTCTATTTTGTTGAATGCCCATACTTTCCCCTGGAAGTATATAGTCAGTTTTGCTGGGTAGTTGATTCTTGGTTGGAGACCCAGCTCTCTTGCCTTTCTAAATATCGTGTTCCATGCTTTGCGGTCTCTTAGTGTGTTAGCCGCTAAGTCGTGTGTAATCCTTATGGGAGCCCCCTTATATCTGAAGCTCTTCTTCTTGGCTTCTTGTAGGATTTTCTCCTTTACTTGGAAGCTCTTGAATTTGGCAATTACATTCCTAGGGGTTGTCTTTTGGGGATTTAGTATAGAAGGTGTTCTATGAATCCTTTCTATTTCTATTTTGCCTCCTTGCTCCAGAACGTGGGGGGCAATTTTCTTTTATAATCTCCTGTAGAATAATATCGAGATTATTGTTTATCTCTGGGTTTTCTGGGAGACTGATAATTCGAAGATTTTCTCTTCTCCCTCTGTTTTCCAGATCTGTGACCTTCTCAGTGAGATATTTTATGTTTTCTTCTAATTCATTAATTTTTTGGGTTTGCTTTATTGATTCTTGCTGTTTTATCATCTCACTTTCTTCGAGGTGCTTAATTCTGGTTGTTAGGGACTGGTTTTGCTTTTCAGCCTTGTCTGCCCTTCTATTGGATGCTTCGAGTTCTTTTTCCAATTGAGCATTCTTATCTGTCAGACAGCTGATCTCTTTCTCCCATTTTTCTTTCCAGGTTTCCATCTTTTGGATAAGTTCCAGTTTGATATCTTCCAGAGCTTGTTGATAGTTTCCATTTTGGGAGGCGTGTTCTGAATTTTTTTGGATTTCCTCCTCATTCTCCTCTTTTCCTTGGGTACTTCCACCATAAAAGTTTTCAATAGTCACTTTTTTTCCTTTCTTCCTGGAGGCTTGATTTTGGGCCATGTGAGCCATCCCTTTGGTGGTTTTATTTCCCTTTCCTTTTTGGTCTGGGATCTGGGTTATATGGGCGGTTTTTCTGTGAATTTAGGTTGCTTCAGACTAGTTCTTCCCAGCCTCTGAGGTTTCTTAGAGTGCTGGGTCCCTGATCACAGCCACACTTCCCAGGTGTTCAGCTCCACCCAGATAATCAACGCGTGGTCTGCCCCTGGTGTTTAGCTCCGCGGAGATGTTCAGCTCAGCCTGCCCCAAGTACAGCTCCACTGAAGCGCTGGATTCTCCAGTGAAGCTGCCCTGAGACGTTTTTTCCTGGCAGTCCCCAGATCCCAAGGACCCTGGAGTGCCCCCCCCCAGACAGAGACGTTCCCCACTCACTCGTTGTCCCGGTGTGCGCTCAGGTAGCTCACTCTGGTTTAGTGGGGGAGGTGGGGTGGAGGAAGGGCGGCTCAGTTCACTTTTCTGTGCAAGCTTTTCCTCCTTATTATAGTGTGGAAATGTTCAAACCCCACGTACCTCTCACCTCAGTGGAGTGCTGGGAGTACTGGGGTGTCCTTCTGTTCCTCCAAAGGTGATTTTTATGCTCCTTTGATGTAGTCTATTTCGTTCGGTGCCGGGGAGAGGAAGCGTGTGTCGTCTAGATTGCAGCCATGATTACCTGGAAGTCGGTTTATATACTCTTTAGATGCTATGTACTGGTTTTCGCTTGACTTGGAGAGTCTTGGTCCCTCAGGCATTTGGTGGGGTGAGGTGGTCATTTGACTGGGGCCTGCCTGGAGGCATAAAGATTCATTTCTTTGTCCATCTTAAATCTAGAGGACAAAAGAGGGTAAACATCTCAGGACCCTAGGTGGGGACATTGGGCATTTCTAGGTTAATAGTCCCAAGGATGCAAGGGCAAGGGAGTTTCCCTGATAAGAGTTGGCCTGGGTTTCTGGGGTACAGTGCCCATGTCAAGATGAGGTTTTAAAATTAACGAAAATTAGAAACATTTTAATCTTGAGAATTTTGGAGTTTGAGTTCATTTCAATATGGAACCATCCTTTAGTATCTATTGTAAGCAGCCCCTTCTCTTACACCCTACCTTTCCCAAGATTGATTGTATCCTGTCAGTGTAGTTTGAACACTCCCATTTTCTTTGTAGCTAATGATTTCCATCATCTTTCCTTGTCCCTGGATTCCCCAAATGGTATGGAGGTTCCCCAAATTCTTTTGTTCCTCAAAATCCATCCTGAGTCGGTGGCACTCCCAGGAGTTAGTGAATAGGGCGTCTATACTCTGCGCGGTCTTGGGGAGCATCTCTGTTGTTGTGGCCTATTAGCGCTGAGGTCTTTTAGTGCTGAACCCCTTTAGCCTTTGATTAAAGAGTGATTTTGACTATTTAATAGTTCTGTGTTTTTTCTAGTTGACACCTGCTACCCCTAGGTGAGATGACGGATTAGAGGGTGGCACAGGAGTCTGTAGTGCCTCAGTCTCCCCCCTCCAACCCCACAACACCAGGAAGCACACCCTGGATTAGTTTACTGTCTGTTTTAAGGGGCTACTCCCTGCTCTCTGCTGTGCTGTTCTGATCAAAGTGGGAGCTAGGAGCCCCTGTCAGCTTCCCTGCAGGTTTGGTGTGCTGGGGAAGGTACAGGCAGTCAGGGGGCTGGGAAGGATTAGGAGTTCCTGCTTGATCCCAGAGCCAATTGGATTTCCTTTGGAAACCTCAAGACTGGGGCTCCTTTCTCCACACTCTACCCTTATCCAATCTAAAAAAATTGGGGGTGGGAAAACCTGTGGAGGGAGCTTATCTGTCTCAGCCAAGGTGTATCCAGCATATGAAAACAAATGGAGCAAACAGGAGCAGCTCTGCGAAGGTCACCCTAATCTAGACTCAAAGCCTTTTTCGGAAGAAAATTAAGAATTCTTTTTTCCAATAGTGGTTGCCATTTTGTTAGATTAAAATTAATCTCATCAAGTTCTCATTTTCCATAAAGTTTATTACTAATCACTTGAAATAGAAAAGGTACATGAGCATAGATTTAAAGTCTCTTCCTTACTCTAAGCCTGACCGTATGTTAGCTCATCCTGCAGGATCCTCTGTCTCCCCTACCTGTCTCCTCCAGGAAGCAGAGAGTGAAAAAAAAAAGGCCCTGGACTCCACCCACAGCCTTTTACTTACCTTATTGAGGCAGGGCTGGCATGTGAAAAATGAAATGAACTGGGTCTACAATCGAGGAGGGGGAAGGGATTGACATAGGCATTGTACTGCCAGAAAACCAGGCGAACTATTATGGATAGAGACATGCCCCTCCAGGCTACACCTGGATCCTATCAGGCTACATCTCAGATATCTGTTTGTTAAGGAGTCTTCATGCCTCCAGGCAGACCCCAATCAGATGACCACCTCACCCCACCAAATGCCCCAGTGACTAGCACTCTAGGTCAGGGCCACACCATGACACAGCATCTGTTGTAAAGACTATAAGATCCCCAGAACTGATATCATCTGTGGGAACATCCTTTCCATCCACGCTGTCCTCCCAGGAACTGCTCTCCATCTGGCTGTCCTACCTGGCTATCCTCCTGGCCATTCTCAACATTACCTCCTAAATTAATAAATTTCTCTTTTTGTTTTTAAGCTGTTTTGGAGTCTTGCATTCTTGCAAAAGGTATCCTTCCCGAACCCCAGGGGTGCACATCTGCACCCCCATAACATAGCCTTCATCAATGGGATTACCCATAAAGCCAATGTCAGAGCAGACAAGGTAGCCAGGTGTGCAGGGGAGCCCAGAGGGCCTCTGATGGTGGAGCACAACCCATGGTAAGGAGCAGAGAACAGTGTGTAGACAGCAAGAGGCTCAAATGAACTTGTCTGCAGAGTCCATGCTGGGGAGTCAACAGAGTAACACACTATAACCAGACCAAATATAGCAAACACACCAATCACATAAGATGCAATACAATAACCCTCCATGGCTTTGTTGGTGGGTGTATTGAACAGAGCAGGTTCTCTGCTTAGGAGACCAGACCAAAAGTCACACTCAAGCCATGGTCCTCAGCTGCCTCCTCATTTCCAGTCAACACACTTTTGCCATCATGTGGAAGCCGTTTGCTCCCCTCCAACAGAGCCTCCTGAGCTTTGCCTCTGCCCAGGCCATTCTGGTGAGCCACTTCGACTCTCCTTTCCTGATTTTGCTTCACTGAACAGGGCAAGACCAGACCAAGATCGCCTTTACCTGGGCAATTATACAGCAACAGGATGGAGCCAAATCAGTGTAGATCAATTCATCAAACCCCCCAATCAGTCCATCACAATAAAAAGTGACATTAAAATGATTCCAGAAAACAATCAGGAAAAAAATTATGTGTGATTAAAGCCTGACCTGTTCTCTGCAAGGAAAAGCAGAGCAAATGCTTCCCTCCTTCCAGAAGAGAAAAGCTGCCCTCAGCTGTCCTGTGATTCAAGGAAGTCTCCAAGCCTCAGAGGGCTTGTCTAAGGCAGGGAAGAGCCATTCAGAGCAATGGGAGGAGGAGAATCAGGAGACAGAGAGAAGATGGCTACGAAGGCTGCAGCTTTGTTAAGAGCCTGCAAAACTTTGGGGGTAAAAAAGGACATTTAAGTAGCTCCATCCGGAACTCTGAAAGACACTTTGGGGAAGATAAAAGGCTGCTCCTGAAGCTGACCAGGTTATCCGTCCCTGGCAATGGGGTCTGAATCAGGAAAAAGCAGGAAGTGCTCCACCATTCTGACCCAGATGACTCTCCAACCACCTCCCCCAAACCTTGCTCCCTCCCCCACACCCTCCCCACTGCATGGCATCATCAAGTAGGACCCACAGAGAGGAAGGAGAAGGGAAACTGGTCAGAGAGGCTCAGGGTGGGGACACAGTGCAGAGCTGGCCCTGGTGTCATCCTCTGCCTCAGACCAGCCCCAGGTCAGCCTCAGTCCCTTCTCCCACCAGCCTCTGGGAGCACCATGACTCCTGCCCTCTCAGTCCTGCTGTGCTTGGGTGAGTCCTCAGCAGCCCCCATCCTAGAGGAGACTTTAGCCACCATCAAGTGCCCCTCCCCCACCTCCCCTGTGCTGAGAAGGAAACTTTCCTCCAGAGCAGAGGAGTGACAAGTCTAAGGTCACACAGCAAGAGTGGGGTTGGGAGGAGAGAATCTGGGATTCTTAGAGGGGTCTCCTGGGCTCCAGCCTCCTTCCCTCACAGCAGCCCTAAGCCCTGGCCCTGAGCTGTCTCTGTCCTTCCTGTGGGAATGCTGGTGGGAGCCGAGAGTAATCAGGGTCTTCTCTGCCAGGTCTGTGTCTGTGCAAGGGGACAAGGACCCAGGGAGCAGGTGAGTCCTTCCTCCCACAATATCCCTCCCAGAGGACACAACTGACCCAGGGGAGGGAGCTGGGGGAGGTCTGGGCTGGGCTGACAGTCTATAGAGAGGGGACCCGGGGTGGGGGCGGGGCTCCTACAGAAGGGGGTTCCCCTGGACCTAACAGCTCTCCTTCCCTCCCAGACAGACTCCCCAAACCCTCCCTCAGGGCAGAGAATGGCTCTGTGGTGCCCCATGGGGGAGCTGTGACCCTCAGATGCAGGGGATCATGGGAGGCTGAAGATTGGCAGCTGGAGAAAAGGGGAGGATATAAATGGTCACCCAAAGCTGGGAGACCAGCTGGAAATGAGGTCGAGTTTTCCCTCCCATCAGTGACACCACATAATGCAGGGACCTACCAATGCCTCTACAGACATTCATCCTCCTGGTGGTCAGAGCGCAGTGACCCCCTGGAGCTGGTGGTGACAGGTAAGGCACATCCTCCCCCCAGGCTGGGCTCGCTCAGGGTCTCCACAGCTCTGGGTCCCTCCTCAGCCCAGCCTGGCCCCGAGTGTCCCTCTGGCTCTGCCCTTCCTGGCTTCTCCCCTGTGTCTGCCTCAGCTCTCCCTCTGGGGTTGGCAGAAGAGGGGAGGAACCAGCATTTGTGTGCCAAACACATTATCCTTGTTGTTCCATTGGATCCTCACAACAACTCTGCCAGGTCAATGCTAGTGTGATCCCAACTTTACAGATGAGGAAACTGAGGCAGAGAGAAAGTGACATGCTGAGGATAACCTAGTTAAGATGGACCTAAAGCTAGATTTGAAATCATGTCTTCTAGACTCCAGACCCAGGACTCTTCACTGCCCCAAGAGCTTCCTCACTCAGTTCCCACCTTGGGGTCAGACAGGAGGCAGGAGAGGCTCAGCTTGGACCTCAGGAGACCAGACAGAGCTGGGGGCTCCCTGGGGATAGGCCAGGGCTAGTGAGGCATCTCCCAGAGCCAGGAGAGAGCAGAGGGTGGAGCTGCTGCTGCCCAGGACCCTCTCCCAGCCCAGGTCAGGGTGTTGAGGGGCATCAGGAGGCACAGCAGAGCCTCTTCGTCCCCTTCTCAGCCTGTCCCAGAGGATCATGCAGGCTTCCTCCCCCTTCTTTCCCTCCCCCCCCCCATTCCTCTTTCCCAGAGCTGTCCAAGGTCTTTCCCTCCCCTCACACACCTGACATTTCCTCTCTCAGAGCTGAACCTCCCAGCCCAGCCCAGGCCTCCTCCCAGCCTCATCTGCCCCCTCCCTGCCCCAGGGCTGCTCCCGCTCTAACTCCAGGGTCTCCCCCCCCCCCAGGCCTCTCTGCCCCGCCCTCCCTGGCAGCCCTGCCAGGCTCTGAGGTGGCCTCAGGACAGAGCGTGACCCTGCAGTGTCGGTCAGAGGGATATCATGACATGTTCGTCCTGTGCAAGGAGGGAGAAGAGATCAGCCGCAGCAGGACCCGGAGCCATGGATGGGGGCGTCAGGCTGACTTCCTCTTCCCTGCTGTGACTCCTACCCAGAATGGCACTTACCGATGCTTTGGCTTTAATAATTCTTCCTCCTCCCTGTGGTCCTCCCCCAGCGCCCCCCTGGTGCTCCGGGTCTCAGGTGAGGCAGCCCCAGCCCCTCCTAGCCCCCCCACCCATCTCCCAGCCTCCCTCTCTGCCCTGGGGCACCTCCCTGCCTCCTCAGGCCTGTCCAGGGGACCCCAGAGGCCAGGGGGGCTGGGGAAGAGGAGGCTCAGAGGGAGGGCACTGGGGCATCCTCAGAGAGTGTAGACAGTGAGGCCTCTCCTCATGACCCCTCTAGACACCCCCCCACCATCAGCAGCCCATACAGTCGTGTTGGTCCCAAGTACATACAATTTTCTATTCAGCCTCAGGAAGGGGTTTGAGGTCAGAGGACTAGAGGAGGGCACAGCAGGCCTCAGGTGGGGGATTTGAAACCGGGGCAAAGGGAGGCATGTTAAACCCCCCCCAGAATCCCCCTTCTCTCCCTGTTCCAGGCAATTCAAAGGATCCTCACCTCCCCCAAAGCTCTGCGACTCCCCCAGCTCTGATGTCCCCCCCACCAAGTGAGTAACTCTTTCCTCTGAGGACAGGGTGGGGGTCTCTCTCTCTCTGTCTGTCTCTCTGTCTCTCTCTCTCTGTCTCTCTCTCTCTGTCTCTGTCTCTCTGTCTCTCTCTTTCTGTCTCTCTCTGTCTCTCTCTCTGTCTCTCTCTCTCTGTCTCTGTCTCTCTCTCAGTCTCTCTGTCTCTCTCTTTCTCTCTCTCTGTCTCTCTCTCTCTATGTCTCTCTGTCTCTCTCTGTCTCTCTCTGTCTCTGTCTCTCTGTCTCTGTCTCTCTGTCTCTCTGTCTCTCTCTGTCTCTGTCTCTCTGTCTCTGTCTCTCTGTCTCTCTCTCTGTCTCTCTCTCTGTCTCTCTGTCTCTCTCTGTCTCTCTCTCTCTGTCTCTCTCTGTGTCTCTCTCAGTCTCTCTCTCTGTCTCTCTCTTTCTCTCTCTCTGTCTCTCTGTCTCTGTCTCTTTGTCTCTCTCTCCCTCTCTTTCTCTCTCTTTGTCTGTCTCTGTCTCTCTTTCTCTTTCTCTCTCTCTCAGTCTCTCTCTCTCTTTCTCTCTGTCTCTGTCTCTCTCTCTCTCCCCCCATTGCTGACCACCTTCTGTCTAGGCTGGGCTGAGCCCCTGTTTCTCAGGAGTAATCAAGGCAAGAGGAGGGCTGGAGGGAAGGGACAGAGGAAAGACCAGGCTGGGGAAGAAGGAGGAGCAGGGCTGGTCAGGGAGGGGGGGAAGATGGGGGAAGAGAGGGGCAGAGCAGCCCCACACTTCTCCCTTCTCTCCCTTCCCCAGGAGCTCTTGGGTCTCCCTCTCCTCACCCACACAGCCATAGCTGGAACTAGGGTGCCGGGCCTCTGCTTCTCCCTGGCTTCCCCAGTATAGAGGGAGGGGGGACCCCTTGGGTGCTGCACCCCAATTCCCATACGCTGGAAGCACCCAAGGGCCCTCCTCCCCCTCCTCCCTCCTCTGCCCAGCCCAGCCTCCCACTGATCCAGCAGTCTCAGGCTCTGGCCCCAAGGCAGGGGGGACCTCAGGTCCCTGCAGCCAGCCAGGACAAGGAGCCCTGAGGAGGATTCAGAGGGTCCCTCCCTGCCGCACCAGCTCCTCCATTCTTCTTGCTGGGTCCCTTCCTGTCCCCAGAGCCCTCCAGGAGCTCAGAGGGGGTCACAGGACTCACAGGAGCATCAAGTCTCAGAATGAGGCCAGGAGAGGTCCTGAGCTCAGGCCCATTTGACAGATGGGAAATCCTTGAGGCCTACAGAGAGGAGGGACTGGCCCAGCATCCCTCACCCAGCAAGTCTGGGCACAGCTGGGCTCATACACTGTCTCCAGACCCTCCAGCTCTCCAGGCCTCTCGGGTCCCTCCTGCAGAGCCCCTAACCCTGCCCATTCTCATCCCCAGGGACCTCTCCAAGCCCTGAGTCTGAGGACAGGCCCTCAGGTAAGTACCTGGAGGATTCCCAACAGAGGGAGGAGGGAGGCACAGAGGCTGGGTGTCCAGTCAGGGTCTGCCTGCCTCAACCAGGGTCTCCTAATTTCCCACTACTCCTATTGTATCTCTTTATTATTCTTCTCCCCCCTCTAAGCCTTTGTCAAAGCTGTGTCCCCTCCCTGGAAGGCTCACCCTCCTGACCTCCTCCTTTATTTCAAAGATGTCTCTGAGACTAAGCTTAGGAGCTGCCTCCTATAGGAAGCCTTTCCTGATCTTCAGCCTGTCCCCTCCCACCTGTTAGTGACCCACAGCTCAGCTGTGACTGATCTATTTTTATAGGAAATAACAGAGCATGGCAGGAGAGCATATTTTGCCTTTGTATCCTCTGGGGCTGGCCTAGGACAGGGCCTGACCCTGGGTCAGTGGTTAATAAAAGTCTGGAGAACTGAATCCTGCAATAAGCCTGAGGCCCCCTGAGGACAGGGCTGGACAGGGGACTCCGCACACATCAGGGTTATCTTATCCCCCCAAACCTCGGTCTGCGTCCTGGGCTTTGCCAGCTCTCTCCAGCCTCCCAGCAGGCATCCTGGTAGACGTCTCAGCCTGCCCCATCCTGAGCTCCTACAGGAAGCCTCTCCTGATCCCCAGCTTGTCCCCCTCCCCAGCTGTTAGGGATTCCCTCCTCAGAGAGATGATGTATTTGTGTCCATGTGGAGCCCCCGGAGGGCAGGAGGTAGCTTGGTTTTACCTTGTATCTTCTGGGATGGGCACAGGGTGGGGATTAATAAAAGTCTGGAGAACTGAATTAAGGAATAATCTGGGGGCCCCTGAGGACAGGGCTGGGTCTCCTTCCCTCCCCCTGGGGGTGGCACAGGCAGAAAGTGTTGTCATGGCAACCCAGAGAGAGGAGAAAGTCCTACAAGAAAGGGTGGAGGGTGAGGAGGGGGACCCTTAGCCTGGGCAAGGAAGGCGTCTCTGGTGACTTTGGGGTGTAGCTTCTTTCTGGGAGGAGATCAGAGCCAGGCTACAGAGGGGGGAGGAGCAAGTGAGGAGAGCAAGTGCAAGCATGGAGGTTCAGGGAAGGAGGGAGCTGGGAAGAACTGAAGGGAGAGCAGAGGAAGGACTCAGGGCAGGAGGAGGCAGGAGGCTGCCCAGCCCCTCAGCCCCTCCCCTCCCTCATCCACAGAGCCAGGCTACCAGCAGGGGAATAACTGGCATCTCCCCAGTTCTGGGCAAAGGTCTGGGAGGAGGATCTGAGTGCTTGTGGGAGGTGAAACCTGGGTGAAACAGGGGCTGAACACCGGGCAGCCATTACTCAGTGACCATCTCTGATCCGCAGATGCTGCTGCCCAGGATTACACTGTGGGCAACCTGGTCCGCCTCATCTCAGCTGGGCTGGTCCTCGTCCTCCTGGGGGTCCTGCTGGCTGAGCACTGGAAAAGCTCCAGAGGGCATCGGGTCCAGGGAGTCCTTGGCTGAGCCCTCCGGCCAGAGCAGCCCCCGAGACAGAGGAAGGAAGGAACAAATGCAGTGAGGGCTGCCTCTGTGCCGGGTCTCTATTAAGCACCAAATACAGCCATTAAAAGGGTCGGAGACACAGACAGAGACCGAAGGATGAGGGAGAATTTGCTGCATCCAGAACAGCCTAAGCAGAGTCGGGTCTTTTCCTCTGTGGAAGGAAACCCTTGACAGAAGCCCAGGGCAGGGGAGGGGGGGAAGATGCTGTGAAAAATCCACAAAGATGCCTCCTATTGGAAATAACCCTGAGGCTTCCTCTGCTTGCAGGGCTGAGAGTTGTTCATGTATTTGCAAAGTCAGTGATGAGAATCAAGGAATAAACAATGCAAGATTGTCCAAAGTAACATCTGTTTCCACATAGACAATACAGGATTCTGGGAAAGGATGTTCAGACCTAATTTGGCTGATTCTAAACATGAAGCACAAAATGTAAATCTTTTTCCTGCGGGTTGTGACGTTGTACATGTTCCATCCGTCTTCCTTGTACTGTAAGCTGCCTCTCAGACCCCTCTCCAAGCTGTCACAGGCATGTGAGAACTGCTTGTGTGTGACCTCTGCAAAGCTGGGAGAGAAGCAGCAGCCTGCTTACCCCGATGGTGGCTGGGAGGATGTGAGCATTCGTAGAAAGAGTTCCAATAACTTTGTTTCTTTATACTTTGGCACTTCATGCCTTGATCCTTCAGCCCCAGATCGGTTCTTATATCAAAGGTTTCCGCAGACGTCAGTCTTGTGAATTCTTGAAATCAGCCATCACGAGAACTTCCTTTTGCCTCCATATCTTGCTTTCACCGTCCCTCAACAATTGTTTTGGGGATCAGCTTTGCCCATATTTTCTAATCTTCAACATATATTATTTCTGAACTCTGCCCAATTAAAGGCTTCCTGGCCTCCGTAAACTTAACATTTTTCCATTTAGAAAGTGCCTAAAAGAGAGAACCAGGAAAAGCAATTTCATTGTGGGGTGCTGATGGGGAGGGGGAGGTAGTAAAAGAAAGGATAGGTGTGCAGTGTTATTACATATTGCACAATGCGCTAAATTGGTACTGTATTGAGTGTTAGTGTGGTCTTATCTAAAGTACCATATAGGGAAGATGTGGAGAAGGAAGTAGGGGTTAGAGCACTGGGAGAAGAGAGGATAAACTGAGGGAGGAAAAACAAAACACTTTCGAGGAAGGACAGGGCAAAAGGATAAAGAGAAAAGGCTAAATGGAAATAGAATGGAAGAAAAGACTCCATAATCATGAAAATGGAAAAGTATATGCAGCAGGTTTCTTCAGTGATTGGCCTCATTTCTTAAATGTAGAGAGATGTGAGTCACCCTGATGAGAGTACAAGGCTTTCCCCAAATGATAAATGGTCAAAGGACATAAACAGGCACTTTTCAAATGAAGAAATCAGAGCTATCTTTATTCATATGAAAAATGCTCCAAATCACTTCATACTAGAGAGATGCTCATATTAAATGCATTGAGGTATCACTTTATGCTATCAGACTGTCTAATGTGACGTCACACAAAAGTAAAATGACAAAATTTGGAGGGGATGTGGGAAAATTAGGACACTAATTTTAAATAAATAAATTTTATTTTATTTTTTTATTTTTTTATTTAGTTTTTATTTTTTATTTTTATTTATTTATTTATTTATTTTATTTTTATATATATTTATATTTATATATATTAAATATATATTTATATTATTTTATTTATTTATTTATTTTATTTATTTTTATTTTATTTTATTATAAAATAAATTTTAAATAAAAATAGGACACTAATGCACTGCTGGTAGAGTTGTGAACAGATCCAACAACTTGTAGAGCCCTTCTGAATTATCTCCAAGGGCCATCAAACTGTCCATACCCTTTGAGTTAGAAATACCTCCACTAGTTCTGCATGCCAAAGATATCAAAGAAAAAGGAAAAGGGCTTAAACATTCCCAGCATCTTTTTGTGGTGGAAAAGTGTTAGAAATTTAAGGAGACGCCCATCAGGAGGAGAATGGCTAAACAACATGCAGCATATGATTTTGATAGAATTGTATCAGGCTATAAGAAATGATGAGAGGATACTTGAAGAGAAATCTGGAGGAATTTGCCTGAAGGGATGCAAAGTGAGATGAGTAGAGCCAAGGATCTGAATTCAGCTCTCCTTCACACCAAAGTTAGTGCTCTAGTCATTCCACCAAAATCTTGCTAAAATTGCAGAAGTTTAAGGAGAGGAAGTGAAGACAAAGTGAAAGTCCCAGGAAAGGATGCTTGGGCTGACTCAGAGCACTGAAGAAGAAGGACTGAGGGGGAGGATGAAGGGGAATGACTCAGTCCCTCCCCCTGCCTTCTCTTCCTGGGAGCTCCTCCTTTCATCCACATCCTCAGGGTCCCAAACTAGGAAAGAACAAGAATCTCTCAGCCTAGCAGGGAGAGTTTAGGCTGGGTTGGCATAGAGGAGCCTGGGAATAGGGGCAGAGGGGTATCTCTGCTTCCTGCTTATATTTATAGGGGCCTGAGATAAGAGAGATCTTATTCCTAACTCAGTGATGGTATTTCCTGCCCCCACCCCTTCCAGATCTTGCTTTCCAGGAATACACGGCCATGGGCAAGTTCCAGCCTCACTCAAGACTCCAGGGGTTCCAGACAGGTGGCAAATGATCAGTCAAGATAACAACAAATGGAAGACAACTGTATATTTGAGGCAGTCTCTGTGAATGCCTCAAGGAGAGAGAGAGAAAGAAAGGATAGTAGATTGGATTCCGCAGGGGGGGGGGGGGCCTGAGGGAGCCAGGTAAGAGATGGTAGAAATGAGTCAGAAACCAAGCCCTATTAATTACAATGGAGCCACAGCAAAACTTTGGACTCTGGACCTCTCAAAGGCACAAACCATCCAGTAGTCCCAATTTTACCACCACTCAGGTCGGAGACATGATAGAGAACTTAGCTGAGAGAATTAGCCTAGATTCCTCAGACTATTTGCCAATCCCGAACCTTAGGGCTGACAGACTAGGGTGCAGGTAATAGGATGAATTAGAAAGAGCTAGGTATTAGCATTGGAAAAGAAAGTGCCTGGCCCAAGGCCAGGTCCCAGGTGAGAGAGATAGGGAAGGAAAGGAATTAAAGATGACTCCAGCAAAGACAGACATAGGTGAGAGGTGTGGTCCAAGAGAGGGTAATGACTGCTGTGGCTGCTTTTAATGTCTTTGACATGCAAATGTACCCAATACATATTGATGAATGACATAGTGTATTGCCATTGGGTAATTGTAAATTACGACAAGGTATAGGTGTGGTTTATCTTAGCCAGGTGAACACAAAGAAACCTGTTTTCCCCCTGAACCTGGAGGAAGCTGGGATCAAGGGTTAGAGGCTTTACTAGCCAAGACTGAGCATGCTCTCTTCTAAGCCACTCTGTACATTCTAACTGTTTCTCTTGTCCATAGCTAGGTGTGGACTGCTACAATATTTTACAGCCAAGGGCATGCTTTGCATCTGATAGCTGCTCTGCCATCCCCAAGCTTGATGTTTATTTTTATACCCATTTTCCAGACACAGATACATTAATACATGCGTCTAACTAGAGATCATTGGAAAAGTGATACATTAACGTTTAACAAATCACTTCATTAACTTTCCATATTCTTGTATTGTGATTACAGATTCTTGACAGAATAAAGGTTTCACACAAGATAAGGTGACTATTTTTCTCATAACCTATGAGGAGTTTTGAGCTTACAAACAATCAAGTAAATTTTCTTAATACTTTTAATAAAAATAAATAATCATTCAGAAGTTCTTAAAGGCAATCCAAAAGTCACATCATTGATGTGGAGAGGTACTGGGAACACAATTCACAATTAGACTGATCATTTTTTCAGGGTTTACTTGGGAGTTTCTCAAGGGGAAGAATCAAGTCACTGAGGCATGATGTAGCTTGTTACCTGCATGTTTTGCATGGGCCTTTATGATTGAATTGTATGCTGGCTCCATTACTTTCTTTTTTTTCCCTCTACTGGTTCTTTTTTTTTTTAATTTTATAGTATGTTATTTGATCATTTCCATGCATTTTTATTAAAGACAAAGATCATTTTCTTTTCCTCCCTCCCACCCCCCGGGGCCGACGCGTGATTCCACTGGTATCATATGTGTTCTTGACTTGAACCCATTGCCATGTTGTTAGTATTTGCATCAGAGTGTTCGCTCAGCGTCTTTCCTCTGTCATGTCCCCTCAGCCATTGTAGTCAGGCAGTTGCTTTTCCTTGGTGTTTCTACTCCCTCAGTTTGTCCTCTGCTTTTGGATAGTGTTTTTTTCTCCTTGATCCCTGCAGATTGTGCAGGGACATTACACCACCACTAATGGAGAAGTCCATTATATTCGATTATACCACAGTGTGTTTGTCTCTGTGTACAATGTTCTCCTGGTTCTGCTCCTCTCGCTCTGCATCACTTCCTGGAGGTTGTTCCAGTTCACATGGAATTCCTCCACTTTATTATTCCTTTGAGCACAATAGTATTCCATCACCAACATATACCACAATTTGTTCAGCCATTCCCCAATTGATAGGCATCCCCTCATTTTCCAATTTTTGGCCACCGCAAAGAGCGCAGCTATGAATATTTTTGTACAAGTCTTTTTGTCCATTATCTCTTTGGGATACAAACCCAGCAGTGCTATGGCTGGATCAAAGGGTAGACATTCTTTTGTCGCCCTTTGTGCATAGTTCCAAATTGCCCTCCAGAATGGCTGGATCAGTTCACAACTCCACCAGCAATGAATTAATGTCCCTACTTTGCCACATCCCCTCCAGCATTCATTACTTTCCATAACTGTCATGTTAGCCAATCTGCTAGGTGTGAGGTGATACCTCAGAGTTGTTTTGATTTGCATCTCTCTGATTATAAGAGATGTGGAGCACTTCTTCATGTGCTTATTAATAGTTTTGATTTCTTTATCTGAAAACTGTCTATCCATGTCCCTTGCCCATTTATCAATTGGGGAATGGCTTGATTTTTTGTACAATTGATTTAGCTCTTTGGCTCCATTACTTTCTGTGAGTGACAATGTTCTAGGCTTGGCTTGTAGCTACAGTTTTACTAGGAATTATGTACCTCAGTAAAAGTTAACTTGTGGTAGTGTAAATCTTGAAATCTCTCAGACTTGTGAATGTTAAAAATTTCCCCATTGGGGAAATTTTAATTGGAACAAATTCCCTACTGATAAACATTCCCCATTTGGATGTGAGAACTCGCCAGGATCAGAAATGGGAGGACCTCTACTCTAACCGTACTTAAGACTGCTTTAGGAGAGAAAACTCCTTGCTAAACAATGAAAGTACTTGGACCCATGCTTACAATAAGGCAAGGAGTTCTTTGAGCCAGGTCTGTTTTTAGAATTGATACAATGGGATGCTAGGTACCTAAAAGGGTCGGGCAAGTTTTCTCTTGATGAGATTAGTTGACTCAGCTGTGTTTTCTCTAGTTCAGACTTACTGAGGAGATTGGTCGACACAGCAGCATTTTTTCTGATTCAGACTTACTGAGGAGATTGGTCGACTTAGCAGGAATTTAGATGGGCAGTCCTTTGGAAAATGTCTACAGTGATTGCTAGATGTAGGGACTTAAGGGAGGTGACATGGGAGAAAAACTCCTATATAAGAAAAATCAGAATCTCTTGAGAGATATCCTTTTGGAGAAATCATTTTGGAGGATCTCTGGTGAGGATCGCTTAGGAAGAATCTCTTGAGAAAGGCTCTGGAGAAGGGAAGCTCTTGGAGGACAATCTCTAAGGAGGTCTTGCTGGAGCTCTCTCTGGTGAAGTCAGCTGATATGGAGCTGGCCTGGTGTCACTAGAATCCTTGTTTAGGCAGACCTTGTGGTGAGTGTTAAAAGGCTGACTGACTGATTCTCTCTTAAGACTCAGGTCTAAGCCATATTGGCTTGAGGCCCTTCATAATTATTCCTTTCCTACTCTTTCTCTCTTTCTCTAATTCCTCATTATATTATTAATTAAAAATCGCTATAAAACCCAGTTGACTTGGGTATTTGAATAATTGGGAATATTTCCCTGACGACCACCTTATATTTGATTTAAAAACCAAGACACTGTAGTGAAACATATTTTCTGCGGTCAAATTTACTCACCCTCTCTTATATCTATCACAATTTATATCTTCCACCATTTTAACTCACTACAGTTTAAGACCTCAACCATTTTAAATCTCACAGTAGTATTTTAGGATTGGGTTTGAGGGTCTGTTCTTTTGGTGATTTTTTGGAGAAATAGAGTGCAGGCATTTTGCTGTTGTGTTATTCCTTCTGAGACTAGGGGGAATAATAAACATGTCAATTCCATAGGTAAGGGATATTAATGAAAGGGGTTATGCAAGGGGGACTGAGTGGACAATCATATCTTTCCAAGGCCCACTCTGTGGCCTCCTTAGCTACCCCGGGTGACTTTGTCAAGGAGTCATGGTTTGATGGCTCCCAGCAGATCCCCCTTTTTAAAAAACTTTGAGCTGAAGAGACTTCAGTTCGATTTTGACTTTTTGAATAGTAGACCGTAGGTATTGAATGAAGACTGGAAAGCAAAAACAATTAAGAAAAAATAAGACAAGAGCAAATCCACAAGCAATAAAGGTTTGGGTCAAATCATTGCTGGAGATAAAGGAGGAGATACTATTATAAAAGGAATTAGCAATGGATGAGGCTTAATAAAGGAATGTACCAGAGTGATTGATATCCATGATTTGTCTGTGTAGTGTGAACTCCTTTTAGGGAAGGTTAAAAGTGATGCATTGAGTGCAGTGAATCCCAAAATAAGGGGTGCAATGAAGTGTTTAAGAGGGTTTAAACTATCGGAAATTAGTTGTAATGCATAAATGCCTGGGCCACCATACCAGTCACTAGTCATATTAACAGGAAGTATAATAAAGGGTTGTTATTTAGCAACAAATACAATGATAGCAGGAATGGAGGGATTAAGACAATTTGTTAAAATACACAGCAAGTGTAAGACTCTATGGCTTACAAGACTCATCCACAGGGTCGGCCAGTCCTGTGACATCCTGTTTGGGGTAATGAAAAATGAAGAGTAACAAGAGAAGAGATGGACACTATATGAAAAGAGAGAAATAGTGCCAATTTCATTTGCTTCACACAGAACTTTTATAGGCAAAGACTACTTAGACAAAACCCACAGGAATTTATGATTCTTCATTCCAGAAACCCTAACCTTGGTCCAGGGATAGGCAGGTGTTCAAAGGTTAACCCACATCCTTCGTTTATTACAAATACAAACAAGGGGAAGAGGGGCAGACAAGGGGATAGGCGCCCACCTAATCACAAATTGCCTTTCATAAGTGTTATCCTGCTTCCTTCATGTTTACTGTTCCATCCTTGGTCCCAGGATGGGTAAAGATTAATCCTCATCTTTGTCTGAAGCAAAGACAAGCAAATCCACAACTTTATCTTAAGCAAATACAAATAAAGAAAAGAGGAGGTAATCCTCGACTACAATTCCCCCTATTTGTTTTGCAAAAGAATTCTGTGGAGAGCCAAGATCCGGCCAATTTTGCCCAAGCTGGACAAAAGGAGTTGGAACAGACAGGGAAGAAGGACCGCTAAGATAACTATGAACAGTATGAAAGTTAATATGGTTATACTCATTTGAGCTAAAGGAGATAGCCAACTTTGGCCTGACTTAATCCAGTTGTATAAGGAATCAGCGATATGTTCGGGGCGAAGGTCCTCAGCTAAAGAGTTATCCATCTCATCAATGATGTGGTTCAATTGTTGGATGTCCTCTGAGATGTTACTCTTTAACCAAAGACCTTGTAAATCATTTCTAATTTCTTCAAATGCATCAAACGTGTTAGCTTTAACAGGAAGGAGGCAAAAGGCTGAATAGCGATAATCACACCTTAATTTACCCTTGATAGCTAAAATTTCTACTTGATTGGTTAATAACGATACATCTTTAGATATTTGTTGTAAAGCATAAAAACCCTTGTATTAATATGTTACATTCTGTGCTGGCCCATGTAAGTATGCTGCATCATGTTCCAGGGTCTGTACATTAGCTACATTTTGTGCTAGAGAAACACTACTGACAGTTGTAGCTGTTATGGCGGCTATCAGGGCTACAATTCCTAAAACTAAGCAAGAAATACATCTTCTTTTCTTAGGGCTGATTAGTTGAGACAATCTTTCCATTGCTCTCTCTGCCGGTGAGTGATACCACCCCCCTGAGTGTTTACCTTGAATGTCTAATGTAACACTTCTAGTTACTGGTTTTTGGACTTTTCCATTATAAGTAGCATTAACACAATGAGACATATTTACTTCATCCAATGCCGGGGCTAGCTTTCCATAATCAGTCAAAATCTGTGTGAAATTAGCAAAATGTAACCAATTAGCTCTGGGGCGTCACCCACAAAGTCGAGCTGTATCCTCCTATAAAACAATCATGCAATTTATAAGAATCCAGTTTCTTTCCAATATACCTCGTGTCGTTATGCCAAGACACCCACATCATATTTTCCAATGACTACATGATGCCCTTTTAGATCTACATGACAGCAAGGGCAGAAACATATTAACAGTGTCTCTTTGTTCATATCCCATCACATATGGACAAATAGGTCTTTCTTGTCCCCAAATACTATCCCAAGATTCCCCTAGCCAACCTAGATATTGCAGTTGGCCATAATCTTCATATTTTTCCCTTTTATCTACACGATAAGGTCCTATCCAGAAGGAGTCTGACAGGTCAGGATGACCATAATGATGCACCTCCAGAGATCTGAGGGGCAGGCATGCAGGATGGTCTCTTGCGAGGCCCACTGGGGGTGCCCCAACTAGTCCAGTCCAATTGAAAGACACAAACAAATTGTTGGCCTGATTGTTGTCCTTAGCTTGTCTCTCAAAATGGTAAATGCCAGGAATATCAGTTAGTTTTTGTATATAAGATGACTTCTGGTAAAGCGAGTCCCATGCTGACATACTCTACCCAAGGTGGTTGTTCCCCAGAGACCATCTCTTTACTCCAGTAGCTGCACTTAAAGTCTGGAATAGAAGCAGAAGAGTCAGTGTCTTATGGAGACGTTGTCGAGTCTCCTCGTGAGGCTTCCTGCGTCCTCTCCTTGTCCTTCTCTTTATGGTCCATTTCTCGAACTCAGCGGGGAGGGAGCCGTACTCTGTCTTTACCTGTGGAGACACAAACAGAACCTCGGCCCCGCAGGACCCCTGGGTGGTCTTTGCCTCTTGCCAAGTTTGATTATCACCTTTCCACATGCCAAGTTTTTGTTCTGGGGCAGGGAGCACCGGAGCGGTGCCTGAATTTCGTTCATAAGAAAATGCAGAGAAAAATTTTCATCTCTGGATATATTATTGGAAGTAAAGATCAGATTATTTATAGTATATACAGCTATTGCCAATCATCGATGCGGGGTGCTGTCTCCCCCTTTTTGTTTTAAAAGAAATGTTTTTAAGATCTGATTACTTGCTCCGCAATAGTTTGTCCTTGTGGACTGTGTGGGATACCTGTGAGGTGAATAGCCCAAGTGTGGCAAAAAAGAAAAACTTGTTTGGAAGTATAAGCAGGTCCATTATCTGTTTTAAATGTTCTGGGGGGGCGGCCATCTGAAAAGTCATTAAGCAGTGATTAATAACATGAGAAGTTCTTTCTCCCATCAAGCAGGAAGCCCATAAAAATCCTGAATAAGTATCCACAGTGACATGGAAATATTTAAGTGGCCCAAAGGACCATTCATGGGTCACATCCATTTGTACTATTCAAGCCTCTGGGATTCACAGCAATGTGCATTGGGGGGTGGTTTGGAACACAATGAGGACACTTTTTAACAATACTTCTGGCTTGATCTTTAGTGAGTTGGAACCTTTGGCATAAAGCAGGACTATGTTGGTGAAATCTATGATGTGATTCCTCAGCTAATTGTATATCAGTTAGATAACACGGAGCAATCAAAGCTTGATCTGTGATATCATTTCCAGGCAGAGCGGTATGACTGTGTACGTGCATGACATAGACTGGACGTGTCCTTTGTCATAGGACAGTTTGTAATTTACATTTGCACGTTGCTTTGAGTGGATCTGATGACAGCTTGTTCTGTACCCTGCAAAACTGAAAAACATATTTAGAGTCCATTGTAAGGTTGAAAGGCTCCTGAAGTAACCAAAAAGCCAGTCAAACAGCTGTTAATTCATTTTGTTGGGTAGAAGAAAAAGGAGTGTAAAAAGGACAGGGGAGCTGCCTTCCTTGTATACGCCTGTCTTGTAATTAGCATTTGCATCAACACAAACATTAGGTCCTGATACGGGACGATCTCTTGGAATATGAGGAAAAACAATAGGATGCTGTGACGAAAAAGAAAATAAGCCTTGTGGAGTGTGGGTGGTAATAGCAATGGGGTATGCTAATAGCAAAGACTAAATATTTCTGTAGTATGTCTTTAGCAGTGGGTACCTGGACTTCATGAGGACACTCTCCTAAACCTGAGACCCATGTTCTATGTTCTATGTTCTATGTTCTCTGCCTTTCCATATTAACTGAGCCATAAGACAGTCATAACTCTGTAAGGACTTTCCCATTTTGCTGTTTAGATGTAACCATTCAGTGACTGTTTCTCAGTTAAGGCACCTGTTGCTAACATGAAAGTTGCAAAAATAGTCACTTCGATGCTAATTGAGGCTGATAGTGGTTGAGTGGAGCCTGATTCAATTTATCTTCTACCATCTCTAAAGCAAGAGAGGCCTCGGGTGTCAGTATTCCAGGGGAATTCGAGTCAGAGCTCCCTTCCAGTGTTGTGAATAAAGGTTGTAGTTCAGTTGTAGCAAGAAATGAATATTGCCTGACCCAGTTGATGTCACCTAACAATTTCTGGTCATCATTAAAGCATCCTTTCGTAATTGGATTTGTGAGGCATAACAGCTGTTGCCTATAACTGAGCCCCTCGATAGAGTGCGGGACGTGTTTTGTGAATCTTATCTTGAGCGATGACTAAATGGTATTTTTGCCAGGTAATTTCCAACTGACTATAGATAGCACTTGCTTACTCGAGATTCACCTTCAGCCGCGATAAGAATATCATCCATCTAATGGACGACGTGCAGAGCAGGAAAGTGTCGTCTCACAGAATGAAGGGCTGAAGCTACATCTTGTTGGCTGAATATCTTATCATTCTGGACATGGAATGTTTGTGCTAAAATTCACAGCTTCAAACAAGCTACTTGGTCAGACCAGGCCTGGCAGAGTTTGTTTGAGGGTCTTAAAACCTCTGAATCTACAATTGAAATGCACTTATCTTGAGTTCCATCACACAGAGGTTGTTACCTCTTTGAGATCCCTAGTGCAGTTCACAAGTATCAGTGTGGAACTTCCTTCTCCTTCCTGTGTGCAAGGAAGGGGTTCATAGCTTCTGAGCAATTGATCGGAAGGCTCCTTGGCTCAATTTGGATTTATGACTTAACAGCCTTGGCCCGTCCTCCTTTAACAACTGAGCGTACTAGAATATTGCATGTATCACACCCCCTTCATAATAACTTACTCTCAGTGGATTTCAGTTTAAACTCCACAACTCCCAAATAACTCTGATTAAGTCCTTTAGCATGTCTCAGTGTCACCAAACTGAAGCACAAAGCATTGACGTGCTCTCCCCAAAACCTGTCTAAAGTAGAGTAAAACCTACAGTTTAGTTGTCGTTTAGCCTAAAATATTGCTACACACCTGATTCAATTCCACCAACATTGTTACAGTTATATCTAATTCATACTAGAAGTTAAGAATAGCAGTTGGTATCTCCCTTCATTACTCTTATTGCAGTGGAGCACTTCGTAAGACGAATCCCGACACCCCCAAATTCAATTATAAACCTATCTAGATGGGTTATAAGATAGAAAGTTATTTCCCTTCACATAAAGGTTCTTATTTGACAATCACACACAGTTTGATCACAAACATAGCTGTGTGAGGTCAGAGATCCTTAGTTGGTCCTCGGGGGCTGGTTACTTTCACAGGTACTTAATCACATCCCTAGTTAGCTGCATGTTTCCTGGCATTCCAGCCGGACCTCTTTGAGATTCCTGAAGTTCCTTTTCTTTCCCGACCTTCCTAATTCTTATCCTTCAGCTAATTAGAGTCTTTTTTGCAGCCTGCAAAAACTGTTTGACCTCCTGAGGGGGAGGCTGGGTCTGTTTCCTAAAAAAAAGCTTAGGAAGGGATAAATCCCCTTTATCTACTTCAATTAATTATTTTCTCTCATTGGGACTACTTCATTATTTCTCCTGGCTTCCCCTCTTTACCATTATTGTAAGTAGAGGAAAGGCACTAAATGGAATTGTATTTAATCCTCATGAGAAGCCCTCTTGATTTCAGGGCTGGTTCAATTTGTCTTGTTAAGGACATACAGTGTGCATATCATACCCTTAACCTATTCAGGTGGAAAACTTAATTCTCTTCATAATACAAACGCAGACACATTCTGCATTCACTCAGCATCACTAATTTCCAGCATTTGGTATCTGAATACGTACATGTTCATCTCTAGAGTACAAATTCCTTCCTATGCATTTTGCATTTTGCACATTTAAAAACAATTCATATAACCTTGATCAAAAACATCACTTAGAAATTCTCTCTTGCAAAACACCAAATTCTTCATGCTAGTATTATAAAATTCCATGAACAGATTAATCGCTTAAACTTCTCGTGTGTCATATGATGTCTTGTTGCTACTCCTGACAGCACACGCATGTAAATAAAGCTGATTTGAAAAAATCCCAAATTTAATCTCTAGAATAAGTTCTTCTCAACAACCGGATGACTTTTACATCGATAAAGTAGCCAGTGCAACTGTTTGTCCTTATAGAATAAAACATTCCTTCTCTGTGTCAGTCTGGCTATCAGCCACATTTAGACAGTTCTCAGATTCACTGAAACCATTATGCATGGCAAGATCTAACAAAACAAACTTCTAACCAGGAGTTTTGTTGTGCCCAATAAAATCTGATTAATATTTCACATTTAAGTAACAAATAGTTGCACGAAATTAAATTTAGATCATATCAAAATCATTAACAATCCCCCCAAATTGCATACATCTAACCATAGGATTAATCTTAAGTGAAAAATAGCCTCTAATTGGGGAGTAAAAATCTCCCTTTTTCTGCTCTGAATTTTTCTCTTTTTCGCTCCTTCGGGGGCCCATCCAAAGGAAGAAAGAGGAAAAAATCATTGAACAGGTATTTGCTTTTGTCCTCTGCTGAGGATTTTTGACAGACAAGTTCGATCTTGCAACTCTCCCATTTTAGATTCTTCCTTTTTGTGAGTGTCCAATTCAAGAATACACAGAGACGAGACTGTGACAAAGACAAGGATAAACAGAAACACACAACATTGTGACAAGCATGCTTTGAAAGGAAAAAATCAGTCTTTTAGGATCCATTCTAAAGAAGAAATACAATTTCCCTCTCACCCTTAGAGTATCTCGTATACTCACCACCGAGGGGATCTCCGTAGGGTCCAAACTTTGCATGACCAGCACACAGCGTCGGGGGTTCTCCAAAGAGAACCGAAGGAAGGGTTCCAAGAAAAGAAAAGGATGGGGGAAGGGGGTCCCTAATAGGGGACAGTTTAAACTAAAAAGCGAAAGAGAGAGAAAGTTGGGGAACAGAGGAGGCCCACAAATACTGCACTCTCTCCGTTCGATTCTTCTGCCCATCCGAGCTGCCATCTCGGGGCAAAAGCTGTTAACTCTTCATCATCCTTTGACCAGCAAAGGAATCGGGGTTACGAGTGAAAGTCCCTGTCCGGGCAGCCATTTGTGAGACTCTGTGGCTTACAAGACTCATCCACAGGGTCGGCCAGTCCTGTGACATCCTGTTTGGGGTAACGAAAAATGAAGAGTAACAAGAGAAGAGATGGACACTATATGAAAGAGAGAAATAGTGCCAATTTCATTTGCTTCACACAGAACTTTTATAGGCAAAGACTACTTAGACAAAACCCACAGGAATTGATGATTCTGCATTCCAGAAACCCTAAGCTTGGTCCAGGGATAGGCAGGTGTTCAAAGGTTAACCCACATCCTTCGTTTATTACAAATACAAACAAGGGGAAGAGGGGCAGACAAGGGGATAGGCGCCCACCTAATCGCAATTTGCCTTTCATAAATGTTATCCTGCATCCTTCATGTTTACTGTTCCATCCTTGGTCCCAGGATGGGCGAAGGTCAATCCTCATCTTTGTCTGAAGCAAAGACAAGCAAGTCCACAACTTTATCTCAAGCAAATACAAATAAAGAAAAGAGGAGGTAATCCTCGACTACAAGCAAGAAATTCCAAGTCTGGAGGAAAACACGTTATACAATCAATGCACAGGCTTGAATGGGTTTGGAAATATTCTTGCCACTAGGGTGCAGTAATACAGTGGGGGGGAGGGGTAGGTAGCAATGAATTTCAACAGAGAAAAATGAGAAATGGGAGATGAAGGGCTTTCAATGGCAGAAATACCAGGGGGTGCAGATAAAAGGACTAGTATGGAAAGAAATAAGGCATTAGTACAATTAAGAGGTATAAACTGTTGCTTGTCCATTCTTTGTTTTGCTTGGGTTGCAAGTGTCCCAATTTGTCCCCAAGTTGCTAGAGCATCTTGTTTTAGCACAGTCTCTGCATCTGCATTCTCCCAGGATTGTTGTTGGAATGGGAGTCATGGCAGGGATGGGTGGATCTTTCTGGAATCCAAATGTGTATGGGAGTACCTGGGGGGTGGGGGGAGGAACACAAACAGATCCTTGTCCCCAAAAGAGGGATGGGGCTACCAACGATTAATAATGATGCTTTTCCATTTGACCTTTTGTCTGAGGAGCTTTTGGGATTCCCCTTTTTTAACATTAATTTGAAGTTGCCCCAGTGACAGGGGTCCCCTCCCTCTGTTGGCCATACTCCGTTTCCTTTGTGGGATCCCAGAAGGAGCACCTATGTGAAGTGCCCAGTGAATTGATCCCAAGGATTGTAAACCTCAAAATTTCTCAGACTTATGAATGTTGGAAATTTCCCCCATTGGGGAATCTTCTACTTAAAAAATTCCCTAGCAGATAGTGAGAATTCTACTTGAATGTGAGGGCTCCTTGCCTTGGGAATATCCCTACTCCACCCTACTTAGGACTGCTTTAGGACAGAGAGCTCCTTGAGAACAATGAAAAGTACTTTGATCCATGCTTATGGAAGGAACAGGAAGTTCTTTGAGTCATGACTGTTTTAGAATTGATACAATGGGATACTAAGTACCTATAAAGGTGGAGCAACTTGTAAACTACTTAAACCTAAAAGGGTGATAACTTATTCAGAGGTTTTTTCTAATGAAATTTGTCGACACAGCAGCATTTTTTTCTGACTTACTAAAGAGATTAAAACTACTCAGCTGTGAATTCAAAATGGGAGGTCCTTTAGAAACATCTACAGTGATTGGTAGATGTAAGGACTTAGGGGAGGTGACAGAGGAGATTTTGCCCTTAAAAATAAGAGCTCAGAGAAGAGCTGGAGCTGATCCTGAGGGAGCTCATTTTGAGAAGACTCATTCTGAAGATCTGGATTTCTGACTCTCATTCTGAAGGAGAGCTCCTTGAGGAGCTCCTCTGAAGGGCTCTGCCCCTCTGGGGAGGAGCTCTGGAGGCTCTTGAGAGAGGCCCTTTGAAACAATCTCTGGCTGGAAGACTCTTTGAGGAAGGACGCTGGCCTGTTGGCACTAAAATCCTTGTTTAGTCAGACCTTGTGGTGAGTGTTAAAAAACTGACTGATTCCTCTCTTAAGGCTCAGGTCTAGGCCATATTGGCTTGAGGCCCTTCATACTTATTCCTTTCTTACTCTCTCTCTCTTTCTTTGATTACTCATTGTATTGTTAATTAAAATCTCTATAAAACCCAGTTGACTTGGGTATATTTCATAATTGGGAGTATTTCCCTGGCGACCACCTTATATTTGATTAAAAAACCAAGACACTGTAGTGAAACATATTTTTCTGCGGTCAAAATTTACTCACCCTCTCTTATATCTATCACAATTTATCTCTTCCACCATTTTAACTCACTACAGTTTAAGACCTCAACCATTTTAAATCTCAGGATGAAACAATGACCAACAATGTAACACATAGGAGGGAGTTTATTAAACAATCTGCAGTTTGGCTCAGCACTCTAAAAATGGCTGGAGCCCCATTTGGGGGGTTTGCAGGCTTTTTATTCTGGAGTGGTAGGGGGAGTGCACAGGAATTCCTGGGGTGGGGGGAGTGAACAGGAACTCCTGGGGCTGGGTCCTTATCAGTTAGGATTGTTATCAGTTTCTGGAAGGGGGGCATTTGACAGGAACTCCTGGGGTTGAGGTCATTATCATTTCCTAGCACATTCCAGGATATGGTAAGTGGTTCTTCATTAACTTGACTGCAGAGACTCTAGGGGCAACAGGATCAGGGAGAAAATAGATTCCAGGGCTGGTCCTTCACTGGAAATCCTCAGGGTCTGCCATCCTTCCAAACTAGTGAGTAACCCCTTAACCACTTGGGACAGAGTTAGAGTCTCGCTCCCCAATTGTTCTCCATCTCTCATCTCCACCATGACTGAGGTCCTTTTTCAGAGGAAATCTAGACATGATGAGAGCTGGAGGAAAGGGATCAAGGGTGGTACAGAAGGTGGTGGGAAGCAGAGATGGTCAGAGCAGCTGGTAGGACTTAAATTAATGTCTAATACTTCAAGTATTATATTTTATAAAGTTTATTATCTAGCAAAACAGAACCAAGTGAATACATTTCTTCTATCTGCTCAATAAGTCATCTTTAACTCCTTTAATGCCTCGTAGTCAAATAAACCATATGGAGGCCATGAGAAAACCCATTCTGACCAAGATTGACCAAAATAAATGGCTTCTTTGCTCATCATCTATGACTCTATGGAAACTCCCTTATTGTCCCATGAAATCAATACTCTGTACAATAGGCTTTCTTTGGGGATCCATTTAGCAATCTTTTTCTGGATTTCTGGAGAATTTCCCACTGTCTAAACTTTTATAAATTCCCAAAAGGGGGGGGGGAGAGAATGGCTCTTCTGATCTTACTCTACTTTGAATTTATTCCTTGAGAGATCTGTAAAAATCTACTTTCAACTTCCTTCTCAGGCTATCTTGAGGTCTCCGTGAACCACCCTGTCAACCTTCAAAAACAAAGAACCCCTAAAGTGGTTAGAAAGAACAAGTCTTTAATGCAGGTAGTAGTTATCTAGCAATATCAATAGCTGCTAATCAGTACCCCTGGTGACTTGGGCGCTGTACCCCCAGAAACTCAGGCCAACTATTATCCGGGAAACTCCCTTCCTCCCTTCCATCCTCGTGACTCTGAGCCTAAAAGCACCCAATGAACCCCTCCTCAGGGTCCTGAGATGACTCTCTACCTTTGATTGGCCTCTAGATTTAAGATGGACAGGAAGATGCACCTCCAGGCCACACCTCAATCCTATCTGTTTGTTCCCTAAAACTAAGGAAACTTTATGTCCCCAGGCAGATGATCACCCCACCTCACCTCATGCCTGGGTGACTAACTCTGTTGTAAAAAGTATAAATTCCCCAGAACTGATGTCCTCGGGGGAACAGCCTTTCCACCCCTGCTGTCCTCCCAGGAACTGCTCCCCATCTTGCTGGCCCACCTGGCTATCCTCCTGGCCACTCTCAACATTAGTTTCTAAATTAATAAATTTCTCTTTTTGCTTTTAAGCTAAGTTTTGGACTCTTGCATTCTTGCAAAAGGTATCCTTCCCGAACCCCAGGGGTGCACAGCTGAACCCCCACATCACTAGGACCCAGTAAAAATCAGCACAGTGAGTCCCTCTGAGATGGCATCTCCCTGCATTGTCCCACCCCCACTGGGGATCCCAGGGCCTCCTAAACCCCCTTTGGCCTGAGGGAGGCAGAAACAACCTGTGTCCTTCCTCCAGGAAGTGTTTCAGGAGGTGCCTTTTGAGTTTGTACTTCCAAAATGGTTCAATCTCTATTCTAGTGAGTTAGGGATTCGTTTATGCACCAGAGGCTCACCTGACAGGCTTGGTCTTTAATCCTGCTCTGCCCTCCTCCAGTTCCTTCCAGGAGCAGCCCAGGCTGCTTTAACTTGCATTGTAAAGACAGCAACCCCAAGCCTTACTCCATCACCTTTCTAGCCCAGCCTGTCCAATTAGCATTCACAAGGTGCCTGGCTGGTCTACACTTGCCTGTAAATTAAGCACCTGACTGACTCCTCACCTTTGAAGGATCCCCCTAGAGGAAGGCTTGAGTGAGTCAGAATGATGTCACTTGAACTGGGGGTTGTATTTTCCTATACATCGGGGGACTTTCTGTCTGTTCTGGGGCATTTCTCTTGAGCTCTCAGCTTGGAAGAGTGTCCCCTCGCCTGCGAATGAAGCCCAATCTCTTTGGTATTCGTTATTATTCGGGGGCTCTGGGGTACCCCGTCTACATGGACTCTAGAAAACCCCAAACTGGTAGCCAGGTGGGATCTGAAAGCCCCTCCCCCAAGTTCAGTTTAGCTTAGAAGACCTCAAGGGTGCCCTTGTCACTTGGGAACTTCTCCCACAGGGAAAGCCCAGCCACAGGAGTGTCAGATTCACTGGAGGCCTTAAAGTAGTTTAGGTGGGGGCTGGCTAATTCAGTCAGGTGTTCAGTACCCCTTTTGTCCCTGCAGGGTCTCCCTTTGGGTCAAAATTCTTTCTCAGGTGTATGTTGAGACAGTCCTTGGCTGGATCTTTCCCTTTTGTATCCATTGTAAAGCATCTGCCTCTCCCTGATAATCCTGTCTAGAACTCCTCATTACCTTGTAGCCATTATAAAGCCAATCAGCTATACTCCCCCATCCTCAGTTCCTCGGTTCCCCTAAAAAGGATATAAGTTTCTCAAATGCTTTTATTCCTCAGAGCTCTCAGTCTAGCCAGTTGGCACTCCCAGGGGTTAGTGGCCAGAGTGGCCAGTCTCGGGGCTCTGTGTGGGGTTTGTGGCCTGCAGCTCTGTGTGGAGACCTTGAGGAAAGTACCAGAATTCCTCTCTTCAATTAAAGATGTGGCTTTTCTGACTATTTTATAAATTCTGTGTTTTGGCAGTTCGGCACCCCTTATATGGAGGAGCCCCAATTTTTCCATCCCAAACACCACTTTTGTGAAAAACTGAGAAGAGGTAGAGAAGGAAATAGAAGGCGTGTCAGCAACTTCCTGTCACCAAATTGTAATAAATAAACCTCATTCTGGAGGCTTATCACTAGATCTCTAAGCCTTTATTAGGAAAGAGAGAAAAAGAGGAAAAGGTTTTAGCCTTTCTAAGGTCACCAGAGATTGCCAGATGAGATCAGGTAGGAGCCCAGAGGAAGCCCACAGCCCAGAGGGAGGTACAGAAGCAAAGAGACTGACTCAGCTTTCCATGCTGGCTTTTGAAAATGTCTGCTCCTCCCTTTGTGGGTCCTGGTGCTGACACTGAGGCTGGCAGGGCTGGGACACGCTGACTTAGAGGTTCCCCTAAATATTTACTTCATACAATTCATATATGGCCTCAGACACTTCCTAGCTGTGTGACCCTGGACAAGTCATTCTTCTCCTAGCCCTCATTTGCTCTTCTGGCTTAAAGTTGTTTCAAGGACAGAAAATGAGGGTTAAAAAGAGACTCTGGAATGCAAACCAGATCAAAGAATGACTGAGAAGTCCCATGTGAAACTCCAGAGAGGAGCTTCTGTTGCCTGGAACTGCACCAAGAATTCCCCTAAAGCCCAACAGCCTTCATCACAGGGATTACCATAAAGCCAATGTCAGAGCAGACAAGTTAGCGAGGTGTGCAGGGTAGCCCAGAGGGACTTGTAATAATTAAAATAGTGGGAGTCATACACTGTAGTGATTAAAATAGTGGAAGATATAAATTGTGGCAGATAATAGAGTGGTTGGATTAAATCGTGACCACAGAAAATATGTTTTTAAGACAGTGACTTATTTAAATCAAATATAAGGTGGTCACCAGGGAAATATTACCAATTAATGAAATATACCCAAGTCAGCTGGGTTTTATAGAGATTTTAATTCATATTAATGAGGAATTAAGAAAAGGAGAGAAAGAGAGAAAAAGGAAATAATGAGAAAGGGATAGGCTAGCCCAGGTTGGAGAATTAAAGAAAAGGGGAGAGAGAGAGAGAGAGAGAGAGAGAGAGAGAGAGAGAGAGAGAGAGAGAGAGAGAGAGAGAAAGAGAGAGAGAGATCAGTCAGTCCTTAATCACTCACCACAAGATTTGTTCAAGAAAGGATTCTAGTGATACCAGGCCAGCTCCATCTCAGCTGACTCCACCAGCTCAATGCCTGAATCTGAATGAATCTGAATGTCTCTGAGCTCCTCTCCTATGTCTCCTCCCCTAAGTTCTTCCATCTACCAATCACAGTAGACGTTTTTCAAAGGACAGACCATTCTTAATTCACACCTGAGTAGTCTAAACTTTTGAGTAATTCATGCCTAAGTAAGTTCTCATCTCTTTGCCTTTTGCAAGTTCACAAGTTGTCTGACCTTCATAGTTACTTGGCACCCTTTTGTATTAGATCCAAAAATAGGCACAGCTTAAGAACTTTTTGTCTCGCTATAAGTATGGGTTTAAGTACTATTCATTGTCAGCAAAGAGTTTACAACTTTATCTTCCACTAGATCAGACTTAAGTAGGGGGGAAGTAGAGTTCTCACATTCCTGATCTACGTTCCTTCATTGTTTAAAATGGGGAATGGTCTTAACGCAACCTTATGAAGTAGGGTCTGGGAATTTTTAAGGTTCACAGACTCTGATTGTGGGGCACAGCCTGAACAGAGCATGTTCTCTGCTTAAGAGACCAGACCAAAAGTCACACTCAAGTCATGGTCCTCAGCTGCCTCCTCATTTCCAGTCAACACACTTTTGCCATCAAGTGGAATCCGTTTCCTCCCGTCCAACAGAGCCTCCAGAGCTTTGCCTCTGCCCAGGCCATTCTGGTGAGCCACTTTGACTCTCCTTTCCTGACTGCTTCACTGAACAGGGCAAGACCAGACCAAGATCACCTTTAAGTGGGCAATTATAGAGCTCTCACTTGTGGCTCCCAGTAGCTGCTAACATGCCGCAGCGGCCACACCCCAGGCAACAGCTTCGACAGGCTGGCTAAACCTTGTGAGGGTAGCCATCGGGTCATCGTTGACCCCTGGCGAACCAGGGTTTTGCTCACCCGGCATGTGAAGACTGCTTTGACTGAACAGATGGAAGAAACCAATAAGAAGGTTCAACGGCTGAGAGGGCGATGCAGCAAAGCACTGTGGAGTGCTCAGGGCGTGTTGGAGCACAAAAGACAACATGGCCATCCAATGCAGCTGAGGAAGTCTCCAGGTGTAACGACTTTTTGTGCCACTGGACCCAGGCTTCCAGCGCCAGAGAGTAGGACTGTCTCTGTGCACCAACTTTTCCACTCAAATCTCCTTCATGCACAAGTGTCTGTGCACACTCATCTACATCACAGATGAAAGCTCACAAAGACAATCGTCATCCTCGGTTACTGAGAGACTACTACTGTACAGCGACAGGATGGAGCCAAATCAGTGTAGATCAATTCATGAAACCCCCCCAATCAGTCCATCACAAGAAAAAGTGACATTAAAATGATTCCAGGAAACGATCAGGAACAAAATTATCTGTGACTAAAGCCTGACCTGCTTGCTGCAAAGCAAAAGCTTCCCTCCTTCCAGAAGAGGAAGCAGAACCTGCAGGTCCAGACTGACACCAGAGGAAAAGCTGCCCTCAGCTGTCCTGTGATTCAAGGAAGTCTCCCAGCCTCAGAGGGCTTGGCTAAGACCATGAAGAGCCATTCAGAGCAGTGGGTGAAGGAGAATCAGGAGACAGAGAGAAGATGGACATGAAGGCTGCAGTTTTGTTAAGAGCCTGCAAAATGTGGGGTAAGAAAGTACATTTAAGTAACTCCATCCAGAGGTCTGGGAGATACTTGGGGGAAGACTAAAGGTGGCTCCTGAGGCTGACCAGGGACCAGCTGACCTGGCAATGGGGTCTGAATCAGGAAAGAGCAAGAAGTGCTCCACCATTCTGACCCAGAGGACTCTCCAACCTCCTCCCCCACAGCTTGCTCCCTCCCCCACACCCTCCCCACTGCATGGCATCATCAAGCAGGACCTACAGAGAGGAAGGAGAAGAGAAGCTGGTCAGAGAGGCTCCGGGTGGGGACACAGTGCAGAGCTGGACCTGGTCACATCCTGTGCCTCAGAGCAGCCCCAGCTCAGCCTCAGTCCCTTCTCCCAGCAGCCTCTGGGAGCACCATGACTCCTGCCCTCTCAGTCCTGCTGTGCTTGGGTGAGTCCTCAGCAGCCCCCACCCTAGAGGGGACTTTAGCTACCATCAAGTCCTACCTGCCCCTCCCCCACCTCCACTGTGCTGAGGAGAAACTTTCCTCCAGAGAAGGGGAATGACAAGTCTAAGGTCACACAGCAAGGGTGGGGTTGAAGCAGAGAAGTTGGGACTCTTAGAGGGGTCTTCTGGGCTCCAGCCTTCTTCCCTGGCAGCAGCCCTAAGCCCTGGCCCTGAGCTGTCTCTGTCCTTCCTGTGGGGATGCTGGGAGGGGAGCCGAGAGTAATCAGGGTCTTCTCTGCCAGGTCTGTGTCTGTGCAAGAGGACAAGGACCCAGGCAGCAGGTGAGTCCTTCCCCCCACAATGCCCCTGCCCAGAGGACACAACTGCCCCAGGGGAGGGAGCTGGGGGAGGTCTGGGCTGGGCTGACAGTCTATAGAGAGGGGACCCGGGGTGGGGTTGGGGCTCCTACAGAAGGGGGATCCCCTGGACCTAACAGCTCTCCTTCCCTCCCAGATGGACTCCCCAGACCCTCCCTCAGGGCAGAGAATGGCTCTGTGGTGCCCCAAGGGGGAGCTGTGACCCTCAGGTGCAGGGGATCATGGGAGGCTGTAGAGTGGAGGTTGGAAAAAAGGGGAGGATCTGGATGGTCACTGATCAAAGCTGTGAGACAAGCTGGAAATGAGGGCGAGTTTTCCCTCCCATCGGTGACATCACATGATGCTGGGACCTACCGATGCCTCTACAGACATTCATCCTACAGGTGGTCAGACCGCAGTGACCCCCTGGAGCTGGTGGTCACAGGTAAGGCAGATCCTCCCCCCAGGCAGGGCTGACTCAGGGTCTCCACAGCTCTGGGTCCCTCCCCAGCCCAGCCTGGCCCCGAGTGTCCCTCTGGCTCTGCCCTTCCTGGCTTCTCCCCTGTGTCTGCCTCAGCTCTCCCTCTGGGGCTGGCATAAGAGGGGAGGAGCCAGCATTTCTCTAGCACCTACTATGTGCCAAACACATTATCCTTGTTGTCCCATTGGATCCTCACAACAACTCTGCCAGGTCAGGGCCAGTGTGATCCCGATTTTACAGATGAGGAAACTGAGGCAGGGAGGAAGTGACTTACCCAGGATCACATAGTTGGGATGGCTGGATGTGAACTCGGGCCTTTCTGACTCCAGACCCAGGACTCTCTTCACTGCCCCATGAGCTTCCTCACTCAGCTTCCATCTTGGGGTCTGACTGGAGGCAGGAGAGGCTCAGTTTGGACTCCAGGAGACCAGTCAGAGCTGGGGGCTCCCTGGGGATAGGCCAGGGCTAGTGGGGCATCTCCCAGAGCCAGGAGAGAGCAGAGGGTGGAGCTGCTGCTGCCCAGGACCCTCTCCCAGCCCAGACCTGGAGCAGAGTGTTGAGGGGGATCAGGAGGCACAGCAGAGCCTCTTCCTCTCCTGCTCAGCCTGTTCCAGGGGATCATGCAGGCTCCCTCCCCCTCCTTATCCTCCTCCTCTCTCCCTCTCCTGCCCTTCCCCAGCCCCCCATTCCTGGCCCCAGAGCTGTCCAAGGTCTTTCTCTCCCCTCACACACCCGACATTTCCTCTCTCAGAGCTGAACCTCCCAGCCCAGCCTGGCCTCCTCCCTGCCCCAGGGCTGCTCCAGCACTAACTCCAGGGTCTCCCCTCCCCCCCCCCCAGGCCTCTCTGCCCCGCCCTCCCTGGCAGCCCTACCCAGCTCTGAGGTGGCCTCAGGACAGAACGTGACCCTGCAGTGTTGGTCAGAGCAATATCATGACGGGTTCCTCCTGTGCAAGGAGGAAGAAGAGATCAGCTGCAGCTGGACCTGGAGACATGGATGGGGGCCTCAGGCTGACTTCTTCTTCCCTGCTGTGACTCCGACCCAGGATGGCACTTACAGATGCTTCGGCTTTAATAGTTCTTCCCCCTCCCTGTGGTCCTCCCCCAGCGCCCCCCTGCTGCTCCAGGTCTCCGGTGAGGCAGCCCCAGCCCCGCCCAGCCCCTCCCATCCCTCCCAGCCCCCCCCCTCTCCCAGGCTCCCCCTCTGCCCTGGGGCTCCTCCCTGCCTGCTCAGGCCTGTCCAGGGACCCCAGAGGCCAGGGGGGCTGGGGAAGAGGAGGCTCAGAGGGAGGGCACTGGGGCATCCTCAGAGAGTGTAGACAGTGAGGCCTCTCCTCATGACCCCTCTAGACACTCCCATCAGCAGCCCATCCAGTCTTGTGGGTCCTGCATACAGACAGTTGTCTATTCAGGCCCAGGAAGGGGTTTGAGGAGGGCAGACCAGGCTGGAGGTGGGGGATGGGCAGATGTGAGGGGAGAGGCATGTTAGACACCCCAAGACCCCCCTCCTCTCCCTATTCCAGGCACCTCAAAGGAACTTCACTTCCTCCAAAGCTCTGACATCCCCCCACCCGGGGAGTAACCACTTCTCTCTCTCTCTCTCTCTCTCTCTCTCTCTCTCTCTCTCTCTCTCTCTCTCTCTCTCTCTCTCTCTCTCTCTCTCTCTCTCTCTCTCTCTCTCTCTCTCCCTCTTTCTCTCTGTCTCTCCTTCTCTCCTTCTTTCTCTTTGTGTCTCTCCCTCTCTCTCTGTCTCTCTCTCTGTCTCTCTCCCCCTCTCTCTGTCTTTCCCTCTCTCTGTCTCTCTGTCTCTCTCTGTCTCTGTCTCTCCATCTGTCTCTCCCTCTCTATCTGTCTCTCTCTCCCTCTCTCTGTCTTTCCCTCTCTCTGTCTCTCTCTCTGTCTCTCTCTTTCTCTGTCTCTCTCTCTGTCTCTCCCTCTCTCCCTCTCTCTGTCTTTCCCTCTCTCTGTCTCTCCCTCTTTCTCTCTGTGTCTCTCCCTCTTTCTCTGTCTCTCCCTCTTTCTCTTTCTGTCTCTCCCTCTCTGTCTCTCTTTCCCTGTCAATTTCTCTATCTCTGTCTCTCTCTCTCTCTCTCTGTCTCTCCTTCTTCCTCTCTCTCTCTCTCTCTCTGTCTATCTCTCCCTCTCTGTCTCTGTCTCTGTCTCTGTCTCTGTCTCTGTCTCTCTCTCTCTCTCTCTCTCTCTCTCTCTCTCTCTCTCTCTCTCTCCCTCTCTCCCTCTCTGTCTCTCTCTCTCTCTCTTTCTCTCTCTCTCTCTCACTCTCTGTCTCTCTCTCTCTATCTCTCTATCTATCTATCTATCTATCTCTCTATCTATCTATCTATCTATCTTTCCCCCCATTGCTGTCCACTTTCTGTCTAAACTAGGGTTGAGCCCCAGTTTCTGAGGGGAAACCAAGGCAAGAGGAGGGCTGGAGGGAAGGGACAGGAACAGAGGAAAGACCAGACCAGAGAAGAAGGAAGAGTAGGACTGGCCAAGGTGGGGGAAAGGTGGGGATCAGAGAGGGGCAGAGCAGCCCCCACCCTTCTCCCTTCTCCCCCCTTCCCCAGGAGCCCATGGACCCTCCCTCTCCTCACCCACACAGCCATAGCTGGAACTAGGGTGCTGGGGCTCTCCTTCTCCCTGCCTTCCCCAGTATAGAGGGAGGGGGTCCTCCTCAGGTGCTGCACCCCAATTCCCATACGCTGGAAGCACCCGAGGACCCTCCTCCCCCTCCTCCCCCCTCTGCCCAGCCCAGCCTCCCACTGATCCAGCAGTCTCAGGGCTCTGGCCCCAAGGCAGGGGGGACCTCAGGGCCCTGCAGCCAGCCAGGACAAGGAGCCCTGAGGAGGATTCAGAGGGTCCCCCCCCTGCCACAGCAGCTCCTCCATTCTCCTCCCAGGGTCCCTGCCTGTCCCAGCATCCCCCAGAGCTCAGAGAGGGTCACAGCAATCACAGGAGCATCAAGTCTCAGAATGAGGCCAGGAGAGGTCCTGAGCTCAGACCCATTTGACAGATGGGAAATCCCTGAGGCCCACAGAGAGATGCTCAACATCCCTCTCCCAGCAAGTCTGGGCACAGCTGGGCTCACACCCATCTCCAGACCCTTAAGCTCTCCAGGCCTGTCTGGACTTCCTGCAGAACCCCCAAATCTCCTCTTTCCTCCTCTCCAGGGACCTCCTCTTCAAGCCCTGAGTCTGAAGACAGGCCCTCAGGTGAGTACCTGGAGGATTCCTAACAGAGGCTGGAGGGAGGCACAGAGGCTGGGTGTCCAGTCAGGGTCTGCCTGCCTCAACCAGAGTCTCCTAATTTCCCACCACTCCTATTGTATCTATTATTCTCCCACCTCTAAGCCTTTGCCCAAGCTATGCCCTCTCCCTTTAATACTCTCCCTCCTCACTTCTTCTTATAATTCAAGATGTCTCTTAGACTAAGCTTAGGAGCTGCCTCCTATAGGAAGCCTTTGCTGATCTGCACCCTGTCCCTTCCCCCTGCTAGTGTTAATTGTTAGTGACCCACTGCTCAGGAGAGAATGATTACTTTTTATAGGAAAAAACAGAGCATTGCAGGAGAGCTTATCTTGCCTTCGTATCCTCTGGGCCTGGCCTAGCACAGGGCCTGTTCCAGGGTCAGTGGTTAATAGGAGTCTGGAGAAATGAACCCTGGAATAAGACAAGAACTCCCTGAGGACAGGGCTGGACAGGGGACTCCACAGACAGGAGGAAACCTGCATCTTCATCCCGGGCTTTGCCAGGTCTCTCCAGCCTCCCAGCAGGCTTCCTGGTAGACATCTCAGCCTGCCCCATCCTGACCTCCTACAGGAAGCCTCTCCTGATCCCCAGCTTGTCCCCCTCCCCAGCTGTTAGGGATTCCCTCCTCAGAGAGATGATGTATTTGTGTCCATGTGGAGCCCCAGAGGGCAGGAGGTAGCTTGGTTTTACGTTGTATCTTCTGGGATGGGCACAGGGTGGGGATTAATAAAAGTCTGGAGGACTGAATCATGGAATAAGTCTGGGGGCCCCTGAGGACAGGGCTGGGTCTCCTTCCCTCCCCCTGGGAATGGTACAGGCAGAAAGTGTTGTCATGGTAACCCAGAGAGAGGAGAAAGTCCTACTAGAAAGGGTGGAGGATTAGGAGGGGGACCCTTAGCCTGGGCAATGAAGGCATCTGTGGTGACTTTGGGGTGCTGCTTCTTTCTGGGAGGAAATCAGAGCCAGGCTACAGAGGGGGGAGGAGCAAGTGAGGAGAGGAAGTGCAAGCATGGAGGTTCGGGGAAGGAGGGAGTTGGGAATTATAAAGGATAATTTTAGCTTCATGACCTAAACTCTATTAATTATTGGTCATTGTGGATATCCCAAATGAAAAAAATTTCCAAGTCAGCTGGAAATTTATGGTGATTTAATTAATATAGTGGAAAAAAATTAAGAAGAAGGGAGAAGGAAGGGGTGTATAATTTCTCCCACCTGCCTTGTGCTGGGCAGGAAGATTAGAGGCTGTAGAAGGTAAAGGTTTGGAGAGTAAAAGAGGAAGGAATCAGCCTGAACTCCAAGAGGGCTCAGCCAAGACGCCTGAACCTGAATTAGCTCAAGGGCAATCTGACCGCCAAAATCCAGACACATAACTGCCTCCACTCCAAGATGTCGGAACACTTAGCAGGCTGCCAGCCACAGCCGCCTCTCCAGAAAAAGAGACGGAAGAGAGGAAGTGATGTGCCCTATATAGACGGTTTTATGTCACTTTCCTGTGTCTTATCTGTACCAATGTTAGCTTAGCTTGACTTAGGACAGCCCAGGGGTCTGTCTGCTGTTTCTGCACCTGTCTTTTGAAGGCCATTTTCTCAGATACTTAATGCTTATGTATGGTGCAGACATCCCTGACTTTGTTAAACTAAGCAGGGTGGAGACATGTAGAGTTCCCAAGACTTGATTCTGTTAGACCAAGTATCTCAATTGTTACTAATCGGGAAATAGCTGAAACAGATCTTATAAATTAAGGTCTCAGTAGGGTGGAATAGTTTTAAAATTCACAGAAGAACTGAAGGGAGAGCAGAGGAAGGACTCAGGGCAGGAGGTGGCAGGAGGCTGCCCAGCCCCTCAGCCCCTCCCCTTCACTCATCCACAGAGCCATGCTACCAGCAGGGGAATAACAGGCATCTCCCCAGGTCAGGGCAAAGGTCTGGGAGGAGGATCTGAGTGCTTGTGGGAGATGAAACCTGGGTGAAACAGGGGCTGAGCACCGGGCAGCCATTTCTCAGTGACCATCTCTGATCCGCAGATGCTGCTGCCCTGGATTACACTGTTGGCAACCTGGTCCGCCTCAGCTTGGCTGGGCTGGTCCTCGTCCTCCTGGGGGTCCTGCTGGCTGAGCACTGGAAAAGCTCCAGAGGGCATCCGGTCCAGGGAGTCCTTGGCTGAGCCCTCCGGCCAGAGCAGCCGCCGAGACAGAGGAAAGAAGGAATGATCAAAGCCATTTAAAAACATTTTAAAAGTTTGTGAGGGCTGCCTCTGTGCCGGGTCTCCATTAAGCACCGAGATGGAGTTATTGAAAGTCTTAGAGATGGAGAAAGAAAGATGAGACAGAATTTGCTGCTCTCAGCACAACCTAAACAGAGGAAGGTCTTTTCCTTTGTGGAAGGAAACCCTTGACACAGAAGCCCAGGGCAGGGGAGGGGGGAAGATGGTGTGAAGAATCCACAAAGCCTCCTATTGGAAATAACCCTGAGGCTTCCTCTGCTTGCAGGGCTGAGAGTTGTTCATCTATTTGCAAAGTCACTGATGAGAATCAAGGAATAAACAATACAAGAGATTATCCAAAGTAACAACATCTGTTTCCACACAGATAATACAGGATTCTGGGAAAGGATGTTCAGACCTAATTTTTCTGATTCTAAAAATGAAGCACAAAATGTAAATCTTATTCCTGCACGTTGTGACGTTGTACATATTCCATCCGTCTTCCTTGTACTGTAACCTGCCTCGAAGAACCCTTTCCAAGCTATCACAGGTGTGTGAGAACTGCTTGTATGTGACCTCTGGAAAGCTGGGAGAGAAGCAGCAGCCTGCTTACCCCTATGGTGGCTGGGAAGATGTGCCCCTTTGTAGAAAGAATTAAAATCAGTTTGTTTCTTTATACTTTGGTACTTTTTGCCTTGATCCTTTAGCCCCAAATAAATTAAAGGTTTCAGCCGATATCAATCTTGTGAATTATTGAAATCAGCCTTAACAAGAAATTCCTTTTGCCTCTATATCTTGCTTTCACTGTTCCTCAACAATTGTTGTTTGGGATCAACGTTGACCACTTTTTCATAATTTTCAACATATATTATTTCTGAACTCTGTAGAATTAAATGGTTCCTGGCCTCCAAGAACTTAAAATCATTCCATTTAGAAAGTGTCTATACAGGAAAGAACAAAGACAAATAATTTCATTGTGGGGTGGTGATGGGGAGGGGGACAAGGTAGTAAAAGAAAAGATAGTTGTGCAGTATTATTTCATAATGTACAATGTGCTAAATTGTTACTGTATTGAATATTGGTAATGTCTTATTGTATATTTAATTTATCAATTAAAATTATTTTTTATCTTTATGAGAATATCCTGTTCTTTATGGGGTCAACAGGTGTTCACTTATATCCAGTTTCACATAGCTTGCTCTTGGAATGTATCCCCTTCTAGACACAAGGATCCTGTATTCTTGGGGGGAATAGAATTAGGATTACAACCAGAAATCACCTACCCAAGGAAACTGAGCATAATGCCTCAGTGGGAAATGTGGATATTTAATGAAATAGAGGACTTTCAAGCTTTCTTGATGAAAAGACAAGAGCTGAATAGGAAATCTGACTTTCAAAGGCAAGAATCGAGAAATATAAAAAAAGGTAAAGAAGAAAAAAATCATAAAAGATTCAATAGTTAAACTGTTTACATTGCTAAATGTTAGAGGGTACTTGTAACTCTTAAGGACTTTGTTGAACCTTTCACCTCAATTGGCTCAAAGAAGGAATAACATAAACATTCATTGGGTATACAAATCTAAATTACCATATAGGGAAGATGGGAAGAAGGATGTAAGGGGAAGAGCACTGGAAGAGAGGATAAACTGAGGGAGGAAAAACAAAACAGTGTAGGGACAGGGTGAAAGGTTAAAGAGAAAAGGGTAAAAGGAAATAGAATGGAAGAAAAGACTCTATAATCATGAAACTGGAAAAAAATTACAAAAGGTTTCTTCAGTGATAGGCCTCATTTCTTAAATGTAGAAAGAAAGGAGTCACCCTGATGAGAGTACAAGTCTTTCCCCAAATGATAAATGGTCAAAGGACATAAACAGGCAGTTTTCAAATGAAGAAATCAGAGTTATCTTCAGTCATATGAAAAAATGCTCCAAATTGCTTCTTACTAGAAAAATGCTCATATTAAATGCATTGAGGTATCACTTTATGCTATCAGACTGGCTAACGTGAAGTCACCCAAAAGTAAAATGACAAAATTTGGAGGGGATGTGGGAAAATTAGGACACTAATGCACTGCTGGTAGAGTTGTGAACAGATCCAACAACTTGTAGAGCCCTTCTGAATTATCTCCAAGGGCCATCGAACTGTCCATACCCTTTGACTTAGAAATACCGCTACTAGTTCTGCATGAAAAAGATATCAAAGAAAAAGGAAAAGGGCTTAAACTTTCCCAGCATCTTTTTGTGGTGGAAAAGTCTTAGAAATTGATGGAGATGCCCATCCGGAGGAGAATGGCTAAAGAACGTGTAGCATATGATTTTGATAGAACACTATTAGACGTAAAGAAATGATGAGAGGATACTTGAAGAGAAATCTGTAGGAATTTACATGAAGGGATGCAAAGTGAGATGAGTAGAACCAAGGATCTGAATTCAGCTCTCCTTCACACCAAGGTTAGTGCTCTAGTCACTCCAGCAAAATTGTCCAAAATTGCAGAAGATTTGGAAAGAGGGAATGCAAGGAAGTGAAGTCAAAGTGAAAGTCCCAGGAAAGGACACATGGGCTGACTCAGGGCACTGAAGAGGAAGGACTGAGGAGGAGGATGAAGTGGAATGAGTTAGCTCCTCCCACTGCTTTCTCTTCCTGGGGGCTCCTCCTTTCACCCACAACCTCAGGTTGCCAAACGAGGGAATAACAAGAATCTCTCAGCCTAGCAGACAGAGTTTAGAGTGGGTAGGCATAGAGGAGCCTGGGAAAGGGGGTAGAGGGGTATCTCTGCTTACCTGCTTATTTTTATAGGGCCCTGAGATAAGAGAAATGTTATCCCAAATTCAGTGATGATCTTTCCTGCCCCTGCCCCTTCCAGATATTGCTTTCCAGGAATACATTGCCACAGTCAAGGTCCAGCCTCTCTTCTTGCTCTAGGGGTTCCCCACAGGTGGTGAAGGATTACTGAAGAAAATAACAAATGGAAGACAGCTGTATATTTTATGGCAATTGGAAGGCTTTGCATCTCATAGTTGCTCTGCCATCTCCAGGATTGGTGTTTACTTTTATATCCATTTTCATGGCACACAGATACATTACCTAACACACGTCTAAATTGAGTTCATTGGAAAAGTGATACATTAACTTTTAACAAATCACTTGAAGAGCATTCTATATTCTTGTATTGTGATTACAGATACTTGACAGCAAAAAGGTTCCATGCAAGATAAATGATTTCATCACAGGTTGCTTAATTTTCTCATCATTTGTACCCCTAAAAAGCCTCCAAAAAAGGAGCACCCCTTTATTTATACTCTTCAGCGGAATATTTTACGTCTACCAGAATGATATATAGATTTCTTGATTATGTTCTTAACCCAGGATGAGTTTTACTTTGTTTAAAAATATGTTTATTACCAAGGTTGAAAGATTGCTAAGTTTGTAAAAATAAAAAAATAAAAAAAAAGTTGTGACAAATATCTATCAATTCATAGGTTTTTTTAAAAATGCCATACAGCAACTTACGTGAAATATGAAATACGTGTTTGTTTGCTATTGTAATTAATTGGGCCATTGAGAATTTTGGGGATATTGAAACTACATATTTGTACTACAGGTCAGTTCATTTGTCATACTCACAGTAGAGCATGGCCACATGAAGAGGAAATGGATCTCATTTTTGGTGAGAAAGCTTTGTATGCTATATTTTCTTATCTGACACAGAGTGTCAATGATTACAAGCTACATTTTTGAATTTTTTAAACCTCTTTTATTATTATATTTTTCTTGCATGTGCAATATACTTTTTCAGTTTTTTTATTTTTTCCTCTCTTTTTTATATTTCAAGTACATGTCACCAGCATTTAGATTTTCTTTAACTTTTTGACTTTTCAGTATTATAAGTTTAAGATACATTTGCCAATGCATACCCCAAGAAGCTTGGGACTATAAAATAATGCCACTAAGTATTTAAATAAATTATAGGACTTTGCTTAATGATTCTGTCTGATTCCAGGACAAGAGATACACACAAGAGCCATTTCACAGGGCCAAAGAAAGGCCAATCTAGGATGGATTGATGCACTTCCAGGCCAATAGAAAGGTCTTGAACCTAGTGTGAAGACTCGAGGTTACTGTGTTAATCATTGTTAGACATAGGCTTTCCTTGTGTCCACACTCACTCTGAAGATACTCACAGACGAGTATCCCCAAACTTGGCTCCTAGAATCTGGCCCCATTTTCTGCCTCTCATAGTGTGGTACCTTTCTGTAGTCCTGGCTATTGACTGGGTAAATGCATCATTGCTAGATCATTTTAATTGGGCCTTGATTCAAGGACCTGTTATAGATTTATTTTTCTTTACTTGGAATTTTTACACTTTGATAAGTGTAAATAAGACTTTGATAGTCTATATTTTCATCCAGGAATTTTTTCTTTTCTTTTGGATTTTTCTGATGATATTTTTAGTTTCTCTTGCCAATTGATTCATATACCTCATACCTCAGTCATGCATCCCTAAGTGATTCTGTATATGTCAATCACCCTCTTAAGGGGGGGAATGCAAAATATATTATTATTTAAATTGCAACGTTTTATTGCTTTTGAGAAGAAGTTTAGGTAAAGAAGATGCTACGTCTCTGAATCCAGAACTGAACTGTTGGAGAAGCCACCATGAAGAAGCCTCCAGACCACAAGTGCACAAAAATGAACTTTGGGTGTGGTTGATTCAACATTTATTTGTATGTATACTTTCATGCCAAAGGGGACTGCCCCCTGACTGGCTTTTTGTCAACGCGTTTAGCAATTATTGGTTTTTTTTTTTCTCTTATCCTCAAATTGTTGTAATCTGTAAATTGATTGTTTTCAAGATCTTTTGGGGAAAAAAATTATTTTTTTTTCAAACGATCAAATGGGGATAATGTAAAAATGGACTGGAATCCAGGACTTCAGTCCCCACTAGCCTTTGCTCCACTTCCCCAGAATGCTTTGTAATCTCATCTGGGCCGAGATCGAGAAGATATTTAACCTGATTGCAAAAGCTTTTGGCTTGCTCTCTTTTTGGACCTCCATTTTGGGAGCAGAGGCATCTCTTCCATGATGTGAGATTATCTTGTCTAGGCCTCTGGCCTAGCCACGTGTTTTTTCTTATCCTATATTTTCTTTAATCCTTAACTTTGAATAAACCTCTAAAAATATAATACTCCTTGCAGAGAGAAACTAATTTCTACCTGCCTCAGATGCCTCAGTCTCCCCTAAATTTTAATCTTTATAGTTGAGAGGTACTGGGAACACAATTCAGATTGAATATTAGACTGATCATTTTTCAGGGTTTACTAGGGAGTTTCTCAAGGGGAAGAATCAAGCCACCTGCACATATTGTATGGGTCTTTATGGTTGATTTGTATGTTGCCTCCATGAGAATAGGTTTCTATGAGTGAGAAAGTTCTAGGTTTGGCTTGTAGCTACAGTTTTACTGGGAATCATGTACCTAAGTAAAAGTGTTAAATTTAAATTAGTTTTGAGCTTTAAATAGTTGTAGATAAGAGAGTGGGATCCATAAACTGTGATAATTAAAATGTTTGGGAGCAAGGGAAATATATAACAATTATGACCACTGAAATATGTTTTCTACTGTGTCTTGAGTTTATATAAATATAAGATGGTCACCAGGGAATATATTCCCAATTTATGAATATGCCCAAGCCAACTGGGTTTTATAGAGAAATTTAATTTATAATACACTGATTAATCAATAGAAAAAGAGAGAAAGTAAGAAAGGAATAAGAATGAAGGGCCTCAAGCCAATAAGGCCTAGACCTCAGTCCTAAGAGATAAATCAGTCAGTTGGTTTTATCACTCACCCAAGATCTCTCTAGGTAAGGCTTCTCATGCCAACCTCAGGCTCCACCTTCAAGAGAGCCTCCTTTCAAGAAATGTTTCTAGAGAATCCTCCTCCTGACTCCTCCTGAGTTCTCCTTCCACAGCCTCCTTCAAGACCTCTCCAGGAGCTCTCCCTCCAGGACCTCTCTCCTCTCAGACATCCTTCAGAACAAAATAAACCCCCTTCAGTCCTCAGACCCTGCTATCTGTAAGCAAACAATCTAAGTTCCCTCCCCTCAGTTCTCACATCTACCAATCACTGTCGATGTCTCCCCTGTGCCAATGGTGGCTCTAGTTTAACCCAGGACTGCCCAGAGGTCTGTTTCCTTTGCACATGTCTGTTGAAGGTCATATTCTCAATTAATTAAATCTTGATCTTTGCTGCAGCCCTTCCTAAATCCTGTTACTCTGAGTAGGGTGGAGACTGTAGTTTCCAAGACCTGGTTCTGTCATTCCAAGTATCTCTATTGTATCAATTCTAAAATCAATCATGACTCAAAGAACTTCCTGTTTTGTGCTTAAGCATAGGTCAAAGCCCTTTCCATTGTTTAGGAAAAGGTTTCTGTCCTAAAGTAGTCTTAAGTAGGGAGGAGAAGGATCCTTCAATGCCAAGGAGTTTCATATTCCAAGAGTTCTTACTATCAGTAGGAAACTTTTTCAAGTATGAAATTTCCCAATGGGGAAATTTCCAACATTCATAAGTCTAAGAAATTTTAAGGTTTACAAAGTTAACCTGCCGCAATCAGGGTCCAGCCCCACTCACAACTCCAGGGTTCCCTACTGGTGGCGAATGATCAGTCAAATTAAGTAACATAACATCAATAACAAAAGGAAGACAGCTTAATCATAACAGCCATGGGATTTCTTTGCATCTCAGCAGCTCCCCATTCCTGGGTTTGGAATTTATTTTATATCCATATTCTTGGCTTGCAAGTATACAAAATCAAAGAGAGATAATTGGAAAAGTAATTCATTAATTTTTAACAAATCTCTTGATTAACATTCTATGTTCTTACATTGTGATTACAGACAGAATAAAGGTTGCACACAAGATAAATGATTTTTGTAACAGGTGGCTAAATTTCCTCATTACCCTGTGAGAAGTTTTGAGCTTGTAAACAATCAAGGAAAATTACATATTGGTTTTAATAAAATGGAATAATTAATCAGCAGTTCCTAGAAGACAATTCAACAATCACATCATGGAGGCTGAGGGGTCTGGGAACACAATTCGAATTTAGAATGGTGGCTTCTAGGGACTTACTGATTTGTGTGATCGAGTCACTGAGGCATACTGAAGCTTAGTGTACCTGCACTGTACCTGTACCTATTGTATGGACCTCTATGATTGATGTGTGTGCTGAATTCATGAGAAAGTTTTTGGTTTGGGCTGTAGCTGCGGTTTCTCTGGGAATTATGCACCTAAATAAAAGTTAACCCATGATAGTCTTTTTTAGATTGGGTTTGAGGGTCTGATCTTTTGGTGAGGTATTGGGGAATTAGGGTACAGGTGTTCTGCTCTTGAGTTATTTCTTTTGAGACTAGGGGGAATAATAATCATGTCAATTCAAAGGTAAGGGGCATTGATGAAAGAAGTCATGCAAGAGGAATAGAGTGGGAAGTCACATCTTGCCAAGGACAACTCTGTGGTCTCCCCAACTACCATGTGTGATTCTGTCAAGGCGTCAGGGTCTGATGGCCCCCAGCATTAACCCATGGTAGTCTTTTAGGATTGGGTTTCAGGGTCTGATCTTTTGGTGATGTTTTGGAGAAACAGTGTGCAGGTATTTTGCTCTTGTATTATTCCTTCTGAGACTAGAGGGAATAGTAAATGTGTCAATGACATAGATAAGAGACATTAATGAGAGGGGTTGTGCAAGAGGGACTGAGTGGGCAATCACATCTTTCCAAGGGCAACTGTGTGGCCTCCTTAGCTACCACGAGTGACTCTGTCAAGGTGTTGTGGTCTGATGGCTCCCAGCAGATCCCAACTTTTTTAAATTTTTGAACTGAAGAAACTTCAATTTAATTTGGATTTATTGAATAGTACACCCTAGGAATCAGATGAGGATTGGAAAGGAAAAAAGAATAAGAAAAAATAAGACAAGACCAAATGCACAAGCAATAAAGTTTGGGGTCAAATAACTGTTGGAGATAAAGGAGTAGATGCTCTCATAAAAGGAATTAGCAATGGATGAGGCTTTATAAAGGGATTTACCAGTGTGATTTATATCCATGATTTGTCTGTGTAGTGTGAACTCCTTGTAGGGAAGGTTGCTATGTGATATTAAAATCACTTTTAAGGATTGATATAATATTAATTTATGGCCGCCAAGGAATTTACTTGTGAAATTCCTAAAATGAAACACTCAAGTCAGAATGGAGTTTGTGGTGGTTTAATCACAATGGGAGTAAGAAAGAAGGAGAGGGAGAGAAGGAAAGAGGGGAAAAGGGAAAAGGTTAACTCAACGTCTGGTAGAACCAGAGGGAGTTTAAGCCTGGAAAGCCAAGGTAGAGAAGAGAATCAGTCCTTGACTCACGTGACCGATCTACAGGAAAGCTGTCTGCAGGCCTCCTTCCTGCTCCAGCTCCTAGCATGAACTGGTGCCTAGCCTTGTCCACAGGAAGTGAGTGAACTCCAGAGCTGCTCTCTACCTCACTTCCTGTGCCTCACAAGTGCCAATGGTGGCTCCAGCTTGGCTTGGGACAGCCCAGGTGGGCAGTTAGTTATTTCTGATTTGTCATTGACTAGCACATGCCTGGGTAGTGTGGGTGTGCACCATTTTGGGTGCTAGACCAAGCAAGATGGAGATTAAAAAATCACAGCTAGTGATGCATTGAGTGCAGTGAAACCCAAAATAAGGGATGCAATGAAGGGTTAGGATGGTTTAAACTGTTAGAAATTAATTGTAGGGCACAAATGCTTGGACCATCACCCAGTCAATAGTCATCTTAACAGAAAGCATGATAAAGGGTGGTTATTTAGCAACAAATACAATGATAGTAGGAATGGAGCGATTAAGACAATTTGTTAAAATACATAGCAAGAAATTCTATATGGTACGGAGGGGAACACGTTGTACAATCAAGTCACAGGCTTGAATGGGTTTGGAATTTTTCTTGACAATATCACCCGGGTAATAGAGTGTGTGTGTGTGTGTGTGTGTGTGTGTGTGTGTGTGTGTGTGTGTGTGTGTGCAGGGGGAGGGGCGAGAGAGAAGCAATGAATTTCCACAGAGAAACATGAGTGATGGGAAATAAAGGGCTTTTAATGGCAGAAATACCAGGGGGTACAGATAAAAGGGCTAGTATGGCAAGAAATAAGGCATTAATACAATCAGGAGGTGTAAATTGTTGCTTGTTCATTCGTTGTTTTGCTTGGGTTGCAAGTGTCCCAATTTGTTCCCAAGTTGGTAGAGCATCTTGTTGTTTTAGCACAGTCTCTGTATCTGCATTCTCCCAGGCTTGTTGTTGGGATGGGAGTCATGGCAGGCATGGGTGAAGCTTTCTGGAATCCAAATGTGTATTGGAGTACCTGGGGGGGAGGGAGGAACACAAACAGGTCCTTGCCACCAAAAGAGGGCTGGGGCTGCCAATGATTAATAATGATATTTTTCTATTTGACCTTTTGTCTGAGGAGTTTATGGGTTTCCCCTTTTTATAAAAATTAATTTGAAATTAGCAAGAGCTTTGAATGTATGGGTTGGTCCTTTGTGTGTTTTGAAGGTCTGGGAGTTGCAGAGAGCATACTGCTTCAGGGGGATGGATAGATGTAGAAATTAGATTAGAAAAGGTATCTAAGGATTCATACATAGGCAGGATTTAACAGCTATTCCAAATAGGAATTCGTAATATTGATGAAACTTGAGCTGAACTTTCTTTTCTTCTTAATGGTTCTTGCTTGTCTACACTCTCTGATCTATGTGTCCATGTTGCTTTGGATGTCTTTTATTTAGACACATTTTGGTGGAACTACCATATTGTAAATAATTTCCTCTACTTCAGGATACAAAATTCCTGAGGTCTTAACCTTTAATTAAAGTTTTTATTATATTTCCCTTATAAATTAGTAAATTATATTTGTGACACTTCATTGTAGGCCAATCAGAATCTCATGCAAGGGAAACATTTTGTTTAAAAATATACCTGTATAGACTAAGCAGCAAAATCAATGAAAGCAAAGTATAATGGATGTTGTTTATTTTTCTTAGAGAACAAAAATTCCACCCATCATCAATAATATTCCAATTCCAAAATGATCATAATTTGGAAACAGGTTGCTTGCCTGTTCACATAGCCTAGCAATGGCTGAAATGTTTACGTCAAATAGGTGTACGGTCCTCACTAACGTGGATACAAAGAACCTTTATTCACGTACTTGCCACTATGCTGATGAACAAGCTTCCTATCCTATCTCAAAGTCTATTTAAAATTAATGTGACAGGACATTTTAGTGCTCTCTTTGCTGTAGTAGGAAAAGGGAGGGGTAACAGGTAGCTCGCTGTAACCGGAGAAAAAGGTTGTGTGTGAGTGTGATGAAACGGGTTGACTCAAAAACTAAAATACAATCTTTAGTACTATTAACGTCATAGGGTTATTGTTTCAAAATTATACGTGGATTCCCGACCATCGATGTCGATAATGGAATCCCTTTTCCAATAACCAGTGAAATTCTTTGTAATCAAGATCGCATTGTGTTTGCCTGTGACTACTGAACTCGAGCTGTGGGCAGAAAGAAGGGGGGTAGCAAGGGCATAGGAATCCTCAAGTTTGTGTCCAGCAACTCTAAACAATTCCTCTGAGGGTTAATGTACTTCACTTTCAAAGTGTGATCGGAAATTGATGTCAGGAATGTATTATGGTTCAAATATAAGCACTTAGAATTCTTTAGAATTCTGGATTCATAGAAGGAAAAAGCCTAAGCTGTTTCAGCGGGATTATGGTCCTTACGTAGATAAAGGTGAATGAGAACAGTTACAAAATCCCTGACATCTCAGCCTCCCCAGAGGGCTGTGTGTGAGGTGTGTGAGGTGTGTTTGAGGTTTTAAAATTAAGGAGAATAAGAAGCATTTTAATCTTGAGAATTTTGGAGTTTTAGTCCATTTTAATATTGAAACTTACATTTGACTTTAAAAATAGTTCTGAAGCTGAAATTGCCATGCAGTCATTTTAATGTGGTTTTCGGTTTGGGGGTGATGGAATATTTAGTTCGAATTTTACTTGGTTCTAGACAATATTTTGATTTTTGGACCACAAACAGGAGGAAGGGCCACTTCCAGATTTACAAAGCTCTGAATAGCCTGTGATGTGGACTTTGTTTTTGCCTTTATGCTTCTCTAGTTTGTAAGGTTGGTTTTTTAAAGATTATTTTGGTAGTATTGAAGTAGCCCCAAAAAGACCAAGATGGAAAAATTACCCCTGTCGGCATTTTTAGGGGACAGACCTGGTTTCCCTTCTGGCCGGGAGATCAAGCTGTTTCTGCAGATAACAATCTGGCATGAGACAAGGAGCAATTTCAGGAATATCAAAGGGTCAGGGAACTAACATTTGACTAAGTAAGATAAACACTCCTTAGATCACAACCCCAGGATGGGCTTCTTGTCTCCAACCTCAAATTCCTGCATTAAAGTCTGTTTATTGTCAGATAAGAACCTTTTTGTGAAGAGAAATAACTTGTATCTTGGAAACCTACATAAACTGTTCCTTAATGGCAAACTGGCGCAGTTTTCTGTTAGGGAATTCTTCCCCAGCTGGTAGATTCTTTATTTCTCTCTTTGATTAATGAATTATGGTTCCAATCATTGAAATTCTGGGTGTTTGAACTCATTTGTGAAGTGTCCCACTTCAGTATGTAAATTACCTCATTTATAATTTGGGAGGAAAAGACATTACTAGAATATAATGAGATGGGATTACAGATTTCAGGTTAGCAGCGTGAATAATCCTGGTAGTGAGTAAGCGTATAGGGAGCTGATAAAGTCCTCTTAAAGAATGTATTCATGGATTTCTCTTAAGTTTTCTCTTGCAGCAGCAAAGAAGCTGTCTGGTATGAAGGAGGAGCCTGCCAGAGGACAGAAGTCTATAGGAGAGGAGGCTGAAGTCATCATCAGGACCCACCAGATGTGAAAGTCTTAAGACTTTGGGGAAATGGGGTCGTGTTTTGATTGTTAGTTAGCTTTTGCCAAAGGCAGACTGCCTGCCTTTCTGGCTCAAATATCAATGCACATATATAGGGTTAGAAATCCGCACATATTTAGGGATCCATATTTTACGGAATTCCCCCAAATGCCAATTCCCCAAACCTGTACCCCAACACCCATATAGCATTACTCATTTGTCCATTTGTTTGGCCAGTGACCTTCAGTCTTGACCAAAAGGGGGGGGGTGTCAACATGGAATCTAGGAATCCCAAACTTGTGGCCTAGTGAGATCTGATGAACCCCAAGTTTCATGATTAGCTTGTAGATTGGAGACCCCAAAGCTTGTTCTTGTTCCAGGTTCCCTGGGAATACCCTGAAGGGAAGTCCAGGCTGGCAGTTTCAGACTGAGTGGGAGACCCTCAGAGAAAGGACAATCCTGGTTGGGTGAGATAAGCATATGCTAAGGACCCTCTTTGTTTCAGGGAGTCTCCCCCATTGTATCAACCTTTCCCAAGAAGACCCACAGCTGGAACCATCCATTAGTTGTAAAAATAGACTCAAAACCAGGACTTCAATGCCCACAATTCCTTGCTCCACTTCCCCAAAATGCTTTGTAATCTCACTGAATTCTCACGTGGGCCGAGATCGAGAAGGTATTGAACCCAATTGCAAAGGTTTTTGTCTCTTTTTTGGACTTCCGTTTTGGAGCAGATGCTTCTCTTTCATGATGTGAGGTTATCTTGTCTAGGCCTCAGGCCTAGGCACGTGATTTCCTTATTCTGTATTTTCTTTAATCCTTAACCTTTAATAAACATCTAAAAATATAATACTCCTTGCAGAGAGAAACTACTTTTTCCCTGCCTTAGTATCCCCAAAATTTTAATCTTTACATTGTATCCAGTGTAATCAGTCCCTTCTCTTACACCCAGCCTCTAGCTAGGATTCTTTTCCCAAGCTTGATTGTATCCCGTCAGTGTAGTTTGAATACTCCCATTTTCTTTGTAGCTGTAGTGATGTCCATCATCTTTCCATGCCCCTGGACTCCCCAAATGGTCCGGAGGTTCCCCAAATTCTTTTGTTCCTCAGAGTCCATCCTGAGTCGGTGGCACTCCCAGGAGTCAGTGACCAGGACGTCCAGACTCTGTGCAGTCTCGGGGAGCAGCTCTATTGCTGTGGCCTATTAGCGCTGAGGTCTTTTAGAGCTGAACCCCTTTAGATCTTGATTAAAGAGTCATTTTGACTATTTAGTAGTTCTGTGTTTTTTCTAGTTGACACTGTAAGGGTCCGGGTTTGCGCCACCACCACGGAAGACCAATAGACAATGCAATTAGCAAGAGGGTCGTTTATTGAACTGATGTGCACCAGGAGCACACCAGGGGAGCTCTGCCATAGAGTTCTGCTGGTCTTTGTGGATGCTGGGATTAATCTACCCTGCCGCATGCATGGCCCCCAGTCCCTATCTGGTACATACCATTGTTGGAATGTTCGCCAGCATTTATGGTCCCTAAGTTCTTCTCTGGTACCTGCTGCTGCTGGGACCTTTGACATATTAACTTCCATGGCCCAGCAGTTTCCTGCTCAGACCTCCCTCAACACCTGCTACCCCTAGGTGGGATGAGGGTTTAGAGGGTAGCATGGGAAATCCCTAGTGCCTCAGGCTCCCCCCTCCAACCCCACATACCCAGGAAGCATGCCCTGGATTAGTTTACTGTCAATTTTAAGGGCTGCACACTGCTCCCTGATGTGCCGTGCTGTTCTGAACAAAGTGGGAGCTAGGAGCTCCCTTCAGCTTCCCTGCGGGTTCGGCATGCTGAGGAATGTGCAGGTAGTCAGGGGGCTGGGAAGGATTAGGAGTTCCTGCTGGGTCCCAGAGCCATTTGTATTTCCTGTGGAAACCTCAAGACTGGGGCTCCTTTCTCCACCACCCCGCCCTTATCCAAGCTAAAGAAATTGGGGGTGGTGTAAAGATTGAAATTTAGGGGAAACTGAGGCAGGTAGAAATAAGTTTCTATCTGCAAGGTGTATTATATTTTTGGAGGTTTCTTAAAGGTTGAGGATTAAAGAAAATACAGAATAAGGAAAACACGTGTCTAGGCCAGAGGCCTAGACAAGATAACCTCATATCATGAAAGAGAAGCATCTGCTCCAAAACAGAAGTCCAAAAAGACCCCTCAGTAGGTGGAGAACTGCTTTAAATAATCATTTGTGTTCTCACTCAGGCGAGAATTCAGTGGGATTACAAAGCATTCTGGGGAAGTGGAGCAAAGGATTCTGGGGATTGGAGTCCTGCATTCGAGTCTATTTTTACATTTCCCCATTTGATAGTAATTGGGGAGAGAAGTTTCCCCAAAAAGGATCATGAAAATATAATCAACTTAAATATTATAGTAATTTGAGGATAAGAGAAAAAAAAAACAATACTTGCTGGACACATTGACAACAGGCCAGTTAGGGGGCAGTCCCCTTTGGCATGAAAGTATACATACAAATAAATGTTCAGTCAACTACACCCAAAGTTCATTTTTGTGCAGCTTGTGGTCCTGAGGCTTCTTCATGGTGGCTTCTCCAGTAGTTCAGTTTCTGGATTCAGGGAAATAGCATCTTTCTTTACCTAAAATTCTTCTAAAAGGAATTTAAACTTTGCAATTTAAATAATGATATTTTTTTACATTCCCCCATTAACAGGGTGATTGACAAATACAGGATCACGTAGGGATGCATGCCTGAGGTTTGAGGTATAGGAATCAATTGGTGAGACAAATTAAAAAGATATCAGAAAAATCCCAAAGAAAAGAAAAATTTCTAGATGAAAATATAGACTATCAAAGTCTTATGTGTAAAAATTCCAAGTAAAAAGAAACATAAATCTATAACAGGTCCTTGAATCAGGGCCCAATTAAAATGATCAAAGCAATGATGCATTTACCCAGTCAGTAGTCAGGACTACAGAAAGGTACCACACTCTGAGAGGCAGAAAAGGGGACCAGATTATAGGAGCCCAGGTTTCGGGGATACTCGTCTGTGAGTATCTTCAGAGTGAGTGTGGACACGAGGAAAGCCTATGTCATAACAACATGTTAAACACAGTAACCTCGAGTCTTCACACTAGGTTCAAGACCTTTGTATTGGCCTGGAAGTGCATCAATCCATCCTGGATTGGCTTTTCTTTGGCCCTGAGCAATGGCTGTTGTGTGTATGTCTTGTCCAGCAATCAGACAGAATTATTAAGCAAAGTCCCATAATTTTTTTAAATAATTAGTGGCATCATTTTTATAGTCACAAGCTTTTTGGGTATGCATTAGGAAATGTATCTTAAACTTATAGTACTGAAAAGTCAGAAAGTTAAAGAAAATCTTAATGCTGGTGACATGTGCTTCAAATATAAAAAAAGGAGAGAAAAAACAAATACTATATTGCATATGCAAGAAAAAATATAATAATAAAAGTTTTTTAAAAATTCAAAAATATAACTTATAATTATTGACCCTCTGTGTCAGCTAAGAAAATATAAAATGCAAGGCTTTCTCACCAAAAATGAGATCCATTTCCTCTTTATGTCTGGCCAGCCTCTACTGTGAGTATGACAAATGAATTGACCAGTAGTACAAATATGTAGATATCAATATCCCCAAAATTCTCAATAGCCCAATTAATTACAATAGCAAACAAACACACTATCATATTTCACATAAGTTGTTGTATGGCATTTTTTAAAAACCTCTGAATGGATGGATATTTTTCACAATTTTTTTTACAAACATAGCAATCTTTCAACCTTGGTAATTTAAACATATTTTTAAACAAAGTAAAACTCATGTTGGATTAGCAATATAATCAAGAAATCTATATATCATTCTGGAGGAAGTTAAGTAGTGAGCTGAAGAGTATAAATGAGAGATGCTCCTTTTATGGAGGCTTTTTTAGGGGTACAAATGCCCTGAGATTAACGGCCCCAACTTCCATTCACATATTTAGAAATGCGCGAAGGTTGGGGGTTATAATTGTATTTCACTTCAGCTAGAATTGGCCTTACACCTCGTGGTAGGGGCAGGCAAAAATGACCAGAGATTCTTAAAAAAAGTTACAAAAACCATATTTAAAAAACCCTTAAAATCATTTGAGATATTTAGGATATTAAATTTTGCAAAGGTTGTTATAGCAATTGCAACTAGTTCTGAAGTCCATCTATCCTCTATGTGACAATTTACAAAGGCAAAAATAGAAAAAAGCTGTTTTTCATATATGGGCTTAATTATTACAATGATATTTTTTTCAATATATGATTATAGGGCAAAAGCAACAGAATTTAACAGTAGTTAAGTCAGTACATTGAAATGAACAGTATAACAGAATAATATTGAATCCAGTAACATATGAATTTAAAATAAAAAAGTTAAACCTTGAACAAAAAATGTAATAGAAATACAGAGTTTTTTTTTTTTTTTATAAACTATTGGAGTCTGAAATGCCTTAAAATATATAACCTCCAGTCTTTAACGTTCCTTGGGGTTTTTTTAAATTTTTAATTATCCATTTAAATGTCTATTATCCAAAGGCAGAGTGGTAAGGGCTAGGCAATGGGGGTTAAGGGACCCATCCAGGGCCCCACAGCTGGGAAGTATCTGAGGCCAGATTTTAATCCAGGACAGCATGTCTTTAGGTCTGGCTCTCAGTTCGTTGAGCCACCCCTTTGCCTCCCCACAGTTAGCTGAGTCTTCTCCCTGACATGCAGGTGAAGTCAATAAAAGGATCAATGCAATTAAAAGACATCCTTGTAAAATAGCCATTGCTTTTAAGTTCCTGCTTGAATAAATCTTCTCCTGTCCCTTTTTTTCCTCTCTCCCCTCCTCTGAGACCTCCTCCTGCCCCAGTCCAGGTGGAGCCCAGGCTGCCCACATGGAGCCAATACCCCAGTTTTGTTACCAGCTGGTAGAAATGAGTCCTGAGGACTCCACCTCCACAAGCCACAGGCCCGGCTCCTGCAGCCCGCGTGCCCCACTGGGCCAGGCTACGCCGGCTGCCCGCTTCATGGGCACTGCCCTCTCCAGCTCCCAGCTCCCTAGCTCAGGACAAGAGCCTACCAGCAACAGCTGTGGACGGCCCTGGGCCACGCCCGGAGGCACAACCACACCGAATCAGAATAGCATCGCTGTGAGGCCCCCGAAAGGCTTCCCTGACTGAGACCAGCTCTGGCCCTTCCTTCTCCTCTCCTAGACCACGGATATCCCAAGGGGGTGGGCTAATCCGGCCCTGAGGACGTTCCGGGGCTTTGCACACCGCAGGGTGAATATCTGTGGGGGATCCCGTTACCACCTGCCACTGCTGGGGGCGGGGCGGGGCAGGGAGGGAACGCCCAGGGCAGCACCTGAGCAGACCCCCTTCTACAGCCCGACTACCCCCGTGGAATAATTACCAGGACTTCCTCGGCCCCTCCCACGCATGACCCCTCTCCCATCCACTTGGAAGAGAAACGCTGCTCCCTCTCCCGCTTCAAGCCAACCTATTCAACAGATGCTGCTGAAAAGGCAAAACAAGTGCGCTACAGAGTTTTCCAAATAGAGTTCCGGTCTGCTCTCAGCCTAAATGATTCTCAGTCCAACGTGTTTGCCTATCAGCAGTATCTATTTCAGGGGACCGAGGGACCAGGACTACCTTGGCGGCCGCAGTGTTAGCCACGGAGCCCAGGCAGAGTGAGAGCCGTGCCCAGGGGGAAGAAGTGAAGGAAGAGGGGCCCCTCGCCCCGAGGCCAAAGTCCACTTTAAAGTGGCCCGGCTCATCATGGAGGCGGTGTCAAGCCGGGAATGCAGTCCATTCCAATTGCCACAGCCTGCACCATTTACCAGAAATTTGTTTGCGAGACCAAATTAGGTGCATATGAGCCTTACCTCATCGCTGTGTCTGCCATTTACTTGGCCGGGAAGGCGGAGGAGCAACACCTCCGGACTAGAGCCGTCATCAAGGTCTCCCGCAGGTACCTAAACCCCAAGAGTGAACCTTTGGAGCTGGACTCCTGGTCCTGGGAGCCGAGAGACAGCATCGTTCAGTGCGAATGGCTCGTGCGGAGAGGTTTGCGTTCCCGTGTCACCTTCCAGCCCCCCACAAATCCCTGCTCCACTGCCTTATTTCTCTAAAGAACTGCATGAACCACCACAGCTGGGAGAGGACGCCCGTCTCCCGGGCAGCCTGGGCACTGCTGCGGGACAGCTACCATGGAGGGTCGTGCCTTCCTACCCAGCCCCGCACAGAGCCGCGGCAGTGCTACGGGGTGGAGGTGCCTGCCGTCCTGAGGCAGAAAAGCCACGGCGGCAGGTCTTTAGGGAAGACCTTACCAAGCCAGTCATTGATTATACTGTGTCTGACCTGATTCAGATTTGCACAACGGGCGCAGAAATCCCTCAGTGGTCCCGGGGCCACCCCGGAAAAAACAGACATTTGCTTTTTCTGGCTGGATTTGACCCACCAAAATGGGCCCTGACTTCAAAACGCTGATATCAAGATGGGTCACAGGGAACAATTTTGCATTAGCAAACAGAGAACTAAACTTGGGCTGGTTTCTGATGGCTCTTTGGTATCCGTGTGCTGGTGTAGTGAAGAGGTGAGGATAAGGCATTCCCTCTGAGCAGGTCTGGAGTTCATTGTGTTTGAATGGGAATAGATCCGTGCTGAAGGAATGCACTATGTTCCGTTGCCTTTTTGCACCTCAGGACATTTTTGAAGATAAAACTTTTGAATTTGATGTCGATTATATTTAAGCATCTCTTCATTAAAAGAAAAACCAAAATGGAATACTTGATTGTACCCTTTGGGGATATATTTCCAAGTCATACATAAGCTTAACCTTTAAATATAAATAGAAGAATATTTTATTTCTTGTAATAAAAGATAAAAAGCATAAAGAGGTGAGAGCAAATATATAGTTTAAGAGTTTGTGATGTTCTGTGGACCATATTGGGGATAGCAAGATGATATTAGCTATGATTTTTTTTTCATTTTGTGTTATCTTCCCCTCCCTGAAATATAAAATATGAGCATCTTTTTAACACAAATGTTCTCCCAGAAATCTTATGTCGTCAAAATCTTGAAATGCCAAGATCTCTGAAAAATTAAAACTTCCCAGTAAACCCAAAGGTAAATGGGTACTACTAGGTAAAAAAAAAAAAGTATGCCTATATTCACCTAAGTATAAAAACTGGTTTAAAAGAGAAAACTATGGAGGGACCAGTTATGGGGTAAGCCTCAGGGAGTAACAGAAAGAGCAAGTGATAGACTGGTGCACAGGAAATGTAAAACATCTGAGAAATGCTTCTAACAACCTGGTAGCCATATGGAGAATCTCTATGGAGAATGGAAAGGAAAATCATAGGAAGGGATAGCAGAGATGGGTTACTGTCAGTTCCAAAGAAGGGAGCAACTTCTGCATGAGATCATAGATTGAATGAAGTGTTGGGAGATAGAAAAACACTTTTAGAGTTAAGAAAGCAGGGCCAAGTGGCAAAAAGTTGGCCAAAAGAAACACCTGTTTTCAAGATTTTCACTTCTGTCATTTCCAAAACAAATTTGCTATTTCTATATTAAATTTGTTTGTTAGTTCCCTAATAAAGTGATTTTTTTTCATGTTTCTATTTAAAAAGAAAGAAAGAAAGAAAGAAATGAGTCCTGAGCAATCTACTCCAAGGATCTGGGTTGGTTGGGCAGGCAGGTCACCAGGTGGTCGAGATCTGGGTTAAACAGGGACCTGCTGAGCGAGAGAGAGGTCAGGAGCAGCAGCAGGAAAAACAGGCAGGCAGAACTTAGCAGCCAGGGCCCAGGTGGGAGGCAAACCCAACAGGTCTGGATCAGGGGAGGCAGGCAGGAAAGCACGAAAGCAGGGCTGGGAGCCTGAGCGGGTACCTGGTGTGGGCAGGGCCGGGACCGGGTGATCAATATTGAATCAAGAAAGTCAGAGGAGGATGGCCGGCAGCAGCTGATCAAGATGGTTTCTAAAAAAGCATCTTGGAGAACCATTGCTTAAAAAAATTGTTTTTTTCTAGGCAGTAGCTATTAAAGGCTGAACTAAAGATCAGAGAAAGGAATCAGAATATTGAGAGTATTTCGTTTTCCCAAAGTGGTAAGCCAAAACTGTAAAGATTCAAATTTAGGGGAAACTGAGGCAGGTCAGAATTAGTTTCTCTCTGCGAGGAGTATCCTATTTTTTAGAGGTTTATTAAAGGTTAAGCATTAAAGAAAATACAGAATAAGGAAAACATGTGCCTAGGCCAGAGGCCTAGACAAGTGTGAATTTCAAACTACTCCACCCTGTTCAGACCAGTCTTTGGAGGATGGGATTTAGCTATTTCCTGATCAATGACAATGAAGATACTTGGAGTAACAGAGTCAGGTCTTGGAAACTGCAGTATCCTCCCTACTCAGGTAGAGATTAGGAAGGGCTGCAGCAAAGCTCAAGATTTAATTCTTTGAGAATGTGGCCCTCAACAGACATGTGCAAAAAAAGGACAGCCCTCTGGGCCTTCCTAGGTCAAGCTAGAGCCACCATTGGGACTCGTGGGGCACAGGAAGTGAGGTAGGGAACAGCCTCTGGAATTCCCGCACTTCCTGGGGACAGAGGGAGACGGTGGTTCCTGCCAGGAGCTTGAGCAGGGAGGAGGCCCCCAGACAGCTTCCCTGGAGAGCGATCATGTGAGTCAAGGGCTGATTCTTCTTCTCTACCTTGGTCCCTTTGGGCCTAACCTCCCTCTGCCTTGTCCAGAGGTTGAGTGACCCCTTTCCCTTTTCTCCTCTCTCCTTCTCTCCCTCTCCCTTTCTTACTCCCATTGTGATTAAACCACCACAAACTCCGATCTGACTTGAGTGTTTCATTTTTAGGAATTTCATAAGTAAATTCCTTGGTGGCCATAAATTAATATTATAACAACCTTTAAAGGTGATATTTTCACCATTACACAAGATAACCTCACATTATGAAAGAGACAAACAGAAGTCCAAAAGACCCCTCAGTATGCAGAGAACTCCTTTAAATAATCATTTGTGTTCTCGCCCAGGTGAGAATTCAGTGTGATTACAAAGCATTCTGGGGAAGTTGAGCAAAGGATCCTGGGATTCGAGTCTATTTTTACAGTGGAAAACCCTGTGTAGGGAGTTTTTCTGTCCTAGCCAAGGTGTATCCAGCATATGAAAACAAATGGAGCAAACAGGAGCACCTCTGCTAAAGTCACCCTAATCTAGACTCAAATCCTTTCTCAGAAGAAAATTAAGAATTCTTTTTTCCAATAGTGGTTGCCATTCCATTAGATTAAAATATTCTCAAGTTCTCAATTTCTATAAATTTATTAATAATCGCTTGAAATAGAAAAGGTACATAGACATAGATTTAAAGTCTCTTCCTTACTCTATCTCTGACCATGTTTTAGCTCATCCTGTAGGATCCTCTGTCTCTCCCACCTGCCTCCTCCAGAAAGTAGAGAGTGAAAAAACAAACAAACCCACAGCCTTTTATTTACCTTCTTGAGGCAGGGCTGGCATATGGGATGAACTGGGTCTACAATTCAGGAGGGGGAAGGGATTGACATGGGCATTGATCCACCAGAAACTCAGGCAACCTATTATGGACAGAGAGATGCACCTCCAGGCTACATCGGGATCCTATCAGGCTACATCTCAGATATCTGTTTGTTAAGGAGTCTTCATGCCTCCAGGGAAACCCCAGTCAGCTGACCACCTCACCCCACCTCATGCCTGAGGGCTTATCACTCTAATTCATGTCCCCACCATGGCATAGAATCTGTTGTAAAAAGGCATAAGAACCTCAGAACTGATGTCTCTAGGTGAAACAGCCTTCCCATCCATGCTGCCCTCCCAAGGAATTGCTCCCCATCTTGCTGTCCCACCTGGCTATCCTCCTGGCCACTCTCAACATTACTTTATAAATTAATAAATCTCTTTTTTTGCTTTTAAGCTAAGTTTTGGAGTCTTGCATGCTTGCAAAAGGCATCCTTCCCGAATCCCAAGGATATCCTTCCAGCCCATAACAAGGAGACAGAGAGAAGATGGCTATGAAGGCTGCAGCTTTGTTAAGAGCCTGGAAAACGTGGGGGTAAAAAAAGACTTTTAAGGAGCTCCATCCAGAGCTCTGGGAGACACTTTGGGGAAGTTAAAAGGCACTTCCTGAAGCTGACCAGGTTATCTGTCCCTGGCAGTGGGGTCTGAATCAGGAAAAAGCAGGAAGTGCTCCACCATTCTGACCCAGAGGACTCTCCAACCTCCTCCCCCACAGCTTGCTCCCTCCCCCACACCCTCCCCACTGCATGGCATCATCAAGTAGGACCCACAGAGAGGAAGGAGAAGAGAAGCTGGTCAGAGAGGCTCCGGGTGGGGACACAGTGCAGAGCTGGCCCTGGTGTCATTCTGTGCCTCAGACCAGCCCCAGCTCAGCCTCGGTCCCTTCTCCCAGCAACCTCTGGGAGCACCATGACTCCTGCCCTCTCAGTCCTGCTGTGCCTCGGTGAGTCCTCAGCAGCCCCAACCCTAGAGGGGACTTTAGCCACCATCAAGTCCTACCTGCCCCCCCCCCCCCACCTCCACTGTGCTGAGGAGGAAACTTTCCTCCTGAGAAGAGGAGTGACAAGTCTAAGGTCACACAGCAAGGGTGGGGTTGGGAGCACAGAAGGTGCGACTCTTAGAGGGGTCTCCTGGGCTCCAGCCTTCTTCCCTCACAGTAGCCCTAAGCCCTGGCCCTGAGCTGTCTCTGTCCTTCCTGTGGGAATGCTGGAGGAGCCGAGAGTAATCAGGGTCTTCTCTGCCAGGGCTGTGTCTGTGCAAGGGGACAAGGACCCAGGCAGCAGGTGAGTCCTTCCTCCCACAATGCCCCTCCCAGAGGACACAACTGACCCAGGAGAGGGAGCTGGGGGAGGTCTGGGCTGGGCTGACAGTCTATAGAGGGGACCCGGGGTGGGGGCGGGGCTCCTACAGAATGGGGATCCCCTGGACCTAACAGCTCTCCTTCCCTTCCAGATGGACTCCCCAAACCCTCCCTCAGGGCAGAGAATGGCTCTATGGTGCCCCATGGGGGAGCTGTGACCCTCAGGTGCAGGGGATCATGGGAGGCTGAAGAGTGGTATCTGTTGAAAAAAGGAAGACTTGAAACTATGAGAAGAGGTGGAAATGAGGGCGAGTTTTCCCTCCCATGGGTGACACCACATGATGCAGGGACCTACCAGTGCCTCTACAGACATTCATCCTACAGGTGGTCAGAGCGCAGTGACCCCCTGGAGCTGGTGGTGACAGGTAAGGCACATCCTCCCCCCAGGCAGGGCTGGCTCAGGGTCTCCACAGCTCTGGGTTCCTCCCCAGCCCAGCCTGGCCCCGAGTGTCCCTCTGGCTCTGCCCTTCCTGGCTTCTCCCTTGTGTCTGCCTCAGCTCTCCCTCTGGGGTTGGCAGAAGAGGGGAGGAACCAGCATGTCTATGACACCTTCAAAGTGCTAAACACATTATCCTTGTTGTCTCATTGGATCTTCACAACAGCTCTGCCAGGTCAGGGCCAGTGTGATCCCCATTTTACAGATGAGGAAACTGAGACAGAGAGGAAGTGATGTACCCAGGATCTGAACTCAGGCCTTCCTGCCTCCAGACCCAGGGCTCTCTCCACTGCCACATGAGCTTCCTCACTCAGCTCCCACCTTGGGGTCAGACAGGAGGCAGGAGAGGCTCAGCTTGGGCTTCAGGAGACCAGTCAGAGCTGGGGGCTCCCTGGGGATAGGCCAGGGCTAGTGGGGCATCTCCCAGAGCCAGGAGAGAGCAGAGGGTGGAGCTGCTGCTGCCCAGGATCCTCTCCCCGCCCAGGTCAGGCCAGAGTGTTGATGGGGATCAGGAGGCACAGCTGAGCCTCTTCCTTCCCTTCTCAGCCTGTTCCAGGGGATCATGCAGGCTCCCTCCCCCTCCTTACCATCCCCCCCCCATTCCTGGCCCCAGAGCTGTCCAAGGTCTTCCTCCCTGCCCCAGGGCTGCTCCAGCTCTAACTCCAGGGTCTCCCCTCCCCCCCAGGCCTCTATGCCCCGCCCTCCCTGGCAGCCGAGCCCAGGTCTGAGGTGGCCCCAGGACAGAACGTGACCCTGCAGTGTCGGTCAGAGCAATGGTATGACTGGTGTGTCCTGTGCAAGGAGGGAGAAGAGATCAGCTGCGGCAGGACCTGGAGCCATGGATGGGGGCGTCAGGCTGACTTCCTCTTCCCTGCTGTGACTCAGACCCAGGAAGGCACTTACCGATGCTTCGGCTTTTATAGTTCTTCCCCCTCTCAGTGGTCCTCCCCCAGCGCCCCCCTGCTGCTCCGGGTCTCCGGTGAGGCAGCCCCAGCCCCGCCCAGCCCCTCCCATCCCCCCCAGCTCTCCCAGGCTCCTCCCTGCCTGCTCAGGCCTGTCCAGGGACCCCAGAGGCCAGGAGGGCTGGGGAAGAGGAGGCTCAGAGGGAGGGCACTGGGGCATCCTCAGAGAGTGTAGACAGTGAGGCCTCTCCTCAAGACCCCTCTAGACACCCCCATCAGCAGCCCATCCAGTCTTGTGGGTCCTGCATACAGACAGTTGTCTATTCAGTCCCAGGAAGGGGTTTGAGGAGGGCAGAGGGGACAAGAGGAGGGCAGAGCAGGCCTGAGGTGGGGGATGGAGGAAACGGAGGGGGGGGGAGGCGTGTTAAACACCCCCAGGCCCCTCTTCCTCCTCTCCCTGTTCCAGGCACCTCAAAGGATCCTCACCTCCCCCAAAGCTCTGTGACTCCCCCAACCATGACGTCCCCCCCACGCAGTGAGTATCTGCTGCCTCTGAGGACAGGGTGGGGGTCTCTCTCTATCTTTTCCCCCATTGCTGTCCATCTTCTGTCTAGGCTGGGCTCAGCCCCAGTTTCTCAGGGCAAGGGGAGGGCTGGAGGGAAGGGACAGAAGAAAGACCAGGTTGGGGAAGAAGGAAGTTCAGGGCTGGTCAGGGAGGGGAAAGGAAGGAGGCAGAGAGGGGCAGAGCCGCCCCCTCCCTTCTCCCTTCACCCCCCCTTCCCCAGGAGCCTCTGGGCCCTGCCTCTCCTCACCCACACAGCCATAGATGAGACTAGGGGGTTGGGGGTCTGCTCCTCTTGGTTTCCCCAGTATAGAGGGAAGGGGGTCTCTCAGGCACCCCAATTCCCCTAAGCTGGAAGCACCCGAGGGCCCTCCTCCCCCTCCTCCCTCCTCTGCCCAGCACAGCCTCCCACTGATCCAGCAGTCTCAGGGCTCTGGCCCCAAGGCAGGGGGGACCTCAGGGCCCTGCAGCCAGCCAGGAGAAGGAGCCCTGAGGAGGATTCAGAGGGTCCCTCCCTGCCACAGTAGCTCCTCCATTCTCCTCCCAGGGTCCCTGCCTGTTCCCAGCATCCCCCAGAGCTCAGAGGGGGTCACAGGAATCACAGGAGCATCAAGTCTCAGAACTAGGCCAGGAGAGGTCCTGAGCTCAGGCCCATTTGACAGATGGGAAAGTTAGGCACAGAGAGAGGAGGGACTTACCCAGCATCCCTCACCCAGCAAGTCTGGGCACAGCTGGGCTCACACCCATCTCCAGGCCTCTCTGGAACCCCCTGCAGAGCCCCTAATCCTGCCCTTCATCCCTGGGGTCTTCTCCAAGCCCTGAATCTGAGGACAGACTTTACAGTTGAGAACCTGGAGGATTCCCAGCAGAGGGTGGAGGGAGGCAGAAGGGATGGGTGTCCAGTCAGGGTCTGCCTGCCCCATCCAGGCTCTCCTCATTTCTCACGATTCCTCCTGAAGCTCCCCTTTTTTTTTTAAACATTATTTTATTTGGTCATTTTCAAACATTATTCATTGAAGACAAAGATCATTTTCTTTTCCTCCCCCCACCCCCATAGCTGACACGCGATTCCACTGGGTATCACATGTGTTCTTGATTCGAACCCGTTTCCCTGTTGTTGGTATTTGCATTAGAGTGTTCATTTAGAGTCTCTCCTCAGTCATATCCCCTCCCCCTCTGTAGTCAAGCAGTTGCCTTTCATTGGTGTTTTTACTCCCACAGTTTGTCCTCTGCTTGTGGATAGTGTTTTTTCTCCTGGATCCCTGCAGGTTGTTCAGGGACATTGCATTGACACTAATGGAGAAGTCCATTACATTCGATTATACCACAGTGTATCAGTCTCTGTATATAATGTTCTCCTGGTTCTGCTCCTCTCACTCTGCATCACTTCCTGGAGGTTGTTCCAGTCTCCATGGAATTCCTCCACTTTATTATTCCTTTGAGCACAATAGTATTCCATCACCAACATATACCACAATGTGTTCAGCCATTCCCCAATTGATGGGCATCCCCTCGTTTTCCAATTTTGGGCCACCACAAAGAGTGCAGCTATGAATATTCTTGTACAAGTCTTTTTGTCCATTATCTTTTTGTGGTACAGACCCAGCAGTGCTATGGCTGGGTCAAAGGGCAGACAGTCTTTTATCGCCCTTTGGGCATAGTTCCAAATTGCCCTCCAGAATGGTTGGATCAGTTCACAACTCCACCAGCAATGAATTAGTGTCCCCACTTTGCCACATCCCCTCCAGCATTCATTACTTTGCATAGCTGTCATGTTAGCCAATCTGCTAGGTGTGTGGTGATACCTCAGAGTTGTTTTGATTTGCATCTCTCTGATTATCAGATATTTTAAACACTTTTTCATGTGCTTATTAATAGTTTTGATTTCTTTGGCTGAGAATTGCCTGTTCATGCCCCTTGCCCATTTATCAATTGCAGAATGGCTTGATTTCTTGTACAACTGGTTTAGCTCTTTGTAAATTTGAGTAACTAGACCTTTGTCAGAGGTTTTCTTTATGAAAATTCTTTCCCAATTTCTTGCTTCTCTTCTTATTTTGGTTTCGTTGGTTTTGTTTGTACAAATACTTTTTAATTTGATATAATCAAAATTGTTTGTTTTACATTTTGTGACTCTTTCTATGTCATCTTGGTTTTAAAGTCATTCCCTTCCCAAAGGTCTGACAAGTATACTATTCTGTGTTCACCTAATTTACTTATAGTTTCCTTCTTTATGTTCAAGTCATTCACCCATTCTGAGTTTATCTTGGTGTAGGGTGTGAGATGTTGATCTAATCCGAATCTCTCCCACACTGTCTTCCAGTTTTCCCAGCAGTTTTTGTCAAATAGTGGATTATTGTCCCAAAAGCTGGGGTCTTTGGGTTTGTCATAAACTGTCTTGCTGAGGTCACTTACCCCAAGTCTATTCCACTGATCCTGCTTTCTGTCTCTTAGCCAGTACCAAATTGTTTTGATGACTGCTGCTTTGTAATATAGTTTGAGATCTGGGACTGCAAGGCCCCCTTCCTTTGTATTTTTTTCATTATTTCCCTGGATATCCTTTACCCTTTGTTCTTCCAAATGAACTTTGTTGTTTTTTTCTAAATCAGTAAAAAAAAATTTTGGGAGTTCAATGGGTATAGCACTAAATAGATATATAAGTTTGGGTAGGATCTTCATTTTTATTATATTGGCTCCTCCTATCCATGAGCAGTTAATGTTTTTCCAATTGCTCAAGTCTACTTTTAGTTCTGTGGAGAGTGTTTTGTTGTTGTGTTCATAAAGTTCCTTTGTTTGTCTCCGGAGATAGATTCCTAAGTATTTTATTTTGTCTAAGGTGATTTTGAATGGGATTTCTCTTTCTAATTCTTGCTGCTGATATGTGTTGGAAATGTATAGGAATGGTGATGATTTATGTGGGTTTATTTTTATCCTGCAACTTTGCTAAAGTTATTGATTATTTTGACTAGCTTTTTGGTTGATTCTCTAGGATTCTTTAAGTAAACCATCATGTCATCCAAAAAGAGAGATAACTTGATCTCCTTGCTTATTTTAATGCCTTCAATTTCTTTTTCTTCTCTAATTGCTACTGCTAGTGTTTCTAGTACAATGTCAAATAACAGAGGTGATAATGGGCATCCTTGTTTCACTCCTGATCTTATTGGGAATGCATCTAGATTATCCCCATTGCAGATGATATTAGTTGATGGTTTTAGATATATACTGTTTATTATTTTTAGGAAAGACCCTTCTATTCCTATGCTTTCTAGTGTTTTTAGTAGGAATGGGTGTTGTATTTTATCAAAGGCTTTTTCTGTATCTATTGAGATAATCATGTGATTTTTGTTAGTTTGCTTTTTGATATTGTCAATTATGTGGATGGTTTGCATTCCTGGTATAAATCCTACGTGATCATGGTGGATGACCCTTCTGATCACTTGTTGGAGTCTTTTTGCTAGTATCCTATTTAAGATTTTTGCATCTATATTCATTAGGGAGATTGGTCTATAGTTTTCTTTCTCTGTTTTTGACCTGCCTGGCTTTGGAATCAGTACCATGTTTGTGTCATAAAAAGAATTTGGTAGAACTCCCTCTTTGCTTATTATGTCAAATAATTTGTATAGTATTGTGATTAGCTGTTATGTGAATGTTTGATAGAATTCACTGGTGAATCCATCAGGCCCTGGGGATTTTTTCTTAGGGAGTTCTTTGATGGCCTGTTGGATTTCTTTTTCTGATATGGGATTATTTAAGAATTCTATTTCTTCTTCTTTTAGTCTAGGTAATTTATATTTTTGTAAATATTCATCCATATCACCTAGATTGGCATATGTATTGCCATATAATTGGGCATAGTAGTTTTTAATGATTGCTTTAATTTACTCTTCATTGGAAGTTTGGTCCCCCTTTTCATCTATGATGCTGTTAATTTGCTTTTCTTCTTTCCTTTTTTAAATTAGATTGACCAGTACTTTGTCTATTTTGTTTGTTTTTTTGAAGTACCAGCTTCCAGTCTTATTTATTAGTTCAATAGTTCTATCACTTTTGATTTTATTAATTTCTCCATTAATCTTTAGGATCTCTAGTTTCGTTTTCTTCTAGGGGTTTTTAATTTGTTTCCTTTCAAGTTTGTTTATTTGCATTTCCAATTCACTGATCTCTCCCCTCCCTAATTTGTTAATATATGCACTCAGGGATATGAATTTTCCTATGAGTACTGCTTTCTCTGCATCCCATAAGGTTTGAAAGGATGTCTCACCATTGTCATTTTCCTCAATGAAATTATTAATTGTTTCTATGATTTGTTCTCTAACTAACCAATTTTGGGAATATCATATTATTTAATTTCCAATTAATTTTTGATTTGGCTCTCCATGTATCCTTACTGATCATTATTTTTATTGCCTTATGATCTGAAAAGGCTGCATTTATTATTTTGGCTTTTCTGCATTTGTATGCCATGTTTCTGTGACTTAGCGTATGGTCAATCTTTGTGAATGTGCCATGTGGTGCTGAGAAGAAGGTGTATTCCTTTTTGTCCCTATTTATTTTTCTCCATATATCTATTAACTCTAATTTTTCTAAGATTTCATTCACATCTTTTACCTCTTTCTTATTTATTTTTTGATTTGATTTATCTAAATTTGATAGTGCTTGGTTCAGATCTCCCACTAATATGATTTTACTGTCTATTTCCTCCTTCAATTCTCCTAGTTTCTCCATTAGAAATTTGGGTGCTATACCATTTGGTGCATACATTTTGATTAGTGATATTTCCTCATTGTCTATGCTCCCTTTTAACAAAATATATTTACCTTCCCTATCCCTATTAATCAGGTCTATTTTTGCTTTGGCTTTGTCAGATACCATGATTGCAACTCCTGTCTTCTTTCTATCAGTTAAGGCTCAAAAGGGGTTACTCCATCCTTTAATTCTGACCTTGTGAGTATCTACCCACCTCATTTGTTTTTCTTGAAGACAACATATGGTAGGGTTTTGGATTCTAATCCACTCTGGTATTCGTCTACATTTTATGGGTGAGTTCATCCCATTCACATTCAAAGTTATGATTGTCACTTGTGGATTTCCCGGCATTTTGATATCCTCCTCTAAGTCTGACTTCTCTTCTTTATTTATAACCTTTTAAACCAGTGATTTAATTTAAATAAGTCCCCCTAGTCCCCTCCCTCGATATGCTTTCCTTTCTAGCCCCTCCCTTTTTGTACCTTTTTTGTTTGTTGGTTGGTTTTGGAGGGGTTTGTTTAGTTTTTTTAGGGTCTGTTAACTTCCCTCCTCCCTCTCCTTCCTTCCCTTTTTATACTCCCTACCCCTCTCCCCCTCCTTAATTTCCCCTTCTCTCTTACCCTGTTGGATAAAATAGAATTGGAGATCTCAATGGATCTAAATGTTCTTCCCTCTCAGAGTTGATTTCACTGAGAGTAAGGTTTAAGTAATATCAATTAGCACTCTCTTCCTTTCCCTCTTATAGGAGAATTCTTCCCCTCCCCTTCCCATGTGTATCTTTGTGTGAGAAAGATTATTCTGTTTAGTTTTTTTCTATTTCTTGAAGTATATCATAGTACCATTGATTCCCCCCTCCCTTTGTCTTTTCCCCCCTTTCTCCATATCATCTTGATTCCCCATTCTTTCCCTATGCATGATTCTTCTAACTACTCTAATGATGCATACAATTTTTAAGAGTTACACATTACATTTTCCCCACATATTAATATATATAGTTTTATATAAATGTAATCCTTATAGTAGAAAGTTTGAATAAAAGAAAAAGATAACATTTTTCTCCTTTTCCCTTTCCCTCATATTTACCTTTTCATTTTTCTCTTGCTCTTTGTGTTTGGATGTCAAACTTTCCATAGAGCTCTTGTCTTTTCTTTACAAAAACTTGGAAATCTTCTATTTTGTTGAATGCCAATACTTTCCCCTGGAAGTATATAGTCAATTTTGATGGATAGCTGATTCTTGGTTGAAGACCCAGCTCTCTTGCCTTTCTGAATATCATGTTCCAGGCCATACGGTCGTTCAGTGTGGAAATTGCGAGGTCTTGTGTGACCCTGATTGGGATTCATTTATATCTAAATTGTCTTTTTCTGGCTTCTTGTAGGATTTTTTCTTTTTCTTGAAAGATTTGGAATTTGGAAATTACATTCCTAGTTGTCTTTTAGGGATTTAGTGTAGAGGGTGTTCTGTGAACTCTTTCAATGCCTATTTTTCCCCCCTTGTTCTAGAATCTCCAGGCAGTTTTCTTGGATGATGTCTTGTATTATGATATCAAGATTTCTGTTTATTTTTGGCTTTCCTGGTAGACCAATTATTCTCAGATTGTCTCTCCTTCCTCCATTTTCCAGGTCTGTCACCTTGTCAGTGAGATATTTTCTGTTATTTTCTAATTCCTTAGTCTTTTGACTTTGCTTTATTAATTCTTGCTCTTTTGCAAGATCAACTGTCTTCCAGTTGCCTGATTCTGACCTTTAAAGACTGGTTTTCCTTTTCAGTTTGGTCTGTCCTGCTTTTTGAGGCTTCAAGCTGTTTCTGTAATTGCATGTTTTTTGTCCCTCAGATTGCTGAATTCCTTTTCCATTATTTCCCATTTTTCCTGCCAGAGGCTTCCATATTTTTGATAACTTCCAAATTAAATTCTTCAAGAGCTTGTGGACAACTTCCATTTCTTTTGGAAGGTTTTGGAGCATTTGTTTGTGTTTCCTCTTCTATTTTCTCTGTATTCTGTGTTTTCCCTCCATAAAATATATCCAAAGTCACCCCCTTCTTCTTGCTTTTCTTGGTGTTGGGAGGCTGTTCCTGAGCATTGTTTGTCATCTCTATGTTTTTTTCTCCCCTTTCCAGTCAGAAATCTGAGTGAGGAGGGCTTGCTCTCAGTGTAAGGGTCTAATGATCAAGGCTTTAACCTCAGGCAAATTCTCGGTTCTCCGTAGCTGCGCTGTCTTTCTGATGGAGCCCAGGGTCTGCCCTCCCCTGGCTGCTGGTGTTTCTGGTGTTAAGGATCTCAGGTGTAGGTCTTTGGTGGTCTTAGTTAACTCCCAAGACCTGTAGGTGCCCCTTGCTCACTTCAGGGGATCCCTTCTCACACTCGTTGATTATAGCGTGCTGGTTCTGGGCACCCGAGATCCGAGTTCCCTTTGCCCGCCTGCAGGGGTTTCGGGTGTTACTACTCACAGGAGTAGGTCCTTGGCTGTCTTAGTCAGATCCCTAGACCTGGGATTGCCCATTGTTCAGTCCTGGGGTGCACCTCCCTCACTTGTTGATTTTGGCCAGTGCTGACTTTAACTCTGATTCCATAGGTATGGTGGAGTGGTGGGTGGGGAGGGTAGCTCAGCTTTTTGTTCCCTTATATTGTTGAAATGCCAAAATTCCACCTGCCTTCAGTGCTGCTCCTTAGTGTGGGGTCCCTCCATTCTTATGAGAATGGTTGGGTTTTTTTTGGGGGGGGGTGTCTTTTGAGGTCGTCTCTGTCATTGTGTCTGAGGAGAGGAAGTGAGCCAGGTCTACTCAGCAGCCATGCTTACCCAGGAATCCCCTGAAGCTCCTTCTAATTCTCTCCCTCCTCTGGGTCTTTGCCCAGGCTGTGCCAACTGCCTGGAATGCTCTGCTTCCTCATCTATTCCTCTTACTATGCAAAGGTGTCTCTGAGACTAAGCTTAGCAGTCACCTCCCACAGGAGGCCTGTCCTAATCTACAACTTTTCATCCATTCTGCTGTTATTAATGATCCCACTCTACAGGGAAGACCATGTTATTTTATTAAGGGATAACAGAGCATTCCAGGAGAATGTGAGCCCCTGCAGGGCAGGAGCTATTCTCTTTTCTCTTTGTATTCTTTGGGCCACCTAGCACAGTGTGGGTGATTCATAGAAGTCTGGAGAACTTAATGACTGAGGGAGCCTGGGGGATCCCTGAGGACAGGGCTGGGTCTCCTCCCCTCACCCTGGGGCATCTCAGACCACAGGGCTGGGTCTCTCTTCCCCTTGGACAGGGGCATCCACAAACATCAGTATTATTCTGTCTCCCCAATCTTGGTCTTCCTCCTTGGCTTCCTCAGGTCTCTCCTGCCTCCAAGTAGGCATCCTGGTGGGCATCTCAGCCTTCCTCATCCTGACCTTCCTCCTCCTCTCCCTCCTTTGCCTTCACTGCCATTGTTATCGGCCCAGACTGGGTGAGTTCTTGGGATTGGGGGGGGGGTTCCCTTGGGCCAAGGATCTGATGGGACTGAGCTGGGCTCCCTAAAGCCTGACTTCACCCCTCCTTACAGGGAAAGGGGACAAAGACACAGACATCAAGACCACCAGGAGGTAGGGGCCCTGACATACCCCACATTCCTCCTAGACCACCCCATGTAGTGACCCCCCTTCTCAAATTTCTGTGTCTTCCTCCTCCACAGATCAGAACAAGCAGGAACCACCCTAGAGGAGACTATGTGTGAGTGAGGGGAATGCTGAGCAGGAGGGTCTGGGGTGTGAGAGGGTAAAACCTACCAAGGGAGAACCATCTTCCTGGCCCCTCATCCCTTCTCCTCTTCTCTCTAGATGCTGCTGTGAATCATGACAGACAGACAGAGGAGGCCAGACAAGAGGAAAAGGCTGTGAGTCACTCAGATCTCTCCTACTTTGCCCAGAGATCTCCTTATGGAGGGATCAGAGGGGGAGACCTTCCCTTTAGTCACACACAGCTGGAAGGGCTGCTGGGTTCAGGGCCCTGCCCCTCCTTCCCCAATGCCCCCTCAGTCCCCTCACCTCCTCCTGCTTCCTCTTCTCCTGTCAGGCTCTCCAAAGAGAAGCCGCTCAGGAAGTGACCTACGCCCAGCTGGACCACAGGAGCCTCAAGTGTGGGGCTGAGCCCCCTCCCCAGTCTGGCCCAGTGGAGCCCAGTGTCTATGCTGTCCTCCAGTGAGCTTCGCCCAAGCCCAGGGGACCAGAGGAAGAAGCTGCTCTTTCATCCGTTCTCCCTCTGCTTCCTGAGGGCAGACCCTGTCCTACCTCATCCCCAAGACACCCTGCCATTAGGACCTCGGCTTGTCACCCCAAGAGGAAAAGCAGAAAAGAGAAAAAGCCTAAACTCTGGGGAACAGCCATCCAGTCATAGTTCAGTAATGAGGGATCAGGAGGATGTTAGAGATGAATGCAGAAGCTGATGCCGGTGAGCCAGGCGTTCATGGACCAGACGTAGCTGGGGATATTATTAGTCATTCACACAATTGACTAATCCTGGATTCTTCTATCAGAGAAACTAAATTGGGGTCAAAAATTATGGGGCTACAAATTGTTCAAAGAGCTGCAGCTGCAGCCTGGAACCTGGCAGGGAGGCTGCAAAGATCTTTGGGGTCTGAAAGGCTCCCCTTTACCCTCTGAGTGAGTTCTGGGCAGGGTTCCAGAAGAGAGAAGTTTAACAAGTCAGGAAGGACTTTCAAATGAGCCTCCTCCTTCCCACCCAGCTTTACTGTCTGTTTCTTTATCTCTGTAATTGGATTGTTTCTTCTGTTAAACCTTTGGGGGCTTCCTTGGTCTGGAGGACACCCTGAAACCCCCAATGATGTGTTAACCTATAATAAACAGGTCAGGGACAAGCTGATCTCGGCCACTCTTGTCTCCCTGCCTGACTCCACACTAGATCTTTCTCTGGCTCTCTTGTCTCTCATTCCCTCTATGGAGCTCCATTTCTTGACTTAAGCCCATTTCCCCAGTCCATTTCCCAGTCCTTGGCTTCCCTTCTAGGGTATTAGAATCCACAAGGATCTTTGAGGGGGCTGGAACTTTTCACTGTGGGATGCTGGCAAAGAAAGGACTTTCCTCTGCATAGAACGTGTCCCCTGGAATGCTGGGTCCCCCAACATCCACTGAGGGGCCCAAGGCCCAACGATGATTACAAATTGGGAATTTTCTGGGTCCTCCCCACAATAGATCTGCCATTACACTGTAGAGGGGGAATGTGCTGTATAAGAGGGGGCAGAGCCTACTTACCTCTAGAGGGGAGGGGGAGGCTGGCCCTCACGGGAGGAGGGGGATTGTCTGGGCCCCCCAGACCACCAAGTACCTGCACAGCATAAAGGTCCCAGAACTTACACTCAAATGCTGTAGCCTCAGACGAGTGGGCAAGCTCTGCTAAATCCAGGACCGTTTCTGGCAGCCCCTGCTCTGCTTGCCTTGGCCCAGGTTCCCTCCTCACAGGCTGGGGTTACATCCAAATGCAGCATCCCCCAAATCTATACACAGTGTGGCCCATCAATTAGTCTTTTCATAGACTTTCAGAGTGACCTAAAGAGGCCTGGAACTGGAGACCAAGGACCGGGATTTGAATCTGGCTCTTCTGTTTCCTTAGCTATGTGCCTTGACAAGTCAGTTTCCTTGTGTGGATATCAGTTTCCTCCTCTGAAGAATAAATACCAATTAGTCTGGCACCCCATTACTAAAGATCCTGGGATGTTCTTGGCCACAGAGCTCTAGCCAGCAGCCTTGGTGGGACAAGCTAGCAGGGAAGACCACAGCTCAGATGCCCCTTCCAGAAGTTCATCTATTTTAGGTATTTAGGGAAGATTCTCCCTTCACCCATCCCAGACCCCAATACCTCTAGGACTGTCCCTTCTCCTCTTCTCCCTCTTGCCTAAAGGGAAAACCAGATTTCAATATCTCATGAATACACTCACCTGTAATGAAAAGTTGACTCCTGGCTGAAATTGATTCCTTTATCTATTTATTCTACACGTTGATACAATTTTAATATTCATTTTCTGATATTTTGCAAACCATGTTTTCTCCCACTTCCCCAAGATGGCAAGTAGGATGGCATGTGCTGAACATGAGTAAACATCCAATACATAGTTCCATGCTCATTATGTTGTGAAAGAAGACCTATTGCCTACATGAGAAAAAAAACTTCTGGAAGGAGTAAAGTCTAGAGTGGCATGCTTCAATCTGCATTCAGATTCTGTCACTTCCTTGTATGCTGATGGAGAGACTTTTCCATGATGAGTCTCCTGGAGCCGTCCTGGATTCTAGCCTTGTTGATAATAGTTAAGTCATTCTCAGTTGATCATCCACCATTATTGCTGTTATTGTATTCGATAGTCTCCTGGTCCTGCTCGATTCACTTTGCATCACTTCATCTACATCTTTCCAGGCTTTTTAGGGATCATCATGTTCTTCATTTCTAATGGCTCAATAGTGTTCCATTACAATCACACACCACAACTCATTCAGCCATTCCCCAGTTGACAGACAACTCTTCAGTTCCCAGGTATTTTCCACTACAAAAGGAGATGCTATAAACGTGTTTGCACAAGTAGGTCCTTTTCCCCTATCTTTGATTTCTTTGGGATACAGAACTAGTAGTTCTGTTGCTGGCTCAAAGAGTATTCATAGTTTTATGGCCCTTTGGGCATCATTCCAGTTTGCTCTCCAGAATTAATGTATGAGTTCACAGTTCCACCAACAGTATATTAATTTCCTAGTTTTTACAAAATCCTCTCTAAAATTTATCATTTTTCCTCTTAGTCACATTATCCACTCTGATAGGTTTAAGGTGGTTAAATGACTTGTCCAGGGTCACACAGCTAGGAAGTGTCTGAGGCTAGATTTGAACCCAAATCTTTCCATCTCTAGATTTGACTTTCAATCCACTGAGACACTTAGCTGGCCCACACCCTTACTTCTAGGTCATTTATCATTTTGAATTTATCTTGGTATATGGCATGAGATGTTGGTCTGTACCTAGTTTCTGCCATAACTCTTTTCCAATTTGTAGAGCAGTTTTGGTCAAATGATGAATTCTTCTTCCAAAAGCTTAGATCTGTGGGTTTATAAACACTACGTTACCATGGTCCTTTACTGCTTCATGATGAATGTTAATGTATTACATTGATCCACTACTCTATTTCTTGAGCAGTCCCAGCTTGTTTGTACGGTTGCCACTTTATAATGCAGCTTGAGGTCTGGTGTAACGGAACCACCTTCCTTCCTATTTTTTATCCTCTTGTCATCCTTGACCTTTTTTCTCCCAGATCCATTTTATTTTATTTTCCATCTCAATGAAATAATTTCTGGGTAGCTTGATTCAGATGGGACTGAATGGGTTAATTCATTTAGGTAGAATTATCATTTTTAATACATGGACTGAGCATATTCATAAATAATTGAAGGGTTTCCAATTGTCTGACTTTATTTAGATGAAAATTCTTTCCCAATTGTGATCACATAGTTCTTGGGCTTGTCTCAGCAGGCAAACTCCCAGGTATTTATTATCTACATTACATTACCTACAATTATTTTAAGTGAGATTTCTTTCTCCTCTCTTGCTGTGGAAATATACAGGTAGCCTAGAGAAGGGATGATGTTTATGTGGGTTTATTTCCTATTTTGTAACTTTGCTAAAGTTATTGTTTCAATAAGTTCTTGCTTGGTACTGGAGCAGTCCCTAACTATACCATCACATCATGTGCAAAGAGGGATCATTTTGTTTCCTCGTTACCTATTCTAATTCCTTAGATTTCTCCTTCTATTCTTATCGCTGTAGCCAGCACTTCTAGTGCAATCTTTAATAGTAGCGGTGATCCCCTGCATCTGTGCTTCTCTCCTGATCTGGATGGGAAGGTTTCTAGCACAGCCTCATCACAGATAACGTCTTCTTGTGCCTTTAGATGCTCTCCATCATTCTGAGGAATGTTCCATCATTCCAGGGTTCTCTGGTGTTCTTTATATGAATGGATATATTTTGCCAAAAGGGTTTTCTGCAAGGATTAAGGTAATCCTATAGTTTCTCTTCATTTTATTACTGATGTGGTCAACTATGCTGATAGTTTTCCTAATAATGAACTATCACTGCATCCCTGGCAGAAATCCCACTAGTTATACTGAATGATTCTTGTGATATATTGTTGTAATCTCCTCCCTAATATTTTGTTCTAAATGATTGCATTAAAATTCATTAGAAAGATTAGACTATATATTTCTTTCTCTGATTATTCTCTTCCTCAGTTAGGTACAAACATCACATTAGTGTCATGAAAACAATTTGGGGGAGGTCCTTCTTCAGCTAATCTTCCACATGGCTGACATAACAGTAGAATTCATTGTTCTGGAAATGTTTCGTAGAATTCACTCAGGAACCCAGATGGCCCTGAAGCTTTTTCCTTTGGGAATTTATTGATGGCTTCGTCCATTTCTTTTTCTGAGATGGGCTTTTTTTTAAGCGTTCTATTTCCTCTTCTGCCAATCTGGGCAATTCATATTTTTGTCAATATCCTTCCATTTCATTTCGATTGTTCGATTTATGGCATAATTGAGCAGAAGAAAACCAAATTACCAGCATCGAAAATGAAAAGGGGGAATTCATAAGCAATGAAGTAGAAAGTAAAGCTAATATTAGGAATTAGTTTGCCCAACTTTGTGCCAATAAATATGGTGATTTAAGTAGAATAGATGAATTTTTAAAACATATACACATATATTGCCAGATAAACTGGAACTGAGCTGTTTTCGTGAACAGTAACATAGTTCCTTAAGACAGCAGAATTATGATGGGAATTAAATTTGTTTTGTTATTATCCGAATCTTAGAATCATTCCTCCTGAAAACTTTGGTTAACTAAAAATCTCTCTTCAGTAATGTTAACCTCACCTGACCCAAACCTGCCCCCATGAATGTGAAAGTTTATTTAAATGGAGGAGGATCTCAACTGTCTCTCACTCCTTAGAGATAAGGAAATCATCTCCCTTAATTAGCCTCTTTGTGAACATTTTCTTTTTTTTTTTAAACCCTTACCTTCCCTCTTGGAGTCAAAACTGTGTATTGGCTCCAAGGCAGAAGAGTGGTAAGGGCTAGGCAATGGGGGTCAAGTGACTTGCCCAGGGTCACACGAACATTTTCAATGTAGTTCATTTGTTAAGTTTTTAAATTTTCTTACTTTTTCCCCAAATACATTTAATTGTATAATTTTGTACATATTCAATTGTTTACATTAAAATTTTTTTTGGAAATTCCTTCCTCCTTGCCCTCATTCCTCCTGGAAAACATGAGCAATTTAATGTAGATTTTGCAGTCATGCAAACGATAAATCCGTATTCACCATGTTGTGAAAGAATATATAGACTAAAAACACCAGGAAGAACGGTTTTAAAGCCTCGTACTTTGATCTTAATTCAGATTCCACTGGTTCTCTCTGCAAGTGTGACTAGTCCAGGGTTAATGTCGTGACCAGGGTAGCCGTGTCTTGCGTGCCAGATCACTTCAGCATTACTGTTCCTGTGTTCAATGTCCCCTGCTAAGGCTCACTTTCACTTGCATCTGAACACGAGACTTCACAGCTTTCCTGAAACCATCCTGACCTCATTCCTTAAGCACAAGAGTATCCGTCACAACAGCCTCCACAGGCTGCTCACCAGTTGATAGACGTCCTCCCCACTTGCAGTTCTTTGTCAACAACAACAAAATAAGCCGTTACAAATATTTTTGTGTGTGGAGGTCCTTTTCTTTTTCTTTCTTTGGGAGACAGACCTAACAATGGCATTGCTCGGTCAAAGAGGGAGTGACTCATGTTTCTATGAAGTTGACTCCATATTTTACATATTTATGAAATGGGGCCTTTATCATAGAAACTTGCAATAAAAAAATCTCCAAGTTTTCAGTTTTTCTTTTTAAACAGCCCCCCCCCCTTACCTTCTGACTTTGAACTGATATCAACTCTAAGGCAAAACAAAGGTAAGAGCTTTAAAATTTGGATTAAGTTACTGACTGGTCCAAAGTCATATAGCTAGGAAGTGTCCCATGCTAGATTTGAACCCAGGACTTACCATCTCTAGGCTTATGTTACAATTCAAATAGGGACCCAGCCAGAATTTAAGTATCCATTAATAAAAATGAGAAGGTAAGAGATAAGAGAGAGAGAGAGAGAGAGAGAGAGAGAGAGAGAGAGAGAGAGAGAGAGAGAGAGAGAGAGAGAGAGAGAAGTGATATAGATGGATCTCTCTTGAGGAAAAATTAACCTGGTTATAGAGTTTTCACTTAGCTGAATTAAGGCCTAAATGTTCTTCCACAGCAATGTGAGCAGTGTGAGATTTAAAATGGTTGAGGTCTTAAGCTGTAGTGAGTTAACATGGTGGAAGATATAAATTGTGATAGATATAAGAGAGGGTGAGTAAATTTGACCGCAGAAAATATGTTTCACTACAGTGTCTTGGGTTTTATTACAGTGTCTTGGGTTTTAAATCAAATATAAGGTGGTCACCAGGGAAATAGTCCCAATTATTCAAATACCCAAGTCAATTGGGTTTTATAGAGATTTTAATTAACAATACAATGAGTAATCAAAGAAAGAGAGAGAGAGAGTAAGAAAGGAATAAGTATGAAGGGCCTCAAGCCAATATAGCCTAGACCTGAGCCTTAAGATAGGAATCAGTCAGTTTTTTAATACTCACCACAAGGTCTGAACTAAACAAGGATTCTAGTGACACCAGGCCAGCTCCATCCCAGCTGACTTCACCAGAGAGCCTTCCAGCCAGAGACTGTTCCAAAGGGCCTCTCTCCAGAGCCTCCAGAGGGACAGAGTCCCCTCAGAGGAGCTCCAACGAGACCTCCTTAGAGATTGTCCTCCAAGAGCTTCCCTTCACCAGAGCCTCTCTCAAGAGATTCTTCCCAAGCTGTCCTCATCAGAGATCCTCCAAAAGGATTTCTCCAAAAGGATATATCCCTCAAGAGATTCTGCTTTTTCTTATATAGGGGTTTTTCTCCCATGTCACCTCCCCTAAGTCCCTACATCTACCAATCACTGTAGACGCTTTCCAAAGGACTGCCCATCTAAATTCATGCTAAGTCGACCAATCTCCTCAGTAAGTCTGAATCAGAAAAAAATGCTGCTGTGTCAACTAATCTCCTCAGTAAGTCTGAACCAGAGAAAACACAGCTGAGTCAACTAATCTCATCAAGAGAAAACTTTCCCGACCCTTTTAGGTACCTAGCATCTCATTGTATCAATTCTAAAAACAGGCCTGGCTCAAAGAACTCCTTGCCTTATTATAACCATGGGTCCAAGTACTTTCATTGTTTAGCAAGGAGTTTTCTCCCCTAAAGCAGTCTTAAGTACGGGTGGAGTAGAGGTCCTCCCATTTCTGATCCTGGCGAGTTCTCACATCAAAATGGGGAATGTTTCTCAGTAAGGAATTTGAGGATTCCTCAATGTGGAGTAAAATTTTTAACATTCATAAGTCTGTGAAATTTTAAGGTTCACAGCAGTCAGTCTCTTCAAGAACAGAAGTGAAGAGAGCTCAATCCACTTGGGCTAGGATTTATCTAGCTTTCTCTCAGCCCATTGACTTTGACACATACTTTGTGAGGCCCTTCTTCCTTCACTCACAAGGCCCAGGGGTCCTTTGTCCAGCCTCAATGTCCCCTACCTTAATTGTTGGCTTTCCCAATGACCCCAGGGATCACCAGAGTTTATATTCTATTCTCATGATCAACGTCCCCTTAATAACTCCCTGCACACACTTGCTTCTCTATCCACTGAGCCACCTAACTCCCCCTTCTGCTTTCCCTCTAATATCTCATTTGCTTTGCCCATACCGAACCAGTTAAATTTAATTAAAACTATACATTTCTAATGTTTCTCTCTTGCTTATTCATAAATTCTTCCTTATCCATAGAGCTGGCATGTTCACTATTCCATGCTCTGGTACCTGTGCCAAGGAAGTTTGATCCCCTCCCCTCCTTCAGTATCTTGTCCTGTCTGTCAAACATTCCTTACATACCACAGTTGTGCCAGGTTTTCCATAGGTCAATGTGACATGCATCAATAAAGGTCAAGGTTTGGGGAGAATCGGGAGGGGAGAACCAAGAAGAGAAGAAGGAAGAAAAAAGTGAGGAACAGAGCAGGCAGGTGAGGGGGGAAGGAGGAAAGAGACTGGCAGGCTAGGCACCACGCAGTCAGGTTACTTAGGAATGATTGTCTACCCCTTCCTAATAAACTTTATAAAATATATCTGGGTAGAAATATTATTTTAACTCTTACAGTATCACTCTTTATGTCTAAATCATCTACCCATTTTGAGCTTTTCTTGCTATTTGGTGTGAGATGTTGCTCTATATCTAATTTCCACCAAATTGCTTCCAATTTTCTAAGCAATTTTTGTCAGATAGTGAGTTCTTGTCCCAAAAGTTTGGATATTTGCACTAACCAAACATCAGGTTATTATGGTCATTTACTACAATCTATTGCATACATGATCTGTTCCACTATTCCATCACTCAGTCTCTTAGACAATAGCAGATTGTTCTCATGATTATTACTTTGCTACAATTTGAGATTTCATACTGCTAGGCCACCTTCCTTCACATTTTTTTATTTATTCCTTTGATATTCTTTAATTTTTGTTCTATCAGATAAATTAGCTCTACAAAATAAATTTTAGTGGTTTGATTGATATGGCATTGAATGCTTATTCATTCATAAATTTAGTAGAATTGTCATTTTTATTATTTTGGCTTAGTCTGCCCATGAACAAATAAGATTCTTCCAATATTGTTTAGACCTGACTTTATTTTGTGAAAAGTACTTTTTAATCATGTTCATATACTTTTTAGGTTTGTCTTGGTAATTAGCTTCCCAATTATTTTAGATTTCCTACTGTTACTTCAAATGTAATTTTTCTTGCTATTTCTTGTTGCTGGACTTTATTGGTAATATGTAGAAATGTTTTTGATTTCTGTGTTTATTTTTTATCCTTCAAGTTTGCTAAAGTTGTTCATTTTCTCAATTATTTTTAGTAGATTCTTTAGGGTTTTCTAAGCATACAATCATATTTTCAAAGAGGGACAGTTTTGTTTCTTCATCACTATTGTAACTTTCAATTTCTTTTTGTTGTCATATTGTTATAATTAGTATTTCTAGTAGAATATTGAATAACAGTGTTAATAATGGGCATCCTAGTTTCATCCTTGACCTTACTGATACAACTTCTAGCTTAGTCCATTAGAGATAATTTGTTGATGGTTTTAGGCAGGTACTACTTATTATTAAGGAGAGCACCACTTTTTTTTGCATTATCCTATTATTTTTAATAAGAATGAGTATTGTATTTGGTCAAAAGCTTTTTCTGCATCTATTTAGATAATCATATTTATAGTGATAATTTTCTTATCATTACACTAGTCCTGTATAAATCCCCATCTAGTAAAATATTTGTGACATTTTATTATAATCTCCTTGCTAGTTTCTTGCCAGGGGCAAAGTCCAGCATCACTCATGACTCCAGGGGTTCCAGACAGGTGGCAAATGATCAGTCAAGAAAATAACAAAAGGAAGACAGCTGTATATTTTACAGCCATGGGCATGCTTTGCATCTGATAGCTGCTCCACCATCCCCAGGCCTGGTGTTTACTTTTATACTCATTTTTTTGGCACACACATACATTACCTAACACACATGTTCATATAGAGATAATTGGAAAAGTGTTACATTAATTTTTAACAAATCACTTGATTAACATTCTATATTCTTGTATTGTGATTACATATTCTTGACAGAATAAAGGTTTCACACAAGATAGATGATTTTGTCACAGGTGGCTTAGTTTTCTCATTACCCTCTGAGGAGTCTAAGCTTACAAACAATTAAGGAAATTTACTTATTACATTTAATAAAAAGAAATAATCAATCAGAAATTCTTAGAGACAATCCAACAGTCATATCATTGAGGTTGAGAGGTACTGGGAACACACAATTCACATTTAATATTAGCCTGATCATTTTTTTTTAAACCTTACCTTCCATCTTGGAGTCAATATTTTGTATTGGCTCCAAGGCAGAAGAGTGGTAAGGGCTAGGCAATGGGGGTCAAGTGACTTGCCCAGGGTCACCCATCTGGGAAGTGTCTGAGGCCAGATTTGAACCTAGGACCTCCCATCTCTAGGCCTGGCTCTCAATCCACTGAGCTACCCAGCTGACTGATCATTTTTCAGGATTTACGAGGGAGTTTCTCAAGGGGAAGAATCAAGTCACTGAGGCATGATGAAGCTTGGTGTACCTTGTAAAAATGGAGACTTGAATCCAGGACTTCAATCCCCAGAAGTCCTTGCTCCACTTCCCCAGAATGCTTTGTAATATCACTGAATTCTTACCTGGGCCAAGATCAAGGTGAGGTATTTAACCTGATTAGAAAGGCTTTTAGTGCTCTTCTCTGCCTGTTGCCGCTTCCAAGCGGACGTGTCTCTTTTCATAATGTAGATGAGGTTGTGTCTAGGCCTCTCTGGGCCTAGAGACATGCTTTCTTATTCTGTAATTTTCTTTAATTCTTAACCTTTAATAAACCTTTAAAAATATAATATTTCTTACAGAGAGAAACTAATTTCTACCCTGCCTCAGTTCCCCTAAATATTAACTGCTACAATCTACACATTTTGTATGGGCCTTTATGATTGATTTGTATGCTGGCTTCATTAGAATAAGTTTCTGTGAGTGGAAAAGTTCTGGGCTTGGCTTGTAGTTAGTTTTACTGGGAATTATGTACCTAAGTAAAAGTTAACCCATGATTGTCTTTTGGGATTGGGTTTGAGGGTCTGATCTTTTGGTGATGTTTTAGAGAAATAGAGTCCAGGTATTTTGCTCTTGTATTATTCCTTCTGAGGTTAGGGGGAAGACCAATCGTGTCAATTCCATTAGTGAGGGATGTAGGTAAGAGAAGTCATGCAGATGGTGCTGAGTGGGAAAGTCCATCCTGCCAAAGAGACACTCTGTGACCTCTTGGCTACCACAAGTGACCTTGTCAAGACATTGTGGCCTGATAGCTCCCAGCAGTTTTTTATTTAAAATTTTTGCATCCATATTCATTAGGGAATTTTGTCTACAATTTTCTTTCTGTTTTTGCTATTCCTGGGTGACATATCTGCACCATATTTCTGTTGTAAATGGAATTTATTTGGTAGGACTCCTTTTTGCCTATAATGTAGTATTACAATTAATTATTTTTAACTGTGCAATAATTAAAATAATATTTCTACCCAGGCATATATTTTATAAAGTTTATTGAAAAGGGTGGACAACTATTCCTCTAAGTAACCTGACTGCATGGTGCCTAGCCTTGTAAAGATCATTTTAGTGTTTTGACTTAAAATCTAAATAATTGGTCACCAGGGATGATTCCCAAATAATAAAATACCCAAGTCATCTGGGAATTATGGAGATTTTAATTAATAGAGAAAGAAGGAATTAAGGAGAGAGACAGAGACAGTGACAGTGACAGAGAGAAAGAGAATTAACTTAAACTGCTCTGGCTCAGTATGAGCCAGGCAGTAGTTAAAGGCCTTGGCCAAAGTGGCCTTCCTGAGTCTAAAGAAAAGGGAGTCAATCTTATCACTTACCACAAGACCATCTCTAGGGAAGCTCCAGTCCTCCACTGAACTCAACCTCCTGAACTGAGTTAAGAACCCAAATCCACCCCGAACTGAATTTTAGCCTTCTTTTAAAGAGAATTTTCTCTTATGTCACCTCCCCTAAATCTTCACATCTACCAATCACAGTAGATGCTTTTTTTCCAGGACTGCCCATTCTTAGTTCTCACCACTCTTTAGTTCTCACCTTCTCTGGTTAGATTAAATCTTCTGAGGTATTTCACACTTCTTTGTTAAGCCTACCTTTTGTGAGTTTCTTGACCTTTTTGTGATTAATTTAACCTTTACAGGTACTTAACACCTTTTTGCATTACATCTAAAAATAGACTTAATTTAAGGTTCTAGTTTCACTATAAGGTATGAGTTAAGTACCTTCATTGTTCACTCAAGAGTTTATAACTTTATCTTCACCTAAGGTATGTCTAAGTATAGGTGGAGTAATGTAAAGTTCCCAAGACATTCCTGATCAAGTATCTCCATTGTTACAATAAGGAAATACCTAAATTAAATTTTTTAAAGCAGTATGAGTAATTTTTAAGATTCACAGTGTGAATCTTGAAATTTCTCAGACTTGGGAATGTTAAAAGATTCTCAGACTCTACCTTAGAACATTTGGTTAAAACCAATTCCCATTTTAAACAGTGAAGCTACTTAGATCTAAAATGTGAGAACTTTACTTGGATCAGAAATGGGAGGACCTCTACTCCACCCCTACTTAGGACTGCTTTAGGGGAGAAAACTTCTTGCTGAACAATGAGAAATGCTTATACCCATACTTAAGCCATGCCTATTTTTAGAATTAATACAATGGGCTGCTAAGTACCTATTGAAGGTCAGGCAACTAATAAACTTGCCAGGACAAAAAGGTGAGAAACTTACTCAGAGATTCTAATCTACTAAGCTGTGAATTCAGAATGGGCTGTCCTTTGAAAAACATCTATTGTGATTGGTAGATGTAAGAATTTAGGGGAGGTGACAAAGGAAAAAAATTCCCTATATAAGGAAAAGAAAAAGTCTCTTGAGACAGTCAGCTGGGAAAGGCTGCCTTGAAGGGTCTCTCTCGAGACTCTCTTGGGGACATTTCAGATTGAAGATTGAGTTGGTGAAGTCAGCTGAGATGGAGCTGGCCTGGTGTCACTAGAATCCTTGCTTAGACAGATCTTGTGGTGAGTGATAAAAGACTGACTGATCTCTCTCTCTTAAGACTCAGGTCTAGGCCATGTTGGCTTGAGGCCCTTCATACTTATTCCTTTCTTACTCCTTCTCTCTTTCTTTAATTCCTCATTGTATTATTAATTAAATTCTCTATAAAACCCAGTTGACTTGGGTATATTCATAATTGGGAATATTTCCCTGACAACCACCTTATATATTTGATTTAAAACAAGACACTGTAGTGAAACATATTTTCTGTGGTCACATTTACTCACCCACTCTTATATCTAACACAAATTATATCTTCCACTATTTTACTCACTATAGTTTACAACCTCAACCTTTTAAATGCTACAACAGCCTGCATGTCTCTTACTCATTCTCCCAATTCTCTCTGTTCTCTGACTTCTTCCCGGATTCTCCTGCAGTTCTCCCCTCAAGCAGCCCCCAACTATGACTTTTTATTGACCTACAGAATGTACACTGATGCAACTCTGGGGCAGCTCTGCTATGTCAGGAATGTTTGATAGACAGGTAAAGTTACTCAGGAGGGGGAGGGGATGAGCTTCCTTGACAAAAGTGGTAGGTAGAATTCAGTTGTGAATCTATGAGGTCTGGAGATTTTTTTTTCCTTAGGGATCTCATTGATGGCTTTTTTTATTTCACTCTTTAAGACAGAATTATTAAAGTATTTCATTTCTTCTATCAATATGGGCAATTTACATTTTTTAAATATTCACACATTTTACTTAGGTTATCTGGTTTTTTTGGCATATAATCAGGCAAAAATAGCTCCTAATCATCACTTTAATTTTGTCTTCATTAATGATTTAAGTCCCCCTTTTCATTTCTGACCCTGGTAATTTGATTTTCTTTCTTTTTTAAATCAAATTAGTCAATGGAATATCTACTTTAAAAAAAACAGCCCCTGGTTTTATTTATTAGTTCAACTGTTTGCATACTTTCAATTTCATTAGTATTTCCTTTGATTTGCAGGATTTCCATTTTCATGTTTAATTCGAGATTTACAATTTATTATTTTTATGGAGTTTTATTGTTTTTCTTTTCAGGGTCAATTCATTATTCAGTTCTTTTTCTATTTTATTTTATTTTTATTTTTAAAAACCCTTATCTTCCACCATAAATCAATATTAAGTATTGGTTCCAAGGCAGAAGAATGGTAAGGTCTAGGTAATGCAGCTTCAATGACTTTCCCAGAGTCACAAAAATGGGAAGTATCTGAAACAAGATTTGAACCCAGGACCTCCTATCTCTGGGTCTGAGCAAAATATTCTTTTTCTATTTTGTTGACATAAACATTAAGATATAATTTTTTTCACACATATTACCATGGCTATATCCCATACATTTTTATATGTTGTCTCATTGGTCCCATTCTCTTCCATAAGTTATGAAAATTTTCTATGATTTGTTCTCCAACTCACTCATTTTAAAGCATTTGGTTATTTAATTTCCAGCTGATTTCTTATCCATGAGTTCATAGTGTTTTATTGAATGTAATATTTTTCTGCATTATTATCTAGAAAGAATGTATTTAATATTTCTCTTTTTCTGCATGTGCATTCACCATTTGGTTTTGATGTTTTCATGCTTTAATATATGGTTAATTTTTGTGTAAGTGTCATACACCAATGAGAAAAAATACATCACTTTTTATTGCCACTACTCAGTTTTCTCCAGTGCTCCATCATATCTTTTTAGATTTTTAAAAAGTTGTTTTTCTAATCACTATTTTCTAATGATATTGATCTCGTTAATTTATTTCTTGATGTTTTTATTAAATTTATTTATTCCTGAGATGAGAAAGCTGAGGTCCCCCAGTATTACAGTTTTAAAATCTATTTCCTCCTGTAACTCGTTTAAGTTTTTCTTTAAAATTTGAATGCTATACCATTTGGTGCATATATGTTTAATATTGATATTACTTCCTTGTCTGTGATATCTTTTAGTAAACTGTAGTTCCCTTGTTCATCTCTTTTAATTATATTTTTAAATTAAATACACATAGTTAATTATTATTTTTTTAATTTTCCTTGTTTGAGGTCACAATTGCTATCCTTTCTTGTTTTAATTCGGCTAAAGCATAATATAGATTCTGCTTCAGCTGCTTACCTTGATACTGTATGTTTCTCTCTGCTTCACATGTGTTTCTTATGAACAACATAGTATCCTATTCTGTTTTTTAATCTACTCTGCTATCCAGTTTCATTTTATGGGTAAGTTAATCACATTAACATTCACAATTATAATTACTGTGTTATTTCCCTCCATTCTATTATTCCCTGATTTATTCCCTCTATTTTCAGAGTGTCCTTCCTCAACAGTATTTTTCTTTTGTCAACTACCTCCTCCAATCTATCCTCCATGCTATTAGCTTTCTCCCTTCTCTTATCTCATCTACTCCTAATTCCCTATAAGGTGTGAGAGATTTCTATATTCAGTTGATTGTCATTGATATTGCCGCTGAAAAAATTACAGTGAAAGTAAGGTTCAGGCATGACCCTTCACCACTCCTATCTTCCCTTCCACTACAAAAACTATTCCTTTCAGTTCTTTTTTATTTTCTATTCAATCATAGTATTTTCTTCCAAAATGCTTGAAACTATGCTCTTTCATTAAAAATTTGTTTTTCCCCCTGATTATATTGAGTTTTGCTGTATATAGTTAATCCTGAATGTCATCTTAGTTCCTTTTCATTCTCAAATATCATATTCCAAGAACTCCAATCCTTTATTGAAGAAGCAGTCAATCATATGTTATCTTGACTATGGTTCCACAATATTTGAATTATTTCCTCCTAGCTACATCCAATATTTTCTCCTCAATCTCAGATTTTTAAAATTTTTGCTATAGTATTCCTGAGTGTTTTTATTTGGGGATCTCTTTCAGGTGGTAATTGGAGGATTTATCTTCCATTTCTATTTTGCCTTCAAGTTCTAGACATCAGGGGAGTTTTCCTTGATAATTTTTTGAAATATAATGCCTACACTCTTTATTTGATCATTTCAACATGTTTTCAGGAAGCCCAATAATTCTTTTTGTTTCTCTTTTCTATTTTGCAGGTCAATTTTTTCTCCAATTTTTTCTTTTTTTCCCTTCTTTTGACATTTTTTTTAGTGTTTCTTATGGCTCATGGGATTATTAGCTTCCCCTTGTCCTATATTAATTATTAGGAAATTACTTCCTACAGGGAACTTTTGTACCTCTTTTTCCATTTGGCCATTCTACTTTTTATGGTGATATTTTCTTCAATATTTTCTCTCTCTCTTTACCAAGTTGTTGACTGCTCTTGCTTTAAAGAGAGATATCATAAGTAAATTAGGATAATAGAGAACACATTAACTATAAAATATATGGATAGGACAGGAATTTATGAGTCAATAAGAGATGGAACATTTCATGAAATATAAACTGTATAATTTTGAGTACATTAAATTGAAAAGTTTTTGCACAAATAAAACAAATGTTGCCAAGATGAGAAGAAAAGTAGAAATTTGGAAATTTTATGGCCAGTCTCTCAGATAGAGGTCTCATGTCCAAAATATTGAGAGAACTTTGTAAAATTTATAAAAATAAGAGCTATCCCCAAATTTATAAATGGGGAAAAGATATAAGCAGAAAATTTTGAGATGAAGAAATCAAAGCCATATGTAAATATATCAAAAATGTTCTAAATCACTACCTATTAGAGAAATGGAAACCAAAACAACTCTAGGTTATCATCTCACACCCATCAGACTGGCTTGAATGACAAAAGGGCAAAATGACAAAGGTTGGAAGGGATGTGAGAAAATGGGGACATGAATATAATTTTGTTGGAACTATGAACTGATCCAACCATTTTGGAGACCAACTTGGAATTAAACACAGAGGGCTAAAAAACTATGTGTAGCCTGAGACCCTGCAATACTATTACTGGGTATGCTTCCCAAGGAGATGAGGAAAAAAGACAAAGAAGTCATGTGTTCCAAAATATTTATAGCAGCTTTCTTGTGGTGGCAAGGAATTGGAAACTGAAGGGATACCAATCAATTGGAGAATGGGTATACAAATTGTGGCCTATGATTGCAATGGAACACTACTGTGCGATAAGAAGTGATGAGCAGATTAATATTTTTCTTTTTTATTTCTATTTTATTCTCTTTGTATTCGTTTGTTTTTGTTTTTATTGTATATTTAATAACCATCACCAACAAAACACATTTAGCTAAACAAATGGAAAAAAATGTACAGACCCATAAATTCCACATTGTTTGCTATTCATTTTAAATATGTAAATCACATATTTAGATATGCTAATATAAAAATCCTCTACTTTGAGTTCCTTTTGAATTTCTTTTACTTCTATACTCTTTCTCTTGATTTTGGTGGCCATTCATTACCTTTTTAATGTAATCACAGTATTATTATTCTTATTCTCTTTTCCTTTCTTCTAATTTCTTCATATATTGCCCTTATTTTCTTTGCATTTCTAATATTTTTCATTTCTAATAACAATTCAATCCATTACATTCAAATACCACAATTTATTCAGCCATTTCCCTCAGTCATTGTATTTGTATTATTTACAGTTATTTTGAAAAATAGAAAAGAGGTACCAGCTAGTGTTAAATTCTCACACTGGTCACTCTTTCTGCAATGTGGGGTGGAAGAAGCTAGGACACCTGTGGATGGAATTTACTATGTAAATATGAAGAAAAGTAAGCTAAACATATTAGAGATTTGTGATTTCTTTTATGCACAATCTTTTTTTGTGTATGGAATGATTTGTTTTATTTCATTTTGTAAAATTTGGAATAAAAAAAGTAGATGGAGGGAGGTTTTGATCCCATTGACATAAAGTAGACATGAGCAATGTTCAGTGGTTATTCTTTATTCTATATGGAAACTATAGGAATATATTGGCAACCTGGAATTATTTGAGGATAGCATACCAACAGTCTATCTGCAAAGGATCATTAGAAGCTTTGTTGTTATATGAGGAATAGCAAATTCTATTAGGATAATGAAGATGTTTGACCCTCTAGAAGCAAATAAGGACTTAAAATACACTTAATAGCTGCAATTCAGACAAGATGTTTGAAAATAATAAAAGTTAGTTTGTTAGAGTTAGATGCAAATTATTTTATCCTTGTCTTCAATACAATCAGTGTGGAATGCCAAAGTGATCAAACCAACACAGTGAGCTTCTCAGTAAGATAATTTGTAAATACATTCAGCTGAAGTGATGTCATCTGCCTGGCAGTTTTCTTTCATGGCTTAAGTCCATAATATTGCCTGTGTTATTATTGTGTTTCTCAATGTTATTGTGCTATGAATTTCGGGAGACCATTTTATAAGAAATACTCATAAGAGGATGGTGCAATTATATCATTGGAAAATTTCACTTGTCTTTTCCTATGGATGCTGATAGATTATTATGCAATTAGAGGCTATTATCATAATGTTAAAAACCATCAAATATATAATTGGATATTTTTTTAAAAGAATAAGAATTAGTTTATGGGCAAAGAAAAAAGAAACTTTGTAAAATTTCCTTATTTTTAAAAATTGCCACATTCTTTGGGAATTTGCTTGGGCAGCATCATAAAATTTTACAGAACTGTGAAGGAACCTGCTAAATGTTACAAAACTCCAAAATAATGAATTACTTGACTCAGAAAATGGGATTCCCTCTTCTAGCACAAACACCCCTTAGCAAAGTGGAGGAGAGAATTTACAAGTTTGCTTTTAGAATAGACCTGGTTTTATGATGAACTGTAGTAATGGAACAATACTTGGAAGTAGCCAGTATTTTTCTCATTTCTGAGTAATATATTCCTTTCTATGTGGAGTTCCTGGAACAGGTAGATGGCATAGTGGATAGAGTACCTGGGCCTGGAGTCAGAAAAATTTGTCTTCCTAAATTCAAATCTGGGATCAGACATGCTATGTGACCCTGGGAAAATTACTTAATTCTATTTGCCTCGGTTTCCTCAACTAAAAATTGAGTTGGAGAAGGAAATGGCAAACCACTCCATTATCTTACCAAGAAAATGCCAAATGAAATCATGAAGAGTTGGACATGACTGAAAACTGAATGTAGAATTCTGGAATGTAACAAATTTCTTACTTTCTGATGCTAGATTTTTATATTGGGATGAATTTAATACTAGAACAAAAAGGGAAGAACTAAAGAATTAATTACTGAATGGATAATCTGATCAGATTTTATTGGGTTTTCCTAAATTCTGCTAAGTCTTACCCCCAGCAGACTTTAGCAACATTCCCCAGAGAATCTCCATAAGTGACCTCCACAACCTGCTCTGATCTATCCAGTCACCTGAATATCATGGAGTTTGTCAAAGGACTGGACACTCCTACAGTTACAGCTATATTGGATTTCTTTATCCTCCTTATTTTTATATTGTTTGTTTTATGAGTTCCATCTGAGTTATGGACCTGTTAATGTGTTCTCAAGGCTTCATATCATGTCTGCTTGAACTGATACAATACAGGGAAGCAAGGATCTTCAACTACAAGTGTGTGGGTCATAGTTTGTCTCTGGTGTTTATGTAGAGACTCATTGTGTGGTCTCTTTCTGCATTTTTACCTTTGGGTGGAGACTGTCTCCAGAGAACTACTCCATCCTTCAAGGCCTTTGAAATGTAAAGTGGATAGGCCAAGAGTTTCATTTTTAGAGAAGGGGAGATATTCTAAAAGGTAGGCAGAAAATACTAACTTCTATCTAGATACTTGAAAGTATTGGGGTAGAGCAAAAAAGGCTTAAAGAAACCCTTCTTATGAGAAAGCACAGATCAGCTCTCACAAAAACTTTCTCCAACAAGATTGGAAGTGCAGGTCTTCTGTTTAATGAATCTAAGAGTCTAACTCAGTGAAATGTTTGGCTCATAGTTGGCAGTGATTAAATGCTCATTGATTAATTAATTGATTGGTTAGACTCCATGAAGAGTAAGAGAATGGTAACAATGAACAATTAGTTTCAAATGACTTTTTTAAAAAAAGATACTTTGTTTTCCCAATTGTAAGGGGTAAAATTAGGGGTTATTGACTGAATATATTATACTAGTGGTTGCCAGGGTTTAATTCGATCCCAACAAATTACTCAAGTCAGTTTGGGATTTTTATGGTGGTTTTAATTACAATAGAGGGAAGAAATTAAGAAGAAGAGAGAGAGGAAAGGGAAATTGGACTGCTCCAGCAAGCCAGATAGGAGTTTCGAGGTCAAGGAAAGGAGGAATCAGTCACCTCACCAAGGACACTCAGGGAAGACACCTCACCTAACCCATGCTACAGAGCTCCTTCCAGTCACCTCACCAGCAAGCCGCAAATGCCAATCCACCAAGATGCCAAGCACCCACCACGAGCCACGGGGGGAGTGGGGAGAGAGAGAAAGAGAGGAGAGAGAGAGAGAGAGAGAGAGGAGGGAGAGAGAGAGAGAGAGAGAGAGAGAGAGAGAGAGAGAGGAAGTGATGTGAAATATATAGACCATTCTTTACATCACTTCCTGCGTCTCACATGTACCAATGGTAGCTTAAGCTTGACTTAGGACATCCCAGGGGTTCTGTCAGTTGTTTCTGATTAATCACATGCTAGCACATGTGGTCACAGGCCATTCTTCTCACAGTTAATCCTTAAGTGGGGGGGGGGGCTATACATTCCTGGTTGCTAGAATTTCTAAGACTAAGCAAAATGGAGAAAATCTAAAATTCGGACAATTACATGTGATAACAATTTTCTACATGGGTTTTCTGAAGTTTTATGATCCAAAATGTCTCCCTTTCTCCTTTCCACCCCTCTCCTGGAGATGACAACCAATTTGATCTGGGTTATATACATCTTCTCATACAAAAAAAACTTCCATATTGGCCATTGTTGTTAGAAAATACTCATATAAAACCAAAACACAAAACATAAATGCAGATAAACTAAAGTAAAAAATATTAAACTGTGATCTGCATTTGGACTCCAACAGTTCTTTCCCTGCAAGTAGATATCATTCTTTGCCATAAGTTCTTAGAATTATCCTAGATCATTACATGACTGAGAGTAACAAAGTCTTTCACTCATGATCATTGTACAACATTGCTGTTACTGGGTACATTGTTCTCCTGGTTCTGCTTTTTTCACTCTCCATCATTTCCTGTAGGACTTTCTAGCTTAAAAATAACTTTTAAAAAGGCATTAAGACAAAGAGAGAATGCCCCAGTAATAGCCATATATAGAGATAGTCTGAATGCAGAAAGTGATCTTTTTAATGAGGAAGCTATTTTATATAGAAACTCAAAACTGGGCCAGTGATATAGATGAAAGGAGTGGTTGAACCCAGAATGACCAGCAATCATTCTAATATTCTTGCAGATGGGCACTCTACTATGGGGAATGCCGGTCTCTGTGAGTTCTCTAAAGTGTTTTGTTGGAAGGATGGATAGATATGATCTGAGGTTCTGGCCCACCTTTTAGGAGACACGACAAACCAATAGCCATGCATGAATGGATAGACAATGAAGTGCTACTGAAGTTCAGATATTCTTTTCTCTGGTCTCTGAGAGGAGATATGGGGCTACTCTTCTATCTATTTACCTCTTACTAGATATCTCTGGTCTAAGGGTTAGAGGGCGGGTTCAGACGAAAAGGCATTTCCTTCATTGCTCTGGGAGGAGGAGGAGGAGAAGGAGGAGGAGGTAGCCTTTAGATGACACGAACCAGTTTATTTCTTCCCCGCCAAATGCTGGTCCCCCAAAGGACAGGCACCAGTGGTGAACAGCTAGTAAATACATATATCCAAGCAAAACAGGAAACAGAAATTGAAAAGTCCTACAGATCAGAGTGTATGTAATTCAGCAGGCTGAACCCAGATCCAGACTCTGACTTGATCCTTAATTTCTGCTGACCACTGCCCCATCCCAATGCTTCATCCCTTTTACCAGGCTCCCTGCAAAAGAAATTGATGCAGGTCTGATCCACCTCTCTCTGCAACAACCTCAAAGTACCTACCGTGAGCTCCTCTTCCCATTTGTTCTCATTATTACACCAGAGTTTTGTTTTTCATTTTAAATTTATTAATTTGTTTCTTTGTTACATTCAAATACCCAGTTAACCCTCTCTCTCCCTCCCCTCCCTTCACTGGAGAAGGCCTCATTTGACAGAAAAAGACACGTATTGCTGGTTCTGCACGTTCCAAAATTAACCTGATCTTCATTCCTTATGGTACAGGATTCTCTTTTGCTTTTCCCTTGATAATGTTAGGAAATTAAACTAATGATTCTGGGTCAAAAAATGGTCCTCCTGGCTCAAGAGATACACAAAGATTTATAATTCTCTGAGTATAATTTGAAATTGCTCACCAACATAGTTGGGTCAGTTTACAGTTCCACAAAGTGTATTAGTGTCTCCATTTTCCCACATTCCCTACAACATTTGTCATTCCTGTTTTTCTCTACATCCCATCTTGGCAGTAGAGTGAAGAACAACATGGAAAAAAAACTGATTTATCTAAGCATTTATCAGTGGGGGGGGGGGTAAAGTAACAAGAACCCTAGGGTTTTGTTTTTTTTTTAACTCATATCTTCTGACATAGTAGCAATTTTAAGATAAAAGAAAAGCAAGGGCCAGGCAGCTGCATTAACTGATTTATCAAGGATAATAGAGCTAGAAAATGTCTTAGGCTAAATTTGAACTCATGTCCTACCAACTCTAGGCCTGGCACTGTAGCCACTACGCTACCTGGGGACCTTTAGAACTCTGATTTCAAAGACAGATAAAATGTCTGGTTTTATCTCTTTTGCCCTGTAGTGTGTGCCTTGATGGACATCTTCCATATAGTGCCTCCCATGTCTTATAGGATTTTCCAGACAAGCACCAACACCACGGGATAAAACTCAAACTCTCTCAGAGTACTCATGGTATCTGCATGTACCAGACTCCTTAGAGTCCTGTTGGGGTACTGGAGAAATATCTTCCTTCTGCTCTCCATTCTAGCTCATGGGTCTTCAGCAATGTACTTCCCTTTAACCCATACTGAAATAGACAAAACTCTCTTTTCTCCTCCCCTTTTTACAAATAGTAAGAAAACCTATAAAAAGTATTGGAGTCTGAAGGCTTTAGGCTTTAGCCTGATCTGGAAAAGAAGCTTTTGTACTCTTTTGTTGACTGTCTTTTCCAAAACAATGGCTTCCTCTCCTCTTTCAGATCAGCTCAGGAAGGATTTCTTCTGAGCAGTCATTAGAGTAGTGACAGACAAGGGCAAGGGTCCTCTAATTGATGATAAGAAGGGCCACCTTGGCAGACCTAGGGTTTAGGAAAATCACTTTGACAGCTGAGTAGAGCAACATGGACTGAAATGGGGAGAGGCTTCAGGCAGGCAGGCCCACCAGGGTCAATTGCAATAGTTGATGAGGGCATGCATTAGTATGCATGTGGCAGTATCAGAGGACAGAAGAGGACTTTTATACAAGTGTGCTGAGGGCTCTCCCTGACATGTGGCATGGAAGTGTCTTTGTGTGGCTCAAAGGAAGGTGACCAGTGTCTTCTTCCCCCTTCCTTCTTCAAGGAAGACTTTCATTCCTGATTGTTGACAAAGAAGGAAATTGGGGTCAGTCCACCAGTCTTCTCACCTCATAGAAAGGGATAATAGGCTAAAAATATGTCTATCTGCTCCCTTAAATATTATTAGTCAAGAGGATATGGTTTTCCTGTTCAAGCTAACTCCTGAGCATTGTTTCATTGACAGGGGAGAAAAGAGGACCCCAAGCTCTGTATCTCAGTCTTGACTCCATTCCCACCGAATACCATTTCCTTAATTTAGAAACTACCAAAGAATTCTATTTGGCCAAATCTTAGCAAAACAAATCAGAGAAGGCATACAAAGGAGAATGTACATGAGATAATACCAAATAGAGGAGACCCCCCCACCCCCATTGGCAGCAATGTGGCTCAACTGTACCAAGAAGGCTCTGGATGGCACCCAAAGGGAAATGCCCTGCAGTCTCTAGGAAGCTGGGGAGGGGGATGTGAAGGAGTCTGCCTACTGCTCTCTGGACTTCCAAGTGTCTTTCCTCCAACAACCTGAGATAAAGTTGGTCTCTTCATCTTCTCTATCTAAGCTGAAAACCTGAAGTACCAGCAGTGATTCAGAGAGCCTGAAGAGCCTCAGGTGACTGGAAGAAAACTGAAGGTCTCTCCTCTCTCTGGCTCTCAGCAATTCCATCCTGCCTCTCACACAGGACAGGCTATTAATCTTCCCACATGAAGAGAGTTTTATGCCAAAGGGTTTGGAGACTCAGATGACATTCCTCCCCTAGAGTGAAACTCTTTGTACTCCCTGACAAAGATTGCCCAAGTCAGGTCACAAACCTGCAACTATACAATAGAAGCACAAACATCAGCACTTTGTAACAACAAGGAGGATACAATTGAATTAAAATAAATGTTACTTACGAATACATGGAGTATAATGATATAATACAATAGAATATTAGCTGTGTAGTCCATCATCTCAGCTTCTGAACCTCCAACTGACTGTATGAGGGTTGGATGGCTGATGGGCAGAAGATTGCTGGTCCTTTGCTTGCTGACTGATAAGCTTTGGCTGCAGAAAAGGAGGAGCAAATACCCATAATGGAGAGAACCCTGGGAGACCAGAGCTCCTGATTGCTGTCCCAGGAAAGAGGGGCTTAAAAAGCGCTTACCACCTCTGCAGAAACAGCAAGGGTTAACAGTGTTGGAACTGATGGAGCTGCTGGAGATTCTGCAACAGGGAATTAGAGGAACCAAGAGGGCAAAGATCCCAGAGAGCTCAGGAAATAACAACAGCAACCACAACCGAAACCCTGGGACTCTGTACCTTAAACACAGGGAGAACAACCTCATGCTAGTATTGTTGTGGGGGGCTTGAGGTGAACCCCCTGGGTTTGGGAAGGGCACCCTTTGCAAGAAACTTAGCTTAAAACTTAGCTTGAAAATAAAGAGAATTTGATTAATTTAGAAGGTAATGTTGAATCTGGCCAGGAGGACAGCATAGATGGAACACTGCCTCCTAGTGGGGACAGCATAGATGGAACACTGCCTCCTGGTGGGTCCAGCATAGATGGAACACTGCCTCCTGGTGGGGACAGCATAGATGGAACACTGCCTCCTAGTGGGGACAGCATAGATGGAAAGCTGCATCCCTGGGAACTTCAAGTGTGGGGTCTTTATACCCTTTACAACAGTAGAGACCTAACTCTCAGAGTGGTATGCATTTGAGAGTGTCTGGGGAGGGGGGAGGTTTGCTTGAAGACACAGGGGGTGACAGATATGAAGGCTGGAGTATTTTAGGAGTCTGGAACAATTTGGGATAATAAAGGGGTACTTAAGTAGCCCCATTCAGAACACTGGGAGATACTTTTGAGAAAATAAAATACTAAAGATGAGCCAGACAGAAAGAAAATTGTCTCAGCTTTTAAAAAGAACTATCTCGCATGCGCGCGTGCACACACTCACACACACACACACACACACACACACTCACACACACACACACACACACACACACACACAATTTCTTGCCAAACTGAACAACTCCAAATTATGTTCCTGTGGCCAAAGCTTCCACATAGAGCAAGGGATGCTCCTCCATCTAGCACTGGGGTGTCATTTGTGATACAAACGGAGGTAGAATCCACATCTCTGGCCTCTTCTCAGATAATTACAGACTTGAGAGCTCCTCCATCAGAGATGTCTCCGCTCATTGGAAAGGAGTCCCGGATGATGAAAGTCCTCAAAGACTCGAGAGGAGCCAGACTTGGATGGACACGATGGAGATGGCCATTTCATTTCTCCTTCTTTCCGGAGGTCAGCAGTCTGAAGTGCGGTTGGCTTTTCCATCATCTTTATTAAAGTTGGGGGCCAGAAGCACCTCAGATATAGCAAACCTCGGCTCCCCCTCCGGTTCTACCCTTTCCCTCACACACATGCAGGGCACTGATCTCTCACCAAAAGCAAAGTGTCCCATATCTCTGGGTGTGGAGACTGAGGTTACACAAAGAAACCATTAATGGTTCCAGGGACTAGGGGAGCCAAGTCACGTCCATCCCAGTCAAGGAGGATTTATTATCTTAAACCATGTCAGGGACTGTGCTAAGAGCTGAGAAAACAAAAGGCAGCAGAAAGGAAGACAATCGCTGTGCCCATGGTGCTTACATTCTAATGGGGTAACTTCAATATGTAAAAGGGAACTGAAAAGGGAGGAGAGGCAGGAAAGGCTCTGGGGAATTGTAGAGATAGCGGGGGAGACTCGGGAGTGCAGAAGGGGAAGAAATGAAGATCTGGCTGGTGTGGGGCATCAGTCCTCTTTCAAGTGGAGGTTTGGGGAGAAATAACTCAATCAGAGGGAGAAGCTGAAAGCAAGGAGGAGAATGCCAGTGTGTGAAGTTCTGAAGTAAAGGCTAGAAGTAGAGTCAGCTTGTAGGATGAAGAAGTTTTTAGGACCTCACCGAGAATATCAAGTATTCAGGAGTGTAGTGTAGACAAGGATGAAAGAAGGGGGTGGGAGGGAGCTGTCCATGCTTTTTCTGGGACAGAACAAAGGGGTAGATCTTTTTCCAAGCCCCCATCTCCCAATCCTGGGCAGCAAGCAATTCAGCCAGCATCAGGAAGCCCATTCTGCAGGAGGCATCATGGGCAAATCCAGAATCTCATGGAAAAACATAGAATGCCAGTTGAAGGCTCAGCTCCCTGTTGTTTCAGGTTGCTCAAGGGCCCTACATGCACTTGGTGCACTTATCTAGTTCACAGATGTGACAGTGCTGTTGAGTGTGGCTAAAACCCTGACTGGCAGAATCCAGGTCTGAGAAGGAGTTGTAGTTTGGGCAGAGATCATCTCACATGTTTGGGTCTCAAATAATGGGAGTCCTTGACTCTGAAGAATTTCTTCTGGAGCATTTCCCTCAATCTAATTATTTTTAAACCCTTACTTCATTTTTAGAATTAATACTTTGCATTGGTTCCAAGGCAGTGAAACAGAAAGGCCTAGGCAATGAAGGTTAAGTGACTTACCCAGGGCCATACAGCTAAAAAATATCTGAGGCCAGATTTGAACACAGGATTTCCTGTCTCTGGGCCTGGTTCTCAATGCACTGAGTCACCCTATATGCCCCTCCCTAGTGAAGTTAAAATGCTTCACTATAACTTTGAAGTCCAAGGAACAATACTAAAAACAGTGCTTGACACATTGGAGGTATTTATCTTTGTTCTTTACTGTTGGTAGAGCCCTAACAATTCAGGGAAACGGAGGAGTCAAGGCAAGAAAGGAAAGGCTGAATGTAAGAGGAAGGGAGTGACCAGAACTTGAGCCAATGTTAGGGGTTCTACCTGGTAAAGGTGAGGAAGGGCATCCCAGGAAAGGGGATCCCTAATGGAAAGGCAGAGATGGGCATGTTGCATTCAGCCAAGAAGACAGCAACAAGTTTCCCTGGATCAGAGAGTGTGTGACAGGGATTGTGTCCAGACCCAGCAGTTCCAGGGCCAATGACATGCCCAGACCCAGTTTGGTTCCTCCCCCATGGCTGCTCTCCCAGGAGCAAAGATGGCTGCAACCCTGGAGTCCTCTCCAAGGATGTTTAGCTCCTACTTCCTGTAAGACTGACGATCATGGCTGACCGAGAAGCCCTAACAGGCTGTGAGCAAAAGCCATGCTACAGGCTAGACTCAGGAAGGTTGGTGCTTTGGCTGATCCCTGATGGGGGTCTCTGATCTCACCTTGCCACGAATGGCCCAGCATGGAGCAGGAACAGTGGAGTCAGCAGCCAGTCTGGGGGAGGAGCACCAGCTGTTTCTGCTACTGAGGTTCCATACCTCCCCCGACTTCCTGCCATGTCCTCCAACCCCAAAGCCCAATATTTCAGGCATAGTTGAGAAAGGAGAAGGGAGGAGGAGGGAGAAAAGAGAATGACATCGAGTGATAGCCGAGGGCAGCTGTCCCAGGAGCCCTTCAGCCTGACTACATAACTTATGTTGAACCAACATGGGATCTCCTCCTTGACCAGGTCTAGCAACTGGAGAAGCTTCTCTGTTGATATGTACTATAAATTGGTCCTTGAGGACAGACTGGGATAAATAGGCCTATGATTCAGGCCTCTCTGGGAGGCTGAGAAGTCTGATATGAGAGGAGAAGAGGGCCCTGCACTCCTTATCAAGGCATAGATGGGAAACAGACAGAGCACCTGAGTAGAATGCTGAGAGCACAGAGAGAAGGGAAATCCAAGGCCTGGGCTGGATGCTGAGGAAAGAGAAAAAAAGGGATCTGGGCCATGTGCTGGGCCCTGAGGAGACACAGAATGGGGAGAGATCCTTTACTGCAGCCTGAGAAGGGGAGTAGAGCTCACATCCTGTGCTAAGCCCTGACAAGGACATGGGGGAATGGGACGCAGCTCCGCAGGAGCACCCAGGGGGGAAAGATGCCAAATCCAGCTGAAAGATGGCACCCATTGGGTGGTGGCTTTGGTGTTTGAGACCATTCAGAGTTGGAGGGTTTAAATAATCCACCTTTAAAAAATGTGTATTAAAACACTCACAGGTGAAAAGAGTTTTCCTAAAAAAAAATGAAGGGAAGCTCCGGGCAAGGAAATTAAAAGAATCAGTAATGAGGATCCCTGAGGACTCTGGAGCATCCCACCTAAGTCCCATTTTTTTTAGCCACATGTTGGGCCTCCCACATGACTCTCAGTCAGCCTCTCCTGCTGCATTCAGGGAAGTAGAGGACCCCAGGGTTCTACATGATCCCCTTTATCTTCGCACACCCATCAAATGTGAGGGAACAGCCAATAGGCACAAAAAATAGGATGGGGAAATTGGCCCACAACCCAGGAGGGGTAGGGGGTGAAAATTCCCTTTACACATTAAGAATGAAGAAAATGTAGAAGTCAGAGGGATAACAGAGTATATAAAGAATAAATTCTCACAGTCTCTTAGGTGCTGGGAGCCATCAGGTCACGACGCCTTGACAAAGTCAGTTGTGGTAGCTAAGGAGGCCACACAGTGGCCCTTTGGCAAGACGTGACTGCCCACACAGTTCCCTTTGAATGACCTCTCTCATTAGCATCCCTTACCTATGTAATTGACATGATTACTATCCCCAAAATTACAAAAGATCAGACCCTCAAACCCAATCCCAAAAGGATCCCATGGGTTAACTTTTACTTAGGTACATTGTAGCATACTAGGTATATTAGCATCTTGAAAGTATTATTGGTGTATTGATATTGTATCTTATGTGTTCAAATACCACGCTCATGCTCATGTTACTTTTTGATTATTGTATTTCCAAATCTTCAGTCCAAAGGACAAAAGAATTTCTGAGCAGGGCATTATTTACCACAGGGTCCTAGCTCCCACCCTGTTAGACCACATTCCATACCAAGTCACATGTTCAAATTTTTTTAAGCCAAGCTCCTCCAAGAATTTTCAGAAAAGCCTCTTGATCTCCTATTTGATTCAAATTGCTTCTGCTCCAGCTGTTGCTCCTGGTCTCTCTCTCTCTGTCTCTCTCTCTCTGTCTCTCTCTGTCTCTCTGTCTCTCTGTCTCTCTGTCTCTCTGTCTCTCTCTCTCTGTCTCTCTCTCTCTCTTTCTCTCTCTCTCTGTCTCTCTCTCTCTGTCTCTCTCTCTGTCTCTCTCTCTCTCTGTCTCTCTCTCTCTCTCTGTCTCTCTCTCTCTGTCTCTCTCTCTCTGTCTCTCTCTCTCTCTCTCTCTCTCTCTCTCTGTCTCTCTCTCTCTCTCTCTCTCTCTCTCTCTCTCTCTCTCTCTCTCTCTGTCTCTCTCTCTCTCTCTCGCTGACCTGGTCCCAGCCCTTCTCAGCCCAGCTCCTGTTGCCTGAAATCTGGACCTGTTTAAACCAGGTCTCATTCAACTGGTCACGACCCTCCCCTCCCCCCCAGCAAACTCTAGCCTCGTAGCAGATTGCTCATCGCCCCAGGCCCAGGACTCACTTCTAGCAGCTGGTAAAAGTGGGGGGTGCTTTTTCCTTAGGCTAAAATTAGCCTCCACATAGACTGGGGGCAGGGGATCACAGGGAGGAAGAGGGGAAGGAAGAGACTTTTGATCTTAAAGCATGGCTTTAAGAGGATATCTTTTGACTGTACTGATACTTTCATTTATTTCACCTGAGAGTCAGGGGAAAAATTCAGCTCCCTGCAACTCTTTAGCCAAATTTGAGATTCCTAAAATCCACCCTTATTATGGGGGTGCAACTCAGTGGCTCAGTAAATTGAGAGCCAGGCCTAGAAACGGGAGGTCCTTGGTTGAAATCTGGCCTCAGATACTTCCTGGTGGTGTGGCCCTGGGCAGGTTATTTAACCCCTATTGCCTAACCAATCTTCTGCCTTCTGACAATAGGCATCTAAATGGATAATTTTTTTTAAAAAGCCCAAGGAACTTTAAAGAGACTGGAGGTTATATTTTTAAGGCATTTCAGACTCCAATATTTTATAAAAATCTCTGCATTCTATTGCATTTTGCTGTTTGCTTTGTTTAAGGTTTAACTTTGTGATTTTAAGTTCATATATTACTGCATTCAATACTATTCTGTTACACTGAATCATTTTAATGTACTGAGTTTTAACTACTGTTGTATTCTGTTGCCTTTCCCCTATAACTATACTGAACAAACATTATTGAGTGGGCCCATATAAAAAGACCTTTTCTATTTTTGACTTTGTAAATGGTCACATAGAGGATAGATGGACTCCATCAGAAAATTGCTATGACAACCTTTGGAAAATTTAATGAGCTAAATATCTCAAATTGATTTTTAAGGGTTCTTTGAGCATGATTTCTAGAATTTTTCTTAACAATCTCTGGTCATTTTGCTTGCCCCTGACACGAGGTAAGGCCCATTTTAGTAGCTGAAGTGAAATACAATTATGAATCCCAACTCCTGCACTTATAAAAATGTGAATGGAAGTTGGGAAGTTAATCCCAGGGCATTGTACCCCTGGAAGCCTCCCCCTCAAAAAAAGGGGAGCATCTCTCATTTATACTCTTCAGCTCACTTTACTGAGTTCTGAGTTTTTCCTAGACTCCTCTACCACATTTTTGTAACGATATCTAGATTTCTTGAGGATGTTCCAAACCCAAAATAAGTTTTACTTTATTTAAAAATATGTTTACTAAGGTTGAAAGATTTGCTACATTTGTAAAAATTGTGACAAATATCAAATCAGTTCATAAGCTTTAAAAATGCCATATAGCAACTCATGTGAAATATGATAGTGGGTTTCTTTGTTATTGTAATTAACTGGACTATTGAGAATTTTGGGGATTCCTACATATTTATACTACTGTTCTTTATAAAAAAAAACTATTACCTTGTGAAATTCATTTGCTTATACTCACAGTGGATCATGGCGAGATATGAAGAGGAAATGGATCTCATTTTTGGTGAGGAAGCCTGGTATTTTATATTTTCTTAGCTGACACAGTGTGTCAATGATTATAAGCTATATTTTTGAATTTTTAAAACTCTTTTATTATATTTTTCTTGCATGTGCAATATACTATTTCAGTTTTTTATTTTTTCTCTCCTTTTTATATTTGAAGCACATGTTAGTATTAAGGTTTTCTTTAATATTTTTATTTTGCAGTAATATAAGTTTAAAAAACATTTGCTATAATGTCAATGCATGCCCCAAAGGCTTGAGACTATAAAAATGATGCCACTAATTATTTTTTAAAAATTATGGGACTTTACTTAATGATTCTGTCTGATTCCAGGACAAGATATACAAAAGAGCTGTTGCACAGGGCCAATGAAGCACAAAGCTAAACCTGATTAGTGCCACAAAAGAGCACACAGGATATATTAGTGTGAAGATTCAAGATTGTAACACTTAATATACATTAAGATGTAGGCCTTCCTTGTATCCACACTCACTCCAAAAATACAGACGAGAATCCCTAACTTGGCTCCTACTCAGCTTCTACAATCTAGTCCCTTTTTTGTCTTTCATAGTGTGGCAAACTTTCTGTAGTCCTGGCTACTGACTGGGTAAATGCTTACTTGCTTAGATCATTTTAATTGGGCCCTGATTCAAGGACCTGTTATAGATTTACTTTTCCTTTACTTAGAATTTTTACATATAAGACTTTGATAGTCTATATTTTCATCCAGAAATTATCTTTTTTATTTGAATTTTTCTGATGTCTTTTTAATTTCTCTTGCAAATTGATTCATATACCTCACACCTCAGCCATGTATCCCTAAGTGATCCTGTGTTTTTCAATCACCCTCTTCATGAGGAAATATAATATTATTATTATTATTTTAATTTATTGTTTTTATTAATATTTAACTATTATTATTTTAAATTTTAACATTTAAATTCCTTTTGAGAGTATTTTAGGTTAAAGAAACACAATACCTCTCTGAATCCAGAAACTGAACTCTTTGGAGAAGACACCATGAAGATGCCTCCAGACCACAAGCTGCACAAGAAGATTAAGACTGAACTTTGGGTGTGGTTGATTGAACATTTATTTGTATGTATACTTTCAAGCCAAAGGGGACTGCCCCCTAACTGACTTTTTGTCAATGCGTCTAGCAATTATTGGTTTTGTTCTTTTTTTCCTCTTATCCTTAAATTGTTGTAATCTTTAAGTTGATTATGTTTTTTATGATCCTTTTGGGGAAACTTTTCCCAATAGGATCAAACATGGAAATGTAAAAATGGAGATTTGAACCCCAGACTTCAATTCCCAGAAGTCCTTGGTAGTTCCCAGAATACCCTGAAATCTCACCAGAGGTCCTCACCTGGGCTGAGAGCAAAAGGGGTATTTAAACTGATTGTACTGCCTACTTGCTCTCTCTGCTTCCACTTCTAGTCACATGAGTCTCTCAAGATGTAGAGTAAGTGACTGTGAATGGCCTCTGTGCCTAGGCATGTGCTTTCTTATTTTGTATTTTCTTTATTTCTTAATCTTTTTTTTTAAACCCATACCTTCCATCTGTGTATTGGCTCCAAGGCAAAAGAGTGGTAAGAGCTAGGCAATGGGGGTCAAGTGACTTGCCCAGGGTCACACAGCTGGAAAGTGGCTGAGGCCAGATTTGAACCTAGGACCTCCCATCTCTAGGCCTGGCTCTCAATCCACTGAGCTACCCAGCTGCCCCCTATTTCTTAATCTTTAATAAACCTCTAAAATATAATACTTTAAGCAGAGAAACTAATTACAATCTTAACACCATGAAGAATTAAATAGGAACTGCAGGTAGTGCCAACATAAATAATTCACAATAAAACTGTAGCTACAAGCCAAGCCCAGAACTTCCCACTCACAGAAACTTATTCTCATAAAGCCAGCATACAAATCACTCATAAAGGCCCATACAAAACATGCAGGTACATCAAGCTTCATCTTGCCTCAGTGACTTGATTCTTCCCTTTGAGAAATAAACCCTGAAAAATGATCAGTCTGATATTAAATCTGAATTTTGTCCCCAGAACCTCTTAATCTCAATGATATGATTGTTGAATTGTCTTTAAGAATTTCTGATTGATTCTGTATATTTATTAAAAGTAATAAGGAAAAATCCTTGATTATAAGCTTAAAACCCCTCACAGGGTAATGAGAAAATTAAGCGACCTGTGACAAAATCATTTATCTTGTGTAAAACCTTTATTCTGTCAAGAATCTGTAATTACAAATAAAGAATATAGAATGTTAATCAAGTGATTTGTTAAAAGTTAATGTATCACTTTTCCAATTATCTCCATTAAGACATGCATGTTAGGTAATGTATCTGTGTGCCAAGAAAATGGGTATAAAAAGAAACACCAGGCCTGGGATGGTGGAGCAGCTATCAGGTGAAAAGCATGCCCATAGCTGTAAAATATACAGCTGTCTTCCATATGTTCTTTTCTTGACTGACCATTTGCCACTTGTAGGGAATCCCTGGAGTCACCAGTGAGGCTGGACCTTGCCCCTGGCACTTAGGATCAAGTGAGTGTGAAGAAGGAAGAGTCTACAGCTAAGTGTGGTAAATGGAAAGGGAGTCTTCTGCACTTCATACTCCATTCCAGTTTCTCAGTAAATATCCTTTTGGAAAAGAAATAAATGTTGGTGGAATCAGGGTGAACTAAACCATGTCACTTGGTTAATTGATATTGGAGACACAGCAATTGGATAAATGGTAGGGTGAAACCACACTGGTGTGGGCTCATTAGCAATGGGCATTAGGAAAAGAGTGACTCTGTCCTGGGGCTCTGACCTGCCAGTGTGAGTGCAGGTTGGGAGACTGAGTCCTAGCACTTACATTCTACAGAATCTAGAGATCTAGACCGTATAAGCAATTGAAGTGACAATGAAAACAGGAGAAGAGACCACCCTGGGCTCTAAGGCAGCAGCTCCCCAACCTGCCCACCCATTAGCCCCATATTCTGGGGTTTGGGTTTAACTCTTTGGCTCCCAGAACACAGGAATCCTGGTCTGTCTGGTTAGGGGTTGAGCCCTGTTTAATGAGGCTGGGGAGGGGGCAGAATCTGGTTGGGAGACTCTAGTGATCCCAGGACTGGCCAGTTATGGGGGAGAGGAAGGAAGGCAGGAGGCTGCTCCTAAAGCTGACCAGGGAATCTGTCCCTGGCAATGGGGTCTGAATCATCAGGTAAAAGCAAGAACTGTTCCACCATTCCAACCTTAGATGACTCTCCAACCATCCTGCCAACCCGCACACACACCCTGCCCACTGCATGGTGCCATCAGTCAAGGAGGACCCGCAGAGAGGAAGGAGAAGTGAAGCTTGTCAGAGAGGCTCGGAGTGGAGAAACAGTGCAGAGCTGACCCTGGTCACATCCTGTGCCTCAGACCATCCAGCCTCTGGGAGCACCATGACTCCTTCCCTATCAACTCTGCTGTGCCTCGGTGAGTCCTCAGCAGCCCCCACCCTAGAGGGGACTTTACCCACAATCAAGTCCTACATGCCTCCCCACTTTGTTGAGGAGGAAATTTTCCTCCAGAGAAAGGGAGTGACAAATCTAAGGTCACACAGCAAGGGTGCGGTTGGGAGCAGAGAAGGTGGGACTCTTAGAGGGGTCTCCTGGGCTCCAGCCTCCTTCCCTCACAGCACCCTAAGCCCAGTCCCTGAACTGTCTCTGACCTTCCTGTGGGGATGCTGGGGGGAGCAGAAAGTAATCAGGGTCTTCTCTGGCAGGGCTGTGTCTGTGCAAGAGGACAAGGACCCAGGCAGCAGGTGAGTCCTTCCCCCTACAATGCCCCTGAGCAGAGGACACAACTGCCCCAGGAGAGGGAGCTGGGGGAGGTCTAGACTGGGCTGACAAGGTTTAAAGAAAGAGGAGACCCCGTGTGGAGGTGGAGTACCTACAGAAGGGGGATCCCCTCGACCTAACAGCTCTCCTTCCCTTCCAGACAGTTTTCCCAGACCCTCCCTCAAGGCAGAGAATGGCTCTTTGGTGCCCCAAGGAGGAGCTGTGACCCTCAGGTGCAGGGGGCCATGGGAGGCTATACAGTGGCATCTGCTGAAAAACGGAAGATCTGGACATATGGGAAGAGGTGGAAATGAGAGCGAATTTTCCTTCCCATCTGTGACAGCTAATGATGCTGGAACCTACCAGTGCCAGTACAGACATTCATCCTACAGGTGGTCAGAGCGCAGCGACCCCCTGCAGCTGGTGGTCACAGGTAAGGCAGATCCTCCCCCCCCAGGCAGGGCTGGCTCAGGGTCTCCACAGCTCTGGGTTCCTCCCCAGCCCAGCCTGGCCCCGAGTGTCCCTCTGACTCTGCCCTTCCTGTCTTCTCCCCTGTGTCTGCCTCAGCTCTCCCTCTAGGGTTGGCAGAAGAGGGGAGGAATCAGCATTTCTGTAACACCTATTGTGTGCTAAACACATCACCCTTGTTGTCTCATTGGATCTTCACAACAACTCTGCCAGGTCAGGGCTAGTGTGATCCCCATTTTACAGATGAGGAATCTGAAGTAGAAAAGTGACATGCTGAGGATCACATAGTTGTGATGGCTGGATTTGAACTCAGGCTTTCCTGACCCCAGATCTAGGACTCTCTCCACTGCCCCATGAGCTTCCTCACTCAGCTCCCATCTTGGGGTCAGACAGGAGGCAGGAGAGGCTCAGCTTGTACTTCAGGAGATCAGACAGAGCTGGGGGCTCCCTGGGATAGGCCAGGGCTAGTGGGGCATCTCCCAGTGCGGGCACTGCCCCTCCCAAAGCCAGGAGAGGGAGCAGAGGGTGGAACTGCTGCTGCCCAGGACCATCTCCTCAGGCCTGGGGAAGAGTATTGCGGAGGATGCAGAGGCACAGCTGAGCCTATTCCTCTCCTTCTCAGACTGTTCCAGGGGATCACACAGGGTCTCTCTCTTCTCTTACCTATCCCACTTTTCTCCTCCCCTCTCCCCCTCCCATTCCTCTTTCCCAGAGCTGTCCAAGGTCTTTCTCTCCCCTCACACACCCCACATTTCCCCTCTCAGAGCTGAACCTCCCAGCCCAGCCTGGCCTCCTCCCAGCCTCACCTGCCCCCTCCCTGCCCCAGGGCTGCTCTTGCTCTAACTCCAGGGTCTCCCCTCCCCCCCCCCAGGCCTCTCTGCCCCGCCCTCCCTGGCAGCCCTTCCCAGCTCTGAGGTGGCCTCAGGACAGAGGGTGACCCTGCAGTGTCGGTCAGAGCGATGGTATGACTGGTGTGTCCTGTGCAAGGATGGAGAAGAGATCAGCTGCCGCAGGACCCGGAGCCATGGAAGGGGGCGTCAGGCTGACTTCTTCTTCCCTGCTGTGACTCCGACCCAGGATGGCACTTACCGATGCTTCGGCTTTCATAGTTCTTATCCTAATCAGTGGTCCTCCCCCAGCGCCCCCCTGCTGCTCCGGGTTTCAGGTGAGGCAGCCCCAGGCCCTCCTAGCTCCCCCCGCCTCCAGCTCTCCCAGGCTCCCTCTTTGCCCTGGGACTCCTCCCTGCCTGCTTCAGCCTGTCCAGGGGACCCCAGAGGCCAGAGACCAGGGGAGCTGCGGGAAGAGGAGGCTCAGAGGGAGGGCACTGGGTCAGCCTCAGAGAGTGTAGACAGTGAGGCCGCTCCTCATGACCCCTCTAGATGCCCCACACCAGCAGCCTAACCAGTTGTGTTGGTTCCACATCCCAGGCAATATTCTATTCAGCCTCAGAAAGAGGTTTGAGGAGGTCAGAGGGGGACAGGAGGAGAGCAGAGCAAACTTGAGGTGGGGGATGGGGAAATTGGGGGGGGGGGAGGCATGTTAAACACCTACAGACCCCCTCCTCCTCTCCCTGTTCCAGGCACCTCAAAGGATCCTCACCTCCCCCAAAGCTCTAAGACTCCCCCAGCTCTGATGTCTCCCCACCCAGGGGGTAACCGTTTCCTCTAAGGACAGGGTGGGGTCTCTCTCACTCCCCCATTGCTGACCACCTTTTATCTAGGCCAGGCCTGACGTCCTTTATCATAGAGGAAACCAAGGCACAAGGAGGGCTGGAGGGAGGGGACAGGGACAGAGGAAACAGAAGGCTGGGGAAGAAGGAAGGAAAGGGTGGTGGGGGGGGGATGGGAAGCAGAGAAGGGTAGAGCAGCCCTGGGAAGGGTTCGAGTGATCCTGAGCCCCCAGGAGGCATCCACACCTCCAGAATGAAGAGACCCATCAGTAAATTGAAAGGGATTCTGAGGCAGCTGGCAGGGAAAGTGGGCCTCAGCCAGCTAACACAGGATGGAGCTTCTGAGGCTTTGCCAGGAGAGCTAGTTGGGTGACAGAACTCTGGGGGAGGGGCTGGGTGCCTTTTAGGATGGGGGTTGTGGGGGAAGGGTCTGGGTGTGACAAGGAGTCAATCAGGAGATTCTCAGATCCCAAAAAGATGCCACAAGAATGGCATGTTTGTCCATGTCTCAGGGGCTCTCAGGGAGAGTATTTGGCTGGACGGGTCCAGAATGAAGAGGAGGCCCTGAGTTGTTCCAGGCACCTCTAGGGTTCCTGAGTCGCCCTCCACTTCCCTTCTCTTGGTCTCTGGTGCCCTCTAAAGCCCCAAAGGCTCTTCCTTCTCTCCCCCTCCTCAGGAGACCCTAGGCCCTGCCTCTCCTCACCCACACAGCCATAGCTGGGACTCCCTGGCTTCTCCAGTATAGAGGGGGGGGTACCCCAATTCCTCTAATCTAGAAGCCCCAGAGGGCCCTCCTCCCCCTACTCCCTCCTCTGCCCAGCACAACTTCCCAATGATCGAGCAGAGTCTCAGGGCTCTGACACCAAGGCAGGAGGCAACCTCAGGGCCCTGCAGCCAGCCAGGACAAGGAGCCCTAAGGAGGATTAAGAGGGTCCCTCCCTGCCATACCAGCTCCTCCATTCTTCTCTTGGGGTCCCTGCCTGTCCCCAGAGCCCCACCCACCCACTGGAGCTCAGAGAGGGGTTGCAGGAATCACAGGAGCATCAAGTCTCAGAACTAGGCCAGGAGAGGTCCTGAGCTCAGGCCCATTTGACAGATGGGAAAGTTAGGCCCAGAGAGAAGAGGGACTTGATCAACATCCCTCACCCAGCAAGTCTGGGCACAGCTGGGCTCACAGCCATCTCCAGACCCTCCAGCTCTCTAGGCCTCTCTGGTCCACCCCGGCAGAGCCTCTAACCCTGCCCCTTCTTCATCCCCAAGGACTTTCTCTCCAAGCCCTGAATCTAAGAACAGGCCCTCAGGTGAGTACTTGGAGGATCCCCAACGGAGGGGGGAAGGAGGCACAGGGGCTGGGTGTCCAGTCAGGGTCAGCCTTCCTCAACCAGGGTCTCCTAATTTACCACCACTTCTGCCAGCACTTTATCATCCTTTTCCCAGTTCTGAGCCTTTGCCAGGCTGAGTCCCCTGCCTGGAATACTCTCCTTTTTTACCTCCTCTTACAATGAAAAGATGTCTCTGAGACTAAGCTTAGGAGCTGCCTTTCCTGATCTTCAGCCTGTCCCCTCCCCACTTGTTAGTGACCCACTGCTCAGATGGGATTGATTCATTTGTATAGGAGAAAACAGATTATTTTAGGGTTGTGTCAACCCCTGGAGGGCAGGAGCTATTCTCTAGTTTGCCTTTGTACCTCTGGGGCTGGCCTGGAACAGGGCCTGGCCCAGGGTCAGTGGTTAATAGAAGTCTGGAGAACTGAACCCTGGAATAAGACAAGAACTCCCTGAGGACAGGGCTGGACAGGGGACTCCACAGACAGGAGGAAACCTGCATCTTCATCCTGGGCTTTGCCAGGTCTCTCCAGCCTCCCAGCAGGCTTCCTGGTAGACGTCTCAGCCTGCCCCATCCTGAGCTCCTACAGGAAGCCTCTCCTGATCCCCAGCTTGTCCCCCCCCCAGCTGTTAGGGATTCCCTCCTCAGAGAGATGATTTATTTCTGTCCATGTGGAGCCCCAGAGGGCAGGAGGTAGCTTGGTTTTACTGTTGTATCTTCTGGGATGGGCACAGGGTGGGGATGAATAAAAGTCTGGAGGACTGAATCATGGAATAATCTGGGGGCCCCTGAGGACAGGGCTGGGTCTCCTTCCCTCCCCCTGGTGGATGGCATGGGCAGAAAGTGTTGTCATGGCAACCCAGAGAGAGGAGAAAGTCCTACAAGAAAGGGTGGAGGATGAGGAGGGGGACCCTTAGCCTGGGCAAGGAAGGCGTCTCTGGTGACTTTGGGGTGCAGCTTCTGCCTACGGAGGAGATCAGAGCCAGCCTACAGAGGGGGGAGGAGCAAGTGAGGAGAGGAAGTGCAAGCATGGAGGGTTGGGGAAGGAGGGAGCTGGGAAGAACTGAAGGGAGAGCAGAGGAAGGACTCAGGGCAGGAGGAGGCTGGAGGCTGCCCAGCCCCTCAGACCCTCCCCTTCCTCATCCACAGAGCCAGGCTACCAGCAGGGGAATAACTGGCATCTCCCCAGTTCAGGGGAAGGGTCTGGGCTGAGGATCTGAGTGCTTGTGGGAGACAAAACATGGGTGAAACAGGGGCTGAGCACCGGGCAGCCATTTCTCAGTGACCTTCTCTGATCCGCAGATGCTGCTGCCCAGGATTACACTGTGGGCAACCTGGTCCGCCTCACCTTGGCTGGGCTGGTCCTTATCCTCCTGGGGGTCCTGCTGGCTGAGCACTGGAAGAGCTCCAGAGAACAACCCATCCCGAGAGTCCTTGGCTGAGCCCTCTGGCCAGAGCAGCCCCCAACCTAGAGAGAGAGGAAGGAAGGAAAGAACAAAACCATCTAAAACCATTTACAAATGCAGTGAGGGCTGCCTCTGTGCTGGGTCTCTATTAAGCACCAAATACAGTCATTAAAAGGGTCGGAGACACAGACCGAGACCGAAAGATGAGGGAGAATTTGCTGCTTCCAGAACAGCCTAAGCAGAGGAGGGTCTTTTCCTCTGTGGAAGGAAACCCTTGACAGAAGCCCAGGGCAGGGAAGGGGGGAAGATGGTGTGAAGAACCCACAAAGATGCCTCTTATTGGAAATAACCCTGAGGCTTCCTCTGCTTGCAGGGCTGAGAGTTGTTCATCTATTTGCAAAGTCACTGATGAGAATCAAGGAATTCCCAATACAAGAGATTATCCAAAGTAACAACATCTGTTTCCACGTAGACAATACAGGATTCTGGGAAAGGATGTTCAGACCTAATTTGGCTGATTCTAAACATGAAGCACAAAATGTAAACCTTTTTCCTGCAAGTTGTGACGTTGTACATGTTCCATCCGTCTTCCTTGTACTGTAAGCTGCCTCTCAGACCCCTCTCCAAGCTGTCACAGGCGTGTGAGAACTGCTTGTATGTGGCCTCTGGAAAGCTGGGAGAGAAGCAGCAGCCTGCTTACCCCGATGGTGGCTGAGAGGATGTGAGCATTCGTAGAAAGAGTTACAATAACTTTGTTTCTTTATACTTTGGCACTTCATGCCTTGATCCTTCAGCCCCAGATAAATTAAAGGTTTCAGCCAATACCAATCTTGTGAATTATTGAAATCAGCCATAACAAGAAATTCCTTTTGCCTCCATATCTTCTTTCACTGTCCCTCAACAATTGTTTTGGGGATCAGCTTTGACCATATTTTCATAATCTTCAACATATATTATTTCTGAACTCTGCGCAATTAAAGGCTTCCTGGCCTCCAAAAAGTTTAAATCTTTTCATTTAGACAATGCCTATACAGGAAAGAATGAGGAAAAATAATTTCATTGTGGGGTGGTGATGGGGAGAGGGGCAAGGTAATAAAAGAAAGGATAGTTGTACAGTATTACTTCATATTGTACAGTGTGCTAAATTGTTACTGTGTTGAATGTTACTAATGTCTTATTGTATACTTAATTTTTCAATTAAAAATTATTTTATATCTCTTTGAGAATATCCTGTTCTTTATGGAGTCAACATGTGTTCACTTATATCCACAGTTTCAGCTATCTTGCTCTTGGAATGTATCCCATTCTAGACACAAGGATCCTGTATTCTGGGGGGCATGGAATTCAGATTACAATAAAAAATCACCAACCCAAGGAAATTGAGCATAATCCTGCAGTGGGAAAAGTGGATATTTAATGAAATAGAGGACTTTCAAGTTTTCTTGATGAAAAGATAAGAGCTGAATAGGAAATTTGACTTTCAAATACAAGACTCAAGAGACGTATTAAAAAAGGTAAAGAGAAAAGAAATCTTGGACTACTGACTTCCGGTCAAGATGGCGGCTTAGAAGCAGTGAAAGTTCAGACCTTGGAAACCCTTCCTTACGGATTGCAAACTGAGTGCTCCTAGGACACCGAAATTCCTTCTGGACCTGGATCAAAAGGTACAGCCCCCCCCCAAAAGCCAGAACCCTAGATCACTTGGATCTAAGGGGTAGGCAGAAGGAAGGTCCCAGGACCCATCCCCCCCAATCCAGAGTGCTGAGCCCATGGCAGCAGCGGGAACCTCACGGCCAGGAAAAGGGCATCAGGGCTGGCTATTTTGAAGAACTCACCTTGAAAGCAACCTGAGCCAGTCTCTGGGGCGCCCAACACAGATGGCAGGGAAACATAGAAAGAAGGGGGAAGCCTATAGCCCCCTGGCTGGGTCCTTCCATCTGAGTCTCAAGGGAGGTCCCAGATTTAGGGCACCAGCTGAACCCAATCCCATCAGGAGCCCTCAGAGCTACTGAAAGGACAGAAACCCCAGGGCCGGGAAAGGGGTTGCTCTGAAGAGCTTCCCTTGAAAGTAACCTGGGCCAGTCTCCGGGCATTCAACACAGATTGTAGAGGAGGAGGTTGTATTTTTTTTTGGTTTGGGGATCATTCAGCCCACACCAGCTGAACATAATCCCATCAGGAGCCCTCAGAGCCCAGGGAGGCCACTACCCCTCCCCCCTTAGAGAGCAGGGTCTTCTGAAAAAACAGGAACCTAGAGGCAGAGTCAAGATGGCAGCATAGAAGGAGCATAGACCTGGCAGCCTGGCCAGAGCTTTGGGGATCCTCCATATTTGCTCCAGCCATCCAGGAAGTTTAAAACTCAGAGTAAACCCAGCCCAACTAAGCTGAACCCAATCCCATCAAAAGTCTCCAGAACTCAGGGAATCCCAGGATCCACACCCATCCTCATTGACTGCTGGACTTTAAGCCAATCAAAAGCCTCCAGAGGACAGGGAAGTTCAAACCCCCAAAACCCTCCCCCAGAGACTACACCAAGAGATCTTCTGTTAAAGATCCAAGAGGGGAGACTGATAGAAGTCCCCCAAAAAACAAAAAAAAATGAGAGGAACAAGAGCACAGACAAATATGGGGAGTAAAGAAGGAGTGAATTTGAGCAAACAACAGAAAAAGAAGAAAGAAACTACAATATAAAGCTACTACTCAGCAAATGGAACAGAAGGGGAGAGATCAGCAAATGATAAATCAGAAATCCCAGCAAATTGGATACAGGCTGTGGAAGAACTCAAAACACAACTAAGAGAGGCTGAAGACAATTGGGAAAAGAACTTAAAAATTAAGATAAGTCATCTGGAAACAGAGGCACTTGAACTAAAAAGAGAAAATAGTGTCTTGAAAGGCAAAATCAACCAGCTGGAAAATGAGGCAAAGGAGATGAAAAATGAGGCAAAGGAGATGAAAGATGAGGTAAAGAGGATGAAAGATGATCTTCAAAGAAAATCAGACCAGAAGGAAAAAGGCGACCAAAAAGCCAGAGATGAAATCCAATCTTTAACAACCAGAATAAAACAACTAGAATCAAGTGACCTCACAAGGCAGCAGGACCCTATAAAACAAAACAAAAAGAATGAAAAAATTGAGGAAAATGTGAAGCATCTCATTCACAAAACAGAAGATTTAGAAAATCGTTCAAGAAGAGACAATTTAAGAATAATTGGACTACCAGAAAACCACGACAAAAGAAAAAGCCTGGACATAATACTGGAGAAAATTATCCAGGAAAACTGTCCCGAGATCCTAGAACAAGAGGGGAAAGTGGAGATTGAAAGAATCCACAGATCACCCCCTGTATTTAATCCCCAACTGACAACACTAAGAAATGTTATAGCCAAATTAAAAAATAATCAGATGAAAGAAAAGATATTACAAGCTGCCAAGAATAAGCCATTCAGATATCATGGAAACACGGTGTGGTTAAAACAGGATCTGTCTGCATCCACACTGAAGGACCGAAAGGCATGGAATAAGATATTCCAGAAAGCAAGGGAACTAGTTCTACAACCAAGAATAAAATACCCATCAAAACTGACTATATTCTTACAGGGGAAAATATGGTCATTTAACACTACAGAAGAGTTCCAAGCATTCATAAATAAAAGACCAGACCTGAACAGAAAATTTGATGTCCAACCACATAACTCAAGAGAATCATCAAAAGGTAATTAAAAAAGAGGGGTGGAAAGCAAACAAAACAACAACAAAAAATTTTTAAGAGATTCAATAAGTTAAAATGATATGTATCCCTATAAGAAAAGAGGTCATTGGTAACTCTTAAAATCTGTTGCTATCACCTGAGCAGCTAGAAGAATTACACTCAGAGGGAACAGTGACAAGCTGTATAGGATGAAAGGACAAGACATAAATAGGTATATATATATATATGCATGCATAAACACATTTACATGTGTATGTATGTATATATATATATATACATGACTAGAGCTAAAAAAGAAAAGGTTATGACTAAAAGAAATGGGAAAAGAAACAAATGGGGTTAAATTTATATGTCACAAAGAAGCTCATGGCGGGAGGGGGGAGAACATCAATACACTAGAAGGGTAAAGAGGTTGAAGACAGGAAATACTCAACTCTTATGTACTTTGAAACTGACCCAAAGAGGGAAAAACAATCCAATCCACTGGGGAAGAGAATAGATTTGCACCCTATAGGGGAGTAGAAGGGTAAAAAATGGACTGGTGGGGAAGGAAGCAGTACAAGGGAGGGAGGGGGGATTTTAAAAAGACTACAGAGGAAAATAAGGGAGGGAATAAGAAGGGAGGGGGGTAGAAAGGGAAGTAAAATAAGGGGGGGATGGGGGGAACTGACTATAAACAAACATTGGTATAGAAAGAAATAGTGAAAGAAGAAAAGGCAGGACCAGGAGTAGAAATCAAAATGCTGGGAAATACACAGCTAGTAATCATAACTCTGAATGTGAATGGAATGAACTCACCCATAAAACGCAAGCGAATAGCAGAGTGGATCAGAATCCAAAACCCTACCATATGCTGTCTGCAAGAAACACATATGAAGAAGTTATATATGCATAGGGTGAAAGTAAGAGGATGGAGCCAAATCTATTGGGCATCAAATGATAAAAAGAAGGCAGGAGTAGCAATCATGATATCGGACAAAGCCAAAGTAAAAATAAATCTAGTTAAAAGAGATAGGGAAGGTAATTACATCCTGATAAAAGGCAGTATAGACGAGGAAATATCTGTACTCAATATGTATGCACCAAATGGCAGAGAATCCAAATTTTTAAAGGAGAAACTAGAGGAGCTCAAGGATGAAATAGATAGAAAAACTATACTAGTGGGAGATCTAAACCTTCCCCTATCCGAACTAGATAAATCAAATAAAAAAAAATCAATAAGAAAGAGGTGAGAGAAGTGAATGAAAACTAAGAAAAATTAGAGTTAGAAGACATACGGAGAAAAATAAATAGGGACAAAAAGGAATACACCTTCTTTTCAGCAGTACATGGTACATTCACAAAAATTGACCATGTACTAGGGCACAAAATCATTGCAAACAAATGCAAAAGGGCATAAATAATAAATGCAACCTTCTCTGACCACAGTGCAATAAAAATAATAATTAGTAAGGGTTGTGACAAGGAAATCACTTTAAAAGAATGATATATATTAATTTAAGGTCGCCAAGGAATTCAGCTATGTAATTCCTTAATGATAACTCAAGTCAGCAGTCAACCTTTTATGGAGTTTAATTACAAACAGGATGAAGAAAGGTATTAGAGATAGAGAGAGAGAGGGAGAGAGAAAGGGGAGAGAAGGGAATAGGGCTTAAATACCCCCTTCTGTTTAGGCTGAGCCAAAAGGCCCAAGACCTTAGATAGCTGGGGCAAAGAAAGGAGATCAGTCCCTATTACTCGTGTGACCAAAATGGAGAAACAGTCTCAGGGGCCTCCACCTCCAGCTTCCTTCAGAGCAGCTTCCTTCAGAGCCAGCACAACCTCTCAGAGCCAAAACCTCTCCAACCAACCACCCCTCCGTCCTCAGACCCCTCTCTCTTTAAGCAAACCATCCAAGTTCCCTCCCCTCAGTTCTCACATCTACCAATCACTGTCCATGTCTTCCCTGTGCCAATGGTGGCTCTAGCTTAACCCAGGACCACCCAGAGGTCTGTGGCTTTGCACATGTCTGTTGAAGGTCATATTCTCAAATAATTAAATCTTGATCCTTTGCTACAGCCCTTCCTAAATCCTGTTACCCTAAGTAGGGTAGAGATTGGAATAATTAAATTTTGATCTATGCTGCAGCCCTTCCTAAATCCTGTTAGGACTGAGTAGGGTGGAGATTGTAATTTCCAAGACCTGGTTCTGTCATTCCAAGTATCTCTATTGTATCAATTCTAAAATCAATCATGACTCAAAGAAATTCCTGTTCTATGCTTAAGCATAGGTCAAAGCCCTTTCCATTGTTCAGCAAAAGGTTTCTGTCCTAAAATAATCTTAAGAAGGGAGGAGGAGGAACCTCCCATGCCAATGGGGTTCACATTCCAATAGAGTGCCCACTATCAATAGGAAATTTTTCAAGTATGAAATTTCCCAATGGTGAAATTTCCAACATTTATAAGTCTAAGAAATTTTAAGGTTTACAGGGTACATGGATAGATAAATCAAAAATTAATTGGAAATTAAACAATATGATTCTCCAAAACCAGCTAGTTAAAGAACAAATTGTAGGAACAATTAATAACTTCATTGAAGAAAATGACAATGGCGAGACATCCTTTCAAAACCTATAGGATGCAGCCAAAGCAGTACTCAGGGGGAAATTTATATCCTTGAGTTCATATATATACAAATTAAGAAGGGCAGAGGTCAATTAATTGGGCATGCAAATTAAAAAAACTAGAAAGTGAACAAATTAAAAAACCCCAGATGAAGACTAAATTAGAAATCCTAAAAATCAAAGGAGAAATTAATAAAATTGAAAGTCAAAAAACTATTGATTTAATAAATAAGACTAGAAACTGGTTCTTTGAAAAAACAAATAAAGTTGACAAAGTACTTACTAGTCAGTCTAATTTTAAAAAGGAAAGAAAAAAACCAAATTGACAGTATCCAAGATGAAAAGGGAGACCTCACCTCTAATGAAGAGGAAATCAAGGCAATCATTAAAAACTACTATGCCCAATTATATGGCAAAAATATGGCAATCTAAGTGATATGGATGAATACTTACAAAAATATAAATTGCCTAGACTAAGAGAAGAAGAAATAAATTACCTAAACAACCCCATATAAGAAAAAGGAATTGAACAAGCCCTCAAAGAACTCCCGAAGAAAAAATCCCCAGGTCCAGACGGATTCACAAATGAATTCTATCAAACATTCAAAGAACAGCTAACCCCAATACTATACAAACTATTTGACAGAATAAGCCAAGAACAGGTTCTACCAAATTCTTTTTACGACACAAGCATGGTACTGATCCTAAAGCCAGGCAGGTTAAAAACAGAGAAAGAAAACTATAGGCCAATCTCCCTAATGAATATAGATGCAAAAATCTTAAATAGTGTAAGATTTAAGTTTATGGCAACCTTAAGAAGTTGATGAGAAATCCTCAAAAGACTTCTGTGAAATCTCTTTCCTTTATCTCTTTGCCTTATTACTTGTCTATCAGTCAGTTTTGTTTTCTGTTTTAACTTGACTTCATATTTACAGCTTCAAGAAAGGGTGAGTAAAAAACCTTTTTGATTCTCCTTAAATTAAGCTGTTTTAGACCTTAGCAACAGGGCCCTAAGGTCCTGGCTAGCAATTGCCTAAATTAAGACTAGAAAAACCTGGGAAAAGTTCTGGCCTTGTCCTTCTCCCCACGTGTTTACCTTAGGAATATGTGGTTACAACCAGTTCACAACATACTTAACAACTGGCTAGTCAGCTCCATGACCAACCTTGTAAAATTTGCATTCTTTGTCTCTCTAAAATTTCTCATACCATGGGATTTATGGCAAAATATAATCAACACAGTACTCCCCCTTGGGATTTTTATTGTTATAGCTATAATATGGTATTTCCTTACAAAACCCACTTCTCAGTCAAACCAACCGAGTGTTCCTCCTACTACTAAACAATATGCAGAACTAAATACTCAGCTCGAGCTCATAGAGGAAGGTCAGGGAGAGATTATAGCTTTTATGAGAAGCATTAAAAGAGAATTAAGAACATTATCAGAAACTCGGGACACAGCTCCTCCTGCCAACTCAACCTTAGAACCCCCTGCTTCTAACCCTCTTAACGAGCCCACCCCTCCCCCTGCCCCCTTGGCCTCAGAAAACCCTAATTCTAATCAACCCACTCTAAGTTCACACCCCACCCACTCTCCCGACCCAACACAATCAACTCTAAGTACACACCCTACCCACTCTTCTGACCCAACACAATCAACTCTAAGTTCACATCCTACCTGTACTTCTGATCTTAATCCCTCTACTTCACAACTTACTGATTCCTCCAATCCAAACACCTCTGTATCCTTTCACACTTCTTCCTTGGCTCCTCCTTCTCATCCTACACAATCTACTTTAAGTTCACATTCCAACCTAAATTCACACTGTACCCCTGATTTTTCTGGCACTATGGGACAGCAACAAACCCTTCCTTTTAATGTGCCCAACTCTTCTATGTCTCAGACTTACCCAATTGAAATTGAAGCAAAAAGACTAGAAACAGGAGTACCAAATAATTCAGATAGCTTATTTCCTTTAAGGGAAGTACCCACTTTTAATAATAATGGAAACTTGATATCTGTAAGACATCATACACCTTTTACCCCTGAGGATTTAAAAAATTGAAGGAAGATATGCCATCATTTGAGGACGAACCAATATTAATTATAAAAAAATTAGAGAACATATTCAGCACTTTTGACCCCACTTGGTTGGATGTTGAGAATATATTAGAAGAATTATTAACAAAGAGAGAAAAAAATAAAATCATCTCTCTGGCTAATCAAAAATGAGGTAGAAGAGGACATTATTGGCCAACTGAAGATCCACATTGGAACCCCAATGTTGAATTAGATTACACAAAACTAAACCAGGCCAGAGAAGCATTATTAACAGCCATGAGAGCTTGCTCTGATAGACCTGAAAAATGCTCAAATTTTTTAAAAACCCAACAACATATTGATGAAACACACTCCCAGTTTATGGACAGACTTATTGACATAGGGAATACATATGTGGACCTTGATTTATCCAGAGAAAGAGACATTAGACAACTACGTAGACAATTTGTTAAGAATTGTTGTTCAGTGGTAAAAGACTACTTTAAAACTAGCTGTCCTAATTGGGACTCTATGGACCTCGATGAACTAAGGAGAGTAGCAACCTATGTTTATAAAGGTCGTGTAAAAAGACCTGAGGAAGACGATACATCAACTGAAGATTTAAAGAAAGAAATTGAAATGTTAAAGAGACAATTGAAAAATAAGGGAGAGACTATAGCCCCTTTGCGGGAATTCACAAATAAATCAATAACTTGCCACTTCTGTGAGAAGAAGGTCCACAAAATGATGGAATGTAGAACCTTTCTTAAGATGATTGGAAGGAATACGCAGTTTAATAATAGCTTTAGAAATAACAACTATAGAAATGATGATAATGGTCATAGAAACCAGAATTCTAGAAATTTTAGAAATTATAATAATGACGATGGAAATGATTATAATAAATATAGAAATAAGAACTTTAGAAACCAGAATTATAGAAATACGAATTGGGAAAATAACGACAATGCTCCAAATGAAGAAAATGATAATACCCAACAACAAAATATGAGAAATGGCGCTCATCCAAAAAATACTCGAGGTACTAATGACCCTCAGAGAGGTGCCCTTCAGAAGGGTGCCCAAGGAACTTCCAAATATAATGAAGATGATTCTTCTTAGATTGTATTGATTTTGTTGATATTAATTAACCTTTTTCAGTTTTTTCTCCTCTCCAAATAGTAGGAAAGAATGAACAAAGAACTTAAGACTATGATAGGAAATTTATGCACTGAGACCCATTTAAAATGGCCTGAAATCCTACCTCTGGCCCTATTTTATCTTAGAAGCAGGCCTAGAAGAGACTTACATATTTCACCATTTGAGATGCTTTTTGGACATCCACCTATACAGGCTAAGCCTTTCTCTCCGACTTATACATCGCTATTAGGGGGAGATATTACTATTGCTTCCTATATACAGGAGTTACAGCATAAACTGCATGAACTTCATGAATCCGGAGCTGCAGTACAAGCTGGACCATTAGACTTTTCTCTGCATGACCTGAACCCAGGAGATAAAGTTTATATTAAGAATTTCAAGTGAACTGGAGCAACTCAACCTTCATGGGAAGGACCATTCCAAATATTATTAACTACTCCAACATCTATAAAGATTGGAGAAAGGGACTCTTGGATTCACTGCTCACATGTGAAGAAAGCATCTTCTGCTGAGACTGATTGACTCTATCCTATCATATGAATTGTGACTATATCTTATCATATGAATTGAAGAAAATAATCCATAGACAAATGGATGCTGTTTTTTCGAGAACACATTGAATTACTGATTTTTTCCTTATTTTTATTATTTCTTTTCTTTTCTTTTTTGATCAGAATATTTGATTTTTTTCTCATTTTTGTACTGAAGGTACACATAATTAATATTAATATTTTTTCCTGCAGTAATAGAAGTTTAATATATATATTCTTGCTATAATATCAATATATACCAAACAGCTTTAGACTGTGGGAACCTGCCATTTATTGAAAAAATATTATAAGACTGTGATTAATGTTTGTATATGACTCCAGAGAAAGGGATAAAAAACAAGGAGCACAGACTTAACCTGAATAGTGCCAAAAAGAGCACACATGAAATACTAATGTGAGACTCTAGGTTGCGATTCTTGACATACGTTAATTCATAGGACTTCCTTGTATCTACACTCTTTACGAAGTATTCAAACAAGTACAAAGCTTGACTATCATGCTGGCTCCCTATATCCCTGAGAATGACAAAACAATCAGATGAGGGAATGACATTTCCCCATCAAAATAGAATTCTAATTCTTCTCTTCTTACATTATGGCAACTTCCTGTAGTCTTGGCTACAAATGACTAAGTGAAATATTACTGCATTCTGTCCTACACACTTGTGGGATAGAAATTACTTTAAACTGGACCTATACAAGGCCTATTTTGAATTTTTCTTATGTTTTTGATTATTTTTTTATTCTTTTGATAATTGATTCATACACCTCCGTAACTGAACATTGCATTCTGAGCTAAACTTGATGTTTTTTAACACCTACTTCAGGGGGGATTGTATTTTAATTTAAAATCTAAGAATTTTTTAATTTTTTTTGTTTAAGATTGTACTTTTATAAAAATTCAAGATTTTGATTTTGTTCAAGAAAGATCTTCAAGAAAGAAGCTTAAAACTTTTATATCCAGAGAATGAACTGTTGCAGAAAGATGCCGGAAAATCTACACTTCATCAAGAAGATCAAGAATGAACTTTGGATATGATTGATTGAACTGAACTTTGATTGAACATTTATTGTAAATGTACACATTTATGCCAAAAGGGACTGCCCCTAATTTGGCTTTCTGTCAATGCACCTAGCAAAACATTGGTTTTGCTTTCTTTTCTTTTCTATTTCCTCTCTCACTATTCTAATTCCTCTTAGAAAATTGAATATTGTGTATATCTATAGTTAGAAGTGCATTTTGAATTACAAAATTGATTATGTTAAATGATCAATGGGGAGACTAGTCTCCCATGATCATCAGGGGGAATTGTAAACCTTAAAATTTCTCACACTTATGAATGTTGGAAATTTCCCCATTGGGGAATCTTATACTTAAAAAAATTCCCTAGCAGATAGTGAGAATTCTACTTGAATGTGAAAACTTCTTGCTATGGGAGTATCCCTACTCCACCCTACTTAAGACTGCTTTAGGTCAGAAAACTCCTTGCTAAACAATGAAAGTACTTTGACCGATGCTTATGGAAAGGACAGGAAGTTCTTTGAGTCATGCCTGTTTTTAAAATTGATACAATGGGATGCTAGGTACCTATAAAGGTGGGGCAACTTGTAAACTACTTAAACCTAAAAGGGTGATAACTTATTCAGACGTTTCTTTTTAATGAAATTAGTTGACACAGCAGCATTTTTTTCTGACTTACTAAAGAGATTAAATCTACTCAGCTGTGAATTCAAAATGGGCGGTCCTTTAGAAATATCTACAGTGATTGGTAGATGTAAGGACTTAGAGGAGGTAACATAGGAGATTTTGTCCTTAAAAATAAGAGCTCAGAGAAGAGCTAAAACTCATTTCTGAAACATTCAGATTGAGGAGGACTCATTCTGAGACTCATTCTGAGGAGACTGATTCTGAAACATTCAGATGGAGGAGGGAGCTGGTGAAAGCAGCTGAGATGATGCTGGCCTGGTGTCATTAGAATCCTTGCTTAGACATATTTTGTGGTGAGTAATAAAAAACTGACTAATTTCTCTCTTAAGACTCAGGTCTAAGCCATATTGGCTTAAGGCCCTTCATACTTATTCCTTTCTTACTCTCTCTCTCTTTCTTTGATTAATCATTATATTATTAATTAAAATCTCTATAAAACCCAGTTGGCTTGAATATATTCATAATTGTTTCCCTTTCCCTGGCATCACTAATTTTAATTGTAACAGTTTATGGCTCCCACTCTTTTGTCTACAACAGTTTAAGCCCCTCAACTAAATTTAAATCTTACAATAGGATACTAGCAAAAAGACTCCAGCAAGTCATCACAAGGGTTATCCACTACAATCAGGTAGGATTCATACCAGGAATGAAAGGATGGTTCAATATTAGGAAAACCATCCATATAATTGACCATATAAACAAGCAAACTGACAAAAATCACATGATTATCTCAATAGATGCAGAAAAAGCCTTTGACAAAATACAACACCCATTCCTATTGAAAACACTAGAAAATATAGGAATAGAAGGGCCTTTCCTAAAAATAATAAACAGTATATACCTAAAACCATCAGCAAACATCATCTGCAATGGGGAAAAACTCAAAGCCTTCCCAATAAGATCAGGAGTCAAACAAGGATGCCCATTATCACCTTTATTATTTAAGATTGTACTAGAAACACTAGCAGTAGCAATTAGAAAAGAAAAAGAAATTGAAGGTATTAAAATTGGCAATGAGGAGACCAAGCTGTCACTCTTTGCCGATGATATGATGATTTACTTAAAGAATCCCAGGGAATCAACCAAAAAGCTAATCGAAATAATCAACAACTTTAGCAAAGTTGCAGGATACAAAATAAACCCACATAAGTCATCAGCATTTCTATATATCTCCAACCCAGTTCAGCGGCAAGAATTAGAAAGAGAAATTCCATTTAAAGTCACCTGAGACAATATAAAATACTTAGGAATCTATCTGCTGAGACAAACACAGGAACTATATGAACACAACTACAAAACACTCTCCACACAATTAAAACTAGATCTAAACAATTGGAAAAACATTGATTGCTAATGGGTGGGATGAGCTAACATAATAAAAATGACCATCCTACCCAAACATATATCTATTTAGTTCCATATCCATTGAACTACCAAAAATCTATTTTACTGAATTAGAGAAAACCATAACAAAGTTCATTTGGAAGAATAAATGATCAAGAATATTCAGGGAAATAATGAAAAATAATACAATGGAAGGTGGCCTTGCAGTCCCTGACCTTAAACTATATTACAAAGCAGCAGTCATCAAAACAATTTGGTACTGGCTAAGAGACAGAAAGGAGGATCAGTGGAATAGACTTGGGGTAAATGATCTCAGTAAGACAGTCTTTGACAAACCCAAAGACCCCAGCTTTTGGGACAAAAACCCAGTATTTGATAAAAACTGCTGGGAAAATTGGAAGACAGTGTGGGAGAGATTAAGTTTGGATCAATACCTCTCACTCTACACCAAGATAAACTCAGAATGGGTGAATGACTTGAATATAAAGAAGGAAACTATAAGTAAACTAGGTGAACACAGAATAGTATACATGTCAGACCTTTGGGAAGGGAAAGATTTTAAAACCAAGCAAGACTTAGAAAAAGTCACAAAATGCAAAATAAATAATTTTGACTACATCAAATTAAAAAGGTTTTGTACAAACAAAACCAATGTAACTAAAATTAGAAGGAAAGCAACAAATTGGGAAACAATCTTCATAACAAAAACCTCTAACAAAGGTCTATTTACTCAAATCTATAAAGAGCTAAACCTGTTTTACAAAAAATCAAGCCATTTTCCAATTGAAAAATGGGCAAGGGACATGAATGGGCAATTTTCAGTTAAAGAAATCAAGACTATTACTAAATCTCTTATAATCAGAGAGATACAAATCAAAACAACTCTGAGGTATCACCTCACACCTAGCAGATTGGCTAATATGACAGCTATGGAAAGTAATGAATCCTGGTGGGGATGTGGCAAAGTGGGGACATTAATTCATTGCTGGTGGAGTTGTGAATTGATCCAACCATTCTGATGGGCGATTTGGAACTATGCCCAAAGGGAGATAAAAGACTGTCTGCCCTTTTATCCAGCCATTGCACTGCTGGGCTTGTACCCCAAAGAGATAATAAGGAAAAAGACTTGTACAAGAATATTCATAGCTGCACTCTTTGTGGTGGCCAAAAATTGGAAAACAAGGGGATGCCCATCAATTGGGGAATGGCTGAACAAATTGTGGTATCTGTTGGTGATGGAATACTATTGTGCTAAAAGGAATAATAAAGTGGAGGAGTTCCATGGAGACTGAACGACCTCCAGGAAGTGATGCAGAGTGAAAGAAGAAGAACCAGGAGAACATTGTACACAGAGACTGATACATTGTGGTACAAGAGAACGTAATGAACTTCTCCAGTAATGGCTTTACAATGTCCCTGAACAACCTGCAGTGATCTACGAGGAAAAAAAAAACTATCCTCAAGCAGAGGACAAACTGTGAGAGTAAAAACACCGAGGAAAAGCAAAGGCTTGACTACAGAGGTTGAGGGAACATGTCTGAGGAGAGACTCTAAATGAGCACCCTAATGCAAATACCAACAACAAGGAAATGGATTCAGAGCAAGGACACATGTGATACCCAGACGAATCCTGCGTTGGCTAGGGAAGGGGTGTTGGGGGGTTGAGGGGGAGGAAAAGAAAATGATCTGTTTCCAATGAACAATGTATGAAAATGACCAAATAAAATAATGTTTTAAAAACTAAAAAAAAAAAGAAAAGAAATCATAAAAGATTCAATAGGTAAACTGTTTACATGGCTATATGGAAGATTGTACTTGTAACTCTTAAGGACTTAATTGATTCTTTCACCTGATTTGGCTCAAAGAAGAAATAACATACACATGCATTTGGTATAAAAATCTAAACTATCAGAAAGGGAGAATGGGGGAAAGAAATAAGAGGAGGGGACTGGGGGAAGAGTAGGATCAGGGGGAAGGACACTGGGACATCCTCAGAGTATAGACAGTGAGGCCTCTCCTCATGACCCCTCTAGACACTCCCCATCAGCTGCCCATGCAGTCATGTTGGTCCCATGTACAGATAATTTTCTATTCAGTCCCAGGAAGGGGTTTGAGGAGGTCAGAGGAGGACAAGAGGAGGCCAGAGAAGGCCTGAGGTGGGGGTTGGGAAATGGGGGGAGGGGAGGGGAGGCATGTTAAACACCCCCAGAGCCCCACTTCTCCTTTCCCTGTTCCAGGCACCTCAAAAGATCCTCACCACCCCCAATGCTCTGTGACTCCCCCAGCTCTGATATACTCCCCACCCAATGAGTCTGTCTGAGGACAGGGTGGAGGCTCACTCCCTCCCCCCATTGCCATCCACCTTCAGTATAAGCTTGTTTGAGCCCCTGTTTCTCAGGGGAAACCAAGGCAAGTGGAGAGCTTGAGAAAAGGGACAGGGACAGAGGAAAGACCAGGCTGGGGAAGGAAGGACAGGACTGGTCAGGGAGGGGGGAAGAGAGGGGCATAGGAGCCCCCACCTTTCTCCCTTCTCCCCCCTTCCCTAGGAGCCCCAGGGCCCTCCCTCTCCTCATCCACACAGCCATAGCTAGAACTAGGGGACTGGGGGCTTTGCTTCTCCCTGGCTTCCCCAGTATAGAGGGAGGTGGGCCTCCTCAGGTGCTGCACCCCAATTTCCCTGAGCTGGAAGCACCAGAGGGCCCTCCTCCCCCTCTTCCCTCCTCTGTCCAGCTCAGCCTCCCACTAATCCAGCACAGTCTCAGGGTTCAGGCCCCAAGCCAGGGGGGCAACCTCAGGGCCCTGCAGTCAGCCAAGACAAGCAGTCCTGAGGAGGATTCAGAGGATCCCTCCCAGAGCCCCCCAGGAGCTTAGACAGGGGTCCCAGGAATCATAGGCGCATCATGTCTCAGAAGTAGCCCAGGAGAGATTCTGAGCAAGTCTGGGCAGAGCTGTGCTCACACCATGTCTCCAGACCCTCCAGCTCTCCAGCCCTCTCTGGACCCCCCTGCAGAGCCCCTAACCCTATCCCTTCCTCATCCCCAGGGACCTCCTCTCCAAGCCCCAAGACTGAGAATGGGCTCTCAGGTGAGTACATGGAGGATACCCAAAAGAGAGTGGAGGGAGGCAGGGAGCTGATATCCTATCCAGGGTCTCCTCATTTCCCACCAATACTCTTAAATGTCCTAATTCTTCCCTCCCTCCTCTGGGGCTTTGCCCAGGCTGTGCCCCCTGCCTGGAATGCTCTGCTTCCTCATCTATTAGTGTCTCTGAGACTAAGTTTAGGAGTCGCTTCCTACAAGAAGCCTGTCCTGATCAACAACCTTTTGTTCCATTCTATTGTTATTAATGATTCTCCTCTGCAGAGGAGGCCAAATTATTTTTATAGGGGATAACTGAGCATTGTAGGAGAATGTGAGCCCCTGGAGGACAGGAGTTATTCTCTTTTTTCTTTGTATCCTCTTTGCCTGGCCTGGCACAGGGTCTAGCACAGGGTTCATGATTCAGAGAAGTCTGGAGAACTGAATGATTGAGTGAGGCTGGGGGATCCCTGAGGACAGGGCTGGGTCTCCTCCCCTCACACTGGGGCATCTCAGACCACAGGGCTGGGTCTCCTCCCCTCACACTGGGGCATCTCAGACCACAGGGCTGGGTCTCTCTTCCCCTTGGACTGGGGCCTCCACAAACATCAGTATTATTCTCTCTCCCCCAACCTTGGTCTTCCTCCTTGGATTCTTCAGGTCTCTCCTACCTCCAACTAGGCATCCTGATGGCCATCTCAGCCTTCCTCATCCTGACCTTCCTCTTCCTCTCCCTCCTTTGCCTTCACCACCATTGTTATCAGCCCAGACTGAGTAAGTTCTTGGGGTTGGGGGTCACCTCAAGCTGAGAATCTGATGGGGCTGAACTGGGCCCCCCTAAAGCCTGACTCCCCCCCTTTACAGGAAAAGGGGACAGAGACACAGACATCAAGAACACCAGGAGGTAGGGGCCCTGACATACCCCACATTCTTCCTAGATGACCCCAATGTACCTCCCCCCTTTATCAAACCCTCCCCCTAACTTTCTGTGTCTTCCTCCTCCACAAATCAGAAGAAACCAAGACCACCCTAGAGGAGACTGTGTGTGAGTGAGGGGAACGCTGGGCAGGAGGGCCTGGGCTGTGAGAGGGCAAAGCCTGCCCTGGGGAGAACCATGGTCCTGGCCCCTCATCCCTTCTCCTCCTATCTCCAGATGCTGCTGTGAATGATGTTAGACAGACAGAGGAGGCCAGACAAGAGGAGAAGGCTGTGGGTCACTCCGATCTCTCCTCCTTTGCCCAGGGATCTCCTTATGGAGGGAACAGAGGGGGAGTCCTTCCTTCAGGTCACACAGCTGGAAGGGCTGCTGGGTTCAGCGTCCTGCCCCTCCTGCCCCAATGTCCCCTCAGTCCCCTCACCTCCTCCTGCTTCCTCTTCTCCTGTCAGGCTCTTCAAAGAGAAGCCGCTCAGGAAGTGACCTACACTCAGCTGTACCAGAAGAGCCTCATGCATGGGGCTGAGCCCCCTCCCCAACCTGGCCCAGTGGAGCCCAGTGTCTATGCTGTCCTTCGGTGAGCTTCGCCCAAGCCCAGGGGACCAGAGGAAGAAGCTGCTCTTTCATCCGTTCTCCCTCTGCTTCCTGAGGGCAGACCCTGTCCTACCTCATCCGCAGGACACCCTGCCATTAGCACCTCGGCTTGTCACCCCAAGAGGAAAAGCAGAAAAGACAAAAAGCCTAAACTCTGGGGAACAGCCATCCAGTCATAGTTCAGTAATGAGGGATCAGGAGGATGTTAGAGATGAATGCAGAAGCTGATGCCGGTGAGCCAGGCGTTCATGGACCAGACTTAGCTGGGGATATTATTAGTCATTCACACGATTGACTAATCCTGGATTCTTCTATCAGAGAAACTAAATTGGGGTCAAAAATTATGGGGCTACAAATTGTTCAAAGAGCCGCAGCTGCAGCCTGGACGCTGGCAGGGAGGCTGCAAAGATCTTGGGGTCTGAAAGGCTCCCCTTTACCCTCTGAGTGAGTTCTGGGCAGGGTTCCAGGAAGAGAGAAGTTTAACAAGTCAGGAAGGACTTTCAAATGAGCCTCCTCCTTCCCACCCGGATTTACTGCCTGTTTCTTTATCTCTGTAATTGGATTGTACCTTCTGTAAAACCTTTGGGGGCTTCCTTGGTCTGGAGGACATCCTGAAACCCCCAATGATGTGTTAACTTATAATAAACGGGTCAGGGACAAGCTGATCTCGGCCACTCTTGTCTCCCTGCCTGACTCCACACTAGATCTGTCTCTGGCTCTCTTGTCTCTCATTCCCTCTATGCAGCTCCATTCCCTGGCTTAAGCCCATTTCCCCAGTCCATTTCCCAGTCTTTGGCTTCCCTTCTAGGGTATTAGAATCCATGTGGATCTTTGAGGGGGCTGGAACGTTTCACTGTGGGACGCTGGCAGAGAAAGGACTTTCCTCTGCATAGAATGTGCCCCCTGGAATGCTGGGTCCCCCAACAAACACTGAGGGGCCCAACGATGACTACAAATTGGGAATTTTCTGGGTCCTCCCCACAATAGATCTGCCATTACACTGTGGAGGGGAATATCCTGTATAAGAGGGGGCAGAGCCTACTTACCTCTAGAGAGGAGGGGGAGGCTGGTCCTCACGGGAGGAGGGGGATTGTCTGGGTGCCCCAAACCCCCAAGCACCTGCCCAGGCTAAATGTCCCAGAACTTACAAACACTTTCTGTAGCCTCATGTTGTGGGTACTAAAGTTGAACTCCTGGGGTTCTGGAAAGATACCGTTTGCTAGAATACAAGACTGAAACTTAGCTTTAAAAAAAGGAGAAATTTATGAATTTAGAAAGTAATGTTGAGAATGGCCAGGAGGATAGTATAGGTGGAGCAGCAAGATGAAAGCCTGCTCCCAGAATCCATCAACTCTGGGGATTACATAATCTTCATAACAGTGAGACCTCTGTACTGGTGAGGACATGATTCTAGAGCGGTAAGCATTCAGGCATTGTTTGGGGTGGGGCTTGGTCATCTGGCCAGATTCTGCCTGAAGACCCTCACAGTTTAGGGGACAGATGGATGTCTGAGATACAATCCGATGATAACCTGGAGGTGCATCTCTCTGTCCATCTCAAATCCAAAGGGCAGTTCAAGAAGGAGAATCCTCTCAGGGTCTGATAGAAGTTATCAGATGTTCTTGGGTTAGGAGTGACAAGAACAGAAGGCAGCAAAGGAATTTCCATGCTTACAGTTTGACTGAGCTTAGGGGTTCGATGCCCACGACACTCAGACTAGTCAGCAAGTTCTGCTAAATGCAGGACCGTTTCTGGCAGCCCCTGCTCTGCTTGCCTTGGCCCAGATTCCCTCCTCACAGGCTGGGGTTACATCCAAATGCAGCATCCCCCAAATCTATACACAGTGTGGCCCATCAATTAGTCTTTTCATAGACTTTCAGAGTGACCTAAAGAGGCCTGGAATTGGAGACCAAGGACCAGGATTTGAACCTGGCTCTGCTATTTGCCTGGGCCAGTCCCTTTCCTTGTGCTGATTTCACTTTCCTCCTCCTAACAATAAATATCAATTAGTCTGGCTCCCCATCACTACACATCCTGGGGTGTTCTTGCCCACAGAGCTCTAGCCAGCAGTCTTGTTGGGACAAGTTAGCAGGGAATTCCACAGCTCAGATGCTACTTCCAGAAGTGTATCTATTTTAGGGATTTAGGGAAGATTCTTCCTTCACCCCTCCCAGAGCCACAATACTGCTCTTCAAATCAAAAAATCAATACAATACAATTCTCCTCTTCATCCTCCCCCTTGCCTAAAGGAAAATCCAGATTTTAAGTCCTCCTTAATACACTCACCCCATAAGTGGAAAAGTTGGCTTCTGTATAAAGTCAAATCCTTTGTTTATTCTACATGTTGATACAATTTTAATATCCATTTTCTGATGTTTTGCACTCCATACATCTCCCTTCCTCTTCCCCAACACGGCAAGTAGCATGACATGTGCTGTCCATGGTGATCATTCAATAAATATTTCTGCATTTGGAGAAGGAATTTCATTCCCTCCCCCTCCTGGATTACCAAACTGGTTCATCCCATTTTTCACATGTCAGTGCTGTGTCCATGAATGGAAATAAAAGGGTGTAGATGGAGCCCACCAGCCTCTACTTCCCTGAGCAGGCAGGAGCATCCTGCAAGATGAGCTACACGTGGTCAGCCTTAGAGTGAGGAAGAGACTTTAAATCTCTGCTCATCTACCTTTTATGTTTCAAATGATTATTAATAAGCTTTATGGAAAATAAGAACTTGAAGACATTCATTTTAATCTCACATAATGGCAACTACTATCAGGAAAAGAATTCTGAATTTTCTGAGAAAGTTTTCAAGGATATAGAATTGGGCTCCTGCTTCCTCTCCCTGCTTTGCTGAGAAAGATAAGCTGCTGCCTCAGTTTCTGAGCCTACCAGGTGGGATCAGTAAGAACTCTTCCCCCACATGGTTTCTCCCCACCCCCAATCCCCACTTTTTAGCTTGGATGAGGGTGGGGTGTGGGAGGAAAGAGCCCAAGCCTTGAGGCTTGCACAGACGGGCCCTAGGCTAAGCCCAACCAAAAATCCAAGTGAATCCAAGTGACTCTGAGACCCAGCAGGAACTCCTCACCCTTCCCAGCTCCCTGACTGCCTGCACCTTCCCCAGCACCAAACCTGCTTCGGCTCCTTCCTCCCATTAAAACAAAGATTCCAAAGACTATAAACTCAGGCCCGTGTTCTTCTGGTCCTGCTTCTTTCACCCTCCTCCATTTCCTGGGGGCCGTCCTGCTGAAAGTTACTTTAAAAAGACTTTATGACAGAGAAGATGCACCAGTCATAACCAGATAGAGATTGTCTAACCCAGAAAGTGATCTCTTTCATGAAGAAGCTCTTCTGTATAAAAGCTACATAACTGGGCCCAGGAGAGGGGAAGAGGGACCCCTCTTCAGACAGCTGGGAATGGCTGAATCCAGAGGGACCAGCAGCGATGGGTGCTCTTACACAGTACATGCATATCCCTGTGAGTCGTCTAACATGTTTGTTGGAAGGATGGAGAGATTCGATCTCAGGTCTGGCCCACCTTTTAGGAGAGGGGATGAGCCAGTAGCCACACATGAATGCACAGACACTGAAGTGCCACTACAGTAGGACATTCTTTTCTCTGCTCTCTGAGAGGAGACATGGAACTGCTGTTCTAGCTATTTACCTCTGCCCAGAGACATCTCTGGTCTCCTGCTAAGAGGCAGAAGAAAAGGCATTTCCTTTGCTGCTCTGGGGGAGGAGGGAGCCTTCGCTTCCACTAACCGCTTATTTCCTCTCCACCAGATGTTGGTCAGGCAAAGGGCAGTAAGAAATGGCGCCTAGCTAGTAACTGCATTTAATCAAGCAAAACACTAGAAATGGAAACGTTCTACGATTAGAGTGTGTGGAAATCAGCAGCCTGAACCTGGGTCCAGGCTAAGGTCTGATCATCAGCTTCTGCTGACCACTGCCCCATCCCAATGCCTCATTCTCTTCACCAGCCTCTTGGGTGAACGAATAGATGCAGCCCGACACACCTTCCTCTGCAGCAAACCTTAGAGGACTGTAAGCTTTTCTGCCCATTTGGTACCCATTATTGCCACTATAGGTTTTAATTTAACTTATGAATCTATTTCTTACATTCAAATCCCCAGTTAACTCCCCCAAGTTTTCATTGATCAGCTCTCCAGGCCTCTCTAGACCCCCTGCAGAGCCCCTAACCCTGCCCCTTCCTCCTCTCCAGGGACCTTCTCTCCAAGCCCTGAGTCTGAAGACAGGCCCTCAGGTGAGTACCTGGAGGATTCCTAACAGAGGCTGGAGGGAGGCACAGAGGCTGGGTGTCCAGTCAGGGTCTGCCTGCCTCAACCAGAGTCTCCTAATTTCCCACCACTCCTATTGTATCTATTATTCTCCCACCTCTAAGACTTTGCCCAAGCTGTGTCCTCTCCCTTTCATACTCTCCCTCCTCACTTCTTCTTATAATTCAAGATGTCTCTTAGACTAAGCTTAGGAGCTGCCTCCTATAGGAAGCCTTTGCTGATCTTCAACCTGTCCCCTTCCCACTTGTTAGTGACCCACTGCTCAGGTGAAAATGATTAATTTTTATAGGAAAAAACAGAGCATTGCAGGAGAGCTTATCTTGCCTTCGTATCCTCTGGGCCTGGCCTAGCACAGGGCCTGTTCCAGGGTCAGTGGTTAATAGAAGTCTGGAGAAATGAATCCTGGAATAAGACAAGAACCCCCTGAGGACAGGGCTGGACAGGGGACTCCACAGACAGGAGGAAACCTGCATCTTCATCCTGGGCGTTGCCAGGTCTCTCCAGCCTCCCAGCAGGCTTCCTGGTAGACGTCTCAGCCTGCCCCATCCTGAACTCCTACAGGAAGCCTCTCCTGATCCCCAGCTTGTCCCCCTCCCCAGCTGTTAGGGATTCCCTCCTCAGGGAGATGATTTGTGTCCATGAGAAGGAGCCCCCGGAGGGCAGGAGTTAGCTTGGCTTTGACTTTATATCTTCTGGGATGGGCACAGGGTGGGGATTAATAAAAGTCTGGAGGACTGAATTAAGGAATAATCTGGGGGCCCCTGAGGACAGGGCTGGGTCTCCTTCCCTCCCCCTGGGGGATGGCACAGGCAGAAAGTGTTATCGTGGTAACCCAGAGAGAGGAGAAAGTCCCACAAGAAAGGGTGGAGGGTGAGGAGGGGGATCCTTTTTCCAGGCAATGAAGGCATCTCTGGTGACTTTGGGGAAGGTGTGGAGGTAACTTCTGCCTAGGGAGGAGATCAGAGCCAGGCTACAGAGGAGGAAGGAGCGAACAAGGAGAGGAAATGTAAACATGGAGGTTCAGGGAATGAGGGAGTTAGGAAGTATAAAGGATAATTTTAGCATCATGATCTATTAATTATTGGTCATCTTGGATATCCCAAATAAAAAAAATATCCAAGTCAGCTGGAAATTTATGGTGATTTAATTAATATAGTGGATAGAAATTAAGAAGAAGGGAGAAGGAAAGGATGCAGGATTTCTTCTGCCTGGCTTGTGCCAGGTGGAAAAAATTAGAGGCTGTAGAAGGTAAAAGTTTGGAGAGTAAAAGAGGAAGGAATCAGCCTGAACTCCAAGAGGGCTCAGCCAAGATGCCTGAACCTGAATTAGCTCAAGGGCAATCTGACTGCCAAAACCCAGACACATAACTGCCTCCACTCCAAGATGTCGGAACGCTTAGCACGCTGCCAGTCACAGTCGCCTCTCCAGAAAAAGAGACAGAAGAGAGGAAGTGATGTGCCCTATATAGATGGTTTTACTTCACTTTCCTGTGTCTCATCTATACAAATGTTAGCTTACCTTGACTTAGGACAGCCCAGGGGTCTGTCTGCTATTTCTGCACCTGTCTTTTGAAGGCCATTTTCTCAGATACTTAATGCTTATGTATGGTGCAGACATACCTGACTTTGTTAAACTAAGCAGGGTGGAGACATGTAGAGTTCCCAAGACTTGATTCTGTTAGACCAAGTATCTCCATTGTTACTAATCAGGAAATAGCTGAAACAGATCTTCTAAATTAAGGTCTCAGTAGGGTGGCATAGTTTTAAAATTCACAGAAGAACTGAAGGGAGAGGAGAGGAAGGACTCAGGGCAGGAGGAGGCAGGAGGCTGCCCAGCCCCTCAGACCCTCTCCTCCCTCATCCACAGAGCCAGGCTACCAGCAGGGGAATATCAGGCATCTCCCCAGTTCAGGACAAAGGTCTGGGAGGAGGATCTCAGTGCTTGTGGGAGACGAAACACAGGTGAAACAGGGGCTGAGCACAGGGCAGCCATTTCTCAGTGACTAACTCTGATCCGCAGATGCTGCTGCCCTGGATTACACAGTGGGCAACCTGGTCCACCTCACCTTGGCTGGGCTGGTCCTCGTCCTCCTGGGGGTCCAGCTGGCTGAGCACTGGAAAAGCTCCAGAGACCATTGGGTCCAGGGAGTCCTTGGCTGAGCCCTCTGGCCAGAGCAGCTGCCAAGACAGAGGAAGGAAGGAATGATCAAAACCATTTTTAAAAATTTAAAAATGCAGTGAGGGCTGCCTCTGTGCCGAGTCTCTATTAAGTACCGAGATACAGTTATTAAAAGAGTCTGAGACAGAGACAGAGACAGAGACAGAAGGATGAGAGAAATTGTTGTGTAAAGTACAAGCTAAATAGAGGAGGGTCTTTTACTCTGTGGAAGGAAACCCTTGACACAAAAACTTAGGGCACGGGGAAAGGTAAGAAGATGGTACAAAGAATACACAAAGACTGGTGGTACTGGAAATAAACTGAAGGCTTCCTCTGCTTACAGGGCTGAGAGTTGCACATTTATTTGCAAATTCACTAATGAGAATCAAGGAATTCCCAATACAAGAAATTATCCAAAGTAACAACATCTGTTTCCACATAAATAATACAAGATTCTTGGGAAAGGATGTTCAGGCCTAATTTTGCTGATTCTAAATATGAAGCACAAAATGTAAATCTTTTTCCTGTGAGTTATGATGTTATACATATTTCATTGATCTTCCTTGAATGATAACCTATCTCTAAGACCCCTTTCAAAGCTATCACAAGTGTGTGAGAACTGCTTGCTATGTGACCTTTGGAAATTTGGGAGATAAACAGTCTGCTTACCCAGATGGTGGCTTAGTGGATGTTCCCCTTTGTAGAAAGAGTTAAAATAAATTTATTTCTTTATACCTTTGTACTTTATACCTTGGTCCTTTAGCCCCCAATAAATTAAAGGTTTCAGCCTATATCAATCTTGTGAATTATTGAAATCAGCCATAACAAGAAATTCCTTTTGCAATCATATCTTGCTTTCACTGTTCCTCAATAATTGTTATTTGGGATCAATTTTGACCATATGTTAATAATTTTCAACATATATTATTTCTGAACTCTGTAGAATTAAAGGGTTCCTGGCCTCCAAAAATTTTAAATCTTTCCATTTAGACAATGCTTAAAAGAGAAAGAACAAAGAAAAATAATTTCATTGTGGGGTGGCGATGGGGAGGGGGACAAGGTAGTAAAAGAAAAGATAGTTGTGCAGTATTATTTCATATTGTACAATGTGCTAAATTGTTACAATATTGAATGTTAGTGATGTCTTATTGTATACTTAATTTATCAATTAAAAATTATTTTATATCTCTATGAGAATATCCTGTTCTTTATGGGGTCCACAGGTGTTCACTTATATCCACAGTTTCAGATATCTTGATCTTGGAATGTATCCCCTTCTAGACACAAAGATCCCGTATTCTGCAGGGAATAGAATTAGGATTACAACCAAAAATTACCTACTGAAGAAAACTGAGAATAATGCTGCATTGTGAAATGTAGATATTTAATGAAATAGAGGACATTCAAGCTTTCTTGATGAAAAGGCAAGAGCTGAATAGGAAATTTAACTTTCTGAAACAAGGATTAAGAGAAGTATAAAAAAGGTAAAGAAGAAAGAAAGCATAAAAGATTCAATAGTTAAACTGTTTACATTGCTAAATGTTAGATGGTACTTATAACTCTTAAGGACTTTATTGAACCTTTCATCTGAATTGGCTCAAAGAAGGAAAAACATACACATTCATTGGGTATACAAATCTAAATTACCATATCGGGAAGATGGGAAGAAGGATGTAAGGGGAAGAGCACTGGGAAAAGAGAGATTAAACTGAGGGAGGAAAAACAAAACACTTTTGAGGAGGGACAGGGCGAAAGGATAAAGAGAAAAGGGTAAATGGAAATAGAATGGAAGAAAAGACTCTATAATCATGAAAATGGAAGAAAATTACAACAGGTTTCTTCAGTGATAGGCCTCATTTCTTAAATATAGAGAGAAATGAGTCACCCTGATAAGAGTACAAGTCTTTCCCCAAATGATAAATGGTCAAAGGACATAAACAGGCAGTTTTCAAATGAAGAAATCAGAGCTATCTTTATTCATATGAAAAAATGCTCCAAATTGTTTCTTACTAGAGAAATGCTCATCTTAAAAGCATTGAGGTATCACTTTATACTATCAGACTGTCTAATGTGACACAAAACTAAAATAACAAAATTTGGAGGGGATGTGGGAAAATTAGGACACTAATGCACTGCTGGTAGAATTGTGAACAGATCCAACAACTTGTAGAGCCCTTCTGAATTAACTCCAAGGGCCATCAAACTGTCCATACACTTTGACTTAGAAATACCACTACTAGTTCTGCATGAAAAAGATATCAAAGAAAAAGGAAAAGGGCTTACATATTCACAGCATCTTTTTGTGGTGGAAAATTCTTAGAAATTGATGGAGATGCCCATCCAGAGAAGAATGGCTAAACAACATGTAGCATATGATTTTGATAGAACTCTATTAGGCTATAAGAAATGATGAGAGGATACCTGAAGACAAATCTGGAGGAGTTTACATTAAGGGATGCAAAGTGAGATGAGTAGAACCAAGGATTTGAATTCAGCTCTCCTTCACTCCAAGGTTAGTGCTCTAGTCACTCCAGCAAAATATTGCTAAAAATTGCAGAAGATTAAGAAGTAGAGGAATGAGAGGAAGTGAAGACAAAGTGAAAGTCCCAGGAAAGGACACTTGGACTGATGTGCACTGAAGAGGAAGGACTGAGGGGGAGGATGAAAGGGAATGACTCAGCTCCTCCCACTGACTTCTATTCCTGAGGGCTCCTCCCTTCACCCACATCCTCAGGTTCCCAAGCTATGGCACAACAAGAATCTCTCAGCTCAGCATGCAGAGCTTAGACTGGGTTGGCATAGAGGAGCCTGAGAATAGGGGCAGAGGGGTATCTCTGCTTACCTGCTTATATTTATAGGGCCCTGAGATAAGAGAGACCTTATCTCTAACTCAGTGATGGTCTTTCCTGCCCCTGCCCTTTCCTGATCTTGCTTTCCAGGAATACACTGCCACACACAAGGTCCAGCCTCAATCCCTGCTCCAGGGATTCCTCACAGTTGGTGAACGATCAGTCAAGAAAAGAACAAATGGAAGACAGCTGTATGTTTTATGGCCATGGGAATGCTTTGCATCGGATAGCTGCTCTGCCATCCCCTGGCTTGATGTTTACTTTTATATCCATTTTCTTGGCACACAGATACATTACCTAACACACATGTCTAAATTGAGTTAATTGGAAAAGTTATACATTATCTTTTAACAAATCACTTGATTAACATTCTATATTCTTCTATTTGTGATTACAGATTCTTGACAGCATAAAGGTTTCACACAAGATAAATGATTTCATCACAGGTGGCTTAGTTTTCTCATCACCTGTGAGGAGTTTTGAGCTTACAAATAATCAAGGAAATTCATTTATTACTTTTAATAAAAGAAATAATCATTCAGATGTTCTTAAAGACAATTCAACAATCACATCTTTGAGCTTGACATGTACTGGGAACACAATTCAGATTTAACATTAGACTGACCATTTTTCAGGTTTTACTAGGGAGTTTCTCAAGGGGATGAATCAAGTCACTGAGGTACGGTGAAGCTTGGTGTGCCTGCACATTTTGTATGGGGCTTTACAATTGATTTGTATGTTGGCTTCATGAGAATAGTTTTCTATGAGTGAGAAAGTTCTAGGTTTGGCTTGTAGCTACAGTTTTACTGGGAATTATGTACTTCGGTAAAAGTTAACCCATGGTAGTCTTTTAGGATTGGGTTTGAGGGTCTGATCTTTTGGTGATGTTTTGGAGAAATAGAGTGCAGTTATTTTGCTCTTGTATTAATCCTTCTGAGACAAGGGGGAATAGTAAACATGTCAATGCCATAGGTAAGGGACATTAATGAGAGGGATTATGCAAGGGAGATGGAGTGGGCAATCACATCTTGCCAAGGGCCACTGTGTGGCCTCCTTAGCTACCACAAGTGACTCTGTCAAGGTGTCATGGCCTGCTGGCTCCCAGCAGATCCCACCTTCTTTAAATTTTTGAACTGAAGAGACTTGAGTTTAATTTGGATTTATTGAATAGTACACCCTAGGTATCAGATGAGGACTAGAAAGCAAAAAAGAATAAGGAAAAAAAAGACAAGGGAGAACCCACAAGCAATAAAATTTTGGGTCAAATCATTGTTGGAGATAAAGGAGTAGATGCGATCATAAAAGGAATTTGCAATGAATGAGGCTGTATAAAGGGATGTACCAGAGTGACTGATATCCATGATTTGTCTGTGTAGTATGAACTCCTTGTTGGGAAGGTTGCTAGTGATGCATTGAGTGCAGTGAAACCCAAAATAAGGGATGCAATGAAGGGTTTAGGATGGTTTAAACTGTTGGAAATTAATTGTAGGGCATAAATGCTTGGACCATCACCCAGTCAATAGTCATCTTAACAGAAAGCATAATAAAGGATGGTTATTTAGCTACAAATACAATGATAGTAGGAATGGAGGGATTAAGACAATTTGTTAAAATACATAGCAAGAAATTCTATATGTTACGGGGGGAAACACGTTGTACAATCAAATCACAGGCTTGTATGGGTTTGGAATTTTTCTTGATACTAGGGCCCGGGTAATACAGTGTCTGTGGGGGGGGGGGGAGAGGAGGAGAGAGAAGCAATGAATTTCCACAGAGAAAAAGGAGTAATGGGAGATAAAGGGCTTTCAATGGTGGAAATGCCAAGGGGTACAGATAAAAGGACTAGTATGGCAAGAAATAACACATTAGTAAAATTAGGAGGTATAAATTGTTGCTTGTCCATTCTTTGTTTTGCTTGGGCTGCAAGTGTCTCAATTTGTCCCCAAGTTGGTAGAGCATCTTGTTGTTTTAGCACAGTCTCTGTATCTGCAAGAATGCTTGTTGTTGGGATGGGAGTCATGGCAGGCATGGGTGAAGCTTTCTGGAATCCAAATGTGTACTGGAGTACCTGGGGGGAGGGAGGAACACAAACAGATCCTTGCCACCAAAAGAGGGCTGGGGCTGCCAATAATTAATAATGATATTTTTCTATTTGACCTTTTGTCTGAGGAGTTTATGGATTTCCCCTTTTTATGAAAATTAATTTGAAATTAGCAAGAGCTTTGAATGTATGGGTTGGTCCTTTGTGTGTTTTGAAGGTCTGGGAGTTGCAGAGAGCCTACTGCTTCAGGGGGATGGATAGATGTAAAAATGGATTAGAAAAGGTATCTAAGGATTCATACCTAGGCAGGATTTAACAGCTATGCCACATAGGAATTGGTAATATTGATGAAACTTGAGCTGAACTTTCTTTTCATCTTAATGGTTCTTGCTTGTCTAGACTCTCTGATCTATGTGTCCATGTTGCTTTGGTTGTCTTTTATTTAGACACATTTTGGTGGATCTACCATATTGTAAAAGAATTTCCTCTACTTCAGGATACAAAATTCCTGAGGTCTTAACCTTTAATAAAGTTTTTATTATATTTCCCTTATAAATTAGTAAATTCTATTTGTGACACTTCATTGTAGGTCAATCAGAGTCTCAAGCAAGGGAAACATTTTGTTTAAAAATATACCTGTATAGACTAAGCAGCAAAATCAATGAAAGCAAAGTATAATGGATGTTGTTTATTTTTCTTAAAGAACAAAAATTCCACCCATCATCAATAATATTCCAATTCCAAAATTATCATAATTTGGAAACAGGTTGCTTGCCTGTTCACATAGCCTAGCAATGGCTGAAATGTTTACGTCAAATAGGTGTACGGTCCTCACTAACGTGGATACAAAGAACCTTTATTCACGTACATGCCACTATGCTGATGAACAAGCTTCCTATCCTATCTCAAAGTCTATTTAAAATTAATGTGACAGGACATTTTAGTGCTCTCTTTGCTGTAGTAGGAAAGGGGAGGGGTAACAGGTAGCTCGCTGTAACCGGAGAAAAAGGCTGTGTGTGAGTGTGATGAAACGGGTTGACTCAAAAACTAAAATACAATCTTTAGTACTATTAACGTCATAGGGTTATTGTTTCAAAATTATACGTGGATTCCCGAACATCCATGTGGATAATGGAATCCCTTTTCCAATAACCAGTGAAATTCTTTGTAATCAAGATCGCATTGTGTTTGCCTGTGACTACTGAACTCGAGCTGTGGGCAGAAAGAAGGGGGGTAGCAAGGGCATAGGAATCCTCAAGTTTGTGTCCAGCAACTCTAAACAATTCCTCTGAGGGTTAATGTACTTCACTTTCAAAGAGTGATCTGAAATTGATATCAGGAATGTATTTTGGTTCAAATATAAGCACTTAGAATTCTTTAGAATTCTGGATTCATAGAAGGAAAAAGCCTAAGCTGTTTCAGCGGGATTATGGTCCTTACGTAGATAAAGGTGAATGAAAACAGTTACAAAATCCCTGACATCTCAGCCTCCCCAGAGGGGTGTGTGTGAGGTGTGTGAGGTGTGTTTGAGGTTTTAAAATTAAGGATAATAAGAAGCATTTTAATCTTGAGAATTTTGGAGTTTTACTTCATTTTAATATTGAAACTTACATTTGACTTTAAAAATAGTTCTGAAGCTGAAATTGCCATGCAGTCATTTTAATGTGGTTTTCGGTTTGGGGGTGATGGAATATTTAGCTCGAATTTTTCTTGGTTCTAGACAATATTTTGATTTTTGGACCACAAACAGGAGGAAGGGCCACTTCCAGATTTACAAAGCTCTGAATAGACTGTGATGTGGATTTTGTTTTTGCCTTTATGCTTCTCTAGTTTGTAAGGTTGGTTTTTTTAAGATTATTTTGGTAGTATTGAAGTAGCCCCAAAAAGACCAAGATGGAAAAATTACCCCTGTCGGCATTTTTTGGGGACAGACCTGGTTTCCCTTCTGGCCAGGAGATCAAGCTGTTTCTGCAGATAACAATCTGGCATGAGACAAGGAGCAATTTCAGGAATATCAAGGGGTCAGGGAACTAACATTTGACTAAGTAAGATAAACACTCCTTAGATCACAACCCCAGGATCGGCTTCTTGTCTCCAACCTCAAATTCCTGCATTAAGGTCTGTTTATTGTCAGATAAGAACTTGTTTGTGAAGAGAAATAACTTGTATCTTGGAAACCTATATAAACTGTTCCTTAATGGCAAACTGGTGCAGTTTTCCCTTAGGGAATTCTTCCCCAGCTGGTAGATTCTTTATTTCTCTCTTTTATTATTGAATTATGGTTCCAATCATTGAAATTCTGGGTGTTTGAACTCATTTGTGAAGTGTCCCACTTCAGTATGTAAATTACCTCATTTATAATTTGGGTGGAAAAGACATTACTAGAATATAATGAGATGGGATTACAGATTTCAGGTTAGCAGCGTGAATAATCCTGGTAGTGAGTAAGCGTATAGGGAGCTGATAAAGTCCTGTTAAAGAATGTATTCATGGATTGCTCTTAAGGTTTCTCTTGCAGCAGCAAAGAAGCTGTCTGGTATGAAGGAGGAGCCTGCCAGAGGACAGAAGTCTATAGGAGAGGAGGCTGAAGTCATCATCAGGACCCACCATATGTGAAAGTCTTAAGACTTTGGGGAAATGGGGTCGTGTTTTGATTGTTAGTTAGCTTTTGCCAAAGGCAGACTGCCTGCCTTTCTGGCTCAAATATCAATGCACGTATTTAGGGTTAGAAATCCGCACATATTTAGGGATCCGTATTTTAGGGAATTCCCCCAAATGCCAATTCCCCAAACCTGTACCCCAAGACCCATATAGCATTACTCATTTGTCCATTTATTTGGCCAGTGACCTTCAGTCTTGACCAAAAGGGGGGGGGGTGTCAACATGGAATCTAGGAATCCCAAACTTGTGGCCTAGTGAGATCTGATGAACCCCAAGTTTCATGACTAGCTTGTAGATTGGAGACCCCAAAGCTTGTCCTTGTTCCCTTTTCCCATGGGATTCTACCCTGAAGGGTATTCCAGGCTGGTAGTTTCAGACTGTCTGAGACCCTCAGAGAAAGTACAATCCTGGTTGGGTGAGATAAGCATATGCTAAGGACCCTCTTTGTTTCAGGGATTCTCCCCCACTGTATCAACCTTTCCCAAGAAGACCCACAGCTGGAACCATCCTTTAGTTGTAAAACTAGACTCGAATCCAGGACTTTAATCCCCACAATTCCTTGCTCCACTTCCCCAAAATGCTTTGTAATCTCACTGAATTCTCACGTGGGCCGAGATCGAGAAGGTATTTAACCTGATTGCAAAGGTTTTTGTCTCTTTTTTGGACTTCCGTTTTGGAGCAGACGAGTCTCTTTCATGCTATGAGGTTATCTTGTCTAGGCCTCTGGCCTAGGCATGTGTTTTTCTTATTCTGTATTTTCTTTAATCCTTAACCTTTAGTAAACCTCCAAAAAATATAATACTTTTTGCAGAGAGAAACTAATTTCTACCTCTGTATCCCCAAAATTTTAATCTTTATAGTTGGCGAACTAATGGGAGAAAAGACTCTCAATCTTCTGATTCTTTTCTCATCTTTAGTTCAGCTTTAATAGCTAGTGCCTAGAGTTTTTTTAAGCCACATTTCTCCAAGATGAGTTTTTAGAAAACCATCTTGATCAGCTCCTGCCGGCAGCCATTCGATTGAGATTTCTTGAGCCCTTCCCTCCCACCAGCTCGGCCACTTCCTGCCTACAGCCCCAATCCTGACCTCTCTATGTCCTCACCTGATGCTCTGGCTCCTAGCCCTGCATTCCTGCCCCGACCCAGCCCAGTGGTCTCTCCCCCACCTGGCCCAGCCGATCCCAGTCCAGCAAAAACTGGCCTCCAACCCAGATGGCTCATCGCCCCATCCCCAGCCCCAGCCCCATGAGAGAGACCCCAGGCGACTCATCACCCAGATCCTTGGAACAGATGGCTCAGGACTCATTTCTACCAGCTGGTTAAAAAAAAAACTGGGGTATTGGCCATGTGGGCTGAAGGGAGAGACAAGAGGGAAAGGAGAACAATTTTCCCTTCTGCTAAGCGGTATTTACCACGTGGGCGGATTATAGGAGGAGAGAGACAAGGGAGAGGAGCAGAAACAGAGTTTTCTGAACAGGAACTTAAAAACATGGCTATTTTACAAGGATGTCTTTTAATTGTATTGATCCTTTTATTGACTTCTCCTGCATTCCTTTTAGCTAACGTTGGGGGGGAAACTCTGCCTCCTGGGAACTGAGAGCCAGGCCTAAAGACATGCGGTCCTGGATTAAAATCTGGACTCAGATTCTTCCCAGATGTGGGGCACTGAATGTGTCCCTTGACCCCCATTGCCTAGCCCATACCACTCTGCCTTCAGATAATAGACATTTAAATGGAAAATTAATTAAAAAAAACACACCTAAGTAACTTTAAAGACCGGAGGTTATAAATTTTAAGACATTTCAGACTCCAATGGTTTATTTTTAAATATTCTGTATTGCATTTTCCTGATTGTTTATTTTAAGATAATAACTGTGGTTTTAAGTTCATATATTACTGGATTCAATATTATTCAGTTATACTGTTCATTTTAATGTATTGGGTTAACTACTCTTAAATTCTGTTGTTTTTCCCCTATAACTGTGCTGAACAAATATTATTGAATAACTCCTATAAGAAAAAAAACAGCCTTTCTAGTTTGCCTTTGTAAATTGTCACATAGAGGATAGATGGACTTCAGAACTAGTTACAATTGCTATAACAACCTTTGCAAAATTCAATGTGCTAAATATCTCAATTGATTTTGAGGGTTTTTGTTTTTAAACACGATTCTTGGAATTTTTTTTTTTACAATCTCTGGTCATTTTTGCCTGCCCCTACCATGAGGTAAGGCCCATTCTAGTAGCTGAAGTGAAATACATTTTATAATTCCCAACCTTACCGCATTTCTAAATATGTGAATGGAAGTTGGGGCAGTTAATCTCAGGGCATTTGTACCCCTAGAAAAGCCTCCAAAAAAGGAGCACCCCTTTATTAATACTCTTCAGCTCACTACTTAACTTCCACCAGAATGATATATAGATTTCTTGATTATGTTCTTAACCCAAGATGAATTTTACTTTGTTTAAAAATATGTTTATTACCAAGGTAGAAAGAATTGCTACGTTTGTAAAAACTTGTGATAAATATCCATCAACTCATGGGTTTTTTAAAAATGCCATACGGCAACTTGTGTTAATATGTCAAAGTTCCCAGCAGCAGCAGGTACCAGAGAAGAACTTAGGGGCCATAAATGCTGGCAAACATTCCAACAGTGGTATGTACCAGATAGGGACTGGGGGGCCATGCATGCTGCAGGGTAGATTAATCCCAGCATCCACAAAGACCAGCGGAACTCTGTTGGCAGAGCTTCCCTGGTGTGCTCCTGGTGCACACCAGTTCAATAAACGGCCCTCTTGCTAATTGCATTGTCTATTGGTCTTCCGTGGTGGTGGGCGCAAACCTGGACCCTAACAGTGTCAACTAGAAAAAACACAGAACTATTAAATAGTCAAAATCACTCTTTAATCAAGGGCTAAAGGGGTTCAGCGCTAAAAGACCTCAGCGCTAATAGGCCACAGCAACAGAGCTGCTCCCCGAGACTGCGCAGAATCTGGATGTACTGGTCACTGACTCCTGGGAGTGCCACCGACTCAGGATGGACTCTGAGGAAAAAAAAGAATTTGGGGAACCTCCATACCATTTGAGGAGTCCAGGGGCAGGGAAAGATGATGGACATCACTATAGCTACAAAGAAAATGGGAGTATTCAAACTACACTGACAGGATACAATCAAGCTTGGGAAAAGAATCCTAGCTAGAGGCTGGGTGAAAGAGAAGGGACTGATTACACTGGATACTATGTAAAGATTAAAATTTTGGGGAGACTGAGGCAGGTAGAAATTAGTTTCTCTCTGCAAGGAGTATTATATTTTTTAGAGGTTTATTAAAGGTTAAGGATTAAAGAAAATATAGAATAAGGAAAACATGTGCCTAGGCCAGAGGCCTAGACAAGTGTGAATTTCAAACTACTCCACCCTGTTCAGACCATTCTTTGGAGGATGGGATTTAGCTATTTCCTGATCAATGACAATGAAGATACTTGGAGTAATTTAGAGTCAGGTCTTGGAAACTGCAGTCTCCTCCCTACTCAGGTAAAGATTAGGAAGGGCTGCAGCAAAACTCAAGATTTAATTCTTTGAGAATTTGGCCCTCAACAGACATGTGCAAAAAAAAGGACAGCCCTCTGAGCCGTCCTAGGTCAAGCTAGAGCCACCATTGAGACTTCCGGGGCACAGGAAGTGAGGTAGAGAACAGCCTCTGGAATTCACCCACTTCCTGGGGACAGAGGGAGAAGGTGGTTCGTGCTAGGAACTTGAGCAGGGAGGAGGCCCGCAGACAGCTTCCCTGGAGAGCGATCATGTGAGTCAAGGGCTGATTCTTCTTCTCTACCTTGGTCCCTTTGAGTCTAATCTCCCTCTGCCTTGGCCAGAGGTTGAGTAACCCCTTTCCCTTTTCTCCTCTCTCCTTCTCTCCCTCTCCCTTTCTTACTCCCATTGTGATTAAACTACCACAAACTCTGATCTGACTTGAGTGTTTCATTATTAGAAATTTCATAAATAAATTCCTTGCTGGCCATAAATTAATATTATAACAATCTTTAAAGGTGATATTTTCACCATTACACAAGATAACCTCACATTATGAAAGAGACAAACAGAAGTCCAAAAGACCCCTCAGTATGCAGAGAACTCCTTTAAATAATCATTTGTGTTCTCGCCCAGGTGAGAATTCAGTGTGATTACAAAGCATTCTGGGGAAGTTGAGCAAAGGATCCTGGGATTCGAGTCTATTTTTACAATGGGAAACCCTGTGTAGGGAGTTTATCTGTCCTAGCCAAGGTGTATCCAGCATATGAAAACAAATGGAGCAAACAGGAGCACCTCTGCTAAAGTCACCCTAATCTAGACTCAAATCCTTTCTCAGAAGAAAATTGAGAATTCTTTTATCCAATAGTGGTTGCCATTCCATTAGATTAAAATATTCTCAAGTTCTCAATTTCTATAAATTTATTAATAATCACTTGAAATGGAAAAGGTACATAGACATAGATTTAAAGTCTCTTCCTTACTCTATCTCTGACCATGTTTTAGCTCATCCTGTAGGATCCTCTGTCTCTCCCACTTGCCTCCTCCAGAAAGTAGAGAGTGGAGAAAAAAAAAACAAACCCACAGCCTTTTATTTACCTTCTTGATGCAGGGCTGGCATATGGGATGAACTGGGTCTACAATTCAGGAGGGGGAAGGGATTGACATGGGCATTGATCTGCCAGAAAGTCAGGCAACCTATTATGGACAGAGAGATGCACCTCCAGGCTACATCGGGATCCTATCAGGCTCCATCTCAGATATCTGTTTGTTAAGGAGTCTTCATGCCTCCAGGGAAACCCCAGTCAGCTGACCACCTCACCCCACCTCATGCCTGAGGGCTAATCACTCTAATTCATGTCCCCACCATGGCATAGAATCTGTTGTAAAAAGGCACAAAAACCTCAGACCTGATGTCTTTCGGTGAAACAGCCTTCCCATCCATGCTGTCCTCCCAAGGAATTGCTCCCCATCTTGTTGTCCCACCTGGCTATCCTCCTGGCCACTCTCAACATTACTTTCTAAATTAATAAATCTCTGGGGACTTCCGGTCAAGATGGGGGCTTAGAGAAAGCTAACGTTCAGATCTCCGGAAAACCCTTCCCGACCGATCTCAAACTATAAGCTCCTAAGGTGCCGAAATTCAAAACGATCAACAGCACAGACCCTGGGAATCCTCCTGGACCTGGATCAAAAGGTATGGCCCCCCTCAAAAGCCAGAACCTGAGATCACTCGGACCTAAGGGGTAGGAGCACAGAGTCCAAGTCTCCGGGAAGCCGCAGCCCCGCCCCCCTCAGAGAGCAGGGTCGTCTGAAACAACAGCAACAATCAGGGCCGACAAAACAGCCTCATGGCCAGCTATTCTGAAGGCAACTTCCGGAAAGCAACCCGACCCAGTCGAGGGGGCACCTTAGCGGCAGGGAAACAGATAGAGCCGGGGGAGAGTGTGGCCCCCTGGTCCAACCCATCCATTCCAGTTCCAGTGAAAGTCATTGCCTGAAGGCATACTCTGTTTAACCCAGGGAAAGCTCATAGAACCGACAGTCTGCCCAAGACTAAAGCCTCTGAACACCAGACAGAGAAAAGAAAAGCTAATCCTCCCCATTCAGAGATGGCAAACTCCACAGAAACACAGAAGCCCCAAAATACCAAGAAAAATAAGAAGAAAGGGGCGACTTTGGACACATTCTATGGAGCCAAAATACAAAATACAGAGGAGATAGAAGATGATACACAAGAAAATGCTCCGAAACCTTCCAAAGGAAATGGAAACTCTCCACAAACCCATGAAGAATTTGAATCAGAAATGACCAAAAAGATGGAAGCCTTCTGGGAGGAAAAGTGGGAAATAATGCAAAAGAAATTCACGCATCTACAAAACCAGTTTGACCAAAGTGAAAAGGAAAACCAGGCTTTAAAGGCCAGAATCAGGCAGCTGGAAGACAACAATCGTGTAAAAGAGCAAGAATTAATAAAGCAAAGCCAAAATACCAAGAAATTAGAAGAGAACATAAAATATCTCACCAACAAGGTGACAGATCTGGAAAATAGAGGGAGAAGAGATAATTTAAGAATAATTGGACTTCCAGAAAAGCCAGAAATAAACACCAAACTCTACATCGTGATACAAGATATAATCAAAGAGCAAATCAAAACAACTCTGAGGTATCACCTCACACCTAGCAGATTGGCTAACATAACAGCAAAGGAAAGTAATGAATGCTGGAGGGGATGTGGCAAAGTAGGGACATTAATTCATTGCTGGTGGAGTTGTGAACTGATCCAACCATTCTGGAGGGCAATTTGGAACTGTGCCCAAAGGGCGACAAAAGAAAATCTACCCTGTGACCCAGCCATAGCACTGCTTGGTCTGTACCCCAAAGAGATAATGGACACAAAGACTTGTACAAAAATATTCATAGCTGCGCTCTTTGTGGTGGCCAAAAACTGGAAAACGAGGGGATGCCCATCAATAGGGGAATGGCTGAACAAATTGTGGTATATGTTGGTGATGGAATACTATTGTGCTAAAAGGAATAATAAAGTGGAGGAGTTTCATGGAGACTGGAACAACCTCCAGGAAGTGATGCAGAGCGAGAGGAGCAGAACCAGGAGAACATTGTACACAGAGACTAATACACTGTGGTATAATCGAATGTAATGGACTTCTCCATTAGTGGCGGTGTAATGTCCCTGAACAACTTGTAGGGATCCAGGAGAAAAAAACACCATTCATAAGCAAAGGACAAACTATGGGAGTGGAAACACCGAGGAAAAGCAACTGCCTGAATACAGAGGTTGAGGGGACATGACAGAGGAGAGACTCTAAATGAACACTCTAATGCAAATACTATCACCAAAGCAATGGGTTCAAATCAAGAAAACATCTAATGCCCAATGTACTTACGCGTCGGCTATGGGGGGTTGGGGGGAGGAAAAGAAAATGATCTATGTCTTTAACGAATAATACTTGGAAATGATCAAATAAAATATAATTTAAAAAAAAGAGAGAGAATATTCAAATAAAACCAAAACTCCAAAATAAAAACACAAATAAACTAAAGTAAAAAAAAAGATATAATCAAAGAAAATTGCCCAGAGATTCTAGAACAAGGGGGCAATACAGCCACTGACAAAGCTCACAGAACACCTTCTACACTAAACCCCCAAAAGACAATTCCCAGGACTGTAATTGCCAAATTCCACAGCTCTCAAACAAAAGAAAAAATCCTACAGGAAGCCAGAAAAAGACAATTTAGATATAAAGGAATCCCAATCAGGGTCACACAAGACCTTGCAAGTTCTTCTCTGAATGATCGTAAGGCATGGAACATGATCTTCAGAAAGGCAAGAGAGCTGGGTCTCCAACCAAGAATCAGCTACCCAGCAAAACTGACTATATACTTCCAAGGGAAAATGTGGGCATGCAACAAAATAGAAGACTTCCAACTTTTTGCAAAGAAAAGACCAGAGCTCTGTGGAAAGTTTGAACCGAAAAACAAAGAGCAAGGAATACCTGAAAAGGTAAATATTAAGGAAAGGGGGAAAATGTGATCTTCTTCTTTTACTCAAACTCTCTTCTATAAGGACTACATTTCTATCAATCTATGTATACTAACATGTGGGGAAAATGTAATGTATAAATACGGGGTAAAGAAGGGCCAAATAGAATAATCTTTATCACACAAAGATTCACATGGGAAGGGGAGGGGAAGAAAACTCCTATAAGAAGGAGAGGAAGGGGGGGGGGGATACTTAAACCTCAATGTCAGGGAAATCAACTCTGAGAGGGAAAAACATCCAGATCCATTGGGATCTTGAATTCTATCTTACCCAACAAGGGTAAGGAGAAGGGAAAACCAAGGGGGGGAGGGGGGGGAGGGAGAACAAAAAGGGAGGGAAAGAGAGGGGGAGGGGGAGGGAACAAAAAGGGAGGGACTAAAAAGGGAAACCTCAAGGGAGGGGACAAGGGGGACTGATTCAAAGTAAATCACTGGACTAAAAGGTAGAGCCTAAGAAGAAAAGGTTAGAATTAGGGAAGGATATCAAAATGCCAGGGAGTCCACAAATGACAATCATAACTTTGAAAGTGAATGGGATGAACTCACCCATAAAACGTAGACGAATAGCAGAATGGATTAGAATCCAAAACCCTACCATATGTTGTCTTCAAGAAACACACATGAGGTGGGTTGACACCCACAAGGTCAGAATTAAAGGATGGAGTAAGACCTTCTGGGCCTCAACTGATAGAAAGAAGGCAGGAGTGGTAATCATGATATCTGATAAAGCCAATGCAAAAATAGAACTGATCAAAAGGGATAGGGAAGGTAATTATATTTTGTTAAAAGGGACTCTAGACAATGAGGAAATATCATTAATCAACATGTATGCACCAAATAATATAGCACCCAAATTTCTAATGGAGAAACTAGGAGAATTGAAGGAAGAAATAGACAATAAAACCATACTACTGGGAGACTTAAACCAACCATTATCAAATTTAGATAAATCAAATCAAAAAATAAATAACAAAAAGGTAAAAGAAGTGAATGAAATCTTAGAAAAATTAGAATTAATAGACATATGGAGAAAAATAAATAGGGATAAAAAGGAATACACCTTCTTCTCAGCACCACATGGCACATTCACAAAAATTGACCATACATTAGGTCACAGAAACATAGCACACAAATGCAGAAAAGCAGAAATAATGAATGCAGCCTTCTCAGATCACAAGGCAATAAAAATAATGATTAGTAATGGTACATGGAAAACCAGATCTAAAACCAATTGGAAATTAAACAATATGATACTCCAAAACCGTTTAGTTAAAGAAGAAATCATAGAAACAATTAATAATTTCATCGAGGAAAATGACAATGGCGAAACATCCTTTCAAACCTTTTGGGATGCAGCCAAAGCAGTAATCAGAGGTAAATTCATATCCCTGAATGCTTATATTAACAAACTAGGGAGAGCAGAGATCAATCAATTGGAAATGCAAATGAAAAACCTCCAAAGCAATCAAATTAAAACCCCCCAGCAGAAAACCAAACTAGAAATCCTAAAAATTAAGGGAGAAATTAATAAAATCGAAAGTGATAGAACTATTGATTTAATAAATAAGACAAGAAGCTGGTACTTTGAAAAAACAAACAAAATAAATTAGTAAATCTCTTTTTTTTGCTTTTCAGCTAAGTTTTGGAGTCTTGCATGCTTGCAAAAGGCATCCTTCCCGAATCCCAAGGGTATCCTTCCAGGCCATAACAAGGAGACAGAGAGAATATGGCTATGAAGGCTGCAGCTTTGTTAAAAGCCTGCAAAACTTTGGGGTAAAAAAGGACATTTAAGGAGCTCCATCCAGAGCTCTGGGAGACACTTTGGGGAAGATAAAAGGCACCTCCTGAAGCTGACCAGGTTATCTGTCCCTGGCAATGGGGTCTGAATCAGGAAAAAGCAGGAAGTGCTCCACCATTCTGACCCAGAGGACTCTCCAACCTCCTCCCCCACAGCTTGCTCCCTCCCCCACACCCTCCCCACTGCATGGCATCATCAAGCAGGACCCACAGAGAGGAAGGAGAAGAGAAGCTGGTCAGAGAGGCTCCGGGTGGGGACACAGTGCAGAGCTGGACCTGGTGTCATCCTGTGCCTCAGAGCAGCCCCAGCTCAGCTTCAGTCCCTTCTCCCAGCAGCCTCTGGGAGCACCATGACTCCTGCCCTCTCAGTCCTGCTGTGCCTGGGTGAGTCCTCAGCAGCCCCCACCCTAGAGGGGACTTTAGCCACCATCAAGTCCTACCTGCCCCCCCCCACCTCCCCTGTGCTGAGGAGGAAACTTTCCTCCAGAGAAGGGGAGTGACAAGTCTAAGGTCACACAGCAAGGGTGGGGTTGGAGGAGAGAAGCTGGGACTCTTAGAGGGGTCTCCTGGGCTCCAGCCTCCTTCCCTCACAGCAGCCCTAAGCCCTGGCCCTGAGCTGTCTCTCTCCTTCCTGTGGGGATGCTGGGGGAGCTGTGAGTAATCAGGGTCTTCTCTGCCAGGGCTGTGTCTGTGCAAAAGGACAAGGACCCAGGCAGCAGGTGAGTCCTTCCTCCCACAGTGCCCCTCCCAGAGGACACAACTGACCCAGGAGAGGGAGCTGGGGGAGGTCTGGGCTGGCCTGACAGTCTATAGAGAGGGGACCTGGGGTGGGGGTGGGGTACCTACAGAAGGGGGATCCCCTGGACCTAACAGCTCTCCTTCCCTTCCAGATGGAGTCCACAAACCCTCCCTCAGGGCAGAGAATGGCTCTGTGGTGCCCCAAGGGGGAGCTGTGACACTCAGGTGCAGGGGATCATGGGAGGCTGTAGAGTGGAGGCTGGAGAAAAGGGGAGGATCTGGATGGTCACAGATCAAAGGTGTGAGACAAGCTGGAAATGAGGGCGAGTTTTCCCTCCCATCGGTGACATCACATGATGCAGGGACCTACAGATGCCTCTACAGACATTCATCCTACAGGTGGTCAGAGCGCAGTGACCCCCTGGAGCTGGTGGTCACAGGTAAGGCAGATCCTCCCCCCAGGCAGGGCTGGCTCAGGGTCTCCACAGCTCTGGGTCCCTCCCCAGCCCAGCCTGGCCCCGAGTGTCCCTCTGGCTCTGCCCTTCCTGGCTTCTCCCCTGTGTCTGCCTCAGCTCTCCCTCTGGGGCTGGCAGAAGACGGGAGGAGCCAGCATTTCTGAAGCACCTACTATGTGCCAAACACATTATCCTTGTTGTCTCATTGGATCGTCACAACAGCTCTGCCAGGCCACGGCCAGTGTGATCCCCATTTTACAGATGAGGAAACTGAGGCAGAGAGCAAGTGACATACCCAGGATCACATAGTTGGGAGGGCTGGATTTGAACTCGGGCCTTC